>NC_143394.1:37715000-39025000 GCF_980474605.1 Leiobunum rupestre | reverse complement strand
AATTTATGAACAATCCTTTTAGTAAAAGGTGACTTCAAAAAAATTTGTCTTGAGAAGAAAGACTAATTGAAGTCGACCTCAGCAGAACCTTATGGACAGTGGCCGCGGCGCTGTCAAATCCTTTTACTTAATCTTTCAAGCAAAATCTTAATCCTTCGTGACTATCTACTTAAAAATCATCGCCTTATTAATTAAAATAAAAAAGATGGCAAGATGATGACGTAGAGGATCAGTCATTTTTTTCCTATACCCGATTAAAAAGAGCAATTTTGTGCAAAGACGGTTTGTGGAATATATATTTTAGTTTAGAACTATCCTCGAGAACGGTGGATATTTCATTTCGGAAATCGCGTTCTATTTATTTTCCGCCTATAAAGATTAAATTCTTTTGACATCCAATCATATTCGCATCCTTCGCAATCACCCCCCCCCCCTCCCATCGCTACCCCCCCCCCTCACCGAAGAATTGAAAATATTTCCCGCTGAAGAATTTTTCAAGGCGTGGTTTAATCATCGAAGCCGAAAGTGATACATCAAGCTATCAACATTATTTTTCTCTTTCCCTTTCCATGACCTGGATTTTGAAATAAGCCTAGCTTCGCACGAATTATGAAACATAGATATCAATACCCACTAAAAAGTATATATATATACGTGTGGTTAAATACATATTATATAAACATACACATATATAAATAAATAATAATAGTAAATATATAAGGTCCAACAAAAATTAATATAATTCATCAGTAATCATTGATAATGAGCACTTCAATAATAATCAACTTATAATAAAATATATCAGCTTGTTACAATTGCACTAATTATTAAAACGAAATTATTTAACCTTAATTCCACATAATTAATTAGATTTCTATGGAAAATCTGTAAAAATAAATAAATAATCAAATACAAATTGGTAATTATCGTAATATTAAAATTAATAAACGCGAAATCTTAAATTTGAAATAAAACATTATTATCTGTGATAATAATTTTTTTTAATTAAATTAGAGACATATTAAAAATATACATACAAAATGATGATTTAAAATTTAAAATTTAATAATTATCGTAATCATCGTATTCCTAGTAATCAGTAGAATGAATTCTTGTTTATCAAAAATGTTGGCAAACAAGCTGCTTTACCAAATCGCTTGCATTTAAGTCTTGTTATTGAAAACGGTTGCAATGATAACTTATTTAATGAAGATTACACGAGCCTTAGAAAACAATTGGTATTAGTCATGATGGCATTTTTGTATTTTATGATACAAGTAATAAGAATGGATTGGGATTTTGACCAAAATTGATTTTAGTAATTTCAATCAATTGTTCGTCTTCATATACCCAAGTTTACCGCAAAAATAGTAAACCAATGCTTTAATCGTCAGTGGGGTGTCGGAGTGGTTAGTACCTTCGCCTCGCAGCAAGAGGAACCAGGTTCAATCCCAGCTTGTGGCATTGAGTGAAAAATCCGAACAACTTCCGCGTTGAGTTTGCAAGTTCTCTCTCCACTGGTGGAAGGGGTTTCCCCTCTAGCTCTTCGGTTTCGCCTTTCATAAAAACTTGTTGAGTTTAACGGTAATAGTTAGTGTAAGGAGCTGTTGGCTCGAGTGGCATGAAGGGCTTGCCACCACCCTCCTACGTGTTGTAACCCGGACACCTGAATTAATGGCTTTAAAAGTCGCTCGATGACTTGGTACCGTTATTATTTAGAGCTAGAACAAAGCAATACGCTTAGCATTAAACTCTCAACATACGAAATCGCTTTTCTACCGGAATTGGGATCGGCAGACTTGTTTGACCTTTAGTACCTAACGTTATTGTTTAAATTTAGCGGAAGCTCAAACTCAAACATTTTTAATTTACCTTGCCGGATTGTTAGGAATGGAAAATTTCTGGTAGGAGAGAACGAGCCCGCGAACTCGATATACCTCCTTCTCGACCCTATTTTAAAAGCGTTTGAACATTCCTTCCAAATGAATCGGAGAGCGCTAATTAGGACAAAGTTCAATCAGCTTCTGGTACAGGCGGCGAGAGAAAAAACCCGTAACTGGAGCTTCCCCGCCGGAAGAGCAAATCAATTATTCGAGGGAAAGCTTATTAGTAGATAAAGTGCGCTGCCAAAAATTAAAAGACAGAGAAATCGTTATTATTTAGGCGGGCCAGGCAGCCCAGTTGATCCGAGTACCGCTAAAAGACGATTTTAATTAATGAGCTTCAGTTACGATTTAGTCATTAATCTCGTTTGTTTTTATCACGGTTCTCTTTTCTTTCGTCAAATATTAAAAATATTTCCGATTATTCGCGTTGTTTGGTGAGGTTCCACTTCGTTGCCAGCTCAGCGTCGGTCACTATTGATAATTGATTGATCTGGTTTGTTTGCGCTACGTACTCGAATCGTATTCCATTTCATCTAATTTGCCAATTGAGTTTCACCGTTCCATTCAAAGGTTGACTTCGTGGGCCGTATACATTCAAAATTGATTATGTATCTGCTTTTACAAGATTGCTTTTTTATTAGTATTTATAATCCTATATGGAATTGGTTTCTATTTTTAGATTTTGCGATTTATTCAATGAATAGTGAAGCTAAAGTTGACAAATGTTTGTGTTTGAAACTGCGCAATTAGCTGGAACAACAAGTTGTCCAACGAAAGTTGTATATTAAGAACGACAAATAATATACAGGATTTTTCAAAAGGTTATGCAAACTTTTTAAGGAGTTGTAGGGGGTTAGTTGAGAAGTATGCCTGTTTTTTCCCCATTTTCCTACTATGAGTGTGGCCTACTAGCACCTGGAGGTAGGCTGAAATTGGCACAAAACCAAGCAACAGGGTCTTTAAATACTGTTTAAGTTACTTTTTACGTTGGTTATCTCGATTTGTTTACAAAGTCTTTTTTACCTATCACACGAACCTAAACCTTAATGTTCGCATTCCCTGGCTGCTTGTTGCAGTGTACTTCCAGGCACTAGTAGGCCACATTTGAAGCTCTCGGGCGCTCTTCTAACTCATCGTAGGAAAATAATAAAAAAACAGGCATACTTCTCAACTCACACCCTACAAATCCTTAAAGTTTTTGCGTAACCTTTTGAAACACCCTGATTTTTTTTATTTTTAACGTGAAATTTCTTTAAAATAATTTGGGCTATTTATGGTTTTCAGCTGAATTTCATTTCAAATCTAATCAAAGATAAATAAGCTTAGCGCTATCCCATAGATTTAGTATTCTTATGAAAACTTTACCGTGAGCCATTTGACTTTCTAGCTGAGTAGGCCTTCAATTAGTGGTCCACGTCACGCGCTGGTTTTAGCCCTAAATGCCGCCGTTTTCCCGTTGTCGCGGCTTCATCGGGGCGTAACGAAATCTTGTTAAATTCCAGCAGCGAAACAGGCGGGATTAAGCCTGTAAGGCGTTGAATGCCGATGAAATAAGATTGGATTTTTTTATTATATTTAAGAAGACGTAGAGGGATGTTAGTGGAAAAATTTTGTCAGCTCGCTCTGGTGGGGCCTATTTTTTCTCTCAACTCTCTTTGGGGAAACTTTTAATACAAGAGGCGGGCCCGTTTTAAGGGGCCTTTTCCGAGATTTAGGGCCGCGACGTGACGTTAGGGTTTGATGGGTACCCCCGTTACAAACTTTAAACTAGCAATTGCGCGATAAATTTGTTCTTAAGGGTTTAGCTATAACTTACGAGGTAAAGTATACTAAGGAGCGAAACAATAAAGTTTGGCCGCCGTTGTTTCGTTCAATTCCTTATATACGTTTCGCGTGTAGGCTTCGTCTACGCTTAATGCGCGTTTTTTCTCGAGTTAACTGGTATAGAAGGTCAACAATTATTTAAGTTGGTCTTATTCTTATACTACTTCCGTTTGTTAGCAGTCCATTTCCTTTAATTTTAACAAGGATATCACAATTTCTATACTTCACAAACAAGCTCGCAAGCGCTAATTTGTTTTCAGTTAATTTTTATAGACGATGTATCATATTATTTTATGTAATATAATTAATAATAATAATAATAATAATCAGCTAGGCTAATAACCAAGGCACCACCTTTAGGCCTAAGTCATCAAGCGTCTTTTAAAGTAAATAATTCAGGTGGCTGGGTTACAATACGTAGGAGGGTGGAGGCAAGGCCTGCATGTCACGCGAGCCAACAGCTCCCTACACTAACTATTACCGTTAACCCCTACAAGTTTTAATGGACGAGCTCGGTGGAAAACCCTTAAACCAATGGGGAGAGAACTTGCAAACTCCACGCAGAAGGCGTTGTTCCGAGTTTTCACCCAGTGCCACAAGCTGGGATCGAACCCGGCTCCACTTGATCCCAGCGAAACGAAAGTGCTAACCACTCCTCCACCCCATTGCGAACTTAAATTCTGTATACTCCGACAACGACTCTAAAATTAGGTCGTTGAAATCGTGGCCTCGGTAGCCAATGGAAGTGACCTTGGGACGGTAAACTGATATAAATTTATTTTTATTGATTTTTTATTTTAATGACTTTTGATACCTGTTTGATTTGACAAATTGATAAATAATCTGAGTTCAACCGTAACGTAAATATCTATTTAAATGATTTTTAATTTCATTACTTATGTAAAACAAAATTTAAGTTAGTTTGTTCCGAATTTACATTACTAGAGAGTTTATTTTAGTAAATTGAATTGTGTAATAGATGATTTAAAGCAATGACTTTTAAAAAAAACCACTGGATTTAAATCGCGAACTAAATCACCAATTTCAATTTAATTGATTTAAATTAGACAACAGTGGTTGAAAGAAACCGCTTTAGTTTCCGAGATTAAGAAATAATTTATCTATTAGACCTCAATAGTTTTATTGTTCTTTGTAAATTAACGTGAAATGGTTCGCAGTCTTTTAAAAAACAGGTTAGAAGGAAGAATTACATAATGTTTTATCTCAACTAACCATCCATTCCAAGTCTTGTAGGACCTCCTTCGTAGCCACGCTGTAAACTTATTGAAACTATTAAAATGCCCTGGTTTTATATTTAGCGATATACAGGGTGGAAGCCTCAGCCGTGGTCCAGCCTCGGTACTTCTCATAGTACACCAGAGTGCTGCGGGTCGAACACTTCTACAGGCGCTGGTATTACCAAAATAGACCAATGGGATAATTAGAAGCGCATCTTTATCCAATCACCCGAAAAAGCATTTGGAAGATTATTGCCTTGGTCTATTTTTAGACTAGTAAAAGTTCCGAGGCTGGACCACGGCTGAGGCTTCCAATTCTCCCATTGGTCTATTTTTGGGCTACCAGCGCCTGTAGAAGTGTTCCACTCGCAGCACTCTGGTGTACTATGAGAAGTGCCGAGGCTGGACCACGGCTGAGGCTTCCACCCTGTGTACAACAATTACGTTTTGAATTCCAAGTGATTTCATTTACTGGGCAATGGGTTTTTGGGGAGTGCAACTGCCTTTTCCGAAGCGGCGGCTTCATTTAAATCTCTCGATAGACTGCGGCTGTTCCTCCCAACCAGAGCCTGCCATTTGGCGAAGGATCCGGTTGCTGTTATTGCCAAAACAAACGGCGAACAAATTTAAAACGTACATATCCGCGGAGTTAATGCTAATAGATAATTGAAGCCAATGAGGCGCGTAACGAGAGGGTTTGGCGTTCTCGGCCGGACCCAGAGCCAAAGAGAGACCATCTCTATATTTACCGAGGGCGAGTCAACTTCCGAGGCAATAATTGCGACGTAATTGTAACGAATCGGACCTCCTATAAACAACATCCCCGATTGTATCGGAGGATCCTCCCGTCCGTCCCTTTTAAGGATGTCCGGGATGTTTCTAGTGACCCGAGCTCGAGCGCGACACGAGCCTGTCTCTTTTCACGGTCGGTCGCGCTTCCCCAAATCGTTTACCACGCCATCTATTTCTCGACAAATGCATTAATCAAAATTCCCGAAACATTAGCTCCGCGCGCTTTATTCCATTTCCAACCCTCTTTTTCGGCCTTCGAGTCGGGTCCTAGCTCTATCGACGCCCTCTTTACCTTTCGAGAGATATACGACCTCTTTCGATCTCTCACACCTTTAGCCATTTAAGGGGAAAGCTACCTGGAACGGTTTTCATTTCACATTTACTCCTAAAAACTCCATCGAATATTTTTGGTTAGTTTTAATTGATTAGATAACACTGTAAGTAATCAAGATTTTTGGAAACACAGTTTTGGTTTCAAGGGAGGGTTTCTCACTTATACAGGGTGTTTCAAAAGGTAATGCAAAAAATTTAAGGAGTTGTAGGAATGTAACGCTAAAATTATTAAGTATTCTTTTTTAGAAGGCCAGATGATTTTTTTTAAAACATTTCTTACAATCCTAAATTTATGGCTCTGTTTACGAATTGTCTTCCGCGAACTCATCTACCTACCGGGACGCCGGTCGTCCAGGTGACAGGCTAATAAGCTTACCCCTTCCTTTCTAAACCCCCCCCCCCCCCTTCTTATTGAAAGTCGTTCGGGGACTACTGGCCATTGTCCCCTTCCACTTTCCTTTCGGCAGGGCGAAAATATAATTGGTATCGCCCTGTCAACTTATTTTCTTTTGGTATTGTTAGTTCTGCTGAACTTCGTTAATTTATGATGGCCGCCACTCTGGCGGCATCTCGCGTCATAAATATTTTTGGAACGATGTGCGGGTCACCCCTTTGATGGTGCGCGACACCGTGGTCGCTCCCACGGTGTGTGATTGGAAAAAGTTCCAAGCGCGGGATTCTTGTGAACGGTGAGGATTGGTCCGAACGAAGAACGTTCAACAAGGACCACGTGACCTCCGACCTTAAAACCGGGACTTCAAAATTTTGTTGGGGAGAGAGTCAAAAAATGTCTTCGAAAACGGTAACCGTGTACTAAGGACCGCGATCGGAAAATGTATCGTGAGATCGGGGCTTCGCCGCGCTACAAAAGTTTCGACGCGCAATGTGCGACCATATATCGGACCATCTCAGCAACCAACGCTAATGCGGAACTATCGTCACTAACAGCGAGTCTTCGGATCGCCGGACAATGCCGTAAAATCGTTCTGTATATTTTTATTTTATAAATATTTATTATTTTACTCTTATCATGTGTTTATTGACCCGTACGTTTTAAGTTACCCGTTAATGGGAACTTTTGTTTATCCGTCTATGACGAAGGTAGTCGACTACCCTAATAATTATTATCTTTAGTATTCTTGTAAATTGGCAATGCTTTTATTATCTGTTTTAGTGTTATTATTAAATGTTTTATTTCCATGGCAAACCTCAACCAGTTGTAATTTCTATTTTAAGCTTACCCCTAGACACCATAACTGACCTTAATTTATCAATAATAAATCCCCTAGACAACCTTAAAAATTATATCGCTCACCCCAATAGAGAAAGTGACGCGGTTCCCCGGGCCAGAGTCTTTGTTCGACGAATGTAGTGTTAAGTTATTCCAAATTTCGAATTATTATTATTGATTAGGTATAGGTAGGGATACCCTAGCGCTACAGGGGGCGAATTGAGAAGTATGCCAGTTTTTCCCCATTTTCCTACGATCAGTTAAAAGAACGCCAGAGAGCTTCAAAATGTGGCCTACTAGCCCCTACAACTCTTTAAAAATTTTGCATCACCTTTTGAATTTAATAATTAATAATAAATACATTGTGCATAAGATTTTAAATTTTAAATTAAATTAGTTCTATTGGAATTGAAACTAAGGAAGTGAACCTCAATACAAAACATTTCTATAGACTGTCTATAATTTCTTATAGAAATAATGAAATTTTATATAAAGATATTTTTGTCTTCAATAGAGTTCTCAGTAAATATTTATCTTGATATGTTATAAGATTATTAAAAAGATGAAAAAATCTTTTTTTATTACATAATTAAAAGACTCATTTAATAATTCTTTTAAATACAATAAATTTAAAATACAACAGCGACAAATAAAAAAGACCCATATTAAAAAATTGTTTTAATTTTTATTTTCTTTAATATTCCTAAATTTACTGTCAACCTCATTTGGAAATGTGACAGTAAAAGCTTTCGAAAGACATTTAACGGTGGAAATATTTGGGGAATAATTGATTTTGAAAATTATATTTTATCATTGGATGAAGCCAGTAATATTTTCTGGAGATCAATGTGGTTAGTCCAAAAAAAGCGCGTAACCAGCTTAAAATAAATACCCCGCAAGTTATAAAAAAAAATTTTAAAAATCCCAAAGAAATACCATTTATTTTTTCAAATAATCCTTCAACAAGAAAACTTCTCAAATTCTCCAACTTATAAAAGAACAAAGAATTTAATGTCGGTGGACAGTCGAGTATAGGGTTCTCTGATAGTGTCCATTGTCCATTCGGTGTGACGCGCGAAG
Organism: Leiobunum rupestre; assembly: GCF_980474605.1. Taxonomy (NCBI): domain Eukaryota; kingdom Metazoa; phylum Arthropoda; class Arachnida; order Opiliones; family Sclerosomatidae; genus Leiobunum; species Leiobunum rupestre. The sequence goes on along the minus strand of NC_143394.1, from coordinate 39,016,616 downwards.
GTATAGAATTATAAAAGATATCAGTCAGCCCGTCGTCAGGGCCGGGTCTCTGGGGAAATGGCAACGTAATTCCGGGGCTAACCATCAATTTGGAGATCACGTTGCCTTTTGCTTATTCCGATATTTGGGCGCTCCGTTTTGAAAGGGAGAGTCGTCCGCGCACTCGGAAGAGTAGAAGGGGCTCTCGAGTAACCCGATTCGTCTCATTTATCATCATCTGGTCAGCCGAGAGAGATAATAGGGATCTAAAGTTTTTCCCCGAAACTCGCGGCGGAGGCTCGTCTTCACTCCTTCTCCGTTGCTTTTCCCAGATCCTTGTTTCCGATCCTGTTTTCAGTCTCTGTATACCAACCGTGTTTTATTTTTCGAGGAGGAAAAGGGGTTTTCTCTTCCCATCACGCATTGCTGGAATGATTATTTTTGCGACGAACTCCATCGCCGAGCTTATCAAGTTACTACTTGGGACACTTTTTTTACCGCTTATTTTTATTTTTACTATTTTTTAAGGCGTAAATTTTTCGAACATCCTGGCCCTCACACCTCCCCCGGGTGGTATTTGGCGTGCCCAGAATTTCGATTCCAGTGAGGGGAAGAAAATACGCGTGATAGCAATTTTAAAAGTGGCCAACCCTGATTCGATTACTTTCCAGTGATTTATCCCCCACCGTTTCTCTTAGTGTTTTAACTAGGAATATTTCAAAGATTTTACAGTCAGCTTGTTCCGAGCACTTTCGGTCTATTTTTGATCTACTAGCGCCTGTAGAAGTGTTTGACACGCAGTGCAATGGTGTCTGCGGTGAAGTTAATTTACACTTTTGGGTGAACGAAAGTCCGAGTCACAAAATTTTTAAAAATACACAAAATTATTAGTTTTATCCGAATTGTATCATCGTGGGATCAAAACCAATCGAAAAATTACTTTTCCCCAAACAGTTCCTACGCGCTAAGAGGATTCCGCGGGTAGTTACTAAGGCTAAAGCTTTATTGATGAAACAGAGTCCTTGATGTGCAAAAGGGTGATTGGACGATACGACAGCGAAGAAAAAAGTTCTTAGGACTGCCTTGTATGGTTACTCTTACATCATCGTGTACTCTGTTTAGGATAGACTATTCGCACTTTGAAGAGCGCTAGCTTTTTTATCTTCTTTGAAAAACTATCTTTAAATTAATTTTTAATAGTTAGTTTACGTGCCCCATTAAACAGTTTTAGCTTTAAAGTTATTGGTCAACGTTAGTATTTATATGTCCAATATATTAAAAAAATTTACGGCCAGTATAGAGACAATATTAATGTAAATATTGCAAGGGTCGCTTGGCATGGCTATGTTTAGGGGCTGGCGCAACTTTGCAATAAAACTGTTACTTTTTATACTAAGAAAACCATGTATTTATTTATTTTTGGATTTTTAACTCCGTTGTGACTTGACCATCTCTGACTAACCAACTCTCTCCCTTGTCTATTCGTACCTCGGTTGGGAAGTCCCCACTCAGGGGGAACCAAACGTGGCGTTCTACAAAAGTAAGGAAATTCCCAACTAGGGAAGAATTTGCGGGTGTAAGGTACTCATCCCCAAAATGGTTTATTGCTCGGGAAAACCCCAACTTATAACACATACGACAGGAATCCATACCTCTACTTGGAATGCTTATCGCGGAAGTTTTTCTTCTCAGTGTGGCTGACGGTTTTTTGGACGTCACTATGGTAACATAACAAACAACAACGTGAGAGGGGAGCTCGCGCAAAGGGGATTTTTTCTCTCGTAGGCAGGGCCAAAGCCGTCAGAGTTATCTTACCATAAGCGATACGGTAGGATAATCATTCCAAGTAGAGGTATGGATTCCTGCATACAATTATATTTACGGAACCCGTTTTCAACCCTTACACTAAACATTATAATATATTTCCCATACCATAATTTAATAAATCAAGAAATACAAATAAAACTAAAATTTTATTATCTATTGAATAATTGTTAATAATATAATCGTTTTAAATTTTCCCTACATATTGTCTTACTAGAGAAGTAACTTTGAAGCGGACCGAGAATCCGCGTAAACCTGCTCTGAGGGGAATATTGAAATCGTTAAAATATTATAGGCGACGTTGTCTCCTCTCCACCAAAAATGATGAGCGGAAGTAGTGTAAAGGGTGTCCGACGATCAAACTAATTTAATTACGGCGTTTAATAAGCTGTCAAGAACCGTTGCTTTTGGGGAAAAGACGGTGAGAGGGCGAGGGAGGGGACCTTTACTCAAATCGATACCCGGCTCGAGTTGGCCGTTTTCGCAGACTCAACATCTCTGGCGCCTCATCCGTTTCGGGCCTCGAAATTTGGCGGAGACTATGTTTTAATAGTCGTTTAACGCGTTATAATCTTTATCCAGGGGGCGCGCGGGTGCTTTAAATCGTGACCTTATTCGCTCTCCAAGCTTGACCGTCGACACCGAGAAAAAAAAGGGGGGAGGCAAATACGGGTCGGGCTTCGTTAACCCTATCCGGATGACGCTAATATTATCGGCTATAGCTTTTACCCGTTTTCCGCCCCACCGGCGTGCTTAATACCCTAAACTTATAAGGCGTTAACTTAAGGCGTAAAAGGTACCTTTACGAGGTTGAGTTTGTACCGCCGAGTCAAATCGCGAATGTGTCCGTTCACTCGGTGAAAGGCGAAACCTTAGGCCGGCGTTAGCGCTTTGCAACGAATTTCTAAGCCTTGGCGTAAACAACGGCTTCGGAGAAGGCTCTCGAGCTTCCCTCCTCAGCGAACAGTTTTGACGTTGCTCATTTATCACGGCACTTTTGGAAAAGGCGAGCAGGCCGCCGGGAGCGAGTGAGGTTGGGTTGTGGGTCGGGTTGTATCTACCCGGACGCGTATCCAGAAATGGAGGAGGTGAGAGCGTAGAACGGCGGGGGAGCTGGCCAATATGATGTGGAGATGAGGACTCATTAGTTGCACCCGACGAGCCTTAAGGAAAAGCGCGAGCTTTGGAATGGTCACGCTTATATCGTGGTCATCGCTCTTTCTACCAGACTTTGCTTCTATCAGCCTCAGCACCCCTCCTCTGTATACTGCAGCGGCAATAAGCCCGGCTTCCTCGAGAGCTCCCATCCAAGAAGAAACGACCAAAAAGGAGTATCGCAATTATATATATATATATATATATATATATATATATTTATATATATATACAGGATGTTTCAAAAGGTTATGCAAAATATTTAAGGACTGGTAGGGGGTGAGTTGAGAAGTATGCCTGTTTTTTACCCATTTTCCTACAATGAGTTAAAAGAGCGCCAGAGAACTTCAAAGTGTGGCACTACTAGCCCCTGGAAGTAGGCTGCAACAGGCGCCAAACCAAGCAGCAGGGAAATGCGAACATTAAGGTTTGGGTTCGTGTGGAAAGGTAAAAACGGACTTTGCAAACAAATCGAGGTAACCAGCGTAAAAAAGTAAACTTAATCAGTATTTAAAGTTGTGATGGACCGCAATTTATCATCACTTTCAAACTGCAACAATGGAGCTCACTACGGAAGATCTGGTGGATATTCATTTCGTGTATGGACTAGCGGATGGCAATGCATTGGCTGCTCAACGTCTTTACCAGGAAAGGTACCCGAACCGGCGCATCCCCGTCTCACGGACTTTCACCAATGCCTACTTCCAGGGGCTAGTAGGCCACACTTTGAAGCTCTCTGGCGCTCTTTTAACTCATCATAGGAAAATGGGTAAAAACCAGGCACACATCTCAACTCACCCCCTACAACTCCTTCAAATTTTTGCATAACCTTTTGAAACACCCTGTATATATTATTTCTTTAAAATTTCGTTGGAACAGTCCATGATGAGGATACTTAAATGTTATTTTTATTTCGCGACCTTTTGACTTTCTTTGATTTCTTAACAAACTCCGTCGCTCTCTAGGAATTGAGAGGCAAAAAATCTAAAGCCGAACACGGCTCTGCTAATATTGGTTTTCTATTAGAGTCCGTGTCTCGTAATTAAAGTTTCGAAGTAGCGTCTTTTTTTACCCTATTCAGATTTTCGGGGCGAGGGTCTCCGCGTTTCTTTCCCAACTTCCTTTTTCGCTTTTGGAGTAGGATGGAATTGCAACATCCTCTCTCTCTCTCTCGTCTCATTGGGAAACAGATTTTTTTGCCCAAGAAATTGGAAAACTATTTTTTTCGTTCTGTTCGAGGGATGGCCAATTGCTAAGTAGAAGCTCCAAGGGGGGAGGGGGAGGGGGAGGGTTTTGGTCTTCCATTTCTTTCCCTTACATTTGTCGACTTCTATACGAGGAATCGTTGTTTAAATGAACTCGGTAGTTGGACAAGACTTTTCCAAATTTTTTTGCCCTAAATAGGTGGTCTAACTGGTTCTTGAATTATTGACTTTCATCTAATTCGGAACCACTCTGTACTCTTTATACCTTGTTCCTCATTAATACGCTTAAGTTTCTTTCGTTGCGGTCATGAGGGCCAGGACACATTTACGCTTTATTATTTACTGTTCTAAAGCTACACTGATTGAACTGATCGACACAATACTCTCTTTGGTAAGTCCTTTTTCAGATAGTTCTGGTGCATGCAATTCTAACCTCATTTTACTTATAGTTAAATACGTGAATTAATAATAATAATTCAATTCAATTCAAAACCCTTTTTTATTTCCTGACAAATAACATTCATTGAAGCACTTTTTACAATTCGACAGGGTGTTAAAATGAAAATTTCATGGATTAATATTTGAATAAATATTTTGTTTTGACATGAATCATATGGTCGCGTTTTACATATCTTTATAAATTTATGTTCTATTATATATTAAATCAAGGTATTTAAAAAAATATGCGAATTAAAAGGATTTTAAGTAGTTTTAGTTTGATTTGATTTGTCTTGGGTATACAGCACGTTTCATCAACCCATTTTTGAGGCTTGGCCCTCCCAAACGCTGTGTTCAAAAACTAACAAGTTGATTGAAAGGCACCCATTATACACCATCAGTAAAACATTACGCACCCATGGTGTTCAGTAAGAAATTGCAATTTCAAAGGGGGGGCCAAATTTAACAAATTTTAGGGAAAAGTGGAAGTGGGGGGGCTCGGATAAAGTTTGCCCCCCTTTGAAATTGTATTTTTTTACTGAACACCATGGGTGCGTAATGGGTTACTGATGGTGCAAAATGGTGCATAATGGGTGCCTTTCAATCCACTTGTTAGTTTTTGAACACAGCGTTTGGGGGGGGGGGGGCAAGTTAACTGAGCCCATTTGGGACTCGTTACAAGGTTAAAAATTACAAATTAAAATTAAAACCCCTTGTAAAGTATTATGAGTTTTATGATAAAATTTACATTTCAATTTGGGGACACGATTTGGTTTTTATAATAATGATAATAAAAATAATAATAATCAGATAGGATAATACCCAAGGCAACACCATAGGCCCAAGTCATCGAGCGACTTTTAATGTTTTTAAATCAGGTGGCTGTATTACAATGAGTAAGCCCTTCACGATAAAATAAGAAATTTTTTGAAAACCATTCTACATTTAAGGAAACTTTAATGATGAATCGAATCAAAGTTTAAAAATTTCATTTTCTGTTTTGTTTACTTACCGAATGTACGTCGTCCATTTTGACGGTGGCGGCCACGGCTATACAAAATTCGTATTTTTTCCAGCCGCCAATTAGAAGTAACAGCTTCAACGTCATTTAATTGCAAATAATAATATTTAAGTAACACGACGGAAACTTCATGGTTTTAAAAACATTACTTTAATGTTGAAAACGTAAAAATTGTGCGAGCTTTCGGGTACGTGACCCCTTGTCAAGCGCTAAATCTTAATTAATTTTACATTTCATAAAATATTTCCTCTTTCCTTATCACAAATCATTTTTTATATTCCTTCATTTTTAATTCCCCCAATTTTTTATACAAACTTTCCCTTTATCTAAATTTAATTTTCCATCATTTTTATCGAAACCGCTTCTTTAAAATATCTTTTAAAATATTTCGATTCACGTGTTACAGTTTTACCATTATCAAAATCCACTGTAGGTCCTTCCGTTTTCCACTTACTTTTTTCGCCTATTTTTATACATTTCTCACGCTCATTTTTTCTAACTTTAATTGCATTCTCCCAAATAGTAATGAATGAAAATTAACTTACCTTTACACGGTAATAGATAGAATAAATAGAATAAAAATAGAATAAAATAGGAAGAAAAAGCCACTATATGTACAAAAATTATAGTTTATTTAAACTAGACGACTAGTTTAAATAAACTATAATTTTTGTACATATAGTGGCTTTTCTTCCTTTTTTATTCTATTTTAATGTACAAGTGCCATTAATTTAAATTTTTAGAATTTAAATCTTATTATTATAACGGTAATAGATGTTTCTATGAAATAATATGAATAATAAAATAAATGTCAAATGTTGTTCTTAAACATAGCTTTATCTGAAATTCTTCTGGATACTCTTCGTAGACTTGTAAAAGTGAGAGACAATGACGTCAGAGCTACATTAAATGAAATGTTAATGACGATATTTCCCTCCGATATGTTTGTTGAAGATCTTAAGTTTTAATCAAATATTCCAAGCTACTAGAACACGACCAGGGCACCTGCACTCCCAAAATAAATCTAATAATAATCAGCTAGGCTAATACCCAAGGCACCACCTTAGGCCTAAGTCATCGAGCGACTTTTTAAAGCCTTTAATTCAGGTGGCCTGGTTACAACGCGTAGGAGGGTGGTGGCAAGCCCTGCAAGCCACGCGAGCTAATAGCTCACTACACTAACTATTACCGTTAACCTAGACAAGTTTTTATAGAAGAGGAAACCCATTAAACCAGTGGGGAAAGAACTTGCTAACTCAACGCGGAAGGAGTTATTCCGAGTTTTCATCCAGTGCCACAAGCTGGGATTGAACCCGGCTCCTCTTGCTGCGAGGCGAAAGTGCTAACCACTCCGCCACTTAAAGTAATTCCCTTTGGCCACAACTCTTCAAATCTTAAGGATCTAATTTAATTTCCATTGCAAGGTCGAGCCAAATGTTCCTAGTCAAGTGGATCTCAATAGTTTCTTATGTATAATTACTAATAACTATAATTTTTATTTCGCAAAATTTAACAAGAAATTATAAAATTTCCATTTTAAAAGTTGAGAATTACAAACGTGTATCTCGGGGAAAAATCATAGTAAAATTAATGGCATTCGATAAAATTTTAATTTTTGCTTTTATTCTTATTAATAAAATCATAAGTAACATAACAACAATAAGTATGACACTTCCTATTCAACCAATGCAAATTTTCTAACGATAGTCTGTTTCGCCAAGGACAGCGTAAACAATTACTTACCGACGGACTGACAATTCTCTGGGAAAATCACCGACGGTCCGGCGTCGGCCGTCAGCCTTTTCGACGGACCAGCCAAGGCCTATTGAAAATTGAAATACTTTCTAAAATGAAAATAACTTTTATTTTGGAAAATAATGAGGAATTATTGATTCGGAAGATAAAAATAACTTTTATAAACACTGTTTTCATTTCAGAAGTTAGTTTTTTTCGAATTTCAAACCTAAACGCGTGTACGCTAGTATTTCTCGCCATCAAAATAACCAACTATTTTGCCAACTGAAAGAGTAGAAAGGGACGAGTTTCCTGTTCGGAAACTTCCTATTTCGCAATCACTCCACGAATAATCAGCTAGGCTAATACCACCATAGGCCTAAGTCATCAAGCGACTTTTGAAGCCATTAATTCAGGTGGCTGGGTTACAACGCGTAGGAGGGTGGTGGCAAGCTCTTCATGCCACGCGAGCCAACAGCTCCCTACACTTACTGTTACCGTTAACCTCGACAAGTTTTTATGGAAGGGGAAACAGAAGAGCTCGGGGAAAAACCCCTTAAGCCAGTGGGGAGAGAACTTGCAAACTCTACGCAGAAGGAGTAGTTCCGAGTTTTCATCCAGTGCCACAAGCTGGGATCGAACCAAGCTCCTCTTGCTGCGAGCTGAAAGTGCTAACCACTCCGCCACCCCACGACAGACTACCATTAACGGAATTCATTCCGTGCCATATTTATGTTTACTATATTACTTATGGTAAAATTAATATTAGAAATAAATTGGCTATTTCCAAAAGGTTGATCCCTAGTGCGACCGCGCCTGTACTAATCGGACAATGTTCTACACGACTTTAGAGACTTGCTCTGGAAATGGGCTGACCCTTTTTGCCAGCGATACAAAGTTTATAGCAAAGGGTAATGATACGGCCAAGGTCGATGTCCCCGAAGTCCGTTCTCCCGCCGTAACTTGATTGGGTTTAAGTGAAATAAATAGTCGTGATTCGGGAATGTCACAGACGCAGTTTAAATTTTATTTCCCAACTGGAGAGAGATATAGCGGTCATTAGGGTTTTCCCTCTCTCGCTTTTTCAGATGAGAACTGAAGGCAGTAATGGCTGCTCCTTGCCGTTGAATACTTGGCGCTAGGGGGAGCTCTTTGATTTAAAATGGCGTTTCACCCTTTAATGGCTGAACCGTTTGCTTATCCTCCTGCCTCTATTCTAGCCCTATATGAAAAAAAAGGCTGCAGTCTAAATATACGACTTCTTTTGCTTTGGTTAGAATATTGGCTTTTCCCCTACCACGGATCTGGTTATACCACTTTTAGCATAAGAAAATAATAGTTTAATAAGTAGGACACTTCCTATTCGAATAATAATAATGATAATGATAATAATAATAATTATAAGAATCAGCTAGGCTAATACCCAAGGCACCACCCTAGGCCCAAGTCATCGAGCAACTCAATGCTAATTTGTTTAATGATAGTCTGTATTGCCTATGACTATACATGTAAAAATCCTTACATGGTTAAGGACTGACAACTCTCCGAGAGTTGTAACTTGTCTTTGGAAATTCCAAGAAAAGGTGCTCTAGAAATATCAACCGCGAGTCTTTGGGTGGATGAGCCAAGGATTATGGAAAATAATAACGCTTACAAGAATAAAATAAATGATTAAATCTATGAAATAATGATGAATTATTGAATTCAAAGTAAAATTTACTGAAGGTGTTTATTTTTAAAATTTGATTTGAAAACGCTATTTTGGCTCAACGGTACTAAAATATCATTGCTCAAAACTACTTTAGAAACTCGAAGAAATTTTTAAATCGAAAGACCTCGGTATAATTGAACCTAACCTTATCCAAAGCCAAACCTAAATGAATCCAAACAGCTCGAAAAATAAGGACTAGTTAATCAATTCGCGATTTTCACAGACTATGGAAAAGACGTAAGCCTCAGACAATGAAATTTGGCACCTTTTCTACGTTCAGTCACTTCTCACATTTATCGACATACTATCAATAACTCTAAATTGTTCAATGACATTCTTCTCAGTTTTATGTTACTTATGCTTAAACGTATTGTTTGGTCAAGGCAATTCTAAACTTCCTTTAAAATACAAAAAAACCAGGATGAGATAAAATGTTCATTTGAAATTTCTTTATTGCCTATGCTCCGTTTGGGCTTTTTGTTCAGCGGGCAAACTGTCTGTCGTTTTCTACAGTGTTTAAAGATGCTTTTAAACTTAAATTAAAATAATTAATTATGTTCAAAATTATATCGGCTTAACATTTAAGTTAACAATACTTTTCGAACTTAATTGGGCTCATTTAACCATCTAGGTAAATTTTGTGAATATCATTTTTATTCTCAAGGAAACTTCGTTGATTAAATGAATTGTGGTGTAAGACCGAGCTTACGCCATGCATTTTTTGACGGTTTCGGCTGTGGCTAGACAAAATCTGAATTAATGAATATTCAATCATAAGTTAAAGTGTCGACCTAACATAGTAACAAAACGCTAACTACCACAGCAAAATACCATACCTTAGAATTTCTAATTTTGGATTTGGATGATTTCGGTAAGATATATGATGGCAATTTGTTTGGTGGTGAAAATTAAATTCTGAAATCTACACCGAGAATTATAAAATAATATTCCAAACTAAATTGAATAAAACAGTTTATTTCTTCGGCCATTCAAAACAATGTTTAATCCATCGGTCATACAAAGATACATTGATACCGATTTCGTTTTAAATATTTAACAAAAGTAAAAAATATAGTCAATAAACTCGTGCAAAATTAAAAAATTTCATTGAAGTTTATCCTTTAACCAAAAAACGAAACTAAAACCAAAACTATATCAAAACGAAAATTTAAAAAAAATCAAAACGGACTCCGAAGCTCTAGACCTTTTTATTTAATTTTATTTATTGAAAAATTCCATGAAACTGTCATTTATATAACGTTTAATTTTTTTACTTCATTTTTTAATATAGTTTTGAAATTTTTTTGTGTTGGTGGTTGGCATTAGAACTAAATGTCGTTTTCACGGTTAATATGTATCGTTCATTTGATACGATGTTGAAACCAACCCTAAAAGATATATTGATCAGACTACAGACATTTTTTTCTTCTTTCCCTCATTTCTGAGGTTTTTAATTTTTTTTAAATTGTTTTAAATATTTTTTTTTAATAGAAGACAATGAGCCCGTAATGGCAGGTGGAAACATCGAAATAAATCGTTCATTTAATCATCCTATTTCAATATTTATTTTTTTCGACGTATTTCCCCCCTTATTTTTATTCATTTCTTTAAAACTCACCGAAATGAAACATACGTACATTTTTTTCAACAAATATTGGAAATAGAGAAGGATCATGCAAAATTCGGTTTTAAATTATTAAAAATGTATAAAAAAGCGTCTTCTTTTCCTCGAAATTATTAGTATTTTAATGTAAGGCAGTTTAAAAGTTTATCCTTTTTTTCCTCTATCCCATTTAAATCAATTCGAATAACGGTAAGCGTAAATTTAAACTGTAATCCGTGATTTGTAATAGAACCCGATCTTCTACAAAAATCGATGAAAAACTTTAGGAAAAATCTTAGAGAAATAAGTAAAACGTTCTTATCCTCAACTTTACGAAACTACGGAGGCCATTAGAAAAATTACACATAGATATATATATAAAATAAAAAGGGTTCTAAGAAAACGTTTAAGGGAAAAGACGTTTTTAGCAGCGCGTTACCCCGAAAGCTATCTTAAAATTGGACATCTTTTTCTCTTTTTGTCCAGTCGGCAAATTCATTTTTGAGAGAGAGACATCCTGTAAATCAAAGAACGTCCAAAGTCCCTTTTTGGCTGACGTCCAGAGGTCGATTTGGGCCCAGCTTGACCCCCCAGGCGGATAACCTTATCCTAGGGTTAGCAACGCCCTTCTTGCACTTACTACTGGTAGAAGATGATAAATCAGCGTTATAGTCATCCTAGCAATCTTTTTTTGATCTCTCTTCACGTTGTGAGTATAAGCCTTTTACGCGCATTTAGGATCGCTAGCTATTCCGTAATTAATATCAAGCTTCGAAGAACATTGTTCATTTTATTTATTTTTTCAAACCCGCTTACTTGCCAGTAATTTCAACTCGTCATCTTTAGTTTCTTTACTCAAATTAAATCTTTAAAGATTTTAAATTAAATAGATTTTGGTGATAATTTCTGCGTGGCATTTAGGGATTTTTTTGGCACTGTTTCTTTATTTTAAAAGAAGGCTAGTGTAAAACATAAAAGCACCAAAAAATCGTATTTTACTTATTATTAGCACCAATTTCGTGTTTTATTTATGTAAAATAATGAAATTCCTTATACAATAATTACTGCATGGCGTGTCAAGGAAGAACTATAGTTTATTTTAACTTGATCAGGGTAATACATATCCTTCTCTATTCCAAATTTAAAAAAAAAGAATTTTCGAAGTATAATTTTAATTTTTTTCCTCAGTTCCCCGTATGAAACCCAACATTTGGTATTTGTCTCGGCCTTTTAACGAATATTTAACAATTTTTATGGTTTCTTCGGGGGGAAACTCTAACAACAAACTTTTTTATTAGAAGATAGTTTATTTATCGTTCACTTATTAGTTCATTTTCATTTTATCCTTACATTTTTTCAACATGACCTTTTATGACGAAGAGTTTTATTTTTTTTCTAATTGTTCAATTTTCCGTCGCTTGATATAAAGATCAAGTGACCAAAAAAAAACGTTTTTTTTTTAATCTTGGGAGGTCGAGAAACATTTGAAGACAGCTTGAGCATTTTTGTAGTACGACTTTTTTGTTATTTACCCGACAGGAGCAATTTTATTTATGTTTTGGCCGTTGCGTTGCGAGCGATAATTCACTTCACTTTTTTCCACGCTTTTTGACATAGTTTTTATTGTTCGTTTAACGAAATGATATATAAACCGTAAACCGCGTAAATCATTTTCAAAATTTCGCTGTTTTTTTTTTCTTATTTAGTATTTTTTTTAATATTTTCAACAAACGGAAGATCTTTACTATTGTAAGAACTCAGTAATGTCACTAAATATGTAGGATAACATTACTTTTAAATATATAATTCAAAATGTAAATGAAATTAACGTTATTGTAAATTTAGACGACACATCTCTCGAAGAACTCCTGACCATTTGTTCATAATAGTCAAAATTGTTTTAAATTTCTTCTACATTTTATATATATATATATATTTATTTATATTTATATATTAGCTGCTCTAGACATAATTTGAGACGAAAGTGTTTTATATATACGACGGAGCAATTCTTCATTTGTTTCATTTAAAGTTATTAACAGCTTTTCTCCGATTCTTCAACATCGTACTTATAATAATTTATTTAATCTAATTTATTTTCTTTTTATTAATATTGTTTATGAAAACTTTAACTGCAACTGATTATTTTTTCTTGTCGTTTATATTCGGGTTACGGGAGAGAAAATAAGCCACTTTTTTCGTATTTCTTCCGAAAATCTAATTGTGTAAAACACTGGGCAATCAATATTCCGATTTCTTGTATCCGTAAGACAAATCAAAAATATTTTCCGAGTCCGAATAGTGATGGTAAACGAATGAGAATAACCTATTTTTAAAAGATCTCGTATAAAACACCGATTTGTTTTTCCTTTTCTTGCCTCTAGATGGCGTTGATTAAATTTTCGTTCGTGTTATATAGTCCGTGCATTAGCTCCAGTATTACAAATTATAAACCGTTTTTTCTTTCGACATATATATATTTATATATCGACGTACTTATTCGCGCTACGAATTGGTAAATAACGCCTCGTAATAGTTCCTTTGAATTAGTTTTATATATATATATATTTTCCCCTAAAAAATGCCGCTATATTTTGCGAATGATTAGACGGTATAGACCTGTTTGAATTTGGTTGTTACGAATCTCCAAGGCGTAATTTTCTTCCTGGAATTTAGCGGAGTGGTCGTGGTACAACGTTGCTGAGAGTTAGATCGGTTGCGTCGGGATCGGGCGAGCGGATCTCACGTTGGCTTTCCTTTGTGAATCTCGATGATTCGATCTTGGTCTACATATTGGAAGATGTGCGGCGCATCCAGCAAAATGCCTATCGTACCCGCGGTCGTCACCGCGAAGAATATGTAGAGTTGTAGCCTGTCGATTACCATTGCCACGTATTTCCAGTCTTCTCGGATCTGTCAACAGAAATTACAAACTTTTTAATCTCACGACATTCGATAATATTTTCCATTACACACTAATTTGCCTATTTTTATCTAAAAAACGCCTGTACATGGGTTTGATCAGCAATACATTGACGCTCAGGGTCAAGTCGATATTCGGATATTCACCGGGAATATTAAATTAATAGGAAGTTTGTCAAATATTTAACCTACAACGAGTATTATGTAATTGGACTATTTTTGATCTACAAAACCCCTGTATGTATTTAAACAGCAATACATATATATTCAGGGTAAAGTCGACATTCGGATCATCACAGGAAATATTTAATGAATACCAATTTTAGGGCGTTTATTTTGGTTTTAGTAAATAGATATAATAAAATCTTATCTACCTTTAGAGCAATTTATTTTACCTATTACACGCGGATAATCGGAGTAATCTATATAATTTCTATATAAATTTTAACCATTTTGGCCATTGAAAAAAAATATATTGTTACTAATGTATGACACATGCAAAACGTTTACTAAGAGATATTAACTATAGGGCAATTTTATTCCAGGGAATATCTCTCGGTAAAATATTTCCCAAAAACAAACACTTATGGCAACAATTTAATAGACTTAGGCTAACCATATTTCGCGTTTTATAATCCGCTTTGAGGCAAAGCTAACCGCGGATATAATAAAAATTAAGCCGTCAAAGTTTAAAACCGACCGAGTATACTTTCGCGAGTAATACCAGTAAACGACCTTAACACTGAACGCAATTCGGAGTGGTATAAATCAAGCGAGGGACTTTGTTTTCCGTCGGGAACACGCGCTGGACTTTCGCGGCTACTTTACGCCGCTGTCCCACTGTTTGTCTTCTAAGGTTTTGTTTTAAAGTCAAAGCCTTTTATAGGCTCAGCCAGCCCTTCGACCGATGAGCGCGATGCGCTTGAATTATGGCCACTAAAGTAGCCCATTAGGCCGGTCCGCCGTGAAACTGCCATACCGGAGAATTTCAGTTAAACTAGCTGATAATAAATATATCGCCACCTATGTCAATTCATTTTGGACGAAGGGGGAAATAACCTTGGACCTGCCTCCCCCCTCCGATATTATTTACAGCGAGGTGGCCTTCCCCGAACTGCCCTCTCGTTGATGTCCCTTTTTATTACTAGATGAGGTATCTGGGAAATGTTTTCCCGCTATAGCCCCGGCATTCCTCTCAGTTAAGCCTAGTTCCCACTTAGCGAAAAAACCAATTTTCGCGGTGAAAATTGACGCTCGCGCATAAAATTTGCGATTTTTTTCAAATTCGCCGCCAAAGTCGCGTCTCCGCGGTATCTAGCGAATGTTCTATTTTTTGACGTCCACACCTTGGCGATAAAAAGCTTCAGCCAATCAGAAAACGCGTTCCCTCAATCTATTCCGCTCCCGTCCGTCACTTATTAAACCTAGGTCTTTAGAAAAGCGGCTCAGCCAACTTGACCAAGATACTGAAGTAAAGGTAATTATCTCACGAATAGAATCGTTTATTTATTGAAATTATCAACAGGAACATCCATTTGGTTCATTTTGAACTGATGTTTTATGTTAGGCCTAAAGCATTACTAAAAACCCGCACGAGTTGTTTTCAGCGTTTTTAAATTTTCGCGCTAAAGTGAGAACCGCTTCCCCAGCGACCGAAAAAACGCGTCTTTTTTCGTTGCGCGAAAATTTTATTAGTCTCGAAAATTCGCCAAGTGGGAACTAGCCTTAACAGTGGTAGATCGCGCTGCACTTTGAAACGGTAAATATGTTAGGCAACGTTTTTGAGAATGTACGCTCCGCAATTACAAATCTGTGTTACTCTATTAACAATCAGAATTCGTTTACTTTTTTCATTACTGGAACGTGTACTAATTCCATAATAATAACACGGCTATTATGTCCATCACCAAACCAAGAGTTTATTATTATGTCCATCACCAAAACAATAGTTTATTATTATGTCCATCACCAAAACAATAGTTTATTATTATGTCCATCACCAAAACAAGAGTTTATTATTATGTCCATCACCAAAACAAGAGTTTATTATTATGTCCATCACCAAAACAAGAGTTTATTATTATGTCCATCACCAAAACAAGAGTTTACTAGTTCGATCACTGTAGTACATTTAAAAGCTCTAATGATGCTAGCATGATTACTAGCTCCGTAACTAAGCAGGCTAACTATCTCCAACATTAAGCAGGTTTACTAGCTCCATCCCTAAACAGGATTTACCAGCTCCGTAACTAAGCAGTATTTACCAGCTCCGTAACTAAGCAGGTTTACTAGCTCCATCACTAAACAGGATTTACCAGCTCCGTAACTAAGCAGTATTTACCAGCTCCGTAACTAAGTAGGTTTACTAGCTCCATCACTAAACAGGATTTACCAGCTCCGTAACTAAGCAGGTTTACTAGCTCCATCACTAAACAGGATTTACCAGCTCCGTAACTAAGCAGTATTTACCAGCTCCGTAACTAAGCAGGTTTACTAGCTCCATCACTAAACAGGATTTACCAGCTCCGTAACTAAGCAGTATTTACCAGCTCCGTAACTAAGTAGGTTTACTAGCTCCATCACTAAACAGGATTTACCAGCTCCGTAACTAAGCGGGCTAACTAGCTCTATCACTTACGAGGAGACTACCCGAGGTGATAATCACCGATTCGGTTGAAACTAGCTGGGTATGTGGACCTTATGGTAACATGAAATTTCACCAAGGGAAAAGTTGCAATGGGCATTATTTTTGCCATGGCAACCGAAAATGTTTTTGACAACACAGTATGTATATTTTACCATTGAAAATAACAATTGATCAATTATTACATATTTTGATCAAATTGACCAAAATTCATCAAAATATTATAAAATTCATTTCATTTGTCAATTTTGATCTATTTTTTTTTGGTTTTGAAATTTGAAATTTTTTTAAAATTTTTCACAGGGGGTACCCTTAGAAGTGCTCAGATTCCCATGTTATTTTCAATAAGAAAATATACATACTATGTCGTCAAAAACATTTTCGGTTGCCATGGCAAAACTAATGCCCATTGCAATTTTTCCCTTGGTGAAATTTCATGTTACCATAAGGTCTACATACCCATCTAGTTTCAACCAAATCGGTGTGTTACACCTCGGGTCGTCTCCTCGTTTGTAGGTCTACCAGTTCCGTAACTCAGCATGGTAAATAGCTCCATCACTAAACAGAATTACCAAGTCTGTAACTAAGCAGGGTAACTAGCTCCATCACTAAGCAGGTTTACTATCATTAGCGAGTTCATCAACCTACAAATGTTAGTTCTATTTTGATTAGCGAAAATAAAATTCCCAGTAGTTGGACCAACGCTGATGGGGACGTTTTAATACCGTTACACTAAAAGAGTTTTTATCTTTATTTCGCTAGCAGCCAAAAAGGCTGGCTATCTGCACTTTTTAGTAGCGTATAGCTCCGGCAGATAGAAGCTAGCGTATTTTTTTTTAACGCCCAACGCTAAAATAAGAATTGCTGACACCGATAGTGACAGTTTCGTCACCAGCCGTATATTTATGACGGTTTTAACCAGATAAGATTGTACGCGGCATTGAATATACGGCCACGAACGAGGAAGGTTGTTGGGGGCTAAAGATACGGAGGAAGAGGGCGCGAGGGGCGAAGAGGGGCGCGAAGGGTTGGCGAAATTTGGGCTCTAAAAATGCTTGGCGGGCTCTTCATCACTCGCTTGACGCACTTTGGCGAGCGCCCTTAATGGCCAAAAGCGTTTGCTAGATAATGAAAAATCATCTCTGGAGGTAGATTTTTAGGGGCGCCTGCCCTTGGAATCTTGGTGGGCCGCCTTTTCTTCTCCAAACAGAAAAGTCATCTTACGCGCGAGCAAGGGCTGCGGGCTGCAGCGGCCCAAATGAAAATCTACGGCCTCCAATATGAAAGACAAACAACCAACCTAATAAGGCGTCGTAGAAGCCGCCATACGCTTTATACGAACCAGGAGGAACTCTTCCCATAAATTAACATTATAGGGCAGCGCCGCGGAGTAAAAAAATGGCGCGGAAAAATCTGTAACAACCAACGTTGGTGCTTTGGAGTTGAATAATTTGATAAGGATTCTGGGCGACATAGCGAGATTTCTCGCGATATAATGGTTCCCGAAAACCCGGAAATACGAACGACGGACGCCATTGCTCTAACGAAGATTTGTCAGATTGCTTTCGAGGAAGCTTTCAACGAGGTTAACGGTAATAGTTAGTGTAGGGAGCTGTTGGATCGATCTCGTGGCATGCAGGGCTTGCCACCACCCTCCTACGCATTGTAACCCGGCCACCTGAATTCATGGCTTCAAAAGTCGCTTGATGACTTAGGCCTAAGGTGGTGCCAAGGGTATTAGCCTAGCTGATTATTATTATTATTATTAAACATTCAGCTTGTAAATTACGAATTTGTAATATTTTTACCCGAGACTAGAGAGCGTGAAAATGCGGCTTAACGCCATATAATACGATAGGCTAGGCTAATACTCTACGTACTACCTTAAGCCCCAGTCATCGAGCAACTTCTAATGCTTTTAATCAAGTGATGGTTATACCGCGACGTTAGTGGCATGGCTAAAAGCTCCCAGCACTTACTATACCTAATACCGTTAACCTCAACACTTTTTTATGGGTGAGTGGTAAACTGAAAAACTTGGGTGAAAACCCCTTTTACCCTTAAGGAAATAACTCAAAGTAGGGGCTTCTCCAAGTTTTCACCCAACGCCACAAGTTGGGTTCGAACCCGGCTCCTTTTGCTGCGAAGCGAAAGTAGTAACCACTCCGAAACCTCACCTTAAATAAGTGCTCAATATTTCCAAGTGCTATACGCTGTTTTGCATTAAAGCCATAATAATAATAATAAGCTAGGCTAATACAAAAGGCATCTAGCGACTTATTATGCCTTTCCATCTATCAGTTTCATTGTTTCAATCTTTTTAATTTAAACCTGGAAAACATATTATTTTATATGATGTACACCAGAAATTTCTAAGACTCCGTTGCCACCGTCCTAGAAAGCTGCCACCACATAAAAAAAATAAACCAATCAGTAAACCCAGCACCCCACACAAGGAGAACGCAGCTCGTCAAAAGTCGTGCATTTTCTCGCGTACAATTTTCATTGGTTAGACGCTTTAGCGCCTGCTGCCGTCGGAAGGGGAAAATTCGGAAATTGTTCTTCCTCCTTTCCGTGAAACTTTCAGCGTAAAGGCTCCACCAATGAAATTTGTACGCAACACTGCGCTAGCGTGTTTAAAGGCTAGCTGAAATTCCGGGATAATTTAAAACATTCATCCTATTGAGCTAATTAGTTACGTGATCCAATGCGCGAGCAAAAATAAAACGAAATCATCTGTCATTAGAAGTGTGTATAATTCCATAAATATTAGTTATTTGTTAGTGATGGATTAGCACGTTCGATTTATAAATATTTTATTATACTAATCGTACTGAATAGGCAAACTTTTGAAGGTTACGCGTACGTACCATATTTAGCTTAATTTTTGTCGGCGTGCCGTATATTTTCTTTGGAGGAAAAGCCTAATTTAAAATTCGGGGTTTAATGGGCAGAAAACCTATTTTAGCGAGGCTAATCTATTTCGTTTTGTTAAT
Organism: Leiobunum rupestre; assembly: GCF_980474605.1. NCBI lineage: Eukaryota > Metazoa > Arthropoda > Arachnida > Opiliones > Sclerosomatidae > Leiobunum > Leiobunum rupestre. The sequence continues at coordinate 38,997,384 of NC_143394.1, read as the reverse complement.
TGAGTATGAAATATGATACTCTGTTGGTCACCCACCTGTTTACTTTGCTGAAATTTGGCCCCTCGCGCTTTGGGTTAATGGGCGACATAAATTTGAGACCGTGGTGGGGTGGCCTTAATCGCCGGCGGAAGGCAGTTTGCTTAAGAATTAAAAGCATCTTTCCACCCGCCCCCTCATACGCGGCAGCTTTTATGACCATGGGTAAAGCCGTAAAAACCAAAGAGGTTATCGTCGTCAATTCCCCTTCCCCACTTCGCCTATTTGCCCAACTCTTTAAACCTGGCCTGAAATATGGGCTATACCCCTTTCTAAAATGGTTAAGCGCTTAAATGTATAAATAAAGGTCAGATGCTGAGTTTTTACTTAATTTGGGTCGAGGTAGTTTCTTTGTATGTTTCGAAATCGAATGGTCAACGTTATGGTCAGCGAAAAGGCCCTTCTCAAAACATTTAACTAGTGGGGCGGTGTGGTTGGCACTTTCGCTTCGCAGCAAGAGGAGCCGGGTTGGATCCCAGCCTGTGGCACCTAGGAGCAACAAACACAGCACCATACACAAGGAGAACGCAAACCGTCAAAAGTCGTAGATTTTCTTGTGTACATTTTTCATCGGCTAGACGCTTTAGCGCCTGCTGCCGTTGGAAGGGGAAATTACGGAAATTGTTTCCCCCCCCCCGCCCGTAAACCGTTCAGCGTAAAGGCTCGTGACGCTCGTCCAATGAGCTGTTGGCTCGCGTGGCATGAAGGGCTTTACACCACCCTCCTACGCATTGTAACCCGGCCACCTGAATAGCTGTTTCTATAAAACAATATATACGTATACATGTATAAAAACTGTTATTTTTTGGAGCGCGCCCTTCCTAATATTTTGGTGTAGAGGGTCTCGTGCGTTTTCGCGCGAGCTCAACAAAAACAAAAATATGCGCGCGCTCTCTAACTTTAAATGCACGATGAATCTAACGTAATCACGTGACCTCTCGTAATGCCGAAGATCGGAAATTTTTATCACATGATTATTAATGGTGTTCATTGGGTGATGGGGGCTTAGACCTGAGGATCCCTCGCACCGTTTACCCAAAATGATATATAGTTTTCTAAATGAAATTGTACCCATTTCTTAACAAATATTTAACGGAAATCCATTCGCCAAAAAAAAATAAAGTATAAAAATTAAAAATAAGAAAACAACGCAGTACTTCATTCATAATTCAAAGACCGTTGGTGCTAAATTTTATAACCTTTTATTGACATAATTTGATAAATTGTAAAATTAATTTTCTATTTATCTTTTTAATTTTATTTCAAATTCAGGGCTGAAATTTCTAAATGGTGTCATCCCTGATAGAACTCGTGAAATTTGTGTTCCTAGTTTGGATTCTTTCTTTACGAATCTAAGCTAGATCGTTTACCCTTGAGTAAATTCTGAACTAAGAATTATGAGACTAACGTTTGAAATATTTAAACTGTTAACACGCAGTATTCCGCTAATTAATTACAAAATCCCTTACTTTAAAAAATATCCCCATTAAATCATTTCGAGTAGAACAATTAGTTTTTCATTTGTAAGATTACTATTTTGGCGACAAATCTTCCAATTATGGAGATTACGCGGACTAAATTGAAAAGGAATTCCCCCCTCGACACACAATCTGCGCTGGCTCCCTTTTGTTATAAAATTGCCTGCAAATTTATCCCTTCGCAATATGCAGTGTTGTCCTATAGCGTAATCACGTTTTCTGCTCTTGTCGGCTCCCCTCTCATCTTTTGTTAATCATTCAAGTCCCTCTCATAGGCTGTTCGCGGATGCCCCTTAATCCAGTCTCTAATCTCTCCGCGAGGACCGGACTTAATCCGGACATCGGCTCTTTTATATCGACGCAGCGCCCGAAAATGACCTACATTTCACTAAAGACAAACTAAAAACTAGGCCCAGAAAGAAACAGCTCGACTACCGAATTATCTCGCGCTATGTTTGAGCTGGACGCTGATTAAAGCTCTTGTATCTTCGTAACATGCTAGCAAAATTGGCCCTTAATTTAATATTACGGTCCAACCTGTTGGCCTATAATAGCTACCCGAACGCCATTTTAATTTTATTCTTAAACATATTTATTAAGTTAATTTTAAGTATAACAATATTACTACATGGTTTAAAACGGTGTTTATATATTTTAAAGATTTTAAGTTGCCAGGTTTTATTAACAAATGTGAAATTAAGCGGTACCTGTTTTCATAAAAACTTGTAGAGGTTAACGGTAATAGTGTGGAATGAGGGCTTGCCACAAACTTCCAACGCAATTTAACACGGCCACCCGCTATAAGGCCATAAAAGTCGCATGATGACTTAGGTCTGTGGTGCCTTCGGTATTAGCTTAGCTGATTGTTATGAATAATATAATTTAATTTAAAAAAACTATGAAACTAATATTATAACAAAAAAAACATTAAAACAATATAAAAGCTACTATTTTAAACGTAGGATTTACTATACCACGATCATATCTCTTTACTAAACCACGGTCATATCTCTTTACTAAACCACGGTCATATCTCTCTACTAAACCAAGTCTAGCATAGCCGTCGCCTAAAAGGTGGAAATATCATAAAGAAATATTTCTGGAGGCAAATGGCGCGCCGAGCAACGTTATATTTCGAATAAAAGATTCCAGTAGTAGATTCCAGATTTTCCTAAAATATGTCAGCACCAATGAGGTAGAATAAATAGAGATCCAAACAAATCTGGGATTTAAGTCGGAGAACTAGGCTTAAGTTTCAACTTTATCCAATCGTGTTGGCGCCATCTGTTTCTATAAGCAGACTTTTTTGCAAAATATATTAAAGATTAGTTTTCCAATAACACGATAGATGGCGCCAACACGATTTGATTAAGTTCATTTACTAGGCCTAACTCTCCAACTCAACAAATACTGTCCAGCGAAACGGTAGGTCCAGGAAGGCGGATTTGGATCTCTATTTATTCTACCTCATTGGTCAGCACATATTCTTGTTCCCAGTTACTTTGTACTGTTGGTTCGGTAACAGGGTAGCTATAACGGATAAAGCACTCTTGTGATAAAACAGGGTACCCGATGAGGATAAATTCGATTGGACGAAACTACTGCAAAGTTAATAGGATTGATCAATACGTATTCGGCAGCTTTAGCAAAAATAATACTAGCAGGCTATCATGAATAATACTAGTTATTTTATTACTATTACAGCAAAACCAAGATAACTATTTGGAGGCTTTCAAGTATCAAAGTGTTTTTAATAAAAATTAAGTTTTTCCAATTTCTTAAAACGCATTTAAGTCGATATTAGAAACAGCTTAAAGGTTACCCTTTAAAGGGCTATTAGATTAGATCAAGATATGATCAAAGATGGCCCATTAAGGTCCAAGAATTTAATACTTAAGCCCTGTTCCTTAAGAAACTTGATAGAAATCAATCAAAAGATAGCGACTTTCCCGCGTAAGCGATGTAGGCCAAACTAAGGCGCAGTAGGTGGATGGGCCGCTTTAGGTTGTTGTCCTATTTGGGTTCTGTTTATCGTAAAGATTAATGCCAGTCGATGTAGGCTATGACAGGCTGCAGGCCCTTTGACGTTATCCCAGAAAGGGAAAAGGCCAGCCTGACATTTCATTAGGAAGATCAGCCGTCCTAATATTATCCGGTTCCGAGGCGTTTCCTTTCTAACCATCGATCTGGAAGACGCGAGAAGGTTTTTCCTTCTCTTAATACAAAAAGGGTCAGTTAAGGTTGTCCCAGCGACTAGCGCCGCCAGCGATACCTAATCGGTAATGCCGCTGTTCTATATTTGCGAGCTTGACCGTCGGCGCCCTATCGCTTCCGGGAACCAGCGGTAGCGGTCACCATCCGGAAGAAAGCCAAGTTTGCCGTAAAATACTTTTCTTTCGGAGATCCAAGAGTCTTAGCCTTAATTTTATCTTTTAGTTCGAGAAAGCTAGCGACCAAAAGACGCGCATTAGCGTCCGAACTTCTTCGTTCGAAAGACATACATAGGTCTTCCGCTGATAACAACGTTCCGCGTCACAGAGCCTGCGAATGCCACGAGCCTGTCGTTGCAGTCTTAAAGGGTTTCAAAATATTAGTTTCACCTCTTGCCGTATTTCTGCCTAGGCCAACCTAGGCCGTGGCCTATGGGTCCATCCTTGGAAGGGGCCCTCCACTGTATTCGAAGGCATAAATCTATAATATCAATCGTAATTTATATTGGAAAAATTCCTAGGTAGAAGATTTTGTTTTAAAATTACCAAAATGTCTGGCTGGCAGTTTACGGACGCAGCCTTAAATCGCAATGTTGCATAATTATCGCGTATTTAGTCGACCATTTGTTAAGAGCTTTTATTAAGTAATATAACCGTAGAGCTCAGACTTCTACGCTGAATCCGGGAAATTCAGGCACAGCCTAGTTCCAGGGATAAGAGTAAATGCAGCGTGTGAAAAGGGGGCCCAGACTCCTTATCTGCCTATGGGCCCAGGATCTCTAAGTCCGGCCCTGGTTTCACCCTAGAGTGACTATCGCGCGACACACCAGACCTTAAAACTGATTTTACGTTGCTTTGAAAGTTTAGAGAAAGTGGTTTTGAAAATGGGATTCAAGTGATAAAGTGGCCTATTAGTTCTTAATAATTTCTATCATCGTGGGAACAAAATGAAAAGGTTGCGAAATCCAGTAACAGCTAAAACCCAGTAGCTAACTAGTTACTAACCGATTTTAGTCATTGTGTAATCAGTCAAAAAAGAGTCACCAAAATACTTGTTGTAAGCCCGGTTCCGTTGGTACTTTATAATAAATAATAATCAGCTAGACTAATACCCATGGCACCACCTTAGACCTAAGTCATCAAGCGACTTTTAAAACCATTAATTCAGGTGGCCGGGTTACAATCCGTAGGAGGGTTGGCAAGCCTTTTAAGCCTCACGAAACGACACTAACAATTACCTTTAACCTCAACAAGGGGATTTCAAAGAGCTCGATGGAAAACCCCTTTAACCAGAAGGAGTTGTTCCTAGTTTTCACCCAGTGCCACAAACTGGGATCGAACCCGGCTCCTCTTGCTGCGAAGAGAAATTGATAACCATTCCGCCACCCCACTGACGATTAAAGCATTGGTTTGCTATTTTTGCGGTAAACTTGGGTACACGAAGACGAACAATTGATTGAAATATACTAAAAACAATTTTAGTAAAAAGCCTTAATCTATTCTTATTACTTCGCTGTCGTACTCTCTGTTGTATCAAAAAACCTTAAGGCTTTTTTAAAGAATATTTGTTGTTTCCAATGACTCCCGTGAACTATACTTTGAATAAATTAGCTGATTTTAAACGTAGTATAGAACCTTTTAAGCCGGTCGTGTAACTGTTACGCTTTCTAGGCGATTCTAATCCTACAATACCTACAATGACGTTTCGTACAAGGACATTTTCTCAAGACTGCAGTGTATTTTTGAAAAAGGAGTGCCGTTAGGACACTCACGCGGCACTGCCGTTTTGACTCAAAGGGCGTCCATTTATAGTAATTCTTATAGCCGCCAAAGGTTCGAAGAGGAGAAGGGGGCAACGGAAATGCGCGATTTAGAAGGATAACTCTTTAGTTTCCGGCCACTATTAAGGCGACGGCTTTGCGGGGTCTAGCCACAGCTGCGATGGACTGACGTTCTCTCGATTTCTGCTCAGCCAGAGCCAGCGCCCTCGCGGCGGCCTCTCCTCTTTCTCTTTTTCGCCGATAGCCGCCTTTTAACGCTTACAATCTGTTACCCGCGAAAACTATTGACTGCTGGCCGGCCTTCCACTTTTCTCGATACCGCAGCTGCGAGAATTTCGCTTCCGCGCCACTCGAAGCCAGATTTTTCCCCGTGTCACTTCTGCTGCCGAAAGTTGCGCCGCGTGTCTCCGCAAATATCAAAAAAGATTTCCTCCCTGGCGGAAGACTTTTCCTCGATACCGACAGAGAGAGAGAGAGAGAGAGCGCGAGAAGAAAGACAGAGTAGACCTTACGTGTCGTTATCGGATCAAAGCTTAAAGCCTCAGCCTCCTTAGCTCGCCGCGGGTTATCGAGTCTAATAGGCGTTCAATGTAACAGCCGTCGCCGTTTTCGGTTCCGCTAACTGTATCAGCTTGAATTATTAGCCCGGAATATGGACTAATAACGCGTCGCGCCTAATAATCTGGCGCGCGTTGAAACTTTCAGGAGGCCGTAGCGTCGAATATCTTCGCCTAAATAAGACTAATGCTTTGGTTGTTCTCGATAATCGATAGGTCGGCCGCGCTGTTAATGGCACCGAAGGGAACGACGGAGCTGGAAGCCCCTTCAGCCTTGATTTGTTGAAATGTTCATAAAGGGCTGAAACGATACTCGAAGGTAAACTGATTCTATATCTCACGCAAAACGTGATCCTGGCTTTCTATTTACGGGTGACAGCGGGAAATTATATACGCTTCGAGGAAGTCCGCGTGACAAGATTTCTCGCCATCTCGCGTACTCGACGGTTTTCAACACCGGAAGTAGAAACGACTAGCGTTAATGTTCTCACGATAGATTGTTTTCGAGGTAGTTTATAACAAGAATTAAAGATCGCGGTGCCCTTATATTGGACAGGTTAAGTCACCTCTTGAAAACGCGTTACGAGGGACGAATATATATTGAACGCAATAACACTACGTTGGCACTCCAGCAAGATTCACGTTTTCCATCGCGAGCTTAAACTGTCCATGGCTGCTCGTTAACGGTTTTTAGGTATTTAATTCTTTATTAATTTTAGATGTACTTTTAACCAATTGTGAAAATTTTTAAGGTATAGATAACCAAAGCGAGGTTGAAGAAATTACATTTGTATCTAGAAACAAATGTGTTACACAATCTTTTTCAAATTTCAAAGGCTTATCGTTTCAAATTATAAACGTATTTGATAAAATTGATATTTTTTTAACCATTCTGATTTTAAGAAATTTTTTCAAGACCCTGTTCTTAAAATAAGGAAACCGTTGAGAATGTGGATTCATTGCCGATAATGCACCAGCAGAAAAGGACGGGGTTTGAACTACGTCCAATATATACCTAAGACGTATTTTAAAATTCATTGGCTGAGAAGCCGTCACTGCAAAAAAAATTAACGACGTTCATTTGGAAAATAAACTTAATCCAAAATGGTTCAGTTCTCTAATATTCTAATAATCTTCTTCTAAAAACTGGACAAGTTATAATGTCCAAATCTTCAACAGCGTAATGAGTCTTCGAATCATAGAACTGTTGAGGTAAAAAATGGTCGTTCGATAACTGCCCATAGATAAAAAAAAAGTTTTATAAGCAAAGATACCTAATATAACTTAACTTACCCTTAACCTCAGATACCTCAGCCTCAACCTAACCTAAATTAACACTTTTTATACATGTATGCGTATATATTATTTTATAGAAAGAGCTATTCAGGTGGCCAGGTTACAATGCGTAGGAGGGTGGTGGCAAGCCCTGCATGCCACGCGAGCCAACAGCTCCCTACACTAGCTATTGACGTTAGCCTTAACAAGTTATTATGGAAGGGGAAACTGAAGAACTCGGGGGGAAACCCCTTAAACTAGTGAGGAGAGAGTTTGCAAACTCAACGCGGAAGGAGTTGTTCTGAGTTTTCACCCAGTGTCACAAGCTGGAATCAAACCCGGCTCCTCTTGCTGCGAGGTGAAAGTGCTAACCACTCTTCCACCCCACCCCACCCCAGTCGCTAAATACAGTCGCTTTTAGTAAAATATGATTCGTTCCTGATAAACTATTAACCACTTAAACTCAGGGGAAACTCTTATCGTAATAAAGAGGAGTGAAAATTTGAAGGAAAGTAACAAGTTGGCAAGCCAAAATATACCTCTCCTCGGAATAGTTTTTTATTATCAATGAAGCGTAACTGTATCCGTGGTTCTGCGGTAGAATAACGGCCGATTAAAAAATTATACTACACCCAATGACAAAAAGAGGACGTTTTTGGAAAAACCTTTTCCCTGATTCTAAGAAACTGCGTACGCAGTGATTACCCTTTGCCCCGAAAATGCGAACGCGTTCGCAGGCCTGACAGACAAACCCACAGACAGACAGACACGGTGGTTGTATAACCCCTCCTAGGGTACAAAGTCCCCTCGGAGAGGTAAAAAGTGGATTTGAAATTAAATTTCTGCCCCCAAAATTACTATCCCCAAATTTGAAAGCACTTTACAAAGCGTCAGAATAATATCAACGAAAAACTAGTTAGTTTGGCGAAGGTGGGTGTAAGGTTAAAAGGGGTGGGGCTGGGTGTATCGCCAATGGCTGTCCTCGTTTCACTTTTCTTTGTAACGAAAACCCCTCTCTATCTTTGGATCTGTGTCTCAGTCCCGCAGTCCACGTTATATTCTCGTTGAGAAATGCGCTTGGCATCAGGCCAGAGCGGCCGCGTCTCTTTCACCGCGAGTGCACCTCCGGATCCGCCGAAAGGGACGAGCCTCTCCAAAGAAAAGTTTTGTAAGAAGGCGAATTTACAACTTCCTCCGTCGCCGCCACCTTCCCCGCCGCTTCCATTTTTTTCCTTTTTTTATTCCTTCTAAAATTCTCGACCAATTTATTTTGAGAGGCCGAAAAGTGTGAGCTGAAGACGCGAATAATAGGCGAGAATGAGGCCGTTTGTGTCAGAGTCGCAAATTGGCCACCCGACAGCGATATTTTTCCTCAGCCTCCTGACCCCTCTCCCATTTGCACGTCACCAAAGGTCCCCTTCATTCCCCGCCTACGTCCTCGTCTATTTCTTTATTTAAATTGATGAAAGATGGCGCGGGATTCATTCCGTTTAATATTTCGAGAACGCTTCATTTGCGTTGAGTTTGACAATTTTTGTGATTATCTACAGATAATTGTATAGTTTCCGCTAGTTTAACTGGGACAATTTTTATTATACATTCAGAGTGCCCTATATATGAGTAGTGCTCGGAATTGTTTATTCATTATCCACAAATTTTCCGATTTATTTAAAAAAACGTTGGTAAAAAGAATATCATTTTAACTTATTTAATTAGGTTTTTTTACGCAATCAAGCATTTATTTGAATAAAAGTGGCATTTATTTAAATAATTGTTTGTTTTATTTACATAATAGGCTTTTTCACTTTCGATTATTTAAACATTTTACAATTTTTATTCAACTATTGGTTATTTAAATAAATATTATTTAAATATCGCCGAGCTTATTTTATTCATGGATAAAAATTAATCGAAATCCGAGCACTATATATGAGCAGTCCATTGCAATGGGCACTCTGAAGTCTAAATGTATATTAGTTTTACTGATATCGGCAGATTTCCGAGGATAGCCGGAGTTCTTACACAGTACTGATGAGCCCCAAAAGGGCGAAACCGGTCTACTGTTGGAATCTCTGGCTAAAATTTTGACTTTTGATACAAATTTTATTAATTTATTTAAATAAAAATAATCCAATTAAATCCAAATCGACCACAACTGGATAAAATTTTATAAATTAATTTTATCAACGGATAAATAGGTAGATTCAAATATCTTTGTAATTAATGAAATTAATTAAGCGCGTATATATATCTTTTAGTCAATATTTATTTTGATTATAAGATAAATTAATAATTGAAACAATTTATTTTAAAAACTTAATTAATTTACTTGGAACTTTTGCGTCTCTTATTAACTATATTTTTGTCCATGGATAACATATACAATTTGGATAAATGAGTTATTTAATTAATATTTCCTTGAATAAAAATTAAAAATGTTTCTTTGTATAATTCTATTTAAATATTTTCGGTACAGATAGGATTTAAATATCCGAACAAATACAATTTTATCTGTATTATTTCTTGAAGTTTTACCTACGGATAACCGAATGTCGACTTATAGTCTTTGCAATTTTCCCGAAAGTTAAAACGTCGTGTTATTTGTAATGTTGGTAAATTTATATCTAAATAAATAGATTTGGGAGAATCGCGAATTATTATAGTTTTTGTCATCTTTGGTCGGAATTCACGAATTTACTTAATGAAGGAGTAATTATATTCAAGAAAAGGAACGAATTAATTCTAGGTATAAATTGAACAGGTAGTTTTCTAGGACAATGTTTTTCGGTCCCTGAAACGAGGTCACAGCGGGTGATGATGGGAAGCTAGCATTTTCTTCGTCGAATGCATTCTGAAGCGCGACAATTGAAATGGGCGAGTTCCGCTTAATAGCCCCTGTTCCCGTTCGTGTCAACTGGCTAGATCATCGCGGATTGCGTACACGCGTGTGCAACCTCTGATTTTCATCTTCCTCGCTGGTTTGCCCGCAGGCACCACTTCCTTTTTTGGGTGACTAGATGAATGAACCTAATTAGCTGGCTATTGTAACGCGCAATCTTAACGAGGGGCCTTTCTGTCGGGACAAGAGAAGGAACCGCCAGTTTTCCTTCATTCTATTTCTACCTCTCAAGAAAGACTTTTCCTTTTTCTCGTTCTTTTTATCGGCGAAATAATGTCTGAGAAATTCCTAGATTTAAAAATGTTAAAAGACAATTCCTGGTCTCTATTTTCCGCTTAAATTTAAAATCTTTAAAGGGAAGCGATTCTAAGGGAAGAGGATAATGGTATTAAACCCGCTAAGATAGCGCGTTGTTAAGTTATGGATTTGATCGACGGGTGGTATGGTAAGGAATACGGCATATGTCGGCACATACCTGTATGTACTCGTCTTCGCTTCTCAGGTGCTCGGCGATGAACTCGATGGCTTCGGTGGCTCTGTAGGCGTCCGCGGTAAGGTAGAGCATGTCGGTGCTGTCGGTGTCCGCCGAAGCCGCTCCTCGCGGAGGAATGGGTAGATCGCGGTCGGCTGAGCCTTTCCTGGCCACGGTGCAGTTGGGATGGTGGATGTCGGCCAACTCGACGAACTCCATTTTCTGCTTCATATTGCATTGCTTTAGCTCGGGCGAGCCGGCCCCCGTGGCCGGCGTGGCCCCTGAGCCCGCCGTGGCCGCCGCGGCCCCCGACGCGCCGACGCCGCCGTGGTAGTGATGGTGAACTCCCAGTCCCGGCATCTCCATCATCCACCGAAGGCGCGTTTTTTTGGGCCTCTTCATGAATAAGAGAATGGGGAGGTACTTGAGAAACACTACCCGTATCCAACTGGGCATGCGATGGGTCCGAGGGCCCCTGAAGTTCCAATTGATAATGATAACCGTCACCAAGATGGAGACGGTGTTCATCAGAAAAATGAAGAGCAGGTACTTGGCGATGAGCGGCAACACCAGCGAGGTCGGCGGCAGGATTTTGGACACTAAGAGCAAGAAGACGACCAGCGACAGCAGGATCGAGATCCCGAGAGTCACCTTTTCTCCGGCCTCGGCCGGCAGGTAGAAGACCAAGATGCACAGGAATGAAATGAGCACAGTGGGGAGAATCAAGTTCACCGTGTAGAAGAGTGTCTTTCGACGGATGGTGATGTGAAAGGAGATGTCCGTCTCCGTGGGCAAGCCGTACTTGCTGTTGTTCTTGACGTTCAGGAAGGCGGGCACCTCGACAATGTCCCAAGTGCCGCTCTTCCAGTAGTCCGACAAATCGACCCAGTAGTTGTCATTGTAGAGCTTTAAGGACACTTGGTCGCCGTTGAAGGTCCACGAGCCGAACTTCATGACGCATCTCTGCTGGTCGAACGGGAAGTAGGTGACGTCGATGGTGCACGAGCTTTGGTAGATGGCCGGAGGCACCCACATGACCATACCCGTCGGGTAGATCAGCACGTTGCACTTATACCGCACCTCGTAGTTACCGTCGGCGCTGCGCCCCGCCACCGCCATCACCAAGCGCCGCCACCGTGTGCGTGCGCGCAACGACAACGACCACGGACACGGGTCCAACGCGGAGTGGAGAAAGACGGACGCGGAAGATAGAAAAAGAAAACGACACGAAGAAATTAGTCATATTCTAGATATATGTACTAGGCCTATTCTTAAGCGTATCTAAACGATCAAAATTCGGACGCTATGAATTGAAACGTCGGGCTCACTTGTTAAACAACACGATGTCCGGTTTCCAGACTTTATCGGGAGGTAATCGAAGAACGGCAATTCCTCCGTAGTCCGCCTCGTCCCATCGAAGTTGGTAATCGTACCACATCTATAGAGAAAAGCGAGGAAAGAGGGAGATAAAAGAGTTTCGTTATTTATCATTTCGAGTAATCAAACCCAGCCACGCCGAGTACGCGCGTTGATGCCGAAAAAAAGAGTGAGAGTTGGTTAAGGCTTTACAATGCCGGGCCCCGGGGTTTCTTATTCGCGGGCCATTTTTAATAACGAGGCTTATTCCGGGCCCGATATCGTCCTCTTTTCGATTCCGAAACAGATGTTACAATTGATCGCTAGGTTTTAAATGTCCCTTCGCTCCTTCGCTCTACGGAGAGGGATGTCCCGTCGCTGTTCGGCCATAAATACTTTAAAAGGCAGCGTTTCATCTTTTTTCTCTGGCGCTCCGCGTGCCGTAAGAAAGGACAAATGGTCTTTTAGAACGGGCTCGGATGGCTTCGAAAGAAAATTGATTGTCGCGATTGTCCAAATCCTCGGATTTGCTCGCGGGGAGGGGCCTACTTTCCCCTCTTTTTATATCTCTGTCCTCTCTGAGAAGGACAGTTTCCCGGTTCTCTGATGAACGGGTCGCCTGGAAGGTCTTATCGTGGCACGCTACCCCTCAAATCAGCCCTTTCCCTAAAAACAGGGATCTCGGGGATAGAAAATGCCATCGACTTACAGGTGCGGCCTTACAAAACGCTCACCTTATCGATGGGACATTCCCTTTCCCCTCCTTCGAATAACTTTAAAAAAAAATCATTGTTACTATTTGAAGTACCGCTACATAATAATAATCAGCTAGGCTAATACCCAAGGCCCCACCTTAGGCCTAAATCATCAAGCGACTTACATGGGACCAATCAAACATGACGGCACGAAACGAAATTTAATTGTTACGAAGAGTGACGATTGACACTCAGCCCAAGAGCAAAATTGCTTTGACCCTCATTAAAACACGATGTCGTTACTGTTTCAAACTTCAAATGGTTTTATTAGATTCTAAACTAAAAAAGCTAACTATACTATTTTAAATGAGAAAATAAATAATAAATTGAGACTGTAAATAGAATTATATGAAATATAACATTTCAGCTATCATATTGGAACCCAAGTATCGACTTGATCTATAAATAATATATTGAAAAACATATATTTAGAATGGTGTTCAGGGATAAGCAAATTACCAGGGTTTACAGGTTTCTTTTCCTACACCAATATGTACCAATCAGTAAAAGATCTTAAGTATAATAAGTACGTTCCCTATCTTTTGCTGATAGATCTTCTCGTGATAATTATTTCATACATTTATTTAACTCTGAGACGAAACCATCTTATGTTCAATGACGTCGTATCTAGGTCACATCCCCCCGTAGCTATTTCAACCGTCTAACATACTTACTGAATATAATTAGACTTACGTTAATATTATCTAAATAATTTATACTTTGAAAGCTACCCCTATTGTTAACGAAAGAATTATTTTCAATAAACTACGGCTGGATATTTCTTTTTATCAGATAAAAATGATGGTATATCTGGTGAGTTCCATTTCTGGCAGAAATCGAGAATTCAATTTCTTTTAAACGTCTTAGAGAGTATCGGAACAGGGGTGAGGCTGGGGTAAAGTGATGGTAGTCTGTGTATACGAAGAAACTTAGCTGCAGCTGTCGATGTGAGAGCGCCAAGCAGCCATGGCCCCGCAAGATATAAAGGTTTTTAGCGAAGATCTCTTACATCCATTTGTTTGGACGATTTCTAACTTCTTACTTTGAGAAATGATACTTTGGACCTTTTAGAGTGTCGAATCTCTTTCACTGGTTTTTACCCCCTCTATTTTTATTATTATTATTTCTTTTCCTGTGTGTGTGGGTGTGTGGGGGGTTAGTGGGTGAGTGTCTGGGGAGGAGTGTACGACGAATGCTAGCGCGTGTTGGGACATGGAATAGAACGCGTGGGATAAGAATGAGAAACATGTCAGTTTTCCGCATAGACGTTCATCGTCTCGGAAGGTTGAGATTGATGCGGATTAGATTTGGATTTTGAAAAATGAATCGGACGCTCGCTATTCGTCCTGGTCTCCGGATATTAGCAGCGCGGACCAGATAGAACCTCTTCCCACCCACCTCCGAAAGAGTGATTGGTTTTAATGTCGATTCTTTAGGGCGGAAAACGACGGATAAATATCGCGCGAGGTCTTTTCCCTTTTCGCCCACCTTTTCACGAGAAGTTAGTGGTTTTGTAAACGTACGCTGTAAAGAACGTTTTTATGTGCACTGAGAACAAACGAGTCAATCTGTTTAAGTTAGGTTGAAAATAGCAAGTGAAATTGAAACCGTAACGACATCGTGTTTTAAATATTTTTTATGTATACGATTATTGAAAATAAATTAACTATTTTGCTATTTATAATTAAAATAAATTAAATAAATCACGAAATTCAACTTGCATTAAGGTTGTACGAACTAATTTAAGAGTTAAATTGAGCTTTTCCGGAAAACGTTTTCTACAACCGATACTAGATGGAGCTATAAAATTTTGAAAAAGAAATGTTTCATTTTCAGACTATAGCTTAGGTTTAACATCATGTTAACCGACCTGAAAGGTAAGTCCCTAAGTTATCAGCATTCTAAGTAAACGTTCGCTATATTAGTTATTTCATATTTAGTAATATAAAACTAATTTTATAGATTGAATTACTTTAATTAATAATATAGTCATATATTGTGAATAAGATTCCCAATTATTCAAAATACTTTTTTGAAACCAGACGATTTTCTATTTTTTCAATTTAAATTTCGTAAGTACGTATCCTCTCTTACGTTCTCAGTATTCTCAATACGTTCTTTGCCCTATGTAAGGAAAAGAAGGGGTTTGTATTCGCGGAATAAAATTTAATTTTATTAGGCACATCTATTAGTTTAAACTTACGACCTTGTTGTTTTGAATTTATTTCGAGTGTGCAGTAACAAATCTTTTGCTAGAGCGTCCTGTTTATTTCTAAACCACTTGGGGATGTCTAAGTTGAAAAATCTTTCCGGGCAGAGCCATTTTTGGCCTCCCTGAAACCCCAACATTCAATACGACTTACTATTGTGTTTCCTATATCTAAGAAAAAAATGGGCCTTTTAAAGTGATATCTCAATAAAATATTCTTAAGGGAATTCTAAATCTAAAATATTGCTCGAGGGTAGTCTTCTAGAAACGCTTAACGGTTTACGATTCTTTCGCTACGCACTTATAACTGTATTAATATAAACCTTTCAATATCCTTGTGAAATGTTTTGACCATTTATAAATTTATTTAAAATCTATTTTGAAATTTTAGTTATTAGATGTACTATAAATATAACAACAAAAAAATTATAAACAAAAGATTTCGATCAATATACTTATATTAAATTCTCAAGTTTTTGTATATTTGTAAAACTCAGTGGAAAATAAATCGAAAATATTTTTGTGAGCAACATAATTAAATAATAGAATTCTCAGACAAGATTCGCTACCATTAACAACGAAGAAACCTGCTCTTACAACCAACGACAAGGTAGACCATCCGAAGAGGAACGTAATGTCGAAAGGGGAAACGTAAAAAGCCGTACATTGAGAAACCAGACTAAATCGTTATTCCATTCAGTATTACTAGACGCAAACACCTGGTAGCTAACTTGTCCCTGAACACCGGTAAAATAGTGGAAATTTTTTAAATACTGTTAATGCAACTTTCTTTCCGGTTTTAAAATGTATATCGTTTTTTGTTTCAAACTGCTCGCGGGTCCAGAAATGGATTCATCCGTGTTTTAAAAGGGATTTGTACAGTACATTGAGCTAATAAATACGCAACGAGTAGATCAGCGTCAAACCTATTTTTGACCTACTACTCATTTACGAACAGAAAATTAAAATTGTATTCGCTTTAGCTTAGCACTATATCTCTAACAAGGGATGTAATGAAATAACCTTAAGCCGAAAAAAAGTACTTACAAACTGTAACCATACATTGGACGTCATGATTTGATTCTTCTCGTTCTGTTAAAGAGAGGAAAAAAGGTAAAAAACACACAAAGCGAAATCGATATTAGGATTACGGAGCACAATAAACAAGAAAGTTTATACGCCATACAGAAAGCGGCCGAGTACAGAGAACTATATACTAGTAATCTAAAAGCGAACAAAGGAAATGGCATTGAATATCGGCTGGAATCACCCCCTCCTCCCGTTTGGAAGAAAGTCTGGCAACATCGAAGGCTATCTTGATTAAACCCGCTTAATTAAAGGCGAAGTTGTTGGCCGAAACTCCTTCAAATCCACCCCCCCCCTTTCTTCTCTTGATCGAACAATTCTTCCGATAAAAAAGGGGGAGAGGGAGTGGCAGGTTTCCTTTCGGTTACTAATGGCTCGATCGATCACGCCTAAAAGCGGGGACACCGTCCGAGGAAACTATAATCGATCAAATAATTTAAAAGAAAGAAATACTGTATTGCCTAGCATTCGGCGCGACTTAAGCGACCCCTAACGGTCGTCGAATGAAACATTACCTTCCCAGCGATTATTCCAAAGATGTATTTAGCGTTTCCATATATTCAATACCCATTTTTTACTTAACGTTTAGTTCCCCAAAATAATATCTTTATAACTTATATCACTGACGATGTTAACGATTCATTTTGATTGTTGTCTTTAGAGTTTAAAATAACATAAACACAACTTTATATTATATTCAATTAATTAATTAAATTAATTTCTTAAGTAGTTTGTTACTAATTATAAATATGAATTTCATTCTCTCGAAACAATATCCAAAAGCTCTATTGTACCATTAATATTCCGTAAACCAAACGATGCGTATATAGAACAACCAACTTTAACTTTTCTCGATTGCTATGGGCGAAATATTAAGCATTTTCCAAGTTTACATTTCGTATCAAGTTCCTTAATATACATTTCTTTGAAAATCGGAAAAGGCTATATAACGTAGCTAGTTTCGGATTAAGTCGTTTCTATTGAAAAGAGACTTGGCTTTTGCCGACCCCCTTAATTGTATTCTAGTAATGCGAACACGTACTTTTTTTGCTCCCTGGCAGCGTTTTTTGGTGCCTGTACTCGCATTTGCTAATAGCTTTCGTTGGAACGATTCCCAAACAAGCCCTTATTACCATATTATTACACTGACTTTGACGACTATCCTGCCGGCCCGCTGAGCTTCCCCTCCTCCCTCTTCAGGGAGGGAAAGGTCGAGATAGGACCCCTAGCGGAGGGAAAAAAGCCTACTTCGTGAGCCCGGTTTCCTCCCTATCGTTTTTATCTTTTCCGTACGGTTGGACGATCCAACGTTGCTACCATTTTTTTCCCGCCTGCTCTCCCCTCCTCCATTTTCTCTTCGGATCTTTCTCGGGAAGAGGAACGCGCTTTCCTTAGGAAGCAGAAATTGAAATGAACTCTCGAGGGTTTCAATTGATTTTATTCGCGATTCTCTCTATGCGGAGCGAAAGCCGAAACCGAGGAAGAAAGTATAAAACGGATCCCGATCTTCAATGACCCTCATTCGATCGGACTCTCAGGGAAAAAGTGCCAGACGCCGTTGTTGTTGAAAGCAGATTCCAATGACCCCCGGGATGTCAATACTATAGAATCTGTCCACACTACCAATTTCTGCCAACGTGTGTGAAAAATTTTACTTTGAAAATCGTCCAGAGCTGGTCAAATCTATTTATCTATTAAATTATATCTATTATTATTAATATTATCTTCTTGGGTAGAAATATTTTATAGGAGTATATTAAATTTAGTTTTCTATAATTCATCATAGCTTTGCGCATCGTCGAAGAATACCCCACGTCCGTATTTATTGCGGCAGCTAGGAGCAACAAACACAATGAGAACGCAGCTAGCCTTTAAGCACGCTAACGAAATGTTGCGTACAAATTTCATTGAACGAGCCTTTACGCTGAACGTTTTACGAAAAGGGGGAAGACAATTTCCGAATTTTCCCCTTCCGACGGCAGCAGGCGCTAAAGCTTCTAACCTATGAAAAATGTACACCAGAAAATGCACGACTTTTGACGGGTTGCGCTCTCCTTGTGTGGGGTGCTGTGTTTGTTGCTCCTAGGTGGCAGCATCTACGGTAAGCAGATTGTATATCATTTTGTAGAAACTGGAGAGAAGGAATCATAGTAGATGGCGCGTTACTACGCGTACGGGGATCATATTTATGAAGTGGTGTATTACAAGTGGACAACTGGAAAGCAAAAATCAGGATATCATTCTTAACAATTCGTTATCATTTTTTAGAATTTATTTCGCTAATGGGTTTCGAGACGGTTTAAGTACCACTTGGAGATATAAACTTTCATTATTCCATTCTATCGGCATTTACTTTGTCTTAGAAAAACCACCCTCTTTAAAAAAAAGGCTCGTAGGGGTTTGTAGGTCAGACCGAGTCGAAATAAGCTAACTCAGATTGAATTTTTGGGTGCGATTTCGTCTCTTCCTCTTCTTCGAGAATAAACTCAAATCCTCTTTTATTCGTTCGAAGGATATAAAAAGCAAAGTAGGGGTGTTTAAAGGGATGAACTCGCCTCCTTCCCTACAACCAACCTCGGATTATCCTCCCTGGTTGGAACTTTTTTGGAAGTTTTAAAATTTACGGTTCCAACTCAATTCGAGGGAAAGTTCTGAGTTTCTTTTTGAAACTTGGAGCGAAACGACCGAAGAGGCCTGGACACTCTCCGGGAGGAGGGTAACGTTCCAGGGTCAGAGAGAAAATTGAGGATGGTGGGGACGGAAATGTCTTCCCGGAGAAATAAATAGTTGCTGGGCTCTGCGGAACCATTTCGGCCAAAGTCCGGCATAAACTGGGCCTAAGCCTGGCAGATTAGGGGCTTAACTGGGATCATATACCTGTTTCGTTGTTTTGTAATTGCCGAACTTTCCCCCCTCACCTTTGTCTCCCACGAGGGCGGCCCATATAGAACGCCTACTTTCTAAATCCGACGGCCTCCCTTGTACCGTTTCTACGCTAAAAGAACGGAGGCTTATCTATACGAACATATATTTTTTATATCATTTCTTTGTTTGTTGGGGATTTACTCGATGGCTACGATGTACCCTAACAAGACGATTCGCTCACGTCAAAGGCTTCCTCACCCACACCCTCCACCCTCCACCCTCCGACCGTATACTTCAATGGGTTTATTTTGTAACTTATAGCGGTTTTAATCTCTAACAAAATGTATTTATTGGTCGGACGATTTTGATTATAAATTGAAAGGTCATCAGACCATTGACCCCTGGATTAAGAGAAGGCCTAGAAATGGTATGGGCAGGTGTTGAATTTTTGAAACTGACAAAATCAATTTTAGTTTTATGCCTCTGTTGGCCGAAAGATGGCCCTAGATCTTTCTATTTTGACGTCATCAAGTCAGGCTGACAGCGAAAGATCGGCTGCTATTGCTTAAGGGCATTAGATTATGCGAGAATATTTAAAATTCGCGCCTTGATCGTCTCGATATAAAGGTTGGATATCGCGCCATCTACTGAGTGTTTCGCGAGCGTGTGAAAAATGTTTGCCGCCCCCTGTAGTAAAACGATTTCTAGGCCTTCTCTTAATCCAGGGGGCAATGGTCAGACTTAAGTTTCCGGGATAGTATTTGAGCACTACGTTTCTTTATGTAAGAGCATGAGTGTATAATATTATAACATAAGTGTGACACTTCCGATTCTTCACGTGCAACAGAGACTGCATTACGGGCTTGATCGCCGTTTCGCGTCCGCTCGCTTGCCTTTGACAGCGCCTCGCTAGGGGAATATTTTATCCTTATGCTGACGTCACTCCGTTACTAGCTCTCAGTAAAATATTCCCCAAAGTGACAAAACTTCTGGAAGAATATTATAGACTTGTGGTAAGAGTAAGACCTAATTTCAAATGAAATGTCAAGAAAGAATCTAGTTCAATTTCGGTTTAATTTCCGTAAATGTTTTAATACTTTCGTATAAACCAACTTATTAGCCTTAAAAAGTTTTCGTTTAAAATTAAACCCTATTTTAATTAGTAATCTCCCATTGGTCCATCACTTGTAAATAACCTTTGTTTAAGTCGTGTTTCTTACAATTAGTTCTTTATATCGTGGAACCACAAATTCTTCTTTGGTCACGCTAGTTTTGGAGAGTGTAAATTTATTCAAAACAATCCCTTTCTCGAACCAACTCATTTTAATCCTTAAGTAAGGAATTAATGGCTAAGAAGTCTTATGTTTTAGGAACGGGGTCGTGTTTCCAATAATTTCAAAAGGAAACGTCTAATTAGGTTCTTCACGACGGTGCGGAAGATATAGGCTCGTCCGACTAGCTGAGCTGAAAAGGGTGCCAAATGTGCGGGCACAATCGCGTTACTTCTCAATGAACGGAGAGAAGCGGGTGTTGGCCGTGAGATGGAGTGCGGACCCGCTTCAAACGCTCTGATATATCGGCCCTCCTTAAGGAAATCAATTTTCTCAGGGACACACGAGCAGTTGCCGCAAAGGCGGGGGCAGGAAATAGGGGAGGGGAAGGAAATAACGCCATGCTGGAGTGGGGGGCGCAATTTGGGGTGTATGCCGAGGGTGCAAGATTTCCAGCGAAGCCTTTTGGGATGTTATATTATAGCAGAAGTAAATGACCCGAAGTTATCGAAATAGCGCTCAGAATCGGAGGGCGTTTTCCTTGTGAAAATGATGAAAAATTCAAGTCAAATAAAAGCTAATTTCCATCCCCGTCTTTTAACGCGATAAATTGCACTTGTGAATTGTGTATAGCTATTTCTATGTATAAAAAATGGTTTCATAAAAACCAAAACTTTTTTTCAGCCTAGGAGCGGGCAAAATTTTAAATTCGAGGTCAAAATGTAACTTCATAAGGAAAACGCCTCCAGCATGGGGAGTATAGCAGTCTGATAACTTAGGTTCATTTACTTTTGATTATAGTTATATGCCGTAATAAAAAGTCAGCATTTTTTGCACACCATAAATTTCTGGAATCTATATGGAAGACTCCGGTTAATGTGTCGACAATTAAAGATTTTTTTTGTTTTATCATTTCATAAGCGTCTTCCGTAATAATGATCAATTAACTTTTTTATCATAGTGGTATATTTTATTAGGTAAAAGGATTTGGCTATTGTGAAATAATAATGAGGTATTCTTGAAATTAATATTAGTTTTTATCTAATAAATTGAATAACTATTTCTGTACTTTGTAAATTAGGACTTTTAAAATTTAGTGAAATTTTCTCTTAAATTGAAAAGCTATTCCATTATAACTTTTATAAATTACATTAAAAATATTACAAATTCTAAAAAGATTTTGGTAATTTTTCCTCTAGGATTTATATTACAAATCTATAAAATAAATGTAGAACGTTTTAAACAATTTTGAATCATAACGGGGGTGAGAGATATCAAACGACTATAAATCAAACGATTTGTATTTAAAATCTCTTCGTACTTGTCTTTAATGACGGGCCACCGGGAAAATCTGGGAAGCCGTGTCAAACAAGTCCCCGTAGGCCTTGCCACCTCCGGATTCTCTCTAGATAGGAGGATCCCGAACCCCCGCACTTCCCCGATCCCCCATCTCTGTATTTTTCACTTACCACGTTAATGAGTTGGATGAAAGAGAGGCCGAATTGAACTTCCACTGTTTTGTTCATGGATTCCACAGGCCGGATGAGTTTGTTGTAATCGCGAAACAGATCTCGAACTAACCTTTCCTCGTCTTCGGAACAGCGGACTTCAAAAGAAATAAGAGAAAAAATGAACCAATTTAGTATTATATTATTCCGATTTTAGAGAGATCACTTGGAATTATTTATAGGGAAATATATATTGTATACGATTATTGAATTTACTTTCAATATCGATTTAGTTGAATCTACGACAAAAAATGCTTTTTCAGAATTCTTATATTTCGTTAAAGCGAAAAAATACTAAAATTCAATCTTAGACAAAGGATGAAGAAGCTTATTATTAATTTAAAAATATATTGTTTTATTGTAAGAAAATATGAATTTTTTAGAGGTGCTGATCTAAACATAAATATTTTATTTTAGAAAGGTATAGTATGTAGCTAAGGTGAACTAGCCAAATAGAGTATTTTAAAAAATATAGGAAAATAAATTGAGTAATAAAACAGTATTTATATATCGTCATTACACTCCACACAATGGTTTTCTGCTTGCTTACTTACTTTATTACTTATTACATAGGTAATATTTAGAAAAATCTTCCCATTATTCACAAAAAGGAGAAAGCACCCTAACTGAAGCTCGCGAAAAAATGTGTCGCCTTATCTCAAACCTGTAATTAGAATTGGGGCTAGAGGTCGGCGGAACAAATAAATTAACCGGAATAATTTCAATTAATCATTAAAATTCGTATTATTTGTTTTATACGAATAAATTATACGATTAAACAACGATTTAACATGCAAAATTAATCATTTTTTTCGAATATTTATGAATAATTCTCGGTTATCGATAAATATAAACAATCGTATAATTTCTTATTCAAACGCCGACCTCTAAATTTTGGGGCTATATAGTGTCAAAGAAAAAGTATATTATTTATTTCCATAAGTGTGATCATTTAAAAAAATGTACTCAGTTAAAAAATTGACAATAATAAAATTATGATCATAAGCATTTTAAGCTGTGAATTTCCCTAGCCTTAAGCTAGGATTATTGTTTATCGCGTCATTTTCATAATCATATTCTAATGTCCACACTTTATATATACTTGTATTGGAAAGGTGTTCTAGAAGCGTTTTCTCTCTCGTCTCCTTCTTGAGGGTAGAAAACCAAATCTAATTCTCTATAAAGGCTACCATCGTTTTTTCGGATGGTTCTTCCTCCCCGTCTTTGCCCATCCCGTAATCTCTCTTCCTCCGTGGTGCCCGGTTCTTTCCCCTCTCCAGTGTCTTCCCCCGCATCTACTCCTCGGAGTATTTGGCAACGTTCCAATTCTTTTTCGATCCGCGTCACGAATTTAGTATGACTGATACGCCTGCGCTGACGTTCCTGTTTGTACCTCCCCCATTTTTCATCTCCCCTCTGTCGATGTGATTGGAGTTCTTTGATTAATTTAGTCGATATTTAGTTGGTCGTAAACTAAAGACTGAAATAAAAGTAATCTTGAAAAGGCTGCATTTTTTGGGTTGGTTCGCCAGTCAGGTGTTAAAAACGGTTGTATACCATTGAACCGAATCCCGTTCGACCGAATCCCATGGCAACGAAAAGTGATTTCGTTTATGGTGGGGATTCGGTTGATTCGGAAATTTAAATCTGCTTCGTGTTTTTATTTGTAGATTTTGATGTATAGTAGGTTTCGCGATTTTAGTATTCATAATTTGGACTAAGCAAACGAATAACTCCATGTTAAACTAATAACAAAAATGTAATACGAATATTTTCGATTTAATGGGATTCGATCCAATGGGATATAATGCTAGAGATTTTACCATTCGACCGAATTCCATACGACCGAATCCCATTATAGTATATAAATGCAGGACATATGTCAGGCTTTTATTATTTAATGTATTCGGTCGAATGGGATTTGATTTAATGGGAAATAATGCTATGGGTTTTCCCAATGGACCGAAATATATTTATTTAGGCTATCAGGTTAGGTTAGGTTAGGTTGGGTTAGGTTAGCCGGGCGCGCTGCAGGCGCGTAGGCACTCTAGGTTAGGATAGGTTAGGTTGGGTTGGGTTAGGTAAGCCGTTCGCGCCGCAGGAGCGTAGGCACTTTAGGTTAGGTTAAGCCATTATGCTTAGAAAAATATGTATTTTTGGTTTATTGCAGAATCATTTTTATTTATACAAGAATAAATTGACCGAATCAATACATATTACAGGCGATAGTTTCCAGTAGCGAAAGTACACTGTCAGTAATAGAAATATTTCCCATAAAATATCGAATTTTATGGGAAAAAGGTCTAGAAATGACATAGTTTAGTCCAAAATAAATATACTATCGTCACGTACCCTACGGTAAGTAAAAATGTACCACTACCGTATATTGAATAAAAACCGCGCAAAACGCGGTTTTCGGTCGATTGGGATTCGGTTAAATGGTACATTCGGACGAATGGGATTTCGGTCCAATGGTCTACAATCGTTAAAAACGTAAAGTGATTGAAAGAAGTGACTTTAGCTGGTTTTTTCTATTCAAATTTTGAAGTAATTGAATTAATTCTTTCTGTTTGATTTTACGTTTAGCGTTTTTAATTTTCTTCACCCAAATTTGAAGCCCTTAAAGGTTCGATTATAACGCTTTTATGGATACTAGATGGCGTTAATTTAAACACTTTGGCAGGAAGGGAATACAAATATTGATACGTTTGGCGCCATCTTTGTAAGACTTCGATTTTTTAATAATAATGGCGTTACCCCTGTGACAGGATCTTCTCCCTCGAGATATATATTGGTCTATAGGCCGATAGATGGCTGTCTCAAAATACTTTTAGGTTAAATCTTTAAAGAAACCATTGAATTCGATGAAATAAGGATATCTTACTGTGGATTTATTCATATGGTAATAATGACGTTACGTTAACTATATATTACAAAATTATTTTGAAAACTCATCGGTAGCCTGCAAAGGTGAATCTTCCAATCGAATAACATAAGCTGTACAGGAAAATCATATACAAGGTATTTCAAAAGGTTATGCAAAAAGTTTAAGGAGTTGTAAGCGGTGAGTTGAGTAGCATGCCTGTTTTTTCCCCATTTTCCTACGAGTAGTTAAAAGAGCGCCAGAGAGCTTCAAAGTGTGGCCTACTAGCCCCTGTAAGTAAGCTACAACAAACGCAAAACCAAGCGGTGGCCGGGTTATGAGATAGAAACCATTTCGTTACACGTACTTTCAAATGTATATTTTTCACAGAGTTAAGGTTTTTTTACTAAATTTTTAATCCAAAAAAAAATATTTTCATTTGGCGAGTAATGCAGCGTGTAACAATTGAAACGTTCGGGACGTGATCGCGAGTCCGAATCTAGAAATAAAGTTCTTCCCGGCACCGAGGTTCGCTCATTTCGGGAATTTGAAGAGCGTTTATCTCCCGAGATTTACTCTTCGAGACTAGCCCGTAATATCGTCGACTTCTACGCGTCGAGGCTGACTGAAATTATCGATCTGGTGGCGAATTTGACGACAAAGTTATACTTCTAGGATGGCACGTAGTGGCTCGGTGATGTCCGAACTGTCCAAATCGAGAATGAAATCTGAATCCCGAGCGCGTCCTTTTTGGTCAAAATGAAAAGGGAAGTTTCGGGTTTCTTCTGCCCGTTCCCGCGTCCCCTGACCATCGCCGCCGCTCCGTGGTGGTTCAAACCACGCTCGGAATCCCTGGAATGCGCTAATCTCGGCCGGACCAGTGACCACTCGCGAGATTTATGACGGACCGACCATCCCTCTGACCCCGTCATTCCTCTTTCCGAGAGTCGTCTCTATACTAAGCGTCGAGTGCCAGAAAGGAAGCCTCCCTGGAAGGCTATCTATATGTATATATACATATATATGATCACGAACATGTCGTAAAATATTTTTCGCAGCGGCAGGCGCGCCCCCTGACGTCCAAAATTGAAGAGTCCCGGCCGTTA
This sequence comes from Leiobunum rupestre, assembly GCF_980474605.1. Classification (NCBI taxonomy): domain Eukaryota; kingdom Metazoa; phylum Arthropoda; class Arachnida; order Opiliones; family Sclerosomatidae; genus Leiobunum; species Leiobunum rupestre. The sequence continues at coordinate 38,971,657 of NC_143394.1, read as the reverse complement.
GTCTTTCGTAATCTCGACGGAGCTATACTTTTACGACGCTCACTTCGGATTTTTAAATTTCACCTAGCTTCATCTCTCGAATTAAAATCCGGGACAAGTTTCACGTGCCACTCAAGAATGGGCTGGTTAAAGAAGCCCCCATATAATTTATATTCAAACTGTTTTGGTTTTATAATAACACTGTTTAAAGAATTACTTTAACGCTGTTAAAAACGGGGTAATCGAATTTACTGGCGTAGAAATATCCTAATACGTTATATAAATATATGAACTCCAGTTTGAGATAAAAACTGCCCAAAATTTAAAGAGATTCAAGATATACAAATCGAACCAAAAAAAATAATAACAAAGTTAACTTTGAACTTTTTAACTTGAAAAGAAAATGTTAATCTTTCTAAGCCCTTATCCTCGTTCTCGAGAGCGTTTCTTTAGTAGGGTAGAAATGCGGATCCAGGACCCCTAACGCTTCTACGTAAATCTTTTATCTAAAGATGGGGTTAGTTTCGGGAAGATTGAGCTACTTATTACGGGCGCTACCGTTCGCGAGATAAACGGATTGTTGGTCAGATTTTTCTTTAGGCATTTATCAATTTTCAGACAAGCACGTTAGAGGCGAGAAAGCCTGCGGGGGAACGAAGGGGAAACCAGTTTCCTTATTTGCGCAAATAGGATCAACTTATAAGATCGACGGGGGCCCCTCAGTTTCCGTTGTCTCTCAATCAGTAATAGCGTAAAAAGAATGCCCGCTTTTTCGTGTCGGGCCCCGAACTCTGGCAATGCAGAAAGGCTCTCGCTATTGGTGGGTGATTTCCGCGCTTATTTAGTGGTCCGCGCTTTGTACGGGGAATCGAGGCGGGCCAATTGGATTAAGAGATTTACGTCACGTGACGAGGTAAAGGGCAAAAGAAGGACGAGGTAAAGCCCGGGTTTTAACAAGGGATTCCCGCAGCCCCCACCTCGCTCGTTTCGCTCCTTCCGCGAGGGCCCGATTTCTTTGGCAAGCCGATCGATTACGCGAAGGGGCAAAGTGCGCGGGCCACGCTGATCCCCGCATTCTTTCTTTCATTGCCCGACCCCCTGCCTGCGCCATCCCGACCCGAGCTCAGATAGAGCGAGGGATGTGGCCTGAAAAAATCCCCTTTCGAAATCGCTGGTATTAGGGTCCCTAAGAGTATGCTTCCGATCCATTTATTTCACCTTAAAAGTAAGGTCATTACTTATAGTGAATATATACCCTTTTCCAAAATAATAATGACTTTAGCCAATTATTTGATATCATTGAAGGTAATGGTTATTATTGATTAGCTATTAAAGTTAATACGAAAATGCAACAGGAAATTTCTACCATATCAACAAATTTATATGGAAAGCGGCATTTCAAGGGGAGCACTCGTGAATAATGGCCAGTTTCATCTTTAGTGGGTTAAAGTTCGAAACATCCTTGGACTTAAAGTTTGCATTCTTTGCTCCCAGTCGCAAGTTCTCCTTGCAACGGTTAATTAATGGTAATACTAACAAGGAGACTACCCGAGGTGTTACACACCGATTTCGTTCAAACTCGGAGGATTGGTAGACCTTCATGTAACTTGAAAAATCCTAAAGGGAATTTATTCAATGGGCAACGGTTTTGCCATGGCAACGAAAAATGTTTTTGACAACATAAAATTGAAATTTTTCCTATTTAAGCCATATCGGTTCATTTTCACCCATTTGGTTCAAATTGATCAAAATGTGATCAATTTTGATTTTTTTCGTCAATTTTTAAATTTTTTTTTATAATTTTGGTATTTTAAAACTTTTCAATCGGTCCAAATCCCATGTTATTTTCAATGGGAAAATTTCCATTTTATGTTGTCAAAACATTTTTCGTTGCCATAGTAAAACCGTTGCCCATTGAATAAATTCCCTTTAGTGTTTTCCAAGTCACATTAAGGTCTACCAATCCCCCGAGTTTGAACAAAATCGGTGTGTAACACCTCGGGTCGTCTCCTTGTAAGTGGATAGCGTGGCATATATAGGAGCAACAAACACAAGGAGAACGCAGCTAGCCTTTAAACACGCTAACGAAGGGTTGTGTACGAATTTCATTGGACGAGCGTCACGAGCCTTTACGCTGAACGTTTTAAGGGCGTTGGGGGGAAGACAATTTCCAAATTTTCCCCTTTCGACGGCAGCAGGTGCTAAAGCGTCTAGCCAATGAAAAATGTACACAAGAAAATCCACGACTTTAGACGGGTTGCGTTCTCCTTGTGTGGGGTGTTGTGTTTGTTGCTCCTAGGTGGCATAAAGGGTTCATTGAAGGAGTACTTTAAGAGATAACAATATTGGATTTTTCCAAAGGTTTCAAACATCAATTTTTCCCAAAACAAATCATTGCCCTGATTGAGTCAATTGGGAATATTTCCTTCTTGGTCGATACGATAAAAAATATTGATAGTGCCATTTAAACTATATTACATAACGATACATTTTTATCGTTAAGACGTTAACGATCCTTAGTAAAATCAACAACTTTATGAAGTTCTTTACAACTTACAAGGAGAGTGCCAGAGGTGTTTATTGTCGGTTTTGTTCAAAGTCGGGAGTAATGTAGACCTATATGAGATATGAAATTTCCCAAAAGGAGGCGTTGCACTACCCATTCGATTTGCCATGGAAAAATAAGCGTTTTCCTTATTTTACCCAAACAGTTTTACAGTTTTACCCCAAAAATGATCCAATTTAGCCAAACTTGATGAAATTTACCTAAATGATGTCCAAACGACCCATTTCGTGATTTTCAATTTTTTTAAAAGTTTTCGTGAAAACGAGAAAATCACATGCATTTTTAAATGGAGATTTTTTTTAAGTGGTCAAAAACATTTTCGGTTGCCATGGCAAATCGAATAGATAGTGCAACGTCTCCTTCTGGGCAATTTCATATATTATATAGGTCTACATTACGTCCAACTTTGAACAAAATCGGATATAAACACTTCGGGTACTCTCATTGTTAGTTACTACGGATTGTATTAAAATTAATCGTGTATTTGATCAACGTTCGTTAACCTATGAAATTTTAACGGATAACAAAACGAGTTTAATTCTGGGTATGCTTAAGTAATTATCAACCCTAGTAATGGTATATTTCCATAGCCGTAGGCGAGTCCTTTCGTGGCTTATACAATTTAGCAACACCAAATTCTACCTCGTTTTCCTCCACCGCATTTTGACACGTTCCTTCTACCTTAATCCTAATTTGTACCGAGCTTCGCAATGACGCAATTTCCGCTGACCTTCTTCCCTTACTAGTTTTCCACTTCCTGGCACGCTCATCCGGCCAGTGCATTCTGATCCGTGAAAGCGAGAATGCGCTCTTACAAGCATCCAGAGAAATGGCGCCTTATTTTTACGTGTTTTGAAAGTTTCCCGTTTTCGAGTTCAGCCTGAGGAGGTCGCCTGGGAGGCTTTTATAGGGTCGTCCTTCAAACCGTCCTCCCGTTTCAGGCGACGCGTAGTTTACTCTCCTCATAACGGCGACTCTAACTGGCCATTCTCTTTAATTAAAACGCCTCTGGCCAGCGGCGAATCCTATAAATTAGAGCGCCACAATAACGGGTGATAGTCGATATAGAAGGATGACTCCTAGGGCCGGCTTCTAGGGCAAACGAAATTAATTATTCGCCCACTTGAAGATAGCGCTTATGAGAAACGCTATCGATATCACGCGCGATTAACTATATTTTAGGTCAGCCCCAATCATTACCTTTCCTGCTCGATTCCTCGACAGGCAAGGCTCTCGGAGGCTTGATTTTAAATGGGAAGGGATGTTTCCGGTGACTTAGGGCCTATCCGGCCGTATTTATATTGCCCGATTCGCGAGCGAAAGTTCATCGCGTCTTGCAAGAGTCTCCCCTTTTGCAAGCTTAGAGAAACATTTTAAGCCACCGTTTCTCGATGCCGATTTCGTTATCTATCTAAATGTTGGACTTTCGAATTAGTTTCCCACTTTTCCAATGAATTGTTATCAAGAATTCATTTAAGCTATTGAGAATGTACGAGACTACCCGTTTACGGAAGCGAGGAACGCAAAACTATAGATTTGTATCACGGGATATTATATTTGGAGGGGTATTCTGTAAAAATCAAAAGTAACAAAAATTATCGATCTGTCAAAAATGGCAATGCGCTTGTGGAGAAGGAGCGGATGTAGAAATATCAAACTATCGATTGCGTAATTTAAATTTTGAGAATTGGCAGTATGTTACGCGATATCCGGTATTTGAGTCAAATAATAAACTAAATGCTTAAGATGACGTAAAATAAATGTTTAGGTTTGGTGCCCAAAACTTAATTTGGCACCAACTATAAATAAAACTACCAATCTTGCATAGTAACTTGTTTTTTAAATTATTTATTTATTTAAAACATTTTAAAATTTAAACACTACTAGTGTCATTACCATTAGGGAACACCATAAAAATATTTTTAAAAACACGTTACTATGCAAGAGTGGTAGTTTTATTTGGTAATCGGAAAAAATGTACAAAGGAAAAAATGTCCACATTACTGGCAGATAGGTACATGTAAGAATGTACAGGATTAAAATGTACACATACAACGATAAAATGACAAAGATAAATATTTATTTTTTTATATCTATTTACATATTTGGTTTACCAAACCTAATATTTTGGCTTACACCACGAAGAAATTGTGGGATTTGACCAATACTATAGGCAGTTTGATATTTCGATAGCAGCTTCTTCTGCACACGCGCATTGTCATGATTTTTTTGTCATTTTTTATTTTTACAGAATAGCCTCCCTGATTAACTAATCAACAAAACTGTTTTAAAGGCCAAAAAAATAATAAAAAAACGTTAATCTTAAGTAACATAAAATAAATAATAATAATAATAATAATCAGCTAGGCTAATACCCAAGGCACCACCTTAGGCCTAAGTCGTCAAGCGACTTTTGAAGCCTTTAATAAGTATGACATCTAGCCAAAATTATCACCGAACGGATTTTCAAAGTTATTGCGCAATCAAGAATTAGTTCGTAAAAAATTGATAAATGTAGAAACTACATTAAGTTTATAAATAGTAAAAATTAAAAATTTTACCATAGTTTGTACGTTTAGTAAACACCATTCTATTTTTTAATTAGGTTTAAATTGAGTTGTTCATTTTCCGGAAAGATTTTAAATGCGGAAAAATTTCCGCAAAGCAGAAAAAAAAAATTGAAACAGGTTTTATTCTAGACTAGTCTAGAGATTTATTTTTACTTTTGGATTTGAAAAAATGAAGTGAAAATGCCACGAAAATTAAAATACTAGGCTAATCATGGAATTAAAGCTTTTATTTTCTTCTTTTCGGAAAAATATGGAAAATTTTCCGACTTACAACATTAGGTTTAAAATTGTTTATAGATAATAACAAATATAAAAAAAAATTATAAAAACGTTCTATTAATTTTGAAAACAATTTAACTCAAATTGTTCTTTTTATAAAGTAACTTGGCCTTAGTGTTTAAATGTGGCTCTGACTTTTACAAGGCTTTGAGCGCGCGCTACACCCGCTAGGAATATAGGTTTTTCTAGTGCGCGTGCAAATAGCTCGTGCGAAGATTATACTAATAAAGCTGGGTCTCGTGACTTTAGAGCAAAACCACTTTTCCCTAGGCACCCTACCTACAAAGTTGCATAGGTTAATAGCGTTTATTCGATTTATAGCATAATCTGTATTACAACGGTATACGTGTAAATATGGGCCCAGTTAAAATATTATCCATTTGATCGTATCCGTATTAAAATCTCTAGTGAGAACACGTATAATGTTATAGATGGCGCCAGAAACATGCCTTCATTATTCCAATTGATTTTGACTGATAGGAAATTGATTAGTAGCGATGAATTCTGTTATTGCATTGTAGTTTATCACTAAAGAGTGTATAGATCAGTTATCGCGTTTCAAAACATCCTGTATAATTTTAGCTAGTTAATGATCACTTGGTATTATAGACCGTTTCGCAAATTGCTCACAGGGACACAATCAAATAGATGGAACACTGTTAAAAATAAAGGTTTTAATTTAGACCTCTAAAGTGGTTAAAACTTTTTCCAATATTTAAGACCATTCTGGGTTTTATCATAAAACATATTTAAACCTTCTGCTCCCCAAATTCAGTCCTATCGTGGAGTGTTTAAGTACTTATTTTACACTCTTTTATCCATTTTACTTCATAAACAGTAAGAAGTTAATCCTTTTTAACTTTATTTTCAGTCCTTTATAGGCCTTATTTAATTAATTTTTTTTATTATTCAATATATATTAGGCTGGTTTTCGTTCGGGGGAAATAGCTGAATGAGCGTACCTGAAGTCGTTGACCGAAGGGAGTTGATCACGTAAAGTATAATTTCATGCTTTCAGTATTTTATATACACATAGCCAAAATTCTTTAGTGCCGATATTTGGGTTATCATAGTTTGACGCCTGAATCAATATCGCCTATAATTAAAATCTGTTATCAAATTTTTAAAGACTTAATCTTAGTTAAATATTCCTGGTGATTGGCATTTCTTCGCATTATGTTATTTTAAAGAAAATATTAAAAAAAGAAATAACGTAGTATTCAAATACAAGTCTCGAAATTGGTCCATATAAATTTTTTCTTCGTTTAAGGGAATTAAATGGGTATTCAAAAGGACTAAATGTTAGAGCATAACTTTTTTATACCTTTACCACCAGGACTGTAAAAGGTTTATTCTTATGGCTCGTTCCCATTCAATACCCCAAAAGGTATTGTATTAAACATGAAAGAGTAAAATGGGTCTAAAATAATTGATTAGACCGTTTTTAGTAACCAAATGGTTTGAAATAAATTAAAAGTCCAATTTTGGTCGTTTTATAAACCTTTATTTTTAACAGTGAAGACTTAAGGTATTTAAAAGTATTCTTCTAATGGCGTTATCCTATTGCAATATTTTACTTCAGTCGACGATAGTTCTTTCGGCGTTTCAGCTGACGTCTGGGGTAATTCCTGAGGGAGGAGTGTATGAGTGGGAGCACGAAATGCATCGAGACATAAATAGCCCTTTGAATTATTCGTTCTTCCTTTAAAGATAGCTTATAGGCGCTTTCCCGCATTTCATACCGGTAATGGAGATTGGCTCTTGTCGAGCTGGATGGATAACGGAAATACGCTTATGATGGCATTTCCGGTTTGCCTTAATAAAGTTTCCGTCGTCTATCGAACCCATTTCTTCCCCCCACCGCACCCCCCGGCTTTACCAGACACATATCTCGGAGGCAAACGGATCAAGTTTTGCCAAGAAGACAATTTTTGCGCCCTCCTAGACAGAAATTCGACGTACAACTTGTCCAGGAAAAGCAACTGCGGCAAACAAAAACGACTGATCGTTAATTTGACACGAAGCGTGACAAACGCTTTATTTTGGGGGTTTCTTTATTTCCACTGATGGCGTGGTCGTGGTCCCTCTTTCCTTCACCCCTTTTAGCCCGCGACCTTCTCACTTCGACGTGTTCGTGTGACAGAATGGATGAATCCCTGCGAGGTATCGAGACAACGTAGCTACGTTTCTTTTTCTGATTCAGCCCTTTTTTTCTGGTTTTATAGAATAGCTTTTAATGTATCTCTTAAGTAATACAATGGTAATAAAACCTTTTATTGTAAAAAGAAAAAAGTGGATTTTCGGCAGAATATGCTTTCGATGAGGTTACAAAATTTAAGACTAATAAAATTTAATTTAAAAGGCTGTATCTAGCCTAGTGCTCGGAATTGTTTATTCATTATCCACAAATTTTCTGATTTATTTAAAAAACGTTGGTAAAAAGAATATCATTTTAACTTATTTAATTGTGTTTTTTTACGCAACCAAGCATTTATTTGAGTAAAAGTGGTATTTATTTAAATAATTGTTTGTTTTATTTAAATAATAGGCTTATTCACTTTCGATATTTTTAAACATTTTACAATTTTTATTCAACTATTGGTTATTTAAATAAATATTATTTAAATATCGCCGAGCTTATTTTATTCATGGATAAAAATTAATCGACTGCCGAACACTAATCTAGCCTCCCGACATCAAATCAGTCGCACTTTTTGTGAAACCTACACTCTTAAAAAAAAAGGTGTATTTTCAAACCTTTAAGGGTTTTTTCTTGTCCCATATTTAACACCTTAACAGGTTTATAAAGGATGTTATTCTACACCTTAAAAAGCAGTTTTCCTGCTAGGGTGTTTATTTACACTGTTTGGGGTGCTTATGTCCTCCGTTTTGGTTCCGTTGTTATACAGTTTGTGGTATAAACCTATTCCCTTCAGGGTTATTAGCTACTCCCTTTAGCGTACAAGACTACTCCTTTTAGGGTACCAAACGACTCCCTTCAGGGTGTTACACTACCCCCTTAAGGGTTCTATAATACTCCCTTTAATGTTTTAAACTAATCCCTTTAAGGTTCTAAACTACTGCCTTACGGGTGCTACAATACTCCCTTTAAAGTGTTAAAATACTCCTTTTAGGGTACTAAACTACTGCCTTAAGGGAGCTACACCCTACCAGGTGTTAAATTTGGGACAATAAAAATTAAATTAACATTAAAGAGTGTTTTTTTACAGATATTACACCCTTAGTATACCATTAAAAAAACCCTTTTTTTAAGAGTGCAATCTAGTTAATTAGTGCAGGAGGAAAAGCTCTGAAAATTTACAGATATTAATTTCATTTTAATTTGAAATTGATAATAATTTGAAAATATACATAAAATCTGGCGAAATGTATCTGAATTTTTATAACGGACCACAGATGGAAAATTTAAATCTAATCTCCGTTACCGTTCTCGGTAGATAAAGTTACGTTCAAAATTGCATATCAAACGTGTCGCTATATTTAGCCGCTGATTATTTCAATAATAAGTTTATAATAATAATAATATATATTTCGCAACACAAAATTTGCAGGCAACCACTGAGGCAAAGCCTACACAGCCTATCAATGTCTAACTGAACTTAAACACTTATTATGTTAGTCTCGTACATTATCACGGTGCTATGGTAAATATCGATTGATATTTAAAGGACTTCATATTTGATATTTTTTATTTGTTCAAGATTAAAATATTTTTTATGAAACTGAGATAATAATAATGATAAATAATAATAATCAGCTAAGCTAATACCCAAGGCACCACCCTACATGTTTAATTCCCGCCTCCACACATTTTCAGGAGGGTAATTTCATTCCCTACATGAGCCAAAAAAAACCTCTTTAGTATTCATCGATCTAATCAACTTTTGAATCCCAAATATTTCCATTTTGTCGAATATTCGGTCAGCCCTCGTAAAAATAAATCGTAATTTCATGCCAGTTGGGCAGTTATAATATTTGCCATTATCGGTAGCGAGAACTTTCGCTGGTTTAACAAAAGGAAGCTAGTTTCTCAGGATTCGAAGAAGACTTGGCAGGTATAGCGCGTCTTTGAGAAAGGAAAAATCTTCGGTATCGTGACCTAGAGGTTAAATTGCCAGGGATTGGGTGGACAAGTTTTTGGAGGAAATCTTGGAAAAAGAATAAAGAGTTTATCTGTCGTCCCGCGCCACGCCCCGATATGGTCTAACGTGTCTCTCTAGTTTGATGGACTTGGATCTTTTTCCAACTTTCACTTTTTGCTCCGTCGGGGAAAAAGAGCTTCCAGCGCCATCTCCCTGTCTTTGCCAGCGGTCAGGAATAGCTCTCAATTTCCGGGGTGGGCGGATGCACCAGTCGCGATGGGCCACCCTACCCGATAACTAAGAAACGTAATAAGTTGTTGAAAAAAGTTACGTGAAAAAATTGAGCCCGAAAAACCCGTTTCTGTAACAAAAAAACCGCGAAAGAAGCTGAGGACATTTTTCGATAAAAAATCGTGGCGTGAAAGGAAACTAACCGGGATGATGTTGGCCAAAAATTACCTCTACTACTCCACTGGTTTTCTTTTTATCGTTGTTCCAAATAGAAGATAGTAGAGCTTATATAAAATTGAGTAGTAAAAAGTTTGGCGTTATTTCTCGCGAAACCTTTCAGTCATCTCTAAGGTCACACACGGAGGTAATCGCCGTACCATTTTTATCACGCGCAATTCGCTTTTTCCACGCGCGTAAGCCCTGTTTACAAATATTCGTTTGAATTATATTTTGAAGCAATGGCGTTTGAGAACGTGTGTGGATACGCATTGAGGACAACTTTCAAGGCGCAAGTACATCTACGATGACTAATTGGTTTTGTACTATTGTAACCTTAAAAGTAACTGAAATAAATTGATTGATTTAAAACTTCTATGAATAGAGTAAAGTTTTTCCGTGTTATCAAACTTCAATATTTAGACAATTTTAACAAATTCACTTCAATAAAAGAGGCTTTAACCAGCAACAATGCATTTCTTTATACTTAGGGAGAAATCGATCCATTGGTTCCATTTCTACCTGGAACGAGTGGGGTAGGAAAAATATTAGTTTAAGTAAAAGTATTCTTGATTCTAGGTCATAAACGTGAAACCTTCTCAATTTTATTGTTCAAAAGTGGTGTTCAGACTGACTTAATCAGAGTGAACTTATAGTTGAACGTGAGTATTAATAATGTAATAGGAATATAAAGTCACAGTTTAGCACTATTCGCCATATTAGCAATGAACAAAAAAATAAACAACGGCGTGGAATATATGGTTTATAAGTGGAATAATATTTCACTGCTGATCGGATTTAAATGTTGTATAAACCTTTTACCATAAGTGTATAATATTTTTATATAAGTGTGACATTTCATATTCTTCAGATGCATAAGTTTTACTGAGAGCTATTCACAAGACAGACTGCCGTTTTGTGTCTGCTTGGTGCTTGCTCCCCGCGTCACACGTAGCCTTTGACAGCTCCTTGCTAGGGGGAGATTTTCTTCTTGTGATGACGTCACTTCGTTACTAGCTCTCAGTAAAATTATCCCCAAAGTGACAAACTTATGTAAGAATATTATAGACTTATGCTTTTACCAAAAAGTGTGTTACAGAATTTCGCCCAAAAATATAAAGCAAACGCCAGGTCGTATTTAAGAAGGGTTTGATGTTTTAACACTCCAAATGAATCCAGGGGGAGTGGGAAACATAACATTTATTTTAAATATCAACGGGTGGATGGAAAACGTAAGAGCCTTTTGCGTCAAAAAAGGGGTGGACAGTTTAAGCCCCACCCGAAATGAAATCCTGGATACGCCCTTACAGCAAAAAAAAAGGTATTTTAATTGATGTATTCTTAAAATTTAAGTTATTGCGGAAGCCAAAAACCCTGTAGAAAAAGATTTGTGGTCTACTAACAAGTAAGTAATCCTCTCTAGGCTCTCTTCGCTCGACCAATTAGTTCCTGTAAATAATGCCGATGTTGTTAAGTCCAAATAATACGGTGTAATGTAAAATGCAATTAGGGAACTAAAGGGTTTTAGTTTATACGATACATTTATAATTATAATAGAGATTTCGTTCGAAATTATATTCCCTGTTCTGGAGGGCGGAGGCAATGGTAAATCACCGCTTAACACGCGAACGTGGAAAAAGACATTTAAGATCGGGATAAAAATAAATTTCCTCCATTACGGACCGTCCTAGCTGCAGCTCGCTATCTGACTAAATTGCTTACAAGAATGCTTTTTGCTTTTCTGAAGCGATGAGCGCTTTCCACAAAAGAGCCGCTGGGGGAACGGACGCGATTTTGAACCAGCTTTCTCTCTCTCTCTCTCTCTCTCTCTCTCTCTCTCTCTCTCTCTCTCTCTCGGACACGAGAGTGGACAATCAATAATATAGAGAAGAGGAGAGGGGGGAAGAGAAGGGACCGGAAATGACGACGTCATCGCGCTCTTGATGTATGAAACTTGGCTCGCGCTGACTTCATTAATGACACGGAAAATATGATCGTAAAAATGGTCAGGATCATGGCAGGGACACTTTTTCTATTTCCATTTCATCTCTCTCGCAACGCTTTTTTCCAGTCGTCTGGATTCACGCGATGCTCTTTGCCACGTCTCACATCGGTCAGTTAACACTCTATCCAATTCATACCATCTCTAACCTCTTTTGGAAACGGTTGGGTGTAAAGCTTTCACTAACTGCTCAGAGAGCTCGCACGCAACGTCTCTGCTTGAAAATCTTATAAATGCCGCGCATACGGCTTGCAGACTCGCTGTTTTCGGGGCTGAATTAAACCTGTTCACACCAGATAAATTATTAACTATTTGCCCAATAAATTGTTTTTACAAAAATGACCGTGAAAACTTCTAGAAATTTGCGCTTTTGCTAAAATAACGGAAAAGCCAACTTCCACAAAGCGCGAAAGACGAAAGTAAGAGAAGTTTAAAAGTAAACAGGCGCGTAGAAACGTTTGGGATCAAGGGGGTACAGCTTGTATATTGAATTTGGAGCCCTACTTTTCAACGGGCTTTTAGCACCGCTTACGGACCAATTTGGCGCCCTTTACAAGTTTAAGGCGGTACATTGTACTCCGGTACCACCTCGCTCCTACGCCAATGAAAGTAAAACAATAATAACAACTTTGTATGGGTTAAACTAAACTTTATAGAAATTAAACGAGGTAGCTCAGTCAACGGGTCTTCGAGGCGAGAAGACAACGTAAGAATAACAATAAAGTTAAAGACTTTCTAGATTTTAACAAAAATTTCGAAACCCATCGTTGGTCCGAACTTTTATGAAAATGGTATCCTTGAAGTTTGTTTAATGCGACTGCAACTAAATTAAGCTATTTATAGCTGGGGTGCCATTTGTATTTTGGATCTATATAAGCTTCTCTCGTAAAACACCCATTTAATTCTTTCTAACTTAAAGCTCGTTCTCCAATCCAAGATTTTTGGTTAATTCTATCACCAACTGCATTTAAATTAGGGTTGACCATTTTATAACTTAAATCTCGTTTTCCTATTATAATTATTTGGTAATTCTATCCCCAACTGCATTGTCATTATGGTTGAACATTTTCTAACTTAAAGCTAAGAGCCACAAACACAGCACCCCACACAAGGAGAACGCAGCTACCCTTTAAACACGCTAACGCAGTGTTGTGTTCAAATTTCATTGGACGAGCCTTTTCGGAAAGTCAATTTCCGAATTTTCCCCTTCCAACGGCAGCAGGCACTGAAGCGTCTAACCAATGAAAACTGTACGCAAAAAAATGGACGACTTGTGACGGATCACGTTCTCCTTGTGTTTGTTGCTCCTAGCTTAAAACCTGTTTTCCAATCCAAATTCTTAGATAATTTTATCCCCAACTGCATTGTCATTATGGCTGATCATTTTCTAACTTAAATCTCGTTCTCCAATCCAAAATGTGAATTATTCCTTACTTAAAGCTCTTTCAGCAATGTATAAATTATATCAATAGACTAACATGAAAAATGACTCAGGTAAAATAACGATTTCTTAGTGCGATCGTGGCCGAACGTACGTGGGCGGTATATCCCGAGATATAAAATACGCGAAGTAAACAGGCACTTTCCGTTTCTCGTAACTTGATGGTAATTACAAGATGTAGACGAGAAAAAGGGGCAATGGGACCCCGAAGGACGCGTCCATGATTGCCTGTCTTTTGAAATGACGTCACGTGGTTTTTCATTAGCCCTCTAACGGGAGGGGGGCATGGGAAGACGGAGATGGCCCGGAGGAAGTAAATAAAGGACCAAGAAGCGAGGACCATGCCGGGTTAATTCGGGTCGGTAAGGCTCAACCGGTGAAGGAGACGAGGTGGGCTAAATGGGGTGGACCTCTTACGCGCGGAGAGAGAGAGAGAGAGAGAGAGAGAGAGAGAGAGAGAGAGAGAGAGAGAGAGAGAGAGAGAGAGAGAGAGAGAGGGACAGGTCAGCTTAATTACGAAGCGGCAGAAAATTAAGCGAGTATCCGCTACGTGTCCCCCTCTACCGGCGGAAGGGGTCCTAACTCTAAACGTCTGTCAGGTCACCCAGAAGGAAAAGAGTTTTCGGGGGTTGTAATACCCCCTCGCTCCGAGTAACTCGGTATCGTAGATCCGTCCGCTTCCGAGCGAAGAAAGCGGGATGGAAAAACTTTGCGAGTAACGTCTCAATTCCCCCGCTTCGATCGGCGATCAATAGGGGGGGGGAGAAAAGCGGATAAAAAGGGGGGGCTAGGGTTCTTTCGTTCCTTTTTTTTTCATTTTATTCTTTCAGGCTGTTCAGGCTGCCCTGCCGGGCCCACCCGACCCTCCTCTAAATATATATAGATAGAGAAAAGAACAGATAGGGAAAAAAAGGAACCCCTGATTTATACGCAATGGCAGGGTTTGGGAAAAGAGCGGGTGGGGTGCGGCGAGTTTTCTGTTTTGAAATGAAGCGGATTAATACGGTTAGTGGATCTCTCGGGAGGATCACTCTATCCGGGGAAAAGAGAGAGCCTATATAGGACTTGGTGAAACGCGCTCGTGAAAAAAATTCCTAATCTTACGTAGGTCGCGGGCAGCCAGCGCCCCCTACTAGGGCACCCCCCGAATACTAGAAATGGGCACCGAGCTGCTTATTTTATGCAAAATTCCTTCTCTCTTCTCCTACTTTGTAGGATTACTTTTCGATTGAATCTTTTTAGTATTCTTCTTTCCTCCATCGTTTTCAGTTGGCGGGGTAATCGAATTAAATGACACCGGATTAAGAAGACGCCCCCCCTCTTCGTATTAGCAGATGCGCTAAAAGACCCCGCAGAATCACTGGAGAGTCGTCTTAGCTTGTTAATTTTACAACGTTCTCTCTCCCTTTTTTTTTCATACGTGTTTTGTAATGCCCTTAAGCCCAATTAAAATAAATACGTCGTGTTACGGCCAGTCACGAGAAAGATATCGAAACTATCTCTGATTATAAAGTGCTCGCTTGATGAGTCTAAAAAATTGACTGTTGGGCTAAAGAATTTCGTGTTTTGTGAGTGAAATTATAATTTCGAAGATGACGCCAGAGTGTGAGATAAATATTCCAAATATTTACCGTAGGCTCGGGCCCACTATCGATGACCCTGATCCTGTGTAACTACATAATTTGATCCGGAACCACATTTGTAAATTTAGTCGCTTCAAATACACTAATAGATTTTCCAACAGTTAACGGTGTATTTCTGAGTAAATCAGTATTCCAATAACGATAAAAATGCATAAAAGTGTACACTTCTTGAACCGGAGTACGTAATTAAATAATTTTAATTTATATATATCTTGGGACTTTTGAAAATTTACTCGGTCGGAAAACCCTTAAACCTTTTAATTTTAGCTGTATTTTTCATGGAAAAAAATATGATTAATTTCGAAAGCTTTATGTACAACGTCAATGGTTATTCTTGTCTAAAATTATTAGCCGCTCCCCCTGGCGGCGCTATCGGCGTCACTGCGTGAAACTCATTGAACACGCGTAATAGCTTAATTAGTGCAGTCTTTATACGCCTTTCTTTCGGTTGGAACCCCTCGGGGCTACTAGAGAGAAAAAACAGTTTGCTAAGACTAAAAAAAAACAGCGCTGGTGTAGATCCAAAAAAAAATATTATATCAAATATTTCTAAGCCTGATTTGAGGCGAGTTAGCTCACGAGATATGTCGATTAAGAGCGGGCGACAGAGCGGCGGGGGTGGTCGCCTATTATAAGGCTTACGGTGCCACGATTGGCATTTTGTAAAACACCGCAGCTCCAAACTCGTTTTGATCCTTCGTGACAGCTCCTCAAAATTGGCGCCTCTCACGAAGAAACGTTCCCTAAATCTGGTTTCCCACCGTTCAAATATTCTACAAAAGGTTTAATACGCTTTCTTCCCATAGCCTTACGAAATATTCAAACTTTTCAACTAAATTTTGGCCAACGAAAACGTCGATATATTAGTTTTTATAAGTTTCCGGAGTTTTTAAGCTCGCAAATTTTATCGATTCAACTTTACGTCCAAGTTTATAATCCGACTTATTTTCATTATTTTTCAAAGCTTGATTTTTTTACGAAAACAGGGTAAATACAAAAAAAGGCTGGAAAAGTTGGTTTTGGGTCAAACCATAAGTAATATTATAATATAAGTAGGACACTTGGGAAAGTATTTTTGCTATAAGAGAATAGCGATTTCGTGAACTATACTGCAGTTAATTATTTCACTTCCACTCGCTGATTTACCATTTAAGGTAAAGGCTTAGGTAAATAAAAAAAGTACAGAATCTTACGCTTATTTGGGCAAAGAAAAATATATTTTATAATTTATTCGAAATATTAAATTAATAATTAAAAGCATTCGTTTTGTTTTTACGGGTAATTTTGAATTTTAGACTTAAACGATATTAATACTTTTTTTACGAATTCTTTAAATTTGAATTTGGTTGACCGCTACTGGGGAAAAATAAATCTCCAACATAAATGAATTAAGTTTTGGATTTCGTAGTTCTTCTACTAGTTTTTCATTGTCTAAGAAAGGTGGTAGTAGGAAAAAAAACAAGCGTAAGACTACGAGTATCATACTTATTATATTTATGTTACTTATGCTAAAACTGAAAGGCTTATGTACTTGTAACACTGCACTCCTGCCTTTAAGAGGATTAAAATGATGCACTTTCGTAAAATTCCTCCAATAACCAGCACTTATCAGCTAGGCTTATACCTAAGCCACCACTTTAGGCCCAAGTCATCTATAGCGACTTATATTGCCTTTTCAAACAGGTGGCCGGATTACAATGCGTAGGAGGGTGGTGGTAAGCCCTTCACGCCACGCGAGCCAACAGCTCCCTACAATAACTATTACCGTTAAACTCGACAAGTTTTTATGGGAAGGGAAAACCGAAGAACTCGGGGAAAAACCCCTTACACCAGTGGGAAGAGAACTTGCTAATACAGAAAGTAAAAAAGGTTTCAAACTATTATTCGTCTACATACACTATTGGGGAAAAATATTGTTAACCATTCTGGATTAACGAGAGCCGTTAGAAGTTGTACAGTTTATTTTCCTCTTCCCTTAAATGAAAATGTGGAAATGATTCCTAAACATTTACCTACTGATCATCAATTATTTATTTTAGGGAATGGGCTGCCTACCAAGAATAAAACTGTTTGACAATCAGTGGTGGATATAAATTTAGTTAGGTCTTTGCTTCGCAGAATTTCTGCAGTTGAACAGAAATAATTAATAATTAATAATAATAAATAATAATCAGCTAGGCTAATACCCAAGGCACCACCTTAGCCTAAGTCATCAAGCGACTTTTAAAGCCATTAATTCAGGTGGCCGGATTACAATGCGTAGGAGGGTGGTGGCCAGCCCTTCAAGCCACGTGAGCCAAAATCTCCCTACACTAACTATTACCGTTAACGTTAACAAGTTTTTATGGAAGAGCTCGGGGGAAAATCCCTTAAATCAGCGGGGAGAGAACTGGCAAACTCAACGTAGAAGGAGTAGTTCCGAGTTTCTACCCAGTGCCACAAATTGGGATCGAACCCGGCTCCTCTTGTTGCGTGGCGAAAGCGCTAACCACTCCGCCACTCCACTTAGCCACCAGTTAATTTAAACAAATATTTAAAATCTCATAAGAGGTTCCGTAAGTACTAGCAGCAAATATGTCATTATTATATTTTAAGGATTTAAGGATAAAATATGTCATTATTATATTTTAAGGATTTAAGGATAAAATATGTCATTATTATATTTTAAGGATTTAAGGATAAAATATGTCATTATTATATTTTAAGTATTTAAGGATAAAATATGTCATTATTATATTTTAAGGATTTAAGGATAAAAATGTCATTATTATATTTTAAGGATTTAAGGATAAAATATGTCATTATTATATTTTAAGGATTTAAGGAAAAAATATGTCATTATTATATTTTAAGGATTTAAGGAAAAATATGTCATTATTATATTTTAAGGATTTAAGGATAAAATATGTCATTATTATATTTTAAGGATTTAAGGATAAAATATGTCTTTATTATATTTTAAGGATTTATGGATAAAATATGTCATTATTATATTTTAAGGATTTAAGGATAAAATATGTCATTATTATATTTTAAGGATTTAAGGATAAAATATGTCATTATTATATTTTAAGGATTTAAGGATAAAATATGTCATTATTATATTTTAAGGATTTAAGGATAAAATATGTCATTATTATATTTTAAGGATTTAAGGAAAAATATGTCATTATTATATTTTAAGGATTTAAGGATAAAATATGTCATTATTATATTTTAAGGATTTAAGGATAAAATATGTCTTTATTATATTTTAAGGATTTATGGATAAAATATGTCATTATTATATTTTAAGGATTTAAGGATAAAATATGTCATTATTATATTTTAAGGATTTAAGGATAAAATATGTCATTATTATATTTTAAGGATTTAAGGATAAAATATGTCATTATTATATTTTAAGGATTTAAGGATAAAATATGTCATTATTATATTTTAAGGATTTAAGGATAAAATATGTCATTATTATATTTTAAGGATTTAAGGATTTAAGGATTTTCCTTTGTTGGAAATTCTCTCTTTTAAACACGAAGTTAGAAACTTAATTTTTTTTTATCCGCATGCTTAATTTTATAACAGTAGCGTATTAATAGTAGACTGTGAAAGGGGGGAGAGTCGGAGCGGTCGGTGTGAGATATTCCGCTCGGTCGGCTGCGAAAGTTGCGAGTCCTGGAATTGTTTGGGAGTCGCGTAATTCGCGAATGAATGGACCCCGAGATGCAAAACACGCTCGACAGTAAAACTGTATTTCCAACCTGTAATGCTTTTTTTCCACGCCTCTCCACGTGACCGCAAAAATAAATTCGTATAACGAGCATGCACCTACCGCTTCACGTTCACTGCCAATCTGTTTCGCGTACATACGGTTAGCTTTAGCAGCCTCGGCTTCGTATTCTTTTACGTTTATTCTTAGTTTCCGCCTACGCCACTTTGCTGCAGAAAGCTAGGAGCAACAAACACAGCACTGCCCACACAAGGAGAACGCAACCCGTCAAAAGTCGTGGATTTTATTGTGTACGTTTTTCATTGGCGAGACGCTTTAGCAACTGCTGCCGTCGGAAGGGGAAAACTCGGAAATTGTCTTCCCCCCCGCCCGTAAAACGTTCAGCGTTAAGGCTCGTGACGCTCGTCCAATGAAATTCGTACACAACCCTTCGTTAGCTTGTTTAAAGGCTAGCTGCGTTCTCCTTGTGTTTGTTGCTCCTAGCAGAAAGTGTCCGGCGATTATTTGTCGTTCTGAGCATAGGGCAGTCCTGTTTCTTCCGTTTTGGAATGTTAAGAATTTTGACTCTATAAAATATTTATACTACCTTTAGTTCTATTGTTTTTAGGTAGAAAATATTATGCTAAGTATATAAAAAATTATAATGCTAAAATTAAATTTATGTGAAACATTTTGCTAGACATTTTCAGGATATTTGGTGATATTCTGTACCATGCGCATCATAACCCGTCCATTATAAACCCTGTATAAAGAGCTTTTTAAAATTGTGATAAATATATTTTGTAGCAGTTATTCCTTACACTCGACTGACGATTTAGTTTCGATGGTATACGTTTAAAATAATTAGGTTCTTTCTGCAACTATTAAGTGATGACCTGAAAAAAGTTATTTTTATTTTAGTGTTATATGAATAACGTACTTGATTCAACCCATAATAACTTGTTGGTGTTAACGGTAATAGTTAGTGTAGGGAGCTCATGGCTCGCGTGGCATGAAGGGCTTGCCACCACCCTCCTACGCATTGTAACCCTGCCACCAGATTAAGGCATTAAAAGTCGCTAGATGACTTGGGCCTAAGGTGTTGCCTTGGGTATAAGCGTAGCTGATTATTATAATGTACTTGATTCAACCCATAACAACGTACTTGATTCAACCCATAATAACGTACTCGACTCAACCCATAATAACGTACTTGATTCAATTTGGTATTTAAAATATTCTACTATAACGTACATTTGTAATACGACATCTAACTAAACCTGGGACTATGAGCAATGAAATGTCATCCTATTTATTTAAGCAACCGCCCTCTGAAAACCAAAAGGCCTGCTCAAAATGGTATTAGAGACAGCTTGACTGGGCTTAGATATAAACAAAAATATCGCGTATTCAGAAGGCTGGTTTTAGCCGCAAATAATTTAGCACTTCGTTGGGACGATTTACAGTGTATATACTTGGCTAAAAGGTTAGGACTTGAGAGTCGGAATGGCCAACGACTGCAGCGCGCTATAACTTATAAAGAGAGATAAAGGCTCATGGCCGTAGAAAGTAGAGTGTGCGGCAAATAGGCCCTAAGCGCGTTGCTTTCCGCCGAGGAAGAATTAATAACGTTGGCAAGCTTTTAACTCTTCTCCGTCTCTCTCTTCACTTAGCGCGGCCTGATTGCCTTCAATCGATACTTCTTGCCGCAGAAATCTCTGGCACTGATCCACTCTCAATTTATTAGGCTTAACTCCGCAACCGGGCGCTGGTGGCTCGACTGCAGCGGAGGGTCCTTTGATTCGATAAACACGGCAATCATCCATTTTCTTTGGCTTTTCGATTTCATCTTAGTCCAGCCAACGTATACCCATCCTTCGTCGAATCTTCCGATCCTAAAACTCCGCCGTTTTTAGCTTAATAAGATTGACTTCTATTTCGGGCCGTTTCTAAACGGATCTACTACTGATTTGGGAGAGGGTTTGGCTGGGATAGCAACGTCAAATGCTATTTTATTCTAGTTCTCAAAAACTAACGTTTGGTTCCAAACTAAAACGACAGCCTAAAGCCCACTAATTACCTAGGATGATAAAATTGGCGAATAAGTAGATAAGTCCATAATGAAAAGGGACAATAAAGCTAAACCCTAAATAAATTTGAAGAAATTTAAAAACTTACTAATAGCTCGTACCGATAGGTCTTCGAGCAAACAAAAAACGCGAAACTCGGACCAAATAGATCTTCGAGTGAATAATTAAATTAAAATAAATTAAATAAAATAGCCAGAAAATCCAATGGTAGACCGGTTTCATCCTATTTGGGACTCGTCAGTATCGTGCGGGAAATCTGGCTCGCGACTATAACACCGAATAGAGAAACTAAGCCTAAATATTAAAAATTTCAAAACGAGTTGCATAGCAACGGAAAGCCGAATAGGGGGAGAGTGGTGTAGATTAGTATATAATTTTAAAAGCAATTTTTGTCAAATTGACAATTTAGTAATTCTAAACCAATACGTGAGAGCTGGTTTGCCCAAATAGCACGAGGAAGATTCAATTGGTACTAGTTATTCGTTTGCTAACTTATATGATACACCAGGGTACAGAAATAAATAAAATGATAGTAAAACAGTAAAACGTTTAAATGACTGCAGCCTATTCTTACTAGTTTGTCGTCGTGAGCTCTGCTGTACCAAAAGATACTAGCGAACCATCTAAAAGATTACTAGTTGGTTTTTTAGGCTAGTGTGAACAATTTTATATAAATTCGAATTCCAAATCGTTTACAATGGCTAATCTATAATAATAATAATAAAAATAATATTCAGCTAGACTAATACCCAAGGCACCACCCTAGCCCTAAGTCATCGAGTGACTTTTATTGCCTTCAATTCAGGGGGCCGGGTTAAGTGGGGTATTGAAACATTTTAGTTGGGTTTATTTTTTTATTAATTTATCTAATAAGCGTTTGTCAATAAAATCTGACGCATGCGCCGGTAGGATGGTTCTTTGACGTCCTAGTCATACGTCACTGTGTAAAATAAAATCATTATAGTTCTTATTGAAGTTGACAGATGGCTGTGCGGCAATTTAATCTCGCTTATTTTATTATCTGCTTATTATTCTGCTCCTATAGTTAACTTTTGTTTTTCCAAATCGATTTTTCTTATGAATCGCGAAAACATCCCGTTTGAAACTTAGATCAATTTGTAGGAAAATCTAGTACATTGGGGGCCAATATTTTAACGTATTTTATTTTTGACTATGAATAATTATTTTAATAACATAAAACAATACAGACTTAAAATTCTAGCTATCCTTAAAACGCCTGGTAGTCGACTTCACCCTAAGCAACGAAGTACCGCGTGTAGAACACTTTTACAGGCGTTTGACCTATTTATATTCTACTTTTGAAAAAAGGATAAGTTTATTTTCCCGAAACAAAATATAAATTTGGTAATGTAAATATTGTATTTACTTCGTTTGGAAAACAAAACCTATAAATTCGGCGAAATATAAGATTACGATATACGTATAATAATGGAAGGTTTCGTTCACTATACATAAAACATAACTTCGAGAAGCAAAAAGGTTATAAAAATTCTCGAATAAAAAACCCGGTAGATTCGCCTTGAGTATATTAACGTTCTTTCGGTTTGGTAGAACGATTTAACCTTCTAGTTTTTTTCTTAACTCTTCGCATTAAAAAGTTTAGGGGAAGTTTTGGTCCAAAGGATATCTGCTTAGCCTAGCACCTTAAAGAAAGTTTAAGAAAAGCTCTGCCCTTTTTGAACGGAATGTATAAGCGTAGGCGGAATCAGGAATAAAGGTAGAGAGAATCTTCAGTGGCTTAACCGTTCCGAGCGAAAAAAGCTAATATTTTTGTCAGTTGCAGATTGATGGCGGCAAATTGTTATTCAGAAGGGGAGAGCCGGAGAAACCCCTGAGCCGATACGCGAACGTGTTCGGAAATTTTTATAGGCTTTTTGGAGGGTAGCCCTTTTTCAAATTTCCAAGTTGGACGATGACCGTATAGCCGCTAGGCCCTCCTCCAAAAAACCCAATAGTTTGATGGTTTTTATTCGCCATTTTAACCCTCGTTTTTTATCTCATATATAGAATAAAAAGATGGAGTAAAGAATAATTGAAAATTTTCTTCCGCTAAGGGATTTTTTTTGCTGGATAATCATGTGGGATTTCTAAAAGATGGCGATTTAAAAATTTTGATTTTCTCAGTAGTTTTTTTTCATACTTTAATTTCGTATTGTTAGATTTATATAGAAATTGAAAATACTATTATTATATCAAGGATGTCTTTGTTTATACTGTCGGGAATTAGCTTACTGTTAAAGCATGTAGCCGCGCTAAAACATTTATCAATACAGTTATTCCTCTTAAATATAAATATATGATTTGGGTACATTTGTTCGAATTTCATTCGTCCGAACGGTGGTATTAATGTCCGAATGAGCATTTTTCCGAATGCCGGAAAACAGGATCGTATGTCCGAAAACATATTTCATTTGCCCGAAAAATGTATCACAACTTTTGTTGGTGATCTAGTCGTTCAATTTATATTAACTTTACTGGAGAATTTCATTTCTTCGAATAATCGTTTGTCCGTTTTTTCGAAAATTAGGAATTGGTTGTTTTTTTTTTAAATATTGTTAATATAAGAAAATAGTAACATTAACGTGAACCTAACCTAATCTAACCTAACCTAACCTAACCTAACCTAACCTAAAATATCCACAACATTCAACGCAATTCCCACTTACTAACAAACAACGATATTTACAATGAATTTTTTTATTTTTAATTCTTGCACTAAAAAAAATCCGGACCAAAAAAACAGCAATAAGAAATACTAATTTAGCGACAGAATTCGGACAAGTGATGCTACCGATTTGGACGAATGAAACAAACAATTGAAACATTTGTTATTTCGGCGGTTCGGACGAATGAAATTCGAATATTTGTTCCACCGTTCGGACGATTGAAATTCGAACAAATGTACCTAACCCAATTATATACCATATTTATTTTGATCATAATAATACTTGGAAAAAACTAAAGTATTTACCATCAAACTATAGGATAAGCTACATTTTGACACAAAAGACGATACTAATAGGTACTCCTCGCGTTGATTGAATCGTTTGTCAATTGGTCAATAACAAGTTTTAAGTTTTCCAAATATAATACTCTGAAATGGTTCTCTGACGATATGATTTGGCTATTTTGAATTTTAGCTTCCTTTGCCATTAATAGATGGCACCACACTCTCCACTATCGTCGCTTTTTTTCGAAGAATCGAATAGATTTATGACCATCTCTAAAAATACTGGCCTTTTCATATTACAGGTACCAATGATAGAGTTGCTTTAAATTTACTTTTTGAAAAGTCTCAGAGTTTTTACTGTTTATAAAAATAGAATACGGGTTTTTAGGTATAATATTATTTATCAAAACATTGATAAATTTGGAAAAAATTGTAAAATTTTAAACGGTACTTCGACCAATAGGCCTTCGAGTAGTAATCGAAAAATAAATTATGTATTTTTGCTCGAAGTACTGTTTAACGTTTTGTAAATTTTTCCAAATTTATCCAAGTTTCAGCTTCTTTGTCCCATATTTTTATGGACTTTTCTACCTTTACGCATTTTAAAATTTCATTGAATTACGGTCCACCAGTGGTTCGTATTCATTCAATAAAAACATTATAGAGCGCACACTAAACCACTTTTCTCTGATATGAAAACTTTAATATGGACGTAATACCTAATAGTATAACGTCTGATATGTATAATCCTTTCGAAATATTAAATAGAGAACAAAAATAAATATGTCACGCGTAATACCGACTACCCGAAAGTGCCTTATTGTAATTCGAGTTTGTTTCTAAGGTCAATGCTTTATCAAAACCTAAGGTTATACAATAATTTACTCAAAAAATTATCGGTGAACTCTAGATCACCATTAAAATTGTATTATAGTAAAATTATTTGTAAGTTGTCATAATCACAATTAAACAAATGTTTTAGTTATTTTTTGATTTGGTTATTTTGTATAATAAATCATTTAATATAATTGGCCCTTACCGCCTGAGCCTATAAGTCATCCTAGACTTGGCCCTTTATAACAATTGTAAGACCTGAATTGGTAAACCGAAATAAAATAATAATCATAATAATATTATTTCTGGTAGTCTTGATTTGAAGCAGGTGGCAAATCTAGCGTACGATAGATGTCCTATTTAAAGGGAATATAACCTTTGGTATTTAAAGGGAATATAATCTTTGGTATTTAAGGGGAATATATCCTTAGGTATTTAGTGTGGAATACAAAACTTCCTACATTGGCCTATCCATTATATGGTTTTAGGTATTTCTGGATCTAGTTAGTGAATTCTTGCTCAAATTGTTAGCGGTCTTCCGTAAAGAATGCGTTGAGGTTATAATCCCTTTAAGCAGCTCCTCCAACCTAGTGTATTAAGTCTGACTCGTTGAGTTTACAATAACGGTATATTTGCCAGTACTAGTCTTATGACCGACGCTAAGCGTCAAATTTTAATCGACAATTATAATAAACATCTTTTTGTTTAAACAAAAATAAGTTAAAATATTAAAATTTTCACTCTTGCCTTATGTTTATCAACAAAAATTGTAGTAGATTAATTATTTGTTTAAAGTCTTATGAGTAAATTTAATTGCTGTAGTAACCCCAAAAGTGACGTATTTACCATAATGGTGTCAGCGTTTTAGAACTGATTGTTTCTAAAAGTAGAAATGGTGACTTTAACTTAGGAAGTAGTTAGCGGTTTTATTCATTTTAAGCCACTCAACGGAAACAATACTGCCATCTATCTGATGAAAAAATTAGCGAATAAGTAGATTAGTCCATTATGAAAAGGGATAAAAAAGCTAAACCCTAAACAAATATGAAGAAAATTAAAAACTTACAAATAGCTCGTACCAATAAGTTTCTTTATCAAAAATTATTCTTTTTAAAAATCCATTACTTTAGTATTGTCAAATTAGGAAATTATATTTTAGCCACAAATAACGACTAAAATAAGCGAAACTCGGACCAAATAGATCTTCGAATGAAAAACTAAATTAAATTAAATAAAATAGCCAGAATGTCCAACGGTAGACCGGTTTCGTTCTATTTGGGACTCGTCAGTACCGTGCGGGAAATCTGGCTTGCGACTATCACACCGAAAAGAGAAACTAAGCCTAAACATTAAAAATTTCAAACGAGTTGCGTAGCAACGGAAAGCCGAATAAGGGGGGAGTGGTGGAGAATAGTATATACGAAATGAAACGTTTCGCGTCTTTCTGTTTGCTCGAAGACCTATCGGTAAGAGTTATTTGTAAGTTTTTAATTTTCTTCAAATTTGTTTAGGGTTTAGCTTTTTTATGCCTTTTCATAATGGACTAATCTACTTATTCGCTAATTTTTCATCCTTTGCATTGCAGTCCATAAGTGGTTCCTTTTAACAAAACTGCCATCTATCTACCTTACATTTCAAAAGATGATACGATCCATCCATTTCGACTTCTTACGAGTCCTATCTCGATACCATTATTCGGAAAATCTTTGGTCATTAAAAATTTTTTGACATTATTACGTAAACATTAGATCTGGTTAAAAACGTGATTCTCTTTAAAATCTACAATAAAAAATAATTAATTATATGCCGAATGACGTACATCTGGCGGGAAACCGAACCGGGTTGTATGTTTATTGCGTATTGTTATAGTCTTCTAACTATAGAATTATAGTTAATAAAATAAAATAAATTATTACGTAACTAAATTGGTTCTAATTATTTTATACACCAAGTGCCGATAATGAGTTATAAAATAAAAAAATTAGTTATCTAAGTTGTTTAAATAAGGGTTAATTCTTTATTTAAGACTGCAAAGGAAATTGGGCAATGAAAACGAGACGGAAGGTTTCGAGTTTCGCCGTCTATAAACAATATCTATCGTCATTCTGGTTGGTTGGTTTTAAGTCTTAGGTCCCCCCCCCCGTCCCCCTATAAAACCTTATTTACATTTCAGGAACATTTTGTCTAAACTTGATCTCAGGGTATATATATACCGTAGGTTGGGAGGGGGCGGGAAACTCCTATAGAGATTGCCTTAATCTTTAATCTATTCATGAAAGATGTCGGGCAATCGGCTTCACCCGATCACCCTCTTTTTCAGCTTCTCTTCAGGCGAACCTGCCTCTCCTCTCCTCGCCGCTAGAGCAGTTTAACACGTCTCTATCCCTAGTTCCCCCCCCCGCCCCTTTAGGCTTCTCCTCTGAATCTCTCCAACCCCTCCCCCCCTACCCTTAGCGTTCTTCGCTGGAATGGACCCATCCCGAAGGAGGGACGAGGAGACCCCCGTTTCCATGGCAACGTTCGCTGATCTGAAAGAAGGGGCTTGTGAGGATGAGCGCGATGTCGTTGGGAGGGCAGGCGGGAGGGGGTTGATATATCCTATAGTGGGACGAAGCCTTGGTACATGTAGACGATAATCTATAGATATAGAAGCTGCGAGGAACGCTATGGAGAAGCGAAACGCTTCCGTTTCTATGATTTTACCGAAAAAGCGATGACAAATTGTCAGAATTGGAATACAATCAACAATTCCATCTAGTACTATTAGAAGTATTCTTTATTGGCGCGACTCTTAAGGAACTATTGACCTCCGGTAACTCTCGTCGACCAGTTTTATTCCAAAAAACAATGGAAGAGCTCGCTTTTAGACGATGAGCGTCAATACACTCTCGTTATTGCTTTTGATAGATCCGATTGGCTTCGAGCACTCTAACAGAGATCGGACAAACTAGATTCGAATTGTAAAACCGTAATGACCTCCCAGTTAAATTGGAAAACCGGCAATTTGGACACGTGTTTTTTGTTACGAGGGAGTCTAGACTCGAGGGATTAGGAACCAATGGTTTACCCAACTAGCTCGTTATTTTACACCTCAGTACGTCTATTACTTAAGGATTTATCGTTGGTTTAGCGGGGATACGATGGCTAGGGTTAATATCGAATGTGAATTTCGTAAAAATGAAGGACTCACCTCTTAAGGTCAAAGAGCAGACGAGAAAGACGACCACCGCTGGAATCTTCCTCATGACTTCCTGACAAAGTAGAGCGGCCAGTCTGGCACGGTCATTCCGGTCACTACATCCAACGGCTTGGCCTTATCACGCTGCCGCCGCTCGACGATCGGCGTCTCGCCGGACAATCTTCGATAAAGGTGCCGTTCTCGGTGGTAACCCGCATTACCGAACCCGCTACTTTTCGCGGCAACTTCTGTTGGCGGACGCCTCCGCCCGCCGGCGCGTGCAATCTCTCTCCTCTCCTCTCTCTCCTCTCTCCTCTCTCTCCTCTCTCCTCTCTCCTCCTCTCTCCACAGCCAGCAATCGAATTGGGGCTCGGCGATTCTAAGCCTCGGCTCGTTTCGGGCCTTCCTTCGTTCGTACTGACGACGAGGGAATTATTTGGGACGCGATTTCGGCGTCCACCTAGAAGAAGAACGGTGGTCACACTCGGTCGCTTCGTCCAAGTTAGTTAGGTTAGCTCAGCAGTTGAGCGAGTCCCGTCGAGAGCATAGCGGGTATGTCGGTCCGCCAAAGCGCTGCGGAGAATGTGGGTAGTTGTCGGCGTTATCGTCTGCTAGCCAAGGCCTTATCCGCCCACACCTTTCTCGGAAGCGCGCGTCTCTCCTCTTTCAGGCGGGACGCGCCGCTTTTTCGACGAAGCGCCGGGGGACGAACGAGAGGCGATTTTTTCTGGTTTTTCTTGACGCTCGCGGCCAAAAAAAGCGAGGATTCCGATCGGCGGGCGACAATCGCGACTGTCCAATATCGAGGGTTCCGCGTCGGCCGTCGAGTCCGTTCGTTTCTTGGGTCCCTCGAAGAAGAAACGGTCAACGGTACTAGGCTTACGACGCTGGGATAGAACCGAGTCCCTTCCGCGCGTTTCACTGTCGTCAGTCGCGGCGATGAGCGGCTGAAAGGGCCGAGGACATCGTCGAGCTGCTCGGCTCGAATCCGAGAAATAGGCCCCCGTTTGTTTAGAAGGAAAATTAAAAAATAAAAGTTTAAAAAAATTTAAATAATCAGGGAGGGTAGCGCGGGTGGGTTCTCTACGACTCCTTCCTCGGGATAAGAAAAGGGGGGCCTAACGCGAGGTCGGAACAAGCACTGGTGCCGCTGGAAATCGGTGACAAAACGTTTTTTTGGAGGCGAGGCGTCGACGTTTGGTCGGCTTTGCTGGTGTAGCTCCGCGCAGGCGGCCGCCTCACGAGCTGCCTCTCGCCGCCGCCGCCGCCGCTTCCCCACGCCGCCGCCGCGCCTGCGCACCGCCGACGCCATCGACCCGTTCGCCGGGTCGCGTTCCTCCAGCCGGAGAACGAGGGGACGGCACGCGCCCCACCGCCGCAAGGAGAGAGAGAGCCCCAGAACCCCACCGGCCCCGCGGGGGGGGGGTGCCCAAGCTGCCCGGTCTCGGGGCCCCTGCCCGACCCGGAAAAAAATCCTCGTCGAGAGAAGGAGGAATGAGGGGCAGAGAAATTGAGAAAAGCGCTCTAGGAGAACGGTGAAGAGAGAAAAACGGCAGCTCTCCGGATCCTCTCTCTCCAACCCTTTATTTTCTCGTAGCTCCTTTTTCTTAAAAGAAGCAACATTGAAAACTAAATATAAAATCGGTCACAAGGAAAACGCAATTATCGAGAAAGAATAAAAGTAAAAACACTCGAAACCGTCGGCGGACGAATTTAGAGTAATAAACAGAGATAGCCGCGTTTTCCCCAAATATTCTCTCTCGCCAGGCGTTTGCCCAGGCCTAAGATTATAATTGTTAACGTAAAGATGTATATATCACGGTCCGTGTATCCCAAAGTTATTAAGAACGTACGTTGGTTACTAAGAATGTAATAGTCTACAGGTTTACATAAACACTGAAAAACGCAATTCAAATTGAAACAGTAACGCCATCTGTCGGCGACTTGTTTTACAATATTTTTTCTTCACACAATATTTCAGTTATATATTTTGCTGAATATTTTTAATTAATTTATTAAAATCCATCCTAAAATTGCGCGTTTATTTAAGTTGCACGAACTGAGAAGTACTACCTACTGAAAAACGAGATTCAAATTGAAACAGTAACGCCATCTGTCGGCGACTTGATTTACAATATTTTTTCTTCCCACAAAATTTGAGTTATATATTTTGCGGTATATTATTTATTAGTTTAAAGAAATCCTAAAAATGCGCTGTTATTTAAGTGGCATGAACTTAATTGCGTTTAAGCTTAATTAACCTTTTCCGTAACATTTTCTCTGAAAGTTAAAAAACCATTATTATGATCGATACTAGATGGTGCTTTACAATTGGAAAATTTTTGATTTCCCATTTGAGAAGGGAGGAGGTGTTTGATAATGCGTTCTCAGTAACCTAAAGATGTTCTTGGTTTAAATTTGCCAACCGGAAAGAAAAATAGGAAATATCTCGAAACTGATGGCTGTCGAATTTAATCTAACTCGCTTTGCCTTAAAATTAATAAATCGCAAAGCGTTTTCACCGACCGAAAATTGATAATTGTCGACGTGAAGATGTACGGAAAGATATATCCACTTGACGGAAAGTTTGTTGAAGGAGCGAAAAGCCTGTTGAAGTCTTATGATTCGGGAATTCCCCGGATCTCGTCTGACTCCTAAAACAGCTGTCCGCTCTCACGTCTGCTTTTAATTATGCCTTTCTTACATGTTACATTGCTACTGTTTCTAACGAAATTAGACGAATCGAGAAATTACACTCTTACAAGGAGACATCCCGAAGTGTAACCCACCGATTTTGTTCAAACTCGGGGGATTGCTAGACGTTCATGAATCATGAAAAATCCTAAAGGGAATTTATTCAATGGGCAACCGTTTTGCCATGGCAACGAAAAATGTTTTTTGACAATACAAAATAATAAATTTTACCATTGAAAATAACATGGGATTTTGACCTCAAATTGATCAAAAGTTGATCAATTTTGATGTTTTTATTGTCAATTTTTATTTATTATTTCTTTTTTTGGCATTTTCGAAATTTTGAAATTTGTTTAAATTTTTCACAGGAATAGGTCAGAATCCCATGTTATTTTCAATGGGAAAATTTCCATTTTTTGTTGTCAAAAACATTTTTCGTTGCCATGGCAAAACGGTTGCCCATTGAATAAATTCCCTTTAGGATTTTTCATCATACATGAACGTCTACCAATCCCCCGAGTTTGAACAAAATAGGTGGGTTACACTTCGGGATGTCTCCTTGTTAGTGTGTATTGTTTTTAAGCCAAACTCCACAACCTATTTTATTTTACACTTTGTAAGTTCAATTTGTTTTTTTCTTTTTTTTGTTTAGAAAGTTAATAGACGTAATTGGATATAATAACCACGTTTAGTTTTATCAAAGACTATCAGTAATTACGTTATTTTCGAGGGGCAGGTCACTTCCATTTTGGGTTCGTTTTAATCATAGTAAAATGATTAAATCAGGGTAATCGTGATTAAATCAGGGTAATCAAGATTAAACAATTTAATCGATATTATAAAATCCAATCTCGATTTAATCAATTTAAACGTGATTTAATTATTCCAATCATGATCTAATCTTTATTATCAGGATTTAATCAGATTTAATCATTTCAATCATATTTAATCATTCAATCATGATTTAATAAGATGTGAACATTCTAACCATGATTAAACGTGATTTAATAATAAAAATCTGATTTAATCATTTAAACACGATTAAATCAGATTTAAACATTCTAAACATGATTTAAAGTGTTGTTATCAACATAATCGTGATTAAATCGAATTTAATAAAAGTAATCACGGTTCAATTGGATTTAATCTTTCGAGGGGTGCGTCGTTAATTAAGGAAGTGACCTGCCCCTCGGTTATTTTAACCTGCTGACGCCTGTAGAACTAATCTACCCGCGGTAAGGAATGTATGAATGAATATTTATTTACTCTTTGTGAAAGAACAAATCCCTTTTATAACAGGGAGGAAACCATAAATATGGATTAACGAGTTACACTTGAAATTATATTAGCCATCGTCAAAAACATATTAAATTATACAATAGTTTGGTTTGAATAAGTTTGGCAAAAACTATAGAATTGGGAAAAATAAAACAAAAAGATGGATATGACAAATAATAAAGCTATTTTCAATATGTACAGCTCATATATGAATGAATTTGCAAGAGGGAATAAAATTTTACCGGTGTACTGGGAGAAGTCAACTTCTAGGGTGTTGACTATAGCGCCATCTAGAGAGCATCTATTTAGACTCTCAATATCAATTGAAATTTATTAGTAAATTAAGACTTTTAAAACAATCTTTCAGGCCACAATTATTTGAAATTATCCTATTATTTACCAAACCATTGATCTACCTTAATTAATTAATTAACATAAGACCTCAAACTCAACACGTGCCAAATAAAACTACACGACGGTTCGGGGGCCAGAGGTTTGGCCATATCTGATTTATACCGATAAAATATTCAGATGAAAATTTTTAATTATAAAAGACAAGGCATTCATTTAATTTAGAACGTATATTATCCCTACAAAATCATTTAAACGCAATGTTTTAGAAAAATTGATATTAAACAACCGTCTCCAGAACAGGCTCATGTGACTAAGAAAATATTAGCCGACCCGTTTATAATCCAGATTGAATTTCGTAATTCAAATTGAAATAATAACGCCATCTGTAGGTGATTTCATTTCGAATATTTTGTTCGGTCAAAACTGAAGAATTATTTAGTTTTAATTAAAGTAACAAGAACTAAATTTTAAATAAATTGACGTTTTTGTAATGGTAAAATGGCTGGTTTACTATTTTGAGAATAATTTAGGTAGTAGGTCGTGCTAGACTAAGGGGCGGATTAAGCTGCCCTAAGCACTTTAAACATTTTGATGCCCCTTGGGCCCCTTTGGAATAATTAAAACAATTATAAACAGTTACATTTTATTTTAATATTGGAAATGACTAAATCGCATTTGGAACTTTAACAAACTTCTAGTTCAACTACATCCAAATCCTGCATTTGATGTAGGATGATAAAATTAGCGAATAAGTAGATTAGTCCATTATGAAAAGGGATAAAAAGCTAAACCCTACGCGAATTTGAAGAAGTTTAAAAACTTACAAATAGCTCGTAATCAAAAATTATTTTTTTTAAAAAATCCATTACTTTAGTATTGTCAAATTAGGAAACTATATTTTAGCCACAAATAACGACTAAAATAAGCAGGGTAATACGCACTATTGTTGCAATCGTGACCCCTGGCAGTGGGCACCCAGCAAAAACGAGCGACGGGATGCGAAGGTAGAAAACACCATGATTACTCTCCACTGCTTGAACTTCAACCTCGAAGACAGTGCTGCCAATGTTTGAGAGAAGAAATTCCCTCTATTTTCCTTACATTTTGACTATGAAAGTTTAATAGAAATATTTTTCTTGCCCCCAATTCTCTTGCTGGGATTAGGTTCCGGTTGTGCGTAGTGGAAAGACTTGCTGGTCACCAAAAGGATCCTTGGTCGTTGGGGTGGCCTAAGAATCAAATCCTTGAGGTAGACTCCTCGTGCGATAACTTTTTTAACCTTTTTGCAAGTTCTCTCCCCACTGGTTTAAGGGGTTTTCCCCCGAGTTCTTCGGTTTCCCCTTCCATAAAAACTTGTCGAGGTTAACGGTAATAGTTAGTGTAGGCAGCTGTTGGCTCGATCTCGTGGCATGCAGGGCTTGCCACCACCCTCCTACGCATTGTAACCCGGCCACCTGAATTAATGGCTTCAAAAGTCGCTTGATGACTTAGGCCTAAGGTGGTGCCTTAGGTATTAGCCTAGCTGATTATTATTATTATTATTATTTTTTTTTTAATATTATTTTTTTTTATTTTTATTTTAATTATTTTTTTTTTTTAAATAAAATGTTTTGTAAATAGTGGAATTTTTTTTAAATATTGTTAGTGCAACTTAATTTCCGATTTAAAAATGTTTATTGTTTTATGCTTTAAACTGCTCGCGGATCCAGAAATGGTTTTAAAAGGGATTTGTACATTACATTGAGCTAATAAATATTAATTCATTCGTTCATCTCGTTTAATGGTTAATCCAGCCTTGGGTAGACTCCCTCGTTCTCAGTAACCTAACTACGTTCTTCGGATCTAATTAAATTCATAAATTTCTCCGGATTAATAACAGATTGAGGACTTTGTTATTCTATCCCCTCTCAATGATCTATTAGAGGTCAAAGGCCACTAAACGGGTAGGGAAAGTTGTAAGAGAAACGTTAACCCTGTCTGAAACAGTAGCTTCCTCCTGTACGGATAAGTGGGGGGCCGATAGTTATATTTTCTCGATATAACATCTGTTTCCGGGCCAACCTCGCAACGCCGTTCCCCTATCATCGGAAGGATCCATTTATTAAACGACTTTCGGAGGGGTGGGTCTATAGTAGCCCGATGGTAATGCTGGGGCTTCGCGGGGGCGTAGAATATGCCTCCACCGCTCACTCTCCGCGACTACAAAAGATTGATTCCAGCGTTTTCAATCACTCTTCCATTTCTTCGCGTATACGCCCATCAAAATTTAAATCGATTCCGTATTATGTCACTAGCCCTTCTCTCCCCCCCCCCTCTTTAAATTACTCGGTTTATGCAGTTTTTTAGCCTGTCTCATCCAATTCCCCTTGTAAAACGCCCCAATGAATATAGGACCACGTGGTCGTCTTGTTACTTAAATGAACTGGTTGTCGCTAGAAGCTGTTGGGACCGAGGGCTAGATCGCATTGTTACAATTTGCTTTAACAATCAAGATTAAAAAATTATCATGATTTCATCATTTTTTATCGTAATGCATTCAATGATACAGATTTGATTTTTAAGTATATTTAATCATTTTTAATCCTTAGGCAGTCAATGATTCAGATTTCATTTTTAAGTAGATTTAATCATTTTAAATCCTTAGGCAGTCAATGATTCAGATTTGATTTTTAAGTATATTTAACCATTTTTAATCTTTAGGCAGTCAATGATACAGATTTGATTTTTCAGTAAATTTAATCATTTTTAATCATTAGGCAGTCAATGATACAGATTTCATTTTTAAGTAGATTTAATCATTTTTAATCTTTAGGCAGTCAATGATACCGATTTGATTTTTAAGTAGATTTAATCATTTTTAATCTTTAGGCAGTCAATGATACCGATTTGATTTTTAAGTAGATTTAATCATTTTTAATCTTTAGGCAGTCAATGATACAGATTTGATTTTTAAGTAGATTTAATAATTTTTAATCTTTATGCATTCAATCTTTATATATTTGAAAATGCATTTACATTTTAATCAGATTTAATTATTTTTAAATCTATATGCGTTCGAAACACATTTAGATTTTAAGCAGATTTAATTATTTTTAAATCTGTATACATTCGAAAATACATTTTGGTTTTAAGCATATTTAGTTATTTTTTAATAATATGTATACGAAACTAAAGATTTGATTTAAATCAGGTTTAATCCTTTCTAATCATTATGCAATTGACAATACAGATTTAATGTTAATCATGAAGATACATTATGATTTAAAAAGATTTATTCATTTTTAATAATAGGAGAGTGTCCTAATATTCGAAGGAGTTAACTCTGCGGAACCTAGATTGATATAGTAAAATCAATTCGGTCTTATTTTTTGGTGAAAAAATAAGTACAAAATTATTTATACTCCGAATAAAAATTAACTTAATTTCATATTATTACGTTACTTTAATGATTTTATTAGAACAAATATATGATTTATTAAATAAATTCAATCATTAAATTTATCTTTTATTAAAGTTGAATACTCTAAATTTATTTAGATTTATATAAAAATTGTGATTTGAATCACAAATTTGATAAAAGTTCATACAAATTAATTTATATTAAATTGTTTAGGTAAATTTTATCAAAAGCTATTATTGGTTTAACGTAATTAGAACCAATGTCAATATTTTTATAGGTTTTGGTAAATACTTTACGCAATCTCCCAAAATATTTTATAGTCATCAAGTTACATAATACACATAATATCTATTTGATACGGAAAACTCATGAGACTGTTGTACTATTTTACAAATTTTTTTAATAAATCTTAAAAACCTTAAAATATATACAATTACAACGTGATGGGTACAGCATCAACATTGGGACACAACGTTTCGGAATTTACAAAATCATTTGTCAAGTGTAAACGATTAATTGAGAACAGGTATATTTATAAACATCAGCATATAGAATGACGTCATGTTTCTTAGTACATTTGAATACAGAGTAGTGACACAAGAAATGAATTTAACAATTAGGGATTATACCGAGTGAATCTGGGTAAATTTAGTTGGAGGGACTATGTTGATATTGTCGATATCCCAAATGGGGGTTATTTCACCGTCTTTATCTAGATTTAGGTTTCCGATTTTTTTAACAAATAGATATTATTACTTATTACTCCATCATGACAAAAATCAGTTCCTCTATAATACACATAAGTATAACACTGAAAGGTTTATGATAATGATAGTCTGTCACAGGGCGATTTCGTATTCAGAAGATTTCGTCACTCTCTATACATCATTCTTTGGCAAAATTACGGTCAAGTTAGTTTGATGACTTTAAATACCTAACGCGAAAAATATACATCTAGGCATAAAAAAAACATGTACCTTCGAAAGCTTACTTTTCTTAAAGGGGAACGGTCAAGCTTTAACCAGTTAGATAGCCCTATAGCCCATTAAAAACTAAAATTTATGGCGAAAACCGCATCAAAAAATATTGACTGGTTAATTTTTAATAAAATAAAGAAATTTCGGGAAATCGAAAAGCGTGCGTCCGCCGCGACACCTGGTGAGAAGTCGGTGAGACAGAAAAACAACGTAAGAGCGCCCGCTGCTGAAGACGCAAAAAAATTGTTTTGCACGCGCGGCGCGTTCCAGTTATAAGAGACCTAAGCCTAAATTGCGCGATTTTAAAAGTTAGGATAGTTCGCAAATCGCTCATACGGGGTTAGGGGCGCTGGCGGCAGCCCCTAAGATGGCGGCGAAAATTCAAACCCAAACACCTGGCGTTATTTTTCGTTTTAACGTTTTGGCCAAAAGCTATTTTTTCAAGACAAAAAAAGGTACGTGTTGGTATATTGAACGTCTTGTTAATCTTTTGAAACGGAAATAAGGCCATATTTGGAAAAGCTTGGCCGTTCCCCTTTAACCATAAAATAATAAAATTACCCTGCATAGGTGCATAAATAGTTCATTTTCACTAACTTTAAAACATTGTCATAGAAGGAATTGGAATAGTCCTACTAATTTCTAGTATGTTACTTATGGTTTAGTAAATGACGAGCCGTAAAAACCTTTTTCATTAATTGAATTTTAAACATTTTATATTCGCAATCAAATTAATGGCATAAAATTTTGCCTCATGAAAAGTTCATCGAGACTTCAATGGTTGTCGTTTAATTTTTACGCCTGGACAGGTACTAGAGATATTAAAACTTATGGCAACTCCGAACATATTTTACAAATCCTTGGATAACTTAGTTATTTGTAAGCATATAGAAATATCAAAAGGGTATATTAAGAAGTATTCATTCTCACAAATTTTCAACTTTAGAAGTTTGCCCAATTTTAAATAAACTCAATTTTGCCCAAGGTGGTTTATATGGCTAACTCCGGACAAATTAAGGTAACAACGAATCCCCACTCTTTAACTTTTTCGCTTTTAATTCCAAAGGCCTACCATCAAGCAAATATTTTGGAGATGCTTACAAGTGCGTGTGCAAAGGAATAATTTTTAAAGGTATTGATGAAAATTTTTTGATGTTTTTGTGTTAATTATTATTTAAAATTATTTCAAAGCTTAACGTGTGGCACTGACGAGGAGTGTACCCGAGGTTTAAAACACCGATTTTGATGAAACTCGGGGGGTATGTAGACCTTGGGGTAACATGAATTTTCACCAAAGGAAAAATTACGCTGGGCTTCCGTTTTGCTATGGCAACCGAAAATGTTTTTGACAACATAAAATGAAAAAATCTACATTAAAAAAAGCATGGGATTTTCTCGGTTTCACAGGGGGGTACCCTGTGAAAATTTTTGAAAACCCAAAAAAAAATAAAAATTTAAATTTCAACTAAAATACTAAATTTGAACAATTTTGGGTGAAATTCATCAAGTAGCCCCCCTGTGAAACCGAGAAAATCCCATGCTTCTTTCAATGTAGATTTTTTCATTTTAAGTTGTCAAAAACATTTTCGGTTGCCATAGCAAAACGGAAGCCCAGCATAACTTTTCCCTTAGTGAAAATTCAAGTTACCCCAAGGTCAACATAACCCCCGAGTTTCATCAAAATCGGTTATTTACACCTCGGGTACACTCCTCGTGAGTGAAAACCCGGAACTACTCTTTCTGCGTTGAGTTTGCAAGTTCTATCCCCACTGATTTACGGGGTTTCCCCCGAGTTCTTCTTCGGTGTCCCCTTTCCATAAAAACTTGAAGAGGTTAACGGTAACAGTAAAGGTAGGGAGCTGTTGGCTCGCGTGGCTTGAAGGGCTTGCCCCCACCCTCCTACGCATTGTAACCTGGCCACCTGTTTAATGGCATTGTAATTCCATACATACTTTATAGAGGATAAAGGTAATAGTAAGTGTAGGGAGCTGTTGGCTAGCGTGGCATGAAGGGCTTACCACCAGGCTCCTACGCATTGTAGCCTGGCCACCTGTTAAATGGCATTGTAATTCCATACATACTTTAGAGAGGTTAAAGATTATAGTAAGTGTAGGGAGCTGTTGGATCGCGTTACATGAAGGGCTGGCCACCACCCTCCTACGCATTGTTTAATGGCATTATAAGTCGCTAGACGACTTGGGCTTAAGATGGTGCCTAGCTGATTATTATTTAACTGAAATTTGATTTACAAGAACAACTTGGTTGGCGTGTAGAACTTGACCTTGGAGGAAACCTTTTATAGGGACAGCGTAAAAAAAATAACGCCCCAAAGTTCTTTCAGATGCGGCTTAGGAGTGAGGGGGGGGGACACTTTAATAACGGCGGTGTCCCTTGACATGTCCGGAAATAGTTCGGCTGTATTATTGCGCACCATAGAACGCCCGCTTACAAAGGGAAGAGCGAATAGATAGTGGGTTATGAATCCAAATACCCGGGAATTTCGCAGCTAGCCGTCGCGATAATAAACACTAATAAGAGCGGAAAAATGTTCTCACTCTACTTCTTTACGATTGGTTCTAAGGGAATCGATATATAAAAAAAACTATCTTATAAAGATTGTCCGTACGCCGTCACTCGTAAACCATTAGGGCTACGTTATCCTCTTACCTTTACCTACTAACGCGTAGCCTATCCTTTTTGATAATTTCATACGTTTCGAAGTTGCCCGGAACGTCGAGCTTAGTCGGGTTATGAACACGGTAATATAACTCGGCAGCCTAGCGGGACCTATAAAAACTTCACTTACTAGTTCGTAATTTAGAGTTATCATGAAGTTACCGAGAACAGATTTGGCTCGGCCTATAACGGATAACAAGACCCTCATTAATCGCTCGTAAAAAATATTAGACCCTTTTGGGATTAAGTTTCTATTTATCTGAGGGAGTGTTACTTATATATCGTTTTCTATAGAGCTATATATCTTTCAAGGGATTAAGCTATTTTTGTTTTAGATTAATTTTATAATCTTTTGGGATTAAAGAAACTTCTTCCCCGATCGCTTTGAATTGTCAATCTTTGGAATCCTTTTACGTGGGCTCTTAATCTGAGTTTCTAAGCCTTTTGCCATTATGTATCCGTCGTTTGAGATAGCGCTTAATAAATCGGATCTTTTATATCCAGCGAATCGAGTTTTCGTCTCTCGATTTCCCGAGTCTCTCCGCTCCCCGTTTCTCGCTCGATTTTTATAAGGTCAAAAGCCCTCTTTGTCGGTGACCATGCTGCCATCTTTAGGAGATGAAAGGAGTTCTTTTCTCCTTTTTAAATGGATTTTTTCTCTGAATGTTGTTTTCGTTACGATGTAGTTTCATCGTCTGAAAAAAATTTAACGCGTCACTCTTTGTGGGAATTTTGAAAAATAAATTGAGTTAAATATTTGAAAACGTAAGGCACATTGAAGGTTGGTACTTTATGAAACGTTGATGTCTTTGAGAATTTTTGTGATGCAAGACTGCTGATTTTTAGCAGTGGTATCAGAGAATTCCTCCTGATAATAAAAGAGAAACTCATCTTACCAGCAATTTTTCAAAATGCTTTTTGAGACGAAATTCTTTACATAGCGACTTTCTAAAACTATTAGAAATCTAAAAATGATTTATTAATTAGTTTATACAGGGTGGAAGCCTCAGCCGTGGTCCAGCTCCGATACTTCTCCTAGTAAACCAAAGTACTGCGGGTGGAACACTTCTACAGGCGCTGGTAGGCCAAAAATAGACCAATGGGATAATTGGAAGCCTTAGCCGTGGTCCAGCCTCGCTACTTTTCGTATTCTAAAAATAGACCAATGGGAGAATTAGAAGCGCTTCTTCCAAATGCTTTTTCGGGTGATTGGACAAAGATGCGCTTCTAATTATGCCATTGGTCTATTTGTGGAATACCAACGCCTGTAGAAGTGTTCGACCCGCAGCTATCTATTTATCTATATTTATTTTCCTTTTGGGATACAAATCCGTTTTATATCACGGAATAAACCATTATACAATGGATTCGCAGGAATTTACATTTTTTTAAAGCGAATCAATAAAAACATAATAGTTCATCACTTAAAGTCATAAGGTAACCAGAAGCAGTATAAAATTTACGATCAGAAGCAGTATATATATAATACAATAACATATTTACAAAATTATTTACAAAAAGAGTTAAGGCTCTACATACATCCCAGCACTACATTAGTTTTTCTTTTTTGAACGTAAGCCACCCCATCGGCAGCACTCTGGTGTACTAGGAGAAGTACCACGGCTGAGGCTTCCACCCTGTATTCTTATGCAGTGTAATTTTGACATTTTACACGGTTAGGAAAAGTGAATTTTGAGTGGTGATGTGTTCGAATTTTAAACATATTATTTATACCAAAAGTATATAACTTTTTTTAGCTAGAAGTAACCATACTCATAACCTACGAATGTTATAGTAATCAGCTAGACTAATACCCTTAGGCCCAAATCGTGTA
Source organism: Leiobunum rupestre (assembly GCF_980474605.1). NCBI lineage: Eukaryota > Metazoa > Arthropoda > Arachnida > Opiliones > Sclerosomatidae > Leiobunum > Leiobunum rupestre. Next base: position 38,930,635 of record NC_143394.1, on the reverse strand, counting down.
ACGACTTTTAATGTCATCCAGCTAGGCTAATACCCAACGCACCACCTTAGGCCTAAGTCATCAAGCGACTTTTGAAGCCATTAATTCAGGTGGCCGGGTTACAATGCGTAGGAGGGTGGTGGACAGTCCTTAGTGGCACGAGCAGCCCAGAGCTCCCTTCACATCTACATGTTTTTATTTATGCGGAAACCGACGAACATAGGAAAAATCCCTTTTAACCAGAAAGGATATATCTGAGTTTTCACCCAGTGCCACAAGTTGAGATCGAACCTTGCTTCTCTTGCTGCGAGCCGTAAGTACTAACCACTCCACCACCCCATTTTATAATTTACTTGGTTGGAACATGCACTTTCGCAAGCTCAAAATACGTTTCGGTAGATTTGGTGGAATTTGTTCCTTTGGAAACGTGCCTCGAATCTACGAGAGCACAGGTTTCATTATAATGGCCTATACCGATAATTCTATCGTAAAATATATATTATAAACTACCGCGCACATAACGACTTTTAACTCTGAAGGTGATTTCAGGAATCGGAAAATGATATATTGAGATTTTACTGGGATTTTCACGCTAATTTGTGAATATTTTAGTGACGTCGTTTCAGATGTTTCTCCGCTATATGAATCTACAGTTTTCAACTTAGGTCGACCACATAAATTTGGTATACTATCTCATGGTACCCTGTGGTTTTCGACGGTTACGGTCGGCAAAACAACTTTAATTAATTGAATTAATTTAATAATTAGGTTATACAAATTGGCATATTTCCCCGGGAAATACCGGGTACCCCAGCTAAATACTACACTTTGACCTTAGCCAAAAAACTGAGTTTCTTAGTTCTTTAGGCAAACACACGAAAAAGCTTAAATTATTGCAATTTCACTGGGACGTATAATGAAATGCAAATTATTATGAAGTCAACGTAAAATTGGTTAATATTGTCAATAACCAGTCGGTTATATTGGGTACTATTTTCGTTGTAAATGTGTTGGAGTTTCGCCACTGGTGCTCTTTCCTTGGTTATACAAATAGATCTAGTTCCCCGGGAAAAACTGGGTACCCCAGCTAGTAAACTATAAATATTGGTTATAATACTATTCATCTCATCTAATTGTTAATCTGGGATTTTCACCGCAGTTGGAAATTCTGTAGGGATTTATTAAGATTACTATCATATATGTAATTCGCGATACTACAAAGAGGATCACTGTCTAGGACAAAACGAAATCCTTTCACTTAGCAAGCCCGATAAAGCTACGTACAAACTGAGAACTTACGAGTCTACAATTTTACAGAATCAAAAAGTCAAATTGAAACACTATAGCCATCTGGCGGGGAATGGTTTTGAAACATTTGTTTTCTTGAGAGTCTACTACGGGCCTGGAATGGAGACTTCTATGATTTCAGTAACTTAAATACGTTATCATATTAAATTCAAAAATTATCCGTATTAAAATTGTGATCGGTCCGGGCCTGTTTCTCAAAAACCATATTTTCGTGGTATTTTTATTTAATTTGTAAATTTAAAAAAAATCAGAAGAGGTTTCGTAGTTTTCTAAAACTTATTTTAAATCTAAGCCCAAGAAGATAATCATTTCCGTATATGGGTTTTCACGTTTTTTGACTTTAAATTAAGACCGACCTGGTTGAAAATTAAATTTTTAGTTAGTACTGATCATTTCTGAAGTACGATTTCGGTTTGATTAGCAATTTTAATTACGCACTATTGTGATTTTTGAATTTCGTACCAATTGAAACAGGCGCCATCTAACTCCAAAAAACATAGCTACCTTATATCCAAAAAATTCGAAAAATTCGGTTTGTCTAAAAATTAAATTAGTTGAACGTGCTTGAGTTGCCGGGAGTAGTGGCGTACTCCTGTATTCCCAGGCGTCCGGGAGGCAGAATTTATGGATGGCCGTGTGAGGACTAACACCAATCCCCTAACGGGTGTTCCGAATACTTTCGCCGCGGGTGTCCCCACCCCTGTCCCCACGTATCCCTCCGTTGGCGTGGCCGTTACACATATCTCGCCCTGATTAATCTATTTTGAATAAAAAAAACAAGACGTACGACGGTCAGAATACACACAATCCTTCTAATGTGTTAAGTTTGTTTGAGCTATTCACAGCAACCTGCAACGCCGGTATCACAACCAAAATATATCCACGGTCACACATATATACAAATTTACACTTATTTGTTACTTCTAGTCATACTTTGAAAGCATCGCAGATTCCTTTGATCAGTGTCACTCTTATTTTTTTACTTCTGATAACACTTATTTGTTACTACTAGTCACACTTATTTCTTCTGGTTATACGGCAAAGACTAGTTCGATCAGTTTCATATTTATTTGTTACTTCTGATCACACTTATTTGTTACTTCTGATCACACTTATTTGTTACTTCTGATCACACTTATTTGTTACTTCTGATCACACTTATTTGTTACTTCTGATCACACTTATTTGTTACTTCTGATCACACTTATTTGTTACTTCTGATCACACTTATTTGTTACTTCTGATCACACTTATTTGTTACTTCTGATCACACTTATTTGTTACTTCTGATCACACTTATTTGTTACTTCTGATAATATTTATTTGTTACTTCTGATCATATTTATTTGCTACTTCTGAAAACATTTATTTGTTACTTCTGATCACACTTATTTGTTACTTCGGATCACACTTATTTGATACTTCTGATCACACTTATTTGTTACGTTGAGTGTCACACTTATTACTTCTGGTCATACGCCGAAGACTAGGTAGATCAGTGTCATACTTAATTGTTACTTCTGTTGATACGTTGAAAGCGCGGCCCACTCTGAACGGCCTTAAAAAACGCCAGAGGGAAACCGGCGCGTAGACCTCTATAAACACGCGGATTTACAATGTTGGAAATTGCGGGGGTCCGTATACGCTGCCCAAAAAACCTTACTTAGAATTAAATTTAAGGAACGTTTTTGCAATTCTAGGTTATATGTTAACCACAGCTATTCATAAATATAACTTTCATGACAATCGGACTTAAATTAAGGAATTGTATGTAGATTTTTAGGGGAAAATATAAAAACATGAAAATTGGGGTCCCGTAAATTACCCTGAAAACTATACTTAAATTTAATATTTACTGATATAACCGAAGTTAACGTTATCGGACTTAATTTTAATGAAAATATCTACCACATAAAGCAAAATCAACGAAAATAGTAAATTGGGCAAATGCCCAACTTCTTGGGCTCCGATTTGAAAACTTTATGAAAGGCTATCAATGGTAATGTATGTACATTCGAACGAGATATCATTGACTCTTCTAGTTATAACACGGCGGCATCGGTGGCAACGGCTACACTGTACGTGAGACTAATACACACAAATCCTTAAGATTGTGTGTAAAAAACGTGTTTGGGTTTCGCTACTTTATGTCAAAAACCAGGTAACTCGAAAAATTAATTTTCGATAAAATTCCTCTTGGGTTTATTAAGTTGATGTATTGAAAATGTGATCAAATTTAATTTTAATATTTAAAATATAGTAATAACGTCGGGAGGATTGTGACATCTTGTTATATTTCAAGATCTTCGACTTCCAAAATTAAAATATCGACTATACGTTCCGCTTGCAACTTGTGTTTGTGGCAATACTTATTTGTTAATTGTACGAACTAAATTAAATGTTATATTTAACTTTTTTCATAAATACATATGCACGTTTTGTCAAAAGGTTTACGTTGTCAAGCGTTTTATAATCGGGCGAAGATCTTAGGTAGTGTACCTGTAAGGTAAGCTCGTACGTTCTCAAGAAGCTAAGTACGATCTTGGTACGGGCGAGTGAAGGAGTCGGTTTAAGAATTCTCTTTAATCAAGCCGAGACGAGGAAGGAGCTTTTAAGCCAATAGACTCGTCCGGAACTGAGAGTGAGAAGGAGGGAAAGCGGCGCTACGGGGGTGCCATTTTGAACTTGTAGCGACGAAAACTAGTTCGTGTACATATCGTCACGTCAGCCTTACATATACGTCGCCACCTTAACGAATCTCGACGTCTCTGCAAACAGTGAATCGTTGAAATGTTAGTCCTCGTTACCGACAACGTTCCTAACTTTCTACATTTCTGGATTTTTTGGAGTCTTTTTTATACTCTGTATGTGTAAAGCGAGAAACTCAAAAAGGATTTGATCTAAAGTGAGGGGTCTCTATGTATACCGTACCTTTCTTTTGTCTCTCGGTACTCTCTAGTCTCTGTAGTCGGACATATTTCCGCTGCTCTCGAAACTAAGGGATTTCGGTCGGAAGGAAGCTGAAATAATCTCTTCTCTTACTTGGACAGTTGGAGTTTTCTCTTTCGTTCGGATTCATTTAGAAGCTTCCTTGTATGATTTGATTAAATATTTATTGGTAACTAACTACCTGCGTACGTAAAGATTCTCGTTAATAGTGATAGAAGGCTTGGTGACTCAAAAAATAATCACACTCTACTCTCATTAGTACTGGACAATATTTTAATAATTATAACTAACAATTAGGTTGTAAATAACAATTAGCTAGGCCATAGGTCAGCCAGACCTTTGGCCTACAGGTTCCGGGCCTCCAGTCTCCGGTCCTCCAGTCGTCACTGGAAGGTCGAGCCTCCAGTCTCCGGTCCTCCAGTCTTCACTGGAAGGTTGCGATTCCATTATCCGATCATCCAGTCTTCACTGGAAAGTTGGGATTCCATTATCCGATCCTCCAGTTTCGAATGGAAAGTTGGGCCTCCAGTCTCCACTGGAATGTTGAACCTCCAGTCTCCGGTCCTCCCGTCTTCACTGGAAGCTTGGACCGCCAGTCTCCGGTCCTACAGTCTCCGTTCCTCCAGTCTTCACTGGAAAGTCAGGCCTCCAGTCTCTGGTCCTCCAGTCTTCACTGGAATAATGGGCCTCTAGTCTCCGGTCCTAATATCTTCACTGGAAGCTTGGACCTCCAGTCTCCGGTCTTACAGTTTCCAATAATAGCTTGGGCCTCCAGTCTCCACTGGGAGGTTGGGCCTCCAATATTCATTGGAAGGTTGGGCCGCCAGTCCCTGTACCTCCAGTCTACGGTCCTCCAGTCTTCACTTGAAGCTTGGGACTCCAGTCCCCATCCCGACTATAAAGGCCTCCAGTCTCAATAGAAATCGCAGGTCTCCGGTTTCGGAGGCCGGTGACTGGAGGCACCACCTTATGCCCAAGTCAAGTACCGACTTTTAATGGTCTTATAGGTCGGGTTACAATGCGTAGGAAGGTGCTGATCACACGAATCAACAGCTACCTATACACGAACTATTACCGTTATCCTTACCAAGTTTTTATGGAAATCGGAAACCGAGGAACCAGTAGTGAGATAACTTGCAAACTCGACGTGGAAGGATTTGTTCCTAGTTTTCACCCAGGGCCACAAGTTGGGATCGAACCAAGCTACTCTTTCTGCGAGGGGAAAGTGCTAAATACTCCGCCACCCCAGGGTTTCCAAGTGGTAAATGGTCTTGTAAGTAATGGTAAATACCGTAATAGTATAAACTAAAAAATGTTGTAAATAAAATATAGATAATTACATAATAGACCATTCACAAATTTCCTCTGCGAATGATTTCCAGAATATTAGGAACCAGGGAGGCTCGCAAATAGAAAACACTTATTTCGGAAAAATGCAAACCTTATTGCGCTTTTAAATATATGAATGATAAACCTGACTCGTTTCCTTTTAACAAACCATTGTTTACAGTGAAATAACGATATTTCATTGCCTTTGGTAAATTATCATTTAAAATTTCAATATGTTGAAATATACTCCCTTCACGGAGGCTACCTTGACGATATATCTTAAGCATGGCGTTTTAGAAAGTTAAGAACATAAGCCCAATTTTTAAAAACAAATAATATTTTATTGAAGTAGTACGAGTCACAGCTGTAAGTTTCGTTGCCTATAACATCCTCACCATTGAAAAACTTGTAAAGGATTAGTCAGGCAAAGGGCGTAAATTTAAAATAAAAAAATTACCAATTTACAACAATAAATAATAAAGTAATTTTTAAGTTATTAGGTAATTCATAAACAAATTAGGAAATTAGAAATAAATAATGTTAGTTCATTTAAAAAGTTACTAATAAGCACTCAAATAATTTTTCATAAAAATAAATTAAATATTTTACTTCGAAATCTACTTCTATAAAAATTCTAGTAATTGTATATTATTTATAATTTTATTATTTTACAAAATAAAATTGAGAAATTTAGTAACTTCGCAATACGAAAAATTAATTATTTAATAAATGAGTAATAAAGAAATTTACTAAATTAAAAAGCAATTAAATTTTAAAAACTAAATATAGTAAAGGGAAAATTGTAATTTAAGTAATTCGGAAAAATTAGATTTATAATGCCTAGAAAAATTAGTAATTTAAAAAAATTAATATTCAAAACTAAGTTAACAAATAATTAGCTAAAACACTATTTTGTTTTATTAACGAAATGTAACAAGTATTTTGTTAGTAAAGTACTTACTAATTTGTAATTTTATTCTGTATTAAAATTTACCCAATTAAGAGATTACTAATTCCATTAATAAGTAAATTTATTAAATTTTCCTAATTAAGAAATTATCATTTCCTTTAGTAAGTGAATAAGTAATTCCCTTAATAAGTGAATAAGTAATTTCCTTAAGTTAATAAGTGATATACTTAGTAAGTGAATAAAAAATTTACTTATTAAGTGAATAAGTAATTTCCTTAAGTTAATAAGTGATATACTTAGTAAGTGAATAAAAAATTTACTTATTAAGTGAATAAGTAATTTTCTTAATAAGTGAATAAGTAATTTGCTTAATAAGTGAACAAGTAATTTCCTTAATAAGTGAATAAATAATTTACTTAATAAGCGATTAAGCAATTTCCTTAATAACTGAATAAATAATTTACTTAATAAGCGATTAAGTAATTTCCTTAATAAGCGATTAAGTAATTTCCTTAATAAGTGAATAAGTAATTTGCTTAATAAGTGAACAAGTAATTTCCTTAATAAGTGAATAAATAATTTACTTAATAAGCGATTAAGTAATTTCCTTAATAAGCGATTAAGTAATTTCCTTAATAAGTGAATAAGTAATTTTATTATTAAGTGAATAAGTAATTCCCTTAATAAGTAAGTAAGTAATTCCCTTAATAAGTGAATAAGTAATTTCCTTAAGTTAATAAGTGATATACTTAGTAAGTGAATAAAAAATTTACTTATTAAGTGAATAAGTGATATACTTAGTAAGTGAATAAAAAATTCAGTTATTAAGTGAATAAGTAATTTTCTTAATAAGTGAATAAGAAATTAAATTAATGAGTGAATAAGTAATTTGCTTAATAAGTGAACAAGTAATTTCCTTAATAAGTGAATAAGTAATTTTATTATTAAGTGAATAAGTAATTTCCTTAATAAGTGAATAAGTAATTTTATTATTAAAAGAATAAGTAATTTCCTTAATAAGTGAATAAGTAATTTTATTATTAAGTGAATAAGTAATTTCCTTAATAAGTGAATAAGTAATTTTATTATTAAGTGAATAAGTAATTTGCTTAATAAGTGAATAAGTAATTTTATTATTAAGTGAATAAGTAATTTCCTTAATAAGTGAATAAGTAATTTTATTATTAAGTGAATAAGTAATTTCCTTAATAAGTGAATAAGTAATTTTATTATTAAGTGAATAAGTAATTTTATTATTAAGTGAATAAGTAATTTCCTTAATAAGTGAATAAGTAATTTTATTATTAAGTGAATAAGTAATTTCCTTAATAAGTGAATAAGTAATTTTATTATTAAGTGAATAAGTAATTTCCTTTATAAGTGAATAAGTAATTTTATTATTAAGTGAATAAGTAATTTCCTTAATAAGTGAATAAGTAATTTTATTATTAAGTGAATAAGTAATTTCCTTAATAAGTGAATAAGTAATTTTATTATTAAGTGAATAAGTAATTTTATTATTAAGTGAATAAGTAATTTCCTTAATAAGTGAATAAGTAATTTTATTATTAAGTGAATAAGTAATTTCCTTAATAAGTGAATAAGTAATTTTATTATTAAGTGAATAAGTAATTTCCTTAATAAGTGAATAAGTAATTTCCTTAATAAGTGAATAAGTAATTTCCTTAATAAGTGAATAAGTAATTTTATTATTAAGTGAATAAGTAATTTCCTTAATAAGTGAATAAGTAATTTTATTATTAAGTGAATAAGTAATTTCCTTAATAAGTGAATAAGTAATTTTATTATTAAGTGAATAAGTCATTTCCTTAATAAGTGAATAAGTAATTTTATTATTAAGTGAATAAGTCATTTCCTTAATAAGTGAATAAGTAATTTTATTATTAAGTGAATAAGTAATTTCCTTAATAAGTGAATAAGTAATTTTATTATTAAGTGAATAAGTAATTTTATTATTAAGTGAATAAGTAATTTCCTTAATAAGTGAATAAGTAATTTTATTATTAAGTGAATAAGTAATTTCCTTAATAAGTGAATAAGTGATTTTATTATTAAGTGAATAAGTAATTTCCTTAATAAGTGAATAAGTAATTTTATTATTAAGTGAATAAGTAATTTCCTTAATAAGTGAATAAGTAATTTTATTATTAAGTGAATAAGTAATTTCCTTAATAAGTGAATAAGTAATTTTATTATTAAGTGAATAAGTAATTTCCTTAATAAGTGAATAAGTAATTTTATTATTAAGTGAATAAGTCATTTCCTTAATAAGTGAATAAGTAATTTTATTATTAAGTGAATAAGTCATTTCCTTAATAAGTGAATAAGTAATTTTATTATTAAGTGAATAAGTAATTTCCTTAATAAGTGAATAAGTAATTTTATTATTAAGTGAATAAGTAATTTTATTATTAAGTGAATAAGTAATTTCCTTAATAAGTGAATAAGTAATTTTATTATTAAGTGAATAAGTAATTTCCTTAATAAGTGAATAAGTAATTTTATTATTAAGTGAATAAGTAATTTCCTTAATAAGTGAATAAGTAATTTTATTATTAAGTGAATAAGTAATTTTATTATTAAGTGAATAAGTAATTTCCTTAATAAGTGAATAAGTAATTTCCTTAATAAGTGAATAAGTAATTTTATTATTAAGTGAATAAGTAATTTCCTTAATAAGTGAATAAGTAATTTTATTATTAAGTGAATAAGTAATTTTATTATTAAGTGAATAAGTAATTTCCTTAATAAGTGAATAAGTAATTTTATTATTAAGTGAATAAGTAATTTCCTTAATAAGTGAATAAGTAATTTTATTATTAAGTGAATAAGTAATTTCCTTAATAAGTGAATAAGTAATTTTATTATTAAGTGAATAAGTAATTTTATTATTAAGTGAATAAGTAATTTCCTTAATAAGTGAATAAGTAATTTTATTATTAAGTGAATAAGTAATTTCCTTAATAAGTGAATAAGTAATTTTATTATTAAGTGAATAAGTAATTTCCTTAATAAGTGAATAAGTAATTTTATTAATAAGTGAATAAGTAATTTCCTTAATAAGTGAATAAGTAATTTCCTTAATAAGTGAATAAGTAGCTGTGCAACGGGGTAACGCTGCTTCCATTTTAAGCACGTTTCTTCCGGGAGCTTCGTTGGCGGTCTACATAGATAATCTATTTTAATGTAATTTTCTTTTTTAGGTTAAAATAAACCTTGAAAAATAAATGTAGTAAATGAATGTTGTTAATTAGTGCTTGGAATTATATGTACTAAAATACTAATTAAACATTTGTTCATCTTCAGTGAATAAGTAATTTCCTTAATTTGAACAGTAGTAATTTCTTTATGAAATAAATTAACAATTTCCCAAATTAGTTAATTATTAATACCTTTAATAATAATTTTCTTAAATAAGTAATTTAATTAATAAGTACATTATTAATATACTTGAATAGTACATTAGTAAATTCTTTAATTGTTTGATTAGTAATTTTATTGATTACTACTTTAATAATTTCCTTAATTACTACATCAATAACTTTTTTAATTACTACATTAATAACTTCTTTAATTACTACATTAATATACATTAATATCTTCCTTAATTACTACATTAATATACATTAATATCTTCCTTAATTACTCCATTAATATAAATTAATATCTTCCTTAATTACTATATTAATATACATTAATATCTTCCTTAATTACTATATTAATATACATTAATATCTTCCTTAATTACTCCATTAATATCTTCCTTAATTACTACATTAATATCTTCCTTAATTACTTTATTAATAACTTTTTTAATTACTATATTAATAACTTCTTTAATTACTACATTAATCATTTCCTTAATTACTATATTAATAACTTCTTTAATTACTACATTAATATCTTCCTTAATTACTACATTAATATACATTAATATCTTCCTTAATTACTACATTAATATGCATTAATATCTTCTTTAATTACTTCATTAATATACATTAATATCTTCCTTAATTACTTCATTAATATACATTAATATCTTCCTTAATTACTTCATTAATATACATTAATATCTTACTTAATTACTACATTAATATACATTAATATCTTCCTTAATAACTACATTAATATCTTTCTTAATTACAACATTAATAATTTCCCAAATTGTAATTTCTAAATTTGAAAAATAAATAAACTCCAAATGATTCCCAAAATTTCTTTTATTATTAACGTTTTGAAAGGGGTGAATCATTTTCAAACTTCCTGATTTTTCCAGGGCCTCGGAACCCTTAAGCCCGCTACTAGTCATTGTGGAGCCAAGAACAACGTAGTAAAACATTGAGCCGACTGTTATATCAAGAACGTATTGAGGTTACTGAGAATTGATCTGTTTACTTTGAGTTGCGTAACGAAATTTTGGAGATGTCAACTCGAGCCTCGGTCTTATCGAATTTACTGTTTTAAAAAGTTTTCTTCGAAATGAGAGCTATTTTCCTTTTCAACTCTCATTTTAGTTGAATTTTAAAATTCGAATGTAGATCCGGAGAAAATTTTCTGAAAATAGCATATCGTTCTTAATAAGCTGGACTGAATATCGAATACGTGTCTTTCGGGGCCTTAAAACATTGACTGTTTTCGGATCTTTTCGCGTTTAAATGAAAGGAAAAGAGTCCACGAGGGGGGGGGGGGGCTGACTTACGAAGGGGGAGAGAAATCGTGCGCGGCTTGATTTGACAGGTTTTCTTGTTTCGCTCTACATTTTTGAAAGAAAAATTTCTTTTGAAATGTAACAACCTCCTTTTTTGACCGACTTTCGGGTTTCTGGTCCTTTACGTTCTCGCTTGTTTTGGGCATCGTTACCATTTCTTTATACTCCTTGGTTTAAACCCAAACCCATTCGGCGTTGTTTCCCGACCGTTCGAAGCTCCTTAATTGAAGACTAACGACTTGTTTTGGCTCACAGAAACTGTCACTCGTGTCAAAAATATTTTTAACCTCGACTCACGTAGAATACGTCGAATAAATTTTATTCTATACCCGCGAATACGCGATTCCCAGTTACGATTGTTAAGAAAAGGATTATTTTTTATTTCAAGAATTCGTAAATATAAAAAAAGTCTTTTCTTAACGTAGTTTTTCCAGATTTTTCTTATTTATTCGCGTCAGCACTTATGAAATTTTAAATATTTCACCCGGATTTCGAAACGGGCCACTTTTGAAATATCACGCGACAATTTTAAACTTAACTTAAATTGAATAAAAACTATGGCTCTACGAATTTAACGCTCTGATAAAAAAATAGGCTATAAATGGAACTTAACTCTTTCTAAGAAAAGCCTTTTTAATCCGGCGCATCATAGATGGTGCAAGAATTATACTCTGATAAACAGACACGTTTCATAAATTTCTTTTTGGTTAACACCATTGCCATTTTGCCAAAGACTATTGGATATCGGAAAACTGGTTGTCAGGGTATAGAGTGATAATGTAGAGGCCTTAATATCGCTTCGCTTCGTTGTTAGTTCTAGGAATTTTGAGCACTCTGTTTAAAGGAGCTGGATTTAAACTTAAATAATATTTAAATTTATATTAATTTAAATTTAAGTATTTGTAATTAAATTTATTTTAATTTGAAATTAAGTATTTGTAATTAAATTTGTTTTAATTTGAAATTAAGTATTAATAATTAAATTAGTGTTAATTAAAAATTAAAAATAAATAATTAAATTAATATTACGTTACAATTAAGTACTAAATCAATATTACATCAAAATTAAGTTAAAATTCAGCATTAATTTAAATGAATATTATATTAAAATTAAGTTAAAATTCAGCATTATTTTAAATTAATATTAAGTTAAAATTCAGCATTAATTTAAATTAATATTAAGTTAAAATTCAGCATTAATTTAAATTAATATTAAGTTAAAAATCAGCATTAATTTAAATTAATATTAAGTTAAAAATCAGCATTAATTTAAATTAATATTAAGTTAAAATTCAGCATTAATTTAAATTAATATTAAGTTAAAATTCAGCATTAATTTAAATTAATATTAAGTTAAAATTCAGCATTAATTTAAATTAATATTAAGTTAAAATTCAGCATTAATATCAATTAATATTAAGTTAAAATTCAGTATTAATATCAATTAACATTAAGTTAAAATTCAGTATGAATATAAATAAATTAAATTTAAAAACCTTGACTACGCATTAGTCGCCAAATGCTGTTTCAAGAATGTAGATGCGGCGACATAAGCGCCGAACTATATTTCACTTCACTTTTAATAAACTTGTTTTAATCATTTAACAGGCCAAGCTATATCTTCATTATTTCGTTATTTTCGCTACGAATTTCCCAGTAATGAATATTTGGCAAATTCCTGGTTTGAAAATCCGAACCTCATCACGTTGTAGAATTAAGGAAAAGATTCGGTGAATTTTTTTGGTTGCTTTTCGCGTCGAGCGTTAAGCCTTTTAATCTTGCCTATAGAGAGATGGGAAATGAGGAAGAGACTCGAGCTGCGGCTAAGAAGATATAAGCAAATGTAAACGACATTACAGAGAGACGTTTTACAAAGGAAAAGTCCGCCTTCCTTCCGAGAGCCGACTATACTGGCAAAAAGAGTAGCGCTACTAATCGCTCTTCTTAACTCGTCAAGATTGGAAAGAGCGAGATAGGAGACGGGTCCGTGGCTTCCATAATCCTGTTAATTAACAAGGCGGTCTCCCGTTTCTAATTAATTGAAGAAGGGAATACCACCACCGGCTTTTGGCGCTGGGATCCTGCAGCGTTGCCAACCGATCGACTAGCTTTATCGTACCAACAACCGGAAATTATCGTATTTTTAGCAGGTTTATCTTACGATACAAAACACCGAGAGAGTAGTCAAGTATCTAAGAATACGGGACTGAACTCTTCGCGTGCTTTCTATTAGAATTTTGGTGACATTGTTTTTACACGGAAGATCGACATCTAGGTGTACGTTTTGTGATTATAAAGTAAACGAATTTACGAAGTATTATATGGTGGTACTGGTACCAGAGTTTAATGATATTGCCAAATATTCTTATATACCTGAATACATTTTTGAAAATACCGAGGGGTAAGACAGTCTCAGATAATCTGTACACAGAGTTTCGTGCATTTAGCACTGTTAAAGGTACATATTTTCAAGAGTTCGCGAGTTCCATTTAGCACTGTCAAAGGTACGGCAGTGTACACCGAGTTCGCAGACTGTCTTACCCCTCGGAAAATACCTACCAATTCTTAGTATATTTGACATATTTTTACGCTTTTCACGCTAAAACATTTCACTAGAATTATCCCAACGATATTATCAAATACCAATGAATTTTCAAACAATAAGTTTAATTTGCGCCAACAATTATAGCTTAAGTCTTATTTCTACCGAATTATCGTATGACTATTATCTATGGACTATTTATCGTTCAAACCGATAATTATCGTGCCAGTTGGCAACGCTGTTGGCGGTTATCCTCCAACAATGATTCGATCAGGCGTCGCTTCCTTATACGCTATCGTACATTTTTTAATTTCTCTCTTTTAGCAAGTAGAAAGACGCGTGGCTCGAGGTTGTTAGTTCGGGGACCACCTGGACACTGGCCCTTGATAAAAGTAATTTTAGGAGTCCTCCCGTTCTTTGCCTCCCTGACGTCGAGAGGGAACTTGGGGCAGCGGGATATGTGTTGCAAAGTCGATTGTCTTCGAAGGGACTCGCTTTCGTTACTTGTTCATCCGCGGAACGAAACAAAACTTCAGCTTGCCTCTAATTTTCGGCTTTCTCTTTTTAAAGGACACCACTGGATAATAGGCCGCACTCTCCCTCCCCCCTCTCTCTATCTCTCTCTCTCTCTCTCTCTCTCTTCGTTTATGCAAATTTTCTCCAACAGATGGCAGTCTCTTATTCATTTCTAAGCTAAACAGCCAATTTCGTCTTCGAAATTAGTTTCCTAAAAGTTAACGCCCTCTTTTCTGTGCACCCCCCCCCCCTCTTTCCAGTCCCTTTCGATATCTTTTAGTCAAAGCTGGGCCTACTTTCAGCGCTGAAAAAAAAACTCAGCCCTAACGACTTTACTACTTTCTAGTTTTTCTAAGAATCCGTTACGAGGTAGACTGCAAAAAACAAATATCTACAATTTGGATTAAATTGAATAAAGCGTATTTTTAAGAACGACCATACTAAGTTGCGACCTCAGAAAAGGGAAAATATTCTAAAAGAAGAAATGACTTTTAAATAATATTCAGTGGAGTTTATTTAGATGAATCGAGATAAGAAAAGCAGATACAATGAAAAATAGAAACTTGAACCACAAGTTTTAAAGTAACGTTGTCGTCGAATTGACCTTTAAAAGACTAAAAAAATGTAATATTTTGGATGTGGGGTTAGTAATTAAAAGGCCAGTCAATTTAGCTCAAAAATGGGCATAGTTTTGTTATTTGGTGATTAAGTAGATTTTGAGGCGCTCTTTCACGTGTCGAGTTGTCCCGCGTTGCTCGCCGTAGGATAGAGCCACCATCTTGGAAAATGGGGGCTTAATATCATAAAATCAACTATATCTTTTGTCCTATTAAAGATGCAGATTTGGGACCGGTTCCAATAGATTTCCTAGGTTATTGTACATATAAATCATTTTTATCCGGGTTTTAGATTTTTGAAAATAATTATTTAACTATTAGGGTTAATAAGAGCTTACCCTCCCCCCCCCGTAAAAAAAATATGAAACAATATTAAAATCATTACTATGTATGTCTATATTTCGTTATTTTAGATTTTTTTGGTTATTTGTAGTAATCAATAATGACTAGCACTTTCGTTTAAGAAATGTCTTATTCTTATAATATATATACTTGAGGTTTATATTAGTTATCAGAAATAATCCTGTAGTACGGGATATTTCAACAAAGCTCTAAAGTCAGAATCCATTGCATCCAAGGTTATTGTACATATAAATCGATTTTATCCAGGTTTTGAAAATAATTATTTAACTATTAGGGTCAATAAGAGCTCACAGCCACAGTAGTAACAAGACGTACGACGGTCAGAATACACACAATCCCTCTAATGAGTTAAGTTTGTTTGAGCTATTCGCAGCAACCTGCAACGCCGGTATCACAACCAATATATATCCACGGCCACACATAATTGTACTTACACTTATTTGTTACGTCTAGTCATACCTTGAAAGCATCGAAGATTCCTTCGATCAGTGTCACTCTTATTTTTTACTTCTGATCACACTCATTTGCTACTACTAGTCAGCCGTTGAGTGTCAAACTTATTTTTTCTGGTTATACGACAAAGACTAGTTCGATCAGTTTCATACTTATTTATTACTTCTGATCACACGGAACTGTATGTTGATTTACAGGCGAAAATATAAAACCACGAAAATTGGGGTCCCGTAAATGACCCTGAAAACTATACTTAAATTTAATATTTACTGATATAACCGAAGTTGTAGGTCCGCTGAATCCTAACCTATCCAATAACATTTTTTTAACGTTATCGGACTTAATTTTAAAGAAATATCTACCTAGAGGTCGGTAACGGTTAATCATTATCCATGTTTGAATTGATTTTTTTCGGGAAAAAATGTAAACAAAGAAATTTACCGGTTAATATTTCGGAAAATGATTAAAAAACATGTACTATTCGTAAAATTTGAGGTTTTTATCGAAAAAAACGTCGTTTTTCCAATTAATTTTACAAATTTATCAAAAAATTAATCGGATAATACAGAAATATAAATTACTTGATCAAAACGTTTTACGAATAATTTTGAAAGCTTTATCTATTGAATAAAAGTTAACCATCCCCGACCTCTATATCTACCACATAAAGCGAAACCACCGAAAATAGTAAATTAGGCAAATGCCCAACTTCTAGGGCTCCGATTTTGAAAACTTTATGAAAGGCTATCAATGGCGATGTATGTACATTCGATCGAGATATCATTGACGCTTCTAGCCCTAACCGTTGAAGAGATATGCGCGACACCCCGGCGGCATCGGCATCGGCATCGGCATCGGCTATAGTTTACGAATTGTGTATTATGCAATTTATTATGCAAGCAGCTTTTACTTTGATAAAAATTACGAAGTTAGCAAAGTCTTAGTTTTACCATTCGTAAATCTATATCCAAGTGACCCTTCTACCATTTACACTACTATTAGCTGTAAAATAATGCCATATTTTTGGTCAGAAAACGTGCATTGTCACTGTCGACCAACATTTAAAAGCTACGGAAATTATCATCTGAAAACCTTTCATCGGTGGTAGTGAGGTTGGGTGGCATTGCTGAAATGTAGGAAGATGTTTACGCTAAAGCATCGGTTCACCATATGCTAAGTGGACATGTCACATGCTTATTCACGTGCGATTAGAGAACACTATTTAACACAGAAAGCCTTATTTCAAGTAATTTTAAAGCATTTACCAGCTGCAACTACTACTGAAACCACGAAGGAGGAGATCGGTAATTTACATACAGAGTACTTACAATCTAAGTATATGGAAGAGCTACAAGAATTCACCGAAGTTGAAATTGGAAAGTTAAAATCCCCTGGATTTTGGATTATGGACTTCAAGATGGGTTCGATATTACGTTTATTTGTAAGAGCAGAATGAGTTGGAGATTGGAAGCTTCGTATTCATTGCGTTAAGGAGATGCTTCCTTACTTTCGCACCTAAACCCATTTAGCCTATTGCTAAGTCAGCTCACCTATACGTCCAACAAATGATCGAATTGTTGTCAAAATTAACCTCTGAAGAATATGAGCAGTTATAAATCAAGGATTTTTCGCCATTCGAAGAGTAAATAGAAAATGGTCTGGCATTTCTTCAGAGATGACAATAGAGCAAGTTCTTATGAGTACAATGAAAGGAAACGGAGGTCTGACGTGAGGTCGCGGATTAACCGAAAGTGCCATAGCTAAGTGGATTTTAACAATGCCAGTCTGCAGTCAAGTTAGTGAAGCATTTGAAGAATACTGTGGAGTAGTAGCAACTACTTCGGAGCAACATGGACTACGGTTACATGGAGCTCGGCAGGGCCGTTTTTACGCACAGGCTATCTAGGCTGCAGCCTAGGGGCCCGCACCACAAAATGAAAATGATAAAAATTTCATAAAAAGCTTTAATAGTCTTACCAGGTTCTTAGTCATAAAAATTTCTTTAAAATACGATTTCAGGATTCCCCCAGAAGGGCCCGCACCACTGGTCAGCCTAGGGGTCTACAGATCCTAGTTTCGGCCCTGGAGCTCGGAGCGTCGACGTAAGGAAACGTCAACGTTTATTTTTCTCATGTCACCGCACGAACGTCGACGTTCGGAGAGATATGTCAACTTAACGAAAACTACCTCGAACCGTCGATTTAACGCCTAACGTCGACGTTCGGCGCTGCATGTAACCTCTTTACGACGACGTTTCCTTAAACAGTAGGGTTTTCTCCTACTATCCGACTACGGTACATTAAAGTTTAACTTTTCTACTATTTTACAATATATCGGTTTTAACTTAAAATACTTATTTTTTGTTAACACGCGTAACTATAAATTATTGGTTTATTTCATATTGAAATATAAATTATCCTACCAAAAAAAAACACGTTTCGGGAAAAACCTTCTAAAGCATTTTTTCGAACGACGACAATGTAACCGCTCCCCTTTTTTGCACGTCGACGTTCGCGAAAGACGACCTTCCTTTACGTCGACGTTAAGTCCCCCATTTAACCGTAGTCATGATGAACTACGTGAATCTCGTCTTAGGACTTAGCAAAGTTTTTTGGCTGGTTAAAAGATCACTCTCCTTATAAGTACGATAATTCAGACCTAGTAGCTTTAGATAATGGAGCTAAAGCGATCGAAACTATTTACTGCCATCGTTCTAAACAAATTGTAGCACAATCCATGAAACGAACTATTGGTACAAAATTATCTGAACTATCAACTATGAATACCGTCATTTGCATAAGAGAAGAAGAAGTACCAGTAAACCCGCATCAGCTATGTTACTGTAATAGAATCGTCTGTGCTTTACAACGAGGAGCTGATAACCCGGCCACCTGAATTAAAGGCTTCAAAATTCGCTTGATGACTTAGGCCTAAGGTGGTGCCTTGGGTATTAGCCTAGCTGATTATTATTTATTATTATCTAGAAAATTATTTTGAGTTCGAACAGCCCCGTCGTTTTTTGACGATTGTTCATTGCGAAAAACAAACAAGCCAGTCATGGTTTAAATTATAGAACCATTTCAGCAAATTCAAGCCCTAAATACTAATTTCAATCAAATCGTTTTAGATGATAATTATTTCTTCATCGTGTAGTATGGTCTTGTCTTAGCACATTTGGTGACATTTTTTCTTTAAACGTAGAAACACATTTTGGACCCAATACGGTTATTGTTTTTTTTTTGGGTAAAGTGATAAACCATCCACACAGGGAGAAGAACAACGAAGGTAAAGTTCCAAAACTATCGCAGCTAATAAAATGGTGAAAGAAAGTAATATGATTTCGACATCTTAAGAGACATTCCTTCGAAATTCAAAAAACACCCTTTTAACTAAAAGAATGGAATCATCTGGATTTACAGTCCACCAAGCTTCCGGTGACGCAGAAACTTTTATGGTATCTACCTCAATTGACTTGGCTATGGACGACAAAGATCGTTGCTGTGGTTGGAGAAGACACCGATCTTTTCGTTTTACTGGTAGCACTTTGGAACCCAATGACCATAATTGGCATATATATTTTCACAAACCAGGACATGGTAACGTTTCCGATGAAATATATGACATAAGTTACATACATACATTCATTCTCGCGGTCACTGGTTGTTACACAACTTCTGCATTATACCGTAAGTGTAAAAAAGCGTTTTATTTACTTCGTAAGGATTACGATAAAAAATTCTTTATTTGCGTTGCAAAATGTCTGTCACAAAACAGTAGAAACAGCATTGTGCTGCAGTTACTACCAATCTTAATTCCGAAAGATACAAACCTTACACTAAAGCTACCGCGCGTAATCCAATCCGGGGTGTATGGTGCATTAAAAATGATGTCATTTGTGGCTACCTAAAATTGGGGAAACGATGGCAGCAACTTGCCACTTCGGGGGCTCTCGAGCAAATTCTTGCGGATTATCGTTTGTTTATGAACAAGTTAGCATGATTAAAGGCTTAGAAATATACATCGCGCTTTAAGCACATTCCCCGCGGGTGCTTCGCTTGAAGACTTTTTATTTTCATTGTCTTGATTTTGTTATTTGTATTTTAAAATTTATTGTATCATTTAGCAGATTCCATTACATTTTTATCAAAATTAAAATTATAAATTAAAAACATTTAAAACATATAAAAATATATAAAATAAATTAAAATGGTACTTATTGAAGCGCACACTCGTAAGATACTTAAATATCTGTAATTTGAGGCTCTTTGAATTGCCAGGCAGCAATTAAAAGCATTAAACCTTCATTGCTATCTAAATTATGTGTGTAAAACAATTTCCCACAGATTTGAGCTTGCTATTCTTAAAAAGCTTTTCACAACTATCGCAATACGAATCATGAAACTCGTACATCTCTTTATAGCAACTTACTAGCTGCTTGCCATACTTAGATAGCAGATCAGACTCGTCTAATGAAGGTTGCACTACGTCAAAATCAGATTCAATATTCGCTTTCCGTAAACTTACCTTGAACGTCGCAATGTACTTTATTAGACACTGTAGCTTATCAAAATGACCTATTTTAAAGGTCAAACCAAGCTTTAACCTTGTAAATATGTTTTAGAAGAATACGATGCGCATTTAAATGTGGTGCTAATTCCCTCAGAGTTCTCAAATAACTCGTACATTTCTTCGAATCAAGGCAGTAGAGTGGGTGACCCATTCTAACTTGGTGAGAACCAGCACACTTGTCAATAGCCAGATTTCCCGCACGGTACTGATGAGTTCCAAATAGAACGAAACCGGTCTACCGTTGGAATTTCTGGCTATTTTATTTAGTTTTTATGTAGTTTATTACTCGAAGATCTATTTGATCCAAGATTCGCTCGAAGACCTATCGGTACGAGTTATTAGTAAGTTTTTTAATTTCTTCAAATTTGTTTAGGATTTAGATATATTATCCCTTTTAATTATGGACTAATCTACTTTTTCGCGTATTTTATCATCCTTCTCACAGTCCATAGGTGGTCTCTTCTAACCTAAATATTTCAAGCCAAACATCTTTTTTGGAATTACCTATTGTCTTGAAAATTTCTACAATTCTTTCTACAGACATAAGCCTAATATAACAAATAGCACCACAATTCCAAGAATGTTTGTTGTCTTTTAGTTTTCACCATACCATTCATCAGCATTTACAATAAGAGGACACTGACCACACTCAATCGATAATTGATTTTCTAAAGTCCGTTTCTTTTTTTAAGGTATGGAAGGTTAATTTTTTATGTATGTGTTCTTTTCATTTGTTAAATTTGTTGCTGAACAAATTTACGGCCCTGGTTCATTGTATTACCACTAGAATTGCGAACAACTAGCCGTTCAAAATTCCCATTATTATTATAATCAGAATTTAAACTACTGAGGTCATTCCTCGTATGACTACCAAGATTATTTCTCTTACCACCAGTGTGGTTATTTATGCCATTAGAAAGTCCCATCGCATTCGGTTTAAAAACGGTTGAATTTTTCCATAGCGTTACGGTGGGGGAAGGAAGAGGTTTTAATGTTAAACTCGAGACTACCTATATATACACACAGACGACCGTCTGTGTGTCTAATAAAATAATAATTTTAAAAAAACGCCATTTTAAATTTTATATTTTAGCCTCAAGTTCGAATTGCGCTACTTTAAAATGATTGATGATCAAACGTTTTTGAAAACGTAAAATCAGTGACGCTGTTTAAATTAACTTTTATAAGAAACAATTATTTGATTTAAAAATCTGTATTTGTTTTAAGCCAGTGCAAAGTTCGTAGAGGTTTAATATTTAATTTATTTGCTCTCCTCCAAAACACTATCAAATAGCCCATTAGGAAAATTTGGGGATATTTATACATATTTTAGTTTAGTAATTCACTATTCGATTATTTGTAATGAGAATGCACAAGCCCCGGGAACTATTGTGGCGAAAACAGCTTCCGTTAGCGAATAGCTAATCACCATTGAAGGCAATTGATAGCCGCTACAATAGTTTAATAGGCAAATTTGAAAATATAATGTTATCTCCATAAAACAACCAAAAACATTCGAAGAGTATTTCCAATAAGTCGATCGCAATGCTGTCTACGTCAGTGAAAATAAATTATATATTCAACCTACTATAATTAACTGCCATGGAAGATAAAATTTGTTAAATACACATTGCAAATATATGTCTCAGTGGCGCACACAAAAATTAATTAAAGGGAGCGTGTAGAAGGCTTGTATTCTTATATTTGAAACTAAATGTACTTCGGTAGAATGCAAATATTGAATATAGTTTCAATATCTATTTAACTCGGATTTAGTTGAATCTGCGACAATAATTTTTAAAAGAATTCTTATATTTCATTAAAGTGAAATCATAGTATGAAGAAGCTTATTATTAAAGTAAAAAATATAGTTTTATCAGAAGTCGTGTATAAAGAATGTATTTATCTACACGTATATGGTGAGACTAGTGTAGCCCCAGTATTGCATGTTGGTTTATAAAAATGTTACTAAAAAATCTGGTGGCTTGTTCAACTTGTTAAAACGTTCCGTTTTCTTACTTTTAACAGCGGAAGTAGAGACTTAATTGCTAGTTGCTTTCACAACCCACAAGAAAAAACTCTTATCTCGTTCATCCACTTAATTGAATCCAAGATGGCTGCTATTTCATTATGTTATAGCGCAGTTGGAAAGAAACCTGAAGCTAAGTTTGAAATTTCAAAGAAATTTAAAGTCGTAGACGTCAAGAAGCATTTCAGTATTTGTTGCGTAGTAAAATGCCATCTTGAATTAAAGATGGCGGACACTTTTCCATATAAACCTATTTTATATTAATTTTTAGAAATAAAATCGAGATAACCACAAACTTTATTATGCTATTTATATTCTTAGGATCTGGTACGCTTTACTTACCCTAGTAGCACCAAAAAGTTGGCCCACTGTTGTGGTTTTGGTGGTGGCCAACTAGGTCGCTATGACTATGATTTTGGAGATGTTATGTCCTATTTGGCCAACCACCCAATTTTCAGTCGTTTCAGGTTTGGAAAATGGGGTTGGCCACCAGTTGCCCGACTGTTGGCCAACAGTTGTTTAACCAACTGTTTTAATTCCGGTTCTTACTCTTTCCATATGGATACCCAACACGATTTATACATGCAATCGAAACAGTATCCACCAAAAATCAAGTAGGCTTCCCACTACTAATCCCATGGGTTTCCCACCACTAATAAAATATTAATTTTTAAAGTGCTCAAAATATTTTGTAAATGTAAGCAATCAATTAGATATTTAAAATTGCAATCCATGAAGTTTATTAGAAAATTTAACAATGTCATTTTGAACTTATCAGTCTAATCAGTCCTAAATTTTTATCTAAACTTTAAGTTTAAGGAAACATTTTCAAGTCGGTGATCTATTCAGAGTCTTTATCAGCATTCTCGCCATTATTTCTGCGGTTTCTTCCACCTTCTCTGTCAGCTACATATTTGATCCAGTTTTTAATCACTTTTTCTATTTCAAATTCTTTGCTGCCTTTGATATTGACTTGAACAGCTGCTATAACAACTTCTTTAAATTATAGCTCTTAAAACGAAAATTTCCCATTTACACTTATCAAGTTGAATTCCAGAATTAGATTGTGGCTGACAATTTTATTTAGGCTTCTCCTACAACAGTCAGAAACCTTTTTGCCGAAATATGATGTCCTTTTATAGATACAAAAAATTGTAAGTAAATATAATGTCAAAATACATTTTGTGGCTCAAATTAGAAATTAAGTTTACCATTTTATTCTTAACTTCTTCATCATCGAGAAGTTCCTCTGCATTTTCCAACTGTTGGATTGTTTGAAGGGAAAGTTGTGAGGAACCATTCACTTCGAAGTTCTCAATTTCATGTCCTACTTTTAAAATATATGGTAGCGCCTTGTGCACTTTTTGTATTGAGATCCGTTAACATGAGAAAAACAGTTATTTTAAACTGATCGTCGTCCAAATCTTATTTAGAAAATCAGATTATTTATTTTTAAATATTAAAAATGCAATTAAGTAATCTTACCTATGTAAAGGGAATTAGGTCTTCCACTTCTACATATATTTTGTAAATTTGGCTTTGAATCTGTAACGAAATGAATAAAAAAATTATTTTTTGAAACAAAATTAATTTTGTTAAATTGAACTTGCTTCTACGTCCAATGGAATGGTGTGGGATATCTCTCTCAAAATCGCTATCCCTTCATAACCACTTTCCCTTGCGAGTCTTCCCTCAAAATCACTTTTCCTTGTGCAGCTTCTCTCAAAATCACTTTCCCTTGTTGGCCTTCTCTCGGAATCACTTTCCCTTGTTGGCCTTCTCTCAAAATCACTTTCCCTTGTTGGCCTTCTCTCGGAATCACTTTCCCTTGTTGGCCTTCTCTCGGAATCACTTTCCCTTGTTGGCCTTCTCTCGGAATCACTTTCCCTTGTTGGCCTTCTCTCGGAATCACTTTCCCTTGTTGGCCTTCTCTCGGAATCACTTTCCCTTGTTGGCCTTCTCTCGGAATCACTTTCCCTTGTTGGCCTTCTCTCGGAATCACTTTCCCTTGTTGGCCTTCTCTCGGAATCACTTTCCCTTGTTGGCCTTCTCTCGGAATCACTTTCCCTTGTTGGCCTTCTCTCGGAATCACTTTCCCTTGTTGGCCTTCTCTCGGAATCACTTTCCCTTGTTGGCCTTCTCTCGGAATCACTTTCCCTTGTTGGCCTTCTCTCGGAATCACTTTCCCTTCTCTCGGTATAGCTTAGTTCTCTACAATCCATCGTTGACCCGAGTGTTGATCTATCTAGAAACGATTTATCTGGAACTCTTTTAGGAAAAATAGTGTGGTTTAAAGGTTCTTCATCATGATTTATTTGTTGAGGGTTCAGAGACTGACTATCTCTGTCGTTGTTTTTTTTTTCGCTTTTGTATGGTTTCCGGATTTACCAACATTTAAGTGGGGAGGCGCAGTGGTTAGCACTTTCGCCTCGCAGCAAGAGGAGCCGGGTTCGTTCCCAGTTTGTGACACTGGGTGAAAACTCAGAACCACTCCTTCCGCGTTGAGTTTGCAAGTTATCTCCCCGCTGGTTTAAGGGGTTTTCCCCCGAGCACTTTGGTTTCCCCTTTCCATAAAAACCTTGTAGAGGTTAACGGTAATAGTTAGTGTAGGGAGCTGTTGGCTCGAGTGGCATGAATGGCTTACCACCTAAATTAATGGCTTTAAAAGTCGCTTGATGACTTAGGCCTAAGGTGGTGCCAAGGGTATTAGTCTAGCTGATTATTATTTTTTGATGCGGCGTAGATTTTTAAACTAAGCAACTACTTTTTCCAACTGATAATGAAACTTTATGTGAAGTCTTTTGTCGTATTAAAATAAAGGGAAATCTATTTTTAATGGACCCCATAGCGCAAAACCGTGTTTACACCGATCGACCTGACCAAGAAGAAAAAAAGGGGGGAGGAGACTATAAGCTAGAATGGGGGCTGGATGGAATTTTCAGGTGGATGTTAAGACAAGCTCTTCGGTGAAAGCACGTCATTTGAAAAATAACTAACGGTTGCATTTTTACCTCGCGACTAACAAGGAGACACTCCGAAGTGTAACAATTCGATTTTGTAACTTGAAAACTCCTAAAGGGAATTTATTCAATGGGAAACCGTTTTGCCATGGCAACGAAAAATGTTTTTATCAACAGCAAATGGAAATTACCCCATTGAAAATAACATGGGATTCTGACCGATTCCTAGGACCCCCCCCCCCTTTGTGAAAAATTTGAACAAATTTCCAAATTTCGAAAATTCCAAAAATTTAAAAAATAGATAAAAATTTAAAAAAAACCATCAAAATCCCATGTTACCTTTGATTAAGGCTGGCAAAAGTACTCCCGGAGACAATGGATCCCAGTCTGGTCAACCCTTCCAGAGGAATCAAATATTTGCTGTGAGAGTTTACACTGTAAGAATTGTAGCACTAGGCGTTGTAAGTGTAAGCAAAGATAATTTAAACTTCGTACCCTAGATTCGAATACTGAGAGCTTTCCCATTCACGGTTTTGTTACGAATCGTTTACCCTCTTCCGGCACGTGACCTCAGAAAAATCGGCTCCATCGGTTGCGGTAAGGCGCCATATTTAGGCCTAGATTTGTTTTATTTAAAACAAGAGTATTTATAGAAAAACGCTTAATTGTAAATCATATATTTCCAATAAAAACTTACTTTAACAACTGGTAATTCTGGTGCTTGAATATCTTCTTTCGGTAATGATGCCAATCTTGAAGAATTTCTAAAATTTCAGGCAAATATTCCTTAAGAATGTCGATGTTAAACACGAACCCTATTTAAATGGTAAATGAAATTGAATGAACTATTAAGTTTAGTCAATTTATGCTTGAATCGCTTGTAAGATTATATTACTCACCTTTAGTAAGTCTAGGTTTTTTCTTTCGATTTGAAACTTTTTTAGTGCTATAATTGTGGTGCATCATGTTTTAAAACTTCGAGTTGAACGCAAAACGCGTCAAATTACGCACCGCAACTTCCAAAAAAAAAATTAATTTCTATCCCTAGATGGCAGTAGTGCGCCACCATTGGAGCGAATTTTTTCTGAGTTCCGGCGGGAAGTGGGTAAACGCTATCGGCAACGCGCGAGAGAGTGATTTCGAATCTAGGGTACGAAGTTTAAATTATCTTTGGTGTAAGCAAGCATATTTACAATGTACACTCATATGTCAGTCTGTTGATTGCGAAAACACTGAAGAATAAATTGTATTTTGTTGTACTTTCTTTATATTATTTTACCTTGGATTTTGCGCTGTGGGGTTCACTTAAAAATATATTTCCTTTCATTTTAATAAGACGAATGAAAACAAAATAAATAGGTAGAGCGTACCAGATCCTAAGAATATAAATAGCATATTAAATTTTGTGGTTATCTCGATTTTATTTCTACAAATTAATATAAAATAGGTTTATATGGAAAAATGTCTGCCATGGTAATTTTTACATTAGTTCAGTTGGATTAAAAAAAATGAACCTATAACTAAATTAAATTTTGGATTCAAGGTGGTGGATTATCGAGTTAAGAGTTTTTCTTGTGAGTTGTGAAAGCAACTAGCAATTAAAACTCTTCTTCCGCTGTTAAAAGTAAACAAAACGTACAACGGTCAGAATACATACAATCCTTCTTATGTGTTAAGTTTGTTTGAGCTATTCACAACAACCTGCAACGCCGGTATCACAACCAATATATATCCACGACCACACATAATTGTACTTACAATTATTTGTTACTTTTAGTCATACTTTGAAAGCATCGAAGATTTCTTCGATCAGTGTCTTTCTTATTTTTTGCTTCTGATCACACTTATTTGTTACTTCTGGTCATACGTTGCAAGCATCGCGTACTGCTCCGATAAGTGTCACACTTATTTGTTACTTCTGGTCATACGTTGCAAGCATCGCGTACTGCTCCGATAAGGGTCACACTTATTTGTTACTTCCGGTCATACGTTGCAAGCATCGCGTACTGCTCCGATAAGTGTCACACATATTTGTTACTTCAGGTCATACGTTGTAAGCATAGCGTATTACTCCGATAAGGGTCACACTTATTTGCTACTTCTGGTCATACGTTGCAAGCATCGCCTACTTCTCCGATAAGGGTCACACTTATTTGCTACTTCTGGTCATACGTTGCAAGCATCGCGTATTACTCCGATACGTGTCAAACTTATTTGTTACTTCAGGTCATACGTTGTAAACATCGCGTTTTACTCCGATAAGTGTCACACTTATTTGTTACTTCAGGTTATAATAATATTTATTTTGCAAAAACACAAGCTTTGCTGGCAACCACGGAGGCAAAGCCTTTTCGTGGTGGTTACCGGGACAAAACAACAAAAAAATACACGATTGAATAGATACAGAATCAATTAAAAAAAATATTTAAGAATTATTTAAAAAAAAAAGGAGAGTGAAAGTTAAGAATTTTGATTCAGCCAATTTGTCAAAAGAAATTCAGACACTAAAGAGCGAAAAGCGGAATAGTTAACTGTCAGTGGGCAACGTGTTCCAGGTTCTAGCACTCTGGATGAAAAATGAGTGATCCAGGGCTAAGCATCTAGCAAACTTGATATAGTATGAAGGGCCTGAATGTCGAGTACTAACAGTCATAAAGTCGCTTAGAGAGAAAGTCGTATCTCTGATCAATTTCAAAAGCGTGACCATATCAAAAACATCTCTACGAACAGATAATGGTAAAAGACGAATGTTCGCTAGTCGTTTATCGTAAGAGACATGGCCAGGGTAGTTTGGTCGCGGCGACTTCCGGTAAAAACGAGTTAAGGATCGCTGAACACGTTCCAACGCGGCAACGTCCTTTTTCAGATAGGGATTCCAAACAGGAGAGGCGTATTCAAGAACTGGTAAACACATTGAGCGAAAGAGCGTGACGGATGCGCGGGTATGACTGGTAGTACGACGAATGAGTCCCCTCAAACGCAGTGCCCGATTACAAGCGTGGTTGACATGTGATGCCCATTTAAGGTCCCTCGAGATGAAGACGCCGAGGATCTTCATTTTATTAAAGCGAGTAATAGCCACACCGTTGATTTTGTAGGAGACATCGTCGTTTTGCGTATTCCTTCTAGTGATTACCATGAAATTGCATTTCTTGATGTTAAGCGAAATGGCATTGGCAACTCCCCATTCAGCCGCAGAATGAATCGCGATCGAAATGTAACTGTCGTCGGCTCTCTCCAAAGGGCTTGGCTCCTTACCTACGTAGGTAGGGTGTCGGCTGGAGTTGCTAGAGCATCCATTCTAAATCCCACTGCTGTGTGCGAAGTGGGGATTGGTCCACCCATTACTGCACCTTCTGCTGGGTTGAGTGGCTTGCGTCAAAGGTGAGACCATCAGTAGTAGGGTTCTGCTACCCATGCTGGATTTGTCACCTGTCCGGGCTAGGTGGACGCTGGCGTAGGGCACTATGATGATAGGCCTCCGGTGGTATGGTCTTTGTTACTAGGTACACCGGGCTATAAATTCTGACACACTGTCGTCGGCGTATTGGTAAAGGGAACAGCTACCAGTCAGAGCTGATGGAAGATCAGAGACAAACAAGTTGAATAGAAGTGGTCTTAGTATTGAGCCTTGACGTACGCCAGAAAGAACCGGTTGGTAAGAACTGAACTATCCGCCTCCGCGATAAACAACACGTTGGAAGCGATTGCTTAAGAAATCTCTAATCCACTTCAGAAGAACTCCACTGCCACCAGCTCGTTTGAGTTTAAACAAAAGTCGCCTATGGCAAACAGAGTCAAATGCCTTTGACCAGTCAAATGAGACCACGTGTATGTCAGGCGGGTTAGGCTCATCGAGTAACGACGACCATTCATGGAAAGAGTGTAGGAGCTGACGCGTGCATGATAGACCCTGTTGGAAACCATACTGGGAGGCCGGGATAACTGAATTGTCTTCTAGGTATTTATTTAGCTTATCGTAAATAATCGACTCCAGTAATTTGCCAACAACGGAGGTCAGAGATATCGGGCGGTAGTTGGATATCTCATTTCGCTTGCCAGACCCCTTGTAAACTGGAACGACGTTAGCCAGTTTCCAGGCCGAAGGAAGGGATGACGTTGAGAGCGACAAATTGAATAAATTGACCAGCGGGTCAATTATAGCAGGACACATTATCCGTAGAAGCCTGGGAGTTATACCATCAGGTCCGCAGGCGGATCCAGTTTTCAAACGTTTCAAGGCAGATGCAACATCCGAATAGTCAATAGAGCCAATTGTGAAACTATCCGTACTTGGTCAAGGACTAGGGAGAGTCAAATCAGGGTCCGGCTTAGTAAAACTTCGATAGAAGAAATCGCAATGGCCAGCGGACACGAAAGTAGTCTGTCCTGAACTTTAAAAGATGACGGAGGAGGAAGCTGGGATTTCGACCGAACGAAACTCCAAAATCGTTTCGGATACGTGGCAATAGTGTCGTGAAGGTGCGTCACAAAGCGGCCATAAGCTTCTCTGGATTTCTTCGTTGAAGACAAAGGCCTAACACAGTTTCGGTAAATAGTTGCTCCTGGGCCGTACGAGGGTTCGGATTCGACCAGTCAACATGGAGATTGAAATCTCCCAATAAGATGAAAACGTCGTGGGGAGGAAGTGTCTCATGCAGGCAGCCCAGGAGGTCACACAGCACGGCCATGTAAGTGACGGAAGCTCGAGGTGGACAATAAACGCAGCCAGCAACAGCAGTACGGGTGCCACATGTAAACGTTGCGAAAACCGCCTCAATATGAATGTCATCGTCAGTCGTTAGCAACTCGGCGGGAATTTCGACTGAAAGAGGATGCAGCGAGTCATGAATGGCAAGCAAAACACCACCTCCGCGCGAAGGGCGGTCGTTACGAAAGGCAAAGTAGTCGTGAGGGAAGATTTCCGAGTCAAGTACCGAGGAGTCGAGCCAAGTTTCAGTGAGACCAAATACGTCGAAAGGTTCATCATTGAAGACTGTCAAGTCTTTGATCTTATTGCGTAAGCTTCGGACGTTCTATAGCAAAAATTTCACATTACGAGATCGCTTGGGTGTTGTAAGCATCGCGTATTACTCCGATAAGTGTCACACTTCTTTGTTTCTTCAGGTCATGCGTTGTTAGCATCGCGTATTACTCCGATAAGTGTCACACTTCTTTGTTACTTCAGGTCATGCGTTGTTAGCATCGCGTATTACTCCGATAAGTGTCACACTTCTTTGTTACTTCAGGTCATGCGTTGTAAGCATCGCGTATTACTCCGATAAGTGTCACACTTCTTTGTTACTTCAGGTCATGCGTTGTAAGCATCGCGTATTACTCCGATAAGTGTCACACTTCTTTGTTACTTCAGGTCATGCGTTGTAAGCATCGCGTATTACTCCGATAAGTGTCACACTTATTTGAAACTTTGAGTCATATTAGAACGGCCTTGAAAAATGGCAGAGAGAAATTCGCGTATAGTCTCTATAACCACGCGTATTTCCAATGTTTGAAGTTGAGGGGAGTACGTATACGCTGTCCAAAAACCTAACTTAGAATTAAACTTAAGCAACGTATTTGCAACTCTAGGTTATATGGAAACCACAGCTATTCAAAAATATAACTTTCATGAAAGTCGGACTTAAATTAAGGAACGTTATGTAGATTTTTAGACGAAAATATAAACTCTCGAAAATTGGGGTCCCGTAAATCACCCTGAAAACTATAATATTTAATAATATTTTTTTAACGTTATCAGACTTAATTTTAAATAAAATATCTACCACATAAAGCGAAACCACCGAAAATAGTACATTGGGCAAATGCCCAACTTCTAGGGCTCCGATTAGAAAACTTTATGAAAGGCTATCAATGGCGATGTATGTACATTCGAACGATATATCATTGACTCTTCTAGCCCTAACCGTTGAAGAGATATGCGCGACACGGCACCATTGGCGGCAACGGCTACACTGTACGTGAATCTAATACACACAAATCCTTAGGATTGAGTTTAAAAAATGGAATATGGAACGGATTTTCCGGAACGCCATCCATAATGTTAATATCGTCACAGGAATCCACAGGACAGTGGGATAGGGCTTCGACTACCAGATTCACCTTCCAGCACGATAGAAGACCTCGAAGGGCAAGAACTTCTCTAACCGGAGAGCACATCGCATAAACCAACTCCTCTTGTTCCTCTCTCCCTCCTCCTTTTACCCTCCACCCTCTGGAGCAAACGTAATTAGCTTTGGTCGTTGCCCACCTGAAGGAACTATTTTATCGTACCCTAAATCCCCCCGTCCCTTGCCCTCCACTCTCTGGAGCAAACGTACTTCGCTTTGCTCGTCGCCCTCCTGATGGAACAATTGTACCCTAGCCTCTATCCCTGCGCCCTTTGCCCTCCACCCTCTGGAGCAAATGAATTTCGCTTTGGTTGTCATCCTCCTGAAGAAACATTTGTACCGTACCCTCTCTCTCTCCTTCCTTTGGCGTCCACTCTCTGGAGCAAACGTTCTTTCCTTCGGTCGTCACCCTCCTGATCTCATGATGGAAGTTTTGTACCGTACCCTCTCTCCCTCCATGGAAAACAGGGAAGAAAACTCCTGATACAGATATAGCTACTCCGCCCGCTGATTTTCACCCAATTGGCCCACAACTATAACTCCCCGAGATCCCCCATACCCGTATTAACAAGCCCCGGCTCCTTAATGCTGAGAGTGGTCCCAATAAAACGCAGAGGTAAAGTGCCATTCTTACAAAAAAATATTTTCTTTACGTAATCAATACGTACACCCATCATGTCAAAAAAGTCTAACCCCAGTACAAGGCTAAAACACAAGCCCTCCCCTACCCAAAAGGTAACCGGAACAGACCTAATGACCTCGCAAAACTCCACATCCAGAATGACATACCCCAGGCAAGAAACAATTGGCCCTATACCGCCGGGGAAAGCGGACGATCAACCGTTTCAAACTAAAAACACCCGCATATTAATTCCCCATAACCAACCACCACAGCTTACCGAATTTAACGTAACATTACAATAGTCCGAACTGATAAGTGAAGACTTCCCAACCCCAATAAAGGCTTCACCAAGAGTTACCCGAATCCGTTTGCTTAGGAATGGTGGTTTCATCCTGTGGCAGAGGTGGGTGATCCCTAACAAAATTGCCCTAATCACCACAAAGGAAACAAGTACGAGGTCGTTGAAAATTGAGGTGCCCCCACTGAACATCTCATGACTGACCCCTATGCCAAGGATTTATAGCCCCGCCCCCAGAGTTCCCACTTGCCCGATACACATTCCCAAAGTCATGAGTTGATTGGAATTGCGACGGACCATCCAAAGGTTTCGCACCTTCGGAAGTCTTGAGACCCAAATTCCGTACCACCACATCAATTTCTTTAATAGAACAATAAGGCGCCCTGGTTGTCAATCCTGGTTAGCAATAAACTTAAAAAGAGTCCGCTCTGGTAATGGTCTCTCCAACCGGGAATTCAAACCAACAACCCACCGACGAAAATCGGGAATACTCTCCCCCACCAACTGACCCCCCAACCCAAAACAGCCATCACAACACTTTCTCTGTCAGGGGAAAGAAACCAATCCCGAAACTCACGGACAATGACATCCCATGAACTTGCATTTTAAAGTCGTGGAACCATTGCCAAAGCCTAATGACTAATATCATGGACCAGGATATAATCTTCCCTGTGTCCCAGAAAAACCCGAGGATTCTCCAAAGGAATGCCCGAAAACGTAGGTAAAGATAAGGTAACCCCGGACCCTTGATGCATACCAGCACCCAATCCCACAGGAGACACAGGTGGTGAGTAGATTTTATCACGAAATAAGTGGCAAAGCAGCATTAAAGCGAAAACTCTTTGGTTGAGATTAAACAAAACGAATTTATTTACAATAATTACATTGTACAGGATAAAAAGTTAAAATGACAATAATCGGAAATTATCTGGAGGTTATATATTAAGAATTATTAGCGCCTTTGATTTTTTATCGTTAGTCGAGATAAGAAGTAGTTATTTTATTATTTTTTAGCGAGATAGTTGCGACACACTCCCCGCCATGAACCACTTAGTTCATCATTAATGTACACATTCGAACAGGTAGAGTAATTGGATTGGTCTCTTGAGGTTTTGTCCATTCTGCAATCGGACTGCACAGGAATGGACTTTATCATCACGGCCGATAAACGTCTCGGATATAACTCCAGTTTTCCACAGCAAACGCGGACAATTTTGTTCTTGAATCATAACAATGTCATTAACTCGAAATTCGATATTTCTTCTCGCTGGTTTTCTTTCGTTGGCGGTACGACGTTGTCGCATATATTCGGTATACCAGCGTTGCCAAATTCGCTCCAGTAATTGTAAACGATATCTCAGTCGGCGAGTCAATTCTTGACCAGTGGAAGGGACGTTATCTTGCACAGCGAAAGATGGTAAGGAAATTATACGTCCTCCGGTGAGGAAGTGTCCAGGCGTTAAGGGTGACGGCTCTTCGTTATCGTTGTATACGAAAGTTAACTGGCGGGAGTTCAGTATGGCTTCAATTTCCACAAGTAAGGTCTCCATTTCTTTATAGGATAGTCTAAATCTGCCGACGATTTTTTCAACATGGTTTTCGTCATCCCAACCAATAATAAAGTTCCATTTAATTCTAGAGTTCGAAAAATAGTTTTATACCTCGGGACTTCTTATTGCGGCCCATATTTCTTGCAGATCCTTATTAGTTCTTTTGAAGGTGAGCGCATTATCTGTCAGGACAAACTGAGGTATTCCTCATCTCGAGACGAACCTCCGGAAAGCCATTAGAAATGTTTCTGCTGTGAGATCAGGCACAATCTCCAGGTGAACCGCCCTCGTAACGCTACAAGTAAATAGAGCGATGTATGATTTTTCGGTGTTTCTTCTAAGCGTCGTGTACATCGGGCCGGCGAAGTCAATTCCTGTACGTTCCTGGTTTTACGCTTGGTTTTGGCAATTAAGGCAATTCTTGATGTTAGTTTTTATGAGTTGTCGGGCTCTTGGAATCCAGAATTTTTCTCTCAGGTCAGTCAAAGACACCCCGCCACGGAACGTTCTTTCATGATACCACTTTATGGTGAGAGTGGCCAATCGATTTCCGCCGGATATGATTAAGGGGTGCATTTCTCTCAGTACGTGAATTCGGCCTTTTGAAGTCTCCCGCCGACGCCAAGTAATTCTTTGTCGTCGAGTATCGGATCCAAATTTAATAAATAGGAAGATTTGGTAAGAGGCTTACGATTTCTCAATAGCGCAAGTTCGTTTGCGAAATCTTCTTTTTGCGCTTGAGCAACAAGGATTGTCTCCGCTCGGTCCATGTCTTCCGCCGTAAAGGGTTCCGTTTGTTTTTGGGTTGGATTCTGAGAATTAATTCTTTAAGAAGCGAAAAACGTAAGCGATGGTTCGGAGGGCCTTCTTATAGCAAGAAAAGTGGTCCAGGTTGAGAAATGGTTTTGTCGGTTCGGTGACGCAGTTCCCGAGAAAAACTGGATTTTTACGAAGCTCTGGATCGTCGACAGTACCAAAAATGTTCGATGTAGATTTCGGCCAGTAATTTATCTCTAGACCTAACCAGCGTGGTCCCTGCCACCCGAATTTAAGCGATGGTAGCTCTTCCGCTTTTCGTCCTCGTGTCGGAAGGTCCACCGGTTTTCCGTTCCAGGACAATGACTCCAAAATTCGGGCTCTGTCAACGATTGTATTTCACTGATACGATTGCTGACGAAAGTTTGATATTTCTTGGCTGAAGCTCGAATCCAGCTAAGCACAATGGTACTATATGTGCACATGGAAATTTCGGGATCTTCCGCGTGAAAGACGTTAGTTTTTAAATACCTCACCAGCCTCGATCCTAGAACAGCTCCCAGTAGCTCCAATCTCGGAATGGTAATTTTCTTTAAAGGTGTGACACAACATTTGGCTGCGACCAGATTACCTTCTATTTTTTCTTCTGAAGTAACTGATCGAAGATAGACCGCTGTAGCATAGTTCTTTCCGCTGGCGTCACATAAGGCCACTAGCGTGCGCTCGACGATTTTTGCTTCTTCGGTTCTTGTGACATGATAGTATCTTGGGACTCGTATTTTCCCCAGATTCGGTAGGTATTTACAACAGTTTGCGAACTTCTTGGAAATATCTTCAGGCAGAGGTTGGTTCCATCCCAGCGTATTCCCATTTTAGTCTCGAACGTTCCACGGCTCTTGGAAAAGAAACTTCCCACGAATAGTAAATGGAGCGATCAGCCCCAAACAATCAAAAATTCGTGATATCGACTGTAAGACAAATCGTTTAGTATTGACCTTGTCGGAAAGAAAGTCCATTAGCGCATGGGTATCAAAAACAAAACAATCATCTTCTGGGTTCCAGGTTAAACCCAATATTTTACATTTCCGATCTTGATGCTCTTCTAGGTGGAATGTATGATTGTCCATGTCGCCTTCTCCCCAGCGTTCTCGAAGCTCTCTGGAATTGGATCTCCACTTTCGTAAATTCATGTTGGCTTAACCGAACAGTTCTTTGGTTTCCACGGATAAGTAAAAAGCTTCTTCTGCGTCATCCTCGCCGGAGAGAAGGTCGTTGACGTAAATACCGTTCTTAATCGCTTCAGGGGCTCGAGGATATGATTCTTCCTTCTGCTTAACAAGATAACGTAACGTGGCTGCTAGAAGAAACGGACTCGACGTAACGCCAAACGGAACGCGAGTGATTTCATATACTTGGAAATTTGATTGTTCTTGAATAATAAAACTCCGTAGAAAACGTACCGCACTTCTGTCCAATGGTGACAAGGATATTTGAAGGAAAGCACGTTCGATATCCGCGGAGAAAGCTATGCGGTTTTTTCTGAACACCACCAGCAAGTCGAACAACTCTGGGTTCAAGTTGGGTCCCGAGTGTAAGCAGTCATTGAGAGATAGAGCTCCTTGTTTTCGGGAAGAGGCGTTGAAAACTATTCGAACTCTCGTTGTTTGACTGGTGGATCGGATTACTTCTCGATGAGGTAGATAATATATCGGACCTACGGTATCTTCTTGTGGATTTTCTACGGGTTGAATGATTCCTTGGGCCAATTGTTCTTTTAGGATTTCGCTATAATCTTGGAATAGAATCGGGTTACCACGAAATCTCTGAAATAAGTTTACCGTTAATGTCTTCAAGGTTTTCGTGATCAGTTTTCCATGGAAACTGGACTTCGTAACGGTCTGAAGTGAAGGTTACCGTTTCTTCGAACTTTCGCTAGTTCTTCTGATGTTGAATTCTCCTTGATTCCGATAGAATCCAACTCCCAGAAAGATCGAACCTGGGTTGTAAGAGGATCTTCTGCAGAAATCACTAAAGACGTATCTTGATTTACCTTCGGCGTAAGTTCGGAAATAGTTGATTTGCCATGGATGGTCCAGCCCAGCATTGTTTCAACGGCCGCCAGTCCTTCCGAGAGTCTTTCCATCTTCGTGGTGGTCATCGTATAATACCAGTCCACTCCGATCAGGACTCCAATTCCAGCTTCTTCACCTAACGCCAATCTGCCACCGACATCAGCTAACTCCAGACTTCTTTGTCGTAATTCTGCCAGCGATTCCGTCGGTACGGAAATTGATGCGGTGCAAATCGAGGGTACCACTAACGCTTCGATAGTAACTTGACACTTGCCATCTCTTACGTTTTCCAAGACAAATTTTAATTTTTTCACAGTGTTGACGTAACCTTCGGTTCCGAATTTGTGGACCGACAACGTCTCCATTCCGATGACCTTCAATTTTAGCTTATCGGCAACGTCTTCACGGATGTACTTTCTCGTGCTTCCACTATCCAGAATACATCGTACTAGATAGGTAGGGCCAGAAACTACCTCGGTAGTCGTTGCTATCTTCGCTGTTGCTGTTTGT
The DNA here is from genome assembly GCF_980474605.1 of Leiobunum rupestre. NCBI lineage: Eukaryota > Metazoa > Arthropoda > Arachnida > Opiliones > Sclerosomatidae > Leiobunum > Leiobunum rupestre. The sequence goes on along the minus strand of NC_143394.1, from coordinate 38,893,446 downwards.
AGAAAGACAATCTTCCTTTGTCTCCTTAATGACCTTCGACGTTCTTCAACAGTAAAACGGTAGCACTCTTCTGGTTTGTGGTCGTACTGCCCGCAGAAACAGCACGCTTCCTTCCTTTCATTGCCATATAATGTTAACGCCGCAGCTGATGGTAAATCTTTGATGGACCTGTCTGACTTCTTCCTAGTATTCGAGAATTGTGGTTTACGTGATCTTTCAGCTTCGTTATCAACCGTCGGGCAACTCGTGTGAGCTCTTTCCCGGTATTCAACTTCTTTCCGCAGGAATTTCAAGAGCTCTTCAACATCAGGAACGCCGTTACCAGTTTTTCTGCTGAAATCAACTCTACGTTCTGGAGGGATATTACTCATCATGATAGGAAACAACAGTGCGCCGTACGTTGCCGAATCTTGCCCCAATGATTGAAGACTTCTCACTTCGTCGTAAAATCTTCGCAACCCTGATACGTCCGATATTCCTCTTACTGGATTGGGGAGTCTGTTGTAGTGGTCGTTGATAATCAATTTCGAGCATCCAAATCAGTCCTTCAGAATCGTTATTGCTGAATCGTAGTTCTCTGCACTGAGCCCCAGTCCATAGATAGCTCTCCCCACCTTTCCTTCCAGAAGACTCTTTAAGTAATTAAATTTGTTGATTTTCGAGATAACCGTTTCTTTCACCTCGTGAACGGCTGACGAGAAGGACCCCCAGAAGTCTTGCCACCATACTGTTCAATTTTCAGCATTGGTAAGTTGATTTGCTAATCACAGCTGGCAACTTTCACCTTAATCGTTACTCCTGGAGGTTTTTTATTAGCGAGTGGAGTGAGAAACGTGTGAGGAAAAATCACTAGCACAAATTCACTTAGAGTTTTTCTGATGGTCAAGGCCCTCGGTGGTCGAAATACCCCCTTTGCTACAACACTGATAGGGCGCCAAATCTTCAATTTGTCAAAGCCGCCAGAACACCTACTTACGGCTCTGTTCAAAGGTGTAAGATCTTCAATCTGTTCACTTATCTTTTCCCATAAAGTTCCCATCTTCTCTAAAATGCTAGAATTGCCAAGTTTAGCAGTACGTTCTTCCTGGCGGCGTCAATGTCGCTTATCGCTTGCAGTCGAATTTCCTGTTGTCGCTTCTGCAATTGATCCAATTGTCTAGCCATCCTATCTGACTGCTAGAGATCACTTATTCCGGACAATCTTCAGTCAAACGGTTCCCGGGTTTCGGCACCAAAAATTAGTAGATTTTATCACGAAATAAGTGATAGTTGCGACTGGCGGAACCGGGTTAAGCTCAGGGGTACCCAAGTAAGAAAAAGAATTCCCGGGAGGACCTTAAGGCCTTGGATGCACCTGTCCACCCGGGGGAAGGTAGAAAGAAACAAGTTATGACTATTTAAAAACACCCGTAGTGACCGAATGGACAACCCCTTGTACCAAATCAGTTAAAATCCTGCAAAGATCAGCCACCGAACCGCCCTCCCCCGTTGACCCCGGAACGCAGAGTACCCTTCTCCCCGAACTTCAGCACCGTCTGGTAACTCACCCACAGATATTACCTCAGAGGATTCTAATCCATCCGACGGCCCCCATATCCAATGTTAACAGGATTAGTAGGCAGCGACGGAGCACCCCCGGATTAGGTAAAGCTCATGAAGCCAATGACCGCTAAGTTATCAGATTTAATAAAAAATATCTATCTACCTCCCTCAGCACAGGATTGTCCCCAAGGCGTTGTTTACGGAGTTCTAAATCAATTACCTCATATCGCATCAGTTTCCTCATCCGAACTAGACCCTCGGATACCAGGATCAATCACTATCTGGCGAATAGTGATCAGCGCGCCTCCCTAGCCACTCGATGCTTTCCTCTACTCCGATATGACCGAAAAACCCCAGGATAAGAACTCGGAAAGGGATCTGTCCAACGATTCCCCACCCCAATGTCCAGGTTAATACCTTAAGTCCCAAACACGGCTATAAACCACAGGTACATGCTCCCAAGAACAACTAAAATAAAAAAAAAACAATAAATACTAAAACGAAGAAATTTTTATTTAATAAGTAATTGATAACTGAACGCAGTAAAACCTTTTTAAGAACAAAAAGTTACAGGTCCCCTAGCTAAACTCATCAGCTCCAGCCCAAGCCAAGGAAAAACCCCCCTACTCACTACCACATAGAGATCTCGGTGGTACCTCCAAAAATTCAAGTGCACATAGGATGAAGGGGTTCAGTTCGATAAAAAAATCTTGATATATTGTATCGCACAGATATTAATTTATAAATAACTATGTTTAATATACAACGATATCTCAAGAGTGCATACAAACAAAACGTCGGTTGAGTTGAGCGTCCAATCGGTCTACCCTGAATGTGTCGAGCGGCTCCTTATATACGATGATCTTCCCGCCAAAACCCAGGTATGTGACGCCACCATATGGCCAGAGATCCCCTGAAAACAGCCCCGTAGTTCCAACATGGACAAATTAATAGCTTTCCTTAGGAAGTTAGGGATGGTTCTCTTCCTCTGAAAAGAAAAATATCTGTTCCCCTCACCACCTAGCGAAACGTCGCGGCAATCGGAAATGATGATACAAACAAACTCACCTTGAAACCCTTGCGGTTTACGGCACGTGTTTCGTTACGAATTTCGAAAGTACGAATTCGTCCCTTTTTATATTATAAATTAAACTTAAATTATGAAAAAGGCAATAATTGGTTTTACTTCTCGGAATATTTAATAGATTTAATGACCGGGTATTTACAGTTTCGACTTTAACGATTGAACCTCGTTTTTCACACTTTACAGAAGAAATAAACCTTTTGTTACGCGTAATTTTGGTTGAAATTTCTTTATTTCTACCTAATGAAATATTTTAGATCAAAATTATCATCACCGTTATTAATTCAATCCATTTTAAACCTTTAAGCTTCTGCTTTCCTAGAAACAATTAGAGCATGAAATTTCATTAGTTCATACATTCTATGTTCATCAACTCTACACAGTTAAAACTTTCTAGAAAACTAATTATTACTTGTACTATAACGCGGCTTACTGGAGGTTAATCGGCTAAATTTAATCTAAGGGTGATTATAGGGTTAATTTTGTTTGAGCAGAGACTGTCTCTGGTTTGGGATTGCCGTTTCATGGAGCAGACTGTAATGCCATCTCTGATCTCTCCACAGTATTTATAAGCAACTGATTTTTGAATATAGATAAAATTTCAGCTGTTGAGTGAGACCTGCATTTTGGCAACTATTAGCCTATTTAGATGTATCTAACATTAATTTTCTATAATTCAGTGACTGCGTTGTGGCTATTAAATAAGTTAGAAGTGATATTTTTGAAAGGTAATTACTGAAGAGCTTCTGAAGAATCACTATGTAGGATATCACAAAAATTATAAAGCTTTAGGGTTGGTTTCAAGTAAGACTTTTACTGAAATTAACATAAAAGTATATTCTAGACCACGGAAGGTTTGTTGGAAGTTTCATTCATTTTATAACCTTGTCATCGCAGATGTGAATTTTTCTTCAAATTCAAATGAAGTGGTTAAATTTTAAACTTTTTATTTTCCATGTATAAAATTTTGTAGTGTTGTTAATTTTCCGGAAAAATAAAATGCGGAAACATTTCCAGAAAATTTTCCGTTAATCGGAAAAATAAAAAATTGAAACATAAATGACTTTTTAAGGGTTTTAATGTTTTTAACATTTTATCGAAATAAAATGTCTAATAACAGTAAAAATACTACAAAACATTAATATTGTTACATTGTTAATCAATTTAAAGCTAGTCTATATGTTTAGTTTTACTTTTAGATTCGAAAAAATGAGGCTAAAATGCCACTTTATTTAAATTTGCAAACAATATTAGACTAATCATAGAATTAAAACTTTTCTATTTTTTTCGGAAAATTTTCCGACTTACAACATTAAAATTTGGTTTTGGGTAAATAATTTTAAAAATTTAATTACTGGGATGAAATATAGTAAATATAGAGTTAATTTTCAAGGCCCTTAATTATTTACAAAGACTAAAAAATCTACAATACAACTTTTGGGCCAAGCAAGTGAAAAGTTACTACTCTTTAATCCTAGTCAAATGATGAATAAATGACCAAACCTACAAACCTAACTATCTTAAAAACTCTAATACACAAGATTTCAAGGCTACTAGTAGTCCCTTGCATCACTCGCTAGGTTAATTAAATACGCTTTCATTTTTCAGGTTTCTAAACATTCCTGGTTTGAACCGTACGAATAATGGCAAAAATATGACATGTGAGTCAGAATGAAGAGATAGATATTAAAACAAAAATGCTTTAAACATAGCAGTTTAAACGCAGATTTAAGGGAGGAGGCTAAGATGGGACCTATAAAGGATGAGATATTTTAGATTTTAGATATTTTTTTGGGGAATAATTTATATAAAAAGTATATTTTTGTTTATTTCATAAATGTTTGAAAATAATTGTATTCAATTTTCGTCACCTCATTGTAAATTGATGTACATGTTTATCAGTTGGAAATATATATATTCTAAAACCTTTTGCTAAAATTTGAGCCTTGAAACCGTTATGGTAAATTGATAAAATATTAAAACATTATGTGTTAAAAAAACAGTATTTAGCTTCAATTTGCTGGGAAAATCTTTGTTGTGACTAACAACTAAAACTAATCTATTTAAAACAAAAAAATGTAATATGCTTCTGTACATGGAGTTTTCAGATCCAACCTATACTACTAACTTGCTATTTTTCAAGACCTAATATCTCGGTGACAAATTGACCTACTATTCCGACCAAACAAATTTCATTTATGGTTTTCGAGTACACTCTACAACTTGTTCATTGGCTATTTTCGTCTACCACCTAGCGTTAAAAAAAAAATCCAAAACCGTGAAAAATGTCACGATTTTCTTGACATTTACAAATAAGAACGACCTTCCCCGATAGTGTACATCCCGAAAATTTCACATTTAGGTAATATAGTTTTTGAGCAGAATGGCTGGGCGATCAAATTAAAACACCCTGTACATTGTGCTTTGCGTTCACTTATTTAGCATTATGAGTACGTCTAGAGGTCGGTAACGGTTAATCATTATCCATGTTTAAATTGATTTTTTTCGGGAAAAAAATGTAAACAAAGAAATTTACCGGTTAATATTTCGGAAAATGATTAAAAAACATGTACAATTCTTAAAATTTGAGGTTTTTATCGAAAAAAACGTCGTTTTTCCGATTAATTTTACAAATTTATCAAAAAATTAATCGGATAATACAGAAATATAAATTACTTGATCAAAACGTTTTACGAATAATTTTGAGAGCTTTATCTATTGAATAAAAGTTAACCATCCCCGACCTCTAAGTACGTCTAGATCTACTTTGCCAGCATCCCACACTCCAAAAATCTGAAAAATGGAAATGCTTATTTTACATTACCACCCACTCCAAAACGACGAGACGACCCGAGGTGGTTCTCACCGATTTGGTTCAAAGTTGGGGGATTGTTAGACCTAGATGTAACATGAAACCCGTTAAAGGGAAAAGTTACGCTGGGCTTCCGTTTTGCCATGGCAACCAAAAATGTTTTTGACAACATAGTATAAGAAAATGTCTATGTAAAATAACATGCGAAAATGACAAATTCTAAAAATCCCCCCTTTGAAAAACTCCAATAATTAAAAAAAAAATTATTTTTAAGAAAATTGTAAATTTTACATTTTTGGATTACTTTGGACCAATAGGGGGGAATAAAAACCATTTTGGGTGAACTCGAGCTAATTTGAATAAATACGTCGAAATTTTAGGTATAATACAAAATATTTCTAAAACTTATGCCGTGATAACTGCCATATATTTTCGCCGATAAATCTTAAAATTTCTACATTACATTATCTGAACGATGTAAACAGATTTTTAGATTTCGATAGAAAAACGACGCCATTTTATAAAATGGCGGATACAAATATAAATCATGGTGCAATAAGTTACGTAATTTGTATCCGAATAACCTAAGACTTTCTACGTTACATTATCTGCCCGAATGAATTCGTACTATAGATTTTTATAGAAATCCGACACCATTTTGGAAAATGGCGGATATCAATAAAACTCATCGTGCGATAAGTTCCGTAAATATTCGTCGATTAATCAGAAATTTTCTACGTTTCATTATCTGCCCGAGTTAATTAGACCTATGGGTTTTCTAATAATAATCCAACGCCATTCTGAAAAATGGTGGATATAAATATAACTTATGATGCGATAACTGCCGAAATTATTTTTCGATTTACGTGAAATTTTCTACATTACATTATCTGATCGAATAAATAAGCCCCTTACACTGTGATAGAAATATGACGCCATTTTACAAAATGCCAGATATCAATATCTCATATTGCGATAACTGCCGAAATTATTGGTCCAAATACTTGATATTGTCTACTTTACATTACCTATTAAAGATAATAAATCCTATTAATTTTAATAAAATTCGAAACCATTTTGCAAAATGGCGCATGTCTGAGAAGTTCCGTATTATTCGTCAACTATTCTGAAAATTTCTATTTCTGACCGAGTAAATTAAATACTCCGTTTTTCAAAATAACGCACATCAATGTATTCCTTGGTGCGATAAATTCTATATTGTTATTTAAAAAAAAAATTATAGGAAACTTCATATAAAATGGGTAAATTTTAATACATTTCGGCAAAATCCAATAATATTGGGTAAGTTCTTATACCATTGGATTAATAGAAAATAATTATGGTTAAATTTATCAATTAGGCATAAGTTGGGTAAATTGAAATATTATTAAATTAGTTCAATTGGCATTGTAGAATTATTGGTAATTCGGGAAATTATTGTTAATTAAGAAAATGGTTGTAATTCAGGAAATGATTGGTAATTTGGGAAATAATTTGTTATTCTGGAAATTATTGGTAATTCTTGAAACTAATGGTAGTTCTGGAAATTATCGGTAACTCGGGAAATTATCGGTAACTCGGGAAATTATCGGTAACTCGGGAAATTATTGTTAACTCGGGAAATTATTGATAACTCGGGAAATTATTGATAACTCGGGAAATTATTGATAACTCGGGAAATTATTGATAATCGATAATTTTTCTAATAACAATCAAGATATATATTGTTATGCGCTATTTTGCATACGGCAGATTTCAAATAATTGTACAAATAATTTCGGCAGTTATCGCAATATGAGATATTGATATCTGCCATTTTGTAAAATGGCGTCATATTTCTATCACAGTGTAAGGGGCTTATTTATTCGATCAGATAATGTAATGTAGAAAATTTCACGTAAATCGACAAATAATTTCGGCAGTTATCGCATCATAAGTTATATTTATATCCACCATTTTTCAAAATGGCGTCGGATTATTATTAGAAAACCCATAGGTCTAATTAACTCGGGCAGATAATGAAACGTAGAAACTTTCTGATTAATCGACGAATATTTACGGAACTTATCTCACGATGAGTTTTATTGATATCCGCCATTTTCCAAAATGGTGTCGGATTTCTATAAAAATCTATAGTACGAATTCATTCGGGCAGATAATGTAACGTAGAAAGTCTTAGGTTATTCGGATACAAATTACGTAACTTATTGCACCATGATTTATATTTGTATCCGCCATTTTATAAAATGGCGTCGTTTTTCTTTAACGGGTTTCATGTTACATCTAGGTCTAACAATCCCCCAACTTTGAACCAAATCGGTGAGAACCACCTCGGGTCGTCTCCTCGTAAGTCCAGAAGATAATGAACACGTAGTTATCGCTTAGCCATAGGTTTAAAGTATGAGGCATTTTCCCATTTTCTCTAGCCCTAAAATTTTCCCTACCAGTCCTCTTTAGCAAAAAATCCGGCGAAAATTTTAATGTATCCGGTAACTTCGTATCATTAACTTTTGCTAAGACTCTAAAAGAGAACCATTCTGACGGTTTTCTAATTTTTCATATTCGGTATTTTAGTATTCATTGCCCCCAATAGATGGCAGAAGAAGGGTCGCTTTTCGTTAAGAATTGCTGGAAGGTGCTTCTATAGGTGGAAGCACCACCCAGAAACCTTTTTGCAATTTTTTAACACATTTTTTAAGAGTATACAGGCTCTTCACAACCTGATCTAAGAACGGGACTAATGGGATCCGAACAAAACCTTGATGAAGAAATTTAAAGAAATATTTTAGAACACTTTTTGGAAATCCTTCAGAGAATGTGATTATGCATGGTTTTTAAGCTCTCTTCTGATGGTAGAATATTACGAGAGCCATAAGCCTATCATAAGGTCCCCATAAGCAAAGGTCTAAGCCAAATTTTTGTTGATCACATACCCGTTATTAAGAGGTAGGTATTCAAAATCTGCACCTCCTAGTGGTTACGTCCTCAATTTCTGAAATAAATTTCGCGAAATGCATTATGAATGCGCACAAGCAATGCGCGAACGTTTTTAAACTTAGAACCACGGGGGGAAAATCTCCGTCGCGAGCCCTTAGCACCGTAGCCAAAGCTTATTCTAAATTTTATCCCTTTAAAACTTAAAATTAAAACTTATCTTGGCAAAATGATTCATCAGAACCTAAAACTGGCTATTAGTCGCGTTATGTGTGGCATTTATCAACCCGAGCGTGGCTGCTTTACCAAGTAAGATAATATTTTGAAAAAGAAGATGTCTCTACTGCCCTATCGTCGTACTTTAATTTTCTTCTCACCAGGACAACGCCGTTACCATGGGCCCCTATGGTAGACCTTTACTTATGGAGACCTTATGATAGGCTTATGGCAGAGCTTATTAAGCAGTGGAAGATCTTTAGGATTAACTTTTTAGCTCAACATTAATTTTATGATGGTATTATTTTATAGTGCCAACTCAAGATCATAACCAAGGAAGTCATTCTCCTTAAAGGAAAAGTCCAGGATCATGTTTAAATATACTCAAAAATATCAGTCGTAAGATAAGGATCTGACACACTTATATCAATCGTAATTATAAACTTATGGTATGACTCATCGCTGCATCGGGCCAGCAACGTCTGATAAAATGACGATAATCGATTAGACATGAAATATTTACAGTGGCTCTCTGGTATGCGCGGTAGAAATACAACCAAATAAGATTGCAAAGACACCGTCAAAAAGCCTATCCATCTTGTAAAATTTCACGTTTCCCCAACATCGCTGGTTGCGACGTCATCCGCCAGGTTTCTCTAGTTACGTTTACTCATCCCGAGGCACTCATCGATCGGTAGCTTTCCTCTCAACGACGCCGGATGACGTTCAATGATGTAACAAAGATTACGTACAGCCAACGAGCGCTAGTGGAAACTAAGCTTTACAACCTCGCAACCTTAGCCAATCAACTGCGTGATATCAAATCATCAAGAAAATGTTAATGAGAGCGAAGGACCTACGAATTGGTTCGGATTTCAATGCTTGATATTGCCCAAAAATGTTAAAGCTCATTTGGGTCAATGGACTAATATTTTTCTCAGGATAAATAAATTAATAATAATAAATAATGTATCGCAAAGCAAGAAAGTTTGCTAGAAACCACACTGAGGCAAACAAATAATTTAAAAATACAATATATAGAGTTTTAGAACTTGAAGCGAGAGACGGATCCAGTGTAGTACCAGGGTAGAACGATAGATGTCGTTTTCCAACCTTATTTATTTTGTCGGATTGGTTGAGATTACTAATGTTTACAAACGGGGATTAAATAGCCGTATATTTAAAACTAAATTAAAATAACCATTTTTGTACAATTTAAAAGCGTAATATTGAACATTAGATAATCCAAAGAAATTGTAAAATTAAACAAGTTGGCAAGCCAAAATATACCTCTCCTCGGAAGAATTGTCCCTAGTGGTATTAATTTCTCGAGATAACCCTTAAAAATATATCTCCGCAATTTAGAGTTATTTGTTAAAAATGTTATCCCAGTTCTATCCCGCCCGGTATAAAATTTTAATTATAATTAAAATAATTGAGACGAAACGACCAATTTTAATTTATTCAGAATATCATAAGTTAAGTAGTTACAACACTGAGTTAAACGTACTATAACAATGCACAATTGAATTAAACCCTTTTTACAGTACACGTTTGTCAGTTGAATATAATACAAAGCAAATTTTAATGAAAGAAATATCTACAGAGGGTATTATAACGACCGTTCGCTTTTTGGTTTATAATTTTAACGGAATCCGGCCGATTTTAATTAAACCATAGTTTATCGAAATTTTGTTAAAAGAATATTCCCTAAGGCCGCGCGATAAATTTACGATAATAATTTCCCGTCGCCGGACAGACACGGTGATTGTATAACCCCTCCTAAAAGATAATCAACAATCAAGATGGTTCCGCCCAAAATAAAGTTATACCTTACATAAACTTTATCTAATCAGTGTAAATAAAGATTAAGTTTGTATAACAGTATAAATGACGTCGAGTCCCCCAACGTTTTGTTTGTTGTTCGACCTAGAGGTCGGGGACGGTTAATCATTATCCATGATTAAATTGATTTTTTTCGGGGGAAAAATGTAAACAAAGAAATTTACCTGTTAATATTTCGGAAAATGATTAAAAACATGTATTATTCGCAAAATTTGAGCTTTTTATCGAAAAAAACGTCGTTTTTTCGATTAATTTTACAAATTTATCAAAAAATTAATCGGATAATACAGAAATATAAATTACTTGATCAAAACGTTTTACGAATAATTTTGAGAGCTTTATCTATTGAATAAAAGTTAAATATCCCCGACCTCTAGTTCGACCCCTGATAATCTCATTATTTATCCTCCTGACGTCTAAAAGGCCGTTGCGGCTTTTAACTAAATAAAAACGCGTTTAAATTGTACAATATTTGGTGGTTATTTTAATTTACTTTTAAATCCTTAATGTACAAGATTGTGCCTCATAATAGTAGCCGTATATTTGCAAGTGGACACGCGAGGTTCTAGTCTCTTGACTTTAACAAGTGCACCGTCTTTTAACCAAGGCATGACCCACTTCGCTCGCACCAGACGCGAAACTTTATCATAATGAGTACATAGTACTGAAAGTTATTTAAATATCCCAAAATTATAGTTATTTTATGGTTTGGTTATAATTTAAGTATAACCCCTCAAATAGTGCAGTACATAGGTAATTTTAAAATAGTTTATCTGTATGATTTTGTTCTTTTAAAACCATTTTCACGGCGAGAAATTCGAACACTTGGTGATTACTTAACGCTGAATGGTATTTGATTAAAGCAAAAAGATATTTAACTTTTCAATTATTATTTAAAAATGTGATTCTAATTTTAAGCACTTACATAGTACATAACAATAATTTTTATAGAAATTACCCAAAAATGCCTTCGTGTTCTGTCCCCTCTCGCCCTTCTGTAAAAGGCAAAATACCTGGAGTTTCAACGAGTTTCCTTCTGATGGGGTCACTTGGGTGTTGAGAGGCGTGTCGCTGCAAAATATCTCTCGGGATGATTTTCAAATAAATGACAGATCCAAATCGAGCGCTGTATGCAGTTTACACTTATGTTTACACTTATGGATTATCGTAAAGGTAATGGAGCAGGCTGAATTTTGTGGCTTGTGTCTCGAGTGTATTTCCGGACCCTGCTCAAATTCACCACTTTTATAATTAATTAAAACATCCGACTGAAGATACCTTAGTAACCAATTAAGGATTTTATAATGGTTGTTTCTGAAGTGCTGACCTTCTTTAAAAGTCGCTAGATGACTTGGGCCTAAGGTGGTACATATCTATAGTTCATATTTACCAGTGTTCATACATATCTACCGTTCATATTTACCAGTGTTCATTCGTATCAACGACTCATATTTACCAGTGTTCATTCGTATCAACGACTCATATTTACCAGTGTTCATTCATATCTACCGTTCATATTTACCAGTGTTCATTCATATATATCTTTCATATTTACTATTGTTCATACATATCTACCGTTCATATTTACCAGTGTTCATTCGTATCAACGACTCATATTTACCAGTGTTCATTCGTATCAACGACTCATATTTACCAGTGTTCATTCATATCTACCGTTCATATTTACCAGTGTTCATTCATATATATCTTTAATATTTACTATTGTTCATTCATATCTACCGTTCATATTTACCAGTGTTCAATCATGTCTAGCGTTCATACCAGTGTTAATTCACATTTAATGTTCATATTTACCAATGTTCATTCATGTCAACCGCTCATATTTACCAGTGTTCATTTATATCTACCGTTAATATTTACCAGTGTTCATTCATGTCAGCCGCTCATATTTACCAGTGTTCCTTCATATTACCGTTCATATTTACCAGTGTTCATTCATTTCTAGCGTTCATACCAGTGTTCATTCATATCAACTGTTCATATTTACCAGTGTTCATTCATATCTAGCGTTCATACCAGTGTTCATTCATATCTACTGTTCATATTTACCAGTGTTCATTCATATCTACCGTTCATATTTACCAGTGTTCATTCATATCTACCGTTCATATTTACCAGTGTTCATTCATATACCGTTCATATTAACCAGTGTTCATTCATATCTACTGTTCATATTTACCAGTGTTCATTCATATCAACCACTCATATTTACCAGTGTTCATTCATATCTACCGTTCATATTTACCAGTGTTCATTCATATATATCTTTCATATTTACCATTGTTCATTCATATCTAGCGTTCATACCAGTGTTCATTCATATCTACTGTTCATATTTACCAGTGTTCATTCATATCTACTGTTTATATTTACCAGTGTTCATTCATATCAACCGCTCATATTTACCAGTGTTCATTCATATCAACCACTCATATTTACCAGTGTTCATTCATATCTACCGTTCATATTTACCAGTGTTCATTCATATATATCTCTCATATTTACCATTGTTCATTCATATCTACCGTTCATATTTACCAGTGTTCAATCATGTCTAGCGTTCATACCAGTGTTAATTCATATTTAATATTCATATTTAGCAGTGTTCATTCATATCTACCGTTACATATTTACCAGTGTTCATTCATATACCGTTCATATTTAACAGTGTTCCTTCATATCTACTGTTTATATTTACCAGTGTTCATTCATATCAACCGCTCATATTTACCAGTGTTCATTCATATCAACCACTCATATTTACCAGTGTTCATTCATATAAACCACTCATATTTACCAGTGTTCATTCATATCTACCGTTCATATTTACCAGTGTTCATTCATATATATCTCTCATATTTACCATTGTTCATTCATATCTACCGTTCATATTTACCAGTGTTCAATCATGTCTAGCGTTCATACCAGTGTTAATTCATATTTAAGGTTCATATTTAGCAGTGTTCATTCATATCTACCGTTCATATTTACCAGTGTTCATTCATGTCAACCACTCATATTTACCAGTGTTCATTTATATCTACCGTTAATATTTACCAGTGTTCATTCATGTCAACCACTCATATTTACCAGTGTTCATTCATATAAACCACTCATATTTACCAGTGTTCATTCATATCTACCGTTCATATTTACCAGTGTTCATTCATATATATCTCTCATATTTACCATTGTTCCATCATATTACCGTTCATATTTACCAGTGTTCATTCATTTCTAGCGTTCATACCAGTGTTCATTCATATCTACTGTTCATATTTACCAGTGTTCATTCATATCTACCGTTCATATTTACCAGTGTTCATTCATATATATCTTTCATATTTACCATTGTTCATTCATATCTACCGTTCATATTTACCAGTGTTCAATCATGTCTAGCGTTCATACCAGTGTTAATTCATATCTACTGTTCATATTTACCAGTGTTCATTCATATCTACCGTTCATATTTACCAGTGTTCATTCATATATATCTTTCATATTTACCAGTGTTCATTCATATCAACCGCTCATATTTACCAGTGTTCATTCATATCAACCACTCATATTTACCAGTGTTCATTCATATTACCGTTCATATTTACCAGTGTTCATTCATTTCTAGCGTTCATACCAGTGTTCATTCATATCTACTGTTCATATTTAAAAGTGTTCATTCATATCTACCGTTCATATTTACCAGTGTTCATTCATATATATCTTTCATATTTACCAGTGTTCATTCATATCAACCGCTCATATTTACCAGTGTTCATTCATATCAACCACTCATATTTACCAGTGTTCATTCATATCTACCGTTCATATTTACCAGTGTTCATTCATATATATCTTTCATATTAACCATTGTTCATTCATATCTACCGTTCATATTTACCAGTGTTCAATCATGTCTAGCGTTCATACTAGTGTTAATTCATATTTAATGTTCATATTTAGCAGTGTTCATTCATATCTACCGTTCATATTTACCAGTGTTCATTCATATCTACCGTTCATATTTACCAGTGTTCATTCATATAAAGTTCATATTTACCAGTGTTCATTCATATCTACTGTTTATATTTACCAGTGTTCATTCATGTCAACCGCTCATATTTACCAGTGTTCATTTATATCTACCGTTAATAATTACCAGTGTTCATTCATGTCAACCGCTCATATTTAAAAGTGTTCCTTCATATTACCGTTCATATTTACCAGTGTTCATTCATTTCTAGCGTTCATACCAGTGTTCATTCATATCTACTGTTCATATTTACCAGTGTTCATTCATATCTAGCGTTCATACCAGTGTTCATTCATATCTACCGTTCATATTTACCAGTGTTCATTCATATCTACCGTTCATATTTACCAGTGTTCATTCATATACCGTTCATATTTACCAGTGTTCATTCATATCTACTGTTCATATTTACCAGTGTTCATTCATATCAACCGCTCATATTTACCAGTGTTCATTCATATCAACCACTCATATTTACCAGTGTTCATTCATATCAACCACTCATATTTACCATTGTTTATTCATATCTACCGTTCATATTTACCAGTGTTCAATCATGTCTAGCGTTCATACCAGTGTTAATTCATATTTAATGTTCATATTTAGCAGTGTTCATTCATATCTACCGTTCATATTTACCAGTGTTCCTTCATGTCAACCGCTCATATTTACCAGTGTTCATTTATATCTACCGTTAATATTTACCAGTGTTCATTCATGTCAACCGCTCATATTTACCAGTGTTCCTTCATATTACCGTTCATATTTACCAGTGTTCATTCATTTCTAGCGTTCATACCAGTGTGCATTCATATATACTGTTCATATTTACCAGTGTTCATTCATATCTAGCGTTCATACCAGTGTTCATTCATATCTACCGTTCATATTTACCAGTGTTCATTCATATACCGTTCATATTTACCAGTGTTCATTCAAATCAACCGCTCATATTTACCAGTGTTCATTCATATCAACCCCTTATATTTACCAGTGTTCATTCATATCAACCACTCATATTTACCAGTGTTCATTCATATATATCTCTCATATTTACCATTGTTCATTCATATCTACCGTTCATATTTACCAGGGTTCAATCATGTCTAGCGTTCATACCAGTGTTAATTCATATTTAATGTTCATATTTAGCAGTGTTCATTCATATCTACCGTTCATATTTACCAGTGTTCATTCATGTCAACCGCTCATATTTACCAGTGTTCATTTATATCTACCGTTAATATTTACCAGTGTTCATTCATGTCAACCGCTCATATTTACCAGTGTTCCTTCATATTACCGTTCATATTTACCAGTGTTCATTCATTTCTAGCGTTCATACCAGTGTTCATTCATATCTACTGTTCATATTTACCAGTGTTCATTCATATCTACCGTTCATATTTACCAGTGTTCACTTATATCTACCGTTAATATTTACCAGTGTTCATTCATATCTACCGTTCATATTTACCAGTGTTCATTCATATCAACCCCTCATATTTACCAGTGTTCATTCATATCAACCGCTCATTTTTACCAGTGTTCATTCATATCTATCGCTCATATTTACCAGTGTTCATTCATATCTACCGTTCATACCAGTGTTCATTCATATCAACCGCTCATATTTACCAGTGTTAATTCATATCTACCGTTCATATTTACCAGTGTTCATTCATACTACGTTCATATTTACCAGTGTTCATTCATATCTATCGCTCATTTTTACCAGTGTTCATTCATATCTATCGCTCATATTTACCAGTGTTTATTCATATATAGCGTTCATACCGGTGTTCATTCATATCTACCGTTCATATATACAAGTGTTCAATCATATCAACCGCTCATATTTACCAGTGTTAATTCATATCTATCGCTCATATTTACCAGTGTTCATTCATATCTACCGTTCATACCAGTGTTCATTCATATCTACCGTTCATATTTACCAGTGTTCATTCATAACAACCGCTCATATTTACCCGTGTTCATTCATATCTACCGTTCATATTTAGCAGTGTTCATTCATATCTACCGTTCATATTTACCTGTGTTCATTCATATCTACTGTTCATACCAGTGTTCATTCATATCTACCGATCATACCAGTGTCCATTCATATCTACCGTTCATATTTACCAGTGTTCATTCGTATCTACCGCTCATATTTACCAGTGTTAATTCATATCTACCGTTCATATTTACCAGTGTTCATTCATACTACGTTCATATTTACCAGTGTTCATTCATATCTACCGTTCATATTTACCTGTGTTCATTCATATCTACCGTTCATACCAGTGTTCATTCATATCTACCGTTCATATTTAGCAGTGTTCATTCATATCTACCGTTCATATTTACCAGTGTTCATTCAAATCTACCGTTCATATTTAGCAGTGTTCATTCATATCTACAGATGATATTTACCAGTGTTCATTCATATCTACCGTTCATATTTAGCAGTGTTCATTCATATCTACCGTTCATATTTACCGTTTTTCATTCATATCTACCGTTCATATTTACCAGTGTTCACTTATATCTACCGTTAATATTTACCAGTGTTCATTCATATCTACCGTTCATATTTAGCAGTGTTCATTCATATCTACCGTTCATATTTACCTGTGTTCATTCATATCTACCGTTCATACCAGTGTTCATTCATATCTACCGTTCATACCAGTGTTCATTCATATCTACCGTTCATACCAGTGTTCATTCATATCTACCGTTCATACCAGTGTTAATTAATATCTACCGTTCATACCAGTGTTCATTCATATCTACAGTTCATATTTACCAGTGTTCATTCATATCTACCGTTCATATTTAGCAGTGTTCATTCATATTTACAGTTCATATTTACCAGTGTTCATTCATATTTACCTTTCATATTTAGCAGTGTTCATTCATATCTACAGTTCATATTTACCAGTGTTCATTCATATCTACCGTTCATATTTACCTGTGTTCATTCATATCTACCGTTCATACCAGTGTTCATTCATATCTACCGTTCATACCAGTGTTCATTCATATCTACCGTTCATACCAGTGTTCATTCATATCTACCGTTCATACCAGTGTTCATTCATATCTACCGTTCATACCAGTGTTCATTCATATCTACCGTTCATACCAGTGTTCATTCATATCTACCGTTCATACCAGTGTTCATTCATATCTACCGTTCATACCAGTGTTCATTCATATCTACCGTTCAAACCAGTGTTCATTCATATCTACCGTTCATACCAGTGTTCATTCATATCTACCGTTCATATTTAGCAGTGTTCATTCGTATCTACCGTTCATATTTAGCAGTGTTCATTCATATCTACCGTTCATATTTAGCAGTGTTCATTCATATCTACCGTTCATATTTACTAGTGTTCATTCATATCTACCGTTCATACCAGTGTTCATTCATATCTACTGTTTAGTATTGTATATACAACTTTAAAATCTCCAAACTCATGTACCTAAAGTTTTCGTATTTTTAACCACGTTTTAAAAATGCGAGGATAAAATTACGTGTATTTTCGGCTAACGTTTTTTTTAGTTTGTAAAATATACAAAATGTTTTTCTTTCAAATAAGAAGTGTAAATTTTTGACTCTCCATAAAATTCCGTTATAATTAAAGGTTTACTGTTTTATTGGCAAGGTACGCGTCTATTATTCATATTTAGCAGTGTTCATTCATATCTACCGTTCATATTTACCAGTGTTCATTCATGTCAACCGCTCATATTTACCAGTGTTCATTTATATCTACCGTTAATATTTACCAGTGTTCATTCATGTCAACGGCTCATATTTACCAGTGTTCCTTCATATTACCGTTCATATTTACCAGTGTTCATTCATTTCTAGCGTTCATACCAGTGTGCATTCATATCTACTGTTCATATTTACCAGTGTTTATTCATATCTAGCGTTCATACCAGTGTTCATTCATATCTAACGTTCATATTTACCAGTGTTCATTCATATACCGTTCATATTTACCAGTGTTCATTCAAATCAACCGTTCATATTTACCAGTGTTCATTTATATCAACCCCTTATATTTACCAGTGTTCATTCATATCAACCACTCATATTTACCAGTGTTCATTCATATCTACCGTTCATATTTACCAGTGTTCATTCATATATATCTCTCATATTTACCATTGTTCATTCATATCTACCGTTCATATTTACCAGTGTTCAATCATGTCTAGCGTTCATACCAGTGTTAATTCATATTTAATGTTCATATTTAGCAGTGTTCATTCATATCTACCGTTCATATTTACCAGTGTTCATTCTTGTCAACCGCTCATATTTACCAGTGTTCATTTATATCTACCGTTAATATTTACCAGTGTTCATTCATGTCAACCGCTCATATTTACCAGTGTTCCTTCATATTACCGTTCATATTTACCAGTGTTCATTCATTTCTAGCGTTCATACCAGTGTTCATTCATATCTACCGTTCATATTTACCAGTGTTCATTCATATCTACCGTTCATATTTACCAGTGTTCATTCATATCAACCGCTCATTTTTACCAGTGTTCATTCATATCTATCGCTCATATTTACCAGTGTTCATTCATATCTACCGTTCATACCAGTGTTCATTCATATCTACCGTTCATATTTACCAGTGTTCATTCATATCAACCGCTCATATTTACCAGTGTTAATTCATATCTACCGTTCATATTTACCAGTGTTCATTCATACTACGTTCATATTTACCAGTGTTCATTCAGATCTATCGCTCATTTTTACCAGTGTTCATTCATATCTATCGCTCATATTTACCAGTGTTTATTCATATCTAGCGTTCATACCGGTGTTCATTCATATCTACCGTTCAATTTACCAGTGTTCAATCATATCAACCGCTCATATTTACCAGTGTTAATTTATATCTATCGCTCATATTTACCAGTGTTCATTCATATCTACCGTTCATACCAGTGTTCATTCATATCTACCGTTCATATTTACCAGTGTTCATTCATATCAACCGCTCATATTTACCAGTGTTCATTCATATCTACCGTTCATACCAGTGTTCATTCATATCTACCGATCATACCAGTGTCCATTCTTATCTACCGTTCATATTTACCAGTGTTCATTCGTATCTACCGCTCATATTTACCAGTTTTAATTCATATCTACCGTTCATATTTACCAGTGTTCATTCATACTACGTTCATATTTACCAGTGTTCATTCATATCTACCGTTCATATTTACCTGTGTTCATTCATATCTACCGTTCATACCAGTGTTCATTCATATCTACCGTTCATATTTACCAGTGTTCATTCATACTACGTTCATATTTACCAGTGTTCATTCATATCTACCGTTCATATTTACCTGTGTTCATTCATATCTACCGTTCATACCAGTGTTCATTCATATCTACCGTTCATATTTAGCAGTGTTCATTCATATCTACCGTTCATATTTACCAGTGTTCATTCACATCTACCGTTCATATTTAGCAGTGTTCATTCATATCTACAGTTCATATTTACCAGTGTTCATTCATATCTACCGTTCATATTTAGCAGTGTTCATTCATATCTACCGTTCATATTTACCGTTTTTCATTCATATCTACCGTTCATATTTACCAGTGTTCACTTATATCTACCGTTAATATTTACCAGTGTTCATTCATATCTACCGTTCATATTTAGCAGTGTTCATTCATATCTACCGTTCATATTTACCTGTGTTCATTCATATCTACCGTTCATACCAGTGTTCATTCATATCTACCGTTCATACCAGTGTTCATTCATATCTACCGTTCATATCAGTGTTCATTCATATCTACCGTTCATACCAGTGTTCATTAATATCTACCGTTCATACCAGTGTTCATTCATATCTACAGTTCATATTTACCAGTGTTCATTCATATCTACCGTTCATATTTAGCAGTGTTCATTCATATTTACATTTCATATTTACCAGTGTTCATTCATATTTACCTTCATATTTAGCAGTGTTCATTCATATCTACAGTTCATATTTACCAGTGTTCATTCATATCTACCGTTCATATTTACCTGTGTTCATTCATATCTACCGTTCATACCAGTGTTCATTCATATCTACCGTTCATACCAGTGTTCATTCATATCTACCGTTCATACCAGTGTTCATTCTTATCTACCGTTCATACCAGTGTTCATTCATATCTACCGTTCATACCAGTGTTCATTCATATCTACCGTTCATACCAGTGTTCATTCATATCTACCGTTCATACCAGTGTTCATTCATATCTACCGTTCATACCAGTGTTCATTCATATCTACCGTTCATACCAGTGTTCATTCATATCTACCGTTCATACCAGTGTTCATTCATATCTACCGTTCATATTTAGTAGTGTTCATTCATATCTACCGTTCATATTTAGCAGTGTTCATTCATATCTACCGTTCATATTTAGCAGTGTTCATTCATATCTACCGTTCATATTTACCAGTGTTCATTCATATCTACCGTTCATACCAGTGTTCATTCATATCTACTGTTTAGTATTGTATATACAACTTTAAAATCTCCAAACTCATGTACCTAAAGTTTTCGTATTTTTATCCACGTTTTAAAAATGCGAGGATAAAATTACGTGTATTTTCGGCTAACGTTTTTTTTAGTTTGTAAAATATACAAAATGTTTTTCTTTCAAATAAGAAGTGTAAATTTTTGACTCTCCATAAAATTCCGTTATAATTAAAGGTTTACTGTTTTATTGGCAAGGTACGAGTCTATTATTTCGCTATTCACGACATTTCTTGGTCCGTCGAGCCATATAACTGCTAGGTAGTTTACACCATCGAACTAATCGTCGAATCGGCAAAACATTTCCGTGGGCTATAGTGAAGTACGGATGAGAATTCGCCTTTCAAGCACTCTAAAACGAGTAAAACCAACAACGTAAATAACGAGATTTTCGGAGTTTCAACATTATGTATGTTCATGTGAGAAAAAGACAAGCTGTCAAGGGACAAGTCAAAAGAATTGAGAATGCAGTAGGTCAAACAGCGGATCATTTATCTGATGTCGCATTGAAGTTGTACGTGGATAGAGTTTAGAAGTTTTCGAGATATTTGGACGAAGCTCACGAGGGCATAGCTAAAACCATTGATCCAGCAGGTGACTTCGATCCTCACGAAACCGAGTACAACGCCATTGTCGCTCCGGTTGAGCAATTAAATGTCTTGTTGGTCACTGAGGCCAACACAAGAGCAGCCAATGCACCAGTTAGGCCAGCCGGCCAGTTAGCGAAGTTCGATTACCGAAGTTGGAGCTTCCTACCTTCAGCGGAGGTTTCATCGATTGGTAACCGTTCCACAATCTTTATAAGGCAACCGTACACAACAACGAATCGCTAATGGCAAGTCATCATTACGAAACGAAGCAGCACTCATCATTCAATCTATCCCGGTAACTGATGCTAATTACTTGGAAGCTTGGGATATCTTGGACAAGCGTTTTAACAACAAACGAGAAATCATTGACGCACACGTAAGACGTCTTTTCAATCAACCTAACGTTTCACAAGAATCATCGTCAGCCTTGAGAACACTCATCGACACCACAGCCCAATGCATAAGAGCACTCAAGGTTTTACAAGAACCAGTTCAACATTGGGATGCCATCCTACTACACTTTTATAAAAGAAAAACTCTATTCAGAATCTCACCGACATACGGAAATATCCCTGAGGGGGAACGGAATGCCAAATTTCGACGAACTCGTAACATTTCTGGATCAACGGGCCAGAAACGTTGGCATCAGCTCCGCCAGCACCTACGATATCTCATTCACCAAATCCAAGGCTCCAATACATAAGAGGCCGAGTACAAAAGCTCACTATGGTATTCTGAGCGAGTCTTGCAATTTTGGAATTAAAACCATTCAACGTACCGATGTAAAAAATTTCTGATCCCACCTTCAGCCGAGCGCTGGAACATGGTCAAGAATAATTCCATGTGTTTCAACTGCTTACGAACTGACCATCAAAGCAACGAATGCAAATCTGGCCATTGTAGAAAGTGTAAATTCAGACATAATACGCTTTTACATCCAGACGTACAAGAGAAGGAACCACCAAAAACGAAGGCTATCTCTGGCATCGTTTCATGCCCTTCTCGAGACCTAAACGGAACATCTCAAGTGATTTTGGCAACGGCAATGGTCCAAGTCAAGGGTTTCGGCGATCAATTATTTCCAGCCCGAGCATTGCTGGACTCAGGATTGCGAGAAGCTGCGAGCATTTAAAGGGCTTGAATCTCGCAGACCCGACGTTTCATATTCCCGGACACATGGATATTCTACTAGGTGCGGACGTGTACCTAAGTCTCTTGCAAGATGGCATTTGCAAGGGCAAAGAAGATCTTCCCGGTGCCTTTAACACTCGTTTCGGATGGGCAATTTCCGGTCCACTATATACTCATAAAAGGAAGAAGTCCGACGATAAAGGTCCACCATTGCAAATTGAAGAATCTTTGGGAGCTGGAAGACATCCACCCTCGAAGAATGTTAACACCAACTGAAACCCAATGCGAACCACATTTCAAAGAATCGCATTCGCGTGACTCGACAGGAAGATTCACCGTACGATTGCCAATAAAGAAGAACCCGCCAATTCTTGGGGAATCCAGGCACATGGCCGTTCGTCGGTTCTTACAAACAGAACGACGTTTACAACCCAACACAGGCCTCTATGATGAGTACCGCAAGTTCATGGGATAATACCTGGCTCTTAGACACATGGAACTCATTCCAGATGATGTCAAAAACAGAAACACAAATCAACCGTACTACTTACCACATCACGCGGTATTCAAAGAAGATAGTACCACCACAAAAGTCCGAGTCGTATTCGACGCATCAGCCAAATCCACATCGGGCGTTTCATTAAACGACACGCTTCTTGTCGGACCGAATCTTCAAGATGATCTGGTCAATCTGCTTATGCGATTTCGTCCACATCGTATTGTCATGAAAGCGGATCTTACCAAGATGTTTCGCCAAATTTGGGAACACCCGGACGGCAGGGATTTCCTAAGAATTGTATGGCGAACTAACCCCAACGAACTGTTGCAAGATTATCGGTTGCTAACAGTCACATATGGAAACACATCAGCGCCATACTTGGCAATGAAAGTCTTGAAGCAACTCAGTCAGTACGTTAAGGAAGAACTGCCATTGTCGTCTTCAGCTTTGGAAAATGACTTCTACATGGATGATTTGATGTCCGGTGAAGAAACAATGCAAGGCCTTGAAACTTCAAGCTGAAATCATTCAAGCTACGTCTCAAGGTGGTTTTGAGATCCGTAAATGGGCATCCAATGAAGCGGCATTATTGCATCCATTCCCCGCAAACATAAAAGAGCTTCAAAAACCACTATCAATCGAGAATGACGAATCAGTGAAGACCCTTGGTCTCTTTTGGACTCCTTCTACTGACCACTTTTCGTTCGTGTTTACTTCTCCTCAATCAAGAAGTTCAATCACCAAGCGAACAATTCTATCGGATACGGCAAGAGTATTTGATCCCCTGGGACTACTCACCCCAGTTACAATTCGATCCAAACTTCTTCTACAGGAAATATGGCAGACCAAATTAAATTGGGATGAACCTCTTCCCCAATCACTCGAAAATAAATGGAGGTCATTTCGAACAGACTTACCACAGATCGAAAACATAACCGTACAACGACACATTTCGCAAGCGAACGCTACATGTTAGCGATGTTGTTGTTAGATAAAATATTAATATAGATAATCAGGAAAGACCCATTTATTCAAGTATAAGGAATTATAAACAAGAGCTTACTATATTGCTACCGAATACTTTGGAGCCCGGGAAGGAAGTGTCGTAGAACACCTGAGTGCAATATAAAGAAAACAGTTCGGATATGCTGCGACAACATTTCCTCGCGACTCTAGAACTTCACGAAAAGAACGCTTTAGCCCGACGTGTCATCCCATAAATATTATCGAACTCTTCGCTATTCAAATGGCTTTGTCGGTCAACCTCCAAGGCGCTTTGGTAAGTTTATCGGATTCAAAAAGCGCTTTGACCCAGTGGTCACCACCATTCACGACCTTTGTGATGGATACAAGTGACCCATAACTCTCATGTTGGAGTTCCGGGCAATGAAATGGCGAACCATCTGGCGGGGCTTACTAAGCTTATACGCCCACCAAAGGTGGACTTCCTCCTTCCTTCCATCCTCGTGGAGCTAAAGGGCGCCTGCCGAAGGACAATCTCATCGGAATGGACTCAAGAGTGATCAGTCATTTGGACACAATGGCCTTTTCTGAACGCGAAGCCTTTTCCTGGATCTCAAGCCATTATGCGGATAGCTTTAACGCGGTGGGATGCCACGCTACTCGCGCGCCTCGGCTGTGGCAGACTTCCCACTAGGACGGCTCTCCATCACTTAATCTAAGTCCCACGGCTTCCTGCGCTCGGTGTGGAGCCACAGCGGATGACGCTTCCCACGCCCTATTCGTTTGCCCATCGCGACGGATGGCTTGGGCTTTTCTTCTTCGGGCGCTTACATCTAGGGCTCTGCCGGCCAATCTAGCAGGCGTCCTCAGTGCGGTACACGCCGGATTCTAAGACGTCATTGCGGCCACCTGTGACATTTTACGTAAAACCATTCAAGCTTGACTATAGCTCTTTTCGGACGTTTTACTTTGATAGCTTAAGTATTTTATTTTGATTTCGGTGCTAGATAAATTTGATGAAAAAGAGGTACTACAGGTCGAGCCGACACTTGCTTTAGAAGAAATGTATATATTATTGGTAATAGTAATGAATTCAACCAAATGTATTCCTAAAAATTGTGGTTTTTAATAGCGGATAACATGGGATGTTCGAAAATACCGGTAGAGTGGCGTAGCTAAGGTCTCCACGAAACTCTTTTGGGGGCCTCCTATAATCAGTGGCGTTTATAAGTGGCGAGTGGAGAACCTCTCTATTATTCGTTCTTCGACGTAAACAAATGCTTAAGAGTTTAAAATTAAGGGGCCTCTTGAAGCCAGGGCCCTATTTACGCCACTGCTGGTACCGCGGTTTATCGAGTGGCTATTGAAACTAGGCAGGCACCTCTAATTTAAGAAGGTCGTTAAGGGAAAGTGTTCCAATTTGGAAGGAAAATTATTAAGCGATATGCGACCTTTTAAACATTCGATATTTGTCATACAAATGCGCCGTAATATATTAAATCACTTTGGAAACGCGTAAAATAGGTAATAAAGGAGATACCGTCGCAGTCTATCAAGTTCCATCAATTCAAGATAGCGGTACTTGGCAAATTTAAAAGGGCAATATCTCCGTCGTGGTTAAACCTATTGCGTTATTCTTAACACCAATCGATAGGTGGTCTGTAAAATATGTTTGGGGATTACTTTTTATGAATTGCCCCATCTAGCGGAGAAAAGAAAAAACCGTTTTGGCTTAGCCAGAAATGGTCCTGTTATCCCACGCGTCTGGGGGGCTGAAAATGTGGACGGTCATATGAGGACGACTATCAAATTCCCAACGGTTGGTTGTCCTACTTCAATTCAATTCAATTCAATTATTTATTATTATTTTGGTTTGTTTGTCATTGATGTTAGAGGGCCAAGTCTGCATGCGACTTCCACCACGGGTGTCCCGTCCCTATCCTCCAGTATCCTTCGGTTGGCGTGGCCTTTACACATATCTCACCCCATCACACTGGTATGGAACCAGGCCTTTAACGGGTCAGAATGTGCAATAACTGGTGGCTTTACCGGGGAGTCGGGATCCGGCTCTTGTAACCCATAAGGGCGGTGGTGCACTGGGAGATGTTAGCTCTGGTCAAATGGTCCTATCTCCACCTCCGACTTCAGTCAGGTAGGGGCTGAGAACTGAGTTTCGGCTCAGGCTAACGGTGAGGATCCATGTAAACTGGCCGCCTCGGCGGATTGGGTAGCCTGCTGTGGGGCAGCGGTCCTCCGTAGGAGGGCACGGCGGTCCTGTTTCCCGGCCTTTTGGAGTCACACCGGGATCTCCGGTGCCAGCTGTGCCAGGTTACTTGGACTTCTGTGTGCTCGTCGTTCCCCTTTAGGAGCTCTCTCCAAAGGGTTTGACTCTTTACCTACGTAAGTAGGGTGTCGGCTGGAGTTGCTACAGCATCCACTCTTAATCCCACTGCTGTGTGCGAAGTGGGAAATGGTCCCCCCAGTGCTGCACCTTCTGCTGGATTGAGTGGCTTGCGTCAAAGGTGCAACCATCAGTAGTAGGGTACTACTAGCCAAGGTGGATTTGTCACATGTCCGGGCTGGCGTAGGGCACTATGATGATAGACCACCGGTGGTATGGTCTCTGCTTCTAGGTACACCGGGCAATAAATTCTGACACACTGGTACTGAACCATATGCAAAAGTATTCCTTGTTTTAAAAAGAAACTTCTAAGAGAAATGACCAAATAACCGATTTCGAATTAAGCAAAACGATGTTTTCCCACTAGATTGAGCAAGTTATTAAAATTTGTGTGTAAAAATGCATTAAGGCCAACTTCATTATTATCGAATGATGTATAGGGCAACGGAATGGGCGTATCAGCAGTCAAGATATAACATTTTAAAATTAGTCGAGTGCGGCCATTTTGAACTGACCGCCATCTTGAATAGATAAAACTAGGTAGACTGCTATACCGACTAACCCTCTATCAGAAATAACATTACGGAGCGGAGAGTTAATAATTGAGAAAAAATTTTCCCCGTTTTAAAAATTTGTATTGCATCCGCTAGATAGCGCTGACCTAGCGTAAAAATATCGCCACTCCCTAAAGCTAACAGTGAAATTCGATCCAAAAAACCATCTTGGAAACGTGATTTTGATATCAGTTTAATTCTTGAACCTTATCTTGCTGAATACATATGTCACGTGTTTGCAAAGTTATTTTATATATTACAGCTCATTTATATCACAATTTTCGAATAATTAAATGGTCACTTATCGCTCTTTTAGTTTTCTTACAAACAATTAATAATATCCCTTATGTAACACTGATTATACTTACCTGGCGTCGCTGCAGCCTTGATCTGAAAGGAGGCGGGCTTGGATGAGGTTGCACCATTGCACTCTGGTGTGATTGACTCTAACCACTTGTGCTAATTGCAATAGATGGGGCGTATAATTTCTGGTAGTGGGGTCCTGCGTACGCGCTTGACCCCTTTCTTTAAATGTTAAAATGATACACACTGACTACTAAGAACATACTAAATTGTCTGTGATGGAGTAATTGTGAAGTGTAGTAGCCAACGAAAAGCATTCATAACTCATGAAGCTGGGTCTGTAGCCGCGAACCAAAAACCGAAGTAGGAAGTCATATATGTAGTTCTTTCTGACGCAGCCATGGTCGAGTAATAAGTAGTCCATGGATGGGAATTTGAAACTTAAGCCTGAGATAATTAAGATCCGTTCAGCCCCAGGAACAGAAACCCACAAACAAACAATGCCCTGCGCTATACAGGGTGTCCACTAAAAAAAATTATAAATAACTGAAAAAGTTTTTGTTTTCAAATTTCTATGGATTATTCTTTGTGCAGGGTGACATTTACTAGTGTACAATTGAATGACCTTGAACCATACCTTCAAAGTCATTTAAAAACTATCTCGAGAAACGTTGTATTAAAGGATTTAATTCCAATTAGAAAGTTGTTGCTCGCCATATTATTCGCTCAAAAAACTTTGATTTGACGAGATTTGACCAATCAGAAGCCCCGAAATTTTTTATTGCAGGGTCTTGCGTTCGCGCTCGACCCTTTAAAACCTAAAATTAAAGTAAATGCAATGAATGTATCAGTACAACCACATGTAACATAATTACTCATAAGTGTGCCTCTGTTTAACATATCTGTATTAAAAATTTAATGAGACCTTGTTTCATAGCGTAAAACTGGTTTGAACTTCCTTCCCTCCCCACCAGAACTAGTTTTGATGACGATAAAAACGTTATCAACTGGGAAATGACGTCAATTACGTCATATCCTTGCAAAAAGTTCTTCCTGGCACACTTTTGAGTAATTATGTTACATATGGTAGAACCCATCTCCCTTACAATGCTTCCCTATTGCATACGAAAGCGGGAACATTGCCGGGACATCCAAAATACTAATTACAATCCATACTCAAATCAAGTAAGCTATATCTTTTGTTAAGAGAGCAAAAATATCTTTTATCCTTACAAGCTGGTTTTCACCAAAGATAATAGAGACCTCGTACCGTTTACTCTAAGTCACTGTTAGCTTCGACCACTACCAAAGGCGGAGATTTTTCGGCCTCCGCCGGAAATATATTTCGCTAAATAAAGTGAACTCTGTTAAATATTAATAGATTAGAGTTAGGTGAAATTTATTGTCGGATAGCAGGAATCCATACCTCTAATTGGAATGCTTATTGCGGCAGATTTTCGTCTCGATGTGGCTGAGAGTTTTTTGACGTCACTATGTTAACTTAACAAACAACACGTGAGAGGGAAGCGCGCGCAGAGGGGATTTTTTCTCTCGTAGGCGGGGCCAAAGCCGTCAGAGTGATCTTACCATACGCGATACGGCAAGATAAGCATTCCAAGTAGAGCTAGGTAATCCTGCTGATACTAATACGAAGAGCGTGATTTTTCCACTTAAAAATTGAATTCACCTTCATTCGTAGTAACATCTGCTTCTACATTAAAAAGATCATGGCAACTCTGTTTAATAATATTTTACAACTTAGGACTAACGATTGGAGGGAAAACAACTAATTTTTCAATGTAAATTAAGTCAAAGATTTTTTCCACCGAGCTTAAGGGCGAGAAATTTTTTATATCAGGGGAGGCTTTTGAGAATTGCCTTTAAAAACGGACGAGAACTAAGGACATCTATTGATCAGGTAATGAAATTACTCTGATAATTATTATTGTTAAATACCGACCGCTTTAGTTGGCTCGGGTAACATTGATTTCGAGTAGAGGTTCGAAAACCAGGATCTTTCCCATTAACGTTTTCGAAAAGATGCGATTACTTGACTGGAAGTGGGTAAACACTATAGGGTGTATTTTCGTGACATCATCATTACTGTAGTTGAAGGCTAGTGTCATCCATAACTATCTACCTTAGAGCAATGGCCGCCATCTTCTCGTTAATACCACCTATAGACTACACGCGAGGCAATGAATTCCAAGAGCAGTACGAAGTTTCACTTTAGTCAAAAACCTGACGCCGGCGAGCATAGATTTAAAATATTCCGATAGGCTAAGGACAGTAAATACAGGGACGAGAAAGTGTATTGGCGGCCTCTGTTGGAATATATCACATAAAACGACCTAAACGCGAGGAGAGTTAGTTGTAAACAAAAAAAAAATGGCAGTCACCTAATTTTAGCGGTTCTTGGCGAGGCTTAAGCGTTCAAAACGAATGGGCATTTTTTTATTTACGCTGGTAGTTTTATTTTTAATTTAACATCAAAATGGTAAAAACTAACTACAATAGCACTATCCATGGCTGCGGTTTGTTTACATCTAACTCCCCGTGAATATGAAGACGATTAAAATCGAAATATTTTTTCCTGCTTTCTGGTCCCTGTATCTACTGTCCTTGGATAGGCCTAACACATGTTTTCCCGTGGACGCTCATCGTCGCTATGGTTTTGATCTACTGAAAATAAACTCTTACGCAATTTCTAAAAGCAGCCCATTCCCCTGGTGCCGCTTTATGCCTAAGCGGAATCGACCAAATAAACTGTAGCTAGCACGTCCAAGCCAGCGTTGTAATTCAAATGTGCACACGTACTAATGTGCATGTATTCATTAAACGTACATCGCTTTGTGAAAATCTTCCTTACATTTTCATACGAATACGTGATCCAATTCTACGACGGGTTCATTACTTCTATTAGACCCAAGATTAGTCTTTTAGACCAATAATTTAATATCTAAAAGCTACATAGTAAATGTTTATCTTTCGTATAGATTAAGGAAGGGGTCGAGCGCGTACGCAGGACCCCTCTACCAGAAATTATACGCCCCATCTATTGCAATTTGCAAAAGTGGTTGGAGTCAACTACACCAGAGTGCAATGGTGCAATCTCGTCCAAGCCCGCCCCCTTCCAGATCAAGGCCGCAGCGACGCCAGGTAAGTATATTCAACATCATGTGAAAAATAGCATTAAGTTTTTAAAGGCTTACTAAAAAGTTTCATGCGACCTTTTAAATATTCGATATTTGTAATACAAATGTGCGTGGATATATTCAATAACTTTGTAAACGCGTAAAGTAGGTTTTTAGAAAGATGCTGTTAAAAAATTAACTGAAACCAATATCACATTTCTAAAGATGGATGACTGTTTCGAATTTCGCTGTACACTTTAGGATGGGGCGATATTTTTACGTCAGGTCAGCGCTATCTAGCGATTGTAATACAAATTTATAAAACGGGTAAAACGGAAAATTTTCATACTTCGTACTTTGGAAGTACCTGATAGTATTCCCTATCGCTTGTTAGTTTAGAAGAATTTGAGAGAGGCTGGCAATCCGATCGCAGTTGTAAGAATCCGTGAGACAATTTGGGGAAATAGAGTTTCTGCTATCCACTTTCAGCACCGATATTTCAGAAACAGGCTACTCGGTATAGCAGTCAATCGAGCTCTATCTAATTAAGATGTCGGCCAATTCAAAATGGTCGCACTCGTGAGCCAGATGGGACAGACCAACTAAAGACGATTTTATATTCCGACAACTTGGGGTGATCAAAATAATTATGTTTGTCGTAGTTTATCGAGTTCTTTCCATTCAAAATGGCTATCAGTTCAAAATGGTGGCACTGGGCTAATTTAGAAAGACTATATCTCGGCCGCTGATACACCTATTCCTTTGCCCTATACGCCTATTCCTTTGCCCTATACAGAATACGATAGGAAAGAAGGTAATACAGGTTTTTTTTATTACTTACAGGACAACGGGACAAATTGGTTTTTCTTCTTCAGAAATTGGTTTATCGGTCAATTTGTTTTATCCAATTTAACTTTCTATATCTATTATCTGCGTATAACAAGAATACTTTTCGCCTTTTAGAAATTGTTTTAGGCTTGAAAGTGGTAAGAACGGCCAGTAGCGGCGCCAGCAACAGGCCGGTGTAGGCCTGGGCTTAATTGAAATTTTGGCAGGGGCTCCAAAAGTCGTCTTAAGGGGCCCCCGAAATGTAACATATGGGCCTCCAAATTTTTTAAATATCAGAAAATTCTGTAATCTGTTAGCGAAATAATTTATTTATCTATTAATTTTTCAATATTCAACGCGAGTGATTCGCTTAACGACACTGCTGTTTTTATTCCTTTCAAAGGTAAGAGTAACTTTTCTTTGACAGTAGTGTATTTTTTTGTTTTAATTTTTGGCTAGCGCTATATCCAAATTGTATCTTTAATTTTATCTTTTCAAATAAATGGTTCTTAAACTTATACTTTACTTACAAGGAGACTACCCGAGGTGTAACTCATCGATTTTATTTAAATTCAGGGATTAAGTAGACCTTCATGTAACTTAAAAAACCCCAAAGGGAAAAATTGCGATGGGCTTTAGTTTTACCATGGCAACCGAAAACGTTTTTGACAACTAAAGTACTATATTTATCTATGTAAATTGACATTTATGAAATTATAAAAAAAAATTCAACAAAAGGTGGTTAAATTTGGGTAAATATCTAATTTTGGGTAAATATATAATTCTGGGTAAATATCTATTTTTGGGTAATTATCTAATTTTGGGTAATTATCTAATTTTGGGTAAATATCTGATTTTGGGTAAGTATCTAATTTTGGGTAAATACATAATTCTTGGTAAATATCTCATTTTGGGTAAATGTCTAATTTTTCTTCAATGGATAATTTTTGGTAACTATCTTTTTTTGGTTATTTTTATGGGTAACTATCTTAATTAGGGTAAATATCTAAATTTGGTAAATATTTAAATTTTGGTAAATATTTAAATTTTGGTAAATATTTAAATTTTGGTAAATATTTAAATTTTGGTAAATATTTAAATTTTGGTAAATATTTAAATTTTGCTAAATATTTTAATTTAAATATTGAAATTGAATTTAGGTATTTTAATTTGGGTAAGAATTTAAATTTGGGTATTTTAATTTGGTTATTTAAATTTGGGTTTTTAAATTTGCTTATTTAAACTTAAGTTTTTAAATTTGGGTAACTATTTTAATTTGAAATATCTTAATTCGGGTTAATATCTAAATTTGGGTAAACTTCTAAATTTGGGGTCATTCCACAACAAATCAACTAAATGTTTTTTAACTTACCACCCTACCTTTTAAGATTTGGATAAAAATTAGTCTTAAGGGTTATTCTGGTCGATAAAGCCGAATAAATTTGGGTAAAAATCTAAATTCAAATGGGTATATTGGGTAAATTTACTATAAATATCTAAATTCAGGTAAATTGGTAAAATTCATAACAATTGTCTAAATTTGGGTAGATTGATCAGGTACTATAAATTGGGTAAATTCATATCTAATGTCTAAATTTGTTTAGTTACTGTAAATTGGATAAAATTTTATCAGCTACCGTAAATTGGATGAAATTTTATCAAGTTTTTAAATTGAATAAAATTCAAGCAGGTTATGTAAATTTAATTCGAAAAGCTTTATTAAGTACTTGTAAAATTCGAAGAATTTAGATAGTGAAACCATTTTTTAAACAAATATTATATTTAAAGTTAAACAATAAAGTTTAAGATAAATTTTTAAGATATTTACCCAAAATTGGATTTTTACCCAAAATTGGATTTTTACCCAAAATTAGATTTTTACCCAAAATTAGATATTTACCCGGAATTAGATATTTACCCAAAATTAGATATTTACCAAAATTGGATATTTACCCAAATTTAACCACCTTTGTTTAAAAAATTTCAAATTTTCATAAGACCCTTAGAATCTTTTATTTTACCATGTTAATTTACATAGAGAAATATTATATATTAGGTGTCAAAAACATTTTCGGTTGCCATGGTAAAACTAAAGACCATCGCATTTTTTCCCTTAGGGGTTTTTTAAGTTACATGAAGGTCTACTTAATCCCTGAATTTAAACAAAATCGATGAGTTACACCTCGGGTAGTCTCCTTGTTAGTGTACCTATGGACATTTGTTTTCGCAAAGTTGTAAGTTCTGATGTAAGGAATGATTGTAAATTGATAGACTTGAATTCAACCGTAGAAATAAGTAAATAACCACTAATTTGTTAAGTGTTATTAGTTCTAATTTCTTCGTCGCGTACCCATTTTACCCAAAAATTGCTTCACTTGCTTAAAAAAAAATAATCCACGCTACTGAGAACGGCATAAAATTAAATTTTATTTTTCTTCTCAAGGGTGGTACGTAGAATAGGCGAGCCGAATCAAATTTGAGAGTAAATTGGGATGATCGGAGATTCCACGTTTTAAAAAATATGTAAACTTCCTCAACCGGTGCGCTACACTGATAGAAAAATGTACTGTAACAATTACAGAAATTTACTGGCAACCCCTGATGCCAGAAATCCGCTGTATATTTTACAGTCAAATCTGTTTGTCGATAGTACAGTAAGTTTCTGTAAAATACACACTACTTTGCATATTCCAAGAAAGAGACCATTTCGGTAAATTCTACAGTGTGTTTCTAATATGTGTTATTTACAGAAATATTAATAAACTTTACAGTTTCGTCATTCATTGAAAACCAGTAATTTTTACAGAAACATCGGCACATTTCACTGTTTTTCACTCGGAGACCAAAACTATCGAAATTACAGAAGCTTCCTGGCAGCACATGATGGTCGACTATTTTAATAAGATTTACAGGTAATTGAGTTTGAAATATTCACTGTAAAATGAACCGGTGTATCGTTATCCGCAATTGCCCATATGTTCTTTTAACTTTATTGCGTGTTTCAGAGTTCTAACCGAATGAATGTTTTAAGGATTTTTATGGTTTTAGAATTTTGTATTCTAGGGAATTTATTTATACTTGTTACTGGACTTAGGCCTAAGGTGGTGCCTTGCTGATTATTATTAAATCTGTAATGTTTTCTGAATTTATTCGTGTTTGTATTACACCAAGGGCAAAATTCATCCAGAGATTCCAACCATGTGTCGCCCTTTAATGACCTAACAGCATGGCTTAAAGGGGAACGGTCAAGCTTTTACCAGTTAAATAGCCCTATAGCCCGTTAAAAACTAAAATTTATGGTGAAAACCGCATAAAAAATATTAAGCGGTTAATTTTTAATAAAATAAAGAAATTTAGGGAAAATGAAAAGCGCGCGCGCTGCTGAAGACGCGAAAGATTTGTTTTGCACGCGCGGCGCGTTCCAGTTATACGAGACCTAAGCCTAAGTTGCCTGATTTCAAAATTACGTTTTTGCGCGCGAAAGTACCTTTACATTATGAGGTATAGCAGGCTTATTTACCTGCGTTTATACCCTATAATGGCGGCGTATTTTCACGCGCAAAATGAATTTTAAGATCCCCTAATTGCTCAAATTTAAAAGCTAGTATAGTTCGCAAATCGCTCACTAAGGTACTGCTGGCGCTGGCGATACACCTTAAGATGGCGGCGAAAATTCAAACCCAAATACTCGGCGTTATTTTATGTTTCAACTTTTTAGGCCAAAAACTATTTTTTCAAGAAAAAAAAGGTAAGTGTAAGTATATTGAACGTCTTGTTGATATTTTGATATGCAAATAAGGCAATATTTGGAAAACCTTGGCCGTTCCTTTTTAAGATCTCTAGCTGAAATCGAAAACTGCCGTTATCAATAAAATTAATATACAACTATTTTGCTTAGAGTTTCCATACTCATCGAACAACTTCTATTCTCGGGCATCGGTTGAAATTCGATGTTCTGGTAAATGTCCCAAAGTCAAAATTTTCAATGTCAATAGGGCAACATTGTTGTATTTTAGTTTTATTGATACCTGCAGTTTCCGATGATAACAAAAGTAACTACGCAGTACCGGTTACTGTTGGAATCTCTGACTGGAATTTTAACTTTTGTATATCGTTGAACACCGAAACGCCATGCAATCATTTTGAAGAATTTCGCCATAAATTGCAATGGACCGCTCACATATATTGATGGAAAAATTTCAAAATACACCAACATTTAAATGCATAAATGAAAGTTCAACGGATTTTAATCTTCCAAAATAATTTTTTACTTCTGCAGGACGTTTCTCAACCTTTGGGTCCCCCGATCGTAAAAACTTAATTACTTAGCCTTTAAGAGTTACTTTAATTCTACGAAGAATTCTGTTAGCAGAAAAAAGTAGTTTATTAATAATAAATCTTCGAGAAGATGTGAATTGGTTATAACGCTTTTCCCTTCACTAATCCTTAATCTTTACGCATAACATGTACAACCTTTGAAATGACTAACAGTTATTTATTAACAGTTGTCAAGTGTTAATCTATTTCAGAGTGTCACTATGATATCTAATTTCTTTTTAATTTTACACGAAAAACTTTATTTAAATGTTATATAAGTTTATGACAACAGTTTGAACTGTCAAAATTAAAAAAAAAGTTTTTAAATATATGTATTTCCAACAAAGAAATATGCCTATCTAGATTTTTAATTTAAATTATTCCCAAAATTGTCAAAATATTATCTTAATTATTATTTCATATTTTTAAATAACGTGATTTTAACCAGGAATAATTTATAGTATAAGGAAGTACTTAAAAAGAATAAACATTCTAATTACAGTATTTTCCCAAAATATATTTAATTCGAGTTAGGAAAAGTTGCCATTATTAATACTTTCGATTTCGCTCAATAGATGGCGGAATCACAATATTTCCAAAACCAAAAGTACTTTTCGCCAACATTTTATAAACGAAGAGAGAAGGTTGTGACGAGTTTCCACTTCCGATTACGTAATATCTCTAACCGAAATCGTTGGGTGTCACACTTAAGTTTGTTATGTTACTTATATTTTGACAAATAGGACATTAATGTAACATAGAAGTCATGTAGACCTAGGAGCAACAAACACAGCACCCCACACAAGGAGAGCGCAACCCGTCAAAAGTCGTGGATTTTCTTGCGTACATTTTTCATTGGTTAGACGCTTTAGCGCCTGCTGCCGTCGGAAGGGAAATATTCGGAAATTGTCTTCTCCCCCGCCCGTAAAACGTTCAGCGTAAAGGGTCGTGACGCTCGTCCAATGAAATTCGTGCACAACCCTTCGTTAGCGTGTTTAAAGGCTATAGCTGCGTTCTACTTGTGTTTGTTGCTCCTAGTGTAGACAATATGCAGTAAACATATACTCTTTATTAGTATGGTCGTCAAAAATTCATATATACCGGTGCTCCAAACGAATAAACAGCCTACTACACCGGTGGTCTCATCAGAATGCCCTACGCCAGCATCCACAAGCCCGGACATGTGACAAACCCAGCAACCCAGCATGAGTAGTAGTGCCCTACTACTGACGGTCTCACCCTCTACGCAAGCCACTCATAAATTGGGCGAATATAGCAACTCCAGCTGACACCCTACCTACGTTGGTAGAGAGCCACACCTTTCAGTGGTGTAGTCCTAAAACAAAAAGAACCGGGGCGCTACATGGGTACGGCCAACTTCTATTTCGCGCGTAATCGAAGTTGGCTGTACCAGCCGCTATAAATGTACGTCCAACTTCGATATTTAGCGTGATCGAAGCTGGCCGTACCTAGGTAACTATTGGAAATTGTTATGGTCTTTTCCTGTGGGCAAAAATTATAATATATTCATATACCCCTTTATTCGAGAAACATTATTTACGGAATAGAAGAAAGGTGCACCCTGGCAAGTTAAAAAAAGAGGCAGGGTGCGCCCTGCCTTTGGAAAAAGCACCGGGGTGAAGCCCTGGCCCGCCCTGGCCCGACTACACCACTGACACCTTTCAGAAAGAGCTCCTAAAGGGAAACGACGGTCACACAGCTGGCACCGGACATCCGGTGTTGCCCCATAAAGCCGGGAAACTGGACGAACGCGCCTCATACGGAGACCCGCCGACCCACAGCAGGTTGCCCAATCCTCCGAGGCAGCCTGTTTACCTGAACCATCTCCGTTAGACTGAGTCGAAACCCATTTTCCAGCCCATACCTGACCGAATTCGGACGTGGATATAGGATCAGTTGACCACAGCTAACACCTCCCAGTGCACCACGGTCCTTATGGGTTACAAGAGCCGGACCCCGACTACCGGTAAAGCCACCAGCTAGTGCACACTCTGACCTATTAATATTTCCGACATACTGGCTAAAATTATGTAGGTGCTCGCCATTGACGCATTAAGCCAAAACTAGGACATTCATTTAGTACCCAATTAGCCGTTTTAGTTTGTAGAAAGCCACGTAGCGGCCAATATGAGAAGCTCATATAACAATAAATCTCAAAGCGTCTGCTTAGCTGAGGAAAATACAGCCCTTTATTAGTTTCTCATGTTGGCTCCATTTAACCGGAGAAGGCTAATTTCCCATTATCGTTTATTGCTTTCGGAATTAGTTGTAACACAAGTAAGATAATATGTGTAACTTTGACACCGAACCTTTTTCGACACGGACATTCTCGTCAAGCTTCGACTGGGACTCGCATTAGAACCATGGACCTCTTCTCTAAGGGGACTCGCTGTTCCCGTTATTTTGACACGGTAGTCGTGTCCTAAATCGGAAGGCTTACTGAGGTACACCAGCACCTATGAAGCGCCTCACGAATTCTGTAGAACTATCACAACCAGCGGCTTAGTCGGGGCTTAGGTGACAGTCCGTGCGATAAAGTTAGGTTTAGTTAATTACATTTTTTAAGTTTAGAAATGAAATGGGTTCCTAGTGAATTTTATTAAAACACCTCAGCTATATGCGGCTTACTGATTATTTTTACTTAACACAGTGGTTAATAGCCATTACTTAAACTTTTAAAGAACCATTTTTAAAAATAAAAGGTCTAAAACTTACTAAGCCTAATTATTTAACCGACAACAATGGCGCCATTTTGTCAAAATGCTATACCGACTAACCCTCTATCAGAATTATCATTTCGGAGCGGAGAGTTAATAATTGAGACGAAATTTCCCCCGTTTTACAAATTTGTATTGCATCCGCTAGATAGCGCTGACCTAGTCTAAAATATCGCCACTTCCTAAAGCGAACTGTGAAATTCGATCCAGAAAACCATCTTTGAAACGTGATTTTGATATCGGTTTAATTCTTGAACCTTATCTTGCTGAGTACCTATGTCATGCGTTTGCAAAGTTATTTTATATATTACAGCTCATTTGTATCACAAATTTCGAATAATTAAATGGTCACTTATCGCTCTTTTAGTTTACTTACAAACAATTAATAATATCCCTTAAGTAACAGAGATTATACTTACCTGGCGTCGCTGCAGCCTTGATCTGACAGGAGGCGGGCTTGGATGAGGTTGCACCAATGCACTCTGGTGTGAGTGACTCCAACCACTTTTGCTAATTGCGATAGATGGGGCGTATAATTTCTGGTAGCGGGGTCTTGCGTACGCGCTCGACCCCTTTCTTTAAATGTTAAAATGATAAACACTGACCACTAAGAACATTCTAAATTTTTTGTGATGGCGTAATTGAGAAGTGTAGTAGTCAACGAAAAGCATTCATAGCTCATGAAGCTGGGTCTGTAGCCGCGAACCAAAAACCGAAGTAGGAAGTCAGTCATGATCGAGTAATAAGTAGTCCATGTATGGGATGGGAATTTGAAACTTATGCCTGAGATTATTAAGATAAGGAGGTGCAAGAAGGGGGTAGAATGTAGCTCGTAAAACCACGTGATCCGTTTTTCAGCCCCAGAACAGAAACCCACAAACAAACAATGCCCTGCGCTATACAGGGTGTCCACTAAACCAAATTATAAATAACTGAAAAAGTTATTTTTTTTTCAAATTTCTATGGAACATTCTTTGTGCAGGGTGACATTTACTAGTGTAAAATTGAATGACCTTGAACCATACCTTCAAAGTCATTTAAAAACTATCTCGAGAACCGTTGTATTAAAGGATTTGGTTCCAATTAGAAAGTTGTTGCTCGCCATATTATTCGCTCAAAAAACTTTGATTTGACGCGATTTGACCAAACAGAACTTACAGAAGCCCAGAATTAAAGATTATTCAATTTTACACTAGTAAATGTTGCCCTGCACGAGGAATGTTCCATAGAAATTTTAAATTAAAAAAAAGTTTCAGTTAGTTATTATTTTTCGTTTTTAGTGGACACCCTGTACAATAAATTTATAATTATATTTCATAAGAATTTCAGATTGTCGAAATAATTAGTGAGAACTTTTTTTCAAATTTACGTCATAGGTAAACTCATAAGCAAATCAAACTAGAAAAATACAGAAAACCAATTAATCTAAAGTCAAATCACGCTCGATGACTTGGGCCTAAGGTGTTGCCTTGGGTATTAGCCTAGCTGATTATTTTTTTTAAATTTGCGAGATGAAAGAAGCCCTAACTTTAATCTTGTATGACAGCTAAATTCTTGCAAAATCACCAAGAAATACATTTTCTATAAATTAATTGACCTCTAACTGACTTTAACATACTCTCTTGACGAAGCCTGGATCTCTATCAATTAGAAGAGGGCTTGGAGAAGTTCTTTCCTTGGCACTGCGGGTGGTACTGACTCTTACCACTGGTCACAAATTGCGACTTGCGGGTCATGCGTTCGCGCTCGACCCATTTAAAATATAAATATGAAATAGATGCAATGAATGTATCAGTAGAACCCATCTCCCTCACAATGCTCTCCCAATTGCGTAGCGAAAGCTTGAACACTTACTGGACATCCAAAATACTAATTACAATCCATACTCAAAACAAGTAAGCTATATCTTTTGTTAAGAGAGCAAAAATATCTTTTATCCTTACAAGCTGGTTTTCACCAAACATAATAGAGACCTCGTACCGTTTACTCTAAGTCACTGTTAGCTTCGACCACTACCAAAGGCGGAGATTTTTCGGCCTCCGCCGGAAATATAATTCGCTAAATAAAGTGAACTCTCTTAAATATTAATAGATTAGAGTTAGGTTAAATTTATTGTCTGATAGCAGGAATCCATTTTGCTACTTGGAATGCTTATTGCGGCAGATTTTCGTCTCGAGAGTTTTTTTGACGTCACTATGTTAACTTAACAAACAACACGTGAGAGAGGAGCGCGCGATGAGGGGATTTTTTCTCTCGTAGGCGGGGCCAAAGCCGTCAGAGTGATCTTACCATACGCGATACGGCAAGATAAGCATTCCAAGTAGAGCTAGGTAATCCTGCTGATACTAATACGAAGAGCGTTAAATGACTTGTAAACCAATTTGCATTTTTCCACTTCATTCGTAGTAACATCTGCTTCTACATTAAAAAGATCAAGGCAACTCTGTTTAATAATATTTTACAACTTAGGACTAACGATTGGAGGGAAAACAACTAATTTTTCTATGTAAATTAAGTCGATGATTTTTTATATCAGGGGATGCTTTTGAGAATTGCCTTTAAAAACGGACGAGAACTAAGGACATCTATTGATCAGGTAATGAAACTACTCTGATAATTATTATTGTTAAATACCGACCGCTTTAGTTGGCTCGGGTAACCTTGGAGGAATAAAACAAGTATACAGGAGTTGCGGAGAGCTGCGAAATCGGTTTCGTCAGTGACCGTGAACTCGTGCGAGACGGAGGGGTTCAAACGCGACTAGCGCCAACTGCATACGGAATTTTGCAACTACTATCGTTTTATATCATTGTTTTCGCGTCGTCTGGTTTGTTTTATTCCTCCAAACAAATACGAGTCATTTTGGAAAAAAGCGCAAAGAATTTAGAAATGTTTCAAAACAAACCAGACGACGTGAAAACAATGCTGTAAAATGCTAATAGTTGCAAAATTACGTATGCAGTTGGCGCTAGTCGCGTTTGAACCCCTCCGTCTCGCGCGAGTTCACGGTCACTGACGAAACCGATTTCGCAGCTCTCCGCAACTCCTGTATACTTGTTTTATTCCTAAAAGGGGTAACATTGATTTCGAGTATAAGTTCGAAAACCGAGATCTTTCCCATTAACGTTTTCGAAAAGAAGCGATTACTTTGACAGGAAGTGGGTAAACACTAAAGGGTGTATTCTCGTGACATCATCATTACTGTAGTTGAAGGCTAGTGTCATCCATAACTATCTACCTTAGAGCAATGGCCGCCATCTTCTCGTTAATACCACCTATAGACTACACGCGAGGCAATGAATTCCAAGAGCAGTACGAAGTTTCACTTTAGTCAAAAACCTGACGCCGGCGAGCATAGATTTAAAATATTCCGATAGGCTAAGGACAGTAAATACAGGGACGAGAAAATGTATTGGCGGCCTCTGTTGGAATATATCACATAAAACGACCTAATCGCGAGGAGAGTTAGTTGTAAACAAAAAAAAATGGCAGTCACCTAATTTTAGCGGTTCTTGGCGAGGCTTAAGCGTTCAAAACGAATGGGCATTTTTTTATTTACGCTGGTAGTTTTATTTTTAATTTAACATAAAAATGGTAAAAACTAACTACAATAGCACTATCCATGGCTGCGGTTTGTTTACATCTAACTCCCCGTGAATATGAAGACGATTAAAATCGAAATATTTTTTCCTGCTTTCTGGTCCCTGTATCTACTGTCCTTGGATAGGCCTAACACATGTTTTCCCGTGGACGCTCATCGTCGCTATGGTTTTGATCTACTGAAAATAAACTCTTACGCAATTTCTATAAGCAGCCCATTCCCCTGGTGCCGCTTTATGCCTAAGCGGAATCGACCAAATAAACTGTAGCTAGCACGTCCAAGCCAGCGTTGTAATTCAAATGTGCACACGTACTAATGTGCATGTATTCATTAAACGTACATCGCTTTGTGAAAATCTTCCTTTCATTTTCATACGAATACGTGATCCAATTCTACGACGGGTTCATTACTTCTATTAGACCCAAGATTAGTCTTTTAGACCAATAGTTTAATATCTAAAAGCTACATAGTAAATGTTTATCTTTCGTATAGATTAAGGAAGGGGTCGAGCGCGTACGCAGGACCCCTCTACCAGAAATTATACGTCCCATCTATTGTAATTTGCAAAAGTGGTTGGAGTCGACTACACCAGAGTGCAATGGTGCAATCTCGTCCAAGCCCGCCCCCTTCCAGATCAAGGCCGCAGCGACGCCAGGTAAGTATATTCAACATCATGTGAAAAATAGCATTAAGTTTTTAAAGGCTTACTAAAAAGTTTCATGCGACCTTTTAAATATTCGATATTTGTAATGCAAATGTGCGTGGATATATCCAATAACTTTGTAAACGCGTAAAGTAGGTTTTTAGAAAGATGCTGTTAAAAAATTAAATGAAACCAATATCACATTTCTAAAGATGGATGACTGTTTCGAATTTCGCTGTACACTTGAGGATGGGGCGATATTTATACGTCAGGTCAGCGCTATCTAGCCATTGTAATACAAATTTATAAAGCGGGTAAAACCGAAAATTTTCATACTTCGTACTTTGGAAGTACCTGATAGTATTCCCTATCGCTTGTCAGTTTAGAGGAATTTGAGAGAGGCTGGCAATCCGATCGCAGTTGTAAGAATCCGTGAGACAATTTGGGGAAATAGAGTTTCTGCTATCCACTTTCAGCACCGATATTTCAGAAACAGGCTACTCGGTATAGCAGTCAATCGAGCTCTATCTAATTAAGATGTCGGCCAATTCAAAATGGTCGCACTCGTGAGCCAGATGGGACAGACCAACTAAAGACGATTTTATATTCTGACAACTTGGGGTGATCAAAATAATTATGTTTGTCGTAGTTTATCGAGTTCTTTCCATTCAAGTGGCGATCAGTTCAAAATGGCGGCACTCGGCTCATTTAGAGAGACTAAATGTCGGCCGCTGATACACCTATTCCTTTGCCCTATACGCCTATTCCTTTGCCCTATACAGAATATGATAGGAAAGAAGGTAATACAGGTTTTTTTTATTACTTACAGGACAACG
Organism: Leiobunum rupestre; assembly: GCF_980474605.1. NCBI lineage: Eukaryota > Metazoa > Arthropoda > Arachnida > Opiliones > Sclerosomatidae > Leiobunum > Leiobunum rupestre. The sequence continues at coordinate 38,849,815 of NC_143394.1, read as the reverse complement.
GGACAAATTGGTTTTTCTTCTTCAGAAATTGGTTTAACGGTCAATTTGTTTTATCCAATTTAACTTTCTATATCTATTATCTTTGTATAACAAGAATACTTTTCGCCTTTTAGAAATTGTTTTAGGCTTGAAAGTGGTAAGAACGGCCAGTAGCGGCGCCAGCAACAGGCCGGTGTAGGCCTGGGCTTAATTGAAATTTTGGCAGGGGCTCCAAAAGTCGTCTTAAGGGGCCCCCGAAATGTAACATATGGGCCTCCAAATTTTTTAAATATCAGAAAATTCTGTAATCTGTTAGCGAAATATTTTATTTATCTATTAATTTTTCAATATTCAACGCGAGTGATTCGCTTAACGACACTGCTGTTTTTATTCCTTTCAAAGGTAAGAGTAACTTTTCTTTGACAGTAGTGTATTTTTTTGTTTTAATTTTTGGCTAGCGCTATATCCAAATTGTATCTTTAATTTTATCTTTTCAAATAAATGGTTCTTAAACTTATACTTTACTTATAAGGAGACTACCCGAGGTGTAACTCATCGATTTTATTTAAATTCAGGGATTAAGGAGACCTTCATGTAACTTAAAAAACCCCAAAGGGAAAAATTGCGATGGGCTTTAGTTTTACCATGGCAACCGAAAACGTTTTTGACAACTAAAGTAATATATTTATCTATGTAAATTGACATTTATGAAATTATAAAAAAAAAATTCAACAAAAGGTGGTTAAATTTGGGTAAATATCTAATTTTGGGTAAATATATAATTCTGGGTAAATATCTATTTTTGGGTAATTATCTAATTTTGGGTAATTATCTAATTTTGGGTAAATATCTGATTTTGGGTAAGTATCTAATTTTGGGTAAATACATAATTCTTGGTAAATATCTCATTTTGGGTAAATGGCTAATTTTTCTTCAATGGATAATTTTTGGTAACTATCTTTTTTTGGTTATTTTTATGGGTAACTATCTTAATTAGGGTAAATATCTAAATTTGGTAAATATTTAAATTTTGGTAAATATTTAAATTTTTGTAAATATTTAAATTTTGGTAAATATTTAAATTTTGGTAAATATTTAAATTTTGCTAAATATTTTAATTTAAATATTGAAATTGAATTTAGGTATTTTAATTTGGGTAAGAATTTAAATTTGGGTATTTTAATTTGGTTATTTAAATTTGGGTTTTAAAATTTGCTTATTTAAACTTAAGTTTTTAAATTTGGGTAAATATTTTAATTTGAAATATCTTAATTTGGGTAAATATCTAAATTTGGGTAAACTTCTAAATTTGGGGTCATTCCACGACAAATCAACTAAATGTTTTTTAACTTACCACCCTACCTTTTAAGATTTGGATAAAAATTAGTCTTAAGGGTTATTCTGGTCGATAAAGCCGAATAAATTTGGGTAAAAATCTAAATTCAAATGGGTATATTGGGTAAATTTACTATAAATATCTAAATTCAGGTAAATTGGTAAAATTCATATCAAATGTCTAAATTTGGGTAGATTGATCAGGTACTATAAATTGGGTAAATTCATATCTAATGTCTAAATTTGTTTAGTTACTGTAAATTGGATAAAATTTTATCAGCTACCGTAAATTGGATGAAATTTTATCAGCTACCGTAAATTGGATGAAATTTTATCAAGTTTTTAAATTGAATAAAATTCAAGCAGGTTATGTAAATTTAATTCGAAAAGCTTTATTAAGTACTTGTAAAATTCGAAGAATTTAGATAGTGAAACCATTTTTTAAACAAATATTATATTTAAAGTTAAACAATAAAGTTTAAGATAAATTTTTAAGATATTTACCCAAAATTGGATTTTTACCCAAAATTGGATTTTTACCCAAAATTGGATTTTTACCCAAAATTGGATTTTTACCCAAAATTGGATTTTCGCAAAGTTGTAAGTTCTGATGTAAGGAATGATTGTAAATTGATAGACTTGAATTCAACCGTAGAAATAAGTAAATAACCACTCATTTGTTAAGTGTTATTAGTTCTAATTTCTTCGTCGCGTACCCATTTTACCCAAAAATTGCATCACTTGCTTAAAAAAAAATAATCCACGCTACTGAGAACGGCATAAAATTAAATTTTATTTTTCTTCTCAAGTGTGGTACGTAGAATAGGCGAGCCGAATCAAATTTGAGAGTAAATCGGGATGATCGGAGATTCCACGTTTTAAAAAATATGTAAACTTCCTCAACCGGTGCGCTACACTGATAGAAAAATGTACTGTAACAATTACAGAAATTTACTGGCAACCCCTGATGCCAGAAATCCGCTGTATATTTTACAGTCAAATCTGTTTGTCGATAGTACAGTAAGTTTCTGTAAAATACACACTACTTTGCATATTCCAAGAAAGAGACCATTTCGGTAAATTCTACAGTGTGTTTCTAATATGTGTTATTTACAGAAATATTAATAAACTTTACAGTTTCGTCATTCATTGAAAACCAGTAATTTTTACAGAAACATCGGCACATTTCACTGTTTTTCACTCAGAGACCAAAACTATCGAAATTACAGAAGCTTCCTGGCAGCACATGATGGTCGACTATTTTAATAAGATTTACAGGTAATTGAGTTTGAAATATTCACTGTAAAATGAACCGTGGTATCGTTATCCGCAATTTAGGGAAAATGAAAAGCGCGTGCGCTGCTGAAGACGCGAAAGATTTGTTTTGCACGCGCGGCGCGTTCCAGTTATACGAGACCTAAGCCTAAGTTGCCCGATTTCAAAATTACGTTTTTGCGCGCGAAAGTACCTTTACATTATGAGGTATAGCAGGCTTATTTACCTGCTATTATACCCTATAATGGCGGCGTATTTTCACGCGCAAAATGAATTTTAAGATCCCCTAATTGCTCAAATTTAAAAGCTAGGATAGTTCGCAAATCGCTCACTAAGGTACTGCTGGCGCTGGCGATACACCTTAAGATGGCGGCGAAAATTCAAACCCAAATACTCGGCGTTATTTTATGTTTCAACTTTTTAGGCCAAAAACTATTTTTTCAAGAAAAAAAAGGTAAGTGTAAGTATATTGAACGTCTTGTTGATATTTTGATATGCAAATAAGGCGATATTTGGAAAACCTTGGCCGTTCCCCTTTAAGATCTCTAGCTGCCATCGAAAACTGCCGTTATCAGTAAAATTAATATACAACTATTTTGCTTAGAGTTTCCATACTCATCGAACAACTTCTATTCTCGGGCATCGATTGAAATTCGATGTTCTGGTAAATGTCCCAAAGTCAAAATTTTCAATGTCAATAGGGCAACATTGTTGTATTTTAGTTTTATTGATACCTGCAGTTTGCGATGATAACAAAAGTAACTACGCAGTACCGGTTACTGTTGGAATCTCTGACTGGAATTTTAACTTTTGTATATCGTTGAACATCGAAACGCCATGCAATCATTTTGAAGAATTTCGCTATAAATTGCAATGGACCTCTCACATATATTGATGAAAATTTTTCAAAATACACCAACATTTAAATGCAAAAATGAAAGTACAACGGATTTTAATCTTCCAAAATAATTTTTTACTTCTGCAGGACGTTTCTCAACCTTTGGGTCCCCCGATCGTAAAAACTCTACATGGATTACTGAGGAAATATTTTTGCCTTCCGATTGACCTATAATTTACCCATCCAGTACTAGCTGTTGAAGAGTTATGTAAAATTCGGCATCAGCTACACTGTACGTGAATCTAATACCTACAAATCCCGAGGAATTGTATGTAAAAGCAACGTAACATTAATTACTTAGCCTTTAAGAGTTACTTTAATTCTACGAAGAATTCTGTTAGCAGAAAAGAGTAGTTTATTAATAATAAATCTTCGAGAAGATGTGAATTGGTTATAACGCTTTTCCCTTCATTAATCCTTAATCTTTAAAATATTTAAATCGAGATTTATTTTAAAATATCCGCCCAAGGTTTTCTAAATCAAATACCAAGAACTATAAAATTTTCATCCGACCCGAAGGAAATTATTTTTCCTAAAAGGAATTCTATTCTGTTTTAATTTATTCTACCACCTTAAAGTAAAATTGAATCTCTCCAAAGACACGCATAACATGTACAACCTTTGAAATGACTAACAGTGATTTATTAACAGTTGTCAAGTGTTAATCTGTTACTATGATATCTAATTTTTTTTTAAATTTTACACGAAAAAACTTTATTTAAATGTTTTATAAGTTTATGACAACAGTTTGAACTGTCAAAATGAAAAAAAAAAGGTTTTTAAATATATGTATTTCCAACAAAGAAATATGCCTATCTAGATTTTTTATTTAAATTATTCCCCAAATGGTCAAAATATTATCTTAATTATTATTTCATATTTATAAATAACGTTATTTTAACTACGAATAATTTATAGTATAAGAAAGTACTTAAATAGAATTAACATTCTAATTACAGTATTTTCCCAAAATATATTTAATTAGAATTGGGAAAAGTTGCCATTATTAATACTACCGATTTCGCTCAATAGATGGCGGAATCACAGTCTCTCCAAAACCAATAAAAAATATTGTACTTTTCGCCAACACACTTACCTGACAGTAATTTTGTAAACGAAGAGTTTCCACTTCCGATTACGTAATAACTCCGCGTCAGATTATCATTAACCGCAATCTTTGGGTGTCACACTTATGTCTGTTATGTTACTTATATTTTTAAAAATAGGACATGTATAGTAACATATATTAGTATTGTCAACAAACTGCCTAAAATTAAATAGATGCTCGCCATTGACGCATTAAGCCAAAACTAGGACATTCATTTAGTACCCAATTAGCCGTTTTAGTTTGTAGAAAGCCACGTAGCGGCCAACATGAGAAGCTAATAAAACAATAAATCTCAAAGCGTCTGCTTATTTGACGAAAATCCAGCCGTTTATTAGTTTCTCATGTTGGCTCCATATAACCGGAGAAGGCTAATTTCCCATTATCGTTTATTGCTTTCGGAATGAGTTTTAACACAAGTAAGATAATATGTTTAACTTTGACCCCGATCCTTTTTCGACACGGACATTCTCGTCAAGCTTCGACTGGGACTTTGAACCATGGACCAAGAAGCAAGAATCTAAGGGGACTCGCTGTTCACGTTATTTTGACACGGTAGTCGTGTCCTAAATCGGAAGGCTTACTGAGGTACACCAGCACCTTTGAAGCGCCATAGAATTCTGTACAACGACCACTATACCAGCGGCTTAGTCGGGCCGTAGGTGACAGTACGTGCGATAAAGTACGGTTTAGTTAATTACATTTTTAAGTTTAGAAATGAAATGGGTTCCGGTGAATCTGATTAAAACACCTCAGCTTTATGCGGCTTACTGATTATTTTACTCGAGGGGCAGGTCATTTCCATTTTGGGTGCGTCTTAATCATAGTAAAATTATTAAATCAGCGTAATCATGATTAAATCAGGGTAATCAAGATTAAAAATCTAATCATGATTTAAACGAGATTTAATCATTTTAATCATGATATATTCTTTTTAATCAGGATTTAATCATTTAAATTAGATTTAATCATTTAAATTAGATTTAATCATTTAAATTAGATTTAATCATTTAAATTAGATTTAATCATTTAAATTATATTTAATCATTTAAATTAGATTTAATCATTTTAATTAGATTTAATCATTTTAATTAGATTTAATCATTTTAATTAGATTTAATCATTTTAATTAGATTTAATCATTTTAATTAGATTTAATCATTTTAATTAGAGTTAATCATTTTATTTAGATTTAATCATTTTAATTAGTTTTAATCATTTTAATTATATTTAATCATTTTAATTAGATTTAATCATTTTAATTATATTTAATCATTTTAATTAGATTTAATCATTTTAATTATATTTAATCATTTTAATTAGATTTAATCATTTTAATTAGATTTAATCATTTTAATTAGATTTAATCATTTTAATTAGATTTAATCATTTTAATTAGATTTAATCATTTTAATTAGATTTAATCATTTTAATTAGATTTAATCATTTTAATTAGATTTAATCATTTAATTAGATTTAATCATCTTAAATAGATTTAATCATTTTAATTAGATTTAATCATTTTAATTAGATTTAATCATTTTAATTAGATTTAATCATTTTAATTAGATTTAATCATTTTAATTAGATTTAATCATTTTAATTAGATTTAATCATTTTAATTAGATTTAATCATTTTAATTAGATTTAATCATTTTAATTAGATTTAATCATTTTAATTAGATTTAATCATTTTAATTAGATTTAATCATTTTAATTAGATTTAATCATTTTAATTAGATTTAATCATTTTAATTAGATTTAATCATTTTAATTATATTTAATCATTTTAATTAGATTTAATCATTTTAATTAGATTTAATCATTTTAATTAGATTTAATCATTTTAATTAGATTTAATCATTTTAATTAGATTTAATCATTTTAATTAGATTTAATCATTTTAATTAGATTTAATCATTTTAATTAGATTTAATCATTTTAATTAGATTTAATCATTTTAATTAGATTTAATCATTTTAATTAGATTTAATCATTTAATTAGATTTAATCATTTTAATTAGATTTAATCATTTTAATTAGATTTAATCATTTTAATTAGATTTAATCATTTTAATTAGATTTAATCATTTTAATTATATTTAATCATTTTAATTAGATTTAATCATTTTAATTAGATTTAATCATTTTAATTAGATTTAATCATTTTAATTAGATTTAATCATTTTAATTAGATTTAATCATTTTAATTAGATTTAATCATTTTAATTAGATTTAATCATTTTAATTAGATTTAATCATTTTAATTAGATTTAATCATTTTAATTAGATTTAATCATTTTAATTAGATTTAATCATTTTAATTAGATTTAATCATTTTAATTAGATTTAATCATTTTAATTAGATTTAATCATTTTAATTAGATTTAATCATTTTAATTAGATTTAATCATTTTAATTAGATTTAATCATTTTAATTAGATTTAATCATTTTAATTAGATTTAATCATTTTAATTAGATTTAATCATTTTAATTAGATTTAATCATTTTAATTAGATTTAATCATTTTAATTAGATTTAATCATTTTAATTAGATTTAATCATTTTAATTAGATTTAATCATTTTAATTATATTTGATCATTTTAAACACGATTTAATCAATATAATCTGTCGAATCAAGAATTTATCATTAAAATCAAAACTAAAGTTCGATTTAATCATACTAATCACGATATAATTTTTTTAATCAGGATTTAATCATTTTAAACATTCTAATCATGATCAAACGTGATTTAATCAACTTAATCGTGATTAAATTGAATTTAATCAAAATAATCACAATTAAATCGGATTTAATCTTTGAGGGGTGCGTCGTTAATCAAGGAAGTGACCTGCACCCTCGTTTTTACTTAACACAATGGTTAATAGCCATTACTTAAACTTTTAAAGAACCAATTTTAAAAATAAAAGGTCTAAAACTTACTAAGCCTAATTATTTAACCGACAACAACGGCGCCATTTTGTCAAATTTAACGTGAACTACACCGGAAATCGACGCCACGTTTATGCACATTGAACTAAAATTATCCATGATTTTCCTATTCCCAGTATTAACGCGTGTTTTTTAAAGCCTCAACAGTGAGTCCCCTTAGATTCTTGGTCCATGCTTGAACTGAGTAGCGTGTTATCGTCCTTCTTAATTAGTAGTCTAATTCGCCTTCGCCCTATTTAGACAAAACGGGGCTCAGTTCTTTGGTAATGTTTACTAATTCACATACTTATTGTTATTACTTTTGATTTTAATGAATAGCTTAATAGCTTATTTCAAATTCCTCAGTTCTTCTAATTAACAACAACTTATTCCATTATTTTAATTTACTTTGTTTAATATGTTAATGGCTTTTATTGAAATATTTGTTTAAAGAAAATTGATGCTTTTCCGTATTACACAAAAAAGACACCGTAAAGCATCGCCCTCTATCTTAGCCGCTCCGCGAAATATTAAAATTTTATCCCCCGACGATAAGCTCTGGTGATTTCTCAATGCAACTCTTTAAAAACATTTCATCGACTAGAATCTCTGTTGATAAACATAATTATTTTTGTTTAATCAAAAAGATTAGTATTATATTTTTTTATTAAAATTTGACACTAAGCATCATACCCTACATTCGAAATAACTATCTCGCGCGTAGCCAAAGCGCTTACCTATTTCCTCCCGCAGAACCGAAAAAAAAATAGTTCCAACTAAAGATAAAACCACGGCCAACTTACAGTGACCGATGGAGGCCAATTTTTCGGAGGTCACGTGCCGGAAGTGGGTAAACGCTTCGTTTCAAACCCTCAAATCAGAAAGCTCTCAGAATTCGAATCTAGTGTACTGAGCAGAGTTGGACATAAGGCACTAGTGACGGTGTTTGACTACCCCCATTACTCAGTGAAGTCCTACTAAAATAAGTTAAGGTTGAAGGTTCACTAGTCAGGCTGACTACAGAATATCAGTATGTCCAATCCTGGTACTGAGTCCATAGGCGTGTCCACGATAGGGCCAGGGTGGGCCTTGGCCCGACCTGAAAACTGAAACCGCGCAAAAAATCAGGGAAAAAAGGGCCCAAGCCTTAACATTGTAGGTGCCCAAAATTTCCTAAAATCCACCAAAATAAGATTCTAAACTAGAATAAGAGAAAATCGATAAAAAGATAAGAGTGTAAAATACAAGTAAAAAGTATAGTTATCGGTAACTTGCTAAAAAAATAATTATTATTTTGTGATATTCTAGATTCACTCCCAGGCGTTTTCGGACACGTATTTTAGATATTAATAAACTGTTTCTGAAAATGGCGACTGACGGACACTGGCGCGAAATTAGTCGTTTGGAGCTACGATACTTTTTTTTGGAACTCTGTGGGCACGGTCACACGTGACGAAAGCGATTCGATAGTACATTTTAAACTAGCTGCTAAAAATATGGCACGCCATCCTGGTCAAAATTAAGTTGAAATATCGGGTGATGGTTTGGAAATATAGGGTGATGTTTTGGAAATATAGGGTGATGTTTTGGAAATATAAGGTGATGTTTTGGAAATATAGGGTGTTGGTTTGGAAATATAGGGTGATGTTTTGGAAATATAGGGTGATATGTTTTGGAAATATAAGGTGATCTTTTGGAAATATAGGGTGATGGTTTGTAAATATAGGGTGATGTTTTGGAAATATCGGGTGATATGTTTTGGAAATATAAGGTGATCTTTTGGAAATATAGGGTGATGGTTTGTAAATATAGGGTGATGTTTTGGAAATATCGGGTGATATGTTTTGGAAATATAAGGTGATCTTTTGGAAATATAGGGTGATGGTTTGGAAATATAGGGTGATGTTTTGGAAATATCGGGTGATATGTTTTGGAAATATAAGGTGATCTTTTGGAAATATAGGGTGATGGTTTGGAAATATAGGGTGATGTTTTGGAAATATCGGGTGATATGTTTTGGAAATATAAGGTGATCTTTTGGAAATATAGGGTGATGGTTTGGAATGAAGTGGCCTAATGGATACTAATTACACTCCACTAAAATACGTCAAATATATGACGGTACGACAATATTACAGCATTGATTTAAATGAGGAAATCTGAGCTTCCGGGTTCCCACTGACGTCACCATCCCCGTCATCGGCTGCTTATGTAAGGTGATTTTAAAATAGCGACACTATCGCTGTCTCTCGCTTTTGCTTTAAACTATTATTTGCAGTGCTACCGCTCACTTATCATGAAATCGGGGAATGCGACCCTCCTGGTGTTTCGAGAAAAGATAGGTCTATAATGGACGAGGGTCTATTTTTCCAAAAGATCACCCTATATTTCCCAAAGATCGCCTTATATTTCCAAACCATCACCTTATATTTCCAAAACATCACCCTATATTTCCAAACCATCACCCTATATTTCCATAACATCACCTTATATTTCCAAAAGATCACCTTATATATCCAAAACATCACCTTATATTTCCAAAACATCACCCTATATTTCCAAACCATCACCCTATATTTCCAAACCATCACCCTTAATTTTGACCAGGATGGCGTGCCATATAAAAACGGCTAAACCGTTTCAATGCTAGTTTACTAAATGTAGTTCACACGAGCCCTAAATAACAACTAGTATTCGTTAGTACAACGTCGTAACTATATTTACTATAGCGAAATACATGACGACGGCCTATTAAGCATGGACTGTAGTCAGGGACGTCATTAGAATGGGGCAGGGGGCATTGCCCCCCGGCATTTTTGTGAGCCAAAAAGGTCACGAAAAAATTTCAAATAACTACATTAGGAAGGTCTTGTTTAATTTCATATATACATTGTTTTCGCTTGAATGCTATTATTTATTTCATTCTTAAGTAGTTCGGCGATATCCATTTACACTATGCAGCTTCAGTGACTAAAACTAGGTAGACTGCTATACCAGAAAAAAACATTTCGGATCGAGAGTTAATAATTTTTTTTTTTTAGAAGCTCGTTATGAGCGATTGTAACGGGTGGGACAAATCAGTCCGCTCGTCCATTTGATTAATCAGGTGCGAGATATGTGTAACGGCCACGCCAACGGGGGGATACTTGGGGATAGGGTTGGGACACCCGTGGCGGAAGTATGACAACCACCCGTTGGGGGATTAGTGGTCGTCCTCACACGGCCATCCACAAACTCTGCCTCCCGGACGCCTGGATTACAGGAGTGAGCCACTACTCCCGGCAGAGTTAATAATTGAGACGAAATTTCCCCCGTTTTACCAATTGTATTGCATCCGCTAGATAGCGCTGACCTAGCGTAAAATATCGCCACTTATTAAAGCGAACAGTGAAATTCGATCCAGAAAACCATCTTGGAAACGTGATTTTGATATCGGTTTAATTCTTCAACCTTATCTTGCTGGGTACCTATATCACGTGTTTGCAAAGTTATTTTATATATTACAGCACATTTCTACCACAGATTTCGAATAATTAAATGGTCACTTATCGCTCTTTTAGTTTGCTTACAAACAATTAATAATATCCCTTAAGTAACACTGATTATACTTACCTCGCGTCGCTGCAGCCTTGATCTGAAAGGAGGCGGGCTTGGATGAGGTTGTACCATTGCACTCTGGTGTGATTGAATCCAACCACTTTTGCAAATTGCAATAGATGGGGCGTATAATTTCTGGTAGTGGGGTCTTGCGTACGCGCTCGACCCCCTTCTTAAAATGTTAAAATTATAAACACTGACCACTAAGAACGTACTAAAATGACGGTGATGGAGTGATTACGAAGTGAAGTAGTCAACGAAAAGCATTCATAGCTCATGAAGTTGGGTCTGTAGCCGCGAACCAAAAACCGAAGTAGGAAGTCATATATGTAGTTCTCTCTGACGGAGCTATGGTCGAGTTAAGTAACTGAGTTCTATATTATCTTTGGCCTCGGTTACAAGACGGTGCACTTGTTCAATTCAAGACACTAGGGCATGATGGGCATCACGTGTCCACTTGCAAATATACGGCTACTATTATGAGGCACAATCTTGTACATTAAGGATTTAAAAGTAAATTAAAATAGCCACTATTGTAAAATTTAAAAAGCGTTTTATTTAGTTAACAGCCGTTACGGCCGTTTCGACGTCAGGCGGATAAATAATGAGATGAACAACAACCAAATCGTTGGGGGACATGATGTCAACTAAACTGTTATACTAGCTAAATCTTTATTTACACTGATTAGATACATTTTACAATTTCTATGGATTCTCTAATATATAACGCTTTTAAATTGTACAATAGGTGTTACTATAAAATACGGGAGGTCACGTGTAAATGTTTTTCTACGTCACTAGCTATAGATATTGAAGATAGAGAGCACACGCTGCGGCACACGCGTGTCGATAAAAAAACTAAATTAAAATAACCACTATAGCTGTTTCCATAAAATAAAACAATAAAAAATAAAAAATAAAAAATAAAATGTTTTTATCTGCATCACGAGCTTATTAGTATTTTATTAAAATACTAATAAGCTCGTGATGCAGATAAAAACATTTTATTTTTTATTTTTTATTTTTTATTGTTTTATTTTATGGAAACAGCTATAGTGGTTATTTTAATTTAGTTTTAAATATACGGCTATTCAATCCCCGTTTGAAAACTTGAGTAATCTCAACCAATCCGACATAATAAAGTAGGTAGGAAAACGACATCTATCGTTCTATCCTGGTACTACACTGGATCCGTCCCTCGCTTCAAGTTCTAAAACTATATATATTTTTTTTAGTTTTTAATTTATTTGTTTGCCTCATTACGATTGCCAGCAAATTTAGCGAAATAATATTTATTATTATTAATTCATTTATCCTGTGAAAAATATGTATCCATTGACAAATATGTATCGGCATATTAAACCCAAGTTAGCTTTATCATTTTTGGGCAATATCGAGCATTGAAATCCGAACCAATTCCTAAGTCTCATTAACATTTTCTTGATGATTTGATATCACGCAGTTGATTGGCTAACGTTGCGAGGTTGTAAAGCTTAGTTTCCACTAGCGCTCGTTGGCTGTACGTAATCTTTGTTACATCATTGAACGTCATCCGGCGTCGTTGAGAGGAAAGCTACCGATCGATGAGTGCCTCGGGATGAGTACACGTAACTAGAGAAACCTGGCGGATGACGTCGCAACCAGCGATGTTGGGGAAACGTGAAATTTTACAAGATGGATAGGCTTTTTGACGGTGTCTTTGCAATCTTATTTGCTTGTATTTCTACCGCGCATACCAGAGAGCCACTGTAAATATTTCATGTCTAATCGATTATTGTCATTTTATCAGACGTTGCTGGCCCAATGTTGGGATTAGTCATACCATAAGTTTATAATTACGTTTGATATAAGTGTGTCAGAGCCTTATCTTACGCGTGTTACCATAAGCCTATCACCTCTAAGTTTGAAACGCGCATAGCGCCCTTTGTACCACCACTGGACAGGCGAAAAAGAAGAAATCAGGCGATAGTATCGGCACCTGGTAGAGATACATTGAAGCTTCTTCCTTCCCCCTTTCACTCTGCGCACCTCTCTCTTACCAAAGCAGCTGGCATCATGCATTGCGGGACGCGTTACGTTTCTCTTTGCCGCTGTACTTTCGCCAGTCGTTTGCTTGAACCAACACTGCCTTTCGATTCAAACTTAGGGTTGATAGGCTTATGGTGTTACATTTATTACTGAGAGTTATTTCTAGCATGACCACGGGATTTTGGTGGTAATACGAATAATGTATTTATTTGTAATTGGGGGGGAACGCCACCCGCGTGGGCTTCAACCACATCAGAAGACCCCAGTCTTAGGGAACCAATGAGAGGGCGGGAAGGAGCAAGGAGGTTCTTGGTTAAACCATAAGTAACATAAGATAATCAGCTAGGCTAATACCCAAGGCACCACCTAAGTTACTTTTAAAGCCATTAATTCAGTTGTTCCGAGTTTTGAATTAACTTGATAGTATCAGGTTCCTTTGATCTTCTCATGTCAACCATTAGATACGCGACCATTCCAATTCCTGCGGTGAATAATCTTTGATTGTGATATTTCTAACTTTTTTCTTTGAAAATTCGACAATTTATTAATTTTTATACTTTCGATAGATTTGGAATTAATATACCGGCACATATTTTCAAGGGAAAGATTTTTAGAGGTTGATTTTTATAATACGGATGGCACTAACAGTTTGAAACGTAGAAATTTTAAATTATATAAACCCCGCGAATTTGTTTCTTTTCATGCCCAATTTAGTTGAGCCTTTGTTACCAAATAGTTTTAGAGGTTTTATTATATTTATATTTCTCAACATATATTTCATTTAGTACAAATAAAAAACATGAAAGTCGAACCTCTGATATGTGTTTCCCTGTAAGGCATTTCTGTATCGCAATTTACGTACAATTGGGAATGTAATATAATATTCATATAAGGAAGTAACCAACTTTATATATTATTTTCGTTCGGTTGAAACATGTACGTTGCAGGCGCCCACAGATTTTTCGTTATTATAAGGGTTTTATAAAACTATTTCATAGCAAAAATATAAATAAGTTAATATCCCACGGAATGTAATTTTACTGGCGGAATACTCAGAATATTTTAGACCTGAAACCACGTAGGTTTCCACAGATTGGAGGTTAAATATATCCCTTCGGAAACTGCATCGATTCTACGGAGGTACGTGTTTTATATTTACGGCTTAGATGGATTCTAGTGCTATATTATAAACTTCTAGTTATAATTAATAAATTCATAAAGTAAAAAAACTTACTAATCCCAAACTTCAACATCCTCCTACTTAATTGGTATTACCATAAGTAAAATTAGAAAATTAAGTTTGACACATAACGAATTCGGTTAATGATAGTCTGTCGTGGACGTATGGCGAAATAGGAAGTTTGCGAACAGGAAACTCGTCCCTTCCTACTCTTTCAGTTGCCAAAATAGTTGGTTAGTTTAATGGGGAGAAATACGAGCGTACACGCGTTAAGGTTTGAAATTCGAAAATAACTAACTTTTGAAATGGAGCCAGTGTTTATAATAGTTATTTTATCTTCCAATTCAATAATTCATCATGATTTTCCAAAAGTAAGAGTTATTTACACTTTTGAAAGCATTTCAATTTTCGGAACCACTTCTTCCGCGTAGAGTTTGCAAGTTCTCTCCCCACTGGTTTAAGGAGTTTTCCCCCGAGCTCTTTGGTTTCCCCTTCCATAAAAACTTATTGAGGTTAACGGTAATAATTAGTGTAGGGAGCTGTTGGCTCGCGTCGCATGAAGGGCTTGCCAACACCCTACTACGAATTGTTACCCGGCCATCTGAACTAATGACTTTAAAAAAAGTCGCTCGATGACTTAGGCCCAAGGTGGTCATTGGATGAAACATCGTCTTCCCTTAATATTATAATATAAAATACTCCAAAAAATGCATTATACCACAGAAAGTATTTTATAAAATTTTAACATAAACAATGTTAAGGGTATACCATTCTTAAAGCAAGTGTCGGCTCGACGTCCAGTAGCTCTTTTTTTAACAGTCGCTATCGTTGATATCAAAACAAGATAGTTAAGCTAAATTTGGACACGAAAGGCGATACTTATAGGTACCCCTCGCGTTGATTGAATCGATTGTTAATTGGTCAATAACAATAATTACAACAATATTATTTATATGGGATTGTAACCCGGCCACCTGAATTAAAAAGGCTTCAAAAGTCGCTTGATGACTTAAGCCTAAGGTGGTGCCTTGGGTATTAGCCTAGCTGATTATTATATTATATATAATTTAGTCATAAGTTATCTAAATATAGTACACTGCAATGGCTCTCTGACGACATACTAATTTGGCTATTTTGAACTTGAGTTTCCTTTACTATTAATAGATGGCACTACGCTCTCCACTAATGTCGCTTTTTTCGAAGAATCGGATAGATTCATGGCCATCTCTAATAACAATGGCCTTTCCATATTTCAGGTGGCAATGATGGAGACGACAGTTGCTTTAAATGGTTCAATATTATCGTATTCAAAACTAAAAATATAATAATAACAAAATGAGGACCCATTTTACCGCTCTTGGCAAAAACTTTTATTATAAAAAAACAATAATTTTCTTTAAAGATAAACATACATTTGACGTTTAAAAATTTACAATTAACACGAAAACTCAATCAAATAGTTTCTTGTAAAATAATGAGAATAAATACTGGTCGTAAAAATTAGGCTGTACATTCACTCCCACAAAAATAGATTAAATTAAAAAAATCTCGCATATAATACTAAAATTATCAGAATTGACTAGTATGTAGTAATGGAAATAGTTCATTATAAGCAAGATCGATTATTTTATCTTAAAGGAAGATTACACGCGGTTTGGGTTTTTTCATTAGTGTTGTTATATATTTTGTATTTGAAATATTTTAAAAATATGAAATTTGTACTCTAGAGTTTTTGGTTTTTTTTTAAATATTTTTTCTCCATATTTTGGCATCCTATGATTCTTTTAGAAGGCTTGTTATATTATTACAGTAGGATCCACCGTTTTTAAATTAAGTTCGAAAAATTTAACATTTACTGATGACTATTTGTGTATAATTTTAAATTTGATTATTTCATAAATATATTTTACGTTAATTAAATTAATACGAGAAATAATTTTATGGAATGGTGCTTTTTAGTACAGATGGGTAATTTATGTCGAATATTTGTTCAATACGCGGTGTTATTTATCGGCATTCTCCTCCAGATGGCGATAATAACGACGGTTAATTCGCGAAAGCAAAGGTTAGCTCGGTTGTCACGTGACTCGCCTATGTGGCTTCTATCGCCATCTAGAAGTTAAATTGTCGACGAAGTCGACGATGGAGCTTTAGGTGAATTTCGAGTTGAGAGATATCGTGGCCGTCTCGTCGAAGAAATGATTTCTTCGGAACAACTAGTTGATCAAATACAGAATACGTATAGGTATCCTCTTTCTCGGCTTAATTGCTTCTCCAAAATATGGCGGATTATTTGATTTTGGCTTACAAAGGGGAAGATATTTTTTAAAGTGAAGTCATCGGAACACCCTGCAACAGAAATAACACGTTCATTAGATTTTGACCGATTGTACGGAGTGGAAAGGATACAATTTTGAAATCGTTTGTGGTCCCTTAAAGCAAATGCCGGATTAAAGCGAGAGTCTTGGAAACAAGATTCTCAAGCTACAATGAATACTGAATTCAATTGCCTTTGTTAATGATGGATAGGAGCAACAAACACAAGGAGAACTCAGGTAGCCTTTAAACACGCTAACGAAGGGTTGTGTACGAATTTCATTGGACGAGCGTCACGAGCCTTTACGCTGAACGTTTTACGGGCGGGGGGAGAAGACAATTTCCGAATTTTCCCCTTCCGACGGCAGTAGGCGCTAAAGCGTCTAGCCAATGAAAAACGTACACAAGAAAATCCACTACTTTTGACGGGTTGCGTTCTCCTTGTGTGGGGTGTTGTGTTTGTTGCTCCTAGACGGCAGCAGGTGATAATGCGTCTAACCAATGAAAAATGTACACAAGGAAATGCACGACTTTTGACAGGTTGCGTTCTCCTTGTGTGGGGTGTTGTGTTTGATAGGCTATATTTATTTTATATAGGAAATATAATGTAAACTAAGGACAACTTAGTATAGTATTGTTTGTCGATTGTTATATTTTCTGGCGCTTTGATATTTTCGATATTCTACATTGCCACCAACAGCTGGCAGACGAGTCACTTTTTGTTTTGAGTTGCTAGAAGGTGCTTCCACGTAGTAGCTTCTTTGGGGAGCGCTTTGTCAATTTATTAATTTTTTTTGATAGAGCCGACATTTGCTTTAAAGATGTGACTAATTTTGGTCAAGTTTATTGACGATATCCGTACCTTATCTTTCCGGTTGGGATCAAACTCGATCATCTTGACCCTCTCTATTTCAGACTGCTCATCGAGCCACTCCAGTTCTACTCCGGCCGGGTCCACTTTTGGTGGCTGGGCGCTGGTGGTCTTAGGCTCCGGGAACAAGAAGACGGTGTCCGCGTGTTTGGCACTTCCGCTCGACATGTCCGCTCCGTCAGCCTCGGTGTCAATGGGGCTGGCGCTGCTAGTCCTCGCGTGCACCGGGGCCGAAGCCGTCGACCCGTAGCCACTCTCGGGGCTGCTTTCGGGACACTTGAGACCTAGATGACCGCCGGGAGACACGGCCGTGACATTCGCGACTGGTCCCGCCAGCCGATTGCCGCCCGTGGAAGGCAACGATGCTGTGGCCATCGCCGCTTCGTTCTTCAAGTTGTTCGCTCTGATTCTGTCCCAGTTGATGCTACTGGCGGCCGAGCCATAGCCGCTCTCCAAGCTGCCATCTGGTCGCCGCTTTAATTTGGTTCCTACTTTTGATTTGGGTGGCTCCCCGATGGTCACGGCCACGCTATTGCCCGTCTTCGAGTCGACCGTCGCCGAAATTTCAGTCTCGCGACGAGCCGAGGAAGATAAATCGGGAAACCGTTGAGATTGCGATCTCCAAAAGCTCATGTATTGCCAGACGTCCTTCATGATGAAAATCACTAGGTTGTCCGCGAAGATATGTAGAACGTTTTGAGGTTTTCCTGTAAAAGTGTACGCTTAAGTACGTCATTCCAAGACTCGAATTTCAATTCTTACCAGCATTCCTTAGTGGCGAACACAGCGTCTCTGTCGAGCGACCAGTTTGCGTTCCCGCCGAGGGCCAACTGTTCGTGACCGTCTCTACGGCGATGGTGGCCGTGCACGTGGTTGTGACTCCGTACTTCTGCGACCAGGACCCGCTCTCCTTGCTCCTTCTTTTCTTGTAGATGACGGATTCCCTCTCGGTCTTCTTCAACTTCTCCTTCAAATAGGCCACCTCGTGCTAAGTTCCGTTCAGAGATTAGTTATCAACAAAACCAAACCATTTAAAAGGTCATAGCGGCGTTTGAATTTTGACTAGTCCCACTTGGTCACCGGAAATAAACTGGAGGAACCCCAAAAATTTAAGTGGCCGGATCTGATACCACGATTCAGTGGCGTAGCGATAATTTTGTTTCAGAGAGGACACGAGACTGACTACAACCATAAGAGTTTCTTCCTTAAGTTATTTGGTTTCCCCTTTCCATAATAACTTGTTAAGGTTAAAGGTAATAGTAAGTGTAGGGAGTTGTTGAATCGCTTTCCACAACCCTCCTACGCATTGTAACTAGGACATCTGAATAAATCGAAATAAAAATCACTGCTTAGGGTATTAGCCTAGCTGATTATTGATTTTGTACTTGCCATGCTCCCTGCAACCCTGGCAAGGCCACTATCACGAGATACGGAATAGGAGGCGCTACTAAATTTTAACCCAGAGTTTTCAAACGCCGGTGTGTCCCTTTAAGAACAATAGAAACATGTTTCTATACCTCAAGATCCTCGACTTTCAAAATTAAAATATCGACTTTATGTTCCGCTTGCGTTTTCTCTCTATGGTACGTGTGAACCACGTTGTTTAGCTCCACTTTGGCAGCGTCCGTTATACCTTCGAAATATTGCTATACGTTAATCGCGCCAATCAATATGTTGAAGAGAGGTGGTGTTTGATATACTTCGAAATATCCTCTTGATTCTCCATATCCTGAGGAAGATCAGATTGAGCGCGGCTTCTCTGGCCGACCGCCCTTTACTGGCTGATGTTAAGAAGGCTATCCCCAGACTAAATACTATTATTACTACGATGGCGTCAAACACCTGCAAAATAAATTCAATTATTGGCACCATTACGTAGACCATAGACCACCTACCCCAAGAGGGACATGTATCGCTGGTAGTAATTTAATTATTTTTATGTCTCGAATTTGATGCGACTTTTTTGAGAGCAGAGGCAGTTTAAAAGGTAGTTTTGGGTTTTTATTTCGTAAAATAAAGAATAAGCCTTTCTATAAAGTCATTACGCTTGCCCAAATTGTTTTAATGTATCGCTTTCGTCACGAGATACGTAGGAGTTCAGTTCAGTTTTGAAGGTTAGATCTTTATAAAAAGGGCTACTCGTCGAATTTTAATTGGCTATTATAGTGAAACGTTACTTCTGCGTCACGAGTGACGCGCCCGATACATCTAAACAAGAAGGCCAATGCTACTTTATAGAAAGACCTATTGTCACGCTCTATTTTCTGTTTGCTGTAAAAAAAGCCACATCATCTCTGAGACACCTTTTTTGAGGTTGATGCAAGTCCTTCTTGGGTTAGGTGGTCTGGGCGTCGATTAATATAATAACTCTTTACTAACGTTCCATAAGCGTGTCAATTAGTGCAATAAAACTTCTTTTTATAATATTAAGTGTAAAATTATATAATATTGCGCCTAACATCACGAGACAGAGCTTTTTTGATAGTACTTTAATCGTAACGCTCGATTTGTACGTGCGCTTGAAACATTGAAGTTACGCGTGCCACTTGCTAGTGCTCGTGACTTTGAGGAAGTTGAGCTATGACGTAGGGTGCGCCATTTTCTCCCTTAGCTCCTCTCTCTTTATAAAATCGACTATTAAAGGGAGTAAGTACCAAATGGAAAACTCGTCTGCTAACGCCCGCCACAACAACTTGATTTAACGTAACTAGCGACAATTACCTCTATGTTTTGTTAAAGTTTGGAAAAAAATTTAGATTAGTTGCTCCACCATAAGCATGGAAGTTTAAATTTGTGTGGAATGACGTAGAATTGACTTTGTGCCCAAAAAAGCAGCTCACGATAATAATTTAACATGGGGAAGATAGGAAACTGACACAGTTATGTGAAACGGAATTATAAACTTGTGCTAATATTTACCTCAATGCCCTGCGTGATGTATCTGAGCTTTCCGGTTATTAATCGTACTATAATCTAAAACACAGTAACAATTGTTAGTCCCTACAATTATTATAGTTTAGTCTAGTTAGAATATTATAGTTTATCAGCTGAAGGCTCTTTAACGGTTGTTGAAGGGAATACATTTGTTTATCGTCTCAAATTTTAAAACATAACTTTAAATTGTCACCCCATTATATTTTTAATCTACGAAGATCAATTAGACTCGAATTTAGCGCATAAAAGAATGGAGTGTTTGATGCATCTCCCAAAGTGATGGGGGAAAACGTTACTTTTACCAAAAGTGACATAATTACCAATAGTGTGTCAATCGGACCTATTTCGTAATGAATGTAACGAGCGAAATACAAGTTGGGACGGGAGAATAGAAAGTATGCCTTGGGGAGGAAAGGAAGTTAAAACCAATAAATAACGCCTATTAGTGAGGAACAGAGGAACTAAGTAGCACTAGTCAAAGTTAATGTATATTTTTATTTTCTTCATTCTGTGGAGATGCTATCGCCATCTACCTACGATATAATACCATAGACTATAAAAAGATCCTGCAGGTGACTTCCTCCATTCTGTATCGGGTCTCCGTATGGCCTTTTCTCGAGGTGTACTACCGATTATTTCGGACGTGTGTACTCTGCTCCGCGCCTTTGGCATTCGATAACTTTACCGAGTCCAATAGTTTTGTTTTTGGTTTGCTTATTTCTCTCCCCATCACTGTTTGTATATACTTTAAATTTGTTGTCTAATTCTGTATGATGCACATGGTGTGAAGGCCTCCGCTGCCATATACACCATTAAAATCTTTCTTATTTTTGAAAAAATATAAAAAAGATCCAGAAAGGTGACAATAAATAGTATTTTATGTGGTCGAGCTCGAGTCGAGCATTTATTAAACCTTTAGCATACGAAAGTACAGGGATTGTCACACTTTTCGTAATTATGTCACTTTTGCTTTTACTTAAATGTTTTTTTAAATTGTTAAAATCTACCAAAAAAATGTTTTTAAAGTATTTATATTTATCGTAATTGGCATCAAATAGTCTATAATTTGGGATCTAACAAACATTTTTTTTATTATTTAATTAATTAGTTGGTAATAACCGGGCTCTCCCAGAAACTATGATAAGCAACGGATTTGAATTACCTTAATATTTCACACAAAATCAGCTTATCTTTTTATTGATTTTTAAGTCCATTCTAAGCTCTTAAAGGGAATATAACCCAAATATTTATTTCACCCTTCGTTGCATCCTCCTACGGCTTTTGATAATCTCGACGCTGTTTTAGTTTTTAGTTGCGAAGGAAATCATTAAAATGGTTGGGGTCTTTCGTAAAGCACACTTTTCGGGTTA
Source organism: Leiobunum rupestre (assembly GCF_980474605.1). Classification (NCBI taxonomy): domain Eukaryota; kingdom Metazoa; phylum Arthropoda; class Arachnida; order Opiliones; family Sclerosomatidae; genus Leiobunum; species Leiobunum rupestre. The sequence goes on along the minus strand of NC_143394.1, from coordinate 38,827,993 downwards.
TATGATCAGTGGCGCAGCAACCCTGGGGGAACTTTTTTGGGGGTGAAATATTTCATATGAGCTATCCCTGAAAATAGGTAGCGAACAGTGATACGGAAATCTGGTGTATATTCAGAAGGGTGGAAACCTCTGGAAGAGCCCCGGGTGGCAACCTCTGGGACCAACCTGGGTGGAAACCTCTGGAAGAGCCCCGGGTGGCAACCTCTGGGACCAACCTGGGTGGAAACCTCTGGAAGAGCCCCGGGTGGCAACCTCTGGGACCAACCTGGGTGGGAACCTCTGGAAGAGGCCCGGGTGGCAACCTCTGGGACCAACCTGGGTGGAAACCTCTGGAAGAGCCCCGGGTGGCAACCTCTGGGACCAACCTGGGTGGAAACCTCTGGAAGAGCCCCGGGTAGTAACCTCAGGGACAACCCCTGGTGGAAACCTCTGGAAGAACCCCGGGTAGTAACCTCAGGGACAACCCCGGGTGGCAACCTCTGGGACCACCCCAGGTGGAAACCTCTGGGACCAACCCGGGTGGCAATCTCTGGAACTGCCCCAGTTGGCAACCTCTGGGAGAGTCCCGGTTGGCAACCTCTGGGACCACCCCGGGTGGCAAAAGGTCTAGCTACGCCCCTGTGTATTATCTTTACATTCCAAACTTTCAGCTGATAGCCTATTACGAATTAGTCAACAAATTGCGACGTCACCGGATGTCGCGAAATGTACCTCTACTAGGAAGAACGTAAGAATGACGGTGCTGGTGTAAGTGAAAGCCCAACTGGCGTCTTTCAACTTGGGACTGTGAACCGCGTCCACTATGGCGAATGGATTGGAACTGTTCGCCGTGCAATTGATGGCCGGAGACTTCCAGTCTGGATCTGCGCCCAAATAACCATATCATTCGTTTATTTAATTTTTCCTGTCGGCTTCCTAACCGCCTGACTGGGTGTTTGTTCCGCTTACGAAAAACCTACAGCAGACGCCGCATTATATAATACGCGAGCAGTTTTTTAATTTCTAATTTTAAAAGGAGGCACCCAGAAGTTCGCAACGCTTGAAAAAGCATTTAATTTTTTTTGAAGCCGCGAATGTTTGCGTAAGCTGTACAATATACGTCTTTTGGTAATTACTCGTAACGTTTTGTAAATTCGTTCGAGGGTGAACGTACTGGTCTTCCTTAAGTTCTACCTGCGTTTCGCTGGAAACTAATTACCTCGTATTTTGCTGGTGAATTCGTGACCCTGAAAGCGTTAGTGTGTGATACGGGTAAGCGATCGTATTTTGCTACGACTTTTTGAATAATTATACCCGTATGGCAGCCGCTCTTTCCAACTAATTTATAATCTCTCTCCGCAATTACCAATTTTCTACATTATTGATTCCGGCATTTGATTGATAGATTTTTTCAAAACGCTATAGACCATTCAATAATTTTGTAGCTAGTCAAACCTAGTGCTCGGATTACGATAAATTTTTATCCATGAATAAAATAAGCTCGGCGATATTTAAATAATATTTATTTAAAGGGAATATAACATCAGGTATTTGGTGTGGAACACCAACGTTTGCAGCTCTGGCCGCTCTTGTCTTTGGCTTTAGAAATATTTGGCGCCACTGTACAGTGAAATTTGAAAAAATGAAGGGGTCTTCCGTAAAGATTGCTTTGCAGGTTATATTCCCTTTATTTAAATAACCAATAGTTGGAAGTGAAGAGAAGCACATTGTGAAAAACTAAATGAAAAGAGACTTAAAACGGTTTTAAAATTCACAATTTATTTATTTAGAAAATCCAACGTTTCGAAAGGAACTGTTCCTCCTTCTTCAGGGATTTTTACAAGTCTGAAGAAGGAGGAACAGTTCCTCCGAAACGTTGGATTTTCTAAATATATAAATTTAACCAATAGTTGAATAAAAATTGTAAAATGTTTAAATAATCGAAAGTGAATAAGCCCATTATTTAAATAAAACAAAAAATTATTTAAATAAATGCCACTTTTATTCTAATAAATGCTTGGTTGCGTAAAAAACATAATTAAATAAGTTATAATGATATTCTTTTTACCAACGTTTTTAAATAAATCGGAAAATTTGTGGAAAATGAATAAAAAATTCCGAGCACTAGTCGAACCATTCACAAAGACTACTTGGTGCTAGCATTTTGACTATTCCTAAAATCATGATTCGTGTTCAGAACTTTTTTTTTGGTATTAAATGAAGCTCCAAACCTAATGTAATTTTTTGGTACATAGCTAAGGTAACCTATGGGAAGAGAGTATTTTTCAAAATGTAGCAATAAAATAAATGGACTATTAACGCAATTAATGAGATATCGTTATTGCAAGGAATACAATGGTTTGCTTAAAACTTTATCTGATAAAGGAGTTAAGTGTAATATTAATTTTTACTTATTTAACCAAGCAAACTAGGGCGAAGCAATCGCAAACGAATTTAAATTAGGGTCAGCTGATGATTGAAACTAAAATAGAAACTTGTCTTACCTCTGACCACTTCTAAAGTGATGAGCAATTTGGAAACAATGACTAGAGTTTCGATATTAACCAAAAGAACTATAATGATGTTGCACGCTCTGCTGTTGAGAAAGACCCAGAGCCTTTCACATATTCTGTATTTGGAGTGTGTTACAATTATTACTATTAAACTAGTAGATGCTTTAGCTATAGAATTAAGAACTACGAACCTGTTGGGCTCTGAATCGGAGGAATTACTGCCAGCTGCCAAGCCCCAAACCAAATGGTCAGAATTTCGCATCAGTTCCTCCTTACTGGAAAACCAAATATTATTTAGTTAATTATAGGAAATAAACCATTAATCTACTCTACTGAAGTTGAAAAATATATATAAAATTGTATATTCTAAATTTAATAACATTTTTATATATTCTTAGCCGAGCAAAATTAATAAGGTTCGTAACGTTTTAAGCGGAGACCCTGTGAATTTTAATTAACGTTTAATAATAATAATAGTAATCAGTTAGGTTAATACCCAAGTCACTCCCTTAGACCCAAACCATTAGTGACTTTTAATCGCGCGGTATTGTTAGAGTAACGCTCAAATAAATTGCGAGTAAGAGCCTGCACGCTTTCAAACAATGTCTTTTAATTCATTCGTATATCGACCGCAATATAAGAAAAATTAAAAATAATAGTTTAGTTAGAGTAGAAACTGTATTAAATTACATAAAAACCGAATCTATAATTCACTATAAATATTGAGAACGATTTTCTAAAACAACGATTTTAAATAACTTTATACAATATTTAAGGGTCTAAATTTTAAAACTGTTCTGAACAGTTTTTAAATTATTACATATTTAACAAAATAAAACAAACTACATCGAAATACATTACGCCATTTTTAGAAAATATTGATTTTAAAATTTGTCAAAATGGTTTTTGAGTTGGTTCGTCAAGTTTAAGATTTCCAAAAAAAACCTAATTGTTTAATCGTAGTTTTATCTATAAACATTAAAAGATTTTAATCTATCCATTTAAATTGTTAACTAAATTTTGTTTACTATTAACAGAGAGACACGCATGGATTTTTTTATTATAAAAATATTATTTAATCAATAATTGGGGTGTAAAGAGGTAATAATGTGGGCTCTTTACACCCCAATTATTGATTAAATAATATTTTTATAATAAAAAAATCCATGCGCGTGTCTCTGTTAATAGTAAAAAAAAATTTAGTAGTTTTATCTAGAGAAAAACCTAACTATTTTATCATAAATCAATGACAGGAAACTGTCCCAACATTGACAAGGTTTCCCCCTAAGTACTTTAGTTGGACACGTTTGGAGGCAAGTAAAAACATGCGGACTCATTCTTGCAAAGAGATGATTTGTGTATAAAATATAAAAATAATATTGCAATATCTAGTAAAATTTCGTGCATTTAAAAATCGACCTTTTTTAAATCGTCAAGAATTTTTACATTGGACCGACACATACTTTGTCCATACTTTGATACTTTTAAGTCTTATTTTTAATGTGTTTCATAATTAGATTACCGCCGTTATTAGAATATATTTAAAACAAAAATTAATTTTTATCAAAAAAGGCCTTTAAGAATACCGTAAAATCCTCTTTTTCGTTCAAGCTGAAGTTTTTCTGTTTTATTAATTACATAATTGAATCATATTTTTCTTATTAGGCTGATCTTTCCTCTAGTGCTTAAAACAATTTTAATAATTTTAATATTAATAGTTAACGAGATATAAGGTCCTAACTAAAGGGTCCGAATTAAAACGTAATAACTTAATTACTTTTAAATTTAAAATTGTAAAAATTATTTTAGTCACTAAACAAGATGCTGTTATACACTTAAACAATAATTTTATAAGTTAAAATACAAAATTAAAATAGCGTGAAAGTAGACAATGGCCACTGTAGTCTTCCCCCTCATTTCCGCTTTCAAATAATTTAATTTATTTCTCAAGTACTAATTGTAATAACCGTCAACGTTTTATCTCCAGTATTTTTAAAAGTAAAATTATATAAATTAAACTCGCCACTCCCTATATTTGTTATTACTAAAACGACACGCGAAATATGTATCTATTTTCTCAACACGCAACTAGAATTTGTCTTGCCTCTGTCTCGGACGGGGGAAAATATCGAAGATCCCTCTGAAGGGGTCTCATGGGTTAAATTCGGCGGGGCAAATTAATATATCTCCAGATGAATGAATATAATTTGTTCCGAAAAACCAGTTTTCACGGCATCATACGGCCCAGAGTTCTAATCCTCATCAGCGTGTTGAGAGAGAAACGGGTCAATGTGCTTGTATCACCAGCCACAATTTTCAATGCCACAAATCGTTCCCTTCCAAATATTTTGATGTTTCGTTTTTTAACCGATAGCGCAACCGATTGGATCTTTTCAACGCGGGGTCGTGAACTGTTGGCTATGCGGAAAAACGAAATGGTCCAGGATAAATAAAAGTTACGTAACTTGGCATCTAAAATATAATTTTGTGATGTTTCGACCCAATAAATGTTACATAATTTAATGAATAAAATATATCTTGGTGATTTTTCAGATCCAATAAATGTTACATATATTAATGAGTAAAATATATCTTTGTGATATTTTAGGCCCAATAAATGTTACATAAATGAATGAATAAAATATATCTTTGTGATATTTTAGGCCCAATAAATGTTACATAAATGAATGAATAAAATATATCTTTGTGATATTTAAGGCCCAATAAATATGAGTAAAATATATATTTGTGATATTTTAGGCTTATTTATGTTACATATGCTAAACTGAAATAATCTAAAACCCCTATTGCACAGTAAAAAAGTTTTATTGTGCAATAGTGGTTTTAGATTATTTCAATTTAGCTTAATTCATGTACAGGACGTCCTCCCACAAATAATGTTACATATATTAATGAGTAAAATATATCTTTGTGATATTTTAGGCTAAATAAATGTTACATAAATGAATGAATAAAATATATCTTTGTGACATTTAAGGCCCAATAAATATGAGTAAAATATATATTTGTGATATTTTAGGCTTATTTATGTTACATATGCTAAACTGAAATAATCTAAAACCCCTATTGCACAGTAAAAAAGTTTTATTGTGCAATAGTGGTTTTAGATTATTTCAATTTAGCTTAATTCATGTACAGGACGTCCTCCCACAAATAATGTTACATATATTAATGAGTAAAATATATCTTTGTGATATTTTAGGCCAAATAAATATTACATAAATGAATTAATAAATTATATCATTGTGATATTTTAGGCCCAATAAATGTTATATTCATTTAAATGTAAATTATATCTTTTTTGATATGTTAGGCCCAATAAATGTTACATAAATTAATGAGCAAAATATATCTTGCTGACATTTTAGGTTCAAAAAATATTACATATATTAATGAGTAAACTATGTCTTTGTGATATTTTAGGGCCAATAAATGTTATAGAATTAAATGAGTAAAATATATCTTTGTGATGTTTCAGGGCCAACAAATGTGACGTAATATATTCTAAAATATTTTGTGTTTAAGTGAAGCAATAGCATTTTCTCCGTAATATTTTTTTACATTTATGGAATTAATAAACTTAATCGATTTGATAAAACCATTAGCACTTTGTATATTTCTAATAATATTTTAAAATTTCACATTCGATTTATTTTATAAACGTATAGTGTGTATAAAACATGAAATTTTGCGTATTTCGAAACTTTAGGGAACAAACATTATAGCCTTTATAAAAGTATTATATCGGCTGTAATTTAAAACCTGGATTTCTTATTTCACCTCTTGAGCCACTTCGGAACCCCACCCACGTTCAAGAGATTGAATATATACGCTTGTAAACAATTTTCGCTTTCCAAAAAAGGTTGACTAACTGGAGCACAATATTTTAGTTGTCATTGGGGAAGGAGGGGGTAGTCTTAAATTTACATATACGGATATGATAAAAGATTATGTAGGGGAAAGTTTACTTGGTACTTTACAATTTTACTAATATTACTCATCATTTAGGAAACTCTAAAACACAATAGAGTATATAATTTACATTCCATTATATTTTTACGTATAATAATGGACTTGTATTTTGTAAATTATTTATTTCCCAATTCTAGTTGGGTTAAACTATTGAAACCACATTTTTCTTTCATATTGAAATTAGATTTTATGCTACGATTTACAAAATAAATTACCATAATGACTGTAGCAAGTATGGCTTCAAAAAATATGTACTATCTTTTAGTTCGTTCAATTTTTAACGGTGTCTAATCAGTTTTTCTTCCCAATTAACATAAATAATAATTTTACGATTCGGTAAAAATATGCATTCGTTCTGGTAAAATTTATAATTTCTATAACACCGACCTCGCAGTTTACCGACTGTGACCGACAAATACCACGCTAATGAACGTTTAAAAGTCAAACGTTTCCGGTTAATTTTATAGTCGTTTTAGTATGTAGAATGTAGATTGGTAATCCCCGCCACTCAATAATATCATTAATTTATTAATAACGTAACACTATGTAACGTCGAATCTTGAGCTTTTGATTGGCTTTTAAAAACGTACCTAGTGCCTGATATGAAATGGACAAAATAGAATTAGCCAGAAATCTTTCAATGGAGGGAGTAGATAAGGGATGGAATTTTGGTACAGCCAAAGTTACACCCAGGGGGGGGGGGTGTTGACACGGAAACCCTAATCGTGTCTACGCCACTGGACATAGCAAAAAGGATCCCTTGAAAATGAATTTTGGAAACTCCGATTCGTATTCTCACTGAAGTTGTGAATAATATAAAATTATAATAATTAATTCACGAATTTAGATTGCCAAGTAAAAGCTAATGACGTATGTGATCGTGCCACTTGAGACAAAGATTGAAACTACCAACATCAGTCTCTCCGTGTACCGTCGCGTCGGCAAGGAACACTGGGGCAAGCGTCTATTTCCGGTTCTATAATATGACATTATTTCCAACTCGTGCGGTGCGAAAATAGGTTCGCTTTTGAATATTCACAGGTTAAATAAATTCCTGGTTATATGTAACACCTACTTTAAACATTTGTGTTATTTATATAGACATGGTTTTATTAAAATGAAATGAGCCGATGATAGCCACTGATTTATGAATCGGAAAGAAAATATTTTGATTAATTACTTCGGGAAAACATGGTTTCTAAATAAATAATTATCCATAACATATTTTTACATTTTACATCACACGAATGTATATTTCATTTCAATTGTTATCTTGTAAGACAAATTTTATTAACATCCGATTTATCCATGGCAATATCATAATCTCATTATCTTTGAATTTCTGAGTAAAACATTAAACCAACTATTTAAAATAAATGTTTAAAATATTTAATTTTTATACCGTAGATGGATACTTGTGACGAAGATTCAACACCAAAAATTAACATAACCTTCACTTCCAATAAAACAAAGTACAAAAAATAACTGGAAACGAAAATTTGAACTCTAACCTGCTCGAGTCTCCTTTTTTCCAACACAGTAATGGCATCCCGATATAAGTCACAATAGCTGTCGAAAATACTGGGCATTTAAGCCTATTTTTCTTGGTGGTCTCGGCCGGAATAGGCTCCGCCATCCGTACACACGCGTTATTCAGGTTCAAACACGTAAAAATTTAAAAGTAGAACCACGAGCGTACGTTACATTAAAGTGACTGAAATGTTTTGGGTTGGTAACTGGTTTTGAACTCGCGAAGGTCTCGTAATATGTTATAAACTGCAGAAACAAGCGAGGGGGAGGAACATTGGTAAATATTCTCAGGAAGTCAGTGGCCTCAACTACCACCCGCTACACCCGGGGTTATATCTTTGGCGCGAAACTGCACCACACCCCTGGCGGCTGTGAGCGGCTTTCGGCCGCTACGGCCAAGAAATCACGTATTTTGTATATTAAGGAGCGACATTTGTGCTCAAACAAAAGAATCTTTTCACTTCCTACAGTTTACCAGAGACCCATAGCTTCGCCGCGGTATCGTTCGTAACTTCCTTAGGAAACGGGGGGGGGGGGAGTTCTGGTATAACAAAGGGAGGGATTTCAAAGGGGGAGGCTAAAATATTTTATTGTATATAACAATAATCGTTTCTTGTCTTCATCTTTAGATTGTTAAGGGAATCGGTTGTGTTTCCTTTCTTTAAAAAAAGGACTTCTTTGTTATGAATTTATTTTTACACGGAAATTAGCTTGTTTAAGTTTAGACCAGACCTGACGTAATTAGGAGGGAAGGTGGTACAAATAATTGGAGCCCGCGCAGTCTCGAGTGACCCCGGTTTGTACTTTTCTTCCAAGTTCATCCTTGGAAACGTATAATTATTAGTTAATTAATTAATTCAGAAATCATCTCTCGGGGCCCAGAATTATTGTTTTATTAAAGCCCTCATTTGGACACCGTGCATGACCAGTATATATAACTGTATTATAAGTAAAACAATACGTGTAAGTATGACATTGGACGATATCGGTTATAGACGGAGCAGCATGCTCTTTATCCTACCTCCACATTTGGCGGGAAAACTAAAATATTCAATTTTCGGAGTATTTCTTCGTCTGGCAGCCCTGCTATCATTTTTGGCGGGCTTAGAAAGTTTTGTTGATATCTCCGCACCGTAAATGGCTAAAATATATCCAAGGCTGGTGAATTTTGAACTTTCAGCGTTTCTTTGCATAGTAGGATTTGGCACCTTTTAAACGCACCCAGATTTAAGTGTTCAACGGTTCAATCAAATTTTTGTCATGCCTACAAATAGGCCTTATTGGTCTAGTCAATAACCGTTGTATGTTGGAGGTATAAATATGTCAGATATTTTTAGCTCTCAATTTGAAAGAATTAATAACTACCGAATGAGTGTTGTCAGTCCTTAACTACTGTACTATTTTTTGAAACAAACAATCAGTAAAATAAATTAGCTTTCGTAGAATTGGACCTGTCGATAGAATTATAATCAAAGTTGTAAATAATTTAATTGAATTCGGATATGAAATAATTAATCCCATTTAAATTTTAAATTTAATCAGAGTGATGAGGTGGTTCTTATGTAAAGTCATATCTGGGAGTTTTTTCATGGTACCCTTACTACTATTGATTTATTAAAAATATAAAAATATAGTAAAATTACGATTGAACAATTTTTCAAGGTACCCTTATTACTATTTATTTAATAAAGATATATAAATTAAGTAAAATTGTGTTTGAACAGTTTTTGAAATTACCCTTATTACTATTGATTAGTATATACATAAATATAATTAAATCATGATTGGACAATTTTCCAAGGTATTTTAATTATTTTAGTAAATATAAATATAAATATACTTTATATTTATTTTACTTCTTAAATTATATTTTTATAGAAGTGAAGAGAAGCACATTGTGAAAAACTAAATGAAAAGAGACTTAAAACGGTTTTAAAATTCACAAAAATCCCTGAAGAAGGAGGAACAGTTCCTCCGAAACGTTGGATTTTTTAAATAAATAAATTGTGAATTTTAAAACCGTTTTAAGTCTCTTTTCATTTATATTTTTATCACTAGAAATATTCCAAACACAATTCTAAAACTTTCCACGTAGCATGTAAACAACACGAACGTAAACACGGATGTCAGGTGTTATAGTAACCCATAAAAATAACATACAACTACTTTCTACTACATTTATATAGTATATGAAAAATTACTTCTTCAGTTTATTATTTAAAATTTACCCGAGAATGGTTAAGTTGACATTGAATAAAATTTAGGTCTTATCGATATTTTATCTGACGTAACCGCTACGACTATTTGTAGGTCAAAACTCCAAATTAGTCCGAACGGCCGCTTCTCCTTACACACACCGTACACGGCAGGAAAGCGACGTTGTACTCGATATAAGAACTCGACCGTCTAGGCGCGTCGGAGAAGCCGAACTTGGAGGGGTTTACCGTAGATGAATCTTCGCGTAAACAAAACTCTTTGATTCTTTACCCACCCTCGCTAATCGTCCCTAAAACACGTTTCTGTAGATATCGAAACTTAAACTATCAACGACACTACTGAACCATTAATCGTATTTATTTAATTTCTATTAACATCAACGTGGAGTTGAAAAATCTAAAAAAGAGAAGAGAGTTCTTACCTGACCGAAGGCGCCATGTTGAGGCCGCGATACGAGTTCGACGACGAAAGCCAACGCGCAGGCGCGCGGATTATTTGGCCTCCAAAGCAGCTGTACGAGCCGCGCTTTTACGTTTGGCCCACATTCTCGCTCTGAAAGGAACGAAATTCTCCCCCCACTATTTTCGCCGCCGCTTTCAGATTTCTTTATATAATTTCTTGTAGAGTCGCCTTACTCTTTCGATCACCCGGGATGAATGAAAGATCAAAATACTCAATCGCCAAATTTTAATAACCTTTTTTCCGAAGAAGGCGAACCCCGAATCGGAGAGATTCTCAAGTCGGGATCGGAGAAGAAGAGATTTCGCCCAAACCTCCTGCTTTCTTTTCAATGATTTTTCGGCCCGTCGGAACAGCGAATTCGGACGCGGCGCATTCGGATCGCGCAGGCATGAATGAGAAGCGTAACTTGAATGGCGGCATCGGGGTGATGGCGAGAGGGGGCAGCTGTTCCACACCCCCCTCCCCTCCACGACGGGGTCGGAAGCAGGAAGAGGCGACTCTCTGCTGACAGTGTTGCGCTATAGACAGAAGGGATTTGAACAGCTTTATCGGCGCTAGCGGGTTATGTCTACGTATACGCAGAAGCTTATAATATATATCGTACGAGAGAAGTATCCGTTGAGAATGGAACGTGTACCTCAGCAGGATACGATACACTATTCAATGGGATCAATTTTGCCGCCAAACCTGGGATGCGTACATAAATTCGTTACGACTGCCCCACTTGTTCTTGAAATTGTACAGTCAAACCTATGGACGATTTCATTAGCTTTCTTTAGTGGGGGAGCTGAGGAAGCATTGTAGAAGTGAAAGAAAAACAGTAAACAAGAACGCCACGTTAATTTATAAAATGTAAAATGTATAAATTAAATTGCGTTTATTTATTAAAAACCATATTTTCCCGTCGTAATAGTTTTAGAAAAGGTATAATAAACATGAAAGGATAATTTGTACACAATGAAGTAGAGGTCGGTAACGGTTAATCTTTATCCATGTTTAAATTGATTTGTTTCGGGGGAAAAATGTAAACAAAGAAATTTACCGGTTAATATTTCGGAAAATGATTAAAAAACATGTATTATTCGTAAAATTTGAGCTTTTTATCGAAAAAAACGTCGTTTTTCCGATTAATTTTACAAATTTATCAAAATATTAATCGGATAATACAGAAATATAAATTACTTGATCAAAACGTTTTACGAATAAGTTTGAGAGCTTTATCTATTGAATAAAAGTTAACCATCCCCGACCTCTACAATGAAGCTACTTTACACTCAGGCCCGACAAAAGAGGGGGAAGCCAGTTCAAATTACCGAGGCCCGTGCAGCCCTGGGGGCCCATGTTTGATCAACCGATATATACTTATACCGAGTTTATCTCCGAAAAGTATTTTGCCAAATCAGCGGCATCCCGAGAAGCTACAAGTTTCAAATAAATAAAATTATCAGGATAAGGAAAGGGATACTTCCACCGCAAGATATGTATTATATACTTCTGATATAAATGTAAAATTATAAACGATATTTTCGCTTTTTATCCGCGCGTGCCACCAATCCTCCATTAGAAAAAGCTTGTCCCGTTCTACAACGCGAGTCGATACATGTAGACGGACCCGATTCTTCTAGACACATCTGTCACTAAACAGAGCCAAGCCCACGGCGAAGTTCCGTTGTATTTTGCACCGGTTCGCTTTTTTCCGTAACGTATTTTGTAGCCTTGGTGTGCTAGGGGGGGGGGGGGCATTAAGGGGGTTGAATGTTGTTATAGGAGCGGATGTATATTTATGACCTATTTATTGTTTTAGGTTTTTGCATTTTTTCGGGGTGATAGTGAACTGAATAAGGGTCGAGTAATGTTGAAATGGATATTGAATAGCGTTCGCCTGTAAATAATAAAGCTATTGTTTTTCAACGCGGCCTTGGTTGCTCTAAAATTGGGTTGGAAATACTACGTCTCTGTTGTAGTTTTTGGGGTTTCGATTTCATTATCAAAACAGGGACATTTTGAATGTTGGTTTCGCCAAATTGGAGATTTCATCCGGTCGGAAAATAAGAAATAATCTTTAAAATATTATTCTTAAATAATTTAATTATTTTAGTACCATTAAAGGTATTACGTCACTGTTATAATTTTTGGTAAATTGATTTATTATTAATATTAGCCAAATTTGAGATTTCATCCGGTCTGCAAATAAGAAATTTGAGATTTCATTTGGTCGGCAAATAAGAAATTTGAGATTTCATCGGGACTGCAAATAAGAAATTATCGTCAAAATATTTTTCTTAAAGAATTCAATGACTTTAGTACCATTTAAAATATTACGTCACTGTTATAATTTGATTTTTTTTATTCTGAAAAAGGGAAATTTTACTGCGATGAAAAGTATTATGTTATTATTATAGTTTTTGTTATTTGGATTTTCTTACGATAAAAGTGATATTTTAATCGTTTCTTTCACCAAATGTTTGGGGTTCATCAGTGGCTAGCTGCACAGGCTATAACCTACTTACAAGGGGGCTACAGTAGTTAATTGGGAGGTAATTTATCTTCTGTAAAATTTATAAAAGACTAAAAAGGGCCCATTTCTGAGCAAATAACCACTTTACACCAAAATATTCTTGTTAATATAAAGAATACTATGAATTTACTTCATGACCACAAATAAACAATATCTTTGAAATTAGTTATTAGTTTATCATCTATATTATGTAGAGTTGTAAGGCCTTTTATTCCGGAATATTTTCCGTATTTTTTCATACCATAAGATTGTTCGCAAATTTAAATTTCGTGGCGTTTTCGCCTCATTTTGTTGATTCCAAAAGTAAAACTAAACCTCCAGACTAGGCTAGAATAAAAAAGGTTTAAATGGTAATTGTTGTTTCAAGTTTTTTATTTATCTGATTTGCGGAACGTTTTACGCATTTAATTTTTAAGTAAAATTAACAGTTATATAACGATGTAAGCGTCTAACTACGAAACTGTTAAATTGCAAATTTTCAGTCTTTGAAGTACTTTTTCAGTGTCTCAAATTCCTTGACATCATCTCCACGTACAAGCGTACGTAGATGAGACACACGCGCGTTCGGCTTTGTTTCCACTGAGCGAAATTCACACGGCGAATCTGTTGGGCGAAAATCCTCAATTCAATTACTTTGAAATTAATTTGTGTAAACGGAGATTTTGGAATATAGACAAGTTATTTAAAATACTTTTGGTAGTATTGTTATGACCTGCTTGGATGGAAAAGCATTCGAATTACGCAAGTTGAAAGAGCTAAGATGGTTTTAATATATAAATAATTTAATATAACATAGTATAATATAATGTAATCCAATGTAATGCAATGTAAGGCAATTTTATGCAAAAGTAATGCAATGTAAGGCAATGTTATGCAAAAGTAATGCAATGCAATGCAATGCAATGTAATGTAATGTAAGGTAATGAAATATAATGAAATGAAATAACTGAAGTGTAATGAAATGTAATGCAATGCAATGCAATGAAATGTAATGTAATGCAATGCAATGTAATGAAATGTAATGCAATGCAATGTAATGAAATGTAATGCAATGCAATGTAATGAAATGTAATGCAATGCAATGTAATGAAATGTAATGCAATGCAATGTAATGAAATGTAATGCAATGCAATGTAATGAAATGTAATGAACTGAAGTGTAATGAAATGTAATGCAATGCAATGTAATGAAATGTAATGCAATGCAATGCAATGCAATGTAATGCAATGTAAGGTAATGTAATATAATGAAATGAAATGAACTGAAGTGTAATGAAATGTAATGCAATGCAATGTAATGAAATGTAATGCAATGCAATGTAATGAAATGTAATGCAATGCAATGTAATGAAATGTAATGCAATGCAATGTAATGAAATGTAATGCAATGCAATGTAATGAAATGTAATGCAATACAATGTAATGAAATGTAATGCAATGCAATGTAATGAAATGTAATGCAATGCAATGTAATGAAATGTAATGCAATGCAATGTAATGAAATGTAATGCAATGCAATGTAATGAAATGTAATGCAATGCAATGTAATGAAATGTAATGCAATGCAATGTAATGAAATGTAATGCAATGCAATGTAATGAAATGTAATGCAATGCAATGTAATGAAATGAAATGCAATGCAATGTAATGAAATGTAATGCAATGCAATGTAATGAAATGTAATGTAATGCAATGCAATGTAATGAAATGTAATGTAATGCAATGCAATGTAATGAAATGTAATGCAATGCAATGTAATGAAATGTAATGCAATGCAATGTAATGAAATGTAATACAATGCAATGCAATATAATGAAATGTAATGCAATGCAATGTAATGAAATGTAATGCAATGCAATGTAATGAAATGTAATGCAATGCAATGTAATGAAATGAAATGCAATGCAATGTAATGAAATGTAATGCAATGCAATGTAATGAAATGAAATGTAATGCAATGCAATGTAATGAAATGAAATGTAATGCAATGCAATGTAATGAAATGTAATGCAATGCAATGTAATGAAATGTAATGCAATGTAATGTAATGAAATGTAATGCAATGCAATGTAATGAAATGTAATGAAATGTAATGAAATGTAATGAAATGTAATGAAATGTAATGCAATGTAATGCAATGATTTGGAATATAGACAATTTATTTAATATACTTTTAGTATATGGATGTAATGTAATGTAATATTTTATTCAACTTGACGTACGGATTTATTTAAAGCTTTAAATTATACATGGTATGATCACTCATTTAACTTTTATTGAAATTTTTATGACATAAAAGAATATCTCTTGGAGGAGTCAAAATATAAAGAAGTATAATTAATTTATGTTAATTGGCCTAAATGTAAGGAAATATGAAAATATAGTACGTAAGGTTGTTCAGATAAATTTTAGTACATTTTATTTTTAAATATTTAATTGAATTTATCATTTTCAATTGTTTCCATTTTTAAGGAAATTCCAAATTTCAAGTTAAAAAAATTTAATGAAATAAAATTAAGAAATTAGCAATTAAATTTATGAAATAAAATTAAGAAATTAGCAGTTAAATTTATGAAATAAAATTAAGAAATTAGCAATTAAATTTATGAAATAAAATTAAGAAATTAGCAATTAAATTTATGAAATAAAATTAAGAAATTAGCAATTAAATTTATGAAATAAAATTAAGAAATTAGAAATAAAATTTATGAAATAAAATTAAGAAATTAGCAATTAAATTTATGAAATAAAATTAAGAAATTAGCAATTAAATTTATGAAATAAAATTAAGAAATTAGCAATTAAATTTATGAAATAAAATTAAGAAATTAGCAATTAAATTTATGAAATAAAATTAAGAAATTAGCAATTAAATTTATGAAATAAAATTAAGAAATTAGCAATTCAATTTATGAAATAAAATTAAGAAATTAGCAATTCAATTTATGAAATAAAATTAAGAAATTAGCAATTCAATTTATGAAATAAAATTAAGAAATTAGCAATTCAATTTATGAAATAAAATTAAGAAATTAGCAATTAAATTTATGAAATAAAATTAAGAAATTAGCAATTAAATTTATGAAATAAAATTAAGAAATTAGCAATTCAATTTATGAAATAAAATTAAGAAATTAGCAATTAAATTTATGAAATAAAATTAAGAAATTAGCAATTAAATTTATGAAATGAAATATATTAATTTTGTTATTGTAAATAGACGTATCAATAAAATCATCCCCAACGCTGTCACCCCTTTCGGTAGCGTGCTGCGAGAACTTTGAAGAGCTAAAATCTGAGCTTAGACAGTATAACGATAATAATAATAATTTGTTTAATTCAGGATAAAAAAGCTGTACACTTATTGGGCTCTGATTCGTGATACAAAAGAAACTATTTATATTTATACAATGATAGTACCCGAAAATCGAAATTGCAAAACAGAATTACAAATAAAAGACATATATGATACTACAGTAATAAAATTAAAATGAATAACGAATTGAACAACAGGTCAGCTCCAGTTTTTATACATATCTAATCTAAACTTGAAGGCCGAAGTGGAGGTTAAACCATAGACAAATCAATTGTATGTCTAGTCCCCTTAGCGTTAATTTTATATTTGACTTTAACCGATTTTTTATTAAAGCTCTATTGACCTAAATGTATGGAAATTAAAAATACATACTGATCCAGTTGATAAATTCGATTTTGCGAAAAAATATCGCTTGGAGAAGAATTTTCAAAGTAGGACTCTTCTTGGCGAAATTCGCGTCGTTTTCACTTACGACGAGCCTACCCGAGGTGTTACACCGATTTTGTTGAAACTAGGCGGGTGTGTAGAACTTATGGTAATATGAAACTTCACCAAGGAAAAAGTTGCAATGGGCATTAGTTTTGCCATGGCAACCGAAAATGTTTTTGACAACACAGTACGTATATTTTCCCATTTAAAATAACATGGGAATCTGAGCACTTCTAAGGGTCCCCCTGTAAAAAATTATGATAATAAGTCTATTTAAAATTGTTAATTTTGATCAAATTTAATCAACTTAATTCCATTTTATTAATTTCGATAAATTTCAGTTATTATCGTCGATTCGGCGATTAGTTGGCAAATACAACTTTTTTATCTTCACATTTCGCATTTCTCGATTTTTACCGAATCTTATAAATTTTTAAATATTTTTATCAAATTGACCAAAATTCATCAAAATATCATAAAATTAATTTAATTTGTAAATTTTGATCTATTTTTTTGGTTTTGAAATTTTTCACATGGCCCTTAGAAGTGCTCAGATTCCCATGTTATTTTCAATGGGAAAATACACATACTGGATTGTCAAAAACATTTTCGGTTGCCATGGCGAAACTAATGCCCATTGCAACTTTTCCCTTGGTGAAATTTCCCGTTAACATAAGGTCTACATACCCACCTAGTTTCAACAAAATCGCTGATTATCACCTCGGGTAGTCTCCTCGTGAATGGAAACTAAGCTTTTTAAGGTCACTAAAACCCCGAAACGCCATCGCCAGGTTCCCTTAAGTTCAAGAGCAGCCCCACACACCAACTACGGCATTACCTCCCACTGGGGCAGGAGCGCATTAAGGGATACCGCGAAGGCGGTGGCGATGGCACGAATTCAAGCTTTCGCCCACAATTACACACGCAATCTTTCCTTGGATCATCCTTAGTATTATTTTATATTTCAGCCAGCCCTTTAGTTTTCTTAAAGAGAGAGCGCGGATTAAGTGTTTGGGATTTAGATCCATTAGCCCGGGCCGTGAACGAGCAGCCGGGTTGTCTTGACAACGACCACGACTCTCCAGGCTCTCCTCGCCTCTGAAGAAAAGAGGAGAGGAGAGATACTGGCGCGTCCATTTTCGTGTCTTCCAAAGGGATTTCGAATAAAGATAAATGGTTTTATTTTACCCAATTAGTTGGTGATTACGTCAATTTTTATTTCAGGAGGTCTACCAGTTTGAGCACTCTAGGAAATTTAAAAACGATAACTACGAAGTCAAATTTTGGAATCCTGACGTTCAATAAATCATAATCAAGGAAATCACCAAGTAATATTTACGAGAGCCAGGACCTGTAAGTTTTTATTTACAAAGTGCTTGTTGAAATAATGTTAACTTTTCACCTCTACGGTATGCCGCAAGTGTTTAAATTTAATCAGGTAGCTTTTTCTGAAATATTAAGGCTTAGGGGAAATACGACGTTCTATTTACAGGTGAAACTTTTACATTACTTCAAAAACACTATATAAACATTAATTTGCAGCTCTTGGCTCTCGGAAATATTACTTCTTGGCGATTTCCTTGAAGTTGTTTTATTTAAGCGCCTATATTAGTGGAATGTATTTACTTTGAAATATTATTTCTAGCCAGCTCGCTTTCCAGCAGTAATCTGTCAAGAAAGTAAAATAAACAAGTTGGCAAGCCAAAATATACCTCTCCTCGGTAGAATTGTCCCTAGTGGTATTAATTTCTCGAGATAACCCTTAAAGATATATCTCCGCAATTTAGAGTTATTTGTTAAAAATATTAATCCATTTCTATCCCGCCCGGTATAAAATTTTAATTATAATTAAAATAATTGAGACGAAACGACCAATTTTAATTTATTCAGAATATCATAAGTTAAGTAGTTACAACAGTAAGTTAGACGTACTATAACAATGCACAATTGAATTAAACCCTTTTACAGAACAAGTTTATCAGTTAAATATAATACGAAGCAAATTTTAATGAAAGAAATATCTACAGAGGCTTTTTGGAATTACTCGCTTACGAAATACTTGCCGCATCTTTAACGCTCATTTTATTTCAACACTCGCCCTTGATGAAGATACCGTAGATATCTGGTAGTGGACGACTCGTTCACTTCCTGTTGACGTTGTGACGCATACCACATGAAAAAGACCAATGCCGTCCAATTTCCAATATCATATAATGACTCGCACACCCAAGAAATCATTGACTGCGTTAGAAATCGTAGATATCCAAATATCCACACCAAATGTATTTACAAGAAGCAAAAACCTTACCATCAACAAAGCACAGAGAGCCACTTGACTAACCGCCACCTCTTAAAGCAATTAACGTTAAATTATCTCCTTTGAATTAACAGAACTATATATAGGTCGTTAAGAAAGTGGACCACCCACAGGGTCTACCCTTTAACCCTCTAATCTCGGCTGACTGCGCTAAAACAAGATTTAACCTTTAAAAAATACCAGATTAGGCCTTCATAAATTCATTAATAAAAAAAGACTTTATTACCTATTATGCTTACGATGCCTGTCTTAATTTCAGTGAATCTAAGCAGCTATCGGTGGTTCTGTGGTAGAGCGCTCGACTGCCAAGCCGAATGGTCTGGGTTCGAAACCTGGGTGGCGCATTTGTTTTTAATCAATAGAGAAACGCTAAATTAGAATTTCTTCGATGCAATAATTTCAATTTCAATTCTATTTCAATTAAACCAAAATTTCGTACTCTATTAAATACGCTTCCGATAAAGCTGAAGGTCTAATTTTCAATAAGGCGTAACAATTGTCGGTGGTTCTGTGGTAGAACGTCCGCCTGTCAATCAGGAGGTCTCGGGTTCAAATCCCGCCCGATGCGATCGCAAATTGATACTAAGACGAATACCGTGTACAACTGGTGGAAACCCTGCCATTGGACGTTGAGAGGTAGCATTACACTCAGCACTCGGTCCGTCCCAAAGTCATTAAGAAGACGTTGGAGAGAAAACGCCCATATAAACACAACAGACTCAACATGCACATCCATCAGAACACAAACACAACAAATTCAACACTCACAACCTACGCATAAACATTACAAAAACCGTAATACACCAACCGTCACGACGGTGAGCGAAAAAACACCATCCAAACCAAACCGCAAATGCATCCGTTAACGCTCACCGTCACACGGTGGTTTTGCCAACCCTTTGAGAAACTGCGTACGCAGTGATTACACTTTGCACCGAAAATGCGAACGCGTTCGCAGTCCTGACAGACAGACACACCCACAGACCCACCCACAGACCCACCCACAGACCCACAGACAGACCCACAGACAGACACGGTCGTTGTATAACCCCTCCTAGGGGACTTTGTCCCCTCGGAGAGGTAAAAACTTTTATACCTTTAATAATTGCAATGATAATCTAATCATTTAAAGCTACAAAAACGCAGGTTAAAGCAACATTAAAAATTAAGTAACGAGTCAGCTTAATGTAAAAACACGCAAGGATTCATATTTAAAATCTAAAAGTCCTTTCAAAAGTCACGTATCTCGACTTGGTTGACTTTGGTTCTCAGGTTCCTTTTTATATCTAAGTTCTGAATAATTTATTTTGAATATACATTTAAAAAATGTATTTATTTTCACGTAAAAACTACACTCTTTTCTAGTGCTTAAAATAGTTAATTAATTTCATTTACATAGGTATATTAAAGCAAAAATATACAAAACTAATATTCAGGCATGGAATTATATCTCATTAAATAATCAACAAAAATGAACAAGACTCTTTTAAACACTATATTGAGAAATGATTTATCAATTCCTAACTAAGGTGACTTTTTGTAAATATAATGTAAAATTTATACCATGAAGATGGCCTAAATACGAGCCTAGATAAGCCGAAACTATAGTCAGTTTCTTAAACTAAATACAATTGTTTAACTTATCAATTTGTGATCAATTCATATAAAATAATTTTATTTGTAAATAATTTTTCATACAACTTAACGCAGCCTTCACTTCACATTTCAGCCCACTCACGGACACATTCGGAAAGAGTTGAAGAATTCGGTTCAATTAAATGTTATAATATTCGTGGAAGCTGGATGCAACTTTAAAAGTTGCATCGCAATCGACCATCGCATTTTTCCAGAGCGTGATCTACGCCTCGCACGACAGACGATGGTCAATTGCGATTCAATTTCTCCATCTTTCCGAAACTACTCATATTCGCCAAAGTAATATTCCAAAGTCGTGCAAACTTGTTATACTATAGACTTTTGAATGTATTGTGTCCGCTATATTTTGCGCTATATAAGACCTTCCGATAGTTCATTGACCTTGCCAAAACAGTATTTTGATTACACGTTACCCCTATGAACCCTTAATGCATTCTAAGAGAAGAAAAAACAGTTTCATTTTATCGAAGAATTTTCTATCATTTCCTGGTGAATTACGGTCTCTATTATTTGTTCAGCTTCGACTTGGAATTTTAAGGAATTATTTTTACAAAATACAAATTATGTAGAAGTATATTGAAATGATAAAAATTAAACGCTGACTTTCGTGTTCTGTATCAAACGAAAAATTAAACATTAACTGTTATTTTTTAGCTTATACATATTTCAAACATTTTCCATTGGGTATAATATCTATATGCATGAGAGCATAATGACGCTGTACTACCTTCTTTCTTTGTATACCCTGTTCGATATGATTACTCTATATCGAATTATATTTCTTCAGACTGAACGACGAGCCGCGGCTCGAAACGTCTCTCAATTTTTTTAAAATAAATTATTTTAACAATAATTTAGGCCTACGTTTATTCTTATTTCACGGATGCCCTTCTTCGCAAACAATTTACAAACTAGTTTGTAAATTGTTTGCGATATAAAAAATTTAATGATGCAAATAGATATATAGTATACTATATATCTATTTGCATCATTAAAATTTTTATATCAAGAGATTTCATAACATATGTACGGTGAACGGATAATACATTCGCCTCCTGAGCCCGGGAAGAAATACCACGCCCCTCCAATTTTCCTCCAGTAATCTTTCCCCCATTCTACTGATAAGGGGGAAGACACTCCGGAAAAACCACACCCCTTACCTTCTCCTCGCGTAATCTTTCCATTATAGGATCGTCGGCTTCCTCGCCGTGTAGGCGGATAATTTATCTCGGGAATCATGAAAACAGAAGCTATAAAGGTGTCCACATAAACTAGGCATATGGTGGTTATTATTATTATTATTATTATTATTATTATTATTATTATTATTATAATTATTATTATTGCCTTTAGTAACCTGAATAAATTTGGGCTGTGCGAGTACTCGAACATCATCGAGTACTCGCCTTTTTTTTGAGGTCGACTACTCGAACTCTACCTCGAATAAGTAATTGGAGAATACTCGTCGATTACCGAATAACAAAAAATTGCATATTCGGGTACCCGATTACTCGAATAAGCTGCTCTCTAATCTCGTCGAGTATTAGTTTTTTCTATCCTCGTGGCTTCAAAGTTCAATGAGGGGTTTTTACAACCTTTGGGGGGGGGGCAAAAAACGGTACCTACAAAGTTGTGGAAACTGTGGTTCATTTATATTAAAGGAATATTTTTTAGTATTGAAAGTTACTTTATACTCCTTTTAAATCTTATTTCATAATTACTTGAATGAAACCAGCTCCTTATCAAGTATTCGATAACCCGATTCGTTAAAAATATTACTAAAGGTTTTTTAAGTTAATCGACTCGAATAAGAGAAAGTTTCCCCTTAGTCAAGTACTCGATTACTCGACTCGAATACTCAATTAAAAAATATTTGATACTCGATAACCGACTAGATTGCCTAAAACCACTACTCCCACAGCGCTAGAATAAATTCTTTGTAGTGTAATGTAAGCATAAGACAAAGTGGAAATATTAATAATATTATCATCATAACGATTAATTGCAAATGGGACTATCCAGAATTTAATCCGAATAAAATGTATCGTTTTCATAGGAGACAGTGATATCGGGCGTTAGTGGCTACAATGGATGAGTCAACAGAAGCTACTTGGGGAATCGCCCTCATTTCCGGCAAACCATATTCGTTTCGGTAGGTTGACTTTAGCCGTCCATCCGAGCTTGTTAGCCATGAACAAACCAAAGGCTACCTCCGCAGGCACCCATTAAGGGGTTAAGGCCGCCGCCAAACCCCTCGTCATTCTATCTCTCCTACCTAACGGCTTTGAAATTAGCTTCCATAGAACCACCTCCTCCATTGATGGTTTAAATCGGAGAATGCTTCGCCTATGAAGAGCCTCGATTAGCGCATAGTGAATCATTTGATGGCTAGCTTTATACATAAATATAGGATTAACCTAAAATGTAAAATACTGAATCACTGCATCCACGGATGATGAAGGACCATCCTCCGATATAGAAATGCCACGTGACGTATATTAACCGATGCGCCTATGACCTCAAATATGGCGCCAGTGACGAACGTGGAAAAAAATCAATGTGATTGTATATAGGGTTCAATTTTGGATTCCGGCAGAATATCACGTAACTAAACTTAAACTAAGACTTCGTTGAACCTACCATACAACCATTTGATAGATCGATCGAAGGAAAAACGATATATAAATATCTTGGACTATGGTATAACCCCCTTTTAGATTGTAATGAGCACTTAGCTATAATTTTTAAAAATATTACTTATGGTATTTATTTAATCAAAAGGAATCATTAAACTTTTGGGGGGAAAATACGTCTGAACTTATAATATAGTTTAATTTATCCATATCTAATATTTTGTATCTCTGCACGCGTATTAAATATAATTGTACAATTTTATTTTAATTATCTGTATGGAAACTCTTCTGTAAAAATATTTTTTATTTCGTTTCGGTTAAATTGTAACCATTGCAATCTCTCTTTTTGTTTTTATTCTCTTTAAACCTAAAAAACCCAAATATTAACAAAATATTTCAATATAAATACAGAGGCACGAAATTCGTTTTCACCTTAGCCTCTCCCAAACAAATTGTAAAACTTATTAACTTTGATAAATAAACCATTGTTATTATTATATTAAGCAGAAGTGGAAAGGTATGTTTCACAGCCAAAGATACTACACTTTGGTCTATCTAAAATACAAAGAAGTTTATTATTAAATTGCAAAAACATGTTTGAAGTTATATCCTTTGTACAAAATAACTATTTTAGAAGTAGATTCTGGGCAATATTACACTGTGCGTTATTTTGAAAACTATTTGGAACTGCACGTACGAATTATTCCCGTTTTCCTATATTGAAGTTTTTTAAAAATCGTGTTACAGTATTACACATCAAACACTATACAGCAGAGAAATTCATATATCAATTGATGTATAACCTTTTTGGATAATAAATCTAGCATTAGTTATAGCAAAAATGTCTACTAGAAAAAATAAATAAAGCTAGAAATTATTTATAAATATTATCGAAAACAGTTTAAAATGGGCTTCCTTTAATTGCGCATTAAAGTGACAACAAAGTTTTCTCGAATGCTGAAAGAAAATATAATATTCTGAAATAAACTGTTAATGTATTCAATCTTTTTAAAAATAGAAAAATGGAAGTTAGTACATTATTCCTTTCAGGTAATTCCTAGCCTCCAGGCGAAGGGAGGCAAACCCTAGCGTCAGCTTCGTTAACTAGGCGGTAAATTCGAATGATGGCACCTCCGGTGGTTTTGCCTCGCTTGGGTGGCTCTACGACGTGATTGGTCACAGCTGACTGGGCAAGGAGACCCCCCCTCCTTCTATAAAGGAAAGTAGGGCTTCCTCCCCCCTCTCTCTCCTTCAGAGGGAAAAGATATATATATATAGATCCTTTCATTTCTTTCAACCATAGGAAAAATATCGATGTAGAATTATTACAATGCAGTCGTCAAAAACGTTTTGAATATATTTGAAAGTAACGATCGAGGGTTTCATATTGAAATGGAATTTCCCAAGTTAATTGGAATTGCATGAATTGCTAAAATTATTTATTTGTTTGCTCTGAATAACTCGAAGGTACTTTCAGGTATCATAAGCCCGATCGATATGAATTTTAAGCGCGTGCTTATAATCTATTTTATTTTTTCCTCCATTTGCTGATTATTGAAAGTGGATTAATTAGAACGTCAGATAATAATAATAATTTATAAATATCAAACTTGAGCGCCACGGTGAATTGAAATTGCTTAATTTTAAATAAAATACAGCTATACGTTATGGCTAAAAACTTTTAATTAAATATTTCGAGAAAAATTATCAGTTTGTAACATTGACGCCGAGGAAAGACTACGTTTTCAAAGCTCCGTTTTTAGTAATAAGATTTTAGCCACGAAGTTGTAGACTTTCATTTAAAATTTAACAATTAATTTTTTTGTCACAATAGACCAGAAATATGAGATTGTAGTTCTATGATATTTGACTGTTTGCTTCTGACGATCTCAAATAAAAATTACAAAGGTTGAACTTATATATAAATATATTATAAAATTCAGATAATTCTATAGAAATTCTGAATATTCTATAGAAATTCTGAATATTCAATAGAAATTCTGAATATTCTATAGAAATTCTGAATATTCTATAGAAATTCTGAATATTCTATAGAAACTTGGAATATTTTATAGAAATTCTGTAATTTCTTTGGAAAATCTGAATACTCTATAGAAATTTTGAATACTCTATAGAAATTTTGAATATTCTATCGAAATTCCTATTATTCTATAGAAATTCTGAATATTCTATAGAAATTCTGAATATTCTATAGAAATTCTGAATATTCTATAGAAATTCTGAATATTCTATAGAAATTCTGAATATTCTATAGAAATTCTGAATATTCTATAGAAATTCTGAACATTCTATAGACATTTGGGCAATTTTTCTAAAGGTATTAAAATATAATAGAAATTTTTATGAATATTTTAGAGCACTCTTTAATGAATGTATAGAAAACCTTATATAAGTTTTATAGAAAGCTAAAATGGAAAACCGCTCTAGAGAATCATTAGAGAAAACGTGTAGGCGTGTAGACGTAGCTTTATCTTGCACAAACTGTTTCCCGTATATGTCTTCCCTGTACGCGTTTTCTGTCTATTGAAAACGGTTCAAACAGTTTCCAGGTTCTTTCTACCTTCGCTAACAGTAACACTCAAAGTAACGGGTCGGACCAACCGTACGGGGGCATATAGTGCCGCTTGAAAGAACCTTGGGGTCGGATAACATTGCTCGATCGAAGACGCTAGTGCCATCTTTCGATAAATTTTAACACCAATTTTAAAGATTAAAATGTGATCTACCTTTAATTATATAAACTAGGTTGCATATTTAATTTATATTAATATAAGTAATTTTAGTTATCTTCAATCCTTGCAATAGTCATTGTCGTATTTCTCTCTACCGCAGATATCTAGATGGCAATTTAAAAGGTCCTTCGTTTTTAGCAATCGATAAAGCGTTACGGTAGTAATCTATAAAATGTATGAAATATAATCACGGTTACTTATAAATTGCTTATGTTATATTCGTATTGATCGTCTACCAGTCCCAGACTTCGAAAAATCGATATTGATTTTCAAAGGTAGCCTAGCAATTAGATGAACACGATTTAAATATTAGGCTTTGAAATATTTTATTGAATGATTAGTTTAATATACAGTAAGGGCCTGATAATAACTCAATCAATAGAAAATTTCCGTTGTACGATGAAGAGATTTAAATACCAATTTAATAATAGAGGTGTTAAGCCCTAGAAAACCTGTAGGACAAACGTATGGGGTTGTAGAAATCGTCTGGTTCCACACACGCTATCCGTATCCTAATTTAGGGCTGAGCTTAATCTTTATATTTTAAAATCTTATTATGTATTTTAAATTTTCCTTAAATATTCCAAAATCCTGTCGGTTGCTTTGAAATTTAATCGGATATTTTAAAATTTCATTAGACATTCTAAAATCTCATTAGACATTCTAAAATGTCATCAGACATTTTAAAATCTCACTAGACGATTTAAAATCTCATCAGACATTTTAAAATCTGATCAGACATTTTTTAGATATGTTATAAACGCAAAACATATTTTAAAACACATTTCAAATTTTTAAAATGCAATAGATGTTTTTAAAACGATAATCATATTTTAAAACGCAATTCATGTCATAAAAGAGCATTTTGGTATTTTAAAAAGACATTAGATATTTTAAAAGGACATCACATATTTTAAAAAGGCATTAAATATTTTGAAAGGGCATTAGATATTTTAAAAAGTCATTCGTTATTTTAAAAAGACATTTTTTTTAAAAAGAAATTAAATATTTTAAAAAGGCATTAGAGGTTTTAAAAAGGCATTAGATATTTTAAAAAGGTATTACATATATAAAAAAACGTGAAATATTTTAAAAAGGCGTGAAATATTTTTAAAAAAAGTGAAATATTTTAAAAAGGCGTGAAATATTTTTAAAAAAGTGAAATATTTTTAAAAGGCGTGAAATATTTTTAAAAGGCGTGAAATATTTTAAAAAGGCGTGAAATATTTTAAAAAGCCGTGAAATATTTTTAAAAGGCGTGAAATATTTAAAAACGCCGTGAAATACTTTTAAAATTCATGAAATATTTTAAAAACGCATTAGATACACTCATAATATATTTGAAAATCTCATTAGATATTTTGAAATCTCATTATATATTTTAAAATCTCATTAGATAATTTAAAGACTCATTAGATATTTTAAAATCTCATTAGATATTTTAAAAACATATTTAAAATTTTAAAATCTCATTAGATATTTTAAAAACATATTTAAAATTTTAAAATATCATTAGATATTTTAAAAACATATTTAAAATTTTAAAATATCATTAGATATTTTAAAAACATATTTCAAATTTTAAAATATCATTAGATATTTTAAAAACATATTTCAAATTCATGAAATATTTTAAAAACGCATTAGATACACTCATAATATATTTTGAAATCTCATTAGATATTTTGAAATCTCATTATATATTTTGAAATCTCATTATATATTCTAAAATCTCATTAGATAATTTAAAGACTCATTAGATATTTTAAAATCTCATTAGATATTTTAAAAACATATTTAAAATTTTAAAATCTCATTAGATATTTTAAAAACATATTTAAAATTTTAAAATCTCGTTAGCTATTTTAAAAACATATTTCAAATTTTAAAATTTCATTAGATATTTTAAAAACATATTTCAAATTTTAAAATCTCATTAGATATTTTAAAAACTTATTTCAAATTTAAAATCTCATTAGATATTTTAAAAACATATTTCAAATTTTAAACAGGCATTAGATACTTTAAAAATGCATTAGATAGTTTAAAATCGTACTGAAATGTTACCGCAATATTTTCGAAAATTATTCACTGAATGAAACCAAATAAATGTTGTCAGTTTCCAGTTGCCAGTTATTAGCGAGTCAAGAGTTCGAGGGGAAAAGATAAATTAAGGCCGAGTGCTCTCTTGACTCTCGCCTGCTATTTAGTCTGGGGAGGATGAGAGGTTTTTACGCACCCAATAGTCTCCCTTAATTAGATAATTCAACGCTAGAGTTCCCCTGCCAGCACACTTCACCTCGTAACTAGATTGGCCCATCCTTAGCCCCGCTTCCACGCGTAGCATTTAACCCCCCGCAAGATGGTGCTGCAGTATATCGGAAAATATTAGGACGAACTTCAAGCCCAGCATCGAGCGATAGCGCTCTCCCCATTTTGATGAAATTTTAAGGAGAACCGCGACGCCTAGCGGAAGTAATTTGTAACAAGTTAAAGATATCGAGGGTGTTGGCCGAGAGAGGGAGCCAGGGGCGCTAAACCATCTGGGTCCTCCGAAAAGTTCTCCTAATTACGATAGCTCGCTTTGTAGCGAACCTCGACGCGTTGAATCCGACAAAAGAGTCCTTCTCAATTGCAATTCGAATTTGTTTCTGCTACAGTAAATCTTTATAAAAACTTGCGATGTAAAGGCGTCCCGTGAACCGCGAAACTACTCGAAACCAAATTGATTCTGTCGCTTTTGTAAGTTACTTCTCTCTTCCCCCACAACCCCCGTTAGGAGGCGCTTTACCAATTTCAATACGCTATTAGGATGCGTTTAAGGACTACTTATATTTTTTTCACGCGCGTTTCTAACCGCGAAAACTCCCGTTACAATATATCCATTTATTATTCCAGACTCCATTCTCCGATTTAGGACTACTGTCGGGGGGATACAGAGAGGGGGTAAAATTGAAATTCTGATTCTCAATACCTGAATAGAATAGTTTTAAAGGGGGGGGGGGGGGGCGGAATTCGCGTCTCTTTTGAGCAAGCATGCTTGTTGCGGTTCTTCTTTATGTCGTTATAGTGGCCTGTGGTACTGGCGTATAGCCGTGTGGATTTTATTTAATAGAAGCCTATTTTCCGGTTTTTCTTTCGACCTAGGGAGTTCTCGAATGTCATTGTAAGCTTCTCGGGCAAATAAAGCTATCCGCTTAAAATTGACTGATTTTGGCCGTTGTATTCGGCACTTCGATTCGCGTTATTTCGAATCGTCAATAAGCCTAACGCGTTTCCCAACTGAAAAGACCGATACACATTTGACATTAGACATTAGAGGAAGGTTTTTAAATATCCAAAGGCTTTCCAGATGGCACCAACAGTCTGAAAAGAATAAATTTTAAATTAGATGAAAATGCCGAAAAAATTTTTTTATTATTATTATTTCTTTTCGATGCTGATGGTTCATAGTTTTTACATAAAACATCACTTAAAATAGTATTAGAACTGGTTTGTGAATCGGTCTCATAAGTGCAAGTTGAAAAAAGTTATACCAGATACTAAGCCTATTGTAAATACCGGTCGTTGAAGACGAAATTTGGTATTTACATTACCGCCATCACTGATTTCGTTCATGGATCATGTTTATAAAAGTCCCTGGATCTCTGACAATACTTTTTTCCCTAAAAATTACGGGTAAATGAGTCAGATTTATTTTTCTCATTTAAATGTTTAAAATAAGACTTTCTCAATAGCTACGGTCATCTAAATTAATATACTATATTTAAAATTATAGCAATATTATAATTGCAATATTTACACAATCAACGAGATACAGTTCTTACTTTAAATACCATAATTTGTTTAAAAATTTGACGAATAAATGAGTCAGGTTTATTTTTCTCATTTAAATTTTTCAAATAAGACTTTCTCAATAGGTACGGTCATCTAAATTAATATACTATATTTAAAATTATAGCAATATTATAACTGCAATATTTATACAATCAACGAGATATAGTCATTGCACTAAATACAATGATTTGCTTAAAAAAATTACGGGTAAATGAGTCAGATTTATTTTTCTCATTTAAATGTTTAAAATAAGACTTTCTCAATAGCTACGGTAATCTAAATTAGTAAACTATTTTTAAAATTATAGCAATATTATAAATGCAATATTTATACCATCAACGAGATATAGTCATTGCACTAAATACAGTGATTTGTTTAAGAAATTGACGGGTAAATGAGTCAGGTTTTGCTTCCATATTGAAACATTTATAATCAGACTTTCTCAATAGAAGGGAAGCTCTTTTTCAACGGATATTTTCAAAACTAACGAACTACAATCACCGCTAGGTGATGGAGACAGTGGCGTAGCTGATGGCCCGCGGTGCGGGGGGGGCCTCGAGCTTCGGAGGGGGGCCCCGCTAACCATAAAAAAAATTAAAAAGGGGGGCCTCATAGAGATTTTTGCGGGGGGGCCTCTGAGTTCTCAGCTACGCCACTGGATGGAGAATGTAATGGCGGCTCCCAGGTTTTGGCGCAACAAAGTCTTTGTATACGGTTTATTTAAATAGACTCTGACACGAAAGTTAAATCGATCGATGTAAAGTATAGTAGGAAATGGGCTGTAGAAACTGTTAATAGCCGTTAATAAATTTGGAGAATTTGGACAACGCGTATTCCCCCCCCCCCCGCCCCCGAAGTTTTATGTTTGAACTGGGCTCGAAGTTGTTCGAACCAACTCTCGGAGGAGTTTCCGGTAAATGGTTAAGGCCGTTTAAAAAATGCTTGGAACCGGAGAGAGAGGGCGGAGGGGGGGGGGGGAATGGAGTTCCGCGAAAGGAAGCCGACTTCTTCCGGCAATTGATGAGATCCCAGAGAACGAAACAATCCCCGTCCGTTACTCCGCTTGGCTCCGAGCGGGGGCGCCACCGTCCGTTCTTTCTCTTTTTATATATAATGCACCGTGGGCGCGTGCCTTCTTTTTGCCCTAATTAGCCCGGCTCTATCGTTCACGTTGCGTGGACTCTGGTCTCTATCATCGGCCTGTGTCCCCCCACCGACATTTTTTTTGCCAGCGTACCGGCGCGTGTCTTTTTGACAAGGACCTAGCTCCAACCTGGCCCGCCATCTATCGGGCTACTTGGTGCGTGAAATGAGGAGCGCGCGCGTGTCCCTACCCTCGGATGATTTCCCTACGCATTGCTGCTATACTCAAATCCGAGTTTTGTAGACGCTAAATTTAGCCGGGACAAATTGTCGCGATTGATTGTTAAACGGTATCTCGCGTGAGATTGGGACGACATTTCCCCATTCCCCCCCCCCCCCGCCAACCGGAGGGGGGTTAGTCCTTATCCCCAGCCCCCTTTTCGTTTCTTTGTTTCGATTGCGTCTTTTCTCGGTTGAAAAGGAAAAAATTTCATTTCTCCAGCGAATTAATCCGCGCTTTAATTACAATAAGATTCTAGGAACGGAAGTTGCTCCACTCCACTACTTCCGGTCGCCGTTTTGCCCCCGCAGTTTTCTCTTGTTTGTTCGTCATTGCTAACGAGCTTGTATGTTTTATAAATGTTTTGACGAATTAAATTCGTTTCCTATAATGCCGTATCTGACGATATATTTTAAATATAATCGGCTCGTTATATTTAACTTTGGAAGACGAAAGTGGCTTAAAACGACGGAAGACTTTAACTCTGAGAGTTAATAATTTTGTTTGGCTGGATTACTGCCAGGTTAGAATGATTCCGATAAATTAGTTTCAAAATTCATTTAATTTTAAAATTAGAGAATACGTTACCTTGGTTCCAAAATAAGAAAAAAAAAATATTTAAGATTAAAAAGTTAGTTATATGTGTACACTCTTTTTAATATATTCACCCATGGACAGTAAATTAAGAGGACGGGTTTTCGATACCCTTCCACTGTTCCACAGTGCATTTTATTTCTCCCCACGTATCAATCCGCTCGAGAGACTCCGAGGGAGTCTTGCTAGCAGGCCCGGACTGGCCATAGGGCAGATCGGGCAAATGCCCGATGGGCAGGTGTGGTCAAAGGGCCGTGAGGCCATCTAGCCAGCATGACAATGTAGTGTTTTTGTGGGAAGTAGGGGCCGACGTTTCTAAAATACCCGGGCCGGTTTTAGGTCCCAGTCCGGACCTGCTTGCAAGATCATTTGTACCACGTGATCTTAAAATTTCAAAAATGGCAATCTAATGCGGTTGATATTGTAATTTTTTGCAAAGTATTTGGTGGATTCCATTTTTAAAAACAATATTGTAAAAATATGGTTCCGAATGAGGAATATAAAAATGTATTGTCGTTACCATATATACATGGTATTAGTGAGAAGACAGGTAGACAACTTAAAAAATACGGTGTAAATTTGGTACATAAAACTGGAAACACGTTAAAAACGGAATTAATAAAAAATACACCAGATATAGACGATATAAAAAAGACCGGGATAATTTATGAAATAAAATGCATAGGACAATCGAAAAGAACATTAAAAATAAGAAGAGGAGAAGATTAAACCAGTGTAAAAAACGTAGATAAAAAGAATGGGTTAGCAGCGCACATTTAAAAAAATAGTAGTCATAATATAAACTGGGAGGAGACAAAAGTAGTGTGTCAGGAACCCGATTGGAATAGAAGAGTTTTTAAGGAAGCGGTGTATGTTAAAAAATTTGGTGGCTTAAATCTGGATAAGGGTGTAATTGACATAAAAGGATGGGGGGGATTTTAAAGTAAAATTTAGAGATAAGGAAGGAGAGAAAAAGTAACGGGGGTGAAGTTGGTTGTTTGTGGTTAATATTATTATTTTTTAAATATGTTTTAGTATTGATTAGATTTTTGTAAATATTTTTTTGAGTTGACGTAAAAATGTACAATCAGAATATGATTAGACGCGGCTGAAGAAGGACCTCGGTCCGAAACGTCCCGAGTATTTTTAAATAAAAGTATACCATGAAGTAGCATAACTTTGTTTTAAATTCTTTAATTATTGTGTCCACTCTTAGCGATACTTGGTTTTTTCAAATAACCTTGGACGACTCCATTAGTGTGATTGGTTTACGGGGGCTAAAAACCAGGCTTTTTACCGATCCTCTAAAATCTACTATCCATGATATTACTAAGAAAAATGATTCTTTGCATATTAATTTGTAATATAGCATTAAGGGTATTGATCTCCCAAGGAACATATATTGAAAAACGGTGAAAATAAAAATAAATATTTCTTGAATAATTTTAGCCATTTTTTGAATAATTTTATTATCTATAGTTGAATAATTGTCAGTAGTTTTGTTTCCTTTTTGCAAACTGATAGGCATATTTCTCAGATGGAAATGTATATACTTAAAAACCTTTTTCTTAATTTTGAGATTTTAAACGTTTGCCGTTTTAGGAGAAAATGTCGCTTTTAACCGAAAATCTTTTGTATTATGCGCCAAAACCTCATTAGCTTAATTTGAAACTCTGGTGAATTTTTATGAAGCCCTGATTTAAACCTTCTTATCTTTACTTTATGTTAGATTTGCAATAAGTACACACTGCATCTGCTTATGTCTGTTAAACCCGCGAAATTATTTTTACTAATCAATCTATTAGCGATTGTGTACTATTAACTCGATTTTAAAATCTTAAAGTGTCGCGTCCTTTTTTTTATGTTTTACAATTTAACGTGTTTCATTTATTTTATATTTTTTATTTATATTTATATTTACAAAAGGTTTGAAGAGTGGACATTGAGAACTATGGTGCTAAGGCAAATGGTTGTGAAGCCTAAAGCGAGACAGACAGACAGACTGACAAACCAAATTTCTGAAATAATTGTTAAATATTCGTCTTAAACGTTGAGGTAAGGTCCTAATTAAGAGAATCACTTACATTACCATATACGTTTAAATGCGCCAATCTGAATCACTACGAAATCAGTATCATTTTTATTTAACACAAATATCCCAAGCCACTCGGCGGAAGACGCAAAAACTAACTAACATTAGGCTAACACTTACGAGCAACAAACACAGCACCCCACACAAAGAGAACGCAACCCGTCAAAAGTCGTTCATTTTCTTGGGTACATTTTTCATTGGTTAGACGCTTTAGCTCCTGCTGCCGTTGGAAGGGGAAAATTCGGAAATTGTCTTCCCCCCTGCCCATAAAACGTTCACAGTCCAATGAAATTTGTACACAACACTGCGTTACCGTGTTAAAAGGCTAGCTGCGTTCTCCTTGGGTTTGTTGCACCTAGCTAACAACAGCTACTTCACGTGAGCACAGTTACGTGTGGTACTCAAAGAACGCTAGTTCACCCAGATCAATTTAGATGGCGCTGTTGACGCTCTGATGTGAGAACAGTCAAACTTTGGAAGAAAATTAACGCTTCAAGGGAGTACTAGCTTCCATTAACGAATTTCGCATATCTGCCCTCAGGTTTAACAGAATCCAAGTGTGATTGACGCTAGTTACGTTACCAACAATTAGTGCTAGCGCATGTTAGCACACATTTTTTTATTTAGTTAATTTTTAACGTGAAATTAAATTTTTCATCCCATGCGCATTCTGGCGCCTGGTCAAAGTTTGTCGCGTCCCCTTTTAAAATTCCTCTCCACTGGCCCGATGAGGTCGGCAACATGAACGCTGACCAGAAACACCAACCTGACATCTGTTCAAACTGGAATAACAGCTAAAAAACCGGAATCTACGATGATTTTTTCTCTATTTGCAAACAAAATAACCGCAGCGACTCAACCCGCCCGATGTTTTCTCGCATTTGGCACAAAGAGTGGCTAAAAAGAAAGAGGTATTCTCTAATCAGAGATCTTGACAGCCCAAAGCTGCGCGTCAAACAAAACGTTCCATTCTCTGGTCACCCGGTTCCGAAATGCCCCCCTGTATACAACGTCATGAAGGGTTTTATTGATGGGACGCATTATTGAGCGGGCGTTTCTGTCGCTTCCCATCCGCACAATGCTTGTCATTCGTGACTTCCCCTGATTCGAACATGCCCAAGTGTGAAAATCCTTTTAAACCGCTGCTAGATTAGGACTCGCGACTCGCTTAAAATCGCGTGTCTAGCCGTAAACATTGTCCGATTTCAACTGCGGAATAATACCAGTAGCCTTTGTAGGTCTACTACGTGTACTAGCGACAGAGTGCAATCATAAGTATATAACATTTATGTTACGAGAGAAGTAATGGGTGATCTAAAAATTCATTTTGCGGGTGATCATACGCCGCCATGTTAAGATATAAAAGCGGGTAAATATGCCTGCTATACCTCACAATGTAAGGTACTGTCAAGCGCAAAAACCTAATTTTGAAATCGGTCAATTCATCTTCGTTCTCTGATAGTGTTATTCATTTGATCCCGCGGACTTTTCAAAATACATTATATAAGGATTTAAAAATACATTATATAAGGATTTTTTAAGACAATTAAACCGAAAATCTATGAATTTTTAATATTAATAATAATAAGCTAAGCTAACACCAAGGCACTGCATATATATCCAAATTAGCTAAAGATTTTTAAGACCATTAATCCAAGTGGCCTGGTAAAATTGCGTAGGAGGGTGGCGGCAAGCCCTTCATGCCACGCGAAGCAAACGTCAGTAAAAATTTAATTTTCAGTGGGCCTATGTTATACTTTTGAAATAAAACGTTTTGGTTTGATTATTAAACAGTTGAATTTAGATAACGGACATACAAAGGCCTGGCCGTGCAGAGATATCCTGAGGCCCGGGGCAAACTTACTCGCGGGGCCCTTCGATTTGCACCCCCCCCCCCCTCGAGCCCTAAAAACTTCACCCAAGTTATCTTGATTTGCACCCCCCCCCCCTTGAGCTTCTTCGATGGGCCCTACAGCTACGGGCCCCCTCGTGGGCCCTTTTCACCCGGGCCCCGGGGATTTCCCCCCCTCTGCACGGCCCTGTACAAAGGCTGACCGTTGGGGCCCCAAAAGGTCTTAAGACGGGCCTGCTCGCCATTACCGTTTACCTAGAGAAGTTTTTATGGAAAGGGGAAATTGTAGAATTCGAAGCAGAACCCCTTCAACCAGAGGTGACTATAGAGAACTTGCAAACTCAACGCGGAAGGAGCTGTCCTAAGTATACACCCAGTAGCTTAAATGAATACTTCTTTCGAAAGAGAAATGTTTATATACTTCTGATGCTATATATTTTTGGCATTTCCTGCCATGCGAGTAATTTGAATCCTTTGGTGGAGGCGGCGATTTTTAGGGAAGAAAAGGAGCGGTCATCGGTGGGCCATCACTTTGTATCATTTCAGCCGTTTTGCTCTTTCTACGCCGGCTCTATTTGAGGAAAGGGGTTTGCGCAAACGGACCACTCTCGCCCTCATTCTTGAATACTACAGGAGTAAAAAAGTTCTTTCAAATCTTCCGGAAACGTAGCTTTTGAAGAAGAAAGTAAAATTTCAAAGTTTGTTTTTCTTACCAATGGATCGTGTTTGTTTACTTCTCATTCAATATCATTTCATTCATGAAAATGATTTTACGGCAGGCGTGCACGAATATTCGATCTTTCAGTAAAAGTCCATCCTGACCTTCAAAATGCCGAGGTGTATATTTGGAAAATATACAAAATTCCTAAAGTAAAAAATAATTACAATAATTATGGTGGTCTTGACTTTCAAAAGGGTGATCTCGATATTAAAAATATTTTTTTCGAAAATTTACTAAATTCTTATAATAAAAAATAACAACAATATTTAGTGCGATCTCGACCTTGAAAATGGCGATTTTTGAATTGTGAACTTGGACTGTACCCCATCGTGAAACCCGCTTATTTGTAGGCTGATAATTTTAAGGTAACAAAAAATATTCCCAAAATATAAATTGAGGGCATATTCACACGAGCAAACGTTTGAGCTCAACTTCATTGGTCAACACAGCTTTCGAACAAAGTTTGTAAAATACGCTGCGTATTTGGCCAAAAGTTTCCGGAAATGTTTACGGGATTTGTTAGCGGGTGCTGGATTGCTAGAGTCACTCATTTTATTTACGGACAATAATCGATTACCTTGAGAATAGTTAACGTACCCAAGTACGGATAAGGTCAGTTCTGGTATTTTATTTCCAAAAGTAATTTTGTTACTTTGAGCGTGACATAGCGCCATCCCGAGGTTCATTGCTGAACTAATAATTAACAAAGCTCTCGGAATTCTAGAAACAGTCGTCTGCAGAATGGTGGCTAAAGATAGCGCCTGCTTTAATAGGAATTTACACTAGATAATAGGAACATAATTAATTTAATAATTAGCTAGCTAGGCTAATACCCTAGGCACCACCACACGCCCAAGTCAGCTTGCGACTTTTAATGCCTTATTTACCGGTGGCCGGGTTACAATGCGTAGGAGGGTGGTGGCAAGCCCTTCATGCCACGCGATCTAGCCAACAGCTCCCCACACTAACTATTACCGTTAAACCAAGAACAGTAGATACAGGGACGAGAAAGCAGGGAAAAAAATTCGATTTTAAACGTCTTCATATTGACGGGGAGTTAGATGTAAACAAACCGCGGCCATTGTTAAGACGTGGTTCACCATGGACAGTATTATTGTAGTTAGGTTTTACCATTTTGATGTTAAATTAAAAATAAAACTACGAGCGTAAATAAAAAATGCCCATTTGTTTGAACACTTAAGCCTAAAATTAGGTGGCCACCATTTTTTTGTTTATAGTTAACTCTACTTGCGTTTAGGTCGTTTTAGGTTATTTATTCCAACAGAGGCCGCCAATACACTTTGTCGTCCCTGTATCTACTGTCCTTGGTTAAACTTAGCAAGTTTTTATGGAAAGGTGAAGCCAAAAATCTTGGGGGAAAACCCATAAAACCAGTGAGGAGAGAACTGGCAAACTCTACGCAGAAGGAGTGGCTCCTAACTTTCACCGAGCGCCACAAGCTGGGATCGAACCCAGCTCCTCTTACTGTGAGGCCAGAGTGCTAACCACTCCGCCACCCCACCATGCCATAACATGTTCCTTACGGTAAGAGGGGAAGGAAAACTGTTTTTGCAAGGATGATTATAGATCAACGTTTTATATATTACTCCTGGTTTTTACCCTCGCTCCACTCTTGTGCTCGGTATGTCGTCTGCTAGTATTTACAAAACACGGCGGATTAAAATTGATCCAAGTGATATTGTTAAATTTGTTATATCAAACTTTTTAAAGTATAAAGGTATTTCGTTTACTTAACTAGTCATAAGAGAACAGGATTCAAATATTTAAAATAACGAAAAATTTAGTTTAAGGCTTAACATTTCATTGACTGTCACAGAACACAGACTGGTAAAGATTGTTGTTTATCATAAAATACTAGCTATAATAAATATCTCAGTATTAACAATACTTTCACAGAGTTGATATGAGTATTGCAATTATAATTCATTTAATTAGTATCGAAAAGAAATTGAAGTCAGTTTGAACTCAGATGTCACCAAGCCTAACCCGAGCTCCGTGTAAAATGTTTGGGGAACTTTTACCGGAAAATGCAAAAAGTACAGCCAACTCTTGTTTAGTTTAAGCGAAATTAGTGGTGTATGATTAAGGAAACTGGCTTATTAAGTCAAATATTGTTAGTTATCAAATTGCGAAAATCGGCTTTAAAATATGGGATCTATAACCATTTCTTAGATTCCCAGACATTTGAAATTTGCATTGGAACTTTACTATAAACCCGCAAACAGCGTCGAC
Source organism: Leiobunum rupestre (assembly GCF_980474605.1). NCBI lineage: Eukaryota > Metazoa > Arthropoda > Arachnida > Opiliones > Sclerosomatidae > Leiobunum > Leiobunum rupestre. The sequence goes on along the minus strand of NC_143394.1, from coordinate 38,788,966 downwards.
TGCCCGGAGAAAAACTGGCCCTTGATATTTGGGGGCAGTTTGTAGGGCATTCTTTGTTAGTAGCTTTATTTTTTTAACGTTTAAAACGAGTGTTTACTTTTGGATAAGTAGGAAGGTCTGGTCTGGCTCCTCTTCATTGATTCCAATAGCTCTCGCTAGGTGGATTCCCTACCGAGATTTCGAGTACTTCGAAGCTCTTTATTTCCCCTTATTCATACGCCAAAAAGGTGGCGAAAAAATGCAATAGGGGGCGCCGCGTACGTAGCGATATATTGTATGGAAGCGGCAAAATTATATTCGAACGCGCGGCTCGTCTCGAGATTTCTTTTGCGAGAGATGGACCGAAAGAAAATGTTTTGTCAGCTTTCGTGTTGACTTTGGAGGTTTTTCGCGCTTCCTTCGCGAAGCCGTTTTCGTTCTCGCGCGTCTGAAGTGAAACGGATGGAATTTATAATCAAAACATTTTCTCTCTATTTGAAAATGGTTTATTGTTTAGTTCTTCAGCTTTTTTTATCGAGAAATACTTGAGCACGATTTTTTCCAATTTGTTTGTTTTAACGAAAGCCTCTACAAGAGTGTCCAGGAATAACGGAAAACACATAACACTCGATTTCTACCATTTGTAGTTTTGTGCCTATAAATTGTTATTTCACTTAAGATTTGTTTTTCTCTTGTAGAAAAAATAACAGGTATCCTTTATTTAAACTGTTAAATATATTTCAACCCATTTGATTGTTTTAAAATTTAAATTTACGCGGATCAAACGCCACGTGACGTATCGTAGGAGACCAAAATTGAAACTTTAATTTTATGGAAAATGAAATTAATTTATATGGACATTATTTGATATTTTAATCGGATTATAGTCGGTCGTAGTTGATTAAAATAAACTAAACGCCTGTAGAAGTATTCCGACTACCTCGCTCCGAAGGTGTACTTGGAGTCTATCGATAGGTGGGGCTCCTTTCTGGGAAAACTAACATTCTAATCATCTTACCCCCGCGATTTTTAAGGTTTATTTTTAAAGTTATTAATCAGAAATGAACGGTTAATTCGTTTTTGTCGGTTCGGGGCAACGTAAATATTCCAAACCTAGGCCCGATAATATTATCCCTCGGATATTCTCCCTCGCTTATTTGGTATATTTTATCCTTTTTCATTTTCGATAATCTTCCGTTCGCGGAGGATAATTACGGTGGCGTCGGGGAGAGGGCGCCGCGGTCTGCTCGCCTTAAGTCCCCTCTCTAACAACGCACTCGAGGTTATCCACACAACGCTCCTTTTAAGCTTTGATTATGATAAAACCCTCTGTTCGCTGCCCGCTAATCTCTTCTTTTAAAGAAGGGATGACCGCGCGTTGTCCCAAGTTCCCGGAGATCCCATTGTGTGGAGAACAAACGGGCTCGAGCGAGGGGACTCCAAGCGGCCGTCGTCGGTACCAGTGACTCCGAAAAGGGCGAGCGGAGACCGACGGGGAATATATAGTTTCCGACACTTTATCATTATAGAGGACAGAGAGAGAGGGGCGCACTATAGAGCGCGCCAGCGAGAAAACCCAATCTCAAATCGTTATATATATTTGCTATATCTCAAACAAACGGTATAAAATCCACCTACCAAACCGTGGAGACGCAGTTGACGGACGCCGCCCTTCAGCCGCTTTCGCTGTTAGCACTCGACGTCGGAAACTCCGCCCGGAGGACTGGCTGCCCCCTTTCCTAGTGGAGCCCCCTTCCGAGGCTCGCGTATCCCTGGAGCGGAAGCTACGGGAGGAGGAGAAGTCTCTGGTCCAATCGGAAAGGATGAAACGGATCGATCGCGGACCGACTCTCCGAAATCCGCGCCGGGATTCCCCGCAAAGTTAAAGCGACGGAGAAAACGCGATATTCCAAAAACGTCGTCTGGTCACGCTTCGTGATATAAGACGGCTTGGTTTCTCTTCAAAGTCTGAAAACTTACGGCGTAGTAATCTTAACGTTTGACTATGTGTAACACCGACCCTTCCTCGGCATCGGCCTTAGTCGCTTTCGCCGCCATGAAACCCGGAATCAATCCGGAAAATCAGCCGCCCGTTAACGGCGTGGCCACTTTGGGTTCTTTCATGTCCACGGCGGTTTTCAACGAATACCAAAGATTTCAACTTTACGATTACGCCCAAGCCGCCGCTAATCGTCTGCGACTGGCTCATCCCGCTTTGGTTTCTAACCCTTACGGGTCCCTGGGACCCTACATGGGCTCCGTCGTGGACGGGCAAACTGGCCTCCCTTACGGCGTCTCGCCCTTCGTTCGTTTCGACCCCAGAAGCCGATTCGTGCAAGAAGAGCCCAAACCTCAACACAGCTACATCGGATTGATTGCCATGGCCATTCTCAGCATCCCCGATAAGAAAATGGTCCTCAGCGACATTTATCAGTACATCCTGGACAACTATCCTTATTTTCGAAACCGGGGACCCGGTTGGAGGAACAGCATCAGACACAATCTCTCTTTGAACGACTGTTTCATCAAAGCCGGTCGAAGCGCCAACGGAAAAGGCCACTATTGGGCCATCCATCCCGCCAATGTTGAGGATTTTAAGAAGGGAGATTTTCGAAGACGCAAAGCCCAACGTAAAGTCAGGAAACACATGGGTTTGTCCGTTCCCGACGACGACGACAGTCCTACTCCGACCCCTCCACCCCCGTTAACCACCGACCATCCCTTCGGACATCCTCACCCTCTGCTGGAAGACCCGCGCCATTTGGGCCACCTTCACAACCCTCACCTTCATCACCATCACCATCTTCACTCACCGATACGCGCCGTTCCCAAGAGACGAATGTTCGACGTGGAGTCCCTGTTGGCGCCGGATAATCCGGATTCTCCAATCCGACCGCGACCCGACCTTCGACTGGACCAGGGAGAAGCCAGGTCCCTCAACTCGCCGTCGATGATCACTCAGCTCCGAGGTCACGTCTGCGCCTCGAAAGCGACGCGTCTGGAAACCGAGGACAGCGAACCGGAAATTGACGTTACGGAGTTGAACCAGGAGGTCGAAGACAGACCATCGAGATCGGAAATCGCGTTAAACGGACAATGGGTCATTCCGCCGGTCAGCAACGCCGTCAACACGGTCAGCAAACCCCAAGTCGTGGCCGCTAGTAAAGTGAGTCCCGTTTGCGCGCCTATAAACTTGACCGTTAGCTGGCCCAACTCGGCCGCTCTCTTGAACTACGGCGCGTTCGTCCGAAGCCAAGCGAGCAGCTCGGCTCCTCCCGACCTGGCGCAAGCGGTCAACCCTTTGCTGCGACGCTGGCAGATAAGGAAATCAGCCGACGATCTCACTGGTAACAAACCCCACACTTAGCATTTCGCATTATCGCGAAGGTAGGACGATTAATTCTATTATTATCTTCGTCTAATTGTAACTCTTTCTAACCCGCCCCAATAGAATACATCACGCGTGACGAAAATTATAAAAACGGATCTCTATCTATACGTGTACAAATTCTGTAACGGTATCTAAAGTCGCGTACGTAACACGCTTTATTATGAAATGTAAACTGTGTAAAATAGTAGGCTTGAGTGTTAATAAATGAGTTCGATGCAAAGCTTTTGCTTTTTCCTTTCGTTTCAGTCGCATTAAACTAAAGAGAGCGCGCGAAAAGGCGGAATTTTAAGTGCATGACATTAGATTTGCTACTGATGATGTATTTTTATGGCACAGGTAGCTAAACTTCTACTGCTAAAAATAGTTTTCACGTTTTAACTTTATTTGTCAATGAACTAATCTTATGGCATAAGTAGCTAAATTTCACACATTTAAATAAAGTAGAACATTTAATTTTCTCAAATGTTTTACTTTATTTGTCAATGAATGCGCAATTAAATGTTGGTGATTCAATCATGTAGAATATTCTCTCCTTAGAGGTTATCTTTAACTAGAAAGTTTAAACAATACTACCAGGAATTTTAATACTTTTCAGGTGTAAAAAGAACTAAGATACCTTTTTCTTAAGAGATATATACTTTTTACATTACTAAAGATGTTTGGTGTAGCACTTTGAAATTTCATATCGTCCTGTCGCGTCCAGTGAAAGCCAAATTTTTACTTTATTCAACCACATATCCTATGCGTTAAGCTTATGTTAATCGGATTCATACAGAATGACTTCAAATTCACGAAGAAACTTGTACATGGATATAGTTTAACGTCTGTACCATGAAGATAACTCTGCAATGCATAAGCAGATTTCCGGAAAACAGAACTTAAAGCACAGTATAAAACTTTTGTTAAGCACCTAACCTTTTAGAATTTAACACCGTAATCAAACTTATACAAGAACTTTAGTTGAATGTAAGATACAGCTATGGGGTCAAGCAAGTATATAGCGCATAGATTGATCCAATTTTACTGTTAGATCTGACCACGTTTAATAAACAGTTGATAAGACAAGATTCTACACTTGTAAAACGTTACACATTTCTAGACAGCAACCAACGGTATATCAATTGTTGTAAAATTTTAAACCTTTTTTAAGAAATCTAGAAAACCCACGAAAACATATTTCGAGTCTATTAGTAGAATGACTAGTTTCTCGATACAAATGATATATCCGTGTAAATGAAACAGTCAAATTTTTTAAAACAAAAATAAGAAATCAAGTTATACAAAATGGGTTACGACATGGTTGTTAGAGATATGAAGCTTTCCGCGTTCAACGCAAAATGAAGACGCGATGCTTTTATAGCTTTATAGCTGTAAGCAGAATCTATTAAACGTTTGGAACTCAATCTCTCTAAGCTGTACGAAACAAGCACGATCTCTGGAAAGGTGTTTCCAATGGCCGCGGTGACTGACAGATTTTGCCTAACCAATATTTTACACGGTAAACTAACGAAAACACTTCACCGACTAATAATAGAGCTTCTTATAGAGGCGGATCGAGTGAAAATTTACAAAATAGAATTTGGCACTGTTGTTCCCCCCGATATGCCACGCACCTTTGAAAGATGGCGGCTCTTGAAGAACCCCCGATGCCGGACTGCACCAACCCCCCCTCTGTCACAACACTCGACAACTTTTTCTTTTCATTATTGAAATGTCCGTCGAAATTGGCCTCCTCCGTGCTCACTCTGTACCTTCTCTATTTTCGATCCGAATGGATTATTGCGGCTGTCAATATAAATATTGGTTTGGGGAAACGGGTTTTCGGGTTGTCGTGTGAAAAGACACGCTTCTCCGCCTCCTCCTCTTAATCCAATTTGTGGCGGCTTTCGCCGTTTGATCTCCAGGCATTATTTTGGAAGACGGTTATTACGTTTTTCAAATCTATTGTTGAGACTATTTGCCTATTTTCATGTCGTTTAAATGTAAGTAGAAATGTCGTGAGTTATTGTAGAGCTATGCTAAATATACTAAGCTGCAACCTTAGAAATGGAACAATTCTAACAGAGAAATTGCTTTTAAAAAATACGAGGTTGACGTTATTTATACCAATTGAAATATCACGCTGATAAACGGAAATATAAACCACACAGACATTCGAAATCCTGAAAATAAATATTGACATTTTTTTCTTTAATTAGACATTTTAAGTTCTTTATAATAACTCATTTGGAAGATTCATCATGTATTGCAGAAATTAAGCGTTTATGAATTTAGCACTGCTCAAAACAGTTTTATATTAAACGTTTGTGAAGTTAAAACTGCTTAACATAGTTTAATATTAAACGTGTATGAAGTTAGCACTGCTCATCACAGTTTAATAGTAAACCTGTATGAAGTTAGCACTGCTCAACACAGTTTAATATTAAACCTGTATGAAGTTAGCACTACTCAACACAGTTTAATATTAAACCTGTAGGAAGTTAGAATTGCTCAACATAGTTTAATATTAAACGTGTATGAAGTTAGCACTGCTCAAATCCGTTTAATATTAAACGTGTAGGACGTTAGCACTGCTCAAAACAGTTTAATACTAAACGTGTATGAAGTTAGCACTGTTCAACACAATTTAATATTAAACGTGTATGAAGTTAGCACTGCTCAACACAGTTTAATATTAAACGTGTATGAAGTTAGCACTGTTCAAACCAGTTTAATATTAAACGTGTATTAAGTTAGCACTGCTCAACACAAATTAATATTAAACGTGTATGAAGTTAACATTTCTCAACACAGTTCAATACTGGCAAATAATGAAGTTTGATATTTCGATAGATTGTATCTAACGGTACTATTTTAAATGCATTTTCTTAACTATATAGAAATTAAATGTCCTAACACGATAATATTACAACGCTTTTTTAATTTCTTTAATAAAATATTTTAATTTTAAGCATTTTAAATTTTGCTTTTACAAAACACATCTCGCTTATGGCGAGGCTTATGGTCTTATACGTAAAAGTGATTCGTTGAGATATCGACCCTTCATCTTACGTTGCATCGTTTTCTATATCCTACTCGCTGAAGTTTTTGAAAACGCGCGAGCAAAGTTTAAAATTTTTCATATTTTATTTTTCATATTCTATTCTTTGAATAAATAAATAATCAGCTAGGCTAATACCAAGGCACCACCTTAGGCCTAAGTCATCAAGCGACTTTTGAAGCCATTAATTCTGGTGGCCGGGTTTCAATGCGTAGGAGGGTGGTGGAAAGCCCTTCATGCCACGCGAGTCAACACTCACTGATAACGTTATATTCAACCAGTGTGAAGAAGAAAGGTTTTACTAATAATTCGCAACCGAAAACTATAGATAGCTGCTAAAGCAGACGCTATTAGTTTTTCCTCATCATTATTCGTAAATTTGACTTGCATTTTAATATAATTTTTGTATTGTTTGCTTATAGTTTGATTAAGAAAAAACGTTCTTATGACTTTTTAATTTGTTTGTAGCAGACGCTAGATCATATAAGTGCTACCTCGGAGACGCTAGCGCCGTTACGCCACCTAGATTTGTTTCGGTCACGAATAATAATAATAATAATACATTTATTCAAATTATCCAATTTTAAATTTGTATTATACTATACACTCTTTTATATCCTTATTGTGAGAGCTGCCATTTTATTACAGGTCTGATTTCGAACAGTGCATGCAAGACCGCTTCACGCGGTCAAGTGCACGCGAAATCTCGAGCTGATGAGCACGTGCAGGAGCCATTGCCTGTACTATTTTAAATTAGGCCTGTAATGAAATGGCCGACTTCGTAAAAGAGTGTATAGTATATTTATATAAAAAATAGGTTAGAGAGCTTTGTAGATAAAATCAAAAGGGGGTAATGAGTTAAAAAAAATGTCAAAAGTTAGGTTTGCCTGACTGAAAATAGCAACTTAAATTGAAACGTAATAACATCACCTGTCTGGGATTTTATTTAAAAGTTTTTATATCTAATAAAAATAATTATACACATTTTTTGGTAAAATAATTAAGGACCTATTTCCTAACGACCTGGAGGACGCAACTCAATTGGGAAAATGACGGATTTCCGGTTGAAAGAGGAGCCTATAGATCACGCTATCGGGCCGGAGGGGAAGAAGCCTCGTTAGTTCTTATTAACACTATTGAAAACTTTTGTAAAAGTCTAAAAATATTACATTTTTTTAAACTTCGAAGCTGCTATAGAAATTTATTTTTTAAGAAAGTGTTAGGTTATTTTTCTTTTGGTTACTCGGAGTATCAAATTCCTGCGGAAATGAAATTTGGAGAAGCCTTATTTTGCCCTTCACTCTTTTTTGGAGTGATGGGTAATTTTGGCAAAACGCATTCAATTGACGTAAGCTAAACTGATCTACTGTTACACTTCCTTTTCCTCGGTATTACCTTTCCTTTTGTGGAAGATTCGAGGTAAAAGGATGCTACCTTTCAACAAATACACCATAGAAATCCACAGAGGGCCAAAAAAAAAGTCGCTACAAGTTAGCGCCTACTTTGGAAGACCATACAATTTCCCTGGGAAGAGTGATTCGGCCATTTTGAACCATTATGAAACTGACTGTGCCCGAGCTTTTTTAACGCAACTTGCCAAAATGTATATTTTTTTGTATATTAGGGGGAAGGAAATCAATAAGAATGGACTCTGAAGAGGTCATCTCAAATCAGCTCGTCTAAAAGTTTTTCTATATTAACGTCTTGAAAATTGGATTTTTATTTTGGCGGGTCGTCTGAGTTGGAAGGGGGCGAGAAAACGCGCCCCTGGGGTGACCCCGTGGATTCGACGCGCGACCTATTCAGCCAGGAGTATTTGTCGGTGGTTGGAAGGAGGGGGGGGGGGCAAGGGGCACCTTTAGTGTTTACAAACGGTGCCGCCAGGAGTCTTTGTAGGCGCTAATGGCCTTTTTATCGCTTTTTTAACCGATGGATTCTAAAAAGGAGGGGAGTCTATAAAGTGGACTCCGATCGAGTTGGCCCTCCCGGCGCATTCGGGACTGATGGCACCCATTCAAAAATCTTCGAGAGCTTTAATGTTACGGGTTTCCCCGTTATTATGACTACGGATTGTACCTTTTTATCAATCGACCCGGTTCCGCGCTTTGATGGGATTACCACGCTTAATCTTGCACTTTGTCATATATTGGCTTATGGGAAAATATTTATTCTTCGTCGCTTTATTAAAGACATGCGACGAATAATTTTCCAAGTTCCATATACCGGAAGAAGCCTAAATTCACGTTTATAAGTGTGGCAAACGCTTATTGAAATTCTATTGAACTGTAATGAAATCAACTGTATACTAGCTGTAGAAATTTGGGTCATTTCTAAAAAAACCTATAGAAAAGTACAAGTTTTTCTATAGAAAAGTAAATAATTTTATATATAAACGTAAATAGTTTTATATAGAAAAGTAAATAATTTTATTTACAAAAGCAAAAATTTTATATATAAAAGTAAATAATTTTATATAGGAAATCAAATAATTTTATGTAGAAAAGTAAATAATTTTATTTAGAAAAGTAAATAATTTTATATAAAAAAGAAAATAATTTTGTATAAAAAAGTAAATAATTTTATATAGAAAAGTAAATAGTTTTATATATAAACGTAAACTATTTTATATAGAAAAGTAAATATTTTTATTTACAAAAGCAAATAATTTTATAAATAAAAGTAAATAATTTTATATAGGAAATCAAATAATTTTATATAGAAAAGTAAATAATTTTATTTAGAAAAATAAATAATTTTATAAAGAAAAGTAAATAATTTTATAAAGAAATACCAAAAATGTCAGGAATTTTTACTGCATTAGGCAAAATGTTAGTTTGTATTTTGTCTTAGATGCAATGACCGCCATTTTGGGGGAAGGAATTTTTATCTATGAGAAAAGCGAGGTTGACGTCGCATAGTGGTATTACCATATATCTTTAACTATTTTACATTTAGTTGAAGTAATTACTGACAGCTATGTGTGGAGGGACGTAGAATTGACGTCATACACCCAAAATTAAATTAAAACAAATTATAAGTTTAAAAAGTCCTGGTCCCAAACCTTGGCGCGATTCCCTGCTGGCACTCACCACAACGATGAAGTATTTAATGACTGACCTCCACTAAAATGTGTGGTCATTATAGAAATAACTCTGAATAAAATTTAACAGGAGGCAACAGCCACACTTATATGAAACACATTTATAAACTTATACCACTATACTCTATAGTTTATGTAAATTAGTGTTGTATTACCGGTATAAATCTTACGGCAAAAAAGCGAAGCGTTACTTGTTATTCAATTTCGACTATAGGTGGCAGATGTTACGTTATACGGATCCCCGGCGCACGAGGTTGGGGTGTAGGGTTTCTGGGGTGATGACACGGCCCCCCGAATTCCCTCTTCTCCTTCCGGCTCTCTCGAATCGTGTCATCCGCCGACGCCTGATTACAGGGGCGCGCGTCGCCCGTCCAAGCGCCTAATTTGGTTTGATTTTGGTCCCTCGGCGTCATTTATAGATGACACCCGGCGTCGATCGCGTCCGGAATTCAGGCCGCCCTCTTCTGCCAAAAATTGCGTCAACTAGTCGGAAACTCTCTTACGCGAATCCATCCAGAGTGATTTCCGCGTATCCCGAGGCATGATACGCGTAGTTATAAGCCTCGGCCTTTTATTAGTCAACGCTTAAAAGAGAACGCTTTTTAAATAACCCACTTTGCAGCGAAACGTCGGCCGAGAGGTGACGCGTTGCACTTTTACACTTTCGTTGGCGCTCGCCTATTAATGGACCGCCCGCCGAATCGAGCACTCGAATTTCGAGAGACGATGTATTCGACCCTTGACCTTTATCTTAGATTCGAAACATTCTCTTTCCCGGTATAAAAACAACCAGAACGGATATTTTTTTAAACATCCAAGTACCAAGTGCTCGCTCCTCCCTAGGATCTTCAATTTTTAAGTACCATCAAAGAGATACGAGCGAAAAATCCGTTTTCGGATATTTTCTTAAGAATCTTCATTTTGAATAAAACTGTGTCCCGTAAACCAGCGCGTGGGAGTATTAGTTCGCGTGTATCTTGTTTTGGGGTGGGCTTCGACATTGCCCTGTCTTAAAGGGTGTAGCTGCTACGTAAAAGTGAAATACAAATATCGGGAGTTTGCTTTGATGTATCTACTTAACCTGTTCGAAATCCGCCTACACTGGAATGTCGCCTAAAAGGTTTTTTATTTGTAGCTCTTTGAAATATTCAGCATTTTATATGATTTCTATCGTAACATTTTGTTTGACCGAACAAACTAGCTAAGATTCGAAATCTATTTTGTGTACTGGCGTCTTTCGATCAGATGCAATAACTAACGCTAAATGAATGAATACATCAACTGATGTTAAATTTCGTGGGAGGGTGGCAAGCCCTTCGAGTCAATAACTCCCTACACTAACTATTACCAGGAATCCATACCTCTACTTGGAATGCTTATCCTGCCGTATAGCGTTTGGTTAGATCACTCTGACGGCTTTGATAGATATAATCCCCTTTGCGCACTCCCCTCTCACGTAGTTGTTTGTTAAGTTAACATAGTTACGTTAAAAAAACCATCCGCCACATCGAGACGAAAATCAGTCGCGATAAGCATTCCAAGTAGAGGTATGGATTCCTGATATTACCGTTAATCTCAGCAAGTTTTTATGAAAAGATTAAACCATGGACAGTAAATTAAGAGGACAGGTTTTCGATACCCTTCCACAGTGCATTTTATTTCTCTCCGCGTATCAATCAGCTCGAGAGACTCCGATGGAGTCTTGCAAGGTCGTTTGTACCACGTGATCTTAAAATTTCAAAATGGCAATCTAATGCGGTTGATATTGTTACGTAATTTTTTGCGCTTTATATTTTAGTAATTTTTAATTTTGGTTTTTTAATTCAATAAAAACTATAAACTGATATTTAGTATATCATATTTAATCTATAAAAACGTGAAAAAATACCTTTTGGCGTAAAAATTTACTTCGTGTTTATCTTTTTTCTTTTTTCGAACAGTATCGTCCACTCTTAGCGATACTTGTTTTTTTCAAATAACCTTGGACGACTCCCTTAGTGTGATTGATTTACGGGGGCTAAAAACCAGGCTTTTTACCAATCCTCTAAAATCTACTATCCATGTTCTAACCAGCAAAGAGATAACTTACAATCTTAACGCAAACTAAGCTGCTCCTAGTTGTCACCCAGTGGGATCGAACCCGGCTCCTTTTACTGCGAGGCAAGAGTGCTAACCACTCCCTCTGCTGCGTGGTTTTTGGTGTAATTCTCTAACATAAATTTTGAAAAACGTAAATCTGTATTTGTGCGCTGATACGCTCCTCTGAAATACTTTTTTTGTGCAAAATAGGTAAATTTATATAATGTAAATTTTTGGAATATAACAATAATTAAACTTTATCATCGTTTAACTAACAATGTAAGATGAAACAATTACAATTAAATCTTAAATCCTAGTTTTAGCTTGGATTAAAATTACCATGGACAAATATATCATTATAATGATATGTTTTCTTTATAATTATATCTGGAAAATTTTAATATATTTGAATATTGAACGATTTGGTTTTATTAGAATGACTTTCGTTTACTGCCAAACATTTGTTTGTGCACAAGTACAAAGAATCAAAGGTGACTTACTGTTTTGGCTTAAAAAATAAGTTCCTTTTCAAGTTCTAAGCTGACCGTAAGCCAGTGGCTGAATAGGCTTATTACAGTCTTAAAATATATGGAACAGGGAAGGGAGTCAAGGTTATATTTGTAATTATATATAACTATATTAAAACACGCAGTAATCTGATTTCAAGTGGTATCTGATTCATTATCTCAAGTAACTGATCGGAACTGGCGCACTGAAAGTAATCTAATCAAATTCAGCTAGCTGAATATGGCAAGTCATTTAGGACAAAATTAAATGAAAATATAGAGCTCCCTTCTTAGAAATATAAGCCTAACTTTCAAAATATAAGCCAATCTTTTAAAATATACACCTACCTTTTCAGATATATAGGCCTACCTTTCAAAATATTTCGAAAAAGGGTAGCCCCATATTTCGAAAAAGGGTAGCCCCATATTTCGAAAAAGGTAGGTCTTTATTTTGAAAGGTAGTTCTATATTTCGAAAAAGGTAGGCCTATATTTCGAAAAAGGTAGGTACATAGATAAAATAACTTCGTATATAGATAGGAAACTTCATGTTGTAGAAGTGACATCTGGTGGCGGCACCCGAATAATATTATTTGGTGAAGTTCGAACTACTCGAAGTCCGTACTAGAACCTTGGTGTAACGCAATCCCAATCGCAAAGGCTTAAGCGAGCTATATGTATTAAAAGTACTTTTTCTTGAACTGAGAGCAAATTTTAAAAAATTGCACTAAAGAAATAGCATTCAGTAAAGATTTCAAGTTGGTTTTAAATGCTATTTCTGGTATATTTGAAGACATTTACCTTGCAAAATACGTTTATTCCCAAAACTCCGACCTCAAATTTCTCAATACGTTCTACGCTCTTGAGAACACAGCCAACTGGCGCAGTCACTAGATGTCAGGGCAATCTCGTGAGAGTCAGTTGGCCCCATTGAAGTTTCCTATCTATATACGAAGTTATTTTATCTATGGGTAGGTCTATATTTTGAAAGGTAGCCTTATATTTTGAAGGGTAGCCCTAAACATTGTTCGTTGCCATGGCAAAACGGTTGCTTATTGAATAAATTCCCTTTAGGATTTTTCAAGTTACATGAAGGTCTACCAATCATTCGAGTTTGAACAAAATCGGTGGGTTTCACTTCAGGATGTCTCCTTGTAAGTAAAATATTCCCCAAAATAACAAACTTATAGAATAATATTATAGACTTATGATAAAAATAAACATTTAACGCTTTTATTTAAGAAATCTCGTTGGAAATAACGGATGAAATTCACCTCCAATGGTTGATAGAAAAAGACAAAATCTTGGGATCGGGGTCGTATTGGAAGACTGTATAGTTGTGGACAGCTGGACGCGTGCCGGACAATCACGTTGCGTTTCGTTTATTTCTAAAATATTTCTATTTGGGTGCGTGAGCTTGTTCTTTGTGGTTCTGAAAACATTTGTCAGACCGTCGTGGCGTATAGAAGGCAGAGTCGAGGTAGGCGTTCTTCGGACTTCCGATATCGACGGAGTGTCCTTTCGAATTCCCCAGAGGACCTTTTCTTCCTCCGCAGAGTGGAATAAAATAAAGAATTACCAGCGTCCACCGCGTCCCTGACACGGCCAGCTCAAATGCCGGTCACGCTCGGGAGCCCGGAAGCACCTCGTTTTCGGACAAATCTCTGACCCTCACTCTCCCTTCTGTCTCTTCAGTCCATTAGATTTCAATTGGTCCGATATTTGGGGTTCGGTTTTTGACTTACAAGAGCCTCTCGTTTGCCAATATTATTTTTCAGCTTAGATGCGTAAGGAATCAAGTTGAACCAGAGTATATAATATTTATTTTACGAGACAAGCATCCATATTTTTTATACTGATAGCGCTATTCGTTTTACACATTACTTTAATTTGAATTATCCTGCTAATTTTACAAAATGCGTTTTATTATTAACTAAAATAATTTGTTCGGAAAAATATGTTTAATAAATAATTAAATATTCCTACGCAGTTTAATTTCCTGGGAATTGGCTCGCGTGACATGAAGGGCTTCCCACCACCCTCCTACGCATCGTAACCCGACAACCTGTTAAAGGCATTATAAGTCGCTAGATGACTTGGGCCTAAGGTGGTGCCTTGGGTATTAGCCTAGCTTATTATTATTAAATAAAACCCTGCGAAGGTACTGGTTTCATTTTTATAGCCTAAACTCGAAATCAGTTTTATCTGAGGGAACTACCAAAAGCAGTGAGTTTTCTCTTAAAATATAGTCCGCTAAACATTATGATCACGGCTTAGAAATATAAAAATAGAATTAGGTTAAATAAATTATCTGACACAAAAGTAGCCTACAAACGTTTAAAAATACTATTAAATAAAATAAATTCAAATTTAAAGTAACACAGTGACGTAACTATCTCGACCAACGCCATTCGTAATCACATCCATTAAGATGACAGTCCTGTTCTAAAAGAATTGTACGCAAATACTAACTATTAAACTGAATTAAATTACCACCTTAAATTTTCTACGTAAAATTGAGTATAAAGTCCATAAGTTGCTGTTGTGTTTAGCGTATAATTTTTAATATTAACCACTCTTGTAGTCTCAGGCAATGCTTCCAACGGCAGTGCCGTATTTCCGAATAGGCCAACCTAGGCCGTGGTCTATGGGCCCTTCCTTGGAAGGGGCCCTCCAGTGACCGTAATTAGTGTATTAGAAGGCATAAATCTATAATATCAATCGTAATTTATATTGGAGAAATTCCTAGGTAGAAGATTTTGTTTTAAAATTACCAAATTTTCTGCCTGGCAGTTTGCGGACGCAGTCTTAAAACGAAATGTTGCATAATTATCGCGTATTTAGTCGACGATTGTTAAGAGCTTTTATTTAGTAATATAACCGTAGAGCTCAGAAATTCAGGGAAATTCAGGCACAGCCTAGGTCCAGGGATATAAGAGTAAATGCAGCGCGTGAAAAGGGGGCCCAGACTCCTTATCTGCCTATGGGCCCAGGATCTCTAAGTCCGGCCCTGCCAACGGCCACCTGATCAGGTTAATCAGCCAGTAAAAATCTGAAAATAATTAGTTATAAAGATCAAGTTAATTTTTAATATTCATATCACCAAGCAATCTGCTCTCACATTTTATCTGATTCATTATCCCAATTAACCTATCTAAACTGATGCGCTGTAATTCATCTCAACAGATCAGGAATCTGAAGCGTTATCACACGTTTTGTGCATATATAATCTTGTGGAAAGCAAACTAAAAACAGTAATTAAAATTTAGGAAGGAAATCGATAACCTTTTTTCTTTCAATTTACAATGAATCCAGATTAGCTTCGGGCTTAAACAGCTTGGGGGTTATGCTGTAAACATTCGAACGGGAATGCGATCTCGATACCCTGTACCATGTCGAGATCGACTTCGACAATTTGCATTGATTTATGCTTATGCAAAATCTTTACAGAATACCAATCGTCGAGATCTCGAAATTCGAAATCTATTTTTCGATCGAAAACTGGATTTCAAATGCTTACAGAATAGGCCCCAAGGTTTGAATTTTGACCAATATTAACTGATCTGAGAATATTGGAACGTAAATGCGGATAATCTGATATCTCATTTATTGGCTGGCTCAGGTCAGATAACGCAACTGACTTCCGAGAATCGCTCGGAAGCACTAGCTTCGGGTAACATTGGACTGAACGAAATCGGTAACATCCAGCCTTTTTTGAGTTGACACTTTATCATTCACGGCTCAGCGTCTCTAAATTCTGAACACCCTCCTCTGCATATTGGAAGCGATACCGACTAACAGATATTGGGCGTTATTGTATGTACGATTTGAGGCAATCCCGCGTTTTCGGCGATACGCGGCAGTTCGGTGTATGGGAAACTGGAGCGCTACAATGGGGTTCTTCTTCCATCGATTTCTAGTGTTGAAAGGAACGAAACCAAATTGCTCGCTTCGCCGAATGCATATAACGTACAATTTTTCGGTTAGCGCCCTCTCTTTACTCTCTTTTTTACCCAATGTGTACATTGTACGTGAGAGAGATTTCGTACAAATCTTATTTTTTTCCGCAGTTATGGTTTTGAAAAGGCCCCGTCAAAACATTGACAGGAAGTGGGGTGCGTGTAGCGGGGCCTGTACTAAATATTGGGGTCCCGTATCATTATTGTCCCTCTTACCCCTTTAATCCCCTTTCTTGATCCGCATTCATCCCGTTCTTCGCCAATGCCCCTGAAAGGTTTCAAGCAGCTTCAATTTCACGCTACCACGATCATATATATATTCTACAAATCCGAATTACTGTATGAAGTTCGCGGTTGATTTCATCGCTTTTGCCACAATTTGAAGTGATTTAACGCTACACTACTGTTAAACGTATACCAAATTTTCCAAAAGCTTCGTACACGAACTAGGTTGATTTTTAAATATCCATATGAAATTTGATTGAAATCTACCACTTATTATTAAAGCTTGCAATCGATTCTCACCAGGGCTTACAAAACCTTTCTATAGACATTTCTATAAAGTGCTTTTATAGAATGTTAGTAGATAAATTACGAATAAGGTCTTTAGAATATTTATTAAGGATTTCATAGATTGTCTTTAGAATATTTATTAAGGATTTCATAGATTGTCTTTAGAATATTTAGTAAAGATTTCATAGATTTTCTTTAGAATATTTATTAAAGATTTCATAGATTTTCTTTAGAATATTTATTAAAGATTTCATAGATTGTCTTTAGGATATTTAGTAAAGATTTCATAGATTTTCTTTAGAATATTTAGTAAAGATTTCATAGTTTGTCTTTATAATATTTAGTAAAGATTTCATAGAATTTCTTTAGAATATTTATTAAAGATTTCATAGATTGTCTTTAGAATATTTAGTAAAGATTTCCTAGATTTTCTTTAGAATATTTAGTTAAGATTTCATAGTTTGTCTTTATAATATTTATTAAAGATTTCATAGATTTTCTTTAGAATATTTATTAAAGATTTCATATATTGTCTTTAGAATATTTAGTAAAGATTTCATAGATTTTCTTTAGAATATTTAGTAAAGATTTCATAGTTGGTCTTTATAATATTTAGTAAAGATTTCATAGATTTTCTTTAGAATATTTATTAAAGATTTCATAGATTGTCTTTAGAATATTTAGTAAAGATTTCATAGATTTTCTTTAGAATATTTATTAAAGATTTCATAGATTGTCTTTAGAATATTTAGTAAAGATTTCATAGATTTTCTTTAGAATATTTAGTAAAGATTTCATAGTTTGTCTTTAGAATATTTAGTAAATATTTCATAGATTTTCTTTAGAATATTTATTAAAGATTTCATAGATTGTCTTTAGAATATTTAATAAAGATTTCATAGATTGTCTTTAGAATATTTAGTAAAGATTTCATAAATTGTCTTTAGAATATTTATTAAGGATTTCATAGATTGTCTTTAGAATATTTATTAAATATTTCATAGATTGACTTTAAAAAATTGGCCTTTTTTTTAATATGTTTTTAGAATATATTTGGACAAGTTTAAAATGTTCCTCTAGATTCCATAGAATAGTTACTATAAAAATCTTACGGTGTAAAGAACAGTTTCTATAAACATTTAGGGGATTTTCTTTAAACGTCTTATAACTTTCTTCTCAATTTCTAAAGTAAAATTTTCTTTTTAAGAATTTAATAGAATCTCATCAGAATTTGTCAATTGTTTTATTAAAAATTTAAGCTAATACTTAGTAGAAGTTTTATTTCGACCTTTCTACCAGTTTTTCTATAGAACACCCTATATGCTATAGAACCCATACACGCTATGTAGAGCTCTAAACGATTTCAAAAGGATTGGATAGAAAGTTTATTTTTCCAGGAGTTAAAAATTACCATATATCACACACAAATTTTCCACATTAAACTCATATTTTATCAGATCAGCTGATCTGGGTCAAAATGCAAGACAAATGGTTTAAACCCGACACTAATCTCAATTCATCGTAAGCCAACAGATACAGATGATCAAATTTCAGATGCCTCACAGTTAAAGATTTTCCATATACTTCGATAAAATTACTTTAGAATATATCTGTTTATTTTGATTTGCTTTTCTGTAGCTAATTGTGAGGCATCTGAAATCTGATCATCTACTATTTGTTTAGCTAACTGAATCTCATGAGATTAATTACCGCATATCAGCTCAGATCGGTTACAATGGGTAATGAATCAGATACAATTTGAAATTTGATTGCTGGGTGAGAGGAATTAAAATGTGAACTTGATCTGATTACCTTCATATGTCTGAAAATTACAACCTGAATAACGCGATCTGTTAAACTTGGCTCCCATACAATTAAATCAGGGCTTGCCCCAAATACGATGCATAAATTTTACTTCGGTTTTTAATATAGTACGCGGGTGTATTTGTATTGTATAATTTTGTTTGCATTTTTGTACAATTGATCTTGTTTATTTTCGATAAATATTTACCTCACAAACAACCGTAGAAACTACAATCTGCATTTCCCAAGTGTGTACATTTTCGGATTTTATCCTCAAATCTAGTGCCATTGTAAGTTCAAAGCCGAAGAAATAGGCTTGGATAATCTGTCCATTCGATCCCACTCTCGCGATAAGGCCAGGCGCCGGGTTGAACGCGTGTGTTGTTGGAAAGGGCAAGCTCTCATTTGTTAAACCTATCAATGGCGTAAACTTGTAAAACCGCCGGGTTTGATCTTTATCTCCCCCGAATCCTGGTCCACGTCGAATTCGTCTTAGTTTATAGACACGGCGAAGTCTGTCAAAATTTCGTTTCGTAAAAAAATCTTTGACACCAGCGTGTCCTTCGTAGATCTGGTCTCGATTCGCATCCTTCTTTAAACGCTTTTTACGTATTTCTTCCAATAGACTCCACTTGAGACGCGAAAATTTAAAAAAATAAACGTAATCTTCTCTTCTAATCTCCCGTAATTTGAATTGAACATGCGCTGGTAATCCAATCAACTTAGCGTCTCTAAACCACCGTCACTGTCACCCCAAATCTATATACAAACAATTGGAATGTTCCTCTTCGCGAGGGGCGACCTTATCGACACACGATCGCCCGTCTTGCCCTCTCGTCGTAGATAATTTTAAAATTCTATTGTGTAGTCAAATTGAAACGCGTTTAAAGAGTTTTTCCACCACGTCTTTAAGTTTATGGTCGTCACGCCCGATTTGGTAAAAACCCTTTTCACCCACTCTAGTTATTTACTAGCGAAGCAAAGATATGTTTGCGTGTTTCTACAACTTCTAGAAACATTTTATCCATTTTTGGGGGTCGAAGAATTGGTCTTCCTGGAAGGTGCGGGACTATTCAGTGACTGACACCTGAAAGAAGGTCCGGAGTCAGGTTTCCAAAAACTTCGTTCAGCAACGCGCGCTACAGACGCGTTTGTCTGTGGAAAAAACCCCAACGTGTTTTAACAATTGAACAGCTAAACATTTTTCCGGACAAGAATTGCTGAGATATAGACGAATTGCCCGCTCCCCACCGCATCACCGCGTCACAAAACCAAACGCGATTCGAATGGTACAACGATGGTCTGAGTTTGAGCTGTTGGTGGTGTTCTTGCAAAACAGACTGCGTACATTTGTTGCGTGGTTTTGATGGCATTAACGTTTGACGGTTCACGTAGGCGGGTTGCAGATTTGTATTTGGAAATAACGAAATTCGCGATGGCCTCCGAGACTGTATCGGCTCAGTGGCTCCAGATACATCTTCCGATATGTCTTAGCGTATTTCCAAAAATGCATTCGGCTAGCAAGAATATAAAAGTATAACATTAGACTTTCGAACCACCCTCACACAGTTAGTAGCATAAGTTTAATCATAAAACTTTGATAGAGATAATAATCGTGAAAAAGTGTCACGAAAAAGCGAAAGAGGGTCAAACCTTGGCGACAAAGTAGGCGATCGTAGTTTTTAAGCCAGGTTCACACTTACCCCAAAAATCGCTTCGTTTCAGATAACGAGTGAGAAATCACTTCATGTTGAGTCGGGAAGCAACTCGTCCAAGTCGGTTCGCTAAGAATCAATTTCAAAATGACAAAGCGGGGAAGTAAAATTGTTCGTATGTTAAAAAATAATGGAAATAAACCTCTAATTAATGTCAAATAATATTACTGTATGTATAGTAGACATGTGTAACTAAATGTTTTGGGATACATTGTAGTATTTTCAAAATTCTGGTCTTAATTTGAAATGACGTTAAGCCTTGGCTATAAGCGAACCGGGGTGAAGCGCTTTCGCAAGTGTGAACCAAGAATTATCGTCGCTTTCAAACCGACCTAAACTGGGTTTTAAGCTCTAATGTGACCGTGGTTCTTAAGCTAGGGTCACACTAGAGCTTAAAATCCAGTTTAATTCTGTTTGAATGCCAATTTTGACCGTCGACGATAATTCTTGGTTCACACGTGCGAAATCACTTCACCCCGGTTCGCTTATATATCCAAGGCTTACTAAAATGTATCCCAAAACAATTAGTTTACTTTACATACAGTAATATTATTTGACATTATTCAGAATTTTATTCTCATTATTTTGGAAAATCCGAGCCATTTTAGTTCCCCGCCTTGTCGTTTTGAAAGCGATTCTAAGTGAATCGACTTGGACGATCAACATGAAGCGATTTCTCACGCTGGTTTTGAAAGCTATAGGTATCTATAACCAAAGATAATATAACTACGTACCCTAGATTCGAAATCACGGCGTTTCTCGATAGCTTTTAATGAGTTCGCGCCGGAAGTCGGAAAAATCGGGCTCCATAGCAGGGTTAGAAATAAGGAATTTCAATAGATAACCCAAGATTATATTACTTACCTTTAGTTTTCTTTCGTTTAGAAACCTTTTTAGAGCTAAAGGCATGATCCATTATTGTTTTAAAACAATATAACGCCAAAATATCTGGTATCTTGAAAACCGCAAGTCAAAAACCACGGCGCAATTTTCACTAAGCCTTTACGTTTTAACTAGATGTCGGTAGCCCTGCCAGCTCCATGCAGGCAGTGTTTTCCGACTTCCGCCGGGAGCTCAGTAAGAGCCCGCGTTTACGTGCAAGGAGATTGATTTCGAATCTAGGGTACGTAGTTATATTATCTTTGCTATATAACGAAGCGATTTTAGGGGTAAGTGTGAACCTGGCTTTAGTCTCCGCAGTGACATATTCTTAGATATCCGGTATTTCCATATCCACGATATGCCGTTAGAAATTCCTAGCTTTCGTGGTTTAAATCGCAATTGTGATTTAAAATGAGCGTTTTCGTTCGTAAGGCGAAACAGTTGGACATCCAAATTGGGTTTCTGATGTATCCAACTTCAAAGTCAGCAAAAATATCGCACGGAAAAGAGTGGTTTATTTTTGGCCAAGATTATGGTTTATAAAGCCACTGGCACGGTATCCTAAACCTGTTTACAACTTGTGTACAAAGGCGCGGGAAATAATAATACACTACAAAGAGTAATTGTTGGGAGGCGATGAACCCGAGGCGGCATCTGTAACGAGAGCTTCCTTAGCAGCCTCAGTTAGAGATGGAAGACGGTTTCCCCTTAATACTTTTAGCGGCGGTGGCGGCGTGGCAAATTATTTCCTGGATGCCAGTACGAAAGGGACCCGGAGGCCAGCTCGATTCCTTTGATCCAAACTTGGGGAAAATGAAGTTACCAATACCCTTCGCATCTAGATGAACGTAGACATAGAAACACCGTGCCCGCTCAAATTCCAACGTTTATATTTACGAAAACAGAAGCACCGAGCTTTGAACTAAACAATTAACTCTAAGATAGCTTTAATGTTTAGAAAATAGGCCTTAGCAACTATTTTTTAAAATATTTGGAACTCTCATAAGTCTATAATTATGTTTCGTAAATATTATTATAGCTATATGATGGCGTTCAACAAGGTGGGGTGGCTGAGTGGTTAGCACTTTAGCCTCGTAGCAAGAGGAGCCGGGTTCGATCCCAGCTAGTGGCACTGGGTGAAAATCCGGAACCACTCCTTCTGCGTAGAGTTTGTAAGTTCTCTCCCCACTGGTTAAAGGGGTTTTCCACCGAGATCTTCGGTTTCCCCTGCCCATAAAAACTTGCTGAGGTTAACGGTAATAGTTAGTGTAGGGAGCTGTTGGCTCGCGTGGCATGAAGGGCTTGCCACCACCCTCCTACGCATTGTATCCCGGCCACCTGTTACTTGATCACGCACAAGCAACATCGCTTATGTGTTGGGTATTAGCTCTATTTAAAAAAAAATCTTCAAACGTAACGTGATGATGTAAATCAATTACACAGACTAATATCATATAATATCGATCCCACCTAGTGGCACTGGGTGAAAACTTGGAACCACTCCTTCTGCATTGAGTTTGCAAGTTATCTCCCCACTTATTGAAGGGGTTTTCCCCCTTTCCACAAAAGCTTGTAGAGTTGTTGGCTCGCTTGGCATGAAAGACTTGCCACCACCCTCTTACGCATTGTAACCCGGACACCTGAATTAATAGCTTCAAAAGTCGCTTGATGACTTGGACCTAAGGTGGTGCCAAGGGTATTAGCCTAGCTGTTTATTATTGATTAATTAAGAAGGTCAACGATTCTTAGTCAAATAAATTAATTTGAACTCCAATCAAAAACTGTGATTATTCTGGAAATGACACTCACAAGGAGACTACCCGAGGTGTTACACACCGATTTTGTTCAAACTCGGGGTATTGGTAGACCTTCATGTAATTTGAAAGGGATTTTATTCAATGGGCAACGGTTTTTCCATGGCAACGAAAAATGTTTTTGACAACATAAAATAACATGGGATTTTGACCGATTTCCCGGTGAAAAAATTTTTAAATATTGATAAAAATGTGACCAATTTTTTTTTCGTCAATTTTTATCAATTTTTTTATAATTTTTGTATTTTAATTTTTTTTTTTTCAATTTTGTCAAAATCCCATGTTATTTTCAATGGGAAAATCTCCATTTTAAGATATCAAAAACATTTTTCGTTGCCATGGCAAAACTGTTGCCCATTGAATAAAATCCCTTTAGGATTTTTCAAGTTACATGAAGGTCTACCAATGCCCCGAGTTTGAACAAAATCGGTGTGTAACACCTCGGGTAGTCTCCTTGTTAGTGGAAACTTAACACAACACGCGGAAGAAAAGGAACCGACTTAAGTGAAAACCTAATTTTAAACTTATGGAAGTATACTTTAATTAGTGTTAACACCGTAGCCATAAGGGGGGGATTTTTAAAGTGGCTTTCTCGCTGTTCCCACGATGGAACTCATACGGAGAAAGCAACAGTTAACAAAATAGTTAACCATTGGATTTATGCACCGCGTGTTGAAAGTTGTGTTTAAAATAAATAATATTCATACGCGTGTATACCTTCCCACAATATTTGTACAACGTCCATGACACCAGAGTGCGCTGTATATGCTTATGATAAAACGCGTGTCAATCTGGAAGGTTTCGAGTAACAATCGAGGGATTATCGGGTAGGGATTATTCCCTAATCCGTCACCTTACACTAGCGGAGTAAATCCCCGTAAAACCGCGGGGTCACGCGTCGCTCTTTTTGCTCTGAATGTTCAAATTCACCCCAACACATTGATCCCATTCACTGGTCTAAATCTCACATTGGATTCGCTGCCGGAAAAAACCCATATTCGGTTTCATCTTTCAACGCATCCCTGTGGTACCCCCGACGCGGCAATATCAATAGCTAAGCCTTACACGCGAAAATTGTACGTCGGACATCCGAGAGTTCACCTAATGAGACGGAAATGTATTTCAAGTTGGCCGTTTCTAGAGGCACGCTGGTACGCGCTAACGCCGGGAAGGCCAACTATAGGGGTCTTTAAAATACCGTGGGGAAATGTATATATCGTTGTTGAGTATATTCTTTCCGAATCCGGGCGATAGGTGGCGCTTTGGGATCGACTCGGAGTTAGGACTAAATTTACTCTTCTTTTTTTGGGGGGGAACCTTCAGTTTCCCAAAGGGGCGAACGGCGCGCCGTTTGCCGTTGTTGTTACCCTGGTCCTCCTAATAGTCCTGGTACATTTTGTATGCAAATTATCCGAAAATACGCCCCTGGCTCGGAAGCAGCGCCCTCTCTCGCCGTTAGAAGATTGGCAGGCGCTTTAACGCATTCGATATCTTACTTAGGTTCCCCTCCGACGATCGCGACTCCGTACGTCGCGAGGTTCCGACTGTTCCTCGCGAAACGTCCGCGTTATTCAGTTTGGCCGAACGTACGGCGATGCTCGGGGGCTTCGCTGTTTTAACAATATGTAAAACTGTTTACCGTAAAATGAGAAACGGGACAAATAAAACGAAGCGCGCCATCTAGCGAGCGAGGGAGAGCGCGTGTGGGGAGAGGGAGAAGCCTAATTTCGGGCGCGTCAATCGTTCTTGATAGCGTAAAGAGCCCCGGGAAGAGAGTCTTTTTTGAGAGCGCGACTGACGTTTGGATAAACTGGTTGAAACGTTTTCCGGCTCTATTTGAAAAGCGCCGGAGTTCTCCAGATCAAATTATCGACGCAGAGACCGGTAACTTCTCTAGTTACGGCCACGCGAAGGCTAACGGAACGTGAGAAGCGAATTTTTGCGCTTCTGCCGCGTCGAATTAGTTGGCTAATTCGTCGGGCCAGCTCGGAAAAGTTTCAAAATAAATTTTTACGCAACGGAATAGCCCTCGGGTACGCGCTCGTCTTTCCTGACTCTAAGAGAAAAATACACTCCGATGTTGAATTTTATATTTTCGTTGAAAATTAAATTTTATACCGAAAAATAATTTTTCTTTCCATTTTTATTTCCACATCGATGTATATATATCCAATGGGACTATTGGTCTGATCGAAATGTAGTAGTAGTAATTGTATTAGTCTTAGGACGCGACAGCATTAGAGATGGCGCTATTGCCGAGTGAATTTAATTTTTTATTCAAGTAGATTTAGCGGGCTTTGATCCCCGTTGGACGTAAGGATATTTTTTTTAGTAGTCAACCTGACTAGTGAGCCTCCTATCTTAATTTATTTTAGTATTAACTGACTAGTGGGGGTTTAAAAACAAGTAGAACAGAAAACATTTGGCTTTACCCTTCAGAATTAAAGGGAATATAACCTCAGGTATTCGGTGTGGAACACCAACGCTTGCAGCTCTGGACGCTCTTGCCTTTGGCTTTTGAAAATGTTTGGCGCCACTGTACAGGGACATTTGAAAAATTGAAGGGGTCTTCCGTAAAGATTGCTTTGCAGGTTATATTCCCTTTAAAATATGAATTTATTATCACTTGAGTGATCAAAATTTGTTTAAAATAAAATGGGATTGATGAATGATGAATTTATGATACGTCATATTCACCATTATTTATGAATATTTAGGTAAATTTTTCACTAGTCAAATTGTCCAGATTTCGATTCACTTTAGTGCCTTATGTCCAACCCAGGTTTCGATCCCCGGCTTGTGAGTCGGACACTGATCACTCTATATTCTGAACTATAGAGGAGGGAAGTTTTCTATATAATGTTTCATCTATATAATACAAGAAAACCTAAAATAAATTTTTATAATACGAATCGTGTACTCGTGCTTAGGTGACCTTCTTTAATTTATTTATGTACAAAAAATTTTGTGTACAATTACATAATGCAGTGTTTTAAACAAGTGGTATAATAGAAATGTTACCAAATTTTTGAATTGTATTATTTCGTTTATTAATCTGAGCACAGACCACATGGCCCAAGATCTTAGCAGACGCTACATAATATATGACGAGGCCTAACAAAGTGAGAACACCACGCTTGGAACTTTGAAAATAAGTATTTTTTTAATTCAGCAAATATAAAAGTACATTTTAGGCAGAACAATATCATAGTGTTAAGTAATAAAAATTATTTGTTATTAAAAGTGGCGTTATTTATATCTTAAATTAAAATTATTAAAATTAAAATTATTCAAACTAAAATTATTCAAAATAAAATTAAAATAATTCAAACTAAAATTAAAATTATTCAAACTAAAACTAAAATTATTCAAACTAAAATTAAAATAATTCAAACTAAAATTAAAATTATTCAAACTAAAATTAAATATTATTGTAAAGTAAATTTAAAATTATTCAAACTAAAATTAAAATAATTCAAACTAAAATTAAAATTATTCAAACTAAAATTAAATATTATTGTAAAGTAAATTTAAAATTATTCAAACTTCATCCCTGACGGAGTTTTGGGCGCGCGACTAAATGATCGAAACTCAATATATTTTTCCACTACACTATATCGCAGTAGATATAAGGCCTTAAAAAACCAAAAATATTTATTCAAGTCTTAAGTATATGATATGATTTGCGAGCGAAATAGAGAGAAATAACGAAATTACAATTACCTACAGGTCAAATTGTTAATTATTTTATTCCATAAACTCAATCTGCGACTAAATTTTGTATTAGTTATGAATTATGTTTATATCTGAGTTATCTGACTTGAAATTAAACCCGTTGCTTGGGAACACTCGTGTTTTCTCGATAGCCGTCGGCCATATTATTTCTACGCGAGATTTAAGAATTCGTTGCAGCAAAACGGATATACGTCACTGTGTACGTCACAGTATACTTTACTGACTGTATAGCACTGAACTGTATACCTCTTTCCATATGTAACATAATTACTCATAAATATGCCACTGTACCTTTATCTCATTCAAAAATCTTCACTAGTTAACGGTTTGTTTCACCACGAACCAGTAAAAAGGTTAGATTTTAACCTTTTATTCATCTTAGTAGTTTAAGGAGTCACACTATTGGCTACTAACATGTATTTAAGCCAATGGAAAAACTCTAAATTGAGAAGGAATTATTGGTGTTGGAATTTCAGTCAGACCAAAGTAGCTTTATTGAAATTTATGAACTCGCTCGGCTTGTGCGGATCAAGTTAAATAATGAGTAGTTTAGAAAAAGAAAAGGTTGGTGAAAATGACCAATAGGGTTCGGTTCAGTGATCGTTTTCCGAAAATAGAACAAGTCGTCGAAGTGGGATGTTCCACTAGCGTTATTAAAACCCAGACCAAGCCTAGAAGAGTTAGGCCTAGGCTCAAAAGACTCTGCAAAGACTCCAATCTTGTAGATGCCCCAGAAAAGCTCAACCTGAAATTTAACTCTTTTTTCCAATAAACCTGCTTCTTTTATTTGACAATGCAAATTTATTTTAGAACCAGAATCTCCGTAAACTTCATTAATTTGCATATAAATTGCATTAACAGCACTTGACAATATATTGTAGTTCATTTTAGCTCCTAGGCCTTGGTTGTTCAAACCGGTTTGTTTACTAAAATAATGGCCGTCGGTTTATCAGACGTAGAGATAATTTTGCGACGGCATAATCGGCATTTGAGATTCGATGACGTCAAATATGACGTCGAATATTACGTAGGGTACGGATGACACTTAATACCGCTATGAGCCGTGTTTAATGTACAATCATAAGTAACAATATTCATAAGTATGACACTAAATGCCGCTGCATGTGAGCCGTATTTTTATGTACAATCATAAGTATGACACTAAATGCCGCTTTGAGCCGTGTTTTTATGTACAATTATAAGTAAAAATATTCATAAGTATGACACTAAATGCCGCTATGAGCCATGTTTTATGTACAATTATAAGTAAAAATATTCATAAGTATGACACTAAATGCCGCTATGGGCCGTGTTTTATGTACAATCATAAGAAACAATATTCATAATTATGATGCAAAATAAATCTATAGGCGTTTTTACACGATACTGGTTTCCCTTTGCGAATAAATTTTGGATACAATGTTTTGGACATGCCTATAGGGAAGTAGCTTAATATATACGATGTGGAACTTATTTTACGACTGTGCCGACTTGTTTATATTTAGCACCGTTACGATATTAGCCAAATAAAAGATATATTTTCGTTGTTACCGCATTCTGTTCAAGGCCACTGATAGCGGGCCAGAACCTATAGTAAAACGATTAATGCACGCCCCAAAAGAGCCATTGTTGGAGATAACGCTAGGCTGCGGGGGATAAATTCGGGCCCCCAAGACTGTAATAGCCCCGATAAAACCATAAATTCGGGCCCTAATGAGAGCCATTTTTACTTTGGAAATCGGTAGATTACACTGTTAAAAACAAAGGTTTTATTTTAGACCTCGAAAGTGGTTAAAACTTTTTCCAATGTTTAAGAAAAATCAGGGTTTTATCATAAAAAATATTTAAACCTTCTGCTCCCCAAATTCAGTCCTTTTGTGGAGTGTTTAAGTACTTATTTTATACTCTTTTATCCATTTTACTTCATAAACAGTAAGAAGTTAATCCTTTTTAACTTTATTTTCAGTCCTTTATAGGCCTTGTTTATTTTTTTTTATCATTCAATATATATTAGGCTGGTTTTCGCTCGGGGAAAATAGCCGAATGAGCGTCCCTGAAGTCGTTGAACGAAGGGAGTTGATCACGTAAAGTATCATTTAATACTTTCAGTTTTTGATATACACACAGTAAAAACTCTTTATTGCCGATATTTTGGTTATCATTGTTTGACGCCTTAATCAATATCGCCTTTATTTAAAATCTGTTACCAAAGTTTTAAAGACATAACCTTAGTTAAATATTTCTGGTGATTGGAATTTCTTCGCATTTTGGTATTTTAAAGAAACTATTCAAAAAAGAAATAACGTAGTATTCAAATACTAGTCTCGAAATTGGTCCATATCATTTTTTCTTCGTTTAAGGGAATTAAATGGGTATTCAAAAGGACTAAATGTTAGAGCATAACTTTTTTATACCTTTACCACCAGGACTGGAAAAGGTTTATTCTTAGGGCTCGTTCCCTTTCAATACCCCAAAAGGTATTGCATTCAACATGAAAGAGTAAAATGGGTCTAAAATAATTGATTAGACCTTTTTAGTAACCAAATGGTTTGAAATAAATTAAAAGTCCAATTTTGGTCGTTTTATAAACCTTTATTTTTAACAGTGTATCGGGAGAGAAATTCGGGAGAAAGCTACCTCGCTTGTTCAAACTCGGGCCCCCAAAGGTTGTACGGGCCCCCCTAAACCAATAAAATCTGGGGCCCCAAAGAGAGCTATTTTTATAAATGGGGATAGCCTGAGGCTTTCGACGGAGAAACTCTGGAATTTATGGTACTTTCCTCGCTCAAATCCGGACCCCAAGGCTGTACGGGCCACGGATAAATTGTACCTGCCTCCTCCCCCTCTCATCGAGCCTGATTATATTTCAAATAAATAAGACTTTCATATCTACGATATATTAGAAAATGTATTACTGGTCACGAAGACTTCAGTAGGCCAAACCTTCTTCTAAACTTCATTGTTGAACGCCTTTTTGCGTGGGTTCTATTTTCCAAAATAGCATTTTTTTTACTGGCCCCGAAGCGGAAAGAATTTTCCGTAGAATAATAATACCTAATAAAATATTGTTCTTCCGATAAGAAAACTCTTATCGGAAAACGAACCACGAATCGAGGATACATGATCAGAAAACATTTTCTTGATACGTCCGTTCCAATCGTTTGAAAAATATACGCTTTCGATTCGGAAAAATATTGGAGTCGGCGTCTTTATATGGAATAGGAGAAAGGAATCGACGTATATAGCGTGAAAGGCATTGCTAAAATCCGCTTCGCGCATTCTCCGTCCCTCCCTGGACGATTGAACCTTCCGCCTGGGGATGGAAATAATCTTAAAACTGCGCCGCAAAAAATACGAGAAGCAGTTTTGCCCCTTTATAGATTTTTATTCAGCTTCCGAGTATTTGGACGTGTTTTGTTTACTTAAATAACTTCCAGCTAAAACACGCCATCTAGCGAAGGGAAAATGTTTTCTTTAAACAAAGACCCTTTGAAGTTCATTAGGTGATGTTTTAATTAAATATTTGCCTCGTAAATGAAAATGTTTCAGGGGGTTTTTGGCACTTAAGAGATTAATTGAATCATATTTTTTAGAAAATGTTTTCGTAATACAAATATTAATTAATGTTGTATATCCGAATTTTATTTTATTTAAGGGGGAAGACTACAGTGGCCATTGTCTAGTTTCGCGCTATTTCAAGCGGAACTGTTTTATTTTTGCGTTTTAACTTATAAAATTCATATTTAAGTGTAGAACAGCCTCTTGTTTAGTGACTAAAATAATTTTGACAATTTTAAATTTTAAAGTAATTTAATTATTACGTTTTAATTAGGACCCCTGGAGCTAAACAAGTTGGGCAAGTGCCCAAACTACCCTTTAGTTATAGCCTTATATCTCGTTAATTTTTAATATTAGAATTATCAAAATTATTTTAAGCACTAGAGGAAGGTTCAGCCTATTAATAAAAATATAATTCGATTGTGTAATTGTTAAAACTAAAACGTTCAGCTTGAACGAAAAAGAGGTTTTTACTATAGTCTTCCCCCTTAAGTATTTAAAGCTGCTTAGTGTCATAAGTAACATTTTTAATTTATAAATGGTGGCAGGTATCCATACCTCAACTTTGAATGCTTATCGCGGCCAATTTTCGTCTCGATATGGCTGACGGTTGTTTTTGACGTCAGTATGTTAACTCATGGGCTATATAGAGCCCATGGTTAACTTAACAAACAACACGTGAGAGGGGAGCACGCGCAAAGGATATTTTTGTTTTATCGTAGGCGGGATCAAAGCCGTCAGAGTGATTTTACCATACGCGATACTGCAGGATAAGCATTCCATGTATGGATTCCTCATGGTGGTAATGTTATTTAAACTGGCAAATTACCTAAAATTACATAAAATAGTCAATTTGAGGTTAATATTCGACAGTTCATCATTATTAAAATTATTATTTATTTTTAAAATCAATTTAATTTTTAATAGGCCTTGTGTAAGTTAGTACTACGCCTCTTTCTCCTATATCACTACATATTTAAAGCCAGTCTATTGGACCTATTATCATACGTAAAAAAAGCAGTTTGAAATTAGTGATATATTAAATTACTTGGAATGTATCACTTTAGATAAAGTAGCCTTAGCCCATAGCTTTCTCGCAAAATATTTATAATGAAAAATCAAATTTATTCTTATGCTAAAATATAGGGAATTTTCAAGCCCATTGAGCTACCTCTAAATTTTGCTCAATTTATCCCAAATTTCACAAGAAGTTTGTTTAAATACATTGAAACTAATTTAGAGGGTAAGACTTCAATATTTAATAAATAAATAAAATAAGGACCACCCTTACATTCCTGTATTAATTCGATTGTTAACTTTATCGCGTGTGAAAATTGTTATAGAAAATGATAATTTCCATAAAATGTCGGGATCATCGAAGCGAGAATTATGATTTCGGATCGCACGTGGGGCTGCTCGGGGGTCGGGGTCATTTGTATCCGGAAATGTCCAAATGTAATTTCTTACGCGTGAGTGAAAATACAAATCTGCGGGATTATCGGCGGCCTACCCTCCCCGCGTGCTCTCGACGAAGATTACTCGCCTTCCTTCCTGTCGCTTTGTGGACGGGAGGATTACAATGGCGGCCCGCACGTGGCTTCAGGTAAAGAGAGACTTAAGCCTTAGCTTCGCTAATATCCGGAATCCTCCCCCTCTCTCTCCAGCGTTACGCATATTTGCCCTCGCTACTACAGAGTTGCCAGTTGGAAGGTTTTCAAGCTCAATTGGGCTTCTTTTCAAAGGAAGCCGCTGGAAAAATCATGCTTGGACTATGTAGGCTTGTTAAGAAGGGCTTAGAAACGTTTGCTAAAGTTTAAAATTTGAAAGATCGCCATTTTCAAGGTTGAGTTCGCTATTTAAAGGTCGAGATAATAATTTTCTAGTACGAGATCGCCATTTTCAAGGTTGATATTGCTATTTAAAGGTCGAGATTATCATTTTCTAGCTCGAGATCGCCATATTCAAGGTTGAGAACACCATTTTCCAGATTGATAAAATTATCATTTTCAAGATCAAGATGGCCATTTTCAAGGTTGAGATAATAGTTTTCTAGGTTGAGATAGCCATTTTCCAGGTTGAAATTATCATTTACCTGGTTGAGATGATCATTTTCCAGGTTTTTCTAGATCGAGATCGCCATTTTCAAGGTTGAGATAATAGTTTTCTAGGTTGAGATCGCCATTTTCAAGGTTGAGATAATAGTTTTCTAGGTTGAGATCGCCATTTTCAAGGTTGAGATAATAGTTTTCTAGGTTGAGATCGCCATTTTCAAGGTTGAGATAATAGTTTTCTAGGTTGAGATCGCCATTTTCCAGGTTTTTCTAGATCGAGATCGCCATTTTCAAGGTTGAAATTATCATTTACCAGGTTGAGATGATCATTTTTCAGGTTTTTCAAGATCAAGATCGCCATTTTCCAGGTATAAATCTCATTTTCAAGGTCTAGATCGCCATCTAGAGAAAATCGCCCATTAATTCGGACACCCATGATTTAAATTAAGGCACAATAATATGAGGTATCTCTGATTAGAGAAGAATCCATTTATCTGTATATATTGTTTATGTTACTCGTGTACTACCTTCACAAGCACCCACGGATTTTGCAAAAGTACGTTTCGAGATAACAGAATTGTGCGGGCCGAAAATTATCATATACTAAATTTCTAAAAATCACACATCGTAAAACCTAAGGGCAACAAACACAAGGAGAACGCAGCAGCCTTTAAACACGCTAACGCAGTGTTGTGTACAAATTTCATTGGACGAACCTTTACGCTGAACGTTTTACGGAAAGGGGGAAGACAATTTCAAAATTTTCCCCTTCCGACCGCAGCAGGCGCTAAAGCGTCTATAACCAAAGCAAATGCACGTTTTTTGACGGGTTGCGTTCTCCTAGTGTAGGGTGCTGTGTTTGTTGCTCCTAGATGAAACTAAGGGTTTCATATCAGAATGTATCCCTACGCTACGTTAGTGTTAAATTTCACGTCTTAGGGTTAAATAAATTTCTACAATTAGCTACCACTGAAAAGTACTTCGAGCCTTTAATTTTAATAGCATAAACTTCTGATTCTAATGATTACTAACCCCGCTAATATTTTACTTTCAGTTTTTCTTCGTAAATTATAGTGAATACATATACGAAAAATTTAACTAATAATAATAATAATATGAAAATTATTTTTGATATAATTTCTCCAGCCTTTATAGGTTTACTCAATTTCTTGAATATATTAGGCTATAAAATAGATTCCTGTCTATTTTAAATATATAATTATATATTGCACGTTAATTTTGGGCTTGGTTTATCTGTATTTGGGCGTCATTTACACCTGACAACTCTGAAGAGATACTAAGCATCAAGCTCCAAACGCAAAACGCCTAGGCTTCCGAAAAGCAACTCGTAGAAAAACATTGTGGAAATGGGAAATGTCCACGTTCTCGCTGAACGGCTGTG
Organism: Leiobunum rupestre; assembly: GCF_980474605.1. Taxonomy (NCBI): domain Eukaryota; kingdom Metazoa; phylum Arthropoda; class Arachnida; order Opiliones; family Sclerosomatidae; genus Leiobunum; species Leiobunum rupestre. The sequence goes on along the minus strand of NC_143394.1, from coordinate 38,755,440 downwards.
TCTAAATCTCTCTGTTGTGTCGGAGCATGGGTCGTGCACGCGCCATAGTTCCAAGCTTCATTTCCTGCTAAAGAGAACTATTCACGGGTGTACTTGAGATCATACGGTCTACCTTGTACAACAGGATTTAAAATATCACTTATCAAAGATATTTTCATCATTTATAATAATAGTGATAAAACCAAGAAAATATTTCGGTTGCTGAGAACGTACGAGATGGAGCCTGTTAAGGTTACTGAGATCGTACGTACGATCTGCGGCCTGTTTAGGTTACTGAGAACGTACGTACGATCTGCGGCCTGTTTAGGTTACTGAGAACGTACGTACGATCTGCGGCCTGTTTAGGTTACTGAGAACGTACGTACGATCTGCGGCCTGTTTAGGTTACTGAGAACCTACGAGTCCTTGCCTACTTCGGTTACTGAGAACCTACGAGTCCTAGCCTATTTCGGTTACTGAGAACCTACGAGTCCTAGCCTATTTCGGTTACTGAGAACGTACGAGTCCTAACCTATTTAGGTTACTGAGAACGTACGAGTTGGAGCCTATTTAGGTTACTGAGAACGTACGAGTTGGAGCTTATTTAGATTACTGAGAACCTGTGGGTGTACCGGCTTACAGAAGAAAGAAGTACCACCTCGACTGAACTGAAATTCACAATTTGCATGATAACTGTAACGCCATCTATCAGGAATATAGAACTTTGTTTCTTGATACAAGACTATTTTGCTATTAATGATAAATTAAATGGTTAAATTCGGTGTGTATTATATTGCCACGAAATATATTAAGACTGCATTCGAAATTTTCCGTAACAAATTATACACGTTTTGTTGAAAAAAAACGTTCAGCTGCGACACTGCCAATTACGAATAATAATAAAAATAATAATAATAATCCGCTAGGCTAATCGCACTGAAACGAATTCACATAAAAAGTCAATGTTTTTGTTGTTATGTTACTTATGGTAGTAGACGAAATTTCGGAACTAGTTTCGTGGGATCTCAGATACATAGATATTGATTATATTTCAGCAAGAATATATTTATTTTATTTGTCGCCGGTGCGTGCTTCAATCGCGTCGCAATACGTCATTTTTAGGGATGCAATGAGATACCGAGTCAATTTGTTATTTTAAGGAGGAAAGAGTTGAAGCAAGATTTGCAAAGGCGCTTTGGAAAATTAGATTTACTCTTCGAGGATGAAACGGATTGTGAGCCACGATGAAAATCGGATCAACATGGCCAGTTGAAAATTTATTTTTTGACATAATACACGATATATAATATATAAAACATATCCTATCGCACTACATGATATAATATATATGTATATATCTATCACACTATATGATATATAACATATAATACATGTTATAGGATACTACATGATGTATAATTTATATCGCACTACATGGTATGTAACATATAAAACATGATATAGGATACTCCATGATATATAATTTATCACACTACATGTTATATAATAAATATCACACTACATGATAAATAATATATCACACTACATGATAAATAATATATCACACTACATGATAAATAATATATCACACTACATGTTATATAATAAATATCACACTACAGGATAAATAATATATCACACTACATGATATATATTATGTCACACTACATGATATATAATATATATATCACACTACATGATATAAAATATATATCACACTACATGATATATAATATATATCACACTACATGATATATAATATATATCGCACTACATGATATATAATATGTAAAAAATAATCAGCTAGGCTAATACCCAAGGCACCACCTTAGGCCTAAGTCATCGAGCGACTTTTAAAGCCTTTAATTCAGGTAGCCGGGTTACAATGCGTAGGAGGGTGGTGGCAAGCCCTGCATGCCACGCGTTCGAGCCAACAGCTCCCTACACTAACTATGTATTATATATCACACTATAGGATCACACTACATGACATATAATATATATGTATTCACTACATGATATATAATATATATTATATATCACACTACAGGATCACACTACATGATATATAATATATATCACACTACATGGTATATAACATATAATGCATTTTATAGGATACTACTTGATTATATATTATATATATCACACTACATATGATTTATAAAATATAATACATGTTATAGGATACTACACGATAAATTATATATAATACGTATAATATGATACTACATAATACGTATCATATATGTTATATATAAAAATAATATACATCCTACACTGTACATATACTTCAATGTCGAAAGTTAGGTATGTGGTGGGTCTACTTTCAAAGTTTCTTCGCATTCTTATTTTACGAACCAATCAAATAAATATTTATCAAATTAAAAAGCAATTTGGCAAAGTTTTTAACAATTGAACTGAGGCGCGGGCTGTTGCCTAGGGGATAAAGTGGAAGCCACGAATCCTTCCCGGAGCGCAACTTCGGCGCCATCAGGGAGTTTCAAAATAGAGTAAACTAAATTATCGAGGAGTGTCCACTCGGCGTTGGCAAAAAGGCGCTTGTGACAAAAGCAGTCGCGGCAACAACAACAAAGGCGGCTCGTCGCTCGCAAACGGCCATTCGCCGCCTCGCTTACCCGCTTCTCCTAATGGCTCGCCGGCAGCTCGGGAAAGATTTGCGGCAAACACCTCTAAGCTAAGCGCGCCACGCCGCCCAAAGTGGAAACGGTTGGAAACTGGAAGTTCCGTTATTAGTGTTTCCGAAGAACCGTCGGAGTAAACTACAACGCGTTTAGGAGGACTCGCGAAAGCTTTTAGCGCGGGCCCTTTTTACGGTCGCCTTTCGCTCCCTAATGGAAGACGGTTTTCTCGCTCCCCAAACTTAGTTATTGACGAGGCCTTTCGCGACCCACGACATCACCTAACGCTCCGTCCCGGATTGGATTAGCGCAAACTGCACCCTCAACGTGTCGACGCGACGGACGGGACGGTTAGGGTCGCTGACTTCAGATTTGTAACGGAGAAAGTTCGACTCGAAAATGGCAGCTTCCCTAATCGCGTATACCGCGCGCGATACCGAAATGATCAAAGGACGCGAAATATCGGCGTAGACAGATTTTGGGGGAGGAGACGAACGACCATTTCTTAACCAATCACGATTCGAGCTCCATTCGCCTGACCCCGACCCCCCCTTCTATTCGTTTTAGATTCCGTAGTTACCGGAAACCCGGGCGATGTAGCCTTCCGCGGAGAAACTATTATTAAAGGGCCCGCTTATTCAATAATCTGGCCGGATTAACCGAAGCTCCCGAAACTAATCGACTGACGCTACCTAAGTAACGGCCGCGACAACTTAACTTGCTACGTACTCCGGCAGGATGCGTTGGCCTTTCATTTGGTCTTTGCCGGATAAACTTGGATTTACGGCAAAGTAGGTTTAGTAGGGTTGAGGAGAGATTAACGGTGGACGAATGATTGTAAATCTCGTGGCTTAATTATATTCCAACTACTATTTGTTGAGCCGATTTCGACTATTTCTACAAATAGTTTTATTTAGCGTGCTTTTTTTCTAGGATGTTGGTAAAATGCGTCCGATTTAGTCCGAATAAACAAAACTAAAAATATTTCTAGCATGCCCACTTATTAAAGGACTAATAGTCGCTCTTTGCCGCGTTGTCATAGTGAGCGTGTGCTAGGGAAAATGTTTTTGTTACGTACTTTTCAAAAAGGGATCGAAACTCATCCTATTTAATTTAGGCCAAGTAACTTCCGGTAACGTTAAAGTTTATTTAAATATACTGAACGGATATACCCAACTTTACACTTTATAGCAATTTACATTTTAAATACATGCCAAAGCTAGGGTTTTTATTCCTTTTTTATATTTTCTATAATTTTCCTACTAGAGGCGCTTATCTTTTGGTGTGTGATGTCAGTTCCGCTTCACTTCACACAGATGTTATTTCGACTAACTCAACCACTTATGGAACGTAATTATAGACTGTGGAATTTATTCACAGACTTGTGGAACTTAATCATAGACTCGTGGGACGTAATTATAGACTTGTGGAACGTAATTTTAGAATCGTGGGACGTAATTATAGCTTTATAAACCTAATTATAGACTTGTGGAACATCATTATATATTTATAGAAGGTAATTTTAGCCTAATGGAACGTTATTTTAGACTAATGGAACGTAATTATAGCCTTATGGAACGCAATTATAGACTTGTAAAACGTAATTAAAGGCTAATGGAACTTAATTTTAGCCTTATCGAACGTAATTATAGACTAATTATGGAGCGTAATTATAGACTTATGGAAAGTAATTATTGCCTTAAGGAATTTATAGACAATGGAATTTAATTATAGATTTATGAAAGGCGACTTTTTCTTGTATAACAATAAACGTTTTTAATTCACCTTCAACATCTCAAACTAGCTTTAAACGAAATCCCAAAGGCATTCGAATAATTAAGCGTATTTATTTACCGCGAAATCCATTGTCGTTAATTTGCAAAGTGGGACCACGATCCAAGGGTGGGAAATCTCCGTCTGCGGCGCATTTTCGAAGAAATATTTGCTACCCAAATCCCCGAAATGTTGTGTTATAAGCGTATATAAGGTGTTCGAAATGAAAATGTTTGCATTCAAAATGAAAGTTTTTCTAGGCTGGGAAATTGAATATATTTGGACTGGGTATGTCCGCCATTTTGGGAGAGCGCTTGCAACGCCCTCTGCCGTTTCTTGTTCTTCGTCTTCTTCGAAATGCGGGTGGGAGGTGGGAAGGCCCTCTTGGGAAATTTTCGGGGCATTTCGAATCACAGTCTTATTTATCCAAATGGAGGATAGAGGCCGGAATTTACATGGACTTTTCTCTCGGCGATTTGCACCGTTTCAATTTCTTTTCTTTTTATTAGCGAGGGAATAGAAGAAAAAAATAAAAAGGTTCTTTTCTTTGCAAATATATCGGGAAAATGACAGAATTTCTCAATGCGTATTTTCACAGTTAAAGGCGTCATAAATAAATTACATTGGGAAATGGTAAAAAAAAAGATTGGTTGATTTTTGTGGCATATTTGGTGGCAAAAAATTGTGACCTACTTCAAAGGAAGTGTCGGCTTATAAATAATAGTCTTGGAAACAAGTTGATTAAGTTACAGTGGGTACTGAAATCGGGTGCTCTTGTTGCTGATTGGCTCTTTCCAAATGTTATCTTTACGTAAATTACACTAACCTTTGACCATATTCTTTAAATGGTAAAATTCATGAGTAGCATAATAAATATAAGGATAACACATCCTATTGATTTCAGGCTAATTTTATCCCCGAACCTTTTTGGCATCGACACTCTGAGCTGAGCCTTGATTGAGCAATAATTAAAATAAGTTCGGTGAAAATTTTTGCTAATTGTCCTACTAAATACTGCCAAACCTGAGCCTCAGCTCTCTTCAACCAGTCAATCTCATCCTTTCTGGGGAGTACTACTCTCTCCTATTGGCGTTCCACGAGACACAAATTTCGTTAACGGGGCAGTAGCTTTTTGTGAGGGGCACATTTTTTTCGTTACCTAATTTCAGAAATTAACATAAGTATTTTATTAAGAAATAGTTACCTATAAATAACGATCTAAACCTTAGACCAAGACAAGTGGTCCAATAGGAAAATTTCAACGAATAGAAGTTTAAAAAACTAATAAAGATGAAGGGGTAGATAATATTCTTTGAGGGGGAAAGGATTAAATTGAGGGGGCAGGTGGGGGCAAATAAATATTTTATTTGAGGGGGCACCGCCAGCTTCCCCCCCCCCCCCCCCGGTGGCTACGGGCCTGTTGCCTCCTGTCAAATTTCACTTTCAAGAATGACCACACATTTTAGTGGAGGTCAGTCATTAGATACTTCATCGATGTGGTGAGTGCCTGCAGGGAAGTGCGCCAAGACCTGCGTTAAGGGGGCAGTAACTTTTTGTGAGGGGGCACATTTCTTTCGTTACCTAACTTCGAAAATTAACATAAGTGGCGCCGTGAAATGTTTTTGGTGTTCAACAAAAAACCTCTCTTTCTGAAGCAGACCATTCTACAACTTGTATTTTATTAAGAAATAGTTACCTATAAATAACGATCTAAACCTTAGACAAAGACAAGAGGTCCAAAAGGAAAATTTCACCGAATAGAAGTTTAAAAAAGGGGCAGAGAATATTCTTTGAGGGGGAATGAAATAAATTGAGGGGCAGGGGGAGGGGCAAATTAAAATATCATTTGAGGGGGTACGCGCTCTCACCAAATGGGTCTGAGCCTTGCTAGCACCGCACTGTGGTCGTAGCCAACGGGTTAGGCTTTTTGGCTCGCGGCCTCGGATTCAAAGGACTTAGCCGCGAACTAAACTGATTCAGCCGAGTCCCGACCATATGAGAGTTCCCGTACCAACACCGAAATGAAGAATTTCTAGTCCACTCTCTTGCTTTACGACCCTGTCTTTTTAGAACTCTGGGACTCGAATTCTGTTTTTGGCTTCTTCAACGAGGATTTTGTTCCTACGGAGCCCGGGACCCTTGGTCACCATCCAATCGCCGGTATGGTGTTCCTCGCCCTTGGCCGGACCCAGCCAATCACTTAGGAATCGGCGCATCTTTAATAACATTAATTCTTGTTTCGTATGGAATCAAAGCACACCATTAAACACCTTGCGCGCGAAGCTCCGAATTCCGCACGAAAATGTGTCCGTTACAACTCACCGACAGACAAAGACGTTCATCTTGTTGGCCATTCATCATTGAAGTCTCAGAGAGAGGCTATTGTTGTTGGTGTTCTCACACATGACCAACAATTTCACAAAAATATATTCGCAAAGAATTCACGGAAATAACTCAATCGTAAGATACAAAATAAAATCTAAAATTACTAACATACCAAACGTTACCCCGGCATCCCAAGTTGATAATTAGGGACCATTAATAGGAAAAAGAACTGGTGGAGAAGCGTGACATGTCAAAGACAGAGAGGACAACCATTAAGTGAACGTCACAAAGATCACCATAATGGACCCCAAGGCGACAACGGGCCTTCGGTCCGCAGCCATTATAATGAACAAGACACATGTCACGGACAGTTAAGTACACACCAAACCCCGATTTATTAACTATATTATAAATATTAAATTTAAATTTGAACAAATTTTCAATCATTTTAATAAAACCAAGAGGAACTTTAACGAAAATGATTTTTTTGAGTTACCTGGTTTTGTAAATAAGGTAGCGAAACGCAAACGGGTTTCATATCAATTGATTCAAATATCACAATAGTGCGGACGCGGGCTATGTGGCCAGAAATCTCACTTAAAATTGAAACTTCTTAATGCAACCGAAAACGTAGTTCAGAAATGATCAGTACTAACCGGTACTAACTAAAAATATAATTTATACGTAAAATATACGTACTGTGTTGTCAAAAACATTTTCGGTTGCCATGGCAAAACTAATGTCCATTGCAACTTTTCCCTTTATGAAATTTCATGCTACCATAAGTCCTACATACCCACCTAGTTTCAACAAAATCGGTGATTATCACCTCGGGTAGTCTCCTCGTGAGTTTGATTTTTAATTGCCATTTATCGTTTAATATATTGTAAAAAGGGTCCGACAGTTGTACAAATCCCGTACACTCTAAATAAATATGATTTTAGAAATCTTGAAATCAACGTGAAAACCCTTCTCTGAAATTCTGATTTCTGAACTAACTTTGAAATCCAAAATCCCGTACGCAAAATTTGCAAATGATGGACATAATGGTACTTAATCTTTAGGCAACTTTTACGTTCGTAACCATATGGTGATGGGTTTGTTGGGTCGAGAAAACCACTTATTATCCTAGGTGTCGTTTGTAAGACCAAGCTAACCGTATTTTCACGTTGACGTAGGTTAACGTATTTAAATAACCCAACCACCAGCCAACAGGCATTTCTGTCAATTTTTGTTTGTTAAGACAGTTTTGTATCCGAGTTAATAATTCACAACCTCCAAGAAAAGTGGTCGGTTTTTCGCAAGGCAGCCGCTCTAGAAAATTGCTCTGAATTCATGCCAGAGAAATATCTAGGATTTAAATCAAACAGATAACTGAAAAAGTCAAACACAAAAAATTGTACTCCCTCTATAACACGCAATGTAGGTGTCACTAAAATAAGGTTTCTGGTGGCACATATTTTTCTTCCTGATTACACCATTAATTCTTACCAAATTCGTAATTTACTAATTGCATTAATTAGTGGAAGCGGAATTATGAAATAGATATGTTAACAAGAAGTATATAATCTTCCAGTAAAAAATGTGTTGCGCAGTTCTGATGGAAGATATTATCTAAATCGAAAAATGCGTTCAAAATCTGATTGTCCAAGTCCATGCACACTCTCACGTCATTTGAAATCTTTGGCGCATGTACTGGATTTATTGATGATCGGACCCAAGCCAAGCCAAAGGGTAAAAAAGGCTAACGACCCTTGTACACAATATTAACCTCCCATTGGTTATAAAAAAGACATTATAATAATATAGTAGAATTTCCTTCAGCTTGAGATAAATTTCAAAATAGATTCTGTCATGTAAACATAATCTTATTTCCCATTGGTTAACGGGTAGTATAAGATCTTATTTTATATACATTCCAGATTATTGGTTAGTAGCCTTACATTGCCCAAAATAATTAATGAAAGCTAAATTAAAAGAAAATAAAATACTTATAACACCTAAGAATTACGGAGCAAAAAAATATTTCATAAACGTATAGTTATTGCAAAGCAAAGAAAAGCAACGATATTGAATTGAGTTCATTCTTGTGGAACTCCTGTTATTGATTCGTATTTTAACAATTTACTCAAACCAAAGAGGCCACTACTCTTGGTGCTGAATATAACAAATTAAAACCAGCATAAAGATGGAAAATGAAACAATTTTTTTAATGTTAGCGGCTGCTTTATTTGTTATAATTAAAAGACTGTATTGTTATAAATATATCAAAAGCACGCTTAATTTTGTATACAAAATTTAAATGTTAAGTTATCAATTGAAAGATAACATTTATTTATGCAACAATTTTATTACTATTTAAATAATCAAATAGTTAAACTATTTAAATCCAGTTTAATCGTGACAAAATAAAAAAAATTGTAAAAAAAAATTAGATTGTAAGTTTGGGGGTTTGATGTCCATCCACTAACAAATTACATAAAAAAATGTTTTTGAAAAGCGTTTTTACCCACAATTTTAAATATTACGTTGAGTCTAGTGCTCGGATTTCTATTAATTTTTATCCATGAATAAAATAAGCTCGGCGATATTTAAATAATATTTATTTAAATAACCAATAGTTGAATAAAAAATGTAAAATGTTTAAATAATCGAAAGTGAATAAGCCTATTATTTAAATAAAACAAACAATTATTTAAATAAAACAAACAATTATTTAAATAAATGCCACTTTTATTCAAATAAATGCTTGGTGGCGTAAAAAACATAATTAAATAAGTTAAAATGATATTCTTTTTACCAACGTTTTTTAAATAAATCGGAAAATTTGTGGATAATGAATAAACAATTCCGAGCACTAGTTGAGTCACAATGTAACAATGCCTAATCTAAAGCTAGCTAATTTTGCAAATAAATTTCCAATTATTAAAATTTACAACATGAAATTTTAAATATTTATGTTAATCTATATTTAGTACTCTTTATTTTAGTTACATAGTGTAATTAAAAAAAACTTTTTACTTAACTTAAGATTTTTAAATTTGTTACATCAATTTTCTGATCAAACAAGAAACATATTGTGAACTAAGCAATATATTTAATGAGATGCAAAAAATAACAATATAGTATTTATTTAAATCGTAAAATAATTTAATTTTATAAATACCATTGTATAGGATACTAAAAAGATAGAAAAATTCACAGATTGTTCTCAAAGGTTTTTGATATAAATATAATAATATTTAATATTTAATTCTCCAGTGCAGGTAGTGTTCTACCGAGGGGCTAGTCACTCCACGTAATCGGTGTATTTGCCCGTACCTTTGACTGTACTAATAAGATTACACGTACTCTTTAGAGTCTGTACCTTCAATAATAATGATGCTTTTTTTGTTATTTACAAATTAATTATACAATAAAACATTTGGCTTAGTCAAGGGTTGACTTCTGAGCCGCAACCCAGGCATTAAACTAATACAGGGTGTTTCAAAAGGTTATGCAAAAATTTTAAGGAGTAGGGGGTGAGTTGAGAAGTATGCCTGTTTTTTTCAGAGAGCTTCAAAATGTGGCCTACTAGCCCCTGGAAGTAGGCTGCAACAAGCGCAAAACCAAACAGCAGGGAAATGCGAACATTTAGGTTTGGGTTCGTGTGATAGGTAAAAAAGGACTTTGTAAACGAATCGAGGTAACCAGCGTAAAAAAGTAAACTTAAACGGTATTTAAAGTCCCTGCTGCTTGGATTTGCGCTTGTTGCAGCCTACTTCCAGCCTCCAGGGGCTAGTAAGCCACGCTTTGAAGCTCTCTGGCGCTCTTTTAACTCACCCCCTACATATCTTTAAAATTTTTGCATAATTTTTTGAAATACCCTGTATAGTATCCCTTTGCGTGGTTTTAAACATTACTGTTTTTTTATAGTTTCGATTGTAACTTGGGTTTTAATAAAAAGTCCTTCGCTATTTTATTAAATTCGTTCAGTTTAGGTAGGTCCGCTAAGCCCATTAAATTTAAAAGATTTACGCCATTCTGAAATATCGATTTTAACTTTATATTTGTGTATTAGTGTTTCGTAAAATCTTTGGTTTCGAAAACCGTATTTTAATTGATTGTTATACTTAAAAACATTAAAAGCGGGATTTTTAGAGATTTATAGTAATAATGTATTATACATTTTAATTACCTTAATTTTTAGAATGTTTTTAACAGCGTAATCCGTGTACAATCTATCTAGTGGGTTTCTGTCCAATCGTTAGTCCTTATAGTTTTAAAATATTTTAAAACATTATTGTCTTTTAATGCAGTAGAAGATGCTATTACGAATAAAGGTGTTTCAGGCTTTTACTTTAAATTCAATTTTTAAGTGGGAAAATATTTTAATTAAAATACTAATTTTTTACAAGCCCTTTCAAGTTCTTACTTCATATGAGTGACAGACAATAAATTTTACCTATAGCTTTTCCGCCTGGCTCCTCCCTCGAGGACAATTTACACAAACTTTAAGTGTTTTTTTTTTATTTTCTTTTGTATTTAAAGTTTTGTAAAGAATATTTGTCCTGTATAATTTAGATTAAAGTTCACTAAATAAAGTTTTTTACCGTATAGCTCTAATCTAATATTATTTCACATAGGTCACTTTATATAGCGGACTATATTTCTGGTGAAGGCCGAAAAAGGTAACATAATCTGATAAAATCTGCTCTTATAAAGGCGGATGATCTGATAAGTGATCTAACGTAATTCTAACTCGGTTCACTGAGAATCGGCTGGAAGCACTAGTTTATTATTTGGCTCCATGTTTTAGTAATGAATATGGCCTGCGTTCAAAACTTGTCCAACAAAGAATGGAACGTTTGTCTTCATTCACACGGAGTGTCAACAGTGATGGTCAACAAAATTGGGTCAAAATATTGGCTAAACGCCAAATTCTTGACGATCACATACCCGTCTATAAAATTCGCAACTCCTAGTGGCTACGGCCAAAAACTATGCATTTCTGAAATAAATTTCGCGAAATGCATTATGAATGCGCACCAGCCGTGCGCAAACGTTTTTAAACTTAGAACCACGCGGGATAAATCTCCGCCGTGAGAACTTAGAACCGTAGCCAAGGCTTATTCACAATTTTATCGAATTAAAACTAAAAATTAACACTTTTTTGCAAAATGATTAATCAGAACCTAAAACTTGCTATTAGAAATAAGAGTTGTGTCTCTGCATGGATAGTAGATTTTAGAGGATCGGTGAAAAGCCTGGTTTTTAGCCCCCGTAAACCAATCACACTAAGGTTATTTGAAAAAAAAACAAGTATCGCTAAGAGTGGACGATACTGTTCGAAAGAAGAAAAAAGATAAACACGAAGTACATTTTTACGCCAAAAGGTATTTTTTCACGTTTTTATAGATTAAATATGATAAACTAAAAATCAGTTGATAGTTTTTATTTAATTTAAAAACCAAAATTAAAAATTACTAAAATATAAAACGTAAAAAATTAAGTAACAATATCAACCGCATTAGATTGCCATTTTGAAATTTTAAGATCACGTGGTACAAACGACCTTGCAAGACTCCCTCGGAGTCTCTCGAGCTGATTGATACGCGGGGAGAAATAAAATGCACTGTGGAAGCTAGGCTATCGAAATCCTGTCCTCTTAATTTACTGTCCATGGTTTCTGAAGGTATTTATTTTTCAAATTTGAGATTTATACGCGTTTTGTGTGACATTTATCAACCCGAGCGTGGCTGCTCTACCAAGTAAGATCATATTTTAGATTTAGATATTTTGAAAAAGAAGATGTCGCTACTGTCCGATCGTCGTACGTTAATTTTCTTCTCGCATGGACAATGCCGTAATCATGGGGCTCTATGCTAGACCTTATGATAGACATATGGTATTATCAACCAAATTTTACGTAATTCTGGTTAAATAGCATTTATTTATTCCCGAAGATAAAAAGATAATAAAATTGCAAACTTTTATTTTGTAGCTACATTTGACGGAGGACGGGGGTGTCGACTGTCGAGGGAGTGGGTGAATTCCTGAGCTAAGTGCTTTTCGTTTTGATAGCGAGTAAACACAGACTGGACATAACAAAATACTTGTCTGTCTGCCGCCTCGCGCAGGTGTGTGGAATCCCCGTATATCGGCAAATAAACGCCGCGACCGCTATGATCTACTGTCTATCTCTCAAACTCATCCCGCATTAGTCCCCTTCGCTTTTGCCGCTTGTTGACAATGGGATGATGCCAAAGCTATTCACCAAAACATCCCTCGAAAACTTTGACCTCTGACACCAGCCCAGGGAAAAAGTACAACTTGGCGCTTAAACACGTTCCGTAGACATACCTTGTACTTATTGACTGTTTGCATTTTTTGTAGGCTGTTGGTATTTTTTCTAGTCTATATTCAGGGGTGTTGTCCGCTTAAAGTAAAGTACATTCTTGGCATTTTTTCTATCATGTTTAATCTAATAAAACTTTCTTATGGTTGGTGACGGTTTGGCTCTCAAAACTCCCTTTACAGCCGAACATATTATAGTATTATCACGTTCAAAATTAATAATTGTGTCAGTACCAAATTTTCAAATTGACCACACATTTTTGGAATGTTCTTTGTCTAGTCGTCATAATTAATTTAATTGGATTTATGTTCAAATTCTGTAGTAATAAGGTGTTTTGTTATTCAAATATATTAAGCATAAATATTGCACAGGCATATTTCTTTTAATCTTATTCAGTTCAGTTTAGAAGCCACCCAAGACCCTGAACTCTTAAGATAACGGTCCCGTTCTTTTGAGCACAGCTTACGTCAGCACGTTATTATCAACGTTTTCCATTTGACCTCCCTATTGCACTCAAATCGCCCCGATCAACATTTGCTCGCTCGGATTTGCTTAGTACAATTTTCGTGTGTTCAATTTTCTGCTCTAGTGTGCTCCGGGATCGCTCGAAATTGAACTGCCAGCTCGACAACCCACTCGCCCTTCTCGAAGCTATTTTTTCGGCTTGTTCCTTTAGAACCCGTTCCATTTCTCTCTCAAATATCAGTGCTTCCACTTGGACAATCTCATTTATCCCTCTGGCGGTCGGCGGCTCTAATAAATCCCTTTTTATCAATTTCATAAAGAAAAATAATTTTTTTATCCCTATTAAATATTTTTTCCCAACTAAAACAATAAGATTTATAATTTTTAGGTCTTATGCAGAGTGTTTCGAAAGGTGATGCAAAAATGTTAAGGAGTTGTAGGGGGCGAGTTGAGAAGTATGCCTGTGTTTTCCCCATTTTCCTACGATGAGTTAAAAGAGCGCTAGAGAGCTTCAAAATGTGGCCTACTAGCCCCTGGAAGTAGGCTGCAACAAGCGCCAAACCCAGTTTATTGGGCCCCACGAATGAAATTAAGGTTGAGGTGCGGTATTTGAAGTACTGGAAAAAAATATTTCTGGCGAAATTTAGGAAAATCTCCAAAATCCTTTAAATACTTAATTTTTAAAAAATCCCTTAATTTTCCCCTTTTCCCTCTCTTCCAAAATAAAATCCCTTCGAAGTCGTAAAATCCCTAGAAAGGGATAAAATTCCTTTATGTGGAAGGCTGGAAGCAATGCTCTCGATCGAAATGAGACCAATGACGTCAGAGATGGCTTCGGATCGAATCTAGAGCAGTTAAATGGAAAACACTACTAGTCTTCGTGGTTTGGTCATAACTGTCTCCGCCTATTGGCAGATTTTTAAATTGAATGTGGGAACGTTATCTGCTCAATCGAGTTATCCAACCACTGCAAGGTAAATTTGCATACTAGAAAATTCCACTATTGTCTACTATTTTATCCCAGTTTTATTTTTAAAACATTTCAACAGATGGCACTGTAACTTACGCTCTCGGATAATAAAGCTTACGAGTAATCAATGCTAATTCAGTCTCAAGTTAACTGGAACCCCTTCTCTCCTCCAAGGTTAACTAGTCTATATAATTATCACCATCAATGCGCAATCAAATGGACTTGCTAACTATTAAGACTATTGAAGCGATGTAATGTTCTTTTTACGTTGTGAAAATGCTTTTGAAAAATGTTAATTTCCTAAATCTTTAAAATGCTTTCCCCGTATTCAATTTTAAAGGACCACAATTAGGGTTTGACCATTTTAAAAAAGGGAATTTTGGCGCCTCACATTTGCCGAGGCTATACCGCCATCTAGCTTTTGCTATCAACATTAAACATCGGCTTTTCAATTTTAATTTATATGGCGTTAAAATATTCTCAACTCACAATATTATTATATTGCCGCATTAGTACTATTTATAAATATTTAAAGAGCTGTATTCGAAATTTATTTAAAATTAGGTTATTGAATCATTTGAATGTGTCGCCATCTACTGAGCAAAACCTAACCTTGCTTAAACGTTTAGCAGGAAATTTATAATAAATATATTTAATTAAGTCTAAACTCCCACTATTTTAATAAAATAATTTATTTTGAAATAACAAATTAACCATATTTATATTTTTATCCCCCACCAGATGACGCTTTCGAACTAAATCTAACCCAACCCCTAAAATTAGCGGGTTGTTCGGTCGAAGAGAAGGGTGGTGCTCGTTGTCTCTTTCGTAGTACGGTGCACGATAGGCAATGGAATGATCTAAAACTGGGAACTTGAACAGTTTATCATCCATTTTTTACGGCGGGCCTCTGTCCATTACGGGAAAACGACCACCGAAGAATAACCCGAGCCAAGAATAAAATCCTTCAGTAAGGCCCAACTGGCACGTTCCACGAAAAACACTAGATTTTAATATTCATTACTTTAATTATAACTAGAGAATGAACCGGTTTAGTCCGAAGCTACGATGGAGGCAATTATTAATAAGGTATTGTAAATTATCAACTTCAACGCGGCGTGCCTTTTACGGAATGTCACGTTAAAAATATATCTCCTAAAACGTGGTATTTATTTTGCAAAATTAATTATTATAAGCGCGGTTGAAGTACGAAGGGCCTAGTTTCGTTGAAGGGTTAATCCCTATAAGTTAAAAGGGCGTTTGGAAACCCCTCTTCCGCCGTCGTTGTCATTTCTGGCCCCTAATGCTTTTGTAATTATTTTAATGGGTGCCACGAATTAATGGACTTTTCCTCCGCTAGAAGTCGCTGTCGTCGCCCCGTTTCTCCCGGGAATTCTGCAAAGTGTTTTTTTCCTTTCTTTCTGTTACGTTTAGCTATTTCCGTCTAGCGTGATGAACAGTTGAAAAGGTTATTTAGAGAGCTATCAACAAATAGCTACTCAAAAAGTGAGGGTATTTCTTTCGATCGCTGGCCCTAATAACCTCGTATTTTCGGCGCCTTTCTTAAAACGGGTAAGTTCACTTTCGTCACTGAACGCTTTATAATTGCCCTCTTTGTTTTCCGTCATGAATATTAAAAGCGACCTTTTTTTTAATATTTAGTGAGAAATGCGATACCACGACAATTCTCTCGTACATTTCCTTTCTCATTTTTTCCGCTTCTGCTATGAATTAATTTGAATTTTTTTCTTAAAAATGCGTTTTCCTGGTTATTTTAATTTTTTCATTTTTATTTTTAACTCGGAAACTGATGAAGAATGCTGAAAATGCGTGTACGCGAACGTTTATCACTCACTAAGCACTTTTTAAAATGAAAATACGTATGATCAAAAGTGTATAATATAGAGCTGTAAGTCGGTAAATTACCGAGGCCTTTTTTTTTTGGTAAACTTCCGTATTTTCCCGAAAAAATAAAGTTTTTAATTCCATAATTAGCCTATTATTGTTCGCAAATTTAAAATTCGCGGCATTTTTACCTCATTTTTTCGAATCCAAAAGTAAAACTAAACGTCTAGACTGGACTACAGAATGAAAATCCTTAAAAAGTAATATGTTTCAATCTTTTATTTTTCCGATTTGCGGAAAATGTTTTTCCACATTAAAGTTGTTTTAGAAAATTAACAGCTCCATTTATCTCTACCTAATCTTCTAATGTTCTTCGCTTAAGCCTTCGCACGATACCGTTAATTTTTTTAAATTATTTTGAAAGAAAATATATTTCAGAGCGAAATTCATCATATATGGAGTTTCAAAAGGCGTTACATCGGGAAAACTAATTTTTATTAGTACACATTCCTATGCAGTGTAATCTTAACATTTTATATGCTTAGAAAAAGTATATTTTGACTAGTGATAGAGTGTTTGACGGTAAAATTCGTGCCCTATGGAATCTGTGTCGAAGATGCTGATTTAAATCATACAAGGTAATAAACATTCAGAGTGCCTTATATGTGAGCAGTCCATTGCAACTTACAGTGAAATTCTTCACCAATTATTGCATGGCAGTCGCTATTCAGCAGACATCTTTTACGCTCGGGCTTCTGTTGAATTCCAACGTTAATATATTTATATCAAAAGTCAAAATTTAGGCCAGAGATTCCAACAGTAGACAGGTTTCGCCCTTTTGGGACTCATCAGTACGGTGTAGGAACTCTGGCTATATCCTCGGAAATCTGCCGATATCAGTATTTTAATGTACAAATAAAAAAATTACAAAAATAATTTCTTAAAATATTAAAACTAGGATATTAAATAGTAATTAAATTCAATAAGGATTTCATTTAATTCAAGATTAGCTAACTCATCAATGTAAAATTTCCGTTAATTATACAGGAAAAGAGCCATTAATTGTATAAAAATCAACAAATTCCAATTTAAATAAAATTAAACAAATACAAAAGTGCCAACCTTGAGATGGATAGTTTTCTCGTAAGAGATATATAAACTTCTGATATAACACTTCATTACAAAAACATCTTTCGTGTACGGCAGAGCATTCAAAATCATAATCATTAGTTAAAATGTTTTGAATTTGTGTTATTTTACATATTTTCACGTACCATTTCAATAACATTTTTTCCTGTAACTTAAAATTATTCCTTAAGCTTCTACCTTTTTGGAAATTCATTCAATTCTAGCTTATAGTCCAAGAGCCCATGACAAAATAAGCATGTGATAAGGTACACGATGGGTCAAGATATTTTTTAATTGGGTTAGTGATTTGTAACCAAGAACTGTTTGTCTTACGGCTCAAAGTGGGGGCTTTCCGGAAAAACGAACCACGTGACGTCACTTCCGGTGACCTTGAAAATGATATGACCTGATATTGGTATCGTTCGATTGGTCTCACCGTGCTCTTACCAAATATCGCAAAATTAACCTTCAATTCTGAACCAAATGGCGTATAAGACTAAAAAACTAATTTTGTCTTATACATGTAAATTTGAGAGGGTTTTGTCTTATATATGTAAATTTGGGAGGGGCTCAAAATTAGTTTTTTAGTCTTATACGCCATTTGGTTCAGATTTGAAGGTTAATTTAGCAATATTTGATAAGAGCACGTTGAGACCAATCGAATGATACCTATATCAGGTCATATCAATTTTCAAGGTCACCGGAAGTGACGTCACGTGGTTCGTATTTCCGGAAAGCCCCCACTTTGACCCGTAAGACAAACAGTTCTTGGTTACAAATCACTAACCTAATTAAAAAATATCTTAACCCATCGTGTACCTTATCACATGCTTATTAGACGTTGTTGAAACTGTTAATTCAAAATATCCATGATAATTTACGTAATTGACAATACAGTGTTTCCTTAGTTATACCAAGAATGTCGAGACTATCGACGGACACGTTGAGGCCCTAAGCCCGTCACGGTAAGGGGGGGGTCTTATTTTTTGCGTCCTCGCAGCAGCGTTAATCGCGTCGAAAAACGTAATTTTAAGAACCAATGAGATTGCAGTATTATTTGATTTTAAGCGGAGGAGCATACCGGGGGCCCCAACGGGTGGAATTGGAGAAACGCTGAAAATAATCTCGAGTATAAATAAATTTTGAAGCAAAAACGGATGATTTACCACCTACGATTTTGTTATCGAGCTTAAGTATTTAGTCCCTAAATAATGCGATGTTAGTGAAACTTAAAATAGTTAGCTTAGACATTTATGTCATGCATACAAAGGAAGTAGTTTTAGAAACTAGTTAAAGGCCTAGGTTTTTTTTCGCCTGTTACCCTTTAAGTTTAATTCCCGCCAAACAAATACCCTGGTGGTAGGCCAACGTGTTCTGCTGTTGGCCTACCACCAGGGTATTTGTTTGGAAGGAAAGTAAATTTAAAGGGTGACAGGCAGAAGAAAACTTAGGCCTTTAAGTGCTTTTAAATGATCTAAGTGATAGAAAAATAACAAAGACTCGAATTATTGCGTAAGTATGAGATTTATTAAAAACATTTAAAATCGACCAGTTTCGGCAGTGTTGGTGCCATCTAGGAGCAACATACACAACACCCCACACAAAGAGAACGCAACCCG
Organism: Leiobunum rupestre; assembly: GCF_980474605.1. Lineage (NCBI taxonomy): Eukaryota > Metazoa > Arthropoda > Arachnida > Opiliones > Sclerosomatidae > Leiobunum > Leiobunum rupestre. Next base: position 38,736,357 of record NC_143394.1, on the reverse strand, counting down.
TCTAAAGTCGTGGAATTTCTTTTATATGTTTTTCATTGGCTAGACGCTTTAGCGCCTGCTGCCGTCGAAAGGGAAAAATTCTGAAATTTTCTTCCCCCCCGCCCGTAAAACGTTCAGCGTAAAGGCTCGTGACGCTCGTCCAATGAAATTCGTGCACAACCCTTCGTTAGCGCGTTTAAAGGCTAGCTGCGTTCTCCTTGTGTTTATTGCTTCTAGGTGCCATCATCAGTGTAAGGCTAGAACCTCAATAAATGTTAATTATGTTTAAATGATCTAACAAGGAGACTACCCGAGGTGTTACACCCAGATTTTGTTCAAACTCGGGGGATTGGTATACCTTCATGTAACTTGAAAAATCTTAAAGGGATTTTATTCAATGGGCAACGGTTTTGCCATGGCAACAAAAATGTTTTTGACAACATAAAATGGAAATTTTCCCATTTACAATAACATGGGATTTTGAGTGAAACATTTTACAAAATTGAAAAAAAAATTAAAATACCAAAATTATAAAAAACATTTATAAAAATTGACGAAAAAAATCAAAATTGGTCACATTTTGATAAATTAAAAAAAACATTCACGGGGAAATCGGTGAAAATCCCATGTTATTTTATGTTGTCAAAAACATTTTTCGTTGCCATGGAAAAACCGTTGCCCATTGAATAAAATCCCTTTAGGATTTTTCAAGTTACATGAAGGTCTACCAATGCCCCGAGTTTGAACAAAATCGGTGTGTAACACCTCGGGTAGTCTCCTTGTAAGTGAAATAGACAATATAGCTATAAACTGAAATACCTAAGCTTTCATAGAGGGTTTTGTCAAGCTACTTTGTCAGTGCTGTCAAAGCGTTATAAATATCCCGTTAAATCATCAAAAATGGGGATCGAGCAACCCAAAGATGAAGATACGAACATTCTATTTCTTATTTACATCTTTAATACCAATCTGGGCCGTTACTCGAAATGTCAAAGAGCTGGAAGACATCGCCCACAGGCTTTGGATTCTTCGATATTTGCAAGAATTTATTTTATTCTTTCGAACGGAGATATTCAACATACATTCCATATAGTTTTTCGAATCCAGTAAAAAAATTTGAATTTCAATTTCTATGTATATTTGCTTTTCTTTTTTTCAGATGAGAAATTTAGGAACTGGGTCGTCAAAATTCGTCGCCGAAGTTGTCGGTTTAAATTTGGAAAGGAATTAAGGGATTACCCAATGTTGAATGGGCTTATGTAAGTATTACCGATTTTTGCTGTATTTTTCGCGGATATATCATTTACGAAGTGCTCTACTGCCCAACCAAACGGTGGGATAAATTCCAATGTTATTTTCATAATTCTGGGTGTTTAAGGAAAAGGATGGTTCAAACACCTTTGAAGGTCGTAACGTTACCTCGCAGTGCAGTTTTAAGTAATGGTTTTAACTAAACCACACTTTCACTAGTACTTCGTTTCAATAAATCCCACAATGTTTATACATTAAACCCTGGACATTAAACAAAATAGGCTGTTATAAAGATCTTTAAATGGCTAGCGAATAATACAATGTTACAAGAAATAAAAGAAATTGTGGGCCCATAAATAATATTCCATGACCATTTTGAAAAATATATATTACAATATAATATAAACTAAATTATAAAGTTTGGTAGTCCATAAAAACTTAGAGGTTGGAACGATATCTAATCTGATTTTTATACCATTAGAGAAAATCGATTCCGATACCGATTTTTATATCAAAATGGCAAATCGATTCCGATACTGATTTTTATACTGATTTGGCAGTCAATTCCGATAGCGATGTTTATACCGATATGGCAATCGATTCCAATAGCGATTTTTATACCAATATGGCAGTCGATTCCAATGGCGATTTTTATACCAATTAGCAGTCGATTCCAATAGCGATTTTTATACCAATATGGCAGTCGATTCCAATGGCGATTTTTATACCAATATGGCAGTCGATTCCAATACCGATTTTTATACCAATATGGCAGTCGATTCCAATAGCGATTTTTATACCAATATGGCAGTCGATTCCAATAGCGATTTTATACCAATATGGCAGTCGATTCCAATAGCGATTTTTATACCAATATGGCAGTCGATTTCAATAGCGATTTTATTCCAATATGGCAGTCGATTCCAATAGTGATTTTATTATACCAATATGGCAGTCGATTCCAATGGCGATTTTTATACCAATATGGCAGTCGATTCCAATAGTAATTTTTATACCAATATGGCAGTCGATTCCAATAGCGATTTTTATACCAATATGGCAGTCGATTCCAATGGCGATTTTTATACCAATATGGCAGTCGATTCCAATGGCGATTTTTATACCAATATGGCAGTCGATTCCAATAGCGATTTTTATACCAATATGGCAGTCGATTCCAATAGCGATTTTTATACCAATATGGCAGTCGATTCCAATAGCGATTTTTATACCAATATGGCAGTCGATTCCAATAGCGATTTTATACCAATATGGCAGTCGATTCCAATAGCGATTTTTATACCAATATGGCAGTCGATTCCAATAGCGATTTTATTCCAATATGGCAGTCGATTCCAATAGTGATTTTATTATACCAATATGGCAGTCGATTCCAATGGCGATTTTTATACCAATATGGCAGTCGATTCCAATAGCGATTTTTATACCAATATGGCAGTCGATTCCAATAGCGATTTTTATACCAATATGGCAGTCGATTCCAATGGCGATTTTTATACCAATTAGCAGTCGATTCCAATAGCGATTTTTATACCAATATGGCAGTCGATTCCAATGGCGATTTTTATACCAATATGGCAGTCGATTCCAATAGCGATTTTTATACCAATATGGCAGTCGATTCCAATAGCGATTTTTATACCAATATGGCAGTCGATTCCAATAGCGATTTTATACCAATATGGCAGTCGATTCCAATAGCGATTTTTATACCAATATGGCAGTCGATTTCAATAGCGATTTTATTCCAATATGGCAGTCGATTCCAATAGTGATTTTATTATACCAATATGGCAGTCGATTCCAATGGCGATTTTTATACCAATATGGCAGTCGATTCCAATAGCAATTTTTATACCAATATGGCAGTCGATTCCAATAGCGATTTTTATACCAATATGGCAGTCGATTCCAATGGCGATTTTTATACCAATATGGCAGTCGATTCCAATGGCGATTTTTATACCAATATGGCAGTCGATTCCAATAGCGATTTTTATACCAATATGGCAGTCGATTCCAATAGCGATTTTTATACCAATATGGCAGTCGATTCCAATAGCGATTTTTATACCAATATGGCAGTCGATTCCAATAGCGATTTTATACCAATATGGCAGTCGATTCCAATAGCGATTTTTATACCAATATGGCAGTCGATTCCAATAGCGATTTTATTCCAATATGGCAGTCGATTCCAATAGTGATTTTATTATACCAATATGGCAGTCGATTCCAATGGCGATTTTTATACCAATATGGCAGTCGATTCCAATAGCGATTTTTATACCAATATGGCAGTCGATTCCAATAGCGATTTTTATACCAATATGGCAATCGATTCCAATAGCGATTTTTATACCAATATGGCAGTCGATTCCAATGGCGATTTTTATACCAATATGGCAGTCGATTCCAATAGCGATTTTTATACCAATATGGCAATCGATTCCAATGGCGATTTTTATACCAATATGGCAGTCGATTCCAATAGCGATTTTTATACCAATATGGCAATCGATTCCAATAGCGATTTTTATACCAATATGGCAGTCGATTCCAATGGCGATTTTTATACCAATATGACAGTCGATTCCAATAGCGATTTTTATACCAATATGGCAATCGATTCCAATGGCGATTTTTATACCAATATGGCAGTCGATTCCAATAGCGATTTTTATACCAATATGGCAATCGATTCCAATAGCGATTTTTATACCAATATGGCAATCGATTCCAATAGCGATTTTTATACCAATATGGCAGTCGATTCCAATGGCGATTTTTATACCAATATGGCAATCGATTCCAATAGCGATTTTTATACCAATATGGCAGTCGATTCCAATGGCGATTTTTATACCAATATGGCAGTCGATTCCAATAGCGATTTTTATACCAATATGGCAGTCGATTCCAATAGCGATTTTTATACCAATATGGCAGTCGATTCCAATAGCGATTTTTATACCAATATGGCAGTCGATTCCAATAGTGATTTTATTATACCAATATGGCAGTCGATTCCAATGGCGATTTTTATACCAATATGGCAGTCGATTCCAATAGCAATTTTTATACCAATATGGCAGTCGATTCCAATAGCGATTTTTATACCAATATGGCAGTCGATTCCAATGGCGATTTTTATACCAATATGGCAGTCGATTCCAATGGCGATTTTTATACCAATATGGCAGTCGATTCCAATAGCGATTTTTATACCAATATGGCAGTCGATTCCAATAGCGATTTTTATACCAATATGGCAGTCGATTCCAATAGCGATTTGTATACCAATATGGCAGTCGATTCCAATAGCGATTTTTATACCAATATGGCAGTCGATTTCAATAGCGATTTTATTCCAATATGGCAGTCGATTCCAATAGTGATTTTATTATACCAATATGGCAGTCGATTCCAATGGCGATTTTTATACCAATATGGCAGTCGATTCCAATAGCAATTTTTATACCAATATGGCAGTCGATTCCAATAGCGATTTTTATACCAATATGGCAGTCGATTCCAATGGCGATTTTTATACCAATATGGCAGTCGATTCCAATGGCGATTTTTATACCAATATGGCAGTCGATTCCAATAGCGATTTTTATACCAATATGGCAGTCGATTCCAATAGCGATTTTTATACCAATATGGCAGTCGATTCCAATAGCGATTTTATACCAATATGGCAGTCGATTCCAATAGCGATTTTTATACCAATATGGCAGTCGATTCCAATAGCGATTTTTATACCAATATGGCAGTCGATTCCAATAGCGATTTTATACCAATATGGCAGTCGATTCCAATAGCGATTTTTATACCAATATGGCAGTCGATTCCAATAGCGATTTTATTCCAATATGGCAGTCGATTCCAATAGTGATTTTATTATACCAATATGGCAGTCGATTCCAATGGCGATTTTTATACCAATATGGCAGTCGATTCCAATAGCGATTTTTATACCAATATGGCAGTCGATTCCAATAGCGATTTTTATACCAATATGGCAGTCGATTCCAATAGCGATTTTTATACCAATATGGCAGTCGATTCCAATAGCGATTTTTATACCAATATGGCAGTCGATTCCAATAGCGATTTTTATACCAATATGGCAATCGATTCCAATAGCGATTTTTATACCAATATGGCAGTCGATTCCAATGGCGATTTTTATACCAATATGGCAGTCGATTCCAATAGCGATTTTTATACCAATATGGCAATCGATTCCAATGGCGATTTTTATACCAATATGGCAGTCGATTCCAATAGCGATTTTTATACCAATATGGCAATCGATTCCAATAGCGATTTTTATACCAATATGGCAGTCGATTCCAATGGCGATTTTTATACCAATATGGCAGTCGATTCCAATAGCGATTTTTATACCAATATGGCAATCGATTCCAATGGCGATTTTTATACCAATATGGCAGTCGATTCCAATAGCGATTTTTATACCAATATGGCAATCGATTCCAATAGCGATTTTTATACCAATATGGCAATCGATTCCAATAGCGATTTTTATACCAATATGGCAGTCGATTCCAATGGCGATTTTTATACCAATATGGCAATCGATTCCAATAGCGATTTTTATACCAATATGGCAGTCGATTCCAATGGCGATTTTTATACCAATATGGCAGTCGATTCCAATAGCGATTTTTATACCAATATGGCAGTCGATTCCAATAGCGATTTTTATACCAATATGGCAGTCGATTCCAATAGCGATTTTTATACCAATATGGCAGTCGATTCCAATAGCGATTTTATACCAATATGGCAGTCGATTCCAATAGCGATTTTTATACCAATATGGCAGTCGATTCCAATAGCGATTTTATTCCAATATGGCAGTCGATTCCAATAGTGATTTTATTATACCAATATGGCAGTCGATTCCAATGGCGATTTTTATACCAATATGGCAGTCGATTCCAATAGTGATTTTATTATACCAATATGGCAGTCGATTCCAATAGCGATTTTTATTCCAAAATGGCAAATCGATTCCAAATCCTAATATTATACCGATATGGAAAATTGATTACGATACCAATTTTGAGGTTGAACTGATACCGATACTGATGTTCATACCGTAGGGCAAATCGATTCCGATACAGATTTTGAGGTTGCATCGATTTCGATACCAATCTTAAACCGATTATAACCGATTTTGAACAGAAATCAATCTGGCACAGTAGTTGACCAATCAACAGACGCTTGAGTCATCAAAGGTCAAAGGTTATTAAATATCCCAAATACGCCATCTATTCAATTCACGCTCTTGAAGAAAATCGGTAAAAAATCTAGTGGAATCGGTAATTTATACGATATATTGGTAACCTATCTTACATCGGTTTGTAGCCATTACTATTTACTGCAAAAGTGGGATAAGTATAAAATGTACCAAATACCGCTTAAATTACTCGAAAATGAAAAGTCTCGAATACATACTGTACAGACATCTTTACGCAATACTATCAACCGTTTTAATTTTAGTAAAGACTATAAAAGTAAACCCATTATGCTCAAATATCATTAGAAAGCATTAATTTTACTACGCTTGATTAATTAATTTTTACCTTAGTAGACAGGAAATCAAATTATCAACCGCGATACCGGCTTTATTGGGTTCAATTTTTGCTTATAAATTAAATACCGTATCTTAAATTGAAAAATAGACTTCAAAATGAAAAGGTCAAAAAGCTACAATATAAAATTGAAGTTCAACAACCCCCGGATCGTTTCTAATTGGAAAATTATGTATTTTTCTGCCATCCCCGAATCGCCCTCAATCTCTTAAACGGAAATATAAAGGCTACGAACATGATGAACATTCTTAATAGGACTTGATTAGTTCCAAGCCGCGCATAGCTTTGGGGACATTCCGTCCTCAACAGCACGCCAGCAAAATTCAGCGTCTCACAGAGAAGTTTAACAAATTATACATATTTATTATTTTTTTTTTTAAATCGTAGTGGGTTGCTTAGGAATGTCTCGGTTTCTGCAATTTTTAATTTATTAATCAGAATTTTCATTTCCGTATTTTTTAAGTGTTATCGTTTCAAATGGTAACATCAATTTATTTTAATTTTTCAACATCGTCCCCAACACCGGTAGTAATATTTATTTCGAAAATTGGTTGAATATTATAAATCGAACCCGTTTAAACGACATTTCTCCTCACATTTTCTTCATATATTTGTAACAATATTTTTTACCTTTGTCCCTTTACGTAAAATTATAATTAATTTTTGGCATTGCTTATTAATTACAGCTGATATCATAGAAAATTGAAGTTGGAATTGGTGATTGCTATAAAAGGTCATAAATGAAGATGCATATTGAATAATAAACAGCTCAAACAGAGGCCACCTGGTAATAATAAAACCACCGCGATTCGTCAATAATTAACTTAGCAATTTAGGAGGAATTAAAAATGGATCCCGTGACTCTAGTTAATTGGCTATTCGGGTCGGGAACTCTTTGTTGGTCCCTGGTAAATAGCTTACACCACTTTTTCACCCTGTTAACTTCCACGCTACCGAGCATCCCATTTAGGCCACATATTTTTCCCCGCTCGTTATAATTGTCAACAAAGCAATTAATATTTGGTAATAGCGGGGAGATAATTATGTCCTTAATTAATATTGATTACTCTCTCTGGCGAATGCTTTTATAACGCGTCAAGGGCGCACCATCAAGTTATCAACCGTATGAGAGAAAAGAAATGTTTCTGGAACATCTCATCCCTTTGATACGGTAAAAAATTTCACCCGTAGCTTCGTAGATTGGCCAATTTTCCCGCGACTTTCTGCGAGCCCTGAGACGGTGGAGACCGAAACTTCGCCTCCAAAAACGCTTTTTTTTAGGCGCGTTGTTACGCAACGAGTTTTATCTCGAGCTTTTAAAGTCATCAAATTATATCTCACTTTTTGCGGCGCGAGGTGGCGCGGCGGGTTCCAAGAGGCGAGACTGTCATTTTGCCAAGTGTATACTTTATTCGACAACTCAGTTTCTAGCAGACGATTTTTTCCCTTTCCTCGCTTGTCAAATACTTTCTACAATAACGCTACTTAATTTTTGCAGCGCGAATAGAATGTTCGTTATTATAAATATATTTTAATATCGAAGTTCCGTAATATCTAAAACCTCAAGGTCAAGAAAAAAGTTTAGATTGTGTTTAATGGTGGTGGACGTTGAAAAGGAGCTTTTCCAGTAAAATCGCCGACTGCTCTGCTTGTTTCGTCGTAACCTTGAATGAAGAGTAAAGGCAGTCTGAAGTTAATCGCGAACTGTGCAAGAACGGAGGGAATAATGCGCTCTTTTGGAAAATTTATAAGAAGTTAAAAATAATCCGGATAATAACGGATTTCGTGCTTGGCTGGTGTTTTGGATTAATTAAACCCTGTCGGAGATGACATCGACCGAAAATGTGTCTTCAGGTATGATCGGTTTTAATTTAGTTAAGTTAAAAGGAACCACCTATGGACTGCCTTGTAAAGGATGATAAAATTGACGAATAAGTAGATAAGTCCATAATGAAAAGGGATAATAAAGCTAAACCCTAAATAAATTTGAAGAAATTTAAAAACTTACTAATAGCTCGTACCGATAGGTCTTCGAGCGGACAAAAAAAGCGAAACTCGGATCAAATAGATCTTCGAGTAAATAATTATTAATTATTTAATTATAATTATTCGCCAATTTTAATTTAGTTTTTTGCTAAGGAAATACGCATTTTTAGGAAGTTCTTCAAGGTTCATGATTTCCGGTAAACATTACAAAAGCGAGGGTGGTTTACTATGCGGGTCGAAATAAGGTTTTGAAATTTTTAACGTAGCTTCTGAACACTATAAATAAAGAAAACCAATGGTAAGAGGACCGTTAATTAAAATCAGTAAAAAACGCAGTACTTCAGCAGAATATGCCGAGGCGGTTCGACATTCGTAAAAATCACGTACATTCTAAAGAAATTTCTACATGAAAATTGTGCTCTGAAATATTCTTATTTCTGGAATCACTTTGAGATTCAAAATCCCGTACGTAAAATTTGTTAATGGCGGACTCCTCATTAAAAAATTAACTTTGTAACCGCCTTTGCGTTTTTTCGTAAGAAAAAGGACCGTTAATTTTATTATTACAATTAACGGTCTAATTACCATTTTTTTACTGTATTAATAATTCAATGACCGTTGGTAGCATTCTCTCTTTAATGTTACTATTTCTGAATACTATGTAGACGAAAAGCTTGAAATGTGGTAATTTATTGGTTTTTACCGAAATATAATAATAATAATAATAATAATAATAATAATTAGCTAGGCTAATACTATAGGCACCACCACAGGCCCAAGTCAGCTTGCGACTTTTAATGCCTTATTTACCGGTGGCCGGGTTACAATGCGTAGGAGGGTGGTGGCAAGCCCTTCATGCCACGCGATCTAGCCAACAGCTCCCCACACTAACTATTACTACATCCTAGTTATAATCTTAACTATTTTAGAACCAAATTACAACTTATTATCGCGATACTGATGACCTTTCACCCCGTAAACCGATAGAAATCGTTAAAAACAACTTATCATAATTCTAAACATATTTTGTATTAGCAAGTGACATCCCCCGGGGTACCGATTTGCCGTATTATCCAATCACTCAAAAAATAATTTTGACCCATTTGACAAGCTATCATTATTCCGTCGTTAATTTGTCCAAAATTTGTTGCAGCGTTGTGATATTCTTATCAATACATGGCTTATTTTTTTAAATAATAATGCCGAATTTTCCACGTAACGTTTTCTACGGTAAAGAATAGGTAATAAATGATGGAAAGTTCGGAAGAAAGTCGGCGTACCGGTCCCGAGGTATTTTATGATATCCAGGTCTCTGATAGCAGGTTTCACTTCTTTCTCTCGCTCGCAACCAGTTTTTCGGTTGCCACTTTTAGCCACTTTTTTTCCCCCCGAGAGAAAAAAAGCATTAAGCTTAAGTCCGGGCCACTCTTAAAATGCAAAGTAAAACCGTGCATAATAAAACGATCTGAAAGGTCAAAGTCGTGCGTAGCATAGATTCGGACGCGTTTTCCCGCCGTTGGATCTTAGCTAATCTCATTGAAAATCTCGCGAACTTTTATTCCTCTAAGCTGAGAAGTTGATTTTTAACTCGAAGTTAGAATTTTTTTAAGAAATAGCGTAATTCTTGAATATTTATTACCCTATTTTAAAAACTCCAATAATTTTCTTTTTCCCAATGTCACTAAATTTCCGTAATTAATTAATTAATAAATAAAATTGGTTGCCGTTGTAAATTTTATTCTATAGTGTAGAAAACGCGATGAATTTCGCTGAAATATTGGCATACGTTTATTATCCAGACGTTTTCGTTTCAAAGAGCAAGATATATTTGATATTGAATTTCCGATAGAGCAAGAACGTTTTTAGATCTACCGAGAACGTGCGAGTCCGACCCTCTTATCTTTTTCTTTTTTGAGATACACACATCGGTGTCGACCCCAAGGCCTTAGACACCAGCACACAATAACTGATTAATCAGGGTGAGATAAGTGTAACGGCCACGCCAACGGGGGGATACGTGGGGACAGGGGTGGGGTCACCCGTGGCGGATGTATTCCGACCACCCGTTGGGGGATTGGTGGTCGTCCTTACACGGCCATCCACAAACTCTGCCTCCCAGACGCTTGGGATTACAGGAGTACGCCACTACTCCCGGCCCGACCCTCTTATCGAAGCCAGAAGTAGAACCTATAGGTATGACTTAAAATTTCATTTCAAATCGAAACAGTAACCCCATCTGTCAAGGATTTCTTTTAAATATTTTTTATAACACAGCAATTGATACTGTACTATTTTGCTATTAAAGATAAATAAAAAATCGATAGTTATAACTAATTAAAGACGTTTTATCAATACAATTATTCAATTGGAAGAATGCCGGGTTTTCTTTTGGTCATAGATTACAGAATTACACCACACAGCTAGCCAACTACCGGTGGCTGGGTAAATTGCATGGTGGCATGGTGACAAACCAAACGAGCCAACAGCTCCCTACACTATTTCCATTAATCTCAGCAAGTGTTTATGGATAAGGGAATCCGAAGAACTCGAGGGAACTTACAAACTCAACGCGGAAGCAGTGGTTCAGAGTTTTCACCCAGTGCCACAAGCTGGGATCAAACCCGACTCCTCTCGCTGCGAGGCGAGAGTACTAACCACTCCGCCACCCCACTTATATAGTATGTCATAGTGGGCCGGGAAGGCACACTCCTACATTCAAGCGTTGCCAGGCGTACCATAATTATGGTACACTTCAATAATTTTACTTCGAAATCTTGGTCGTACCATAATTTTAGCCGTGTACCATATGGTACGCTTTTATGCAATAATTTCCTTATGATGTACCATATTTTCAATAATTTTTACATAAATCGAATATTATGATTTTTATTCATGTTCTGACCCATACAAACAAAATTGTCTGGAGCTGTAACTCAACAACTAAATTTACTAAACTCAGTTTGCGGCAGTTTGACAGTTCTCTACTCAGCTCCAGCACGATAAACACAAACACCGACTTCTACCTTCATATCTTTAAATTAGGTGGTTTTGACTCATGTTTCATAAAGAAAATAGTATTAAAATTTTAAATAACTACAACTTCTTTGAATAAGAGGAAATGCAATAATTTTTCCAAGAATTCAATAATTCTCGATCAGTGGTGCAATGATTTTGAGTTTTTGACCTGGCAGCGCTGCTACATTCTCAATAAACTAAAAATGTTCTTATTCAGAAGAATACCTGCACTCGAAAATGGCATTTCGATGTGAAATTAATATAATAATAGTTTCCTTTGACGTATTCATATTTTTAATCAACCCAATTTCATTCGAAATAAAATACTTGTTATTAGAATAGAAGACGATGGAAGTGGAGAAATGTGAGCTGGGTCCTCCGGGAATTAGAATGGTACAATGTCCCCAAATTAGATTTTGAATCCAAAGTTCGCCGAGCCCCAACGTCAGCAAAATCCACCCCCCCCCCCTCCTTCTCTCTCTCTCTCTCTCTCTCTCTCTCTCTTTGTCATTCATATTTTGAAAGCAACGTTTTTTTTTTCGAACAAAGAGAATGCTTTATTGGCTTTATTTATGGAAGAATAAAAACACGCGCTCAACAGTTATATACAAGTCGGAAGTCATAAAGCCGCGTTCGCACTACACACTTTGGAAACGTTTTGAAACGGTTTCGAAAGATAAAATTCAACAATTTCGGAGTCAACTGTATTAATAGCCATACGATAAATACATTCGACACCAAAATTTAAAAATTTGATATTTCGAAACCGTTTTAAAGGGGAACGGTCAAGCTATAACCAGTTAGATAGCCCTATAGCCCATTAAAAATAAAAATTTATGGCGAAAACCACATCAAAAAATATTGAGTGGTTAATTTTTAATAAAATAAAGAAATTTCGGGAAATCAAAAAGCACGCGTCCGCCGCGACACCTGGTGAGAAGTCGGTGAGACAAAAACAACGTAAAAGCGCGCGCTGCTGAAGACGCAAATAATTGGTTTTGCTCGCGCGGCGCGTTCCAGTTATAAGAAACCTAAGCCTAAATTGCGCGATTTTAAGTTTGGATAGTTCGCAAATCGCTCATACGGGGTTAGGGGCGCTGGCGGCAGCCCCTAAGATGGCGGCGAAAATTCGAACCCAAACACCTGGCGTTATGGATATAAGGCCATATTTGGAAAAGCTTAAAACGTTTCCTAAGTGTCTAGTGTGAACGCGGCATTATTGACGTGGGAGGACTAGATTCGTGATGAAACGTAAAAAAGTCTTTGATAAAATATATCTCGTAATGAATCGCTAATCTTGGCTTTTTGTGTTGCAATGCTGTGGGTTTTTATTAGTCAGTTCGATTAAAATTTCGTAATTATTTTTACAAAAAAAAACCCTTAGTTCTAAATGAAAAATTCTTAATTGCACGTTCATTAAGTTCAAATATAAAATTCCAATAGATTATAGTGCAAAACCTAAATTTAATATATTGAAAACCTTAAGAAGTTGTCGATAAAAAAAATTAAAGATAGATTTTCTAATTTATTATCGACAACCTTTAAATATTTTTAATTTATTAAATTTAGCTTTTACTCAATTTTTTATGTATTGGGGTTTTATATTTTAGCTTAGTTCTTAAGAGTGGAACAATCCTGTATAAAAATGTAATGGTAATTGAAACTGAAAAATAAACGTTTAAAGACGGTAGAATTTCTAAAGGCAAAAAAACAAATTTGTTTTGAAGTGGGTGTCAAAATAAGAAACTTAAATTAAAATATAAGAGTTTAAAAATTTCCTAAGCCTTGTTTAAAAGCAGAAGTAACGCTATTTCTACGTTTATTTTGGCGTCACTGTGAAGCTAATGTCATACTTATAGGTATCATTTTACTTATGGTTACTTACAACGAGACTACCCGAGGTGTAACTCACCGATTTTGTTTAAATTCAGGGATTAAGTAGACCTTCACGTAACTTAAAAAACCCCAAAGGGAAAAAATGCGATGGGCTTTAGTTTTACCATGGCCACCGAAAACGTTTTTGACAACTAAAATATTATATTTCTTTACCCACAATTTGATATTTACCCACAATTAACCACCTTTGTTTAAAAAAAAATAATAATTTAGGAATCTTTAATTTTCCTATGTTAATTTACATATGATATTTTAGTTGTCAAAAACGTTTTCGGTTGCCATGGTAAAACTAAAGCCCATCGCATTTTTTCCCTTTGGGGTTTTTAAGTTACGTGAAGGTCTACTTAATCCCTGAATTTAAACAAAATCGGTGAGTTACACCTCGGGTAGTCTCCTTGTTAGTTAAAGGAATTTCTTATAATAATTTGAAGGATCGAGTACTGTTAATATATTAATCCCTGATAAGGCAAATGTCTATAACGACCTGACATAAGTCAGAATTTGATATTTCCCTTATCTTAGACTTGACGAGCGCGTGAATTACGCAATATAAATTAATTACTGACTCTAGAATTTCCTTATCGCGGATAACGACATTCAGTCATCCCACTTAATGATACAGTCATCCAAGTTCCAACATTCAATTATTTTTCAGTACAGCGTTAAAATGAAACGCTTTAGCGCGACATCTACTTTTTGGGTACGTTTTCTTGTATTTATGTACACACTTGTGAAACCATAAGTTAATAATACATGACTTATACAGAGAAGTATCCAGCTATGTAATTAAAATGAGACTTGTACTTTCACTGGCTAGAAGAGAAAATTATATACTTCTGGTAAAACTAGTTTTAACTTAGAGATAACTCTTCTCTAGTGCTTAAAGTAGTGTTGACAGTTTTAATTTCAATAAATAATTATAACTTATTAAAGCGAACGCCTTGAGAAAAAGAAGCTAGATTTACACAAAACTAGCCTTGGGTCATGATATTATTTATCATTAAGTAATCAACGAAATATCATCAAAGAAATTTTAATCAAAAAATAAATTTATAAAAAAAACTTCCCTGAGGGGAGAGTATAAAAGACCAAATAACAACTAATTTCGACCTAAATTGTAGAATTATTGAAAATCCATCATATGTTACTTTCTAAAACTATTCACTACAATGGAGGAAAATATGATAATCCAGAAATACCCTTACATTGTGAAGTGCTAAATTTAATGACCTAGATGGATATTTATCTCGTTAAATTAATATTAAATAATTGTTTATATTAAAGTTAGGTATTGATAGACTAGTATCAACGTTGTAAGCCTCACGAGTAATGATTTACCCATGATGAAATTTCAAAATGGATTTTATTTTTCGTAAGACATATGGTCATTAAAATTTAAATATAGAGGCTTCGTAACTCCCCCACATCCTCTTCACCTTTTGTATTATTTTTACCCTTGCACTCCATTGCTCTACTAAAGGAAAGGTACTACTTTTGTGTCGGATGTAGTATTAGATGTGCAAATTTGATGTGTTTGACCTCGGATTAATTGGGTTTATGTTTGGGTTTGAGATTGGTTGGGCTTCGAGTTGGGTTTTGGGTTTGGTTTGGTTTTAAGTTGGGTTTGGGTTTGGAATTAGTTTGGTTTCGAGTTAGGTTTGGGTTTGGTTCTTTTAATAATTGAGAAGGGTTTTTTTAATTGAAAATGGGATTCTTTTAATAATAAACAGTCATTTTTTTATAATTGAGATTTCCATTTTCTTTCGAATAATTGAGAATAGGATTTTTTGGGAATCATTGCGAGTATTTTTTTTTTTGACATCCACACATCGGTGTCGACCCAAGGCCTTAGACACCAGCCCACAATAACTGATTAATCAGGGCGAGATATGTGTAACGGCCACGCCAACGGGGGGATACGTGGGGACAGGGGTGGGGACACCCGTGGCGGAAGTATTCCGACCACCCGTTGGGGGATTGGTGGTCGCCCTTACACGGCCATCCACAAACTCTGCCTCCCAGACGGCTGGGATTACAGGAGTGAGCCACTACTCCCGGCCATTGCGAGTAATTAGTTTTGGGAATCATTGAGAGTAGTTAGGTTTTTTTTGGGAATCTTAATATTAAACTTTAATTAATTTTACACTAATTAACTAAATTAATAGTGAATTTCAAACTTGCCGTTACTAATTAGGCATTTGACCGAAATATAAACGCTAACGTTGCTAAATGTTTAATAGACGATTTCCGTGTGAGCTGATTATGTTATTCGGCCTGGGGAATAGTCTCGTACGGTCTCAGTAACCCAAGTACCTTCTTGGCCATAGCAATATTTGTGATGGTATTTTGGAAACTGCCAAGAGGGGGGGGGGGGTGTAAAGAATGCAACGGATATTTGAATATTGCCCTCAAGCGGTGCTAGGCTTCGTAATTTTAGCTTTATCCCCCCCCCCCCTCAAACCTCGTTTTTCTCGAATAGGCATATCTTTTCGGTTATATTCTAATTAACAAAATTAGCCTGCGGGTGGAAAAGAACTCATCCCAACTATCGTTCTATTTTAATCAGCCTAATAGATTGATTCAGAAAACCCAACGTAATGGAAAAATTGAAGTCTTACGTCACCTTTGGCTAAAATGTTTTGTTTATTTTAAGCTTATTATGTATTTTATCACTTGGTTTATATTTGCTCTCTTGTATTATATTTATGGTTGACTGACAACATACGTTTTCTGAAAATAAATTACACTTATGGTGTAAATTGATAACAAATTTCTATATTATCATTAGTTCTAAAGAAAATATTTGGTTTTTAACCTCAGAATAGTCGTTTAATAATAGATTTCTATAAATTCCTATAAAACATTTTATAAGGTATATACAGCGTTATCTTAGTAAGACTTACAACAACGGCTATTTCCGGTTTTAAAATTAGGCTTATGTTCAGTCCTTTAGACTACTTTTTCGTTGATATTTTCTAAACCGCTGTATATAGCTAAGGTAAGCTATGTGAACAGAGTATATCTCGAAATAAAGCAATATTATAAAGGAAATGTTTACACAGTCAATTGAAATATAGTTATTGCACTATCTAAAAAGATTTGTTTGAGTATTTTATCTATTTAACCATGCAAATCTGTTAGATACGTGAACTTCTCTTTCGGAGCCTCCCTGGTACAAAACTAAATATGTCAAAGCTCTCATCCCTTAATACTCAAAATGTGGGAAACAATTGCGGACGAATACATTTGAGGGCCTATTGTTTGAAATGGTCTTTTGTGTTTCCCCGTGTGTATTTTTCCAAACATACAAAATTATTTTATCCAATTTAACAGATATATGAAAACAACGTTTAAACAATGAACTTTATTACTTATAAAAAGGCTAGTATTATTCTTTCATTGTGTTAAAATGTTGCTCATACGTCACAGTCTCTTACTTTCACCTAGGAGCAACAAACACAAGGAGAACGCAGCTAGCCTTTAAACACGCTTAACGCCGGGTTGTGTACGAATTTCATTGGACGAGCGTCACGAGCCTTTACGCTGAACGTTTTACGGGGGGGGGGAAGACAATTTCCGTTTTTCCCCTTTCGACGGCAGCAGGCCCTAAAGCGTCTAACCAATGAAAACTGTACGCGAGAAAATCCACGACTTTTGACGGGTTGCGTTCTCCTTGTGTGGGGTGTTGTGTTTGTTGCTCCTAGACGGCAGCAGGTGATAATGCGTCTAACCAATGAAAAATGTACACAAGAAAATCCACGACTTTTGACGGGTTGCGTTCTCCTTGTGTGGGGTGTTGTGTTTGTTGCTCCTAGACGGCAGCAGGTGATAATGCGTCTAACCAATGAAAAATGTACACAAGAAAATCCACGACTTTTGACGGGTTGCGTTCTCCTTGTGTGGGGTGCTGTGTTTGTTGCTCCTAGACGGCAGCAGGTGATAATGCGTCTAACCAATGAAAAATGTACACAAGAAAATCCACGACTTTTGACGGGTTGCGTTCTCCTTGTGTGGGGTGTTGTGTTTGTTGCTCCTAGACGGCAGCAGGTGATAATGCGTCTAACCAATGAAAAATGTACACAAGAAAATCCACGACTTTTGACGGGTTGCGTTCTCCTTGTGTGGGGTGTTGTGTTTGTTGCTCCTAGACGGCAGCAGGTGATAATGCGTCTAACCAATGAAAAATGTACACAAGAAAATCCACGACTTTTGACGGGTTGCGTTCTCCTTGTGTGGGGTGTTGTGTTTGTTGCTCCTAGACGGCAGCAGGTGATAATGCGTCTAACCAATGAAAAATGTACACAAGAAAATCCACGACTTTTGACGGGTTGCGTTCTCCTTGTGTGGGGTGTTGTGTTTGTTGCTCCTAGACGGCAGCAGGTGATAATGCGTCTAACCAATGAAAAATGTACACAAGAAAATCCACGACTTTTGACGGGTTGCGTTCTCCTTGTGTGGGGTGTTGTGTTTGTTGCTCCTAGACGGCAGCAGGTGATAATGCGTCTAACCAATGAAAAATGTACACAAGAAAATCCACGACTTTTGACGGGTTTGCTCTCTCCTTGTGTGTTTGTTGCTCCTAGCTTTCGCAAGCCTACTAGCGCGCGCTACAGTCACGAGGAATATAGGGTTTTTTTAGCACGCGTGCAAATCGCTCGTGCGCAAAATATACTAATAAAGCTGTACCTTGTGACGTAAGAGCAACATTTTAACAAGTTGGGCAAGACCACTTTTTATTTTATAAAATCAACTATTGTCGTTCGGTCTATTGATGTACCGCGGTGGTAACTAAAGGAGATCTGCCCTATTTTCCGCTTGAGAGTTGAATCATTACGGCTCTCAAGGGAATATTTTTATTGTTGGCATTCGGGACGTCTGACCCTCCTTTACGCTTCGCGGTTCCAGCCAGGCGTTGATTCTACTTTCTTTCTGGACCCTGTTTACCGGAACCGTTTATGGTTAAGCTTTTGGAGAGAGAGTGCTTGTATTTGGTCCGCCGCTTTTCTTGTAAAGAGAAAATCCTTTCCCCTTTTCGAGATAGATGCTCCTGTCAATCCCATGATCATTTGGGCGGGATAAACTGCGTCGCTGAGAGGCAGAGCTGCCAGTTGGACGAATTTCCCGCTCAATTGGGCTTCTTGGAGGCGGTTTTTTGGGCTCTCTTAAAGAAATTCGTGGGTTAGTTGGAAATGATAAATAACAATTCTAATATCGTTATCTTTATTTTTGGATAAAACATCACAGTTTTTATTTTTAATATACCAAAAATTAAATTACGTTAAAAAATAATTGTCATAGTTAATAGTAATATAATTGTGAGCGAGGAGGAATTTTTTTGGGTTGAAATAAATTAGTGGCTTAGATTAAAACAATTTAAAGGAATTAGTGGCTTAGATTAAAACAATTTAAATTAATTAGTGGCTTAGATTAAAACAATTTAAATAAGTGGCTTAGATTAAAACAATTTAAATAAGTGGCTTAGATTAAAACAATTTTAAGTGAATTAGTGGCTTAGATTAAAACAATTTAAATGAATTAGTGGCTTAGATTAAAACAATTTAAATGAATTCGTGGCTTAGATTAAAACAATTTGTAGGCATGCAACAAGTACTAATATCTTGTTATCTTTCCTAATTCCGAGAAAAATATTTGTTCTATTGTTATCCGACCAATAAAATTATATTAGAAAATATTATTTATTGTTAGTAATAGTATTAAAAGTTTTAAGGCGATAATTTGTTCCATATTTTGGTTTCTACTCCATTTCTTTAATATATTAGGCTATAAAATAAGCTCCTTTTTCAAACAAATGGCTGATAACTGCTGGGAACCTTTTGGTCTAGTTTAACTTCAATTTTCGGCTGGTAGACGTCACTTACACCTGGCAACTCTGACGGTCGCTATCTCTTTTCGAGGTTCCCGACTTCTCAGAAGAAATGTTGCGAAGTGTTATGGACTGAGCGTGACATCTCGCTGATGATTGGAAAACCACCTCGGAAAATATTGTCAGTGATATGCCGTTTCGGCTCTTAACGGTGATACTTAAAAGTTCTCTCTTCGGCTCCGAGATGGCGATAGTTCTTCGTAAGATCCCGAGCAACGGTTGAGTGCCTTGGCATTTTAAATTCTATCGCGCCTTTAGGATGTCATTTTCTCGCAAAAAAGGATTTTACGTTCCTACGTTATGAAAATGTCAAAATAAAAAAACTTGGCTTATAAATAAGTGGCAATTTATGTGGTTATCTAAGGAGGGGAGAGCTATATCTAAAACCCTAGCCACCGACTGAAAAATGACTGGATTCGAAAACTTTAGTAAATGCGTGCAACGTTATAGGTAAATTAAGACAAGATTTTCTATACTAAAAAACTTTATTCGGATAATTTGCTCATTTATGGGTAGAGCCGGATTGGAACGAAACGGCGTTCGTTCCCTGAAATTCCTTGGTTGAATCTGGCAAAAATTAGGGAAGAAACTACTTTAGAATAAATAGCTTCTTTTGTACAATAGGGGGGTTTTCTTAATGGTGTTTCTAAAAGCGCGCGAAAACTCTCAAAACATCGTTTCAGTTGAATTGTAGAGCAGTTTTGAGCGGAGGAAACGAAACTTTCGCTTCCTTTGGGCACCATGTGTGATAGATGCTGGGCTACTTATATACCAAGAGGACAATTGACGAAGCATTTATGGTCCCAGAAATTGGTGAGTTTCGTTGGATACACTTTTAAAGAGGCTTATATTTTACAAATTGGGTCTAAGGGTATCTGGTTTTCATTACGATTTACCTCATAAAAACTATGTTAGTTGGGCAATTTGAATTTAAATTTCAGGGAAATATGGACGGTTTTATACAATGTAAATGGATAATAAGTATTTTAAGAAATGATTAAGGATTGTAATATAAACAAATGGTTACAACAAAAATACAAAAATGGTAAACAAGATGTCACGTAGTTCTTTCTATACAATATTCAACATGGCTAAAATTGGTAATGTACTTTGAGTCGTAAATAAAGGAAGACGTCCTTTTCGCATTCAATACTTTAACGTAACGATTCCCGATTGCTCGAAGAACCATCATGTTTTGTAAAATAAGAGAAAACACTTTGACATAATCATTCTTGACAAATGTTAAATTTGTTCCAGTCCCCATGGTTCAATAGACCACTTTCTTCCTCGAAAATTTCTAAAACACACTCCTTCCAATGTAGTTTTCAACTCTCCCGTGCCAAATTCGATCGGGGTATCTGAATAATTTATGAAATAGGCTTAGTATCGCTTTATCCGTGGGAGAATTACGCCTCGCAAACTAAGTTCGTTTTCCTTTAAAGGATTTATGCCCATCTCTTATTGACAATGACAAGCTAAGCTCTTCGGCCTTGCCTCCACGCTTTCACTTAATATCATTTTTTACACGCGCGGCAAAACTCTGCCGTTCCGATAGCGTTTTTCTTTTTCTTGGGATGAAATTGATGTTCTCGAAAACCACCGAGAATCGCTCGGATACTTTGAAAAAGCATTTTATCTATCTTCTCTCCGCTCACTGGGAACTCGCGGCGCTCTGTATTTGTCCAAGAAACGAAACAGGTGGATATGAAAAATGACGTTTCCTCCCTTCTCTCCCATCCCTGCTTTTTTATTTTATGCTTTTCCAAGTTTCGCCTCGAGTTTCATCATTTGACCGTCCTGGATATTTCCCAGAAGATGCGTTTCAAAAAACACTAATTAGCCAGTTACCGATCCTTCATAAATAGTTGCTTAGCCTTAATTAACTGTCCTTTTGCTTTAAGTTACATTTGGTTAATTTTATCGATTGCGATTGAGGTAGTCACTAGACTAAATGAGAAATAAGCTATACAAATCTAGGAAATGAATTTACAAAAATCATTGGAATTAAATAATATCCAGAAATTACTAAAATTTTTCACTGGAAATTACGGAACAATTGTGAAAACCAACGGAAATCTCCAGAAAAATACCAAAACATTTTGTGAAAATCGCTGGAAAACACTTCAAATATTGTGAAACATCCGTGGAAAACACAGAAATATTGTGAAACATCCGTGGAAAACACAGAAATATTGTGAAACATCCGTGGAAAACACAGAAATATTGTGAAACATCCGTGGAAAACACAGAAATATTGTGAAACATCCGTGGAAAACACAGACATATTGTGAAACATCCGTGGAAAACACAGACATATTGTGAAACATCCGTGGAAAACACAGAAATATTGTGGAACATCCGTGGAAAACACAGAAATATTGTGAAACATCCGTGGAAAACACAGAAATATTGTGAAACATCCGTGGAAAACACAGAAATATTGTGAAACATCCGTGGAAAACACAGAAATATTGTGAAACATCCGTGGAAAACACAGAAATATTGTGAAACATCCGTGGAAAACACAGAAATATTGTGAAACATCCGTGGAAAACACAGAAATATTGTGAAACATCCGTGGAAAACACAGAAATATTGTGAAACATCCGTGGAAAACACAGAAATATTGTGAAACATCCGTGGAAAACACAGAAATATTGTGAAACATCCGTGGAAAACACAGAAATATTGTGAAACATCCGTGGAAAACACAGAAATATTGTGAAACATCCGTGGAAAACACAGACATATTGTGAAACATCCGTGGAAAACACAGACATATTGTGAAACATCCGTGGAAAACACAGACATATTGTGAAACATCCGTGGAAAACACAGAAATATTGTGAAACATCCGTGGAAAACACAGAAATATTGTGAAACATCCGTGGAAAACACAGAAATATTGTGAAACATCCGTGGAAAACACAGAAATATTGTGAAACATCCGTGGAAAACACAGAAATATTGTGAAACATCCGTGGAAAACACAGAAATATTGTGAAACATCCGTGGAAAACACAGAAATATTGTGAAACATCCGTGGAAAACACAGAAATATTGTGAAACATCCGTGGAAAACACAGAAATATTGTGAAACATCCGTGGAAAACACAGAAATATTGTGAAACATCCGTGGAAAACACAGAAATATTGTGAAACATCCGTGGAAAACACAGAAATATTGTGAAACATCCGTGGAAAACACAGAAATATTGTGAAACATCCGTGGAAAACACAGAAATATTGTGAAACATCCGTGGAAAACACTGGAAATCGCTGAACTATGGTGAAACATCAGTGGAAATCGCTGAACTATGGTGAAACATCAGTGGAAAACGCTGAACTATGGTGAAACATCAGTGGAAAACGCTGAACTATGGTGAAACATCAGTGGAAAACGCTGAACTATGGTGAAACATCAGTGGAAAACGCTGAACTATGGTGAAACATCAGTGGAAAACGCTGAACTATGGTGAAACATCAGTGGAAAACGCTGAACTATGGTGAAACATCAGTGGAAAACGCTGAACTATGGTGAAACATCAGTGGAAAACGCTGAACTATGGTGAAACATCAGTGGAAAACGCTGAGATATTGTGAAACATCAGTGGAAATCGCTGAGATATTGTGAAACATCAGTGGAAATCGCTGAGATATTGTGAAACATCAGTGGAAATCGCTGAGATATTGTGAAACATCAGTGGAAATCGCTGAGATATTGTGAAACATCAGTGGAAATCGCTGAGATATTGTGAAACATCAGTGGAAATCGCTGAGATATTGTGAAACATCAGTGGAAATCGCTGAGATATTGTGAAACATCAGTGGAAATCGCTGAGATATTGTGAAACATCAGTGGAAATCGCTGAGATATTGTGAAACATCAGTGGAAATCGCTGAGATATTGTGAAACATCAGTGGAAATCGCTGAGATATTGTGAAACATCAGTGGAAATCGCTGAGATATTGTGAAACATCAGTGGAAATCGCTGAGATATTGTGAAACATCAGTGGAAATCGCTGAGATATTGTGAAACATCAGTGGAAATCGCTGAGATATTGTGAAACATCAGTGGAAATCGCTGAGATATTGTGAAACATCAGTGGAAATCGCTGAGATATTGTGAAACATCAGTGGAAATCGCTGAGATATTGTGAAACATCAGTGGAAATCGCTGAGATATTGTGAAACATCAGTGGAAATCGCTGAGATATTGTGAAACATCAGTGGAAATCGCTGAGATATTGTGAAACATCAGTGGAAATCGCTGAGATATTGTGAAACATCAGTGGAAATCGCTGAGATATTGTGAAACATCAGTGGAAATCGCTGAGATATTGTGAAACATCAGTGGAAATCGCTGAGATATTGTGAAACATCAGTGGAAATCGCTGAGATATTGTGAAACATCAGTGGAAATCGCTGAGATATTGTGAAACATCCGTGGAAAACACAAATATTGTGAAACATCCGTGGAAAACACAAATATTGTGAAACATCCGTGGAAAACACTGGAAATCGCTGAACTATGGTGAAACATCAGTGGAAATCGCTGAACTATGGTGAAACATCAGTGGAAAACGCTGAACTATGGTGAAACATCAGTGGAAAACGCTGAACTATGGTGAAACATCAGTGGAAAACGCTGAACTATGGTGAAACATCAGTGGAAAACGCTGAACTATGGTGAAACATCAGTGGAAAACGCTGAACTATGGTGAAACATCAGTGGAAAACGCTGAACTATGGTGAAACATCAGTGGAAAACGCTGAACTATGGTGAAACATCAGTGGAAAACGCTGAACTATGGTGAAACATCAGTGGAAAACGCTGAGATATTGTGAAACATCAGTGGAAAACGCTGAGATATTGTGAAACATCAGTGGAAATCGCTGAGATATTGTGAAACATCAGTGGAAATCGCTGAGATATTGTGAAACATCAGTGGAAATCGCTGAGATATTGTGAAACATCAGTGGAAATCGCTGAGATATTGTGAAACATCAGTGGAAATCGCTGAGATATTGTGAAACATCAGTGGAAATCGCTGAGATATTGTGAAACATCAGTGGAAATCGCTGAGATATTGTGAAACATCAGTGGAAATCGCTGAGATATTGTGAAACATCAGTGGAAATCGCTGAGATATTGTGAAACATCAGTGGAAATCGCTGAGATATTGTGAAACATCAGTGGAAATCGCTGAGATATTGTGAAACATCAGTGGAAATCGCTGAGATATTGTGAAACATCAGTGGAAATCGCTGAGATATTGTGAAACATCAGTGGAAATCGCTGAGATATTGTGAAACATCAGTGGAAATCGCTGAGATATTGTGAAACATCAGTGGAAATCGCTGAGATATTGTGAAACATCAGTGGAAATCGCTGAGATATTGTGAAACATCAGTGGAAATCGCTGAGATATTGTGAAACATCAGTGGAAATCGCTGAGATATTGTGAAACATCAGTGGAAATCGCTGAGATATTGTGAAACATCAGTGGAAATCGCTGAGATATTGTGAAACATCAGTGGAAATCGCTGAGATATTGTGAAACATCAGTGGAAATCGCTGAGATATTGTGAAACATCAGTGGAAATCGCTGAGATATTGTGAAACATCAGTGGAAATCGCTGAGATATTGTGAAACATCAGTGGAAATCGCTGAGATATTGTGAAACATCAGTGGAAATCGCTGAGATATTGTGAAACATCAGTGGAAATCGCTGAGATATTGTGAAACATCAGTGGAAATCGCTGAGATATTGTGAAACATCAGTGGAAATCGCTGAGATATTGTGAAACATCAGTGGAAATCGCTGAGATATTGTGAAACATCAGTGGAAAACGCTGAGATATTGTGAAACATCAGTGGAAAACGCTGAAATATTGTGAAACATCAGTAATTGGGTTCACAAACATTTAACGAATGAAAAGCCTTTGATTCTTTGTATACTGTTCTTGCACGAGTAATTAATTCCCCAACTCCGCCCAGAAAGCCACCTCGCTACGAAGCTGAGACCTTGTTTATAATCCAGTACAATTTGAGCGCATTTGGCTCTAAATGGCGTTCATTCTTTCGCTAGTTACTCTTTATTCTGGTACGAAAGCAAAGAATATTGCTGTAATCTTTATTCCTGGAACGGTGGATACAGTGCCGTATTTCCGCCTAGGCCAACCTAAGCCGTGGCCTATGGGCCCATCCTTGGAAGGCGCCCTCCAGTGACCGTAATTAGTGTATTCGAAGGCATAAATCTATATATCAATCGTAATTTATATTGGAGAAATTCCTAGGTAGAAGATTTTGTTTTAAAATTACCAAAATTTCTGCCTGGCAGTTTACGGACGCAGCCTTAAATCGCAATGTTGCATAGTTATCGCGTATTTAGTCGACGATTGTTAAGAGCTTTTATTTAGTAATATAACCGTAGAGCTCAGACTTCTACTCTGAATCAGGGAAATTCAGGCACAGCCTAGTTCCAGGGAGAAGAGTAAATACAGCGCGTGAAAAGGGGGCCCAGACTCCTTATCTGTGTATGGGCCCAGGATCTCTAAGTCCGGCCCTGGGTGGATAAGCGGAAGTTCAATTAAGGCGGGTAATCGCACTCGGTCCTATCTGGAAGGGTTTCCTGGTACGGTTACATCCAATTATCTTGATTGATAGGCTCGATTCGAGCGGGTACTATCGTAGAATAGGTAATACGCCATATCTACGTATGATTCAAGCTTTATCAGCTTCGTCGTGAAGATTTCTGTTTCGAGTTGCTGCCTGGATAGATGCGTTATCCGTAATCTATAACGTACAAATAAGACTCCACGTGCTCCTCTATCAGGGCGGGTTTTGAAGCTTTGATTGGAGAGGAATTTCTCAGAAACGGGTTTGATTTATCATAGCTTTACAACCATTTGAAGGATAATTATAAATTAATTTATGGTAATTAAATACGATTAACAATTCAAAAATAATAGCCCTATGGCTTCAAAAATGTTTAGAAAATAACATATAATAATTTTGGACTACGTAATCCGATGGGTCAGACATTCACCAAAAATGTGTTTGGGATTTCTCGATTTATCGTCGCTAGAAAATATACTAATAAAGCTGTGTCTTGTGACATAAGAGCAACATATTATACTTTTTATTTTTATTAATTTTATTTTATAGACACATCTTTTCGCTACGTTATATTTTGGCTCAAAAGGTCAAGCGAGCGAAGTGAGCGCGCGCAGTGGGTCATGATCAAGACATTATTCGGCGCGTAACGGAAGGGTAAAAAAATAGTCGCGCGGGGGGGATTTCGTTGCCAAGGAAGCCGTAATACACGCAACTTTTTTCGTCTTGGCGCATGCGCATATTGCACAGCGTTCAGGATTATTATTATATTTTAAATATGAATACGTTAGAGTAAATAATAAATACGTAAACAAAAATATATTTAATAAATAAATATAATAAAATATGGGTTCATGCACAACTACAGGAGCTGCATGCATACAATATCCAAGCTTAACATACACGTTGGAAAACACGCCGCTTTTTTTTGCAGCACCAAAGCGCGTCAAACCGATAGATGGCGCCGAGCGCGGTTCAGAAATTTGAAGCCGTACGACTATTCATTTGAATTGGCCATAACACTTCACAAAACCAACAGCGTCGTGGAAAAAATCATATCAGTTCCAATCCTACCCCTACCATTAGCAGTGTAGTAAGGTGAATAGTTTATATCTTGGATACATAATTATAACTTTACAACATCAAATAACGAACGTGGGGTTAATATTTACTCGAATACATTCAATTAGTTATTGCGGATCATTAATAAAAATGTACGTAATGAAATTTTAAATATAGGAGAAAATGTCAAACAACGCTATTAATATTTAAATGAATATATTCTTCCAAGTTCTCAAAGGTTTTCAGAATTCCCAAGGACTAGATTAACTGATCAGTTAACTAATATATCTTCGCTCCAGTTGGACGCGTCGGTATCTAGTTTAGCCAGAATGAAATCAAATTAGAGACAGGCTGAAGCCCACTTGTCGCGAACAGCGGCTTTGATCTCGGAAAGGGTATAATATTAAATGAGTCGAAGGTAATAAGATTTCGAATCCTCCACTTAAACGCCAGGCGAGTTGGGGCGCTCCCGTTTATTGATTTTTCGCAAAACGAAGACTACTTAAAGGGCAACGCAAGTGACCATGCAGGAGGGTAAATTATCTTATAGATAAAAAGAACGACTGCGCATGCGCTATCTGCCATAGCATTTCCCTCTGTAAAAAAAGCAGAACCATATTTGCCGAATTTATTTTGTATAAATGCGCCTCTCGCGGTTTTTACGCAAAATCCATGCATTCTTTAGTCGCGAAAATGGCCGAGGAAAGTGAATTCTCCGTGCTTACCGACAAATCGGATCCTAAACTTCTACAAAATAAATGTAATAAAAAAAGATAAATATTCTGTCGGGGTATAATGATAGGGAAATTGTTAAGGGAGACGGGATATAGGAGTGTGTGTGGTGTTGAATCCAATGTGAGGCTAGTGGCAGAGGTTTACCGCGTCCAAGGCCTAATGTTTCAACTTCCATTATTAAAAATATTCAATTCACAAATAATTTTATTCCAAAACATTGTTAAATCGAAAATGTCAAAGTCCAACTCTCGGAAACTAACCCAGTTCTTTTCTCCATAATAAATAAATTAAGCTAGGCCTAAATTCATGGGTTCGTTGATTGCGAGCTAACTCAGCGAAGAAAATCGAAAAATTCGCGAATGAGAGCGAAATTGCGCCACGTGGCTACACCAAGGAGAATAAAGCTTTCGCGCCGTATAAAATCATCCTTGGAAAACCTACTTACGGCTTGTTGAAGAAAACATAGTTCCCCCCCCCTGCATGACCACTTGCGTTGCCCTTTAAGGCTAGTTCCCACTTGGCGAATTTTCGAGACGAATAAAATTTTCGCGCCACGAAAAAAAACGCGGTTTTTCGGTCGCTGGGGAAGCGGTTCTCACTTTAGCGCAAAAATTTAAAAACGCTGAAAACAAGTCGTGCGGGTTTTTAGTAATGTTTTCGGCCTAACATAAAACATCAGTTCAAAATGAACCAAACGGATGTTCCTGTTGATAATTTCCATAAATAAACGATTCTATTCCTGAGATAATTAGCTTTACTTCAGTATCTTGGTCAAGTTGGCTGAACTGCTTTTCTAAAGACCGAGGCTTAATAAGCGACGAACGGGAGCGGAATAGATCGAGGGAACACGTTTTGTGATTGGCTGAAGCTTTTTATCGCCAAGGTGTGGACGTCAAAAAATAGAACATTCGCTAGATACCGCGGAGACGCGACTTTAGCGGCGAATTTGAAAAAAATCGCAAAATTTATTCGCGAGCGTCAATTTTCAGCGCGAAAATTGTTTTTTTCGCTAAGTGGGAACTAGGCTTTAGTCCTTTGGCGAAATTTTCAAAATTCATTTCGCTTTCAAGCGAGAATTTCCACCCAACCTCCTTGGACCCCCTCTCTCCACTTTGACCCCCTCCCCTCCTTGGACCCCCTCCCCCACTTTGACCCCGCTCCCCTCCCCTTCTTTGACAGGTCATCTTTTGTGTTAAGATGAGAAAAGCTTTCTCGCGCGTCTAAAATTAATTCTAATTCGTCCACCTCGCCGTCGCCCGGATGCTAATGAAACTGAGGTTTTATGACGCGTACAGGGCGCCTACAACCTTACGCTGACTATTATCTTTTCATCTTCCGCCTTTGATGCTCTCCAAAAGCGGGCCCGGGCCCCGACGAAAAGATAATTCCGGGCCCCGGGAGAGTTATTATTTCCGAAAATAAACTTCTTTTTCCGAAGAGAAACCGGGCTTCACGGGCCTCGGTAATTTTCGCCCTCTCGTCGGCCATCTCAACCGCTGTTCCAAAAGGCTCGCTGTCAGATTAACACCGAGGGGGAGGGGGGGTTGGCGAATGAATTAAAAGACGAAATATTGCTCGCCTCATTGTGACCATTTTCCCACTCATATAGTCCCACTAATCCATGTATTGTCAGTAAAGCTAGACTGAAAAGAGTATAAAGTGAGTAGAAAATGAGGGGTTGTACTTGAAGGGAAGTAATTTAATTTCCAACCGCGATTCCGCACGTACCCAAATCTGCTCTCCAAGAATGTATTCAGGTTAGCAGATAATGTGCTTTTCATGGTTCTATCTACGCACCGAGAGACGCGGCGTTTGTCCCAGCTTGGATTAATGAAATGCAGGGATATCCCACAGTAGCAAAAACGCAGAAACGATTGCAATGAAACCTCTATTGGTGAAATCGGCACCCAAACGGAAATGACGAAAGCGCATGCGCGATAAGTGGATCAAGGGGAGATAGGCACGGGGATTCTCCATCACAGCAATTTAAACTAAAAATGTTTAGCGATCATACATTTGAGTTGCTTGGTATTGCACCATCAGAACCCAGCATTATAAGCAACCGAGTCAATGGTAAGAACTTAAATACTGAAATTTGTAGCCTGAGAGTATATTAAGATTTTACCAAATTATTTAGGTGAAAAGGAATGGGTGTCACTAAGCCTTGACTCAATGTGAAGATGATAAGGTTAAACATGGGCCATGGCCCTAATAATTTGACACCCATTTCGTGCATGCGCAATGAGGACTTCCATGTATTCTCCGATTTTCTCTGATAGAGGGTTGAAAACAATATTTCCTGTTACATAATGGAGTATTAAGATGGAGTGGTATATCCCTGTGTTTAATTAATCCAAGGTCCCAGCGTGTCTTCATCCCTTACACGAGGAAAGGCGGAGGGGGCGTGGTTTTCCTTTCGGGCATCATCAACCAAAATATACGCGGGCGTTCGAATTTTGCATAAGGCGCTATGATTAGAGGTTTCTACAGACTTTCCAACTCTAATCAACAACGTTCCTAGAGACAAAAACGTCATCTTCTTTAATCCTCCATCGAACATCTTACTTTATAATCCCTTTAAAATAAACGCTACGACGTTGGATAGTAATTGTGACTACGTTGAGAAAATGCAAGGATCGGAAAAGATGGCATCCACTCCATCGCACATCGTGATGTTAATTCGCTTCCGACGCGAGGGGAACAAGAAGAATCTAAGGGGACTCGCTTCCAATATTTTGACATGGTAGGCGTGGCCTAAATCGGAAGGCTTACTGAGGCCATCCGCTTTGAAGAGTCAAGAATTCTGTTCAACTATCACTACGAAAGGTTTAGTCAGGGCTTAGGCTACAGTACGAGCAAAAAAGTTCGGTTACGCTTAGTTAATTATTTTTTCAAGTTTGGAAATGAAATGGGTTCCAGTTAATTTGATAAAAATAAACCTTAGCCATACGTGGCTAAGTGGTTATTTTAACTTAACACAAATGGTTAAATAGCATTATTTAAACTTTTAAAGAAGCAATTTCAAAAACAAAAAGTGTAAAACTTAGTAAGCCTAATCATTTAACTGCCAACAACGGTGCCATTTTGTCAAAATTGAACGAGAACGCTCCAGCTTTTCTAGGAAACTATATACGTCGGAAATCGACTTCAGCGACCCCAAGTTTGTCCACATTGAACTAAATTTATCCGCGATTTTCCTATTCCGAGATTTAAACAGTGCTTTTTAAAGCCTGAACAGTGAGTCCCCTGTTGATTCTTGCACCATGACGGCACTGGTCGACTTTTATCTATACTCAATCTTTGACTTTTTACCGAAATATTTCTGAACCCGGAGATACTCGGAAAGAGATATAACATAATTATCTGACTTATTTGGCAACCCGGAAATTTTTTTCGTTTAGATAAATATGAAGATACCATTGCGAAACTGACTAATTTATCGAAACCATTGTTTACAGTGCAATAATGATTTCCTGTTGATTGTATAAACATATTTAATTAATGATATTGCTATATTTGGAAATATGTTATCTTCACGTATGATTAAACATAAACATATTTTTTTAAACCAAAGAATAGTGATAATTGATAGTACTACTGAAGCATCGCGAAAGGTCAGTGCGGTTTATGTAGTCTATTGTCATCACGGTGCGAGCTCGTTTCGGCTCCATACCTTTCGATGCGCCGAAAATATAATCCGATAAAGGTCAAATAACAAAATTCGTTTTGTCGACAAATGACCAAGTTAGGTTCGTTTTTAACTTAAAAGCATAATTTTTAATGAAATAATTTCAATTTAATATTCAGAATTGAATTATTAAATTAATTTCCATTTAATATTCTGAATTGAATAATTAAATTAAATTAGTTGTATTTCATTTATAATTAGTACTAAATTAGTTGCTTTAAATTTTGAATTAGTACTAAATTCGTTTCTTTAAATTTTGAATTAGTACTAAATTAGTTTCTTTAAATTTTGAATTAGTACTAAATAAGTTGCTTTAAATTTATAAATAGTACTATATTAGTTGCATTTAATTTAAAATTAGTACTAAACTAGTTCATTAAATTTATAAATAGTACTAAATTAGTTCATTAAATTTATAAATAGTACTAACTTATTTGCATTAAATTTATAATTGTACTAAATTAGTTGCATTAAATTTATAATTAGTACTAAATTAGTTGCATTAAATTTATGATTAGTACTAAATTAGTTGCATTAAATTTATAAATAATACTATTAGTTGAATTTAATTTATAAATAGTACTATATTAGTTACATTTAATTTAGAAATAGTACTAAATTAGTTGCATTTATTTCATAATTAGTACTAAATTAGTTGTATTAAATTTTGAAGTAATACTAAATTAGTTTATTTAAATCTCGAAATAATACTAAATTAGTTTAATTAAATTTAAAAAATATTACGGTGCTTCTCTCGTCAAATGGTCGGTTTCACGAATGTAGACGGCGACTTAAAGCAAATGTCGACTCGACGGGTACTAGCTCTCTTTTCAACAGATGTCGCTAGCGTCGACATAAAGACAAGTTGCTTAAGCTACATTTTGATGCAAAAGTACCCCTCACGTTGATTGGCTCGTTTCTGAATTTGACAATAACTTAAATTACAGTAATTTTGAACAATATATTATGTATGGGATTCATTATTTAGTTTAAAGTCAACTAACAAGTTTTAGTACAGTATAAGTTGTCTAATTATAATACTCTACAATGTTTCTCTGACGACGTTATCCTTTCGCTTTTTGAATTTTAGTTTCCTGTGCCATTTATAGATGGCACCACGTTCTCCAGTAACGTCGCGTTTTTGAAGAATCTGCTATAACATAGGCGGCAATGATAAAGCCGACAGTTGCTTTAAGCTAGGAGCAACAAACACCAGCACCCCACACAAGGAGAACGCAACCCGTCAAAAAAAAAATTAGCGCCTGCTGCTGTCGGAAGGGGAAAATTCCAAAATTATCTTCCCCCTTTCCGTAAAACGCTCATCGTAAAGGCTCATCCAATGTAATGTGTACACAACACTGCGTTGGCATGTTTAAAGGCTAGCTGCGTTCTCCTTGTGTTTGTTGCTCCTAGTTGCCATCTGGGAGCAACAAACACACCACCTCACACAAGGAGAACGCAACCCGTCAAAAGTCGTGCATTTTCTTGTGTACAGTTTTCATTGGCTAGACGCTTTAGTACCTGCTGCCGTCGAAAGGGGAAAATTTGGGAAATTGTCCTCCCCCTTTCCGTAAAACGTTCAGCGTAAAGGCTAGTCCAATGAAATTTGTACACAACACCGTGTTTAAAGGCTAGTTGCGTTATCCTTGTTTTTTGCCCCTAGCTTTAAGCGTCGGACTGTATTCGCCTTTTTGCCAATTGTTTTGGCCGATCCGCCGCCGGTCGCTAATGATTTCCAGACGGAGCTTTCCGGCCCTCATCGCGGGCACTTTCTTTTGTTGTCATTAAGCGAAGAATTCCGCGGAATGTCTGATTATGATGAAAGAAACCGAACCCGCGTTTCCATTACTTTTAATCCTCGTTATAATCTCTCGCAGCCGCCGGTCTCTTTCGTTTTCCCTTTCAGCTTTTCTAGCAAAGCTTCTGTTTCGGAGGCAATGAATGTTCTCTTCAATTTGCATATCTCGTTAGTGGGATAATATACGTTGCCAATCCGAGCTGCCCTTTCGTACGTCTTAATCTCTTCGCAATATGCGAATAATCTTCAGTTAAGCGAGTTATTTCGATAAATTACCCAGTTTGGAGATTCTGAAAAGGACTACACCGTCTTTGGAAAAATCAAAACTTAGCTCCTCCCCTTCCGTATCTCGTGATAGCAGATCCGGCCAATCGCATTCTGTTAAATCAAACGACGATGTTTTCATTAGGCATAACGTACCAAAGGGGGGGTCAACGATATAAATTAATTTTGCGGAAAATCCTCTAACGAACGCCTGCAGCTCTGATGTAGGAATTCTCCAACAAAGGAAGAATTTCGTTTGCCAAGGCCTAGTTGTAACTCCTATACAGGGTGTCCACGAAAAAATGTTAAATATCTGAAAAACGTTGTTTTTTGAAAAATTTCAAGTTTCTATTGAACATTCCTCGCGCAGGGGTACATTTACCAATTTAATGACCTTGAGCCATGTCTTCAAGGTCATAGTAAAACTATCTCGAGAACCGTTGGGTTTACGGATTTGGTTCCAATTAGAAAGTTGTTGCTCGCCATATTATGAGTTCAAATAATTTTGTTTTGACCAATCAGAATCCGATAAATTGAAGGATAATGAGTTCATAATCTGATTAGTTTAATTTTGACTAAATCAAATAAATTCTGAATAGTTTACAACGGTTCAATTATGCCACCGTCGGCTACGATATATGGTTGTACTCGTTTAACGACGGAGTTCATAGTGTTGTTCAACATTTCAATTGAAATGTCACGGAAGACAATAATTGTTCTTTCTTGTTGTCATGACAACCAATCTTACTGAAATCAGGTAAATGTCCCCTGCACGAGGAATGTTCCATAGAAATTTTAAATCGACAAAAAAAGTTTTTCAGTTACTTATCATTTTTCGTTTTCTAGTGGACATCCTGTATAACCTAAAATATTTGCATCCTAATTATTTTCATCCTAATTATTTCGAAAATACTTGTAGTAAATAAATATGAAATACATGATTTATAATTTAAGTATTTTGATTAGCAACCCAAATGACGTCTTTCGCTATTTTGAAGGCACTTGGTGTCTAAGAAATTCATTATTTAAATTGGTTTCATTTAAGGCTCGTTAAAGGGAGAGCTGAAGTCCATTTAAAATACGTCATTTGGTCGCCGTTCGTCTCATTTACAAAGTTACACTTTGATTACTTTTCAGTGACGTTTTTTTAATCTACTTCCGACCCCTCGCATCTCCCTTGAAAGTCCCTTTTAGACCCAGTGAAAACAAGGTCTATAGTCTGTATAGCGAAAGATAAAATTTCCGCTGATATTTTATCTAAAAACTATAGTCGCTAATTGTACTTTTTCTTTTGGTTTTAGCTTCAAGCTGTCAGTGTCAAAGCTGGGATCAGAAGACTTGTCGCCGAACTAGAGCTCCTAAAATTGGAGATCTCCCCAGGTACCAAGATTTGAAGAATGTTTATATTTGTACTTGGGGAAAATGAGACGTTTTTTAGTGTTTCTCAACCGAGGGGTCGCACATACAACAAAAATGTGTACGGGATTTTGGTTTTTTAAATTCTGTCCCAGATTTTGGGATTAATCGTCGGGTTTCGCGATTTCTATCTATGTTTCGCGGTTTTTCGAGATTTCTATCGAGGGATTTGCTAGATTTCTATCGAGGGATTTGCTAGATTTCTATCGAGGGATTTGCTAGATTTCTATCGAGGGATTTGCTAGATTTCTATCGAGGGATTTGCTAGATTTCTATCGAGGGATTTGCTAGATTTCTATCGAGGGATTTGCTAGATTTCTATCGAGGGATTTGCTAGATTTCTATCGAGGGATTTGCTAGATTTCTATCGAGGGATTTGCTAGATTTTTTATCGAGGGATTTGCTAGATTTTTTATCGAGGGATTTTCGAGATTTTTTATCGAGGGATTTTCGAGATTTTTTATCGAGGGATTTTCGAGATTTTTTATCGAGGGATTTGCGAGATTTTTTATCGAGGGATTTGCGAGATTTTTATCGAGGGATTTGCGAGATTTTTATCGAGGGATTTGCGAGATTTTTATCGAGGGATTTTCGAGATTTTTTATCGAGGGATTTTCGAGATTTTTTATCGAGGGATTTGCGAGATTTTTTATCGAGGGATTTGCGAGATTTTTATCGAGGGATTTGCGAGATTTTTATCGAGGGATTTGCGAGATTTTTATCGAGGGATTTGCGAGATTTTTATCGAGGGATTTTCGAGATTTTTTATCGAGGGATTTTCGAAATTTTTTATCGAGGGATTTTCGGTAAATTCGAACAATAGCCCCGCCACTCCCTTTCCTCCCCTTTCCCGACCCCCTTTAAAGCACTTTTTAAGGAGATTCCAATGGTGCAAAAATTATTCCCCGCAAAGCATTATTAAAAAAGTTATGGTTACTTAAACGAAAAGTGTAACGTAACCCCCCCCCCCCCCCCCGTGGCGTCGCCCGTAGAACACTGTAGTCCTAGCTAAAAAAAGGTCTTTTAATCGAATTTTATACCATCTAAGTATTGGCGCCTGACGGCGCCGCACGTTCGCTACACTCTCGTGCTGGGGGCCACCCCAACCCCATTCTTGCTATCACGATGGGCCGTCTATAACGCGACACAGAGGACAGTACCTAGCCAAACGCACCTAGTATCGTCCAGTCCTTGATTATGCCGATTAATGTTTTGGCGTCTATATCTCCTTAAGTAATAATTCCCGAATATTAATCTCGACTAATTTTAACGGATCCTTGGCCAGATCGTGGATTTTCATTTTAATCCTTTAACAAAAGCTTTGTTTCGGGCACCGTCATTTTAATCCTTAGACCCCACGTCTACTACAGCAGCATATTTCTAAAATATTGCGGTAATACTGGCTCCATTACCACTACCAATAAATAAAGAAAGGCCGATTTTCGAGAGGGAAAAAACGGCGCGACGGTGAGCCTTCTTCGCCGCGGCGAGAATTCTACGCCTTGAACCGTTCAGTTCGTACATCTTTAAAATTAGTATATCTTTAAAATAAATTATTTGCGGCTAATAATTTTTGCGCCATTAGGTTCCCCTTAATAAGTACGTTGGTAAGGTGTTACTAAAAAGTTGAAACTATGTGGCGGGGATATTGTTCCAAATAGCCGGATTGGTGAGATTTTTATCGAAGGATTTTCGAAATTTTTATCGAGGGATGTTTGAGATTTTTATTGGGGGTTTTTCGAGATTTTCAAGAAATCCATTTCTGGTCAGATTTCTTGGAAAGTGTACGGAATTTTTTGTATGTCCGACCCCTCGGTTCCTCAAACCTGCCGATTTGCCAGAATAGTCCTTCACTTAAAATATAATCCCCTAAACTTACGTATGTTGACAATATTGACACACACCCGGGTGACGTTTTTCTTTGCCCCTTTCGTGCCAGAAGGAAAAGTGAGACCATGAAACCCGCCAATTGTCATTCGCCCTGAGAAGTACAAATAAATACATTATTGGTATGATAGACTAGTCTTTTCTCTAGGTTTTCGCGTAACGACGGGAAAGGCTTTTATACTTCGTCGGTAAACAATGTATTTTTAGGAATAAATGGTTAGAAAGTATTCGTTATAAATATGCAGGCCTAATAGTTTTATTAAATCACTATTTGGTGTATTTCTTCCTGCGTTATTTTCGCGATGCATTTTTCAAACTTCAGGGGGATTGGTTTCCAAAATCGGCACGTGAATACGTAGCAACCGAGATAAAAAAATCTAATCAAGATAAAAAAATCTAATCACGATTTAAACGAGATTTAATCATTCTAATCATGATCTAATCTTTTTAATCAGGATTTAATCATTTAAACGATAATTAATCATTCTAATCATGATCTAATCTTTTTAATCAGGATTTAATCATTTAAACGATAATTAATCATTCTAATCATGATTTAATCATTTAAACGATAATTAATCATTCTAATCATGATCTAATCATTCTAATCATGATCTAATCATTCTAATCATGATCTAATCTTTTTAATTAGATTTAATCGTTTTAATTAGATTTAATCGTTTTAATTAGATTTAATCAACTTAATTAGATTTAATCAACTTAATTAGATTTAATCAACTTAATTAGATTTAATCAACTTAATTAGATTTAATCAACTTGATTAGATTTAATCAACTTGATTAGATTTAATCAACTTGATTAGATTTAATCAACTTGATTAGATTTAATCAACTTGATTAGATTTAATCAACTTGATTAGATTTAATCAACTTAATCGTGATTAAATTGAATTTAATCGTGATTAAATTGAATTTAATGAAAATAATCGTGATTAAATCGGATTTAATCATTTGAGGGGGGCGTCGTTAAACAAGGAAGTGACCTGCCCCTCGGTAGCAACCGTTTTCAATTTTGATGGTTAGAAATCCGCGGACTATTCCATATAATTTTCCCAAGAATAACGAGCAATATGATCTTAGCATTATTCTAACCTAACTTAAATAATAAATTAACAAAACCGTGGTGAAAAATTAAGACTATTAAAAGATTCACGAGTTCGATGAATCCCTTCACGGCCACCGAAATCGAGCCATTTCAATAATCATTTTGAGCATGCTAATATCACTTTATATTAGCGTATGCAAAGCGGTTAAATACGTCTGCTAACCTCAACGATATAGCTGGCTAAATAGTAATTTCGAGTTCGATCAATTGTAGCGTTGCTACGTTTGGTCGATTCCAAATCGAATAATAATGGGCCTAAATATTATTTTATCGAATGCTAATGAGTTACACAAATATTATTCGCCTCCACATCAAAGCAATGATATTATTCGCCTCCACATCAATATTATTCGCCAGTCTTGATGTTAGCATAGACAGATAATATTGTATAAAAATTCCCAGAAATTCATTTTTCACCCTTTTTGTGGTTATAATTACAAAATAACAGTTCATTAAGTTTTCAGTATATTAAAGGCGGCTTTTTAGAATGAAGAATAAATAAAATGCCTTTCCACACAAACACTTTTAAATTTAAAAAAACCCATTGGTGTATTCCTATTAGATTTAATCAACTTGATTAGATTTAATCAACTTGATTAGATTTAATCAACTTGATTAGATTTAATCAACTTTATTAGATTTAATCAACTTTATTAGATTTAATCAACTTGATTAGATTTAATCAACTTGATTAGATTTAATCAACTTGATTAGATTTAATCAACTTGATTAGATTTAATCAACTTGATTAGATTTAATCAACTTGATTAGATTTAATCAACTTGATTAGATTTAATCAACTTGATTAGATTTAATCAACTTAATCGTGATTAAATTGAATTTAATCGTGATTAAATTGAATTTAATCGTGATTAAATTGAATTTAATGAAAATAATCGTGATTAAATTGAATTTAATGAAAATAATCGTGATTAAATTGAATTTAATGAAAATAATCGTGATTAAATCGGATTTAATCATTTGAGGGGGGCGTCGTTAAACAAGGAAGTGACCTGCCCCTCGGTAGCAA
Organism: Leiobunum rupestre; assembly: GCF_980474605.1. Lineage (NCBI taxonomy): Eukaryota > Metazoa > Arthropoda > Arachnida > Opiliones > Sclerosomatidae > Leiobunum > Leiobunum rupestre. Next base: position 38,697,069 of record NC_143394.1, on the reverse strand, counting down.
CCGTTTTCAATTTTGATGGTTAGAAATCCGCGGACTATTCCATATAATTTTCCCAAGAATAACGAGCAATATGATCTTAGCATTATTCTAACCTAACTTAAATAATAAATTAACAAAACCGTGGCGAAAAATTAAGACTATTAAAAGATTCACGAGTTCGATGAATCCCTTCACGGCCACCGAAATCGAGCCATTTCAATAATCATTTTGAGCATGCTAATATCACTTTATATTAGCGTATGCAAAGCGGTTAAATACGTCTGCTAACCTCAACGATATAGCTGGCTAAATAGTAATTTCGAGTTCGATCAATTGTAGCGTTGCTACGTTTGGTCGATTCCAAATCGAATAATGGGCCTAAATATTATTTTATCCAATGCTAATGAGTTACACAAATATTATTCCCCTCCACATCAAAGCAATGATATTATTCGCCTCCACATCAATATTATTCGCCAGTCTTGATGTTAGCATAGACAGATAATATTGTATAAAAATTCCCAGAAATTCATTTTTCACCCTTTTTGTGGTTATAATTACAAAATAACAGTTCATTAAGTTTTCAGTATATTAAAGGCGGCTTTTTAGAATGAAGAATAAATAAAATGCCTTTCCACACAAACACTTAAAGTTTTTAAATTTAAAAAAACCCATTGGTGTATTCCTATTAAAATAAAATAATTAATTTATAAATATTAACAATGTTCTAGTTAACCATGGTAGGTGGGTTGTCACTTTCGTCTCGCAGCAAGAGGAGCCTGGTTCGATCCCAGCTTGTGGCACTGCGCGTTGAGTTTGCAAGTTCTCTCCCCACTAGTTTAAGGGGTTTCCCCTCGAGCTCTTTGGTTTCCTCTTACCATTAAAACTTGTCGAGGTTAACGGTAATAGTTAGTGTAGGGAACTGTTCGCTTAAGTGGCGTGAAGGGCTTGCCACCACCCTCCTACGCATTGTAACCCGGCAACCTGAATTAATGGCTTTAAAAGTCACTTGATGGCTTAGGCCTAAGGTGGTGCCAACTGATTTTATTTTTATTATTATATGGTGAAAAATTCAAAGTTAAACGTTAATATAAAAATTATAGACCGATTCTTTATAAATTGCTAATGGGAAGACATTAATTTAAAGGGAAGTCTTTCAATTTTTTTATTTTAATGCTTTCATTCATCGTAGATGGCGCCAGTTTCAATATTTTGCAGGGAAGGTAGTAAATTATTACTCATTTCTTAAAACTAACTTTAAAAAAATATTTCCAGAGATTTTATGTAGAAGGTTCAAATCATTACAAATCTAACAAAAAAAACCGAAAAAAATGACACTTCAGATAATTTAAAATTGGACATTTTCCGACTGGTGGCGTTATCTATTAAGACTTTGCGTATTTAAAAATCAAACCTTTAATGGGACCAGCAGTCTAAAACGTAGAAGTTTTAAATTATCAAAAAACGGTGAAACAAAAGTGGAATTTTTTTTATAGTTTGTACTTAAAGTGTCTCATAAAATACTGTTAGTTGTGTTCGTAATAAATCAGCGAGTTTTTTTTTTGTTGCTTCCTGCCAAAAAGTTTAAATTGGCACCATCTACAATAAACAAAGGCGTTAAAATTGAACATTTAAGTTGTTTTCTCTTAAGGCTTGTTTCTCTGTAAGCAATTTGCGTCTATTGCGACGAGGGTCTGCACTAACAAAATAATATAAATATGTCAAAGGTCGTCCTGGAATTTAATCTCGGTTATCTCGTCTTTTCGCTCGAAACGAGTGATTTCTTCTTGGAATGAATAAGTTTCTGGCGAGCGTTACGCGATTTTAAAATAAAGAAGAGATATTTTCCTATATTTCTAAGCCTCGGCCCAGGGTGCCGTTTATTTCCCTGACTAAGAAAAACATTGAATTCCTTTCTAAGGAAATCGACAAAAAAGTGACTGGTTTTTTTCTCTCTCGCTTTGAGCTGTGCAGCATCTTTTTCGTCCGGTACATCCTAGATGGCGCCGGAATTATACTCTGGTCAAGGGATCAATTTTATAAATATCTTTTTGGTTGGAACTATTAGCCTTTTAGGTTTACATAGAGCCATATAGCGGCCAAAGCGAGAGGCTCATAAACTACTGGATTTTCGTCTGCTAAGCAGACTATTTTCCTTGACCAAAGCTTCTGCTTAGCAGACGAAAATCCAGTAGTAGTTTTTAAGCTTCTCGCTTTGGCCGCTACATGGCTCTATGTAAACCTAAAAGGCTAATTGGCAAAGGCAGAGCCGCCCTTGGATATCTGCAGACTGGCTTTTCAGTGTATAGATTGATAGTGGGACTATCGGCTTCTAGGTATAGGTAGCGCTCTATCTATTGGGGCTGGAGGTTAATATTAAAATAAAATTTAGAGTTAATTTAACATTAAAATAAAATTTAGAGTTAATTTAACATTAAAATAAAATTTAGAGTTAATTTAACATTAAAATAAAATTTAGAGTTAATTTAACATTAAAATAAAATTTAGAGTTAATTTAACATTAAAATAAAATTTAGAGTTAATTTAACATTAAAATAAAATTGGGAATTAATTTAGTATTAAAATAAAATTGGGAATTAATTTAGTATTAAAATAAAATTGGGAATTATTTAGTATTAAAATAAAATTGGGAATTATTTAGTATTAAAATAAAATTGGGAATTATTTAGTATTAAAATAAAATTGGGAATTATATTAATATTAGAATAAAATTGGGAATTATATTAATATTAGAATAAAATTGGGAATTATATTAAGATTAGAATAAAATTGAGATTTATATTAATATTAGAATAAAACTGAGAATTATATTAATATTAAAATAAAATTGTGAATTAATTTAGTATTAAAATAAAATTGGGAATTATATTAAGATTAGAATAAAATTTAGAATTATATTAATATTAGAATAAAACTGATAATTATATTAATATTAAAATAAAATTGTGAATTAATTTAGTATTAGAATAAAATTGGGAATTATATTAAGATTAGAATAAAATTGAGAATTATATTAAGATTAGATTAAAATTGAGAATTATATTAAGATTAAAATAAAATTTAGAATTAATTTCGTATTAAAATAAAATTGGGAATTATATAAATATTAAAATAAAATTTAGAATTATATTAATATTAAAATTTTCTTACTGCACTTTTCTCGGTTTGACAAATGTAGACGACAACTTAAGCGCCGAACTATATTAGTCCTTTCGACAACTGGTTTCCCATCTCCGTTGGATAGCCCCTGTTTTCTTTTTATTATTATTCGACCCGATTGAGTCGTTTCCTGCATCTTGGCAGCCTCCATTTTCCTTTTTCCTCGCTCGCCACACGAAAGCGAAGAGAGAAATTTAGATCCTTTTCAAAAGAAAATATATTTTTCTTCATTTTCCTCTTTTTATCTCTATGAATCGAAAAACTTTTGCTCCTTATTTTCTTTGATTTGGAAGATTTATCGGCGTTCGTTATTGAAGGATTTATAATTTCCAATCATTAAATCGCTATACTGAGACCCAAAGTACAGCAAGTCGAAATAAGAGATATTTTAAAGAAATTCGAAATAAATTGTTTCACATTTTTAACTTTTTTATGGCTTAAGACAGTAAGAGATGATTGCCAATCTGTTTAATGGTACAGGATTTCTTCTGCCAGTTTTCCCTTAAAGTTTTCTTCCCGCAGCGCAAATATCCTGGTGGTAGGCCAACGTGTTCTGCGGTTGGCCTACCACCAGGATATTTGCGCGGCGGGAAGAAAACTTTAAGGAAAACTGGCAGAAGAAATCCTAGGCCTTTAATGGTATAGGTGATTTAAAAAGAGTAAAATTTTGATTTTCAGGGGGAAGAAAATCTTGGATAGAACTAAAAATTATCCGTTTTAATGGTTTTTATCCATAACCGAAAATTCTCCGAATAAAAACTAAATTTCTTTGAATATTAAATCGTTTTATAACCGCGAATAATATCCATAAATAAAAAGTTAACCGAAATCTTTTTAAATAATTGAAATTTTTGCGGTTAATTTTTTGGTTCCACCGAGCTCTACTCTTGGAGCTATAATATCATCTTTAACTAAGTTGAAATTTGCCAAAAACCCGTTCACTTAACAAAAAACTTATTGAAAATGTGAAAATCTCGGCAAAAATCAGTTAAATTCAACATCGGCGTAAAAACCGGAAATAACACGTGAATCACAATATAAAATTTTAAAATTGATTTGGTATTTCGGAAATAACTCCGTACGCAAACTGTGCAAGTGTCCAACTACTCTTGTACAAGTCTAACTTCCTATTATTATGGCCATTATTCCAGATAAAAAACCAAAAATTAGTTTATCTCAAATTGAGGTTTTCAGACTTGTTTCGCTTTTGCTCTCGGGCATCGATTTCAGCCTAGCTTGTTTTTTTCGGTAAATCAGTGATTTGGGGATTTTCTGCGTTTGGTTTTTTTCTATATTCTATTGAAAGCGACCCTTGACAGCGGATCGAATCGTAGGAAAAAATATGGCCCAAGGACCATTCATAAGCGGCTTATTAACGCCTTTTCAACATTACTCTCTAGTCAAACCCAGATCAGTTCGTTAGGCTTAAGTAGTTTTTCGCCTGGATAGTCTACCCGGCGAAGTAAGACGTTATTTATATTATCAATATAAATATAAATATTATACAAAAATGGGCCCCAAGAGAGCTGTTATTATCAGCTAGGCTAATACCCAAGGCAGTGAGGCACCACCTTAAGCCTAAGTCATCAAGCGACTTTTGAAGCCATTAATTCAGGTGGCCGGGTTACAATGCGTAGGAGGGTGGTGGAAAGCCCTGCATGCCACGCGATCGAGCCAACAGCTCCCTACACTAACTATTACCGTTAACCTCAACAAGTTTTTATGGAAGGGGAAACTGAAGAGCTCTGGGGAAAACCACTTAAAGCAGTGGTGAGATAACTTGCAAACTCAACGCCGAAGGAGTAGTTCCGAGTTTTCACCCAGTGCCACAAGTTGGGATCAAACCCGGCTCCTCTTGCTGCGAGGCGAAAGCGCTAACCACTCCGCCACCCCACCTTCTATTAAGTTTCTAAAGGTAATTATTTTGAAATAACAAACGCGTTTTCACTGGTATTTATTGACACAATCGTACTCTGGTAGTAATTTTGCCACCATAAAAGATGTCCACTGTTAGAAGTATAATATTTAATCTATATACACGAGTTCTTAAGCGACATCTGTGAAAATAGTGGGTGGGAGTTTTTGTTATTACCCACTCTCGTTAGTACCGTATCGATTCTATTTATCCGCGTAATTTCTCTCGGGGTTTATTCCCGGGACAATTTTAGCTAATCAATTGTTTCTGTCGTGCATTCCAAAACCGGTTCATTTGTCTTTCCGACTTGTACGTCGTAATCGAATCTCGCTCGACGACAAATCCAAATCCCCAATTTAGTCTTTCCTATTTCGAATGAAAGCAACGTCGTTGGTTTCGCTTCACTCTTTATTCCGCGAGTTAGTTTCGTCTTGGACTGAGTAGTCGGTCGTTCTAATCCCACTCTTCGTGTACCCGCATTGAGAGAAGTTCGTTGACTTTGACATTTCGCGACTATGCTAGAGCGTAGGCTTCCAAATGAAATATTGCTTTCCCGACTTTCCGTACTTTAAAGAGAATTCGCCGAAATACAAGTTTCCTATTCGTTAAGTTTAAGCCAAAATTTTCCCCAACTTTCTTTATGAACTCGCTGTTTTCGACTTCCTAAAACGCGTTGTATTTTCGTTCACCGGCTGTAGTAAAAGTTGCTAAGCGGGGGAAAAATATTCCTAATTAGTAACGCAATTTTGATATTGACGGATAAATATATCTGAACGCGTGACGTTATTCGTGAATTAAGCAATATTTAATTGGCAGAAGCCTTCAAAGAAAGACCAAAATTTTAGTTTCGCAATTGACAGTTTTTTTTAAATTTATTTATTTAAGGGGGAAGACTACTGTGGCCATTGTCTACTTTCGCGCTATTTCAAGCTGAACTCCTTTAATTTGGTATTTTAACTTATACAATTAATAGTTATGTGTAGAACATCCTCTTGTTTAGTGATTAAAATAATTTTGGCGAATTTAAATTTAAAAGTAATTAAGTTATTACGTTTTAATTCGGACCCCGGAGCTAAACAAGTTGGGCAAGGGCCCAAACTACCCTTTAGTTAGGACTTATATCTCGTTAACTATTAATATTATAATTATCAAAATTATTTTAAGCACTAGAGGAAGGTTCAGCCTAATAATAAAAATATAATTCCATTATTTAATTGTTAAAACAGAAACGTTCAGCTTGAACGAAAGAGAGGTTTTGACTGTATTCTTCCCCCTTAATTGGTATACACTTCGAAAAAATTTCAGAAAAATTTAAAAATAGAACACCTTTGCCGTTAAATAAATAAACGAATATAATTGCTGATATTACGTTGCTAGTACAATGTCTAGAAGAATATTATAGTTCATAACTGCATTCGATATGATGCTCTATGGATAATAGTACTTCTTATAAAGTAACGTGGCCTTCTTGTTTAAATGGGGCTCTTACGTCACAGTCTCTTACTTTTACAAGGCTACGAGCGCGCGCTACAGTCGCCAGGAATATAGGGTTTTCTAGCGCGCGTGCAAATCGCTCGTGCGCAAAATATACTAATAAAGCTGGATCTTATGATGTAAGAGCAACATATTAACAAGTTGGGCAGACAACTTTTTATTTCATAAAATCAACTATTGCCATGGTGATTCAAATAGTTTGCTCAACCACCACTGCAACTACTACTCGTTCTGTTGTCTGTTTATACTGCCAAAGTTGAAAGCTTTCTAAAGCCTGGTTTCCACTTGGCGGAAAATCACCGACAGAAAGTTCGACGTCGGCGATATGGTTTTCAACGTTTCGCTCACTGTCGGCGTTTTAGCATTTTCACTTGGCGTTTTTTTAGGGCGGAAATAAAGCGGTTTTTTTTTTCTGGCAGCGAGTTCGTCGGTTTTCGTCTGATTGTGGAGATTTAAGCCTAGGCCTAAAAATGGATGATTTATCTGATCATAATAGTGAACTATTGATTAAAGCTCATGTAAGCATTTTAAATTTAATGTTATTTTACATGATCTATCGTGTTTAAAGAAATATGAGTTATGAAAGATCGGTTTGGGTGAAAGAAACATACTGGAAAAGAAGGCAACAAGGGTATCAAGAAAAAAACACGTTCCAAAATTCACAGAAAAGCACGTGGCCGAGTTCCGGATGCAAGAGGCAGGAAATTAACCATCCCCCCTGACGTCACAGTCGCCTTTCGATAATGGTTTTTGATTGGTTGAAAAAGAGCGAAATCGCCCAACTGAGCGAAAAAAATAGAAATGAAATTTTCGCACATTTTCCGTCGACGCCGGGTTTTTTCGCCCAAAAACCGACAAGTGAAAACCAGGCTTAAAATGAAGTTCTGGCAGCCGGATTGCGATAAAGGCTATAAAGTCCGATATGTTTTTATTAACTTGCCTATTCTATATATTGAAGAGGATCAGTGTCAGGGTTGGCAAGTTTTTAATGTTTTTCCAAAAATCAATTCAAACTTTTTTTTATTTAAATCGGATTTTTTTTTAATTGTTTTTAATGATTTTTATACAATTGATGGCTCTTTTCCTGTATAAGTAACAGATATTTTACTTTTATCAGTTAGATAATCTTAAATTCAATGAAATCTTAATTAAATTTAATTACTATTTAAAATTTTAGTTTGCACAGATTTTCTACGTATTATAATATTTTAAGAACCTATTTTTGCCAATTTTTTATTCCTCCATTGAATTATAATTTTTATTCCTCCATTGAATTATAATTTTTATTCCTCCATTGAATTATAATTTTTATTCCTCCATTGAATTATAATTTTTATTCCTCCATTGAATTATAATTTTTATTCCTCCATTGAATTATAATTTTTATTCATCCATTGAATTATAATTTTTATTCCTCCATTGAATTATAATTTTTATTCCTCCATTGAATTATAATTTTTATTCCTCCATTGAATTATAATTTTTATTCCTCCATTGAATTATAATTTTTATTCCTCCATTGAATTATAATTTTTATTCCTCCATTGAATTATAATTTTTATTCCTCCATTGAATTATAATTTTTATTCCTCCATTGAATTATAATTTTTATTCCTCCATTGAATTATAATTTTTATTCCTCCATTGAATTATAATTTTTGTCCTCCATTGAATTATAATTTTTATTCCTCCATTGAATTATAATTTTTATTCCTCCATTGAATTATAATTTTTATTCCTCCATTGAATTATAATTTTTATTCCTCCATTGAATTATAATTTTTATTCCTCCATTGAATTATAATTTTTATTCCTCCATTGAATTATAATTTTTATTCCTCCATTGAATTATAATTTTTATTCCTCCATTGAATTATAATTTTTATTCCTCCATTGAATTATAATTTTTATTCCTCCATTGAATTATAATTTTTATTCCTCCATTGAATTATAATTTTTATTCCTCCATTGAATTATAATTTTTATTCCTCCATTGAATTATAATTTTTATTCCTCCATTGAATTATAATTTTTATTCCTCCATTGAATTATAATTTTTATTCCTCCATTGAATTATAATTTTTATTCCTCCATTGAATTATAATTTTTATTCCTCCATTGAATTATAATTTTTATTCCTCCATTGAATTATAATTTTTATTCCTCCATTGAATTATAATTTTTATTCCTCCATTGAATTATAATTTTTATTCCTCCATTGAATTATAATTTTTATTCCTCCATTGAATTATAATTTTTATTCCTCCATTGAATTATAATTTTTATTCCTCCATTGAATTATAATTTTTATTCCTCCATTGAATTATAATTTTTATTCCTCCATTGAATTATAATTTTTATTCCTCCATTGAATTATAATTTTTATTCCTCCATTGAATTATAATTTTTATTCCTCCATTGAATTATAATTTTTATTCCTCCATTGAATTATAATTTTTATTCCTCCATTGAATTATAATTTTTATTCCTCCATTGAATTATAATTTTTGTCCTCCATTGAATTATAATTTTTATTCCTCCATTGAATTATAATTTTTATTCCTCCATTGAATTATAATTTTTATTCCTCCATTGAATTATAATTTTTATTCCTCCATTGAATTATAATTTTTATTCCTCCATTGAATTATAATTTTATTCCTCCATTGAATTATAATTTTTATTCCTCCATTGAATTATAATTTTTATTCCTCCATTGAATTATAATTTTTATTCCTCCATTGAATTATAATTTTTATTCCTCCATTGAATTATAATTTTTATTCCTCCATTGAATTATAATTTTTATTCCTCCATTGAATTATAATTTTTATTCCTCCATTGAAATCAAATTCCCTGATCAGTGCTATCAGAAGTATAAAATATACTCTTAGAAGATTATTATTCAGCTAGACTATAAAATTGAAAGACCGATTACAACAACATGAAACTAATTGTAAGTACAGCCTTTGGTAATGCTTAATATGTAATTAATTACGTTCAAAGCTACGGGCTTCTACACTGATTACAGTGAGGGAACTGTCCCTTACCGCCACCTGATGTTTCAAAATGTAGGAATAAAGCTGCATATAGAGATATTAACTTAGGGTCATTCCATGACAAATCAACCAGAGGCTATTTGGTTTATTGGGTAATTTTGGGCCAAAACGCCGATTTCCAATTTTTTTTTAATGAACTTTAAACGGTTTCGGAGATATTTTATACCAAATTTGGACAAAAATGGAAAAAGTGACCATGGCATCTGAAGTCCAAAATTCATATCTTTTGATATAATGGTCCGATTTTAACCAAAACAAAGTTATTATAAAGCCATGTTTGCGTTCTAGAACATTCTACATTGAACCGTTAATTATGAAAATTCAGATTTAATCATTTGACCTTTACTTGTTACTCAATTTTTAAAAATATTTTAATATTTTTTTTCCGTGATTTACTAGATAATGTTGTAACCCCAATATATTATTTTATAGTTTTCGAGAAAAAATTCTTTTCTACAGCACCAATTGACCAAGTAAATGCCGCAGCTCTTTCGACAATGAAAGATATGAACACCTTCGGGGCTATGAGAGTCTCGAATTACCGAATGTCTTTGGTGAAATATCTCCTGGTGATTTTGTATCGTCTTTATGAAGACAATTACTAAATAGCAGTAGTTATTCCTAAAAATTGTAAAGGCTTTTTAAATGATTGCAAATAATAATTAAACACTACTGTAAACTATTAAAATAAAGGTTCTTGTGTTTGAAAAAATGTCATGTATATACTTGGTCAATTGGTGCTGTATAAAATAATTTTTATCTCGAAAACTTATCTAGTAAATCATGGATTGGAAATTTATTAAAATAGTTTTAAAAATTGAGTAACAAGTAAAGGTCAAAGGTCAAATGATTCAATCTCAATTTTCATAATTAACGGTTCCATGTAGAATGTTCTAGTTTTTTATTTGAAAAGAACGCAAACATGGCTTTATAATGACTTCGTTTTGGTTAAAATCGGACTATTATATCCAAGGATATGAATTTTGGACTTCAGAGGCCATGGTCACTTTTTTCCATTTTTGGCCAATTTGGTATCAAATATCTCCAAAACCGTTTATAGTTCATTAAAAATAATTTGTAAATCGGCTTTTTGGGCCAAAATTACCCTATAAACCAAATTATAGTGAAATCTAAGAGGGTAAGGTGGACAAATTAAAAAAAAGCTTGGTTTGTCATGGAATGACCCTTAAGCATAAACGTTTAATAAATCTGCTGGAGCCAGACATGGGCAAAACTGAGTGAATTTGTGCGAGTGATTTCCGCCTCTCACTGTTCTCACTCCACTCCCTAATAAAAAGTTCCACTCTTACCCCCGCGAAAAGAGTGAAAGTAGTCAAGGTCAGCTCTTCCCAGGGTTGGCAAAAAACCGGCTTTTTTAAAAATTGAAAAATCCAGTATGGTTAAATCCAGCTGTAACTGGTGGTTTAAACCGGTTAAAACCATTAATAAAAAATGAGAAAATTGCTTATATCAAGCCCTCATTGCTCAAATTTCCCGATTTAAAAATTACGTTTTTGCGCGTGACAGTACCTTTACATTGTGAGGTATAGCAGACTTATTTACCCGCTTTTATACCCTAACATGGCAGCGTATTTTCACGCGCAAAATTAATTTTAAGATACCCTAATTGCTTCTATGTTAGCTCTCATTACTCGCGACAAAAAGTGAAGGTTAAGTTTTGTTAATGTTTCTAATTAATTTATCAATTTTTTTATAAAAAAAAGTGGTTTTAACCATGGATTTTATTTGGTGGTTAAATCCGGCTTAAACCAGGGTGGTTTAATCCAGTCTGGCTGGATCATGCCAACCCTGGCTCTTCCACACTTATTGATTTTCAAGACTATTAAAAGAAGATGGGAAATTAATTTAAATTTAATTTAATGACTTTACTGGAGAGCGTGGTGCCGTCTATTAACGACAAAGAAGGCGAGTGACGAAAAGCGAGAGTGCGAAAGAGAAGATTTTTATTTAGTTCCACTGCCACTCTAAATATCACTAACGATTTGGCCAATGTCTGGCTGGAGCCTGCGAAGAAGCGTGTTTCTTGAGGGTACCATTAGCGGTAAAGGTAAATGGATGTTTTAACTTTTGTCGCTATTTATTTGACTTAGCAGCGGGGTCATGGGCAGATTTAATTGGTGTAAATGGTATCGGTACCCTAAATGTCGGCTTTGATGAGAATGAACGGCACTCTGGCTTTGAAACGGGGTCGGCCCGTTTTTCCGTTCGACCTACACGAGCCGGATTGAATTACGATCGAGCTCTCGATTGCCGCTTAACGAAGCACGATTGTTCTCTTTCTTGGTGTGGAGGACTGCTTTTTTTGCCCCAATAAATAAATAGGAAAGCGCGAATTTCTCGCCCACACGGTTAGAACTACGCCATCTCTTTTAGCAGTGGCGGCAAAGTCGCGATTTTTAATACAATTATATTGCGTTCTACCATAAGTAACATAATAACAATAAGTATGACAATTAACGAGTATTTACAACCAAACTGATTTTCATAGTTCGTCGCCGTTAAAACAAAACCACTTATCTTTTCGGTGGCCTTTTTGAGAAAAATGTATTTTTTAATTTTGCAGGGACTTGTGAAATCGCGTGTTAGGTTTTTACATGTGAGTTAATTTTATAGTTAAATAATTTCGTTTCAATATTGACTCTTTATGAGGATTTTAATTTAAAAATATTTTGCTAAAGGGGAATTTTTAGAGATACGTGGTTTCGCGTCATGAAGTGAGATAGGAGCTGAAAATAAGCGAGATACGTGCTTTTGCGCGAAATAAGTTGTGAATATCAAAGATACGTTTAAAAAAATAAATCCAATTGCAACCTATTAATGTTTTTAATGTTATAAACGTAAATTGGGGTGTAGAATCTAAATATGTCAATTTTGACAAAACCACGTATCTCAAGTTACGTGGTTTTGTTTTAACGGCGACAAGTTGTTTTCTAAGCACAGAGCCCTCTAGTGTCTAAAATATGAGAGATTCTGCTAAGCCGAAATATCTGGTTTCCGATAGATAGATGGAATATTAGGCTAAAATGATAAAAATTAAAAATGTTTTTCTCGGCGCCACGAGCGCATTTTTTTATCACGCGTGATTCGCGCGTGGGCTTCAAAACAAAGCCAAAGCCCCTCGCGACTCCAGAACGTGTTCTCCGATATTAGGCTTAAATTTTTATCAAAAAGTAGTCATCCAAAACGGTAAGTCGCGAGTCCAAGTCACAGCTTGAAGAGAGTATCAGTGCCGAAAAAAGGTTCGGTTAGAAAATTAGCATTAAACAATAGGAAGTGTCATACTTATTGCGTTTATGTTACTTATGGTTCTACGGATGACCATCGCCGGATTTTAGTCGCTGAAAGTGGGTCGTTCCGGTGTCGGTTTCTCGGAAAAACAAAGAATTAGATTGCTGGATAATAAGTCGGCGGAGTCGTGAGTTTTTGTTGACTAAGATCTCTGGGATCGCGCCTCGGAGTTAAACGGGGAAGAGCAAAGCGTAGGGGCGTCGATCGAGGCGACTCCGAGCGGTCGAGCGGCGAACGACTCGCTCGCTCGTGGAATATATTTTTATCAGCTGGCGCGTCGGTTCGATTTCTAAAGGCGGTTGGGCGCGCGTCGCGATCGGAGCATTTGGAGAGTGGAGAGCGCTTTCCATTTCGCACGCTCAAAGCGAGTCTTCGGCGACGATTCTGCACGAGGCATTCTCGCCGGGGAAGATCCCCTTCTAGACAATCAAAATGCTAATTCGAGACCCTTCGTGGCCCAACGACGTGCCCACAGATAGGTAAGCGAATTGACCGCTTTTCAAAGTTAAATCCCATTCAACATTCCATTTCTCCCGCTCGACTTTGCATGGACTGCCGTCGATGTCTATATTGATTCCGACCACGAGCTTGATTGTCTTCCCTAATATGGAGACGCGAATTTACGGAAATTATCTATTTTGTCTTATTATATAAAAACAAAATTATCGATTTTAATTTGGTAAACAAAATTCTTTATCGACATTAGGTAAGTTATTTTACAATCTGTAAAACCGGGAAAAGTCAAGAAATTTTAAAACGGCTCCAAAAGGTCAGGGAGATTAAAAATAGACCCAAGAAGTCAGTAAAATAAAGGAAAATTGAAGATTGTCCCAAAATGTCAGGGATAAAGTCAGGAAAGTTTTAACTGGCCCCAAAAGTCAGGAAGTTCTAAAATGGCCCCAAAAAGTCAGGGAGATTAAAAATAAACCCAAGAAGTCAGGGAAAAATAAGGAAAATTTAAAATGGTCCCAAAAAAGTCAAGGATGAAGTCAGGAAATTTTTAAATGGCAACAGAAAGTCAGGGAAAAGTCAGAGAAATTGAAAATAGTCCCAAAAAGTCAGGAAATTCTAAAATGGTCCCAAAAAGTCGGTGATTAAGTCATAGAATTTGAAAATATGGCAAATAAATTTTTGAAAGATTTTACCTCAATTTTTTCATTTATTGAACAAAAATGGCTAGGTAAAATTTTGAAAATTAATCAAGGAAAATCATTCCGAAAATTTCGTGCGAGCCTGGTTAGAACCCAATTTTAATATTTATTAACGAAATAGCAAAAATATTATTTTATTTTGGTTAGAGTTCAATGTCAATATAATTTTTAATATTAAGTAAAAAATTAAGATAAATGAAATTTCAATTTGAAAAAACTATACTTTATATCGTTTACTGACAAAACAGCAAAACATAAATTATATTGTGGTAAGCAAAATAATTTATTTTATTATTTATTGACAAATTATCGAAATTCGTTTGATAATTTTATTTTAATAATGAAAATATTATATTTTAACATTTGTTGTCGATAAAACAACTATATTATTCTTGTAACAAGAAATGTCTCATAGACATTATGTAATATATTAAAAGATCCCTCTATAACTCGACGTCAATATCCATATTAATTTCTGTCAAAATACGATATCTCCGAATATCGATAAGCGGAATAAAAGAACTGCGTGTAAACTCTCCTTATAAGTAGCTTCGTTCAGCCGCAATCCCTCTTGATTCTACATTCACTTTACAGTGTTTAGATGGCTCATTGATTTTTGTCAAGTTTTCGTCTTCATTTTCACGCAACGCTTTGATTAACGACTAGTTCCCACGAACTCCAGGGGGCGTTCACACTTCACAACTGTTGTTGATCAACTTTTACGGACTTTTAATTGCCCTTGCAACTAAAGCGCGTATTATGAAAACGAATATTTGTGTAGCGCAAACGTTACCTACTCTTCTACGCAATTATCTAAGCAAATAAGAATAGTTTAAATATAAAAGTGTATAATGTGAACGAAGCTTCCCCCTATTTTACCATGGGGGGGAGGAGGGGAAAGAAGTGACTGTCGCAACAATTGGTACGCTTCCGGAGTTCAACGAGGGCGATTCCACGAACAGGCGATAATGTCCCGTTTTAATTAAAATAATTGTTTAAAAGTCATTTTCGAACAATTAATTTTCTAAATTTATCTCGGAGCCACTGAAGCAGTCGTATAATATTTCGTCGCAGTCTGGCAGCGTCTGACAGCGTGCCATTTGTTGGTGGGCAATTGCGTAATTCGTTGGAAGCCCGGTGCACGCGAAGGGCGGCCCGAAAGTCCCGATCGAACCAGCACGGTCACCGATTTTTCCTCTCGCTAGTTAAATAGGGAATTTCTATTCCCTTTTATTATTGGGTCACGCGCTCGCGCGTCTACTTCTATCAGCCGCGTTTTTCCAATACCCATACTTCACGAATTATTCAACCTAGAACGTATTTAGGTTGCTGAGAACTTATCAGCCAGGGCTCTAACTATAATCAAAATTCCGTAATCTTTCTGAAATCTTTTGAAATTATATTGAATATCAAAAAATTTCGAAATAAACGTATTATAAAATTTCAAAATTTCTCTAATTTCCAAAATCACTCCAATTTTCGAAATCACTTTCTGATTTTCGAAATCACTTTCTGATTTTCGAAATCACTTTCTGATTTTCGAAATCACTTTCTGATTTTCGAAATCACCTGGAGGTTCAAAATCTGGTACCCAAAAGTTTTCAACGTTCGTAAAAATTCCGTAAACTGTATAGAAAAATTATTTTAGAAATCTTGAAATCCACTTAAAAATCCCGAAATCTGGGCGAAAATCAGTTCCAAAATATCGAAATCCGAATTAACACCAGAAATCAACACGAAATCTCAAAATCAGTTGAGATTCAAACTTCCGTACGCTAAATTTGCAAATGTCGGACCCTTAGTTTCGACCCTCGCGTATAATCCCGCTAGCATAATCTAATAGACCGTTTCAGCTAGAAGCAACAAACACAACACCCCACACAAGGAGAACGCAACCCGTCAAAGGTCGTGCATTTTCTTGTGTACAATTTTCATTGGTTAGACGCTTTAGCGCCTGCTGCCGTCGGTAGGGGAAAATTCGGAAATTGTTTTCCCCTTCGCCCGTAAAACGTTCAGCGTAAAGGCTCGAGACGCTCGTCCAATGAAATTTGTACACAATACAGCGCTAGCATATTTAAAGGCTAACTGTGTTCTCCTTGTGCTTGTTGCTCCTAGGTTTCAGCAACTCCTGAAAAGGACTTCACTCGAACGTGTACGTCAATCCCCAACGTTTCAAATTTCCAAGCAAAAAGTCTGTACTTTTTAACGTCGGTTGAAGTGAAATACGACTCCATCTGTACTAGTTCTATTATCTACGAAAATTTGCCCATTCTGTTGAAATTCAAATCTAATCCTTGGTTTGAAATATTTTAAATTATGTGACTGACAAATTTTCACTAACCATTTCAATATCGTCTTTCTCTGTAACTTCAAGATTATGCCCGACGTTCCCAACGTCCGAGAAAGTTTCCAAATCAAACCTTACATTCGAGTTAAGAAACCTTTAAGTCTCTAACGGAAACTCCATTTTCACAATTTCGTAGCTCCATCCATTTTATTTTTCTGGAAAACGCTTATAATTAGAAACTGAATAATAGAAACTGAAATTAACTATTTTATTAATTTATTTTAACAAAAGGAGTAGGGCCGTGAAAGTTGAATGAGAGCGAATTTCGCGCGAAACCATTTAACATACGTAACATAATCACTCATAAGTACGCCTCTGTATAACATTTCCATGGAACAATATTTCAATGAGACCTTGCTTCACTTGCTGAGGTTAACTGTAATAGTAAGTGTACGGTGCTGTTGGCTATAGCGTGGCATCTAGGAGCAACAAACACAAGGAGAACTCAGCTAGCCTTTAAACACGCTAACGCGGTGTTGTGTACAAATTTCATTGGACGAACCTTTACGCTGAACGTTTTACGAGCGGGGGAAGACGATTACCGAATTTTCCCCTTCCGACGGCAGCAGGCGCTAAAGCGTCTAATATGAAAAATGTACACCATAAAATGCACGACTTTTGACGGGTTGCGTTCTCCTTGTGTGGGGTGCTATGCCACCACCTTCCTACGCGTTGGAGCCCGGCCACCCGAATTAATGGCATTTAAAGTTGCTAAAACGGCCTCGGATGGTGCCTTAGTATTATTATAATATTATTATTATTATTATATTAACTCTCTTAAAGTCTTTGTGCTGTTGAAAAGGTTACCAAAACTCTTGATCACGTGGCACTATAGATTGATGAGGTGTTTTTCGACATGGAGTTGGAAGTGACGTAATTAACTTCATATCCTGTGAACATGGTTTCATTAAAGAAATTACCATCCGAGTCCAAATGAACCGTCTAACATTGTAAATGTAAATAATAAATTGCGTAGGAATATTTAATTGCGTAGAAAAGCCCTATTTGTGTGACTTATGTTACCCCTAACAAGGTACAAGTTTCAAGAAAATAAAATTGGCAGTATAGCAAATACTTATCTTTAAAAATAAATTTTGATACAAACAAATTATATATTTGAGTGTACTTAGAAGTCTTTATAGTAAATATTTTTTACATGACGGTATAAATACTACGAAACTATGTCAGGGGAACGTTATCTTGAAAGTTCATAAAACTTATCTACACGAATATCCATTGTTAAAAAAGGAAAATTAAGACTAGTACCTTTATAAATGTGTTTATTTATCTAATTTTATCTCGATATCT
Organism: Leiobunum rupestre; assembly: GCF_980474605.1. Taxonomy (NCBI): domain Eukaryota; kingdom Metazoa; phylum Arthropoda; class Arachnida; order Opiliones; family Sclerosomatidae; genus Leiobunum; species Leiobunum rupestre. Next base: position 38,679,327 of record NC_143394.1, on the reverse strand, counting down.
TATCCGTTGTAATTAGTCTAATTATCTTTTCCCGAGTAATTAATTTAATTGCTCCTTGCGGTTGTAATTTTCCCATCCAATTTGAATGGGAAATTCGGCTCACCCACGAATTTTCGGGGCAGCAGATACGAAATTTAAAATCCTTATTGTGTCTCGTACGGGCGAGAGACTCGTCTCTTACTCTAAAGAAGCCATTTTTGAAGAGCAGTTTAATATTAGGAAATTTGAAACGAGCGCGCCCTGCTTCGGGGCGTGGGGGGAGGGGGGGGGGGAGGGGCATGGGTGAGGAAGTAACGTCTTTCCAGGGAGCTATTTCCGTCAAGTGTCAAAAGCAGCCTTTTGGGAATGTACGCTGGTAATCAAGGCGAGTGTGTTCTCCGAATTCTTGCATAATCTTCCGCGCGTTAATGTTTTACGCGTCTGGAAAGGATTATCCGAGCGAATTCTCCCCAACTAAGTTGGCGCCTCAGAAATATCTTCCTTCAGGGCTCAAATGTTTTCGTTGAAGCTCGCCCGAAAACCATTTCAAAGAATCATTATTTATAAGAGGATTTTCTCGCGGATTTTGTCGCCTTTTCATTGTTAACCGCACGTAACTAATCAATCTTTGGGCTTTTTATTTTCGTTTATTTTTTGGGTTGAGCTTTGAATGGACAATTGTTGACTGAGTGAAAATAAACCCCGACCATTCATTGATTTAAATCGATTCTCAGACGGTACAGTTTGCGTAATATTATTGAATTGTTGAAAAAAATGCGTGGTGTGCCAGAATTTTCCTTTTTGAGAACATAGAGACGTCTTGAAGCTTCTTATCTGCCGAATTTTTGTCTGCTAAGCAGACGCTTTGTTATTCTCAAAAGCAAAACGTCTGCTACGGGTTTCTTCTTAGACGAAAATCCGCCAACTAAGTTCAATTCTCGCGTTGACCGCTATGTCGAATTAAAAGACTAATTAGAGGGTAATTATATAATTTGGTAATTTAACTACATGCGCAATCAGCGGCGATCGTCAAAAATTCCTGTGGGAGCCTGAACATTTTGTTTATCCAAATATTAATATACTTAAAACTTAAGCAAGAAATTGTACAGCTCTTAATCTTTATGACTATATTTGTTTTTAAATGTTCTTAATAAAATTTCCTTCTTCAATGAATTTATAGTTAACAAAATTTAAGTCGATGTCTTCAGAAAAATCGGTGTACATGGCTAGATCACTTTAAAGCATAACTTAAGATAATCGCGTAAAACAGGGTGCACGACGAGGCGTTCATCTGTTTGGACGAATCTATCGAAATCAATTTTATGCTTATTTAATTTTAATGCCAATTGCATCTTCAATATCATAACAACCAGTAAAAAGACGGAATTCGGATGAAATTAAAACCGGTGAGCTTAGAATTTTTCCCTCAATTTTATATCTGTGGGGCCTCTGCCCTCGTATGTTTTTCCTGTGGTGCCTCGATCCCCAGAGCGCCCACGGGATCGCCGCCACAGAATGGAACTAAATAAAAAACCGTCTGCTAATACGCGTTACAACTTGTAATTGTCAACTGATTCCACCCTGTCATGGTGGGCCCTTAACGGATCACGGTGTGCAATAACTGGTGGCTTTACCGGGGAATCGGGGTCCGGCTCTTGTAACCCATAAGGGCGGTGGCGCACTGGGATATGTTAACCGTGATCAAATGGTCCTATCTCCACCTCCGACGTCGGTCAGTTAGGGTCGGAAACTGGGTTTCGGCTCAGGCTAACCGAGAGGAACTGGTAACCTGCTGCGGGGCGGCCGGTCTCCGTATGAAGCGCTGTGGCCCTGTTTCCCGGCCTTTAGGAGGCACACCGGGATATTCGGTGCCAGCTGTGTCGGGTTACGTGGGTTGCACCTAGGACCACCGGGCTATAAATCTGATAAACCTTGTCATGGTGACAAAGCCGAAAACGTAGCACTTGCCATCCTTTGATTCCTTGCGGAACTGTTAATAAGCAAAATTATCTGAATTCTAGAAACTGCTGGTGATTATTAGATGATTGATATCTCAGGAGTATAAGATCTAACCAAATGCTAAACTAATCTAGCAGATGGCCATAGAATAATTACAAAATTTCGTCTGTTAGGACAGGAATTTACAATGGATGGAATCACTATATTTTCACCACCCTGGGCTTATTCTGATTTTGAATAGACTTTCTAGTACATGACCTAGGGCGCATTTTGTTGGGAGGGACTCAAGTATTCATTGAAAAGTTGTATGCCTATTTGAAAGTTTACTTTTCAAGGAATAATACTAGATTGTTTTGAAAGGTAGGCATTTCTTTAGAAAGAGTATATCGCGTATTACGGGCTATTTTTGCTTTGGGCACTTTCGAGAAACGGCTGATTGCAGTCGACCGCGAGGGCGTTTGTTTCCCGAGAAGGAACAATAAATTACGTCTTCCCAATCGATACGAACTCTATATACACGTTTTGGGTAATAATGGATTACGCGTTTGTTTCGTTTTTCAATAGGCACAGTTGCGTAGAAGACGCGAAACCAGAGCGCCTCATCTCTTCTTGCTACCCCGGAAATGGCAACCCGACGCGACAGACGGAGAACGGTGCCGGAAATGGCGCGAACCATCTTGAGCCGGAAGAGGATGTTCGGCGGGATTGTAGGAGCCAGTCGGGGTGCTCCGGCTCAACGTCGGCTCCTCGTTCCAGATTAGTGTTGGACATTAAGCATGAAGTGACCTCCGTTGACGCGGCCATGTCGGGATTATCCTTGGTCGATCGACCTTCTATCGAACCGAGAGACCGAAAGACATCGTTGCCGCTCGTGGCCAACTTGGCCATTGACCCATTGGGTGCGATGACGTCGGACGAAACCATGACGCCGGGAGCGGCCATTTGGGACGGTGGTCATCGCCCTTTGGTCAAGTGCGGGAAAGGCCGCGTCCCGCGCATTACTTACAGCCACTCGCAGGACAGTCACATGGTCAGTAACGGAACCGAAAGACCCATCTACCCCTCGTTGCCTTACTCTCCCTTCTGCTCCCCGAATTCCTCGCCTAGACTTCGGCGATGTCCTCCCAAAGAGTGCAGAAGGGTCTCCATTGAAACTCGACAGAACTACGTGCAACTCAACCAGTACAAGCTCAAGCAGGACATTGGACAGGTAGGAATTGTTTAAATAATTTCTTCTTAGATAGTTACATACATTTCAGGTGAAAAAGGTTTCTAGCTGTGCTTTCTTATCTACTTCAAAATTTACGTAAGAATCGATCTAGACTAGACTGAAATTCGAAATTCGAATTGAAATGATAACAGCATCTGTCAGGGACTTGCTTTTTTTTTGCCACACGGGATTGGAATCTACCAATATTTAAATCATTTAATCCAACTTTAATTAAAGTTACAAACTAAATTAAGAGCTAAATCGAATAAAAATGTTTTAGAAAGATAAAATTGCACGTTACTACGACTGATACTAGATGGGGCGATACGATTGTCGAAAAATGGTTTCAGCTTGAGAGAGAAGCTTAGATATTAGATCCCGATAGCTGCTCTCATAGGTAATCTCCTCCGTTCTCAGAAAGCTACATACGTTCGTGGTAATTATCTCTTAAAATTCATAACTGATAGCACTTATCTCTCGCCTACTATTAACTCTACAAAGCAACCGCTCTTAATTAACACGTGAAAATGTTAAACGTCGATGAAGCCTTTCAGTTTCAAAGTTATTAGCGTTGACTCGAGAAACTGGACCAGTTGGCAACTTGTATACCCAAAATTTAAATTTGGCCCGTACACTTAGGCCCAAAAATATGTATCTGACGTTAAGATCCCGGCAATTTTAGCTTTGATCATGGGGAAAACGCCCTCCCGAACCTGTAAAGGCGTATTTGACACCCCTTCCTCGTGCACTATTTTGGCCGAAATATTGATTCGGAATTCTAGGTATCGGAGCCACTTAATTTATCTCAAAATTGCCGCCCTTCCTTCGACTCCGATGGTCCTTCTCCAAAACGGCACTGCTCATTAATCTAAAACACTCCCTTTCCCAGTAAACTATTAGCTGCTCGAAGCTCATTTCACATCTTCTATAATAATTTATCCGTGTTTACTTTAACCGTTTTGAGACTCCTCACGCGTTGACTGCTAAAGTGGCTTGTAATCGCTGCTTGCGTGATAATTATAATCATTTCATTTGAAGTTTCATTTAAACCAAGGAATACCTCTGCGTACCAGAGTGATTGAGAAAATCATATCACCTCGGGCAGGAATCGAACCTACGACCTTTGGGCAGTGGCGGCCTAAGGGGGGGCCATCGGAGAAGCTCGAGGGGGGGTGAAAACCTCTGCACGGTCCTGGGGGGTGTCATAAAAACTGCCGCCGCCCCGGGGACCCAGCCTTCTTAAGCCGCCACTGCCTTTGGGTTACCATCCCAACACCACTACCATTGAACTACCGAGGCCACGAATAATCAGGTCTCGGACACACAATATATGAATAACTCGATCTGGTTCACATTATTGACGGGATACATTTAACCCGTTGTTGACGGGGCCGTAGCATTTTACGTCAACTAATTTATAACAGGTCCTTGATAGCCTGTAGTCAATGGATTTGTATACTCCCGTACCGTAGATAAATACATACCGGGGGTTTACAATTATAATTTTTTTTTATTATTACGCAGGAATTTATAATTAGAAGTTTCATTTAAACCAAGGAATACCTCTGCGTGTGGTGCCATACCAGAGTGATTGAGAAAACCATATCACTTCGGACAGGAATCGAACCTACGACCTCTGGGTTACCGTCCCAACGCTACTACCATTGGACTCAATCACTCTGGTATGGAACCACACTCAGAGGTATTCCTTGGTTTAAATGAAACTTCTAATTAAATTCCTGCGTAATATCAAAATAAATTCTTTTAAATAATTTAAAAACAAATTAGAACCGAATTTGTGATAGAAGTGGTACGCGAATACGTAACGTAGATAAAGTGAGGGTTTGTGTGTTACCAGAAATATATCGTAAATAGTTCATCCCCCTATACAGCTTTTTTTTTACAAATTGTGCAGGACGAAATGCATGCAATCTACAATAAAATATGGTTTTTAAATAAGTTAATATCCCTACACTGACAAGGAGACATCCCGAAGTGTAACCCACCGATTTTGTTCAAACTCGGGGGATTGGTAGACCTTCATGTATCATGAAAAATCCTGAAGTTAATTAATTCAATGGGCAAGCGTTTTGCCATGGCAACGAAAAATGTTTTTGACAACAACAAATGGAAATTTTCCCATTGAAAATAACATGGGATTCTGACCGATTCCTGTGAAAAATTTGAACAAATTTCAAAATTTAGAAAATGCCAAAAAAAGAAAAATAAATAAAAATTGACAATAAAAACATCAAAATTGATCAACTTTAGATCAATTTGAGTTCAAAATCCCATGTTATTTTCAATGGGAAAATTTTATATTTTGTATTATCAAAAACATTCTTCGTTGCCATGGCAAAACGGTTGCCCATTGAATAAATTCCCTTTTAGAATTTTTCATCATACATGAACGTCTACCAATCCCCCGAGTTTGAACAAAATGGGTGGGTTACACTTCGGGATGTCTCCTTGTGAGTAATTTTACTTAGTTAACTATATTTTGAGACGTGTATGCTTTAAATTGACACCTTTTCGAAGGTACATATTTCATTTTTATGGTGTAGATTTATCCCTATTTTAAGTGCACAAAATACTTTTTTTTTCAATTTTACGACAAAAATCATATTTTATTATAGTACCCTAAAATTTAAATGTAGGCAAAGTCACCAATACTTTTCTGGTAATTAATAATTCTGAATTTTAATTTATATTATATTTAACTAATTTTAATTAAGATGATTATAGGCATGTGCTTAAGGGGATGCTGTATTTACAGAGAGTACAGCCTTTGGTAGTACAGAGTAGAGTACGCGTACTCTTTTTAGTACAGTCAAAGCTACAGGTTTGTACACCGATTACGCGTAGTGATCAACCCCTCGGCTTTTTGTAATTTTAGTTTCTGATCCACCGGAATGGGGAAAATAGAATTGACATAGGCCTTTCTATAAAATAAGCTACGCTTGCTGAACTTGCTTTTATGTAGCTCATTCGTCACGAAATACGTAGCAGTTTAGTTCAGTTAATGCCAAAAAACAGGGTGCCTCGTCGAGTTTACTCTTATGTCCAGGGCTTTTCGTAATAAAACGTCATCGATAAGTCACCCGCGATTGGCAGGTCACTTCAATTTTGGGTGCGTCTTAATCATAGTAAAATGATTAAAAATCTAATCAAGATTAAAAAATCTAATCAAGATTATAAAATCTAATCATGATTTAAACGAGATTTAATCAATCTAATCATGATCTATTCTTTTTAATCAGGATTTAATCATTTAAACGATAATTAATCATTCTAATCATGGTTTAATCATTTTAATTAGATTTAATCATTTTAATTAGATTTAATCATTTTAATTAGATTTGATCATTTTAATTAGATTTGATCATTTTAATTAGATTTGATCATTTTAATTAGATTTGATCATTTTAATTAGATTTGATCATTTTAATTAGATTTAATCATTTTAATTAGATTTGATCATTTTAATTAGATTTAATCATTTTAATTAGATTTGATCATTTTAATTAGATTTAATCATTTTAATTAGATTTAATCATTTTAATTAGATTTAATCATTTTAATTAGATTTAATCATTTTAATTAGATTTAATCATTTTAATTAGATTTAATCATTTTAATTAGATTTAATCATTTTAATTAGATTTAATCATTTTAATTAGATTTAATCATTTTAATTAGATTTAATCATTTTAATTAGATTTAATCATTTTAATTAGATTTGATCATTTTAATTAGATTTGATCATTTTAATTAGATTTGATCATTTTAATTAGATTTGATCATTTTAATTAGATTTGATCATTTTAATTAGATTTGATCATTTTAATTAGATTTGATCATTTTAATTAGATTTGATCATTTTAATTAGATTTGATCATTTTAATTAGATTTGATCATTTTAATTAGATTTGATCATTTTAATTAGATTTGATCATTTTAATTAGATTTGATCATTTTAATTAGATTTGATCATTTTAATTAGATTTGATCATTTTAATTAGATTTGATCATTTTAATTAGATTTGATCATTTTAATTAGATTTGATCATTTTAATTAGATTTGATCATTTTAATTAGATTTGATCATTTTAATTAGATTTGATCATTTTAATTAGATTTGATCATTTTAATTAGATTTGATCATTTTAATTAGATTTGATCATTTTAATTAGATTTGATCATTTTAATTAGATTTGATCATTTTAATTAGATTTGATCATTTTAATTAGATTTGATCATTTTAATTAGATTTGATCATTTTAATTAGATTTGATCATTTTAATTAGATTTGATCATTTTAATTAGATTTGATCATTTTAATTAGATTTGATCATTTTAATTAGATTTGATCATTTTAATTAGATTTGATCATTTTAATTAGATTTGATCATTTTAATTAGATTTGATCATTTTAATTAGATTTGATCATTTTAATTAGATTTGATCATTTTAATTAGATTTGATCATTTTAATTAGATTTGATCATTTTAATTAGATTTGATCATTTTAATTAGATTTGATCATTTTAATTAGATTTGATCATTTTAATTAGATTTGATCATTTTAATTAGATTTGATCATTTTAATTAGATTTGATCATTTTAATTAGATTTGATCATTTTAATTAGATTTGATCATTTTAATTAGATTTGATCATTTTAATTAGATTTGATCATTTTAATTAGATTTGATCATTTTAATTAGATTTGATCATTTTAATTAGATTTGATCATTTTAATTAGATTTGATCATTTTAATTAGATTTGATCATTTTAATTAGATTTGATCATTTTAATTAGATTTGATCATTTTAATTAGATTTGATCATTTTAATTAGATTTAATCATTTTAATTAGATTTAATCATTTTAATTAGATTTAATCATTTTAATTAGATTTAATCATTTTAATTAGATTTAATCATTTTAATTAGATTTAATCATTTTAATTAGATTTAATCATTTTAATTAGATTTAATCATTTTAATTAGATTTAATCATTTTAATTAGATTTAATCATTTTAATTAGATTTAATCATTTTAATTAGATTTAATCATTTTAATTAGATTTAATCATTTTAATTAGATTTAGTCAATATAATCTGTCGAATCAAGAATTTATCATTAAAATCAAAACTAAAGTACGATTTAATCATACTAATCACGATATAATTTTTTTAATCCGGATTTAATCATTTTAATCAGATTTAATCATTTTAATCAGATTTAATCATTTTAATCAGATTTAATCATTTTAATCAGATTTAAACATTCTAATCATGATTAAACGTGATTTAATCAACTTAATCGTGATTAAATTGAATTTAATCAAAATAATCACGATTAAATCGGATTTAATCTTTTGAGGGGTGCGTCGTTAATCAAGGAAGTGATGCAGCAGCAACATAAAAAAAGTCAATGTTACTTTATAAAAAGGCCTTTTATCAAGGCTCGTGTATAACGCAACATCCTTATACGTACACGTACACGTACACGTACGAAATGTGCGAACGTCGCACGAAGCTAATAAACGATTTACAAAACGAAAGTGCCAGGCACGCCTAACTTGAACTCTCCATTTTGGCTGTACGTGCTGGATGTTTAGCCCGAGCGGAAGGGTTGCGGTCGCGCCTTCGAAGCGAGGTTGTATTTTACCTTTTTTAAGAGAATTTTATTATTAGGGGGGTTTGTGGAAACGCCTGTTTCGGGAATGCTTTTTTACCCGTACAATGTGTATAGAATATTTTTACCTCCGGATGGGTCGATGGTTTGAATTTTTGAATGAGGTCTAACGCGTTTAACGAGACAGTGTAGCTGTTTGCAGTGATGGGCAGTTGGGCACTCTCCTCTCACCGTGAGATCAGTGAGAGCAATTGATATGATGTGAGATGCTCTCAGCTTCTAATGGAGAGGAGTGTGAGATGAGTTTCCAAGCTATGAATTTAAGTGAGAGGAGAGTGAGTGGAAATAAGATTTTTCAAAGAATGTATTTGGAGTGTGAGCGAGGTTAATTAATTAGTGAAATGCGATGAGAGGAGATCCGCTAAAAAGTTAGTTTGCGGTGGTGAGAGGAGGTGAGTTTGAGTTTAGATGTAACAATGTAAACCATAACAAATGAAATATAAAAACATGACCTTCTTGGAAATAATTATGTAACTTTGGCCAATAAAAAAAGCCCAAACGTACAATAACATAATATGCTGACGTTAGAAGGCTATAAAGAAGTTAAAGACAGTAAATCTAACGTGGCCACCAGCCAGTGATGGTCGTTGTTCTACCCCTGCGAGAACAGTGTGAGAATCTGAGAGGAGGTTCACAAAGTACGCGTTTCAGAGAGAGGAGATAGAAAGGAGATATTTTATGACTTCCATAAACGGTAAAGAGCGTCAGATGAGATCAGATTTTTCAACAAAACTAGCTCGAGTGTGCGCGAGGTTAGATTAATTAGCGAAATTCGATGAGAAGAGCTGAGATAAAAAGTTAGTTTACGGTGGTTAGAGGAGATAAGTTTCGGTTCAAAATTTTAGAAACGGGAACTAGGTGGAGTGAGAGTTAACACAAAATTTTCAAAAATGCCCATCACTGGCTGTTTGTCCCAACAATAACATGATCTTGTCGTCAATATTTGGTACCTTATCTAAACATCGACTTATCGATTTACGCGGACTTTGATGTAAATCCCTCAAGCAATGCAAATTTAAAATGAAGGTAAAAACTTCCCTATAGTTGGGATTTTAAGAATTTTCCATACCTTATAAGGTCTTTTTCTCGCGGGATTTAAATTTTTTCCCAACTTATATGGAACGGAGATTTGAAGAGCATTTTAAATTATCAAAAGTGAGAGGAAAATGGAGGGAAAAATTCAATTTATTCTCGCGGCTCCTTCTGTTGCTTTTATTTTGGGTTGGTCACTGCAAATCTCGATTGTTGCGAAAAATATGATTTCGTGTAGGCGTATCAGTAGACGTAAACTAAAAAGTAAGTATTTCAAAATACGATTTTAACCTAGAACCTTCAAAGATTGAAATAATCTGCTGGGAATTCGAACTCCCGCAAAGTCGTGCCCGCGCATGGGGGTGGAGAATTCAAACTCCCGCAAAGTCGTGCCCGCGCATGGGGGGGTCGAATTCGAACTTCCGCCAAGCTGAACCCACGGGGGGGTCGAATTCGAACTTCCGCCAAGCTGAACCCACGGGGGGTCGAATTCGAACTTCCGCCAAGCTGAACCCACGGGGGGTCGAATTCGAACTTCCGCCAAGCTGAACCAACGGGGGGTCGAATTCGAACTTCCGCCAAGATGAACCCACGGGGGGTCGAATTTAAAATTCCGCGTAGTCGAACCCGTGGGGGTCGAATTTAAAATTCCGCGTAGTCGAAACCGCGGGGGGGTCGAATTTAAAATTCCGCGTAGTCGAAACCGCGGGGGGGTCGAATTTAATTCCGCGTAGTCGAAACCGCGGGGGGGTCGAATTTAAAATTCCGCGTAGTCGAACCCGCGGGGGGGGGTCGAATTTAAAATGCCGCGTAGTCGAACCCGTGGGGGTCGAATTTAAAATGCCGCGTAGTCGAACCCGTGGGGGTCGAATTTAAAATGCCGCGTAGTCGAACCCGCGGGGGGGTCGAATTTAAAATTCCGCATAGTCGAACCCGCGGGGGGGGTCGAATTTAAAATTCCGCGTAGTCGAACCCGCGGGGGGGTCGAATTTAAAATTCCGCGTAGTCGAACCCGCGGGGGGGGGGTCAAATTTAAAATTCCGCGTAGTCGAACCCGCGGGGGGGTCGAATTTAAAATTCCGCATAGTCGAACCCGCGGGGGGGGTCGAATTTAAAATTCCGCATAGTCGAACCCGCGGGGGGGGGTCGAATTTAAAATTCCGCATAGTCGAACCCGCGGGGGGGTGGTCGAATTTAAAATTCCGCATAGTCGAACCCGCGGGGGGGTCGAATTTAAAATTCCGCATAGTCGAACCCGCGGGGGGGTCGAATTTAAAATTCCGCATAGTCGAACCCGCGGGGGGGGGGTCGAATTTAAAATTCCGCATAGTCGAACCCGCGGGGGGGGGTCGAATTTAAAATTCCGCGTAGTCGAACCCGCGGGGGGGGGGTCGAATTTAAAATTCCGCGTAGTCGAACCCGCGGGGGGGGTCGAATTTAAAATTCCGCGTAGTCGAACCCGCGGGGGGGGGTCGAATTTAAAATTCCACGTAGTCGAACCCGCGGGGGGGTGAATTTAAAATTCCACGTAGTCGAACCCGCGGGGGGGTGAATTTAAAATTCCACGTAGTCGAACCCGCGGGGGGGTGAATTTAAAATTCCACGTAGTCGAACCCGCGGGGGGGTGAATTTAAAATTCCACGTAGTCGAACCCGCGGGGGGGTGAATTTAAAATTCCACGTAGTCGAACCCGCGGGGGGGTGAATTTAAAATTCCACGTAGTCGAACCCGCGGGGGGGTGAATTTAAAATTCCACGTAGTCGAACCCGCGGGGGGGGGGTGAATTCAAACTTCCGCATATTCGAACCCACGCGGGGGGGGTTTAATTCGAACTTCCACAAAGTTGAGCCCTGGGGTAATTCGAAATAGAATATCCTCTTAGCAATACCACATACTATTCGGGCGCGCCTTGAAGAACAAATTATAGTTTCGTTTTCCCAACTTGTTCCAGTGTGAGAGCAAACTATTGCGGTTTCGTAAGTGGGAAAACGGTACAACGCCCATGAAGCGCATCAAATGCTGGAAATAGAGAGACTGAGAGATGAAGCAGTGCGCCAATTCCAAGCGAGTGAGTGAGTGAGGTGGATGGAAAAGTTGGAAAAAAGATGAGCCTCAGGTGTTTTCCCCAAATTAGCAAGGCCCTCAATTTGATGGCGTCTTTTCAAAGAGCGGAGAACTTATCAAATGCGGAGGGATCCAGATGGGGAAGAATGCCCTTTGAAGTCTCGTGCCTCGGATCTGGTTTCACTTAACCTTTTACTAAATACGGGTACTCTGGAAATCGTATAATTCACCCATTATCCGAGAGAAACTTTATTGATTTTTAAAGTGCCAATTTTACGTTTGAGATCAAACGTCTTAGCCTTACGAAGAATGGTTGGCTGGCTTGCGTCATTTTTAGGGGTTCATTAAAATATCCAATTAAGCTATTAATCTTTTTCGCTAATGAGCATACGCACTCACTTGTTAGTGATTATATTTTATAACAATTCTTGTCCCTAGAATCGAAATGTTGTAGTGACGTAAAATAGTGCTCATGAACGCAGGTCCCCAAACGTATTTCGCTGTCGGACCCCAAATACCTTAGTAACGCCACTGAAGTTGTAGAATAATATTCGTATTATTCCTTTAATTAAGATTATGATAACACAATTATATTTTAATCAGGTGGGTTTTGGGATTTAGTATTTTTACGTTTACTTGTATTATTTTTTATTATTTGTCGGTCGAGATTTCCCCGGCTTTTGTGACGGTCAGAGTGCCGTTTTTCCCCATGACGTAGGTAGTCCAATTTCCTGCGGGCTACCTTCGTGAATCTCCGATGGCTGGAATTTCCAGCGCCGGGCAATCTCTGATTCGTCACGGGGGTTGGCGGTGGCCTCGACCGGATATTGGTCATAAGAATATTCTCGAACTATGCTCGAGAGTTTACTTAAGGCCAGTTTTGGCGCCTTTTTAGGCAGTTACCTTGAGAACCTGGAGAAAGCCTTCAAGTTCGCGGACCCTTTATTGTACTAATTTTGCTTCGCGGTACTTCCCTCTTGTACAGTCGCGTGTAATTGTAACTCTTTTTAACTATTTGTAAATAAAAGTCATTTATATTTTATCTTAACTCCTCGTATCCTCTTTTCGTCGTCACGTTATTCAAACTTCACCGCACCAAACCTCGTACGTTCCGACCCCAGTACAGAACGTTTGCCCTTTAGTTGTTTCAGTCCGACTAAAACTGTTCTTCAGTCTAATATAGGCTCTCCCACCTCCCTATTCGGCATTTATTCCACACGTTTATGGTGCCGCGAACCCGGGATAAGTACGGTCGGTTTACGCGGAGTGACTCGTCGAGTAACGCGTCGGACGCCCAATCGGAAATTTCTGAACTCTCGGTAGAGTCTGAACAATCAGCTAGTACCGGACTATCGGAAATATTAGAACTCTCGGATATAACGGAACAATCGGATAAAAATATCGGTAAAATGACAACTGCACTTGATAAACAAATTCGGAAACGCAGTGCGATCCGTAATTTAACGAACGTTATTATGAAATCTATAACCACGGAAATCGCTGAAGAAGATCCAGATACTGACATTCTGGAGGAAGCCATCATGCAGCTGAAAGCCAAAGAGAAACTTCTGCTTCAATCGGACGGAGAGATCGAAGATTTGGTCGATCCAGCGAATTTCGACGAAGAGATTCAGCATGCCCTAGAATTCCAAGAAAAGGTAATTCACGCCAAGGCTACAGCCAAGAGGTTCCTAGAAAAAATCAAAGAGATGACACCAACGCCAGAGCCAAAGAAAACGGTTAAAGTAAACCTGCCGCAGCTGGAAATCGCCAAATACAATGGAGACCCGCAAGCCTGGCCTAAATTCTGGAGTTTGTTCGAGTCTACGATCCATAAAAATAATCAGCTCCGGAACGCGGATAAGTTCTTCTATCTACAATCGTACCTGGTAGGACCAGCCGCTCGAAGCATCGCTGGATTCAAGCTATCCGACGCCAACTATGAGCCCGCGATCAAGCGCCTCAAGGAACGCTACGGAGACAAGAAAGCTATCGTCAGCGCTCATCTCGACGCCCTCCTCGCCCTCGCTCCGGTGAGCCGCGCTACGGACCTCTCCGCGCTCCGGAACCTGTACGACACGTGCGAGGTGCAAATCAGCAGCTTAGAAGCGCTCGGGGTAGAAAGCGACACCTACGGAGGAGGACTCTTAATGTCGGTATTGACGAAAAGAATTCCGGAAGATTTGAACTTGCAGTTTTCGCGCCAGTATGAAGATGAAGCCGTATGGAAAGTCAAAGACTTCCTCGGATTCCTTCGTAAAGAAATTTCGAGCCGCGAAAAAGCACGTGCCATGAGCCGGAAAACTACGGATTCAGTCGCGGCCCCTTCGGCGAGTCAGTCAAGCTCGCGCACCGATCGTTGGAGAGACAGTCGGACGAATCATCGCCCCTCAAAAGGCAATCCCCCGTCGGCAGCCGCCCTTCAAACCGGGGTCGAAGTGAGACAGTGCGTGTTCTGCGATAAAACTACCCACAACAACTTCGATTGCTCGCTGACGAAAGATGAAAGGATTTCCGCCGTTGTCAAAAAGAGACGGTGTTTCATCTGCTTAAGGGAAAGGCACCAAGCGAGAGACTGCCGTGCGAGGCATAGGAACTGCAGGAACTGTGGAAGGAGACATCACGTAACGCTTTGTAACAATGAGGCAAAGCCACCCTCGGAGGAGAAAGATGAAACTAGACCTGATACGCCTCAAGATGCTACAGAATCAATAACGATGTTATCGTCAGCCGCTTCGGGTCCAGCAAAAGGTCCCGTCTTGTTGCAGACTGCAAAAGCCTCCGTGGAAGGTCAGGATAAAAACACCACCCTTCAGCTACGCTGTCTATTAGACAGCGGGAGCCATCTCTCATTCATCAAGGAAGAACTGTCGCGCCAATTGAATTTATCGGTAGTTGGTCAAGAAACTTTGAACATTCACAGTTTCGGTAGTGAAAAACCAGTCCGTGTTTCGCGTAGAAAGGTGAAGCTGGAATTGAGAAGCGTTCACAACCCCGTCAAACGCGTGATTATGGAAGCGGTCGAGACCCCAGAACTATGCGGGGCCGTGTTTTCGGTACCGTCATCGGAAGTCGCGAACGAGATGAAAAAGAGAGGTTTAGTGATGGCTGATATTCCGTCTTCGGAAAAATACACCAAAGATAATTACGCGATAGACGTGTTAATCGGGTCAGACTATTTTTGGGAAATCGCGTCGGGAAAAACTGTACGCCTAGGAAGCGCGCTCGTTGCCATGGAAACAATTCTGGGATGGACGGTACAAGGTCCCACCCAAGTCTCATCTTCACTTATCGGAGTCAATACGGTCGCGGTCATGCGGGTTACGACGGACGTTCAAATTTCGGATCAGCTACGCGCCTTTTGGGAAATGGACTCGATCGGTATTCGGGACGCTGATACGGCCGTGCAAGCGAGGAGTTTCGTACTGGAGGATTTTGAAAAAGGAATCACGTTTGAAGATGGACGTTATTCGGTGAAGCTACCCTGGAAGGAGAGGAAGTCATCATTGGCGGATAATCTAGCCGTTGCGACCAAGAGAACGAAAAACCTCATCCAGAAGCTCAGAGCTGATCCCGAAGTCTTCCGGAAATATCACGAGATCATGCGTGATCAGGAGGAGGCCGGAATCATAGAAGAGGTCGAGTCGAAAGAGAGCAGCGCGGGACCAG
Organism: Leiobunum rupestre; assembly: GCF_980474605.1. Lineage (NCBI taxonomy): Eukaryota > Metazoa > Arthropoda > Arachnida > Opiliones > Sclerosomatidae > Leiobunum > Leiobunum rupestre. The sequence continues at coordinate 38,663,713 of NC_143394.1, read as the reverse complement.
TCTACTATCTACCTCATCGGGGAGTAGTACGAGAACAGAGCGAAACAACAAAGCTGAGGATCGTATACGACGCATCATCCCACGCATCGGGCAAGCCATCTTTGAACGACTGTCTGGAGACCGGTCCCAATCTAAATCCGGAGCTGTTCGACGTCCTTGTACGATTCAGAGAGTGGAGAATCGTATTCACTGGAGACGTAGAAAAGGCCTTTCTCCAGATGAGGACCGGGAAGCCCTGAGGTTCCTGTGGGTGAAGCATATTGACGACGCGAGCAGCCCCAAACTCACGACGTACCGCTTTGCGAGAGTCGCCTTTGGTCTACGAGCCAGTCCGTTTCTGCTAGCCGCTACGGTACGCTTCCACGCCGAGAAGTACCGTCAAGAGAAGCCAGTTATCTGTCAGATGCTCAACGATAGCCTCTACGTAGACGAGCTGCTGTCCGGCTCGGATGAAGTAGATGACGCCTTTCGGCTTTCAACGGGAGCCGCCGACGTCTTACGAGAAGCGGGGATGAACCTTCGAAAGTTTAAAAGCAACTCGGCCGAGTTGCGTAAGCTTTGGGGAGAGCGCAATCAGGTGGACCAGGATGATGTCTCTCTCTCCGGACCAATTGAATTGAAAGTCCTAGGCCTCTGGTGGAACGACAAAGCAGACTGTTTACACTTCAACGTAGACGCCCTTCTGGAATTCTTATTGAAAAGAGAAAACACGAAGCGTTGGGTATTGCGTGCTGTCTCGAGGATTTTCGACCCACTGGGGTTTTTGGCGCCGTATACGATTCGTGCTAAAATGCTTTTACAAGAGATATGGAGATGGAAGAGACCCGAAGACGCCCACAACGAGAAGACACGCCCACTGGAATGGGATGAGCAGCTGCCACCCGAACTAGCGGATCAGTTTGGAACCTGGAGCGGTGAATTATCAAGCCTTCGTAAAATATCAATTCCGCGATTTTATTACCTCGGTGTGAACGAAACGGTCGTTCATACTGAGCTCCATTGTTTCGTGGACTCCAGTATACGCGCTTTTGCGGCCGTCACGTATTTGCGGTTTGAAGAAACGTCGGGACGCGTAGGAACTGTACTAGTCGCGTCGAAAACACGCGTTGCGCCTTTAAAAAAATTAACTTTGCCGCGACTCGAACTCATGGGAGCGGTGTTAGGAGCTAGACTCGTCGCGCATCTACTAAAAACATTCAACAAGCCTCCCGATGCAGTCAGGTATTGGACCGACTCCACTATAACCTTGGATTGGATTCGGAAGGAACCAGGCCAGCTACGACCGTTTGAAGGAAACCGAGTGAGGGAAATCCAGTCCCTCTCCAGCCCGCACGATTGGCGGCATTGCAAAGGAGTAGAGAATCCTGCCGATGTTCCGTCTCGAGGTCAGAAGATCAACGTTCTCGCCAACAATAGCCTGTGGTTCAAGGGACCAGTTTGGCTTAGCCTAAGTCGAAACGAACAACCTAACACGCCGCTAAAGGATCTGGACGTCGACAGGGAAGCCTCGGAAGAGGGGCTAAGAGCAGCTTTCAAATCAGTTTCGACAGCCGTAGCAGCCGTTGAAGAATCTCCAAAACCCTTGTTTGAGCTGAAGAATTTCAGTTCCCTGATGAAAGTATATCGTACAACAGCGTGGCTTCATCGGTTCGCCCAGTACAAAATAGATCCGAAGAAGCCGCCCACGGGAGCCCTGACAGCGGACGAGATTTCAAAAGCCGAGCAGTACTGGATTCGGCAAGCCCAGAGAGAAAGCTATCCGATGGAGGTAGTCTGCCTAACCAACGAGCAACCCCTGGAGCGAGATTCAAAGATCCTCACCCTGGCACCCAGATTGGACCAAGACCACCTTATCATCGTAGGAGGAAGACTACAAGCGACTGACTCCCTGACGTACAGAGAGCGCCACCCGATAATTATATCAAGTCAGCATTATTTATCGGAGCTAATCATTCGGTATCATCACGCTCGATTGCAACACGCGGGGGTGAACGAGACCTTAGTTGACATTCGGGAACGGTTCTGGATCGTGAAGGGACGTCAGCTTGTCGGACGAGTTTTACGCGCGTGCAACGTATGTAAATTATTTCGCGCTAAGCCTACGGTGGCGGAAATGGCCCCCTTACCAGTTTCGCGGACGACGCCAGCGCCGCCTTTTAGAGTTTGCGGTGTAGACTTCGCCGGGCCTCTTTTTACGGATAAAGGGGAAAAATGCTACATCGCTCTTTTTACATGTGGTGTTACACGCGCTATTCATTTAGAACTCGTGAGCAGTTTGTCATCGGAAAATTTTATGTTAGCTTTTAGACGATTTGTAGCGCGTAGAGGAATTCCTCATCAAATGTTTTCTGACAACGCGAAAACTTTTAAACGGGCGGAATCGGACTTAAAGAAACTCGCGGAGAACATTCGGCAACCCGCCGTCACTAGCTACTGCGCCGAATTCCGTATCACCTGGAACTACATCGTGGACCGAGCGGCGCATTGGGGAGGCTTCTGGGAGCGCCTAGTGCGGTCCGTCAAGAATTCCCTTCGAAAAGTCTTGGGTCGAGCGCGACTACGCTACGAGCAGATCGAGACCACCCTGGCAGAGATCGAGGCCACAATCAATTCACGTCCTCTGAGCTGCGTCTATTCGGAAGCTGGGGAACCCGTACCACTCACACCGGCGAGCTTCTTAACCGGAGACCGTCTAACCGTATTGCCGTCGAGAGTCTTCTCCAGGAAGAAGGAGCCGAATTCCACCGAGAAGGAGTTGAAGATCAGATGGAAGCATCACCAAAGTCTTCAGGAGCAGTTCTGGTCACGCTGGAAAAAGGACTACCTTCTAGAATTACGCAACGCCCACCATCGCACCAAGTGCAACCCAACGAGGGAACTCAAAGCCAACGACGTGGTGCTAGTCGGGGAAGAAAAACAGCCGAGACTTTCGTGGAAAATGGCCATCGTAGAAGAAGCCTTTCGCGGTCGCGATGGTATTGTAAGATCATGTCTACTTAGATTACGTAATGGAACTAAAATGAAGAGATCAGTTAATTTGTTGTATAACTTGGAACTTTCAGACGCTGATAACTAAATGTTTTGAACTCCGTTCAACGCGGGGGAGCGTGTAGAATAATATTCGTATTATTCCTTTAATTAAGATTATGATAACACAATTATATTTTAATCAGGTGGGTTTTGGGATTTAGTATTTTTACGTTTACTTGTATTATTTTTTATTATTTGTCGGTCGAGATTTCCCCGGCTTTTGTGACGGTCAGAGTGCCGTTTTTCCCCATGACGTAGGTAGTCCAATTTCCTGCGGGCTACCTTCGTGAATCTCCGATGGCTGGAATTTCCAGCGCCGGGCAATCTCTGATTCGTCACGGGGGTTGGCGGTGGCCTCGACCGGATATTGGTCATAAGAATATTCTCGAACTATGCTCGAGAGTTTACTTAAGGCCAGTTTTGGCGCCTTTTTAGGCAGTTACCTTGAGAACCTGGAGAAAGCCTTCAAGTTCGCGGACCCTTTATTGTACTAATTTTGCTTCGCGGTACTTCCCTCTTGTACAGTCGCGTGTAATTGTAACTCTTTTTAACTATTTGTAAATAAAAGTCATTTATATTTTATCTTAACTCCTCGTATCCTCTTTTCGTCGTCACGTTATTCAAACTTCACCGCACCAAACCTCGTACGTTCCGACCCCAGTACAGAACGTTTGCCCTTTAGTTGTTTCAGTCCGACTAAAACTGTTCTTCAGTCTAATATAGGCTCTCCCACCTCCCTATTCGGCATTTATTCCACAGAAGTATTGTATCTATTTAGCCATGAAAAATAAATTTCCATAGTTTACATAGATACTTATTTCGTACGAGAAATATTTTATACTTCTGATTTTCACCTCTCTTCCAAATTTTTTTCTGTAGAGTTATTCCAAGTAATAACCAACTAGGCTAATACCCTTGGCACCACCATAGGTCTGAGTCAACTAGCGACTTGACAAGCCAATTACCGGTGGCCGGGTTACAACGCGTAGGAGGGTGGTGGCAAGCCCTTCACGCCACGCGAGCGGTGAGCCAACAGCTTCTTACAATTTTTATTACCGCTAATCTCAGCAAGTTTTTTTATGAAAAGGGGAAACTGAAGATCTCTCGGAAAACCCTTTACCCAGGGGGGATAACTGGCCAACACAACACAGGAGCTGTTCCGAGTTTTTCACCCAGTGCCACAACCCGAATCTATATAAATGAGCCATTTCGTGGATACGCCCTGGGATCTCTGCGCGGTAGATCGGTGCCTTGTCAACATTTTAAATATGAAAGTTTGTCTCTTCGAAGTTAATGAAAAGTAAATAATATTATTCGTTAAACGCGATACGCGTCGTCTCCGAGGATTGCTTATATACCAAGTATATCCATTTTAAAAGTTCAAAACTTCGGAAGTTCTAAATTTTTTTTCTGAAGCTTAAGTTAGTTTTTCGCCTTTAGTTCCACCGGAAGCGGAAGACGATTTTTTTAATATCCTTTTTCCAGGCGGGACATTTGTCGATATATATCAACCGGGTTTACTTAAGACATTAGAAGTTCAAACAGAAACTTATATAACATAACTTGGTAAAGTAGTGTTGGTCCTTTTTGGAACTAACTTTTCCCTGAAATGAAGTTTCGGGATCGGTCCATTTAACCCGCTTTCATATTGGAAAACCATGTTTTCACTATAAAACGCTATTATTTTCAATGTATATAGCAGTTATTTCAGTTCTAAAAATAAGACATCTAATGTTACTTAGGCTCGTGGTTATTTATTACATAGTTCTGCCATAATTTCCATATATCAACAGAAGTAAATATTATCTAACATACAAATATCTACAATCCCAAAAACTTCGTGCGTATTAAATTAAAAATGTCGCTACCTACTTGTCAAGTTTTAAACTGAATATAGGAAAGCTGTCTTTTTAAGCAAACATTATATTTGTAGAACACTTGAAAGATTAAGCTTGAGACATAAATATCCAAACTTTAAAACATTTTTCTGCTCTATGTTGCTCACCCTGTGTCCGAACCCGTATTAAAAATTAACGTACTATAGGAGCCCAACCTCGACATAATACTTGAGCCCGTGCTCGAGACTGATTTTCGTAGTTTTCAATATCTGAAGTGAGCCCGAGCTCAACTCACGATTGCGATTGAGCGCGAGCCCGAGACTAATTTGAATACTGTTTTCGTATCAGAGCATGAGCTCGATCTCCTTCCAATTCGTGATATTATTTAGCCCTAAGCCCACGTTCGAAATTTATTTTTGGCAAAAAAGCGTTAGAAGCTAGAGCGTCCTAGCGCCGTCTGGATTCCCGGGCTCAGGGCTGCCTGACCGCCTCCGACTGTCTTCCAGGTGTGCCAGTGATGCCGGAATGGTGTTCGAAAACACTAATTGCGCTATTTGATAAAAAAAATTGTGCGACGAAACATCGAGCTAGGGCTTGAGCCTTTAGTAGATTCAAAACATAGTGAGACCGAGCTCGAGGCCAAAATTTTATTTGTAAGTAACTATAGTGCGCCTGAGCCCGATATCTTATGACGAATTGTAATTGTTGCGAGCCCGAGACCACCCGTCGATATGTAAATTTAGTGAGTACAAGCCCGAGACTGTCCGTATATTTACAACTACATTGAGTCCGAGCCCGAGACGGTTTGTAGGTTTTTAATCTACTGAGCTCGAGACCTCACATCGGCGGGGAAATTCAGATTGCGAGCTTGAGCCCGAGACCCGGCCAATAATTGGTGAGACCAAGGTGAGCCCGAGACCCTCCGTAAGCTCATACACAAATTCAGTAAGGTGAGCTCGAGCCCAGCTCTTGGCGTTGACCTATGCTTATAGATAAGTAGCCATATACCTACCCTGCTAATGTTATTCGGTTAAAACATTGGACTTTTTTCAAAAGACTTGTCAAAATAACAAAATAGTGCGATACAAAATACGTTATTTCTAACACGGTTCAAAATATGGTTAATATTTATAATACTTAAAGGAAAAGTCCAGGTTGGGTAAAACTTGGGTCTATTTGAAAGATCATGTTTAAATAAACTCAAAAATATCAGTCGTAAAATTGTATCTTTTTTTAATGACGATAAATTAATTTTTAAACGAGCCAAATTTACCGCCAAGCGATCTGCCATTTTTTGTTTCGGGGTGACGTTTTAGGACTTTAATCACGCGCTGTTCGCGCTATAACAGGCTGTTCCCCGCGCGCGCTTGCTCCGCGTGCGGTCTGCGGAGGGAAGGCGAAAGAAAATGGCAGCTCGCTTGGTGGTAAATTTCGCTCGTTTAAAAATTAATTTCTCGTCATTAAAAAAAGATACAATTTTACGACTGATATTTTTGAGTATATTTAAACATGATCTTTCAAATAGACCCAAGTTTTACCCAACCTGGACTTTTCCTTTAATACAATAATAAAATTAATAAACCTGTATTTTTTAATTTCAAATCGTTGGGGAGAGTAATGTTTGTGGTTAGATTTGGACCGTGATGACTTGTAGATTTCCGTGATTTAGGTTTGTCTGATTTAAATCAAATTGATTTAAATCGCGATTTAAATCAAGTTATTTTTAAAAAATCATGGAAATATTTATTAAAAATGTATGGAACTAGGCTGTTTAGAAATTTCAATTCAGAGAAAATTCAATTAAATTTAATTATTAATTAATGACTTAATTTAATAAAGAAGTTATCGCTGCAGGTAAATTATATGTCAATTGGTCAAGAAAAACTGGTATAAAACCTGAAAAAAATTAAAAATTAATTAATTAATTAATTAATTAATTAATTAATTAATTAATTAATTAATAAATCGATTTGGTAAATTAAAAGAAAATCAACAACCCTGCCGCGGTTTAGCGGGAAATTAGCGATACTTCTCTCATCGGATAATAGAGTGCTAGCAGTTGATGCGTTTTTAAAAGTTAGTGACGTCACAGCCGTAGCTTCCGTAATGGTTGTCATGAAAACTCGCGTTTTTTCTCAATAGACGTTTAACATTGGTGACGTCGCAGGGTTTCAAGCTGCTGGCACTCTATATTTTATACTTCTAACAATACCAATATTAAAGGGGAACGGCCAAGCTTTTCCAAATATGGCCTTATTTCCTTATCCAAAGATTAACAAGACGTTCAATATAATAACACGTACCTTTTTTGTCTTGAAAAAATAGCTTTTGGCCCAAAAAGTTGAAACGAAAAATAACGCCAGGTGTTTGGGTTTGAATTTTCGCCGCCATCTTAGGGGCTGCCGCCAGCGCCCCTAACCCCGTATGAGCGATTTGCGAACTATCCTAAATTTTAAAATCACACAATTTAAGCTTAGGTCTCTTAAAACTGGAACGCGCCGCGCGTGCAAAACATATTTTTTGCGTCTTCAGCAGCGCGCGCTTTTACGTTGTTTTTCTGTCTCGCCGACTTCTCACCAGGTGTCGCGGCGGACGCGCCCTTTTCGATTTCCCGAAATTTCTTTATTTTATTCAAAATTAACCACTCAATATCTTTTTATGCGGTTTTCGCCATAAATTTTAGATAGCCCTATAGCCCATTAAAAACTAACTGGTTAAAGCTTGACCGTTCCTCTTTAAAATAACTCCCACAATTAATGAAATAAAAGTTACAGCCTTTTTCGAGGGGTCGGACATTTACCAAAATCCCGTACACTTTGTCTAAAATCGCAAAATCTTTTAACTTTCTCTATGGTAAATTAACATTGAAATACCAAAATCACTTCAAAAAGTAATTATAAAATCGCCAAAATCTCTACGAAATCCCTAAATCCCGTACAAAATAATGGCAAGTGTTCGACCCCTCCTCCTTTTTTATTCGCGTGAAAGATTTTTGTGGCCTTTATATATAAATTTGCATAGCCATACATTATTCCATTACGAAATATTATTTTTTCGTACATATAGTAAAAAAAGCAATATTGTTTTATTTATCATCCGCGCTGTGGGTGCTACGGGCTCCCTATAGTGCTTTCACGGTTTGTCTATAGCCGTAATATTGCGTGTGAAGGGCCCGTTTCGAGGAGCGAGAATTCGAAGCCCAAGAGATATTTATTCTGAGGAGACTGCTGAGAGGAGCCGCGAAAGAAAGCTACTTTTGCGAGTACAGAAGAGCCTCTCTATTTCTTTCTCTAGTAATAGAAGGGCCGCGGAAAAACATTTCCTACCCCCCCCCTTCCTTTTAAAAATAAGGCCAATTCTTCCCCCTTTTTTGATGGGGAAACATTTACCTTACCACACTTACCCGAGTTTCAAAACCTCGCAACTCGATTTTGAACATTTTCTCTTGGGAAATTGGACATATTGTTCCTATAATCAGGGTATTTTTTTATTTTATAAAACAAAATAGGATAAAATATCTAATCAGTGGCGTTGCTAAAGTTATCATTTAGTTTGGGTTATACTTATGTTTTCGTACAAATCCCGTACACTTTAGAGAATAATGATTTTAGAAATCTGGAAATCAACTTGAAAATCCTTAAATCTGGGCGAAAATCAGTTCCAAAATCTCTAAATCAGCCTAAATAACCAGAAATTACCACCAAAATCGTGATCTAAAAACTCAAAATCAGTCTCTGATCTCTGAAATAACTTTGAGATTCAAAATCCCGTACGCAAAATTTGCAAATATCGGACCCCTCAGCAATCGAGAAAACTATACGTCAAAGCTTATTTATATAATTATATATTATACATAGAATGCAATTTATAGAAATAACTATTGTTAGTGTTAGATATAAGTGGTCCAATAATTACCACTGGTTGACGAAGCCGTTGGAGAAAAGTATTTCTTGGAGATTTCCTGTTAACTTTTGTTAAAAATCATTCTATACTCGATTTGTTTTCCAATCTTTTTTACTACAGTTCTGAATTTTTCTCCTACAAAGTAAGAAAGTTACTATTAATTGTTATCTACATTTGGGGGAGTTAAAATTGAATTTAGGGACTAAAGCCTAGCTACGCCACTGTATTTAACTTTTATTTTAATTTATTTTGAAACATTTTATTTTAAGTGCATTGCTACTAAGAGTTTAAATTATTGCTAGTTAAAATTTCTTAGACCTTGTAGCGAGGGGCAGGTCACTTCCTTGATTAACGACGCACCCCTCGAAAGATTAAATCCGATTTAATCGTGATTATTTTGATTAAATTCAATTTAATCACGATTAAGTTGATTAAATCACGTTTAATCATGATTAGAATGTTTAAATCTGATTTAATCATGATTAAATAATTAAATCTGATTAAAATGATTAAATATGTTTAAAATGATTAAATCCGGATTAAAAAATTATGATTAGTATGATTAAATCGTACTTTAGTTTTGATTTTAATGATAAATTCTCGATTCAACCGATTATATTGATTACATCGTGATTAAAATGATTACATCGTGATTAAAATGATTACATCGTGATTAAAATGATTACATCGTAATTAAAATGATTACATCGTAATTAAATGATTAAATCTAATTAAAATGATTAAATATAATTAAAAAGATTAGATCATGATTAGAATGATTAAATCTCGTTTAAATGGTTAAATCCTGATTAAAAAGATTAGATCCTGATTAGAATGATTAAATCTCGTTTAAATCGTGATTAGATTATCTAATCTTGATTAGATTTTTTAATCTTGATTACCCTGATTTAATCACGATTACCCTGATTCAATCATTTTACTATGATTAAGACGCACCCAAAATGGAAGTGACCTGCCCCTCGCCTTGTAGTTTAGTTTGCTCTGAATTGATGTTGTTACGGTTTTAAATATTTCAATAAACGAATTTGATTGCAATCATTTAAATCAGACAACACTTCCTACAGTACATGTATAGCAACGTGGTCATAACAATATGTTGATTTAAAAATAACTTTGAATTGTTTAATGTTACGATATTATTGATTTGAATGATTTATTTTATAGTAATTTGGAATTACATTATTTGAAAAAACGTTATAGTAAAAAGTTCTTCAAATTACGACAATTTTGAATGAAAGTTTAAATGTGAAAATATAGAAACTTAACCTTTATCTGTTATAAACACTATTTGAAGGTTATTAAGATATTGGAAATTTTGTATTTCCTCTTTTAAACATTTAAAACGGTTGTTATAAACTGTTTGGATATTATCAGAAGTTTACAATATTTATAATTAGAAGTTTCATTTAAACCAAGGAATACCTCTGCGTGTGGTGCCATACCAGAGGGATTGAGAAAATCATATCACCTCGGGCAGGAATTGAACCAATGACCTTTGGGTTACCGTCCCAACGCCACTACCATTGGACTACCGAGGCCACGAATAATCAGGCGTCGGACACACAATTTATGAATGACTCGATCTGGTTCACATTATTGACGGGATATATTTAACCTAAAGGTCGTAGGTTCGATTCCTGCCCGAGGTGTTATGATTTTTCTCAAACACTCTGGTATGGCACCACACGCAGAGGTATTCCTTGGTTTAAATGAAACTTCTAATTTAAAACAAAATTCCCACGTAATAACAAAAATAAATTATCATTACAATATTTATCTCGTAACGTTTTAATAATTTTTTTTGGATATTCCTAACTTCTGAAAAGTCTTCAAGGCTAATTTTCTTAAAACGTAATTTTTCAAGGTACGATGTTTTTACAATCAGGTAAATTTTTTTTGGTTAATACAACCTCAGGGAAAATGCGTATTTCCCTCCTTTTTGTTTTGGGCGTGGTACACGACGTTTTATGGGGGGGGGGGGGGTAGGAGGGAAACTCCATAAACTGCATAAGCAGTAACCACATCGTCAATATCCTGCTAATAAAAGTGTAAAGGTCATCCTCAGGTCCGTATCGGAGTTGACATTGATATTAAAAAACTGACATCATGCTTGTACATCATTGTTTTTCAAATGAATCGAAGAATATTTTAAGCTAAGTTCCTAAAGCGCTTGCAAAGTGAAAACTCATAAATCCAGCCTCTATGCAATTTGAGAGTCTATCTATAACACAAATGTATTTAGTTTTTTATTATAAAAATTTTTAATTGACACTATAAATAATAAGAAACTATGTCGGGTAAACGTTATCGTCAAAGTTTATAAAAATCATCTTAATAAATATCCATTGTTAAAAAATGGCGAGGTCAAATGATATCTATTTGTATTTAGGTAATTTATATATCTTATTCGTTTTTATTAGTCTAAATAAATGAATCGACTAATTATCCTTCCTAGAATAATAAGTCGATTCATTTATTTGGAACCATCAAGTAAAAATAAAAACATGAAAATCTAAGAACTTTGCCTTAAATTTGTTGCCCAGTACGCAATTTGTGAATCGAAGCGATTATTTATTATTATATTAATTTTTTTTATAAATCGTGAAACAATTTATTATTTGTGTAACGATAAGACATCCCATTATACTCGTCCCTTTCGACAATTACTCTACCTTTTAAGCCGGATTTCCGATTTATCGCGTAGCAACCTAACAGAACCAGTTGAGACTTAATTTTTGTTCCCGGAGAAATCGATAACAAAAACTGTCCGTCGAAAGTATGTGGAGTCTTGTAAAGATAGCGTACTCGTCAGCGATGTTTTAGTTTGAAATTGTCGGAGGTTTGTTTGCGGCTCTAAATTCGTCGCTACTCTGAACATTGTTCTAAGCTGTGGTCGATAGAATCTGCAGACCCGGAATCTTTTAACGAGTTGGTCGTTTCTTCTCTAGGACCTATAGGTCCTGGACGATGGAAAGCCCTCGGGGCTACCGCGCTTCGGAGCAATGTTGAACTTACAGGCAGTGAAGAAACAGGGGAAGGAATTATAGAGTTCACACTATGCCATTTTATTGCTCCCAAATTAGTTGTTCATACCCTAGGTTGTTCCGAGGGGTAAAACTGTCTCATATAATCTGTACACAGAGTTCGCGCATTTAGCACTGTTAAAGGTACATATTTTCAAGAGTTCGCGAGTTCCATTTAGCAATGTCAAAGGTATGGCAGTGTACACCGAGTTCGCAGGGTCTTACCCCTCGGGTTGTTCACACCTTTCCACAAAAAATTGCGTTTATATTCAATTTTTGTGGGTGGCAATAGTACAAAAATTGTCCACACGAGTGCTAACGTTTTGTGGTTCATCAATGAAATTAGTGTTTTTAATTCTTGTCTACTATACTGCTTCTTGTATGAAATTAAGAAATTAGGTTTCACGTGATGACATTATTTACGTCTGCTATTTTGCTAAAAACCCTATTAGATAGTCAGGAGATTAAAATAAAAATAACAACAAGACAAAGTAATTTGTTCAAAATAACAATCGACTAGTTTCTGCACAATCTTGCGCAATAGCGTATTTATTGGGGGGGGGGGGGGTTTGGGGGGGAGTCTAATAAAAATCAGTGAAACCTCCGTCAGCACCTTGAAATTTTTCCCTCAAAACCCCCCCTGAAATAAAATCCTGGATACGCCCTTGATCTTGGGCCATTTATAAGCTGTATAGTCTGAACGACCATTTCGTTGTTTAGCAGAATATCGTTTTAACGAATTATCAATAGATAGTTTCTTTTCGCTTGTTCCGGGATTTCGAAGTAGGGTAAAAAAGTAACGCTATGACGTCATTTTCCTCCGTGGCGAATAGTTTATTCTGGCTAGCAATTGACAAATTCCTATTTACTCTCTTTACACCTCCTTTTCAGAAGTAGTGAAAATAGTATCCTTTTGACCATAGATAAAATAACTTCGTATATAGATAGGAAACTTCATGTTGTAGAAGTGACGCCAGAATTTTGTCCGACATCTGGTGGCGGCACCCGAATAATATTATTTGTCGAAGTTCGCACTACACGAAGTCCGTACTAGAACCTTGGTGTTACGCAATCCCAATTGCCATGGCTTAAGCGAGCTATATGTATTAAAAGTACTTTTTTCTTGAACTGAAAGCAAATTTAAAAAAATAGCACTAAAGAAATAGCATTCAGTAATGATTTCGTTTGTTTTAAACGCTATTTCTGGTATATTTGAAGACATTTACCTTGCAAAATACGTTTATTTCCAAAACTCCGACCTCAAATTTCTCAGTACGTTCTACGTTCTTGAGAACACAGCCAACTGGCGCAGTCACTAGATGTCAGGGCAATCTCGTGAGAGTCACTTTGCCCCATTGAAGTTTCCTATCTATAAACGAAGTTATTTTATCTATGGGTAGGTCTATATTTTGAAAGGTAGCCTTATATTTTGAAAGGTAGCCCTAAACATTGTTCGTTGCCATGGCAAAACGGTTGCCCATTGAATAAATTCCCTTTAGGATTTTTCAAGTTACATGAAGGTCTACCAATCCCCCGAGTTTAAACAAAATCGGTTGGTTACACTCCGGGATGTCTCCTTGTAAGTAAAATATTCCCCAAAATAACAAACTTATAGAATAATATTATAGACTTATGATACAACTAAACATTTAACGCTTTTATTTAAGAAATATCGTTGGAAATCACGGATGAAATTCTTCTCCAATGGTTGATAGAAAAAGACAAAATCTTAGGAACACCCTCGGGAAATGCAAACAAGTCTGAATTTTGCATAAGGTGGTAGGAAAGAAACTTTCAACCCTAAAAGCTTTTCAACAGCGTTCCTAGCGGCAAAGACACTAAATTCATTGATCCTACTGTATACTCCCTTTAAAGTACGAATATCTCGAGATAGTTTCCCGCGAAGGAATCTTCTGTTTGAAGGGAATCCAAAGTCCTCCCGCGTATCACCTTCCTTTCTTTCCTCCGTGCTTATGCCTTGTCTCTCTGTCATTAGGAAACCCATTTCGAGCGAAGTCGGAGCTGTTGGGGCTCTTCTGATTTATAACCCCTTAAATATATCTTACTGCTTTAGCGGAAATAAAATACTCGTATTTAGAAAGAATTTCAGTCAAGATGGCTTCCGTGTCTCAGGGCTAATGACATCAGCTTTCCACTATAGAGATGACGTTCAAAATGAAAGGGGATGTTTGCTTATCCATCCATTATTAATATTTTAAAGCATTATAACGCTGATTAGATAATTTCTACGGCGTCTTTTTGTGTTTACGACGTGGAATCTCAAAATCTGGCTAAAAAATCCAGAAGTACGACGCGAAATCTCGAAATCTGGCCCGAAATGCAGAAGTCCGACGCGAAATCTCGAAATCTGGCCAGAAATCCAGAAGACCAACGCGAAATCTCGAAATAATAATAATAATAATCAGCTAGGCTAATACCCAAGGCACCACCTTAAGCCTGGTCCACCCGGGAGCAAATTTTCCCGGTTTTCTGCCTTGTCTCTTTATGATAGCGCTACCGAAGGCGAAATGGAATATGAGAAAAGTGAAAAAACACAGAAAATAGCTCCCGTGTGAACTAGGCCTGAGGCCCAAGTCATCGAGCGACTTATTATGCCAGGGCAATGAAGACGGGTCACACCCACGCGCAACCTACGAATAGATAGAGGCTAGAGCTCGGTGTAAATGAATATTTTAATCGCGATGCAAATAAATTTTGACCCAGTATTAACTATCTCTCACACGTTTTCGGTGGTTCGGACCAAGTCATTAGGGTATTAGGTTTTGAAAATTTCGTGGGTTTTATCATAAGTAACATAGTAAAAATAAGTAAGCCACTTCCTATTGTTTTAATGCTAATTTCCAGACCGAACCTTTTTTACACACTGAAATTCTCGCCAATCTCTTGCACTCGAACTGAGTAGCGTGTTATCGTCCTTGGTATAGTAGTATATTTTGACTTAGGCATATTTCGACACTAGGGGGCTCTGTCTTAACATAGATTGCGCAATAGCTCTGAAAACCAGATCGGTGATAATTTTTCCTAATTGACACACTTATTGTTATTATGTTACTTATGGTTTTATCTTGATATATTTTTAATTTATTCGGATTTCCTACACCAAGACTGTTATGTTTATGTACCGACAGATAGCGCTACTAAATTATCCAGGACTTGTCTCGGTAGCGTGTTGTCTGCTATTTTTGTCGTAATAGCTCGCCTCTCTTCTTGTGTTATCGGCTCCTCTCGTTTATTAGGACCGGTCTGCAAGCTTAGATAACATTTTGCACAAGTTATTTCCGAGTGATCTAACATAGAAACTAGTCATCAAAGAGAAATTCTAAGAGCACGATTCGACCTATAAACGATTAATTTAATTTACAAAATTAATGAATTTTAAGAGTTCTGGTAATTTCAACGACTGCCTGTAAGCCTCTAGGGCTTGCGGGAAAGGCAGTTCTATTATTTACAATACATTTGCGTTAACGATTTGTTTATGAAAAAGCGAAGAATCAAACTCTATCAGACATCTAAATATGAAATAGAAATATGCCGAAAACTGGTGCAATGATATAATGTTATAACAATTTTTTTATTTAAAATATTATTAAATAAAATTAACAAATCTATTTAACTCTTTCAAAATCCTAATGTTTATTTTGGCAGATAATCTCGCCGTTTGCTCGTACGCGGATTAGGCCCACCATATTTTGCTTATTAATAATAATAATAATAATAATAATAATAATAATAATAACTATCAGCTAGGCTAATACCCACGGTACCACCTTAGGCCTAAGTCATCAAGCGACTTTTAAAGCTATTAATTCAGGTGGCCGGGTTACAATGCGTAGGAGGGTGGTGGCAAGCCCTTCATGCCAAGCGAGCCAACAGCTCCTTACACTCACTATTACCTTTAACCTCAAAACGTTTTTATGGAAGGGGTAACCGAAGAGCTCGAGGGAAAACCCCTTTAACCAGTGGGGAGAGAACTTGTAAACTACCGCGGAAGGAGTTGTTCAGAATTTTCAGAGGGCCACAAGCTGCGAGGTGAAAGGAAAGTGCTAACCCCTCCGCCACCCCACTTCATTTTATGGTCCCAGGTTCTCATTTTTTGGGTATGACGTCAATTTTACACTTCACTCTAAACATTTCCGAAATAATTATATTAAATAAATGACGCACTTAGAGATATTTATAGACTTATGGTTCATTTTGTTCTTGGAATATGGTTCGTTAACATTTATACCACATTTATTCGCAATTGTGCTATTTTATGTTTACCAACGGGTGTAATTCCTCAACACTTCGGAGTGGGCGTCGTTGTATCGCGAAATTTACGGTTTCCTCTCAATAAACCTTCCTCGTGTCTGGAAAATACTTTCCTTGTTCACCGTCTAAAATATTTACCAAGATGGTATATGTCTTTATATTTGTTTTCGATCGTGTTTCGAGAATATTCCATATATATGAGTAGTTTGTAGTCAAATTCCAAATATCATATTTGTATTTCTTGACAGATTGCCAGACTAATTTCGTTTAATATATTGTTAGTATACTTAAGACATTGTTACTTTATTATCTTGGAACTATTTTTTAAAATCTATTCTAAGAAAAATACTTTAAAGTACTTACTATAAATATATTTTTAGTTGTCTCTATAGATTTCAAAACTCTTAACAGTTAAGAACCTTCAGGGTGATTCTTATTTTTAGTGGTATTTGCTTTAAAATAATTTAGCATCTATATTCTTTAGAATAAGTGAAACACTGTAGAAATTTCGATAATTGTATTAATTCCTGCGCAATTAAAAAAATACATATATACCAGAAATAAATAATATATTATCTTCAGAATGGGCCATTAATAACTATTATAGACATAAAATATTTTATCTAAAGTATTTCCTTTAGGAATATCTATAGAATACTTATACGAAACGTGCTCTAAAGGCTATAGGTCAGCGCTTCCGAAAAGGTCACAGGGGTTCCGAGAATTCACAGGCGCTGCCATCTTTGTTTGTGTCAAGAGTCTTTTAAGATAAGTTAAAAAAAATGAGTTGGGGTTCCGCCAGAATAGGCGAAACTATAAAGTAAATTTGGTCTTAACCAACATTTTAAAATGGTAAAACAAAAATCACGTGACTACCATATCACAGTCAACTTCGATTCCGTATCTCTTGTTCATAGGTGGCCGTTCGACGGTAAAGAAAGATACTGCAGACAGCTAATTAACTGCCACCTTTCTACTACAAGATGGTTTAATTTAATTAGATAATTTAGATGAATCGATCAAAATTTAAACCGCCATTGGCAAAAGAAAATGATTAATAATTCCACTTTTTTAGGATAGATGGCGCTCTCCACAAAGTCACGCGACTACAGTGGCGTAAATAGCGCCCCCGCAGACCCCGCGGCGCGGGGGGGGCCAGGAACTAGAGGGCCCCCAAACGTTTATGATTAAAATTGGTGCTATTTAAAAGGGCCCCGAGTCGTTTTTCGCGGGGGGGACCCGGAGTTCATAGTTACGCCACTGCGCGACTACCATCTTTTCAGCCCCCCTGGACTTTATAGTTTCGCCTATTAGGTGGATAATTTAGGGTAGCATAGCAAAAACAAATTGGGAACCGCTGCTATAGAGAAACTATAACAAATATGGGTATTTCCTCTAGAATGACTTTAGAATAATTAGATTTTTTAAAATTTAACTTTACGTACCATCTGCAAAAACTCTTTAGAATGATTTATAAAAAGCATTTTTTAAAATTATCTACACTATATTCTAAAATCTATAGAGGAACTATAAAATATATAATAGAATACCTTTAGCATGGAACATTATTTCACTCAATAAAATATTTTATATTGTTACACTGAAGATGGCATAAAAAAGACGAAACTATAGTTGGTTATTTTAATTCATTTTAAACATTACGAAATAAACACCATAGATTTTAAAACTTCAAAGGAATTTTATTTAATGATTTTATACGCAAAAGTAGCCAAAATAACTTACTTACGAACATTATTTATTAAGTTATTTGCTTTAGAATACCTTTAGAGCAATTATAGTCTTGAGAATGAAAGAATCCCTTAAGAAGTATTTCCTTTAAAGTATTTTTTTTAAATATATATATAGAGTACTCTAGAGGATTATTAAGAATTTAAATAAAAAGTTTTACACGAATTTATACGAAGTAGAGTTTTTGTTACCTGCCCAAAATCTGTACGTTATTTATGAGGGTTTAAGACAGAAAGTGTTCATCTCTAAGGTCCTAAACACTAAGCGCTTCCAGTTCATTAAGATGCCTCACGTCGTTTCTTAATTCTAGGCGCTCTCTTAATTAATGAGCGGAATCGCCCACTGTTTGGACAGAGCCACTTGGAATTAGAATGTTAGTAGATAATTTTTTTGTTTGAGGCTTACAGATGTGAAATTAATCACGCAAGACACACGGACAAGCTTGCCAATTTCCTTCGAAATACAGGGTGAAAGCTTAGCCGTGGTCCAGCCTCGGTACTTCTCCTAGTACACCAGAGTGCTGCGGGTAGAACACTTCTACAGGCGCTGATTCGGCTATTTAATCCGTTATTTAATTATCGGTGAAAAGAGACTTAAAACGGAAGGAGGAACAGTTCCTCCGAAACGTTGGATTTTTTAAATAAATAAATTGTGAATTTTAAAACCGTTTTAAGTCTCTTTTCATTTAGTTTTTCACAATGTGCTTCTCTTCACTTCTAATTATCGGTTAACTAATTTTGGTAAGAACAAAGTTACGCACTTGGTTTCCGCGATAGCAGACGACGATTTAAATGAAAATAAAGACTGAGTAACATCCAGCTAGAATTTCTACCAATTCTAGCTGGGTAATTAAATAACGGATTAAATAGCCAAGACAGCGCCTGTAGAAGTGTTCCGCAGCACTCTGGTGTACTAGGAGAAGTACCGAGGCTGGACCACGGCTGAGGCTTCCACCCTGTATAAAAAGCACGGATTGTGAATCTCTTCGTACATCGAAACGAGAAAGTGAAATGAAAGGAAATTTGACACCGAGATGAGGTTTTATTTTTCTCGTTCCATCTCTTCAATTCTGTTCGAAGAATTTCGGATAAATATCGCGAACCCTCTAGCGGTGAAAATCGAAAGGAATGCGTCCTTTCTTGGTTCTTGTCGGATTTCGCGTGTTAATTTGACGTCACTCTGGTTTCATCTTCTCTCCATTTTAGCGCAGTCTAATATTTCAAATTCACCCAATTTCTTTGTTGATTACGAACCCAGTACGCTTTTAATTAAACGTGAATTTCAAATAAATGAAATAAAATTAGTAAAATCATAAGCGTATAATATTTTGACATAAGTGTGACACTTCCTATTCTTCACGTGCAAAGATTTTCCTGAGAGCTATTCACAAGACAGAATGCATTAAGGGCTTCGTCGCCGTTTTGCGTCCGCTTCCTAACGCGTCACTTGTAGCCTTTGACAGCGCCTCGTTAGGGGGAGATTTTCTTCTTGTGGTGACATCACTCCGTTACTAACTCTCAGTAAAAATTCTCCAAAGTGACTGACTTATGGTAAAATGAAGCAAAATTGACTGTTCCATGTATATCTCGCGTCGGTTTTTGGTTATCAGGGCTATCAGGAGTTTATCAATAAGCAGCTAGGCTAGTACCATACACTAAGAAAAGGTTTCACACTGGACACTCGACGTACCCTCCTCTCCACCTTCTACGGTAGAGAGGTAGATTTTGAAAAATGTTAGAAATTTAGTAAGGCGCTATACTGGCGCTTCTGGCGGCCGATGCAAGAATAACCGAACACGCGCAGGCGCGCGGGAATAATTTCATATCATCTTTCACTTCCTGAGTTTCCACTCGTAAAGACTATTTAGCTTTTGGTTTAGCTCAATAGACGCTAAAAAATAGGTGTATCTATGAAATACAGGAGGTCATGTGTAAATGTTTTTTCTACGTCACTAGCTGTAGTTATTGAAGATAGGTAGCACGCGCAGGAATCGATAAAGATTTTGGAATTTGAAGTCCACGTGCCAATAAAGTGCGCGGAGAAAAACAAAATATACTTTTAATTTTTTTATTGTTTCATTTTATGGAAACACATTTTATTCGCGTGAAACAAAAACCGTCAATAGGAAGAATTTTTAAATTCATAGCGATTGAATCTCGATAATATCGGGAATTTTTTCGTCGCACGTGTAATTTATTCAATAATAAAATCGAATCACGAGGGCTTAGGGTAGGAAGACCCCCACCAAAATCCTTTAGTTTTGCCATGGCAACCAAAAATGTGTTTGATAACTTAAAACCTACATTTCCCTAAGGAGATTAGCATGGAGGAATCGCAGATTTAAAGGTTTTAAAAAAATTTCAAATAAATTACATAAAAAAATAGTATATTGGGTAAATTCATGTTAATTTGTAATGAGTAAAAATGGGTATATGTACATTTCAGTAAATATTAGTAAAATGTGTAAATTAGGCAAATGCAAGTAAATTGACAAAATTTTACCCAAATGAACCTGAATTTTTACCCATTGACAAAATTTTACCCAACTTAACCTGAATTTACCCAATGTACAATTTTTTAAACACAATTTATGTTTTTAATATTTAAAAAATTTCAAATCTCCGATTTCTCCATGTTAATTTCCATAGGAAAAAGTAGATTTTAAGTAATCAAAAAATTTATGATTGCCATGGAAAAACTAAAGCCCGTCGAAACTTTTCCTTTTGGAAAATTTCAAGTCACATAATGGTCTACTTAAATAATAAATAAATAATAATTAGCTAGGCTAATACCCAAGGCACCACTTTAGGCCTAAGTCATCAAGCGACTTTTGAAGCCATTAATTCAGGTGGCCGGGTTACAATCGTTGGAGGGTGGTGGCAAGCCCTGCATGCCACGCGAGCCAACAGCTCCCTACACTAACTATTACTATTACTTATCCCCCGAATTTAACAAAATCTGTTCGTCTCCTTGTCAGTGGCGACTAGGAGCAACAAACACAGCACTGCCCACACAATGAGAACACAACCCGTCAAAAGTCGTGCAATTTCTTGCGTACAGTTTTCATTGGTTAGACGCTTCAACGCCTGCTGCCGTCGGAAGGGAAAAATTCGGAAATTGTCTTCCCCCTTTCCGTAAATTGTTCAGCGTAAAGGTTCGTCCTATGAAATTTGTACACAACATTGCGTTAGCGTGTTTAAAGGCTAGCTGCGTTCTCCTTGCGTTTGTTGTTCCTAGGTGGCCAGCTTCTGCTTGACGGAATGACGCGCTACTCCCGCCAATAGCTCCCTATTACCGTTAACCGCATCAAGTTACTTTGGAAAGTGGAAACCGAAGAACTCTGTAGGAAAACCACTTTAAACAGTGCTAACCCCACCGCCAAGATAGGGGTATTCAACCTTTTGCGGTGATAAGCGGTGATAAGGCATCGATAAAGACTAAGAAAAGGTGGTCAGACTTGTGGTTGTAGGTACGATTTAGAGGTCACTCATATCTAGGAGCGACAAACACAAGGAGAACGCAGCTAGCCTTTAAACACGCTAACGAAGGGTTGTGTACGAATTTCATTGGGGAACGTCACGAGCCTTTACGATGAACGTTTTACTGGCGGGGGGAAGACAATTTCCGAATTTTCCCCTTCCGACGGCAGCAGGCGCTAAAGCGTCTAGCCAATGAAAAACGTACCCAAGAAAATCCACGACTTTTGACGGGTTGCGTTCTCCTTGTGTGGGATGTTGTGTTTGTTGCTCCTAGCTCATATGTTTACATATTAGTCGCTCTCTTTCTTATATTTAGGGTATCTTAATTTTCATTGGATGCCGTCAGTTTTCCGGCACTCATTTAGTTTCGCCTTTGCACGATAGGTGTCACGTTTGGTAATAGTTGATTTGTAATAGTTCTTTTTATAAAGTAAGGTGGCCTTCTTGTTTATATGTTGCTCTTACGTCACAGTCTCTTACTTTCACAAGGCTTCGAGGGCGCGCTACAGTCTCCAGAGGAATATAGGTTTTTTTAACCGGCGCGTGTAAATCGCTCGTGCGTAAAATATACTAATAAAGCTGTTTCTTGTGACGTAAGAGCAACATATTAACAAGTTGGGCAAGACCACTTTTTATTTTATAAAATCAACTATTAAATTTAGTTCTCACAGACCGATTCTCAAATTGCGTACACGGAAACAATAGTTTTCCCGCACTCATTAAGTTGGATGGTGGATTTTTAATTAAATTTCATTATCCTCAAGAATTTTAACACTTAACAATAGACCCAATCAGAAAAGGCGTACAGGAAAACAAACATTTACAATCGTGTACAAGTTCGATATTAACACTTTCATTGATACAAGATGGCGCTAAGTAAAGCTTATAGTTGAGAAGGAAAATTTCTTATCGATTTACTTGGGAAATCAATTAATACTATTTTAACTTTTTAAGCAATATTTTATTTAAAAAATTATAAACCACAGTTTAATTCAGGATAAATTCCACAAAAAAATAACAAAAAAATTTCATGGTTTTAGCCTAGGTTATTTAAGCTTTAGACTATTGGCGCCATCTGGTACGACTTCTTGTAATTTTCGTGTATTTAAAAATAGACCTCTAATGGTGTCCTCACTGATATAAAATAGATTTTTGTTTCAAGGGATCAATAAATGAGTTAATTCATCAGTCTAATAACTTACATGACGTAGCGCGTCTGCGACGAAACGGCGGTTGAATAACGCTATCTAGTCCATTTTGTCGGTACGCTCTCCTTTATCCGACTCGAGTAGATAATTCCCAAACGTGTAGATATATCGACGGTACTTTGCCATTGTTTGTGTTTTATTGTTTTTGCTTTCGGCTGAGCGTCGATCAATCGATGTTGAGGCAGTATTGTATTGACGTTCCAAATTGAATTTTCTCTTATTTAGCTTGTCTTTCTGTTTACTCTAGGGTTCCTTTGGAATTGTCAAATTGGCCTATAACGAGGACGACAACAATCATTATGTAAGTCAATTTAATTTTATCTAATTAGTTCTATCAGAAGTACATTATAGATCATTTAAAGATAAGTGATACTGCTAATTTTATTCACATGAAACGCGTTAATTTTCAAACATCATTTCGAAAGAACAAAATAGATACAACTTACTCCATAACAATAATTTTATTTTTATAAGATTAAGATACCGCCATTTATTAAGCGAAATCGAAAGTATTAATAACGGCAACTTTCACAAATCCCAAATTTTACACATTTCAACATTTCTTAACTACTTCTAAAAGATTGTGGACCATTGGACCGAAATCCCATTCGTCCGAATGTACCATTCAACCGAATTCCAATCGACCGAAAAACACGTTTTGCGCGGTTTTCATTCAATATACCGTTAGTGATACATATTTATATATCGTAGGTTACGTGACGATAGTATATCTAATTTGGACTAAACTATGTCTTAAATATTTATTATTTCGTACCGACGTGTATTTGATATTTTCCGAGTTTAATTTTGGAAAATAACCTTGATAAGACCCGACGTGAAATAGTTGCCTACCATATCTAACCTAACCCAACCCAACCTGAACTAACCTAACCTAACCTAACCTAACCCAACCTAACCCAACCTGAACTAACCTACCCGAAGTTAAAACGAACCAGATTTAAATTTCCCATTCAACTGAATCCCGCCATGTTGGGCTATAAACGAAAATACTTTTCGGTTCAATGGGATTCGGTCAAACGGGATTCGGTCCAATAGTATACAACCCTTCTAAAATAGTTTTGAAGAATACTGTAAAGATAATGTTAAATGTAAAATAAGTATTTAATAATTATTACTCATATTAAATAATATATAAAAGACAATAAATATGAGTGAAATTTAATTAATATTCTATATATTAATATTTTAAAATACCACGTAATTAATATGTAATTATTAGTCACATTAAATAACATTTAAAAGACAATAAATATGAATAAAATTTAATTATTATTCCATATATAAATATTTTAAAATATCACGTAATTAATAATGAATTATTAGTCATATTAAATAATATATAAAAGACAATAAATATGAATGTAATTTATTTAATATTATATATATTAATATTATAAAATACCACAAAATTAATTATAAATTATTAATAATGTATGAATCATGTTTCGCATTAGGTTCGAGAAATGGCGCATTAAGTCTAAAATCAAGATGGTGGCTGAAAGTGCAGGCGGGGCGTCGAAATAACAAAAACTGCGAAGCTATAATCTGCAGTAATTTCTTATCGCATGAACCAGTGTCGTTAACGTAGACCCTTATTCCAAAACTAGGGAGTGGGACGACATTATGATATTCCATAGGTCTATTATTTTGTCGTATGATATACCACAGGTCTATTATTTTGTCGTATGATATACCACAGGTCTATTATTTTGTCGTATGATATACCACAGGTCTATTATTTTGTCGTATGATATACCACAGGTCTATTATTTTGTCGTATGATATACCACAGGTCTATTATTTTGTCGTATGATATACCACAGGTCTATTATTTTGTCGTATGATATACCACAGGTCTATTATTTTGTCGTATGATATACCACAGGTCTATTATTTTGTCGTATGATATACCACAGGTCTATTATTTTGTCGTATGATATACCACAGGTCTATTATTTTGTCGTATGATATACCATAGGTCTATTATTTTGTCGAATAAGTGTGACATTTCCTATTCTACACGTACTAAATCATTACTGAAAGCTATTCACTATATCGGGTTTCTCCCTTTTACTTCCGGCCGTTCGCAAGTTGGCGCCTGTTTGAGAAATATTCATTTGAGTATTTATTCGTTTTGGCGAAACCACAGAATATCTTGGGCACCTTGAAAGAAGGATTTGACAATAGAGAAGTATCCTAAGAGTACGTAGTTCCATTCGAGAATGCACTTATAAGATATAATTAATATGATGAAAGGATTTTGGGAATTTATTCCAATCCACCTCACCAAGAATGCATTTGTCATCAACATAAGTAACATAATACCTCTAAGTATGACATCAGGAAATTCAGTGGCCGTAAAATCATTCCTGGGACTCCCAATCACCGTCTTAACTAATAACGTTTATTGTTTTTGAACGGGACCAATACTTAGTTGGTCGGGTACCGAGTGGGTTAGGAGCGCTCATAAATGTTGAGAGGGTATGTCAAGTGTAAATTGTTTGCGTTGAGTGTTTTTAAGTATGTTGTTATGTTTAAATATCTGTTGGTCGATTAAAAGTTGGCAATCTTTATTATATTTAGCAGTCTCTGTATATGTCAAGTTAGTGTAGGGAGCTTTTGGCTCGCGTGGCATGAAGGGCTTTCCACCACCCTCCTACGCGTTGTAACCCGACCACCTCTTTAATGGCATTAACTATTAATATTAAATGTCACTTAGCAAATCGATGTTTTAAATTAATTTAATAAGAATAACAATTTAATATTTGTTTGTCTCATTAGTAAAACATTGTCGAGTTTGGAAAACCTTTAAATAGACGACTTTTTACTAAATACATTTAAATAACTACATGTTACCAACTTTTATTTACAAAAGTAAAAAACGAGATTTATAGTTTCACAGTTCAAATGACCCGTGATGACGTAATTTCGTTAAAGGGGAACGGTCAAGCTTTAACCAGTTAGATAGCCCTATAGCCCATTAAAAACTAAAATTGATGGCGAAAACCGCATCAGAAAATAATGAGTGGTTAATTTTTAATAAAATAAAGAAATTTCGGGAAATCGAAAAGCGCGCGTCCGCCGCGACACCTGGTGAGAAGTTGGCAAGACAGAAAAACAATGTAAAAGCGCGCGCTGCTGAAGACGCAAAAAATTTGTTTTGCACGCCTACATTGCGCGATTTTAAAAGTTAGGGTAGTTCGCAAATCGCTCATACGGGGTTAGGGGCGCTGACGGCAGCCCCTAAGATGGCGGCGAAAATTCAAACCCAAACACCTGGCGTTATTTTTCGTTTCAACTTTTTGGACCAAAAGCTATTTTTAAAGACAAAAAAAGGTACGTGTTAGTATATTGAACGTCTTGTTAATCTTTTGATACGGAAATAAGGCCATATTTGGAAAAGCTTGGCCGTTCCCCTTTAATACCTCTGGGTAAAATATTTCCTAAATATATAAACTTATGATCCAATATTATAGATTTGTAAGTAATTGGGACGCGCTTTATCACGGTTTTCTCCTACTAAATATCATAACTAGGTCGAATTTATAGATTTTCTTTTGACATTAAGCGTGTTAGAAAGATGGGTTGACGTTAATTAACGAAACTGTCATCCATTTGCGCTTGTTGTCCATTTGCGCTTGTTACGCGTAAACTAATAGATTAAAGAAGCGATTTATTTGGGTTAACGACGTAAGTGAAAGAGGGAAACTTCGACGATTTGGTAATGGAAATTCGTTCCGTGTCTCTCGGTCAGCGAATTATTTTGACCCGGATGATTCATCCAATATTTATGTACGATACATTTTCCACGGTGATCTGTGCCGGGGGAGAATCGAATGCTGTAACCCTGGGTAACGGAAAAGACGATTTCACAAGCCAGAAGGGCTGGTCTATAGTCTAGAGGATGACCTATTTTAATCACACGGTCTTTTGGAGGGGGGGGGTGAAATTACGAATCTTCTCTGGTCCAAGAGGTCTTCAGCGAACTTATTCAATTTATTTATTATTCCAGGAAAGCTTTTTATTACTGGGGAAAGGTCGGGTTCTAATTCTTAATTTCCTTAAAATTCTTAAGTATACTTGGTCTGCAGAAAGTGTAGAGTATTCTAAAGAAAAACCTTTTAGAGAAAGCTATATTGTTATGAGTATCTCTAGATTCCAAGGTATTGTAAACAGTACTGTATTTTGGAAAAAAATATAGGTTATATCATAAGCCTATAACCTCTAAGTTTAAAACGCGCATAGCACCGTAAGTACCACCACCGGACGGGCGAAAAAGAAGAAATCAGGCGATAGTATCGGCACCTGGTAGCGATAAATTGAAGCTTCTTCCTTCCCCCTTTCTCTCTCTACGCACCTCTCTCTTACCAAAGCAACTGGCATCATGCATTGCGGGACGCGTTACGTTTCTCTTTGCCGCCACCGGGTGGATTTAGCGCTGTACTTTCGCCAGTAGTTTGCTTGAAACAACACTGCCGATTCAAACTTAGGGTTGATAGGCTTATGGTTATATAGATATTTTATAGAATTTTCTTACAAACATTAAGCAAATCAGAAACATTTCATACACACACGCAATGCTTACACAAATGCTCAGACATGCATACACAAATGCTCAGACATGCATACACAAATGCTCAGACATGCATACACAAATGCTCAGACATGCATACACAAATGCTCAGACATGCATACACAAATGCTCAGACATGCATACACAAATGCTCAGACATGCATACACAAATGCTCAGACATGCATACACAAATGCTCAGACATGCATACACAAATGCTCAGACATGCCTACACAAATGCTCACACATGCCTACACAAATGCTCACACATGCCTACACAAATGCTCAGACATGCCTACACAAATGCTCAGACATGCCTACACAAATGCTCAGACATGCCTACACAAATGCTCAGACATGCCTACACAAATGCTCAGACATGCCTACACAAATGCTCAGACATGCCTACACAAATGCTCAGACATGCCTACACAAATGCTCACACATGCCTACACAAATGCTCACACATGCCTACACAAATGCTCAGACATGCCTACACAAATGCTCAGACATGCCTACACAAATGCTCAGACATGCCTACACAAATGCTCAGACATGCCTACACAAATGCTCAGACATGCCTACACAAATGCTCAGACATGCCTACACAAATGCTCACACATGCCTACACAAATGCTCACACATGCCTACACAAATGCTCACACATGCCTACACAAATGCTCACACATGCCTACACAAATGCTCACACATGCCTACACAAACCGTATCAAAGGGGATGATTCTTTGGAGTTTTGGAAGGTTATTTTTCGTCTAGCGTTAAATTGTGGTACATGAAAGTTAAGAGAGGGTATTAAGTTCGAAAATAACTACCTTCAGAGAGAACCAAGCTTTTATAACAGTCAATTTTATGTTCCGATTGCACAAGTCATTGTTATACTTCCAAAGCAAATTTTTCTTAACTTTGAATTTAATTTCTATAGGCCTTGGCTGCTCAGTCCATTTCTAAGAATCAAAGTGAATATAATAAGTGATTTTTTCTCCAAAGGATTTTCCCCCTTTCTAAGGTTGTATAGGAACTTTATTTCCAAACTGTATGGTGTTCTTACTTAGCTTCGTAAGCCCGTATTGCCTTCGAGAATAAGATCGTTGATAGCCAGTAAGCATCGTTAAAGTTTCACTGCTGGCTTTGTTTACTTCCAAAGTAACTCGTTAGTAATTCTTGGCAAATTTTATGGTTTTTCCAACAAGGATTATACAATGGCCCCCGGATAATAACAAGACAGCCTAAATAAAATATAACTTTTAAATTATATCCCAAACAATTCCTGGACCTTTTTCATGGGAGCTTATTGGATAAAAGTTTAATTCATTTTAAGCAAAATTAATGTTTCATGAACAACACACTAGGGAAAAGTAACTTATTTAGGTTGCTGAGAGCTTGGAGGAACTATAGTTCCTCCAAGCTGAGAGCATACGAGCCTCTCTTCCAAATCCGCTGGCGTAACATTTTTGATAGAAAAAAATCCGAGGGGTAGCCACTTGGAAAAAAAATTGTACACCAGATTTGTGATTTCCAAATATTTTCGATATTTCTTAAATATTTCCCGTATTTCTTAAATATTTCCCGTATTTCTCAATTATTTCCGATATTTCTAAAATATTTCCAGTAATTCTCAATTATTTCCGGTATTTCTTAAATATTTCCGATAATTTTAATATTTCCGATATATCTGAAATATTTCTAGTATTTCTCAATTATTTCCAGTATTTCTCAAATATTTCCGTTATTTCTCAAATATTTCCGGTATTTATCAAATATTTCCGGTATTTATCAAATATTTCCGGTATTTATCAAATATTTCCGGTATTTATCAAATATTTCCGGTATTTATCAAATATTTCCGGTATTTATCAAATATTTCCGGTATTTATCAAATATTTCCGGTATTTATCAAATATTTCCGGTATTTATCAAATATTTCCGATATTTATCAAATATTTCCGATATTTATAATATTTCCGGTATTTATAATATTTCCGGTATTTATAATATTTCCGATATTTATAATATTTCCGATATTTATAATATTTCCGGTATTTATAATATTTCCGGTATTTATAATATTTCCGATATTTATAATATTTCCGATATTTATAATATTTCCGATATTTATAATATTTCCGATATTTATAATATTTCCGATATTTATAATATTTCCGATATTTATAATATTTCCGATATTTATAATATTTCCGATATTTATAATATTTCCGATATTTATAATATTTCCGATATTTATAATATTTCCGATATTTATAATATTTCCGATATTTATAATATTTCCGATATTTATAATATTTCCGATATTTATAATATTTCCGATATTTATAATATTTCCGATATTTCTTGTGGATTGCTAGATTTCCGGAAATAATTATTTTGATTTCTCGCTATTTGTACACCATATTTCTTAAGTGGCTACCCCCTCGAAAAACTTCCTATAAAATCAAGAAAATAAAATCTCAGCAAAGAGTTTCGAGTTACGCAATCACTCTACGACAGACTATCATTAACCACAATCGTTCAGTGTCATACTTATGTTATTATGTTACTTAAAGAGTAAAATGCCAATTATTCGTAACCACCTAAATTTTCTTATTAAACGAAGCGCTTACGTTTAAAATTACCAATTTTAAAGTTTCGTTGCTTTTCGTTAATTATAAATAATTAGTAGAACGCCAGATCAATTGGAATTTTAGCGTGGTGATTAACGTCATTGACTAAGTTTTTTATCATTGGCCGCTATCCCCAATATAGAGTTTAGGCTTGGATACAAAATGTAGATGCTACTGATAACGTGGCCGAAACCGAAAAATCTCATATATTGAAAAATGAGATTATATTACTGAATTTTTACGCGGATGCTTCCGTGGTTTTAGAGCATGCACTAACAATTGTAAGTGGACATCGAAATATCTACCAAGGACCTTGGTATGATAGTGGCAAGTATATAGCATATGTAGTGGGGATATAGATGCACAAAAATGTATGTAAAATATGTATAACTAAAAGAAAGAAGCATCAATAAATAAAGAAATAAAATAAGTAAATAATCTACCAGATTCAGTGGGAAAAAAACATCACAAACTAGGCACGATAAAATTATCGTTCCAAATAAAAGCCGCAGCGGGGCACTGCACGTAAATTTAATTTTAACATTAAATAAACCATTAGTCTATAATATTGTTCCATAAGTTTGTCACTGTGTTGAATATTTTACTGAGAGCTAGTAACGGAGTGACGTCATCACAAGAAGAAAATCTCCCCCTAACGAGGCGCTGTCAAAGGCTACGTGAGACGCGTTAGCAAGCGGACGCAAAACGTCGACGAAGCCAGTAATGCAGTCTGTCTTGTGAATAGCTCTCATTAAAACTTTTGCATGTGAATAATTGGAAGTGTCACACTTATGTAATAATATTATCCACTTATGGTAAACTTAACGACGGTATTTCATCAAGTGAGTTACATTTTCGAAAAGCCAATGATCAAATGAACCAGGAAAATATAAAGTAGGCTATAGTTTAGATTCTATTCCGAAAATCTATTTGCAACTTACTCTTTAAGGCCTAATGTGGTTTCCTTGGGTATTATCCTAGCTGATTTTTTTTAATATGAAATATTAAAATTCTGATGCGAAGTATAATTTGTCCTCTCTTCTTTGTAGGCAATGAAAATACTTTCTAAGAAGAAATTGATGCGGAGAGCAGGGATGTACGGTAAAGACCTTTCGTTTTTTTAATTGTGTCGTAATATGAATGTGACAAACGTGTCCCGTCTGTCGCAAAATAGGTAGGTTACCACCGACTCGGGACGGTAAAAAGGCAGTCCGTAATCCTCTGGAACAAGTGTACCGTGAAATTGCCATTCTCAAGAAGCTCAACCATCCGAACGTGGTTAAGCTGGTCGAAGTGTTGGATGACCCATCCGAAGACAATCTTTACATGGGTAAATCAAAAGCTTTCTATTCATAATGTGTGACGAGGGGCTGACCACTTGCCGTTATCTATTCGCTATGGGTAATCGCTCCATGATCCCCCCCCCCCCCGCCATCGCTTCGTGATGTTCCCACGTCCATCGTTTCGTGATTTTCTCATCCATCGCTTCGTGATTTTTGCCCCTCGATCGCTTCGTGATTTCCCCTTCCATCGCTTCGTGATTTCCCCCTCCATCGCTCCGTGATTTTTCCCCTCCATCGCTTCGTGATTTTTTCCCCTCCATCGCTTCGTGATTTTTTCCCTCCATCGCTTCGTGATTTTCCCCCTCCATCGCTTCGTGATTTTTTCCCCTCCATCGCTTCGTGATTTTTTCCCTCCGTCGCTTCGTGATTTTCCCCCTCCGTCGCTTCGTGATTTTTTCCCCTCCGTCGCTTCGTGATTTTTTCCCCTCCATCGCTTCGTGATTTGCCGCGTCCATCGCTTCGTGATTTCCCCCCTCCATCGCTTCGAACTTTTTTCCCCTCCATCGCTTCGTGATTTCCCCCCTTCCATCGCTTCGTGATTTTTCCCGTCCATCGCTTCGTGATTTTCCCCGTCCATCGCTTCGTGATTTTCCCCGTCAATCGCTTCGTGATTTTCCCCGTCCATCGCTTCGTGATTTCCCCCCTTCCATCGCTTCGTGATTTTTCCCGTCCATCGCTTCGTGATTTTCCCCGTCCATCGCTTCGTGATTTTCCCCGTCAATCGCTTCGTGATTTTCCCCGTCCATCGCTTCGTGATTTCCCCCCTTCCATCGCTTCGTGATTTTTCCCGTCCATCGCTTCGTGATTTTTCCCGTCCATCGCTTCGTGATTTTCCCCGTCCATCGCTTCGTGATTTCCCCCCTTCCATCGCTTCGTGATTTTCCCCGTCCATCGCTTCGTGATTTTCCCCGTCCATCGCTTCGTGATTTTCCCCGTCCATCGCTTCGTGATTTCCCCCCTTCCATCGCTTCGTGATTTTCCCCGTCCATCGCTTCGTGATTTTCCCCGTCCATCGCTTCGTGATTTTCCCCGTCCATCGCTTCGTGATTTCCCCCTCCATCGCTTCGTGATTTGCCGCCTCCATCGCTTCGTGATTTGCCGCCTCCATCGCTTCGTGATTTGCCGCGTCCATCGCTTCGTGATTTGCCGCGTCCATCGCTTCGTGATTTGCCGCGTCCATCGCTTCGTGATTTGCCGCGTCCATCGCTTCGTGATTTGCCGCGTCCATCGCTTCGTGATTTCCCCTCCATCGCTTCGTGATTTTTTCCCCTCCATCGCTTCGTGATTTCCCCCTTCCATCGCTTCGTGATTTCCCCCCTTCCATCGCTTCGTGATTTTCCCCGTCCATCGCTTCGTGATTTTCCCCGTCCATTGCTTCGTGATTTTCCCCGTCCATCGCTTCGTGATTTCCCCCTCCATCGCTTCGTGATTTGCCGCCTCCATCGCTTCGTGATTTGCCGCCTCCATCGCTTCGTGATTTGCCGCCTCCATCGCTTCGTGATTTGCCGCGTCCATCGCTTCGTGATTTGCCGCGTCCATCGCTTCGTGATTTGCCGCGTCCATCGCTTCGTGATTTGCCGCGTCCATCGCTTCGTGATTTGCCGCGTCCATCGCTTCGTGATTTGCCGCGTCCATCGCTTCGTGATTTGCCCTCCATCGCTTCGTGATTTCCCCTCCATCGCTTCGTGATTTTTCCCGTCCATCGCTTCGTGATTTTCCCCGTCCATCGCTTCGTGATTTTCCCCGTCCATCGCTTCGTGATTTTCCCCGTCCATCGCTTCGTGATTTCCCCCCTTCCATCGCTTCGTGATTTTTCCCGTCCATCGCTTCGTGATTTTCCCCGTCCATCGCTTCGTGATTTTCCCCGTCAATCGCTTCGTGATTTTCCCCGTCCATCGCTTCGTGATTTCCCCCCTTCCATCGCTTCGTGATTTTTCCCGTCCATCGCTTCGTGATTTTCCCCGTCCATCGCTTCGTGATTTCCCCCCTTCCATCGCTTCGTGATTTTCCCCGTCCATCGCTTCGTGATTTTCCCCGTCCATCGCTTCGTGATTTTCCCCGTCCATCGCTTCGTGATTTCCCCCCTTCCATCGCTTCGTGATTTTCCCCGTCCATCGCTTCGTGATTTTCCCCGTCCATCGCTTCGTGATTTTCCCCGTCCATCGCTTCGTGATTTCCCCCTCCATCGCTTCGTGATTTGCCGCCTCCATCGCTTCGTGATTTGCCGCCTCCATCGCTTCGTGATTTGCCGCGTCCATCGCTTCGTGATTTGCCGCGTCCATCGCTTCGTGATTTGCCGCGTCCATCGCTTCGTGATTTGCCGCGTCCATCGCTTCGTGATTTGCCGCGTCCATCGCTTCGTGATTTCCCCTCCATCGCTTCGTGATTTTTTCCCCTCCATCGCTTCGTGATTTCCCCCTTCCATCGCTTCGTGATTTCCCCCCTTCCATCGCTTCGTGATTTTCCCCGTCCATCGCTTCGTGATTTTCCCCGTCCATCGCTTCGTGATTTTCCCCGTCCATCGCTTCGTGATTTTCCCCGTCCATCGCTTCGTGATTTGCCGCCTCCATCGCTTCGTGATTTGCCGCCTCCATCGCTTCGTGATTTGCCGCCTCCATCGCTTCGTGATTTGCCGCGTCCATCGCTTCGTGATTTGCCGCGTCCATCGCTTCGTGATTTGCCGCGTCCATCGCTTCGTGATTTGCCGCGTCCATCGCTTCGTGATTTGCCGCGTCCATCGCTTCGTGATTTGCCCTCCATCGCTTCGTGATTTCCCCTCCATCGCTTCGTGATTTTTTCCCCTCCATCGCTTCGTGATTTCCCCCTTCCATCGCTTCGTGATTTCCCCCCTCCATCGCTTCGAACTTTTTTCCCCTCCATCGCTTTGTGATTTTCCCCCCTCGATCGCTTCGTGATTTCCCCCTCGATCGCTTCGTGATTTCCCCCTCGATCGCTTCGTGATTTGCCGCGTCCATCGCTTCGTGATTTGCCGCGTCCATCGCTTCGTGATTTGCCGCGTCCATCGCTTCGTGATTTGCCGCGTCCATCGCTTCGTGATTTGCCGCGTCCATCGCTTCGTGATTTGCCGCGTCCATCGCTTCGTGATTTGCCGCGTCCATCGCTTCGTGATTTGCCGCGTCCATCGCTTCGTGATTTGCCGCGTCCATCGCTTCGTGATTTTTCCCCTCCATCGCTCCGTGATTTTTCCCCTCCATCGCTCCGTGATTTTTCCCCTCCATCGCTCCGTGATTTTTCCCCTCCATCGCTCCGTGATTTTTCCCCTCCATCGCTCCGTGATTTTTCCCCTCCATCGCTCCGTGATTTTTCCCGTCCATCGCTCCGTGATTTGTCCCGTCCATCGCTTCGTGATTTGTCCCGTCCATCGCTTCGTGATTTCCCCCCTTCCATCGCTTCGTGATTTCCCCCCTTCCATCGCTTCGTGATTTGTCCCTTCCATCGCTTCGTGATTTGTCCCTTCCATCGCTCCGTGATTTGTCCCGTCCATCGCTTCGTGATTTGTCCCGTCCATCGCTTCGTGATTTGTCCCGTCCATCGCTTCGTGATTTGTCCCGTCCATCGCTTCGTGATTTGTCCCGTCCATCGCTTCGTGATTTGTCCCGTCCATCGCTTCGTGATTTCCCCCCTTCCATCGCTTCGTGATTTCCCCCCTTCCATCGCTTCGTGATTTCCCCCCTTCCATCGCTTCGTGATTTCCCCCCTTCCATCGCTTCGTGATTTCCCCCCTTCCATCGCTTCGTGATTTCCCCCCTTCCATCGCTTCGTGATTTCCCCCCTTCCATCGCTTCGTGATTTTCCCCCTCCATCGCTTCGAAATTTTTTCCCCTCCATCGCTTCGAAATTTTTTCCCCTCCATCGCTCCGTGATTTTCCCCCTCCATCGCTTCGTGATTTTCCCCCTCCATCGCTTCGTGATTTTCCCCCTCCATCGCTTCGTGATTTCCCCCCTCCTTGATTTTTGTCCGCAATCTCTGTAACCGATGACTGATTACGTAATCGGAGTACAGATAAAAATGAAGTGGTGAGCCCCTCTTCTTGGAGGAGATTTATTTAAAGCAGCATTTCTATTTTAAACTAGTTCTTTATCTTTCACCATTAAACTTATCCATAAATATTATTCTTTTTTGCCGACACCTCGGTCCTTTTGTTAGTTTTCGAACTTCTGGAGAAAGGGTAAGTTTCCTGTTTTTCCTCAAATTTGCCATAAAACGTGCCGCGGCTTACGTCGTAACTTTTTTACTCTTGGGTCGCTACCAACAACCCAATCTTTTTCGCCGGGGACTCTTATGTTTATACAGAGCCGTAATGGAAGTTCCAACTACCGACGTCTTGAGCGAAGAACAAGCCTGGCAATACTTCAGGGACGTTGTTCAAGGAATTGAATACCGTAGGTGTCCCGTTTATTTTTATTTTGGTTAGACCCCTTCTCCCAAGTACCAAGATCCGCTCGTGCAACTGATTAATCAGGGGTGAGATATGGGCCGGATTAAGGACTAGGCCTACTAGGCACATGCCTATGGGACCCACCAATAGAGGGCCCCCACCACGGATGAAATCCAATGGATTTTTCACTGATTCGGTTTAAGATAAAAACATATCAGGCTTGTTGCTTTATTATTCGAAAAATCATTATTCTCGTGACTATTCTCGTGACATAAGCTCAGCTTCGGCACACGTGAATTTGGCGTTTTTATGCTTTCTTTACATTGATCACCACCAAAATCTGTTTTCAATAAATCCGGCACTATTTACGCCCACGCTAACGGGGTGATACTGGGGTATACGGATGGGACACCCGTGGCGGAATTATAACAACCACCCTTTCGAGGATTGTTGCCTCCCAGACGTGTGGGATTACAAAACTACACAACCAGTCCCGGCGGATCGAAGCTACTGAAAACACACATTGGCGAGTGGGTGGCTACTACAAACATTTCGTAGCGCCCTCTGTTGACTAAAAGTAGATTACTTATTTCTTCCAAACTTTAAAAATAAAATACTAATTTTAAAATAATTAATATTCATTATATTACTAGCATTTTTAATTATAAATATTAAATTAATATTGCATATTATGAAAAAATCAATACGAAATAATTGTAATTTTTATAGTAATTTATTTGACTGTTTGTAAATATAAAAGAATTATCACAACATAATAACAAAAGTATGAAAATTACCAAAATTATCAAAGTTTTGTTCAGCACAGAGCCGCTAAAAGTCTAAATATACCCCAGACAAAACATATACTACTACCATAAGTAACATGACACTTCAAATTCTCACAACGCTAATTTTTTAATGATAGCCTGTATCGCCAATGACGATAGTAATCATTAAGGGGCTAAGGACTGACAAAGTAATATACTTTGGAATTAACGATTATATGAGTTAGTTATTTTAAAAATTATGTGACAGACTATCATTAACCGAAATTGTTCAGTGCCATACCTATGTCATTATGTTACTTATGTTACTACCAAAGTACCACTGTTCAGTTGCGAGTCCAAATTAGGTTTGGATGAGAGTGTCAGTATGGAACAAAGGTTTAGTAAGAAAGTTAGCACTTTAACAATGGGAAGTGTCATACCTACAAAGAACTTTTTTCAAGCACAGTTTTCATTTCCATGTAGTTCTACCAATTTGTCTATTTAGTTTTGTAAGAGTCAGATGCCGCCTGGCCGCCATCTAGTGAATGGAATAGAAAGTATTAATAATGGAAATTTTCACAAATACAAAATTTTCAAAATATAAAGCCACTTCAAAAGAATTTTTTATTAACTGAGTTATTTTTAATAATTAATAATGAGTAAAATTTAGAGTGGTTGAATTTCAAATCGACAAAAAAAATTGAAACATTACTTTTTAAGGGTTTTTAAACTAGACTAGTCTAGACGTTTAGTTTTACTTTTGGATTCGACAAAATGAGGTGACAATTCCGCGAAATTTAAATTTGAGAACAATATTAGGCTAATCATGGAATAAACACAATTTTATTTATTTTTCACGGAAAATATTCTAACATAACAACTATAGTAAAATTACAATACGCTTATTTTAAAAGGTGGGTAAAAATGCCGACCCAACCAGCCTAATTGGAATTTATATGAAAGACCAATAAGAAACTTCTGTGTCGTTACACAAAGCTACGCAAGAAAGGAAATTCGTCTCCATATAAATTCCAATTTCGCAGGGTGGGTCGACATTTTTACCCACCTTTTAATATAGGAGTATATCTAAAAAACTACGAAATAATTTATAATTAATTATGAATTATTTCGTAGTTTTTTAGTTATTAAATTACAAAACTTATTCATACGTGATATGCAAATATTATAAAATATAACTTATTTATAAAAATTCATATAATTATAATAATTAAATCAATAATATTTCTGAAAAATGTCTCCTGTTCCGTTCAAGAGATGGCGCTAAGACCTAAAATCAAGACGGACCCTGAAATAGGGCAAGGCGTCGGTATAACAGCATATCAACGAAGCTATAAGCTACAGTTCTTGGTTCTTCCTTGCTTAAATCGGTTCTTTTACCTACTAATATTTTGTTATTTATGGTATTATTGATCCATTGTTTGTTCTCAGTTGCCGCGATGGGTTCTTGAAACTACCTAGCGTGTGGTTATGGGCGCCATTGAAATGTTGAAAGGACAAGAGCTTGTTACTTTTTACGGTTTTCTCTTATGTTCCGGCTAGAATAGTAGTCACCGGGGATTTGGCGAGATGGGAATACAAAACTGTCTACTCTGCTATTCTATTTTCATTTTGGATCCCAGCAAAATAGATGCGATTTTCTCTACATGTATAGAACGGTCGGAAAAGCAACTTTTATTCGCTTCTCTCATCTCCGTTGAAGCGTTTCGTCCCTTTTGTCTAGTTTCTAGCGAGTCCTCTTTCGTTTTTACG
The DNA here is from genome assembly GCF_980474605.1 of Leiobunum rupestre. Classification (NCBI taxonomy): domain Eukaryota; kingdom Metazoa; phylum Arthropoda; class Arachnida; order Opiliones; family Sclerosomatidae; genus Leiobunum; species Leiobunum rupestre. The sequence continues at coordinate 38,625,680 of NC_143394.1, read as the reverse complement.
CTTGCTTGTTCGGCTGAAAAGATCTTTTGCCGGAATAACCCTTTGATTAAAACCAGGGAAATTATACGCGCGTACACTTGGAATGTCTAAAGCTAAGCTGTCACCGTATCGCGAATACAACCGGAGAAACGAAAATAGTGCTTTCAAATGCATTGCCTGTTCAATATCGGATCAAAACGCGCTTCTGTTACTATCGAGTAACAAAGCGTGATAATGTCAAATTTAGCAGAGCTTCGCCAATTTATATGATTAACGAAAGAGCAAATGAAGTAAGTGGAGTGGGGTAATGGTTAACACTTCTCGCAGCGAGAGGAACCCGGTTCGATCCCAGCTTGTGGAACTGAGTTAAAACTCGAGACAACTCCTTCCGCGTAGAGTTTGCAAGTTTTCTCCCCACTGGTGTCAGGGGTTTTCCCCCGAGTTCTTCGGTTTCCCCTTCCCATGAAAACTTGTCGAGGTTAACGGTAATAGTGAGTGTAGGGAGCTGTTGGCTCGCGAGACGTGACGGGCTGGCCACCACAATCCTAGGTAATTTAACTCGGCCACCTGATTAAAGGGAATTAAAAGTTGCAAGATAACTTGGGCCTAAGGTGGTGCCTTGGGTATTAGACTAACTGTTTATTTATTTACTTCTATTCGAGTGAGGGCTTACGGTCGAATAGGCCCCGAGGACCGTGCAGAGGTGGGAGGCACGGGCGAAAGGCCTCACAAGCGCGCATTTTAGGGCCTCATCGCCATGCCCACCCCCTTGGAAATAGGCGAAACTATAAAGTAAATTTGGTCTTAATCAACTTGTTAAAATGGGAAAACCAAATCACGTGACTACCATTTTACAGCCAATTTCGATTCGGTAACTCATGTTCATAGTTGGCCGTGCGACGGTAAAGAAAAAATTATTCCTTTCAAATACACTAAATACTGCAGACAACTAATTAATTTAAACTTTCGTTTACAAAATGGTTTAAATAATAATTATAATTAGGTAATTTAGATGAATCGATCAAAATTTAAACCGCCATTAGCAAAATAAAATGAATAATAGTTGGTATTTCTTAGGATAGATGGCGCTGCAGTTCCCCACAAAGTCACGTGACTAACATCTTTTCAGACCCCCTGGACTTTATAGTTTCGCCTATTTCAGATCGAATGGCTGGTACCCGAAAGGTCTCTGCACGGCCTTGAAAGCACTACGGAGTGAAAAAAATCTCAACTGTAAACTATTCTCGTTTCTATGAGAATCATTAGCCTCCACATTCTTCCATAGACATTCCAAGTTTATCCGATTTAAATATGTATAGTAGATTTCAGCCCAAAGCGGGCATGAATCGAACCCGCGACCTTTGGGTTATATTTCTCGCTTTGTTGCCGTAGCAACTTGAAGCGAAGTCAACTAGATTTTAACAGTCCCTGGACATCCGGTTGTCGTAGCGAGTAATTAATGCAATGGAAGTGACATTGTGAACGAAAGCTAAAGGGTTTGAATCGGTTCTTTTCTAATGGAAACATTCGCGGTGGTTTCATCATAAGACCTTTTCACACGACACATAATTTTCGACTTTGATTCGTGAAACCTGTTGCGTTTAAAAAAGTTGTCGAGAATTCGAGTCTGAACCAGTGAAGAAAATTACTCTTAATTTCTTTAATAAAAATACCTCTCTTGCTTAAAGTATCGTGTGTCTTGCGTAGAATTTTATACGTAGTAATTTATCCATGACTTTTAAAGCCTTCAATGTAAATTAAAAATACCTCTTGTACTATGACACTTTATATTAATAAAAGTATTTAAGATTAATAGTATCATTCGAATTAAATGTAAAAAACCGGTCGTTTTACAAATCTTGTCCCAAAATATTTTCTTCGTGCTGACGGAGCAGCTCAGTTTGCGACGCGTGTTAATTGTATATTGTATTAATTAATTAATTATATATAATTATATAATTTATGATAATTTCCTGTTACAAAGACTGTTTTATGAACGGTTGTTACCGATAAAATTTTTCGTAAATGGAAATTAAATAATAATATAAGCATTTTCTTTTATGAAACCATGTTCACGGTATATGAAGTAAATTGCGTACCTTCCAACTCCGTGACGAAATCAACTTTATAGTAGGGAAAGCAGATTTTGAAACGCGCAGAATTCCTTGAGCGTTTCTCACTATGAAAATCTATAGTTTAGTTTCTCGTGATCACGAGATTTTGTTTCCATGGTAACCATTTCAATACACAAGGAAGAATAGAATTTACCGTATTTTAGCCCATGTGAAATGTTTTTCTATATTCAGGGGCATAATTACGAGTGATTGTTACGTACGCTTATATCAATAGTTGTAGTAAGTCGTAATGTCGTGTACGCATCCACGATTTGGGTGGTAAAATCATTCCTATAAAACGGAGTTTATTCTAAATCGAAAAACTTGGCAACTACCCTAATTAATTTTGTAAGAACTATTTTATATACTTCTGATAATAATAATAAATTTTGAATTAGTTTTCTTTTGTTATTTCCCGCAGTGCACTATCAGAAAATTATTCATCGCGATGTTAAACCGTCAAATTTACTACTTGGAGACGACGGTCGGATTCAGGTAAGACACATCCCTCGTTGACAGTGATGGGCACGCTTCACTCGTTTTAGAGCGGCTCGGATCGTTTCGAGTCAGAATGAGCGGGTATTTTTCATTCAATCGCGGAAGAGCGGAGCTGTTTCTGCATTTAGATATTAGTGAGAGATATGATCGAAGAATCCAAATATTAAGTTTTGTTAAACGATTGGAAGAGCGTCTCTTTCGGTCTGAAGGTGAGCGGTTTTAGCGCTTCTCTTGGTAATAGCAAGAGCAATGCGGAACCATTGAATTGGGAATAATACTGCTAGAATTACAATTACGATATCGGTTGCCAAGGTTACGCGGGACCTGTTCTGATAAGACTGTACGAAATTCATCTTTATAATTAGGTGGTAGCGCCATCTATATTTTGTAAAGTTATATGGCTAAAAATAAATAATTATTAGCTAACTCACCGTAACTTGAGTTAAAAAGGATCATGTTGACAGAATAAAATTATTTTTAAACAACTTCAAAGGTTTGTTTGTTACGAAAAATCATACATTTCAATTTCGCATCAGATTCGCGAAAAAATTCAATTGCAATATAGTTGCCACCACTAGAGACAGATGCCGCCACGGTAGAACGATAAAGTTGATAAAGTCTCCTTTTGGAACGAAATTGGTCACGCGCCAGCCAGATTTAGTTGGACCTCTATTTATTCCCAACTCAATGTGCGGAACTGTCTGTTTCATTCTTAAACTTAATGATAATTAGCCTAAAAACCCGGTTTTTTTGGGCTATAAAATCTTTGCTTTGAAGCCGATTATACACAATTTTAAATTTATTTGGTATTTCTACAATTTTATTTTTGGTTGAAATACTTAATATGATAAAATTATTTAGAGGCTTTCCGTATTTTTAAAGAACTATAATTAGATTTCTATGTTTACTGAGCTAATTGAGGGTGTCAACAGTAATCTATTATTGAGCTTTAGCCGTATTCAGTTAGAAAGAGAGAGAGGTTGCGCTTTATTTAGAAAATTGAGAGAAATAAGAGATGAACTATCAGTAAACAAGTTTGATTTAATTGGGTATCAGATAATGTGGATGAGACAAAAAAAAGTCGGGTTACCACGAGTGGCTCGCGAGCTGAGAATGGATTAAGCGAAATGCCCATCACTGAGGGGTTGAATCGGCTTTAATTGGCTTTAGGCCTCCATTGTCGGGCGAGCGGGAAGCCCAAAGCGGACCCCTTCTCCGGTAACTCAATTTGGAAGGCGCCTATATTCGCAGATAGCCGATTTCGGGGTGTGCAATCAGTTCGAAGGCGTCGACGCTCTCTTGTCGGGAACGACTGGAACTCCTGCTTTCGTCGCTCCGGAAGCGCTACGAGGTATTTATTCGCTTCACTTATTTCCTAATTGTCAGAACCAATTGGCCGATCTCAAAATTACGTCTTTGCGCGACACACACTACCCGTACGTGTTTGGGTCGAGCGGCCTTATTTACCCGCTCTACAGACCCTAGCATGTCGCGCCGTGTTCGCCCACTCCAACAGACCGATGCACGTCTGACAAGGAGAAGATCCCTTCACGAGGATAAAGCCATAAGAGGACGATATTAAAATTTCCCATGTTGAACCAGATGGCGCTAACAGTCGTAACTAGTAAAAATTTTAAATTATTACACGTATGAGAAGGAAGAAGATACTTGCGCGTGGGTAACGCCATTAGAGGACATGTTAAAAATACCCGATACCAAAACAATATGACGCCACCATGTTGAAACTGCGAAAAATATTATTATCGGCCTTTATTAACGAATTGTAATAAGTTGTACTTTGCGCTTGGTTAACGCTATTAGAGGACATGTTTTAAATACCCGATACCAATACAACATGGCGCCACCATGTTGAAACTGCGAAAAATATAATGATTTTCGGGCTTTAACGAATTGTAATAAGTTGTACTTAGTTTTTACATAAAATATCGCTTAAAATAGTGTTAGTTGTGGTTTTGTTTTGTAATTTATCAGTATTTATTCCCTTCCCACCTAAAAGTTTCAATTAGCGCCATCTAGTATAAATTAAAGCATTAAAATCGAACCTCTGAGGGCTTCCTTTTAACTGTTTGTCGCTCTGGAAACAACTTATGAAACGGTCTGTTTTTTTAAGAAGGGACTGATTACGAAACTTCGTAGACAAGGGGTATACTCAGTTACAACCTTAGACAGGTAAACATTCTATTACAATTTCGACGAATTTATCAATACTTATATTTTTACCGATTTTTACTTTTCTCAATTCGGGAAAATAAAGCCAACCCAGTCTTATTTGAAAGTTATTTCTCTATAAGAATGTTTAACTTTCTAAGATTTGAACTGGCATATTTTACATTACTTAGACTTTAATGGTTTTAATTTAACAAACACTGTTTTTTCATGGTTCTTGAAACAGAAACCAACGATACATACAGTGGAAAGGTAAATAACCAATGGCGTCGTTTGACTGAAAGGAAGTTTTAGTCTAGCATTTTTGTTCCATAGGCAATCGATACGTGGGCAATGGGAATCACTCTGTACAGTTTCGTCTACGGTACTGTTCCATTTCACGATAATAACACGTTGGTTTTGTATCACAAGATCAAGAACGAACAATTGTTGTTCCCAGAGACGTAAGAGCGAAATATGATTGCGTAAGTGTATAATTATCTTTCACATAAGTGTGTCAGTTCCCCATCTTCCGCGTGCTTAGATTTTTTAGAATGGCCGCTCATTTGGGTTTGACTTCAAGGGAATATAACTTGCAAACCAAAGTGACATAATTACCAAAAGTGTGTCAATCGGACCTATTTCTTAATGAATGTTACGAGCGAAATACAAGTTGGGAGGGGAGAAGCATAAGTATGCCTTGGGGAGGGAAGGAAGTTAAAACTAACAAATAACGCCTCGTAGTGAAGAACGGAGGAACTAAGTAGCACTGGTCAAAGTTAGTGTACTTTTTGATTTTTGTCGTTCTGTGGAGATGCTATCGCCATCTACCTACGATATAATACCATAGACTAAAAAAAAGATCCAGAAAGGCTTCCATAAATAGTCTTTTATGTGGTCGATCTCTAGCATACGAAAGTACAGGGATTGTCACACTTTTGGTAATTATGTAACTTTTGCTGCAAAGCAATCTTTTTGGAAGAGCCCTTCAAGTTTTCAAATTACCTAGTACAGTGGCGCCAAAGGCAAGAGTGGCCAGAGCCGCAAACGTTGGTGTTCCACACCAAATACCTGAGGTTATATTCCCTTTAAAACGCTTAGGATTGGGGCGTCATAATTTTTTCTCAAGTTCTGCATTTTTCCCACTAGAGAAGTTTATCTTTTTATGTTTTACGTCAATTATACGTCACTCTAAGCATAGCTATCAGACTGTATCAGTCGTAATTTGAACCGACTGACACTATGAAACACTTATGAAAGATAGTTATAGACTTATGGTAGAAGTTGGCCATGTGATATCTCTGTCGATATCTCTGTCTCTAACCCGCAATTTGACATCGGATAGGCCCCCAGTTAGCGACGACCTCAAAAACTTGATGAGTAGAATGTTGCGGAAGGACCCGGCGAACAGAATCAGATTACCTGAAATCAAGGTCAGTCCGAAAGTCGTTTATTTCCATATACAAAAATATAGATTTCAAGCAAGTATCGACAATATTTCTCAGGCTGCAATAGGTACTGAAATTAAATTTAAATAAACCAAAGAATAACACTTAAATATCGAAATCAGAGGACCGCAGAAAATATTTCACCTTAAAGCAAGTGTCGACTCGACGTCAAGTAGCTCTTTTTTCAACAAATGTCGCTACTTTAGTGGAGAGCGTGGTGCCATTAATAGATGGCTCTCCACTAAAGTCGCTTTTTTTCGAAAAATCAGATAGATCCATGGCTATCTCTAATAACAGGGGCCTTTTAATATTACAGGTGGCAATGATAGAGCCGACAGTTGCTTTAAAGGGCCACATAATCGTTTGTATTTCAAAATCCCAGCTATTAATCACTATGCCTACGTTATTATATAGACTCATGCACGCCTTCCTACAAAATGATTTCATTTTAACGACACGATGACTTGTTTCTTTGCTTCTTATTAAAAAAATATATATATTTGTGGACCTAATAAAGGCTTAACCTTTTTCAATGGGATAAAACAACAATTTATATTAAATCCATTTATACAAATATGTGAAGCTTAAAGAATGTAATTTACACCTAAACCCTATTTTTTTTGGGGGATCTTGACTCTTGAAATCTGAAACCTAGGCAACGGCGTCCGGATGTGAGATAACTAAACTGGCAGAAATTCACAGGTCTTAATAATAACGTAGGCAACGCAGGGGCATATTAACCATTAGGCAGAGTAGGCACGTGCCTAAGGCGGCATTTTTCTAGGGGCGCCAAAACTCTGATAAAGCCCCACGGTCCAAGTACTTGGCTTGCCCCTACTTAACTGACCAACCCGTTAGACAATGCCAATAGGCTTCATGCGTAGTTTAAATTTTGGTAATAAGTATCGCCGCCTCCCGACCGAGTTTTAAATTAAATAAATGAAAGCTGTCTGCTCGTTCAAAATTATCTCTGCATAAAAGCTGAAAGTTCAACCGGAAAGCCTAGAAATTAACAAGTCGGCCCAGGCCATAATATTAGTTCCACATCAGTGTATTAGAGTGGACAAATATATACACCCTTAGTAGACACAGGTAGGCAAACTAATACAAAAGCCAATGAGGCTACGTGATTTATTATCTTTTTATAAATAAATTGCCACCCTAAGTTAAAGAGTGGATGCCGCCCACACTTATTTATTACTTCTGACCATACACGGCTTCGATAAGAAAGTGCCACACTTCTTACTTTTGACCAAACACGGTTTCGATAAGAAAGTGCCACACTTCTTACTTTTGACCAAACACGGTTTCGATAAGAAAGTGCCACACTTATTATCCCCAGTCCGACCCGCAGACCGCACCGTCAGCGGGGCCTCGCGATTCAGGGGCGAGGGAGAAAATTGACGGGCGAAAAAGCCTATGTGATACGAAAAGAGAACGGAATATGGTTGTCCGCAAATCCCCAGTCCGACCCGCAGACCGCACCGTCAGCGGGGCCTCGCGATTCAGGGGCGAGGGAGAAAATTGACGGGCGAAAAAGCCTATGTGATACGAAAAGAGAACGGAATATGGTTGTCCGCAAATCCCCAGCCTGACCCGCAGACCGCACCGTCAGCGGGGCTTCGCGATTCAGGGGCGAGGGAGAAAATTGACGGGCGAAAAAGCCTATGTGATACGAAAAGAGAACGGAATATGGTTGTCCGCAAATCCCCAGTCCGATCCGCAGGCTGCACCGTCAGCGGCGCGCTCTCCTGCCTTTACGGGCACTACTAGTTAACAATCTACTTGTCCCGCTTTCGAGTAAACGCAAAATTTCGTCCCGCCCCCAATGGAAGAAAAAAACTGTTCAACGGTAAAATTTCAAGCGATTGTTTATTGAAGACGGCGTGGCTAGGTTGGTAGGCTGTGGGGTTTTTTAGAGTTTACGCGGCGAGCGGCTGTCTGTGTACGTGCCCCGGCCAGGCCAGCAATATAAATTATATTAATAAATTATTTTTCGCAGCTCCATCTACCGTGTCGTCGCTTTTCCACAACAAACACACAAACACACAAACACACAAACACACAAACACACAAACACACAAACACACAAACACACAAACACACAAACACACAAACAACACTTAACGACAATCCGTCCATAGCAATAGTCCCACTTCGATATATATATCTCGATGTGGAACTAAAAAGGGTGTATGCTATTTCTTCACATATTTAGTTTAAGAATATTTAGGTAGATGGCGCTATATTTCCTAAGCTCGAAGCCTATAGGTGCAAAATGCCAGAGAGAAAGGGTTATTTTCGGTCCCGACTCCCAAGTTTGTTATGCTCCACCAAGGATCCTATTTGTTAGAAGGATATGAGGCGACAGACGAAAAATGGCAGCGCCGTTGGTGGGTCATGCGCGATAGAGAATCAGTCTTTAGATTCCGTCAAGGACAAAACATGGAATAAGCACCGCCAAAATTTGTCCTTGAGGGAATAGAAACAAGACGTCCCACGTTTAGAGGCTCTCTTAATATCGACGGCGCTGCCAGCGTTTCGAAAACACGGGCTGGCCGGAGGGCTACCTGGCTCCACAACGGTTTTCTGTCGCCATTATTATTTTCGATATTCCGTATTTTAGTATACATGGCCACCAATAGGTGGTAGGGAAGTCGCTTTTCGGTTTGAATTGTTGGAACGTGCTTCCACCTAGAAGCGCTTTCCGGAAAAATTGCCTTTTTTTTCTTCTATTTTTGATAGTCGAGACTCTCAATGAAGGATTTATTTTGTTTGCGTGCATTAGGAACACGTGTGGGTGACGAAAGGCGGTCTGTTCCCTCTGCCCTCGGAGGAAGAGAACTGCGTGCTGATTGAAGTGACGGAGGAGGAGATCGAGCAATGCATTACGTCGATTCCGAAACTGGACACGCTCGTGAGACCGTTGGTCGCTGTCGTGGCATGACGTGTTGTTGCGTGACGTTTCGTCATGTCTGTCCTTCGATATCTAGTTTTGGTTTTATTTTTTTATACATTCGTCCGGTCGTTTTGAGTCGCTCGTACGTCGTAGAAGTTCTATCATTTATTAGCGTATCACCTTTGGTTGGCGTAATTTGTTTCATTAGCGAGGTAGAACGCGAAGCTTGCCCGTGTGTCAAATGTATTATTTCGCTAGTCGCCTTCGCTTGTATATTTGAAATGCGGGAAAAGTCTAGTCGAACCGCTTTATCGCAGATTCTGGTGAAAAGCATGCTGAAGAACCACTCTTTTGGAAACCCATTCCGCGAAGTCGCCACTTTCTTCCGTGGACATTTGAAGCGCGCCGGACGTTCCAATTCCGCTCCGTCGTCTTACGAATTCTTCGTCGAACGGTAAGTCCAGATTTTCCATCCAAAGAAACGATATCATACCGAGAACCCATTTAGGTTAACTATAAACTACGAGTCTACCTTCCAGTTAGAGGTCGGGGATGGTTAACTTTTATTCAATAGATAAAGCTCTCAAAATTATTCGTAAAATGTTTTGATCAAGTAATTTATATTTATGTATTATCCGATTAATTTTTTCGATAAATTTGTAAAATTAATCGGAAAAAAGACGTTTTTTTCGATAAAAAGCTCAAATTTTACGAATAATACATGTTTTTTAATCATTTTCCGAAATATTATCCGGTAAATTTCTTTGTTTACATTTTTTTCCCAAAAAAAATCAATTTAATCATGGATAATGATTAACCGTTACCGACCTCTACTTCCAGTTCTACATGATGTACGATACGCTCTAAAATGCATAGGTGGCATAGTTGGCATAGTTCCAGCATAGGTCGATTTCCTACCGTAAACATTGCTACTATAGCAAGTAAATAAAGGAGCGGAATCACTATTTATAAGGCATTGTTGTTTTGTATCGGGCATATTCCTTTAATAGGTGTACAGATTTTTAGGAAGAGGTTAGCCCCTAGCGGCATTTTCCAATTGTATAGCGCCGTCACGTCATAAGAACGTCGTCCTATATTTTACGAGGTATTCGATTAATTTAGTGCGTGCAAACTTTAATTAAAGTCGAATTTAATGATTTTTTTCTTCATAATAAACCGCAAGATAGTAGATTCTCAATTATCGAGTCAAGAAAAAAATATTTTAAAAAAAGTTCCCGAAAGGTGGCGTTACTGTTTCAATTCGCATTTCGATTATCAGTCAGTCCTAGGTACTGTACTTGCTTCTTTAAACGGGTCGACTCGTACGTTCTTAGTTCACCAAAATAGGTTTTTGGTAATAGCACAAACCCTTAATGACGTTTCTCTTTTTTTTCACAGCAAAGTTTCTTTGGGATTGGAGAAAGCCCTACCTTCTTTGTCCGAAGTGACCTTGACCAGCTCGGGGGATAAAGAAGCCTGAAAGACTCAATTAAAACCCCACGAATTTGGTGCCTTGTTCCGGGGCTAATGTTAAGGGGATAATGTTTAATCCAAAATAACATCCCTCGACTGAAATACAACGCTCCCTTGCCTTTCCTCCCTCCAAACACGTGCCTCTTAGACGTAAATTGTCGGGAAAAAAATATTTATATTCAAGATAATGGGGGACGATAACTGTATTTACTCTCCCCGAAGGTCAAAAACGCGATATTTATCCCCCAAATCCCCGTTGCCATCCCACGAATGCGGATGCTTACAATCGCGTGGTTTACGCCATGTTAAACTTTATAGATAGCGTTGTCAGACCTTGGAGAAATAATAACTTCGGGAGTAGGTGAACGGGTGGGGAGTTCGGTTTCAGCAGCGGCTGGTGTCCCGCCCTCAATGAGGGGCTCAAACGTTTTTGGCGCTATCGGTATGCGATTGAGATAACTAAGGCAAAAAAAGAATTTAGTTGCCTTAATCGCTTAGAGATGGAGCCAAGGGCGTTTCAATCAATGCGCTTGACAGCCACTGATGACACAGAGCTCCCCACCCATTCGCTACTCCCGCGGGCTTTATTCCTCCGATGTCAGATCTAGTTTGGAATCTATTTTAAGTAAATATAAAATTTAAGATATTTCGAAGCGTATGTAAATAGCTGATTTTTAAAAACTCTCTTTCCTAACTACGTGAATATTTTATTTATTAATTTAAATGGCTTTATTTGACGCCCGATCTAAAGTAGGATTAGATGCGGAATTAAATGTTTTTATTAAAAGTTTCATCTTTCGAATGGTGCTTCCTCTAATGAACTTATTGGAGTATTATAAGTTTGTCTAGAATACCAACTTTCCACGTGCCAAATCTAGGCAGAATATATTCCGTTTCAAAAATAATGTTTAAAATATCGTTCATAGCTTAAAATTAACCCGACAGTTTTATACAAATTTAAAAACTGAAAAAAATTGTGACTTTTGCCGGAGTTAAAAAAGTCATCATCATTCGGAAATTGAGAAATGCATTTCTTGGTGGCAGAAATTCACGTATCATTTCCCTCAATTGCATTAGTGAAAAAATGTAATAGATCGATGCACATTTGAGAAGGGAGAAGATCGTTTTACAGGGGTAACTCCATTTGAGGTTCGATTTTTAAACTAGCGAAGTCTTACAAGGTAACGCCTCCAGTCTGAAGCAGTGAACAGGGGAAATGATTTTTTCCTCGAAATTTTAACGAGTTGTTCATAGTTTTTCTAAGAATTGAGTAATAATTTATGCATTTCTCGGCAAAACGTTTTAATTATCACCATCTACCGTAAATAAAATTATTGAAATCGAACCTCTTTAAAAATTTTCTCTAAATGTTTGTTTCCCCGTAAGCCATTCGTGAATCGGTCTAATCTAATTGTATAATGTTACTTTACCTTCAAAAAATGAATCGGAACATGATGATACGATACCTTACACCAAAGTTACCTTACTGCATTTTACGTTTCATTTTCGATAGTGTAAATCTACACGGCACATTTTCCAAGAATTGATAAAATTTTCGAGACTCTATTACATGATGGGAGCTTTGCTCAAAATGTTTAAATCGCATAGTTGAGAGAAAATATATTTGTTATCTATGCACACTTTTAAACTTTAAGCTATATGTATAAGGTTAACATATTTTGAGACAAACTTCTTTGTAAAAAAAACTGTATAATCTATCCAATTGTATAAGCTCAACTTTCAAAACTATTACTGGGCCCCAGTTACCCGCTAGTGCTAGCAAAGGCAGGGGCTACGGCATAGAATGAACAATATTTCCCGCCTTTATCAACACTAACAAGTAAGCAACGACCCTACTCAATTTAGTTTCAAAATGGAGTTATCGAGGCAATGCCAAACATTTATTAAAAATACTCTTTGTAAAATAAGGCTTATAAACTCTTTTATTACAACAAGCACATTTTTCCACTCGTCAAAATAAGCTATTGGAATTAAATTTTATTGAAAATAATCTACGAAATAGTCTTCTTTCAATTTAACCAACACAAATTTTCACCTACTAATTTTCGGAATTTACTTATTGTCTTTGAAAATTGATGGTGAAGTAAAGACAAAAATAATCAAACCATGAATACGTTACTTTTTACCATGCACGAATATCGAATTATGTAATTATGTCTGCCATCTACGGTATGGCGGTGGTTAACTGCATTTTAACCGGCTAAGAAAGTTACGGGTTATTGTTACTAGAACAAAATGAATGGATAATCATAAATAAAGGTATTTGCGGCTAGATTTTTTTACCTATTTATTTTCATTCAGAACTTGTCGATATTTCTGATTTGACAACGTATACTGGCGGGAAAATTAAGGCCTTGTCTATAATTGGATTTCATGGCGTTCATGGCCTGAAATATTAAGACGTACGTAGTGATAGGGCGGACGAGACATTTTTGTTTTTAACGCGGAGGACCACAAGAATCCGAGACTGCATCTTATCCCACTCGGATGAAGTAAATCGGTCCGTCAGAGAGCGTGATAATGGAATTTCCCGATTAGACACTTTGTGGTGACTCTAAATTTTAAATAAATGTATAGCTAGGCGCGACAAACACAGCACCCCACACAAGGAGAACGCAACCCGTCAAAAGTCGTGCATTTTCTCATGTACAGTTTTCATTGTTTAGACGCTTTAGCGCCTGCTGCCGTCGGAAGGGGAAAATTTGGAAATTGTCTCCACCCGCCCGTTAAACGTTCAGCGTAAAGGCTCGTCCAATGAAATTTGTACACAACAATGCGTTAGCGTGTTTAAAAGCTAGCTGCGTTCTCCTTGTGTTTATTGCTCCTAGTGTATAGTGATTTTTATTGATCTTTCACTAAAGATGAAACGATATATATCCCGTACGTAGTATTCAATCCAAAATTAATTTTTCATAAAATCCATCAATTTTCAAATTAATAAATATTAGTTCTCTGCTTCAGAACTGTCAGAATGTTGATGATGATTCTAATTTAATAAAACATTAATATTTGCGACTCTTTTTATATGACAGCCTATTTTTTACACAACTTTCTTTTAATATAAACTTGCCTCCACTTCCGTTGCTCCATCACTGACTTCGGAGCAACAGGGATCAAAAAATGTCCAGCAGCAACATCCCAAAATGAAAAGAGAACTACTCCGGGATCTATTCTCGATAGCCCAATAAGACGAGCAACGATTTCAGGAGCAACCTGAAGAAAAACGCCATGCACTCCTCTTCTCGGATCAAGTAATTTGTGTGACGTCATCATTCCGTTAAGAAGGCGAGGCAGTGGCGGCTTAAGGAGGCTGGGTCCCCGGGGCGGCGGCAGTGGTTTGTGACACCCCCCAGGACCGTGCAGAAGTTTTCACGGGTCCGTCTTCTTCAAGTTTAATCGTTCTGATTTGCACCCCCCCCCCTCGAGCTTCTCTGATGGCACCCCCTGCGCGAGGAGAGCAATTTCCACATGGAATTGGAGATAGTATAGCTACCATTTTTGCAAAACAATGTTGGTGAACACGAATCGCAAACCAAATAGTGGCTGCGTTCAGTAAGGCTAACCGTTGAGTAGACGTTGAGTCCGGGCTATACGCTTTGCTCGTTTCCGGTTGTGACGTCACGTTGCCCGTCCGTTGAACAACGAAGTCATCGTCTGTAAGAGCAGGTTATTTCGTTGCTCAACGGTCACGGGACGTCCCAGCACGGAGGTAGGCTAGATGCAGACGCCGCAACAGACGATATTTAAAAAAATTTACAACAAGCGTAAAAAGCGTTCAACAAAATCCTACGTCACGTTTAGTAACGGTCTCAACGAAACTAATTTCTTCAGATATTTCGTTGAGCGTTACTGAACGTAGCCAGTTGCTCCGTGCACATAGATTAAATATTTTCACAACGTGTCGGCCATACAAACGCTTTCATTGACCAAATTTTTGAAATGTTTTTTTTTACAACCGAGGCTTAGTTCCAAATATTTAAATGTTTATATTAAAATTAAAATAAATTGAAATTTTTTGTAGAAGATGTGTTTTTTAAGAAGTAATTTTCTTCACCGGTTAAAGCGCCAAATCTCCACAATTTTAGGTCGAGCATGTGAGCGAAAACGCAACGTATATAGGGACTTGGCAGCATGACGTATATAATACGTCACCCATTATTTTTCCATTTAGAAAAAAAGAATACCATCATGGCGGCCATAGGCGAAGGTACGGTGCGGCGTGACGTCATGCTGCCAAGTTCCAATTGCGAACAAAAGTCGAAAACTGTGCACACCAACAAAGTAAAGAGGTTGACGGTAATAGTTAGTATAGGGAGTTGTGGGCTCACGTGGCTTGCCACCACCCTCCTACGCATTGTAACCCGGCCACTTGAATTAATGGCTTTAAAATTCGCTTGATGACTTAGTCCTAAGGTGGTGCCTGGGGTATTACAAATAATAAAAATAATTAAATCATGGAAATTTTTTAATCTTTCTATAAAGTAATGTGGCCTTCTTGTTTTGATGTTTCTTTTACGTCACTGTCTCCTACTTTTACAAATCTAGGAGCTACGATTATACTAATAAAGCTCTGTCTTGTGACGTCAGAGAAACATTTTATATTTATATTCTTTGTTAAATTTATTTTATAAAAACGTCTATTAAACCAAAAATATAAATTTTTAAATGTTTCTTATTGCCAGCCGCCATAAAACTAACAAATAGACGTTACACGATCCACAAGATACTAGTTCCTCATATGGTTTACGAAGAATGATATTAGCGTTTCTATATCAACCTTTGTCGCGAAAGAAAACTATACCAAGGATCCTATGTGTTAGAAGGATAGGTAACCCTCCGGCCAACCCGTGTTTTCAAAACGCCGGCAGCGCCGTCGATATTAAGAGTGTCTAAACGTGGGACTTGTTGTTTCTACTCCCTCAAGGACAAATTTTGGCGGCGCTGCCATTTTTCGTCCCTCCCCCTGTAGCACATAAAGTCGTTTTAGGGTCGGGGTACGGTCGAAAAGTCGCTTTATAATCGACGACCAAATGCCGACCTAAAAACGTCCGAACGTTTTTCTACACTAAGACCGTAAATCTTTTTTAGGGACTATTTATGGTCGGTATGCCGACCATTATTCGACTTAAAATAGACCTTACATTTAATTATTACCCCTGTGGCACAAAGGGTCGATTTAAGGTCGCGCTTTGCCAATTAATCGCACAAAACTGTGAAACTTTGGCGATTTAATAAAACAAATTGAAATATTTTTAAAATAACTTCCTTTCTGTATTATATTTTTTCGAAAAAGATAATATATTCAATCTGAGAATGTTTCCTTATTAAAAATCTCTCAGCTCAAGTAGGTTACATTCGTATAGCTAAATATGTTAGGCTAAGATATTATTAATGAAGATTTATTCGTTACTTTTACTAAGCCCGAAGAAACTCTAGAACTCTGTATTCTAGATTCATGAGCTTTCCGATTGACGGAAATAAACTCATTGTTTCACTCTCATTCATGGGACTTGACCAACTACATACATGTATATAGCTATTTATAATACTATATTTACGGTTTTATTTGGTCATTTTCAGTCACTTAAAATATCAAAAAATAAGTCGTTTCGACGAAATTACACAGTACATTCTAAGTCGGGATGACGTCGTTTCGCAGTCGGTTCTTAGGTCTATTAAAAGGCGGTAAAGAGTCGACATTTGGACCCTAAATCCAAAGGTCGGCCGACCGTTGGCCGACTTTAGTGTTTAGTACCTTTTGCCGACGTCGGCCCGACTCTAATTTGCTACAGGGGTCACCTCATATCCTTCTAACATATAGGATCCTTGACTATACCTTTCATTTTTAACAGGCGGCCGACCTTTAGTTCCATTGTATAGTCTCTGAAGATTTCTTTTGCCTGTCCTTTCTTAAGCTTATCGTCTTTTTATATTGTCCGACCTAGAAAACGTTCCCTACGAAGAAAAAAGCCACGTGGCTCGATCCGTATGTCAGTGTCACACCGGGTCGTGTGGAAGGGCTGAAGAGGGCCTTTCTTTATTGGACAGAGCCGTACTCTGGTCAGTGGCGCACTCACTTGAAGTGACTATTTATTAATTGCGTAATATGATAACACATTTTAAAATCAAAGAAACAATTAAGTTGTGTTTTGCAAATAAAGGTGAAATTACACAATCAATTGTATTCTTTTTTAATTATTCGATATGAAAGGTACTCTACGAAATGGCAAAAAGTTCTTCTTGAAAAATGACTTAAAATTTTAATTAAAAACCACGCGCATGTTATCGCTTCGAGATTTGGATTTGTCAAAGTAAATTAAATTGAAAAAAGTTATTATTAAAAAAATGCATTCAAAGGACCTTTTTATAAAGTATACCCATAATCGTTGGAAACATTTTCAAGCTAAGCTCATCTTCCCCTTTTAAAAATTCGACCATTGAAATGCTCTAGATAAAAATAATTATATTGCATATTATCTAAATTATTCCCGTTTTGTTTAAAGGCAGAAGAACAAATATATATTCGAATAAGACGTGGGAGAGGGGGATTAATTCGAATGTCCCTCTTTTCGCGGAGAATGAATGAATGATTTTATTTGGTTTTCGTATAAAAACGGACCCCTTTAACAACAGGGCAGCTCCGCTAGGGGGAGCTCAACCAGCATTTTTTTTAATCAAATATATATTGAAATTACAGAGATTAAGATATTAAAATATTAAATAGCTAGATTCAAATTTAATTCCGTACTTAAAAGCTCACGTATCAGCATCGCGTAAACCTTGTATAACACTGAGGTAACGGCTATTGGCCTATACGAGCTCAATTCCTCCTCCGGTTTGTACGTCTTTTCCCTTATGGATGAGAGTAACTCTCGCTTCACTCCACTCTTTCGGGATATTCCTCTCTTCACGGCCCCCATAGGGATTGTCTTGCTAAAGGACACAGAGATTTCAAACCTTCCGCGTATACTCCGTTCGAGCCCACCGCTTTTCCCGAATGTAACTTCCGTAGTACCAATTTCAATTGGTCTTTGGAGAAGCTGTCCCCCATGATATCTATTGAAACTGGATTTGGGTATATTTCAACGCTTTCTGCTTGTTGAGATGATGACATGGTCGATAATAATTCAGTTTCAAGATCACAGACGTACTCTTTTTCTGAGCCAGCGCTTTCCGATGTGCTCTACACGTTACCCTTCTCTTAGTAATCGCCATCTTTTTTTCAGCGTCCCACCAGCTTTTAAGACATTTCTCTCGACTCTCACGATTACGGTTACTTTCCCGTCATGGCCGATTTGATTGCGTCAACAAACTCTACGTAAGAGCACTTGTTTTCCGACGATGCCGCCCAGTTTTCTATTTTCTGAATATAATTAGCCATTTTCTCTGAGTCGGAGAAGTCCCAAAAGAAACGCGTAGTACCAGCTTCAGATTTACATTGCGGGGTTGGAGTACTTGTAGCTCCAGATCCCGCCAACAAGGCACGTGTCGTATTCATGTTATGGTCGCTTCCCAAACTGTTTGAATAATTTTCATCAACAGAGATCGAGAAAACGCTAGGTACAAGATTTTCACTGAATAATACATAATGGATAGTTGAGCTTGGACCCTTTCTCTGCCACGTTGTTTTTATATCGCAGACAATCATGAGATTCCAATTACCAAACCAGTGAGAGAGCTAAGCTCCTTCAACAATCTCCTATTTCCATTATATTTTCCATCTAGTTCAACAATATGGTCATTCATATCTCCCAATACAAATACTTTCTCCTTCCCGGCAACTCTCCATTCTTGAATGTCCTGCGACATACAGCCATAAATTTGCCTATTCCATTCCGTCGAGGTACATGTATTTCCCAAGCCACAGTAAACAATTCCGAAGACGAGTTCCGGGTAATCTTCAAAGCCGACCCACATGTGCTCGTGACACTTTTTCAAAAGGACCAAACAACTCAATTTAGATAATATGTAAATTCCACCGCACTATTTTTCCTCTTTTTTCTATTTAAATTAAAATATTTTGAATTAGTAGGTAGACTTAGCAATTCCTCCTCTATCAAATGTGTTTCGGCCACAGCCACAAAATCATAATTTTGGGAAATAACAATATCAGAGCATTATAAGTCGCTACATAACTTTGGCCTAAGGTGGTGCCTTGGGTATTAGCCTAGCTGATTATTATTATTATTATTATTATTATTATGACCATTAACGATATCTCGCCGAGATACAAATTATTCAAATTAGCTTTCCATTTCCATTTCCTTAGTCCCCTCTTCCGATGCCGTCTTATCACGCTATTGACTACTACCAAGAATGTATTGAAGTTACTAAGAATATTGGACTACAGGATTCTGATTCCCATCCTCGCAGCCTTTGTAGCTTAAATTCGTCTGCTTTCCAATTCAAGTTTGCTATATGGTATAACCTTGAATGCGCCTTAAATGCAGACGAACTTTCTCCACAAAAGCTGTGAGGATGGTACCAGGGGTTAATGCTATGCTCAAATATTCTTAGTAACTTAAATACATTCTTGCTACTACTACTTTGATCTAGTCTCAATATTTTCAACAGATCCTACACTCTTAAAACAGTTGGGTTAAAATCGACCCAAAATGGGTTATTTTTGTAACCCAACGCTGGGTCAGTATTTACCCTACCCTTTTTTGGGTTATTTAAATTTCAACCCAGAAATGGTTAGAACTTGCAACCCAAAGTTGGGTTGTTACGTTTTAACCCACAGTTGGGTAACAAGAATAACATTTACTGGGTTATTTTTCGTAACCCAAAACTGTGTTAATATCTAAAACAACCCATTTTGGGTTGCAATAATAACCCAATTTGGGCTCTTTTTTAAACTGAAACACCCCATTTTTGGTTGCAATAATAACCCAATTTGGGCTCTTTTTTAAACTGAAACACCCCATTTTTGGTTGCAATAATAACCCAATTTGGGCTCTTTTTTAAACTGAAACACCCCATTTTTAGTTGCAATAGTAACCCATTTTCGGCTTTTATTTACCCAAACCACCCATTGGTTACAATAATAGTCCTATTTAAGGTCTTTTTTAAATTTTAATCCATAACTGGGTTAATATCCCATCAATAACAGCCCAATTTTGGTTGCCTTACAAAACAAAACTCTGAAGGAATCCATATTTGGGTTACAAAGGGACACAAATATAGTTGGTTTCCAAACTATATATAAAATAGTCATAATACTGGACCTGTATTTACTGACATTTAGCTTAAAAATACACTCATTTAGTTTATATATACCGAAACTTTGTAACCTTCTTAGTAAAAGAATCAGAACTATCTCTGATTCACCTAAAAGAATCCTTTCTAGCCTAAGCAGGTATAACCTAGCCCGTTCATCTACCCTTTGTGAATACAAAAAATAAATACCAAACTCAATCACTTAGGAAATTTTTTTATTTTCAAAATGTTGTTGTAAATAGTTAAATTATGACATTATTGTATTTTAAAAATTATATTGTTCTTTGGTTTTTTTAAGTTAAAATTTTAACTCAACAGAACTATTATGTTACAAATTTTTAAGAAACCAGTATTTTACCACAACTGTCAGCAAAATACTAATATTAAACTGTGGTAAAACAAATTAAAAATTTTTTATTACAAAACTTAAAAAACATATAAACCATATGAAAAAGAATTTGACTTAAAACTGCTTTTTGCTTCACAAATTATAAAAAGTTCAGCCTCGCTATACAGGGTCTTTTTTTTTGCTCGGAAAAGTGTTTTTTTTTCAAAAACTAATGATAGTACCGATTTCAAATTTGGAAGGTCAATTCTCTATACCGGGGGACATCAGTTTGAGAAATTTGAGCGTTTTCGGTAATGTTTTTCACCAATTTTGAAAAATTATTTTTCGACCACTAGGTGCGAGATAAAAAATTTCTATTATAAAGTTGTAGGCCGTCATCGAACGCCCTTAAAAATTGTTCACTCGACGAAAAACAATTTATTTATCAGTGAAAATTCGAGCTTGAAAAATTTACAAGTTGGTGAAGCCAAATTACGATTGTTTGAAACGATAATTGAAACCGAATTACCTAATCCAGTTGAAACTTTGGTTAAAAAAACGACCGGATTTAAAAAACACGAGGCTATAGGTCAATCCTAAACATGCATTGGGTATTTAAAGGAAAACTTTGGGAGATTATTATCAGTGTTTGATAATATTTCGAACAATGCCTCGTTATTCAGTAGCTGAGCGTACCGAGATAGTTGCCATTTACTATGGAGAAGCAGCGCAAAACCTTAGAAGAGTGACTGAAATCTTCGCAGAAAGACATCCAAATGGAGCACCATCTGTAAATACAGTAAGACGAGCAATTCACGATTTCAATCAATTTGGTAACTTGCAACCTAGGTTTCGCGGATTGGGTCAACCGGATTTAGACTTCGAGAACAATGTACTCGCGTACTTTGTGGCATATCCTCGTCACAGTTGCGCTAACGCCGCTGCTGATTTGGGTTGTTCTGCAAATCGTGTGTGGAAAATTCTTCGTAAGAATCGCTATCACCCATACAGAGCTACGCTCCACCAAGGACTAATTGACGGAGACCATCAAAGACGTTATGAATTTAGCAACTGGTTACTAAATGCTGTCCAAGAAGATAGACAATTTTTGCGCCATGTTTTGTTCTCCGACGAAGCGTCATTTTCTAGAGATGGGCCCTTTAATCATCAAAACAGCCATCTTTGGTCTGACATCAACCCACATTGGGGTTTTGAATATCATCACCAGGTTCAATTTGAACGGGTCAATGTTTGGGTTGGACTTGTTGGAAACCGTTTGATTGGTCCCTTTTTCCTGCCGACGAACCTCAACGGCCAAAGGTATTTACATTTTCTACAGAACGAACTGAGTGACGCAATCGACGACCTTCCATTGGCTGAAAGACGTCAGTTGTGGTTTCAGCAAGATGGCGCCCCTCCGCATTTTTCCCGGCAAGTAACTGAGCACCTCAACAACGAGTTTCCTGAAAGGTGGATAGGGAGAAATGGTCCAGTGCATTGGCCAGCAAGGTCACCTGACCTAACACCGCTGGATTATTTTCTCTGGGGATTCGTTAAAGCAAAGGTATACGCCACGCCCATTGAAACTAGGGAGGAACTCATTAGACGAATAATCAGTGCTTGCCGAGACGTCACACCAGAAATGGTAGAGAAAGCGTTTGAGAACTTAATTGTCCGCGCACAAACCTGTGTTGCAGCCAATGGTGATATTATTGAAAATGTTTTGTAAAAATTTATGTGAATAAAATATCTGCATTTAAAAACCAAACGTGTACATTTTTTCAAGTGTGAAAACTCTACTACGTTTGTATTAGACTTGTTCCCTTTTCAATTATCGTTTCAAACAATCGTAATTTGGCTTCACCAACTTGTAAATTTTTCAAGCTCGAATTTTCACTGATAAATAAATTGTTTTTCGTCGAGTGAACAATTTTTAAGGGTTTTCGATGACGGCCTACAACTTTATAATAGAAAGTTTTTATCTCGCACCTAGTGGTCGAAAAATAATTTTTCAAAATTGGTGAAAAACATTACCGAAAACGCTCAAATTTCTCAAACTGATGTCCCCCGGTATAGAGAATTGACCTTCCAAATTTGAAATCGGTACTATAAATAGTTTTTGAAAAAAAACACTTTTCCGAGCAAAAAAAAAGACCCTGTATAAAAGTATATTATCTTTAAAAATAACAATGAAAGACTAGATTTAAAAGTTCAGTGAAATTAGGATTAAAAAAATGAAACTATAATTACGAAAAATTTTAACAAGTTGTTCAACTTATGTGAAAAATATAATTATTACACATTTTGGCTGAATACATCTTAGATTCACGAAAGTTCAGTCTCACAAATTTAGTAATTTTCGTTAATTTAATTACTTAAAAGTTAAATCTCATAAATAAACTGATGTTCACAATGGGCAACAAGTACGAAAACCTCAGTTACTTTTACAAAGGAAATAAACCAAAAATCCTAATTTTTGAGAGCAAGATTTGACTAATTATTTTATAAATAGCAACAATGAGGCTGAATTAGGTCAGAAATAGAGGTATGATATAGAAATTATTTTTCAAAAACATTTATAAAAGTGTTAGTGTGGGAAATATCCATAAAAGTACCAAAACCTCAGTTACTTTTACAAGGGAAAGTAACCAAAAATTCTCATTTTTAAGAGCAGGATTTAACTAATTATTTTATAAATAGCAACAATGAGTCTGAAATAGGTCAGAAATAGAGCTATGGTACTGAATTGATTTAAAAAACAATTATAAAAGTGTTAGTGTGGGCAATAACCATAAAAGTACCAAAACCTCAGTTACTTTTACAATAGAAAGTAACCAAAAATCCTAATTTTTAAGAGCAGGATTTAACTAATAATTTTACAAATAGTAAAAATAAGTTTGAAATAGGTCAGAAATATAGGTATGATAAAAAAAATTATTTTTCAAAAACATTTATAGAAGTGCTAGTCTGTGAAAGTTTCATAAATGTTTCGTATCACCCGTTGTATAACAAGGGATGAAGACCAAAAATCCTCATATTTAAGAGCAGGATTTAACTAATTATTTTATAAATAGCAACAATGAGACTGAAACCATACCTCTATTTCTGACCTATCTCAGACTCACTGTGGCTATTAAATAAATTATTTAAATCCTGCTCTTAAAAATGACAATTTTTGATTTCTTACCCTTGTGAAAGTAACAGAGGTTTTGGTACTTTTATGGATATTGTCCAGCACACTAACACTTTTATAATTTTTTTAAAAATAAATTCAGTACCATACCTCTTTTTCTGACCTATTCCAGACTCATTGTGGGTATTTATAAAATAATTAGTCAAATCCTGCTTATAAAAAGGAGGTTTATGGTCTTCATCCCTTGTTAAATCAACGGGTTTTACGAAACATTTATGAAACTTTCACAGACTAGCACTTCTATAAAGGTTTTTGATAAATAATTTCTATATCATACCTCTATTTCTGACCAATTTCAAACTGATTTTTACTATTAGTAAAATTACTAGTTAAATCCTGCTCTTAAAAATGAGGATTTTTAGTTACTTTCCCTTGTAAAAGTAACTGAGGTTTTGGTACTTTTATGGATATTTCCCACAATAACACTTTTATAAATGTTTTTGAAAAATAATTTCTATATCATACCTCTATTTCTGACCTATTTCAGACTCATTGTGGCTATTTATAAAATAATTAGTCAAATCTTGCTCTTAAAAAGGAGGTTTTTGATCTTCATCCCTTGTTAAATCAACAGGATTTACGAAACATTTATGAAACTTTCACAGACTAGCACTTTTATGGATATTTCTGACACTAAAACTTTTATAAATTTTTTAAAAATCAATTCAGTACCATACTATGGTACTGATTTGATTTTTAAAAAATTATAAAAGTGTTAGCGTGGGAATTACCCATAAACTGTGTTTCATGATTCGGGCAGTTTCATCGCAAAGAGGCCATTAACCAACTGAAATATTTCAATCAGATTATTTTTCTATTAAGCTATGTAGTAGAAATTACATCTTTGAATGTTCCCACTTAAAAGGTACAACTGGTAAAATGACTTGGAGTTAGTAATATATTTTAATTAACCCAATGGCTGTAAATTCGGTTATGCGAAAGTTAATTTTTTTTACTAAACTTCATATTCTAAGAGACCTATTAAATTTGAAAATTAATTTATATATACAAAGTATCAGGTTTAAGAGATAAAAATTTTGACATGTATGAGTAAATAAATTAAAGAGACTTAAACGGTTTTAAATTCACAATATTTTTATTTATAAATATATTACTAACTCTTCAGGGATTTTTACAAGTCTGACGATATAATGGTAAAACTTTGGGACGAAAAACATTTGTGCGCTTAATAGTTAGAAGTTTTACCATTATATCGTCAGACTTGTAAAATTCCCTGAAGAAGGTGGAAGAGTTCCTCCGAAACGTTGGATGTTATAAATAAATATATTGTGAATTTAAAACTGTTTAAGTCTCTTTTAATTAAGTTTTTTCACAATGTGCTTCTCTTCACTTCTATGAGTAATTAGATTGGATATAAATCTCTTTGTGTTTGACCACTTGGGCAGTTTATCGCCAAGAGGTCATAAACAAAGAAATATTGTATGAAATATTTTTGTATTTACCAAGTAGTGTTTTTTGTTCGATATAGTGTACTTTACAACGTAGTTCCAACTTTCTTCAAAACCATCAGATATTCAGCCCCGTTCGCTATTTAGCTTACAAAAATTAAATTTTTCCCAATGGTTGGATAATATATTTCATCTATGATTTTTAAGTTAATTTGGTTATGGTAGATTATCATATTCAATAATTTTAAGAAGACCATACATCTAATTCCACGATCTAGGCGCATTTGGTATATGTAATAGTTTACTTAAACATATATTATACAACGCAATCTGCTTTTGCAATTGGGCAAAGGTCTATTTATTATTATTACTACTTTTTGTTATTCTGGCAACACTTAAGCCTAACACTTTGAAGCATGCATGTTTAGGCTTATTGGGGAAATAACCTTGAATATACCTGTTCATGGATGACTTTTACCCTAAATATATATTATGAAGATGCTGCACAATAAAGTCGTTATACTAATTATCTTCACCGTATAAGGTAAAAAGAATGAAATCAACATTCCCTCACTCGAAAAAACGCTGCTTTCGCGCGAAAAATATGGCGTCGCGCGACTACTGACGCATCGTTACGATAGTGACGTCATAATTAATTTTCCCGCGAATTTTGTAACTCAATTTTGGGTTGTAAGAACATGTGACCCAATATTGGTTAATAACAACCCAGAATGGGTTTAAAAAATAACCAAAGTTTTGGGTTAGACATTTCGACCCAGTTTTTTGACCCAGAACAAAATGTAAGAAAAACCATAACCCAAAACTAGTCAATTTTAGCCATTTTTGGGTTAAAACTAAAACAACCCAAAATATTTAACCCAACTGTTTTAAGAGTGTACCACTCGCACTTGCTCCCTTCGAACTACTCGCTTTCCTCTTTTCATCCATTCACCTCCGCCGTCTCGTTTCTTTTGCAGTTCTTGGTGGAGATCTTTGTCCTCCTGGTATTCTAGTCTGGTAAGATCTCTCGCGATAGTTATTGGGGATCCATCCAATTCTCGCCAATGTTTCGACGCAGCCAAGACTGTATTTCAGCTCGAAATACCGTCCAACGTCACTTTTAGTGGTTGTTAATTTCTGCTTCTCTTTTCTCCCTGACGGTAAGTCTGAACAACTTTTACGTTCTACACTTTAACTTTACCCTCCAACCACTCTTGAAAGACCACGGGTTCCGTTGGTACATCTTCGGGTAGGTTGAAAACGACGATATTTGATCTTCTCCCTTCGCTTATTAAACTCAATTATTTCCAACTTGACCGCCTCTCTCACCTGCTTGTAAACAGCCTTGGTATCCGGGGATTGGAACCCAACGAAATCATCTAAAACCTTTTTTTCAAAATTTCTCATCCTCAGCTCGGTATTATTCGTAGCAACTTCTAACTTCTTCACCACACGCTCTTCACACTCTCTGACAGCATTATCCATTGCTTTCTTAAAATACAGCTGTTGTTCACTTAGCTTCTTGTCAAATAAATCTTCCATCCTTGAAAAAAGTCTTCGGTCATCTGTGGTTTTTGTTGAGGTCCTGACCCTTTGAACGTTCCAAAGTCGCAATCATCCCAGATGCAATACCAATTTAAAAAATAGTCTAAAAATCAGTGAAATGTCATGGAATTCAATTTACTAAAATTTAGGGTAAAATCTTCAAAACATTTTCACAAAATGAGTCCAGGAAAATCTCCAGAGATGGTCAGGGAAAACTTGGAAAAGTCTGGGAATTTGAATGTGAAAAACCCTGCGAGACGTCAGAAACCTCATAGGTTTTTCAGCTGATGCATACTAAGATGCTCGAACCTCTGGGCCGAGTAGTCGACACAGTACATAAGAGGCAGACTCCTCCCCGACCCTACAGGACCTGCAAATAGAATCATCACCAATACCAATCAGATGAAGATTTCTATAAAGAGGGCAGTGACCAGTTAGAATGACAGTAATCAGACTAATACTAGGCCTAGACAGCTAGAGTAACTCGATAGCCCTGCTTCCCGGCGGGAACAGGAATGAGCTCCTTGGCCTGCCTTTGACCTTCCGTCTCAAACCAAAGCTTGAGTTTGACGCTGAGCGAAATTATAAGAAATAAGATTGAGAACCAGGCCTTCGCCCCTTTCGTAGCCAAGGCATCAGCTTTCTCATTACCCTCTATGTCCAGGGACCGAAAAGAGCGGGATTTTTTTGATCCTACCAAGAATAGACAAGAGGTCCAGACAGTTATAAACCAGTTTTGACTAATAGACTAAAGGGGCAGCCTGACTATTCGAATAAATCTGGATAACCTTACCACACAAACTCTTCTTAAAGGGACTTTCAAGGGGGGTTTGAGGGATCGGAAGTCGATTCAAAAAACGGCACTGATACGTCATGAGTGTAACTTTGTAAATTCAACGAACTGCGGTCGAATGGAAGAAATTTCCACCTGAAAAACATTGGCATAAACGCCCAGGCTTTCATCAAATCCTAAAGTAGTATAGAGCCAATAGGCAACTCTTGCGCTAATACCCCAGGTTTTTCCTACAGTGCTCCTAAGTCTCCAAAATGACATTTTATCCTTTTTGGCACTAGAATAAATATGAGGATTCCGCCTGAGTTTGCTGTCTAAAGTCATTCCGAGGTATTTAGCCTCGGCTGACTGAACTAAGATAGACCCAAAACGGGGAATATCGATAAACAAGTTTTGTACTATTTTACGAGTAAAAGGGACAAGCGTACCATTGTTCGGATTAACCGTGAGGTGGACGTCTTTGCACCAGCATTCCACGGTTATGACAATACCAATGTCATTCGCATAGCCAAAGAAGCGGCAGCTATCTTTATCCAGTCTCCACAGTGGTTCATCCACTACCAGGCATAAGGGGGAGATAAAACCCCACCTTGCGGGCAGCCACGACTATAGCGGAGACCATGAGTTAGTCGCCCAGCAGAGTAGCCACTTCTACCCAGTCTGTTAGCATAGACCTGATCCAAAACCCAGTGTGTCATTGATACCAAACCGTTTAACAGCTTTCATTATAACTGCCCCTCAATGCCCAGAAAAACAGCCAGAGCTATTTCCTTGAACTTAATCGCCCTCTCCAGGCAGTTACTCAGTAGCGGCGCCAGCAACAGGCTGGGGTAGGCCTGGGCCTACTTGAAATTTTGGTAGGGGCCTCCAAAAGTCGTCTTAAAGCCGCATTCACACTATCCAACTTTAGTCACCTGACTATGTCTGTCTGACTAGTCAGCCCGACTAGTCAGGTCAGCTTTCGCGTTCGTACTATCCAACTCGTCAGCTTGGTGTTGGATGCGTTTTGTCGGGTAGTTTAGTTCGAACGTTAGACGCATGAGGTCGTTTATATATCATTAACCAATCAGAGAAAGGAAATTTAGGTAGAAGCGGTCTGCTTGTTTTTCTGATTTGGGAATGTTGGCTTTGGCTCAATATTGTGGCTGGTTAAATTTATTGTTTTGAGTGATAGTAAACATGGAGTCTGATGAAAAAAAGAAAATTGCTTTATTAGGTATTGTTTTGATACAGGCTCTTTTTGTTTAGGAGGCATTATTGTCTCAAGGCTAGCTAAACACACACAATATGCTTTTCAGTATTCCTTGGCAATAAAACATTTCCCAATTAGATTAATTACGTTATAATTAAAAAGGGAAATAAATAGTTATACAACTTGCGGTTTATTTTACTATCACACTTTCTCCACACAAGGATCAAAACGTCAAAATGTTTATTTAAAAAAGCCTAAATTTAACGTCGTCCGCTCACTGCGATTTCACACGTGATCGCATTGACGTCACTTTTTCTCGGTTTCTATTGGCTGCTGCCACCTGACTAGCTAGTCTGCCTGATTTTATTCGCCTCTCTTCCCGATTCAAAGTCGGAAACTTCCCCGACAAAAATCTTATCAGGTGAAGCATTCACATTACCGGACTTGTCGGTCAGACAAATATCGGGCAGCTTGTCAGCTGACTAAAGTTGGATACATAGAAATCGGAAATTTTGTCGCGTGGTCCGATTAGAACTTTTAACAAGTCGGCCCAGGCCGTAATATTAGTTACACATCGGCGTATTCGGGTGGGCAAACCCATACACCCTTAGTAGACACAGGTAGGCAAACTAATATGGCTATTGAGGCCATGTGATTTCCTATCATTTGATATATAAATTGCCATCCTAAGTTAAAGAGTGGATGCCGCCCACCCTCAGGATACGCAGCGGTTGAGGCCATGTGATTACCTATCATTAGATATATAAAATACCATCCTAAGTTGAAGGATTAAAACTTGGGCGCCACCCACCCTCAGGGTACGCGGGTGGGCAAAACCATACAAAGCTGTTGAGGCCATGTGATTTCCTATCGTTTGATATATAATTTACCATCCTATCGGGGGTGAATTAACCATTGGGTAGAGTAGGCACGTGCCTAGGGCGGAATTTTTCTAGGGGCGCCAAAACTCTGATAAAGCTCCACGGTCCAAGTACTTGGCTTGCCCCTACTTAGTTGACCAGCCCGTTAGACAATGCCCAGGGGCGAAAAATGTTTCTGTGCCTAAAGGCGCCAAAAGGGTTAATCCACCCCTGCATCCTATGTTAAAGAGTGGCCACCGCCCACCCTCAGGATACCCTGGTGGGCAAACCCAATACAAAAGCTGTTGAGGCCATGTGATTTCCTATCGTTAGATTGACGGAACGTATCAAAAGTGAAACAGGTAAGCAAAACACGACGAATATAATTCTTTTAAATTATTGTTATTCTTAAACTGGGATTCAAATGTGTTTTTTTAGGAAATTTATATTAAACATTTGGGTAGTTTAGGCACCAAAAGTCATCTAAATTCGGAAATTCTAGAATTTTATATTATATCGGTGATTAAATTGGTATTTTCTTAGAGCAGATATTTAATATGGATTATTAACAACTGCATAAATCATATAATTTCAATAATGTATTTATGTACATTATGGAAAGATGGAGATTCTGTCCCCATGGTCGCATACTTTGCAGCTAAGTTCGACTGCTTTGGAATTTTTGTCTCACTCTTGCACGTAGACGCGAGCGTAGACGATTCCAATCTTTTACTTTTATTGTACTATCGAATGAGACCAACTTTTTTCACCGGTCACTCTCCCTTTAAGGGGGTTGGTAGGAGGGGGCGGAAATTAACGGAAAATCTGCGTGCGCGTCAAAGAGTTCTATCGAATGAGACCAGCTTGTTTTTTTCGGTCACTCTCCCCTTAAGGGGGTTGGTCGGAGGGGACGGAAATGAACGGCAGTGCTTGCGCGTTAAAGAATTCTATCGAATGAGACCAGCTTGTTTTTTTCAGTCACTCTCCCTTTAAGGGGGCTGGTCATAGGGGGCGTAAATTAACGGCACTGCGCGTTCTATCGTTTGATATAAAAAGTACCATACTAAGTTAAAGAGTTGACGGCGAAGAGTGCGTATTGTTATTAAAGGGGGGGGGGGTGAAATTGTGCCCCTGTTTACCTGATAGACCTGAAACTGGCCATCGGTAAAAGTTGTGTAGCCCCACACTCAGGGCCGTGCTTAGGGGGCGGCGAGCAGGGCGATCGCCCAGGGCCGCTAAAATTTTACCATAGGGATATATATACACGAGGGCCGCTACACTCAGTTTCGCCCATGCATTTCGCCCGGGGCCGCGAAACCTCTAAGCACGGCCCTGCCCACACTGTAATTCAAACTTCCCGCCACGCCCGTGTCACTCTTAGTGGAAATCCACTGGGTTGGGGGGGAGGGAGGCGAAGTTTGAGGTTTACTTGACCTTAAACGCCGTAAATATACGTAAAATAACGCAGAAAAAGGAACGACAATTGCGACAACTTAACTAGCCAATCCCCCCGCGTTACTAAAAACAACTAGAAGTTTCGAGTATAGAATGCAGAGAACGCTTCTGGGTTCAAATCCCGGTATCGTCAAAAATATAATTTGTAAAAATTATTTTTCGCAGCTCCATCTACCGTGTCGGCGCTTTTCCACGCCAAACAAACAAACTACAACACTTAACGACATCCCATCCATAGCAATATTCCCACTTCGATATATATATATATATCGATGTGGAACTTAAAAAACCCTGCCTTTGGTCCATGCTTTTCGAGTAAATACACAAAGGAAAACATCTTTTCACAGGTTAGTTTTAGAAATAGTTTTCTTCTTACCATAATTTCCAATCTCTTAGAACGCACTAGAAAACCGCGTTTCTTTCAAATCATAGAAAGCTAGTTTTAAAAAAAAATTAAGAATGGTTAATTAAATATTTTAGGAGTAATTACTCAAACAAAACATATCTTTTCACAGGTTACTGTTAGAAATAGTGGTTTTACCCGCAATTATTATGAGGGAAACCGGTGCACAGTAATGGTTTATCGCGAATATCTACGTTAGTATTGTATGTACGGCTATAAACCCAATTACGGACATTAGGGCCCAGCTATTTCCTACAAAAAATGTTCTATGAACATTTTACATACGAGCAATCGTTGTGTCGTATTCGCGGTTTTAACGTTGTACCAGAAACGCGTCTTACAATTTGGCGCCTTCAAGCTTCGTTGACTTAAAACGCGCCCGCCGCTCTTCATGTAACCGCGTTTAAAATTTACCACCCAGCTAACTCTTATTATTTATGCAATAAATCCCTTGAAAATGAAGCTATTGTGAAAGTTGTGTGAGATAAAATGATGGGAAAGTCGGAATAATGGGTCACTTCAATTTAAGTTCAGATTTACTGCCATAAGGATTAAATTCACAAGATGGGGTTAAAAATTGGTCATCAAAATTGGAAATTTTCTCCACCCCAACGTTACCGAGTGAGGCATTTTAGATCATACATGTATGTCTATTAGCGAGTAAATCCAAGAGATAAAATCACGACAGACCATAGACTAAATATAAAGTTGCTAGTACTATTCTTAATACTAGTACGTTATGCAGTCTATTGTGAGACTACCTCTCAGTAAATATTTTAAAGGGCGCAAAGGTAGAGTTGACACACTTCTGGGTGTTACGTAGTGTATACAGTGTGTTTCAGAGTTGTCTGGTACAAATTTACAGGCGTGTTCTTTGGGTAACACCGTAACAAGGAGTGGAAAATGTAAGAAACGTTTTCCTAAATTGAACAGTATCCAAGTAATTGGCAGTCAATAATCAGCCTCCAAAACATCGAAAAACCCGCAAATGTGCAGTTTCTATTATTCCTTGGACACAATTGTTTCCTTTCACTAATAAAGCAAGGAGATCCTTGAATAAAGTATTGGTTTCTTATCTTTTTCGATAAAAAACAAAACTAGTATCAAAAGTGCGTTATTAAAATTAAAGAAGTAAGCAACGTATAGAAATACGTTTTAGCAACAACGAGGTGTTTCTAAGTGACTACGCCCATTAAAAAAAAGGAATGATTAAATTTAGTTTTGTGATTCATCTAATAACTAAGTACAAATTTAACACCTTGTAAGGTGATTTGGAACGTATATAGCTAATCTCCGTGTTTATTCGAATGCTAGTCCACTTAATGTAGTTCGCTTGT
This sequence comes from Leiobunum rupestre, assembly GCF_980474605.1. Classification (NCBI taxonomy): domain Eukaryota; kingdom Metazoa; phylum Arthropoda; class Arachnida; order Opiliones; family Sclerosomatidae; genus Leiobunum; species Leiobunum rupestre. The sequence goes on along the minus strand of NC_143394.1, from coordinate 38,593,348 downwards.
GTAATTAATGGTGTCATTAAATAGTCACCCACCAAAAAATGTTTTTAGTCTACAACAAGAGGCTCGAATTTGCAATAAATTTAGGAGCTTCAATAATTAAATTATCATTTCGTATGTATCTTAAATCTGCTATGCTATGGCGTACTTCACGAATGCAGAATATGCCGATACGCATCTTATGTATGGACTCGCTCAGAGAAATGCGGTGGAAACGCGGCGTTTGTATCAGGAGCACTCTCCTCAAAGACAGCTTCCAAATCGACAAAGGTTCACGGTGGTTGACAAATAAAACCCACGGGACCTGATACTGCACAAGAAGACGTGGAAGAACAAGTACTTACTATCTTCGAGGATGATCCTACGACAAGTTAGAGGCAAGTTGGACGTCAATTGCGAGGCGACCATGTACTTGTCTGGCGTATCCTTCGAGGACACCAGTACCACCCATTCCATTTACAAAAGGTTCAATCTTTAAATGAGGCCGATTATCCAAGACGAGTCGAATTTTGTCAGTGGTTTTAGGAGCCGACTAACGACTTCTTTTGATAATTACGCTCCTAGTTTCTGACGAGGCTAATTTTCCCCTTGACGGATTCTCCAATTTACATAATCGTCATGAGTGGCAGCAAGAAAATCCGCACGTGACTACCGTTAGGTAGGTCACATCAAGTGCAGTTTAGTATCAACGTCTGTTGCGGAATTGTTGGGTGACCATTTAATTTGACCTTATTTTTTACCACCAAGACTAACTGGTGAGTCGTACTTAACCTTTCTACAAGACACGTTACAAGAGCTACTTGAAGACGTACCGCTAGCAGTAAGACAACGAATGTGGTTTATGCACGACGGAGCACGCCCTAATTTTAGCCTACGGGTTAGAGCTCATCTTGATGCCGAGTTTCCTCAGAGGTGAATAGGTCGAAGAACTGTTGCATGGCCAGCCAAATCTCCTGATTTGAACCCATGTGATTTCTATCTCTGAGACCATATCAAGGACTTGGTATACGTCAACGCGTAATTGTTGCCTGCGACACAATCCAAAACCTTCCAAAAAATCTTTCGTCGTGTTCGAGAATCTTTCCGAAGACGCGTCCAAGCCTGCCTACACGCCAATGGGGGTCATTTCGAACAACTTTTTGTAAATACTATGATCAATGTAATGTTGTTAGGTAACAGTACATGTTACCTCTGATAAACCATAAAACAAAGAAATGAATTTTTTACTGTGTCTCTTGGTAATTTAAATCACCTTGTCATTATTTGAAATCGTAACGATAGCATCCTTCTAGATGCGACGCTTAATAAGCTTTTGCTAGTAGAAATTTTTATTAACTTATCTTATAAGATGTTTTTACTCCTTGTTACTCAAAGAACATGAATTTCTACCCATATCCAACTTTTATTTCTGGGGATATCTTGAAAGTCCGCAACATTGACGACCTACGACAAGGCATTATTGATCGCTGTGAAACTATTCGCGACCGAAACGGGTCTAGATGACGCAACGGTGCTAATCCGTATAAGGGATCTAGTTACGTCAAGCGCGTGCTTAAGTTTCTAGCTTGCTAACTTCCACAGTGCATTAAAAGTAGTTCCGCCTGCCGCTGTTAGGGAGCACAACCATAGTTTTAGTTCGTGAATTCGTAACACGCCTCGAATCTTCGAACGGGTTCAAGTTTGATTTGCCCCAGGTGAACATTTTGTACATATTTTTGTAATTCAGTTAAATTTGTACTTTTGGCATTTAAAGAAAAAACAAGTCGGCCCAGGCCGTAATATTAGTTCCACATCAGTGTATTCGAGTGGGCAAACCCATACACCCTTAGTAAACCCGGGTGGGCAAACCAATACAAAAGCTGTTGAGGCCATGTTATTTCCTATTGTTTGATATATAATTTACCATCCTATGTTAAAGAGTGGCCACCGCCCACCCTCAGGATACCCGGGTGGGCAAAAAAATTAACCAATACAAAAGCTGTTGAGGATATGTGATTTCCTATCGTTAGATAGACGGAAAGTATCAAAGGTGAAATAGGTAAGCAAAACACGTCGAACATAATTCTTTTAAATTATTGAAATTAGTGGAAATATGATTTAAAGAAATTCTTAAACTGGGATTAAAATGGGTTTATTTTAGGAAATTTATATCAAACATTTGGGTAGTTTAGGCACCAAAAGTCATGTAAATTCGCAAATTCATAAAAAAAATACCCATGAATTTATTAACTTGTTTTTTTCGATCACTCTCCCTTTAAGGGGGTTGGTCGGAGGGGGCGGAAATTAACGGCACTGTGTGCGCGTCAAAGAGTTCTATCGAATGAGACCAACTTGTTTTGTTTCGGTCACTCTCCCTTTAAGGGGGTTGGTCGAATTGACGTGATTACTATCAAACACCTTGTTTTAAAAAACACGTAGAATACTTATTTCAATTAATAACGAACTTTTGATACCAGCGATCGTTCGATAAAAAACCAAATGTTTAGTAAAAGGAAACAATTGGGTTCAAGGAATAATAGAAACTGCTCATTTGCGCGTTTTTCGACATTAAGGAGACCGATTTTTGACGGCCAATTACTCGGATATGGTCAAATTAGGAAAAAGTTTCTTATGAACTTTTTCACTCTGTTTTACCCAAAAAACACGCTTGTAAATTAGTGCCAGACTTCTCTGAAACAACCTGTGTACGTAAAAAAAAAGGAATATTAATAATAATAACAATCGCATTCCATCTATGTAAAAGTGTTGATAGTGAGTGGCGAACCCAGTAACTGGGTTCCTCCCTGATATAAAAGGGATGGTAATGTAAAAGCAATTCATTCATTCATGCAATCACGAACGCGATGACATTATCTGCTTCCAATTAAATGGGAACCGTTGCTACGTTTAGTTGCTTCTGAATACCAGGGATATTCAACTTTGTAAGGTTAATTAAGGAAGTATTCGATTGGCGCCCTTAAGACACAAAATTCTCCCTCTTATATAGTTATTCCACGAGGGCGCCATCTATGTAACCTATTTATTAAATTGAGTAAAGATATTTATATTATTAAAGTATATGAATTCATTTCATAATTAATCGGCTAGTCATTGTTTTCTAATTTTTCACAAACTTCTATTTCTCTGCAATAGAAGGCGCTGTTTACACCTCAAGATAAAACCCCACCTGGGGAAAGGAAATCTGACTTAAGGTCGGACAGGAGTTTCTATTATTAGTAGAGTAGTAATACAACCTCATAAAAGTTGAAAAACCCTGATTCAATTCTAGATTGCGTAATAACTCTGAAAGGCGGTGATAACATTTGCTAATTGCCATGCTCATTGTTATTTTTAACTTATGCCCTAGCCATAACTGGTAGAGCCATCGATTAATTAATTAACTAGCTTTGCTATAGGATGTACCTCACACTGCAGATCTCACGGTTGTATTTTTCCTTTCCATCCTCATAGAAATGCTGGGCCTAAAGTGATTTCTTGCAATGTCTGCTCGTAAAACCATGGTTATGGTTTTGTTGAGTCTAGAAACCAAGCTATTCCTCTAACAAAGAGAGTACCGGAGGTGTTTTATGCAGATTTTGTTAAAAGTCGGGCGTAATTTAGACCTACATGAGGTATGAAATTTCCCAAAAGGAGACGTTGCATTCAAGGTTGGTAAAACACTACCCATTCGATTTGCCATGGCAACCGAAGTTTTTTTTGACCACTTAAAACAAAAAAAATCTCGTTTTAAAAAAAGCATGGGATTTTCTCAGTTTCACGAAAAATTTTAAAATCACAAAATTGGTAACTTGGACCACATTTAGGTAAATTTCATAAAGTTTCGGTAAATTGGAACAATTTTGGGTAAAATAAGGAAAAATTCTTAGGCTTTAAGTGGTCAAAAAAAAATCAAATGGGTGGTGTACATCTCCTTTTTGGAAATTTCAAATCTCATATAGGTCTACATTACCCCAGACTTTGAACAAAATCGGCAATAAACACCTCGGATACTCTCCTTGTAAGTTGTATTGAGCTGCATACTTTAGCTAAGCTAGAAAATCAATCTATGTTGAAACCAACTTGCATTTAAGACATATTTCGGATTCCCCATTTTTACAACCATAAAAACATTCCCTTTATAAGCTGAGGAATAATAGTTCAATATTGGTAAATGACGTTTATATCTACAGCGCTCAAGTTACATAACATTTTTTCTAAGACAAAGTCATACACTTGAAAAAGTAATAATGAGGAAAAGATTAATTTGCAGCTGAAGCTTCTTCAGGTTTCTTCTTCTTCTTTCCCTTTTCAAGTATTAGTTTTTCTTCAGGTGTCAAATTAGGTAAAACTTTGGTGATTACTCCAGTTCCTAGAGTAACTGATCCATCTCTCAAAGTAAATCTTTGACCAGGCTCGGCAACCATGGTTTTAATTAACCTCAGAACGAGTCTGTTTATGTTAGAAGTTACTTAAATAGGTATAATTGTAAACAACAAAACACATGGAAATAGATAACATACTTCGAATCTTCACCAGGCATCACCATTTCTTTGTCAATGAGCTTAACGCTGCAAGCGCAATCCCAAGTCTTGGAGAACATCATTGGTTGAAAAAAAGTCATGAAAGGCTTTCCTCGACCACCTTCCTCTTTTTTAAGCACATAAACCTGGGATAAATTTGATGGTTTTATCAAGTTAACGCTTAAGCTAGATGGAAAAGGAAATGCTTACATACCTGAGCTTCAATGTGATCATGCATTTTGAAGCTTCCTGGCTTACACAAAACCATTCCTCTCCTAAGATCATCTCTTTTAGTACCACGAACCAACGCTCCAACTTGATCACCAGCTTGCGATTCCTCCAAAAGTTGATGAAACATTTCCAAGCCTAAGATTTGACGAATTAAATTAAATACCATTAAAGAGTTTAAGTTTAGACTTCGTACCAGTTATTGTAGTTTTTAAATGCTTATTGTAACCAATTATTTCACACTCAAGTCCCTTTTTTAAAACTCCTCTTTCTAAACGACCAGTAACAACTGTGCCTCTCCCTTGGATAGAGTAGACATTTTCAATGGGTAAAGAAAAGGGTTTGTCCAAGTCTCGAATAGGAGTGGGAATATATTCATCAACAATGTCTAATAGTTTCATGATAGCATCCTTTCCAATTTCTGGATTTTTACCCTATTATAAGAAATTTATCAGGTTAAAAGGAGTTTTAACATGAAGCATATTTCCCAACAAGAACCTCTAGAGCGCATAAAGCAGAGCCAACCACGATGGGAACATCGTCTCCTTTCAATCCTAATTCATTCATTAGTTCTCGGAGTTCCATTTCTACTAATTCTACCATTTCCTTATCGGCAGCATCTGCCTTGTTTACGAACACGACAATGTGGTCAATACCAATCTAAAACAAACAATTTTAAGGTAAGAAATCTTGTAAAATGAGGTTGAAAGAAAATTTGCACGTGCTTGTTTAGCTAGAATAAGATGCTCCCTCGTTTGAGGCATAGCTCCGTCTGTGGCAGCAACTACTAAAATTGCTCCATCCATTTGAGAAGCGCCAGTTATCATATTCTTAATGTAGTCAGCATGTCCGGGACAATCTGTATGGCCATAATGGCGCTTATCAGTGGCATATTCAACATGAGCAACGTTGATGGTTATCCCACGTAGTTTCTCTTCAGGCGCATTATCGATTTCGTCATATTTTTTAAGTTTGGCGAGTTTTTTTTCAGCTAATACTGCAAGAGTACATCATTATGGTGGTTGGTTTAAAATGGTAACAAGTAAGTTACTAATCGAACCTTTGGTTATTGCGGCTGTTAATGTAGTTTTCCCATGATCAACATGGCCTATAGTTCCAACATTGCAGTGGGGTTTCTCTCTTTGAAAAATTTTTTTGGAGCCAGGCAGGGCAGTGGCGAAACATCTTACCTGACAAGTTTTGGATCCAATTTGAGTTTGCCATAACCCACAAACCCAAACATTTCTTGACGATGGAAAGCTTTTCTTTGTGGCACTTGCCACATTTCCTAATAACCACAATATATGAATTTAAAATGCGAGACAATAAACTAGGGAAAAGTAAGTTATGATTAGGGACAATAAGCAAGGCCTATTTTGGGTTACAACAGTTACATGTATCTTATTGTTTTAAAGAGAAATACCATAAGTTAGGCTTATAAGTACAATCTATTAAGAAGTATAAATTGCTTTTGTACCTAAAAGGCCAAAAAGTTTTAGCGTTACTCTAGTATTTGCCATATTCCAAGTAGTAGCAATTTCAATAGAGTCAACACGCGCCTCGCAACAATCGACGCTCCTTTGCAAATTTGCGCAGAAGCGATGGAAGAATACAATCGCCCTTTGACCCTCTGGGGGACTGACTAAATACACTATGCACTAAATTAAGTTAAACACAAATTTCCTAATAAGAAAATTCAACTCGCGCAAATTTTTATTTGATAACTTATAGCTATTAATTTCATTAAGTTAAATTACGTGAAAAGGTAGAAAAAAGGGGGCAAAAAAGCAAAAAAAATTATAGTAATGACAAAACTTAAGAAATACTCAGACCAAAAGGTCTTCGAGAATAAAATAATTACGTGAAACTACGACCAAATAGATCTTCGAGTCAAAAACCAATAAAAAAATTACTTTATTTTGAACTTTAACTATTAATTGAAGACAGATTTTACTGTAATTTTTAACAAATATTTTGGTCAGTCGTAACCATAACCATTATTTTTAGCCCTTTTATGAGTAGACTGGCGTCGTCTGGATTTTATTCTACCTCATTGGATTTAACTTTATAGTCTGCTATGTGCTAATTGTAATCTGTCAAATATTGGTTTATTACTTCGTTTCAGTTTGCTTATTAAATAAGTTTTAAAGTGGAAATTAATAAAAATGGAAATGGGTAGAATGAAGCCAGAAAAATTAATACCACCGAAAACTGACTGTATTTACACAAGCTGTTATTGGTAAGCAAGGGTTTTGTGTATTTTTGCACACAGAGTACAAACATAGACAATAAACAGATTATTGTCTATGGTACAAAGGCCTATTAGTTAAATTGTAAACTTAACTTAAATAAGTAACAAAATTTTTTTTTACTTGTGGTTTTCAGCGAAGAAAACGTGTGGAAACTTTGCGAATATATTTTAAATAACGCCGCAGATACCATGTCGAATTACTTTGTTGTTTTTATTTCAAACAAAAAGCAATCGGTAAGGGTTTGTAAGAGTTGTTTGAACCTTTTTTCACCCAATTTTTATTGCCCCATTTTATTAGGTTCCGCTTTGGAAGCAACAATCAAGCAGGGAGGTTGATAATTTAGCAATTTGGGTAAAACATTAAGTTTCATTCATTGAAAGAGCCGATGAATGATGAATTTGAAATTGTTACAGGATTATCATGTTATTTTAATTTTTAATTCAGTGGATGATGGGGTTTTAGTCTATGATTTGGACACTATATTAGACTTTCCATGTAGATTTGAAACATTCGCTTCTGAATCATTACGAACAGATTTCAATTTAAGGGATGATTTTCAAAGGTAATTGCCATTTCTCATTATTTTGCCATTTCTCATTATTTTACAGCTAAAACAAGTGGATTAATATTTTACAGAAAATTTCGAGTGATACCTGCTAAATTATTTCTGGAAACATTTTCATCAGATAGATCTCGAATGAAAAAAGATGGGGTTTTTATTAAACCTCCACCAAATTATCCAGAAATTCAAGCTCCAAATAGTAAATATTCAATTAGCCTTTTCAGTTTGTAGTAGCAGCCAATGCAAGAAGCTGATAAACTTCTGGATTTTTGTTTGTTAAACAAGTGCTTTGTGATTTAATGCCTGCTTAACAGCAGTTTACAAACTTATCACATTGGCTAATACTGTAATCTGAAGTTTCAGTTAAATTATTTAATTACGTTACAATGTGTGACAATGCTTTTCAGAACCAAAAGATAACTTAAATGAGTTTATAAGCATGGATCCGACGCTAGAATACGGAGACGTTCTTGATTTTAATAAATTTATTGAAAGATTTTCAGGCAGGTAACTGTAGATGAATACCAAATAATTATTTATTGATATCATTGTTAAAAATTGTTATTTCGGTAACATTTTGTAAATATTAAAGAGACCCTGCATTTGAGATTACATGAGTTTGGGAAAAAGTAATAGTATATAGAGAAAAAATACACTTATACAAAATAAATGTAATATTATTTTTTAACGCTTGGCTTCTTTACTGACTAGTAACCCCAGATAACATTTAAAATTTGGATAAACATTGGCTGAGATACCATAATTTAACCAACTCGGATACAAATTTCCCTTATTATCAACTGCAATACCAATTGACAACCTGACAAAGTAACCAACATTGTTAAGGTTAAGCTAGAAAATATAAAGGATAGACAGTCTGTGGACAATAAAATAACGATTACTTCACTAAACTCTATATACAAACAATACTTAAATCTTCTTGTTAATTCTACATTACATTGGAAAAAAATTATTTTAAAACCATAGATTTCATTGTGGTAATTAATATATATTAAAACTGCTAGAAAGCACTGGAAAAACTAAGTTTAGATATTTGCTAGTTATTATTTCAGTCCGTCCTCCTACACGTTTACCCTTAGCATGGGTAACCTCTTTTAGTCTATTACCAAAGCTCAATTCATACCCCCTGTTTTGAGAAAAATGAGATTTTAGATAAAATAAACACGATGTCAGTAATTTTTCCCAATTAGTTGTAATTTATACACTGTAAATTGATATATTTGTAACCATACTGATGTCATGTCAGTTGGTGTCCATCACTAATTTATTTGCAATTTCTAGAGGCATTCCCACTATTATGCCACTCACTTTTATACAAATTTAATAAAACTAATAATGCACGCTCATTAAAATCTTGGGACCGTTTTCTAGCCTTGTATAGTTAAAATTGGAAGACTCTTACATTTATGCGAGTTAAAAATGTGTAGAAATATGAGTATTGTTAAAAAATTATACTATGAATACAATTTCTTTCAACCTCCACCTATGTTATTTTCATCATCATCTTCATTGTGATTGTCAGCTTTTTCTTCTTTATCATCGTAATTCAAATACTTTTCGAGAATTTCGCGTAGCTCATCAATGGCTTGCTTTCTACCACTGATGTTAGTTTCTTGAACACATTCTCTTAAGAGATCTTCAATGGTTTCTCGATCTTTCTCAGGAATGGAATGCAGCAGTCCTAACGTAAGTAAAAACATTTATCATACATTGAATCGAATTAGTTCGAAAGATCAAGCTGAAAGTGTATACCGGGAAAAGTAGACTTTTTGTGAATCCTGTTGCCATCAAAGTTGAAAAAGCCGGGAGATTTATGTTCCTCCAGATCAGAAAATAGTTGTTTGCAAACTAAAGCTTGCATTAGTTGCCCGTAATAACCAACTTTGGAACACATGGATAAACTTAACGTTAAATTTTTATCTAAAATTTGGCGCGTGAATCTTTGGAAACACAATTCATTGCATAGCTCCCCATCCGAATCTAATAAAGGTCGTACTTTGTCTAATATAAAATAAGTCATAGTTAACAAAGTTTAATTTTTCAAAATTATTAGATTATGTTGAGTGATTACAATTACTCTGAATTAATGTTTTATCCACTATTGCCAGATCTTCTAAATTTGTGAGAATTATATCCCCTTCATTATTTCTCATTAAATTTTTGTATGTGAAATCGGTATTGAAGAAATACCAGTCTGGGTCTTCATCCTGTAACAATTAATTATACATATTTATGTTTATACCATATTGTCACAATGAATTTGGGATAAACCTGAAGATCTTCCACAGTTTGTAGTATTTGTAACGCAATACCCGCCCTGACTTCGAAAGGTTCATCTAGAACATTGGTTAGAGGAGTCCAATCTTTTTCCCTAAAAACTAGTCGACCGCAAGCTCCTAATACCTTTGGGATGTTTATATTGATACTAGCTTGTTTCCTGAACTAAAAGAGAAAAAATTAGTACTTAAAATAATTTTTCTTTTTTATTAAAGTAACCTTCATTAAAACGTAAGATTGATGGGTGAGAATGCTAGTTATCATGATACTTTGTTCATCACGGTTAAGAACTCCATTTTTATCCGAATCAAACACTTTCTTTAAATGATCCAGCAGTTTTTTGGTAGTGCATAGCAAAAGCCTTAAATTTTTCGAAAATTAGCTTATATCCCACAAGCATATTATTGTAAATGTAACATACGGAATTTCATTTTTCATTTTATTTATAGCTTTGTAAAGGTTAGCTATGTTTTCCAGTGTAATTATGCCAGGATTTCCCAATACTTTTTGGATATCATAAACAGAAGGTTGACAGTTTGTTGGTAGACTAGAATTTTGACATATAAAAGATTGTAAATGGTCCCATTCTTTATCGCGAATGCGGCTTAATTGCATTTTTGAGATATTATCCACATCGAGCCATAATAGGGAATTGTCGGATTCTTCCCATTGATTAACGTGGGTTGTTAATACCTTGAATGCATCTTCATTTATGGGGTGCTTTTCTAGATTTTTACAGTAATCTTTCCCGAAACAGGCTGGGCACAGGTGTGACTTGGAAGCATTTTTGAGCTCTGCTGTTGTTTTAATATTTGAAGTTATTGGTATTTGAATTTTCACGTAGTCTAAGTATAAAATACCCGATTGGTCCTCTTTTTCTTTGAGAATTGAATTAGTTTGATTTTTTTTTAATTTAATGGAGTAGCTCTTATCAGACACTTTAAACCAAACCAGTATTACGAAGAATAATAATATAAATAAAGTTATAATTCTTTTAATACGAAAATGAAAACGGGAAAATTTTATGGATAACACTAAGCCTTGTAACGTCATCGTTACAGTAACTTTAATAATTCATCCTTTGTACATAATAATTATTCAAAGACTGGCGAAATGTTTTACGGGTAATTTTGAGAAAAACAAACTAACAAATGATTTTTACTATGTTATAACTGGTATCATTAATTAAATGCTTCAACTTAATAATTACAGTAATTAATAATTCAATACATAGATCTTTCGGTTCCCTAAAAACGTACAAACCAAAGACTATATAAAACTACGTTTGCTTACATAGTCTTTGGTACAAACGCTTATTTTCACCCTCATTCCGCTCGCCTCATTCCCTCTACCGGGTCACGGCCAACTTTGATTTCTCGCACTACAGCGGCCATCTCATTCGTTGACGTTTCTGTGTTAACCTATGAGCAAAAGATGTGTATGACGTCAGCGCCCCTAGCGGATTATTATTTTTAGTATAGTTTTTATATTGAAGACAATATAACCACCGAGCGTGGCGCTGAACTCCTACACATTATAGTACAGTTTATAGGGGGAAAATCCTTGATCGCGGAATTTCGACGAATGTGTTGGCCGTAGTAGCGCGAACAGCGCGTGATCAAAGTTGGCCGTGACCGGGTAGAACCAGAGATCCTGGCAGTTATAGAGATGCGAAACCAGTTTTTTAAAAATTTTTGCCGATCGCAGCGACGCCTGTACGTGGGGAGTAATCGCAGAGATCCTAGGATTGTTACCGTTGTTTACAATTTTTGCGTCTCTCGGCTTGAAACGGGCGCTTCCTTCCGGCCGAAGGGCGGCGCTGATGCTTGCATTTTTTTGTCAGTTTTCGACCAGGGTTGGCAAGAGCCAGCCAGACTGGGTTAAACCACCCTTGTTTAAGCCGGTTTTAACCACCAAATAAAATCCATGATTAAAACCATTTTTTTTATTAAAAAATTTTAGAAATTAATTAGGAACATTGACAAAACTTAACTTTCACTTTTTGTCGCAAGTAATGAGAGCTAACATATAAGCAATTAGGGTATCTTAAAATTAATTTTGCGCTTGAAAATACGCTGCCATGTTAGGGTATAAAAGCGGGTAAATAAGTCTGCTATACCTCACAATGTAAAGGTACTGTCACGCACAAAAACGTAATTTTTAAATCGGGAAATTTGAGCAATGAGGGCTTGATATAAGCAATTTGATCTTTTTTTATTAATGGCTTTAACCGGATTAAACCACCGGTTACAGCCGGATTTAAACAATACTGGATTTTTCAATTTTTAAAAAAGTCGGTTTTTTGCCAACCCTGTTTTCGACGGAGATTCGTATCTCTATAACTGCCAGGATCTCTGGTAGAACCAGGTAGAACCATAGAAATCTTATACTCCTACCTAGAATGCTCCGGTCTACGGGAGAACCTGACGCCAAGACATTTTGTAGCAACGACTAATGATTATATAGTCTTTGCTTAAGCTTCAGCCAATCAGCGGCCATTCATTAATTACGGCAAGCAGCTAGCGTCATAACATGGCGGTTAAAAATAGTAAAAGATCAGACGATTCTTACAGGATCCATCCGATCCAAGCTCGCAGAATCCCCATAGGTTTTTGCTGGAATTTTTTCACATGAACCACTTCAACGTTTTTGGATTTTTATTTAATAATAGTGGTAAGATTATTGTAAATTTTAGTTTTGTTTCATATTTACTTATTATAAGGAATATTTAAATACCATTGTGAGGAAGATAAATAAGATTTCGTTTAGGTTCGCTTTGAAAATATTTAAGTCTAGGCCTGACATAGTAAGTAATATTGTATTTATGTTTGTAGAAACTTAGATAAACAAAAACCTTATGAAAGAGTAATTATATCCCAGAAAAAATACATTACACTAAAGAATGAGGTAGCAAAGTTATTTGTAGATTTTCTCCCTCTGTGGCCTTTTGAGTGTATTTCCTTTGCAAATATATATTTATAGAGAACAATGATGTGTATCTCATTTTCCTCCGATGTACCTAATATAGCGATGGTTGAATGGCGACTTGTGTATAGAATCAGAATTAAATTTGTTTTAACGAATACCGATATTTACAATGCTAAATTAAGTGTTTTTAAAAAACGGCATATTGCAGTAATTATAGTCCTGAGGTGTTTTTTCCACTGGGCTGACTGAACTTCCTTAAGTAACTTTTACCAAATCACCAATTTGAATAGCCCGCCGTTCGTTAACATTTCAAATTACCCCGAGGCCTGTACAACGACACATTTCGTCCACCGCAAATCGTTTTCTACATGTGGAAATGAAGCCTTCGAGGAGCCATAACAACAAACAACGCAATAGTTATCCACAACGTTTGCATATAAAAGAAAAATATTTACGAGTAAAGAAACAGTCTACCATGCACGGCCCCCTGCACGCGCTCGCTCCGCGTGCGCTCTGCTCGTGACCATGTTTAAAAACTACATTAAACTCTATTGACGTGGGCCAATCAAATGCTGGTTCTTAAGGTGACGTAATCTAAAATCGAATTATTATTTTCAGTAACTAAAACTAGATGGCAACGAGTCGTTGCCGTAATAACTCTTTGAATCGTGATTGGCTGATAATGACGAAACCTCCGAAAATGTAATTGGCCCATTTTGTATTTATCCGGAATCATTCTACGTTATAAGATTTCTATGGGTAGAACCATAGAGATAGAAAAGAAATAGAGGCACTATTGTTTCTGGCGAAGTTGACCGCGAGTGCCGACCCCCTTTTCGCCAATGTAGGAAGCCCTGAGATGGGCAGATTACGTGGGGACGGTGGCGCCATCGACGCGCGGTGAAATGAAATACATTAGGCCTTTTAGAAAATCAACTGTCATTTGATGTAAACAAAGAAAGGATAGATGGCGTTGCAATTCTGCCCATCTCCGCTTTCATACATGCGTGGGGGGGGGGGTGAATTTTCCCGGTCAAAAACAGGGGGGCCTTAACGCGGTAATCTTCCCTCTATTTCTTTTCTATCTCTATGGGTAGAACCATAGAAATCTCATAGGTAACTAGTTTGCTGCCGCCTACGGCCGAGCTTGACGCCAGTTCGTTTTGAACCTTCAGCCAATGAGAGGCCGTAGAGGGGTTCCGCCAAGGAGTATAATAGTCCTCCTTGGTTCCGCTACTATCGTGGGATCTAGGTGCCGTCATTCTCTCTGGTGACATTACATTCTTGGCAGAACAACTCTTTGAGCTCTGATTGGCTGAGATCTGGCTATCGTCTGCCACGGCATTTGGTCCATTTGCCAGTTACACGGCAGCATATTCTAGTTACCTATGAGATTTCTATGGGTGGAACCAAAGATAACTTAAACTTGTACCCTAGATTCGAATACTGAGAGCTTTCCCATTGACGGTTTTGTTACGAAGCGTTTACCCTTTTCCGGCACGTGACCTCAGAAAAATTGGGCTCCATCGGTTGCGGTAAGGCGCAAACCATGGAGCGAATTTTTTCTGAGCTCCAGCGGGAAGTGGGTAAACGCTATCGGCAACGCGCGAGAGAGTGATTTCGAATCTAGGGTACGAGTTTAAATTATCTTTGGTAGAACCCATTGAGTTGGGAATAAGTAGAGGTACAATTGAAATCTGTTAGTCGCGGGACAAAAATTTAGCTTCGAATCTGAAACGTTATCACTCGACGATGTTGCCATCTATCTCTAGCTGTGAGAATCATTAAAGCCTGAAAGCAAAATCCACGTATATCATTCTGATTTGTGTATTTAGTTACGTGGATTTTTTCTTTCGCGCCAAGGTTCTTACAAGCGGCACCATGGACTAATCAATTGATTTTGATTAGTTCATGGTGGCACTATGGTCACGGTTTATAGAATCTACACAGGCTGGAGCGCTTGGGATATGGGAGGGCCCGCTTACTCGCTACTCCCGCATTTAGAAGTTTGAAATCAGCAGGCTAAGGCGCCGAAAGCGTCATCTGGAGAAAACTAGTGATTTAATTTTACTAAATGCTCGGGAGGTTTTCTGAATTTCATATTTAACCAAGGTAAATATATTGTTTATACTAATTCTTTATTTTTCATATTATTTAATCCTAAAACACCTTATAATTTTCAAATTGTATTTTTGGAATATGTTTTAAGCTTCTTGTTTAAAAATATGATATTATTATTAGGCCTTAGCGTAGATAGACACGTGGATTTTTTTATTTCTTTATCATCACAAGTTAAAATTTTAAATATATAAATTAAATAAAAAAACAGGTGAAGCTTTTGTTGTATTTATATTTTAACAAATTGTATATAAAGTACATTAGTACTCTTTATAACATACAGAAGGCGCATATTTAGCTAAGTCTGGAACAGGGTTGACAGGCAGTAGAAAATAAGGGGTCCTAATCGCTAGCATGTACGAAGGTACAGGGAGCTCCAACCTGTGTATATTCTATAAACCGTGCTATGGTTTCGCGCGAAATTGACGCCAGCGTTGCCATACGTACTATAATTATGGTACAAATACCATAATTTTGCATCATATTATAAATGGTACTAGTATTTAGAGAGCGTACTATATAGTACCAAAATGGACCATATTTCCAACCTATTGTACTATAATGGTACTATTTTTATGTTTACATTATTTCAAGTACTAAAATAATAAGAATTTCTTATTAACTATATATAAAATCGTCGCCTGAAAGCAAAACCAATGTAACTTTATGCTTATTAAACGTATGGTTAATGTTACGTAGTCTTTGCTTTCAGGCGATGAAATATTAAGCCCATATTCAAGTGTTGCCCGATCACTCGATAGTCGATACTAAAGAAATCAAAATTTCTAATCGGCACGCGCGGCAAAATTTCTAAAGTCGTTCTAGTTAGTTATTCCGATTTCTATGGCCGATGCTGACTACATCCACTCCCCATAAAGAAACGACACACGAGAACAGTTATCTGCATGTTTTGCGACAAACACTTTAAATTAAAAGTAATTCATACTATTTTATATTGGTACCATAATTTCTATTGTTGTACTATAATTTTTTACCCTTTGTACAATAATTCGGTCACAAAAATCTGGCAACGCTCATTGACGACAAATTTTAAACGGAAAATTAGGCTTAGCAAACTAAACGCGTCTCGAAATTACAGTGATTTATTAGACAAAAGTAAATTAATGTAAAAAGATTATTTTTAATAAGCTATTGTAATTGTTTAATAAACACCATAAGGGGTCGAAACGTTTTAGTTAAAAGGTTGTGTTAATACCGGTAGAAACAAAAATGTTCAATGCATAAATAAGTGTATAATAACTAAGGGATTTATCTGAAGCAATGATTTAATATTTACATTCCCAATTAAAAGACCGACTTTAGTAAAGAAATGGCTTGAGGCTATAAGGCAACTTGATGCGACACGTCCTGGTCCATTACAAGAAGACGCGATTTGCAGGGTTCATTTTGATCAGTCATGGACTCTCACAGGTAAAATGCAGTGCCAACTTTGAAATTTTATTTATATAATGTTAAGACGTTCCCGGCTTGTGTACAAACATACCAAAATGACATAGCATAATAATACATTCATAAATGAGATCAAACTGAAAAAAAAATAATGTTGATGAAAATTGCAACAAAAAGTGCAAAGTAGATTTTGAAAAATAGTAAAGCACGGGGCAAAGGAATCCACAAATACAATTAAAATATAAACCAAATTACAAAACCTGGGTAAAAATGAAAATAAAAAGAAATAAATTAAGCTTATATTTAAGGATATACTTTGGTTATTGGTAATGTTGCTTGAGCTGGTGCAGGAAGAAGGGGAAAATATCGTCAACATGGGCTGCGTTCAACAACTCTAAAATAGCTCAGCGCTGAGCTCAACGGTCAGCGGTTTTTTGTTGAACGGGTTTTTTGACTTCCGGTTTTACGTCACGTTGATCATCGGAGACTCAGCGGAAACATCGGCTGGGCGAGATGGTTTTTCCGTTGCTCATCGGTGTCGTGACGTCATTCGACAAAGTTAAAGGAGGGGTAGCAGACGATATTTTGTTCGTTAAGTCAGCGAACTATATAAATCGTACAACAACTTTAGATTTTTGTGACGTAGCGTTGATTAAAAGAACTCAACGATAACTCAACGGTTTTTCTCCGTTGATAGTTGTTGAACGCAGCCATGATTATTGCTTAACATCGAAAGGCTGAATAATCCTACGGAATCATGAAGGGTTAATTTGTCCATCTGAGAGTGTTGTTAAAATTCTTCAAATACAGGAAAAATACATACGAATTGAGTTGCTGGTTCGAAGGTGCCTCAACCATGATCATATTTGACCATGATGAAACACTTCTCTCAGATTTGAATGATCACATGTTTGACCAAGAGGTGGGTTTGAACTATATTTCCCCGTCCCTAAAGTAATTAACTTTTAAACCGACTTAAGACTCAGTAAAATAGCGAAGAATATTAATGAGAAGGTGAAAAGGGATTGCATTAGGAAAATACTAAATTGATATTGTTCAAAGGCCAAAAGTTATGTTTGAAGTTATGTTAGAATAATACAATTATATATTTACTTTTTATTATAATCATAATATTAAACGTTATTTTGAGTTTCTTCCCAATAATTTAAATATCTAAATACAAATTACCACTAAGATACAGGTCAACTAATGCAAAAAAGTATGTAAGCAGACGATATTGGCTAAAATATAGTTTTTTGGAAAATATAGAAGGCGCCACCGCCGAATGATAAAGTTTACAAATGAAGAATTTGTCCCGCGAAACCCCGATTTCTGAAGCCGTAATTGTATCTCTAGTTATATATTTCCAACTCAATAACCGGTGAAAAAATGCAATGGATGAATGAACTTAAGTAAAGGACCAAAGATTATACTATTATATAAGCTTATATAATCTTTGTAAAGGACTTTCCACGACTGCCACTCATTGTAAAGCTAACATTAGTTCTGTGTATTTTATGCTAGCCCCTTTTTATCCCGGGGCACCTGATTTGAATTTTGTAGCGCCGTGTATATTTATGTTAAATGCTGGATGAAAATTTCATTTTTTTTTGTCAAAAGCAAGCGTTTTGGAAGAGGAAAGGAAAAGACTGAGAAACTAGTTATTTCGATAGTGGTGAAACCAGACAACTCATTCTCAAAGCTGCTGCTAAACTGAAAGAAATTAAGATCCCTGAATAATAGCCGGTCACGTTGGCCCCAGACCATTTTGTTGATGCCCAGCAGACTTGGAATTAGCCGGAGTCTTGGGGCCAATGGCTCTTAATAAAAATCAGTGGGCTCTTAAAATAAATCATTCGAACGGGGGTTGCGGGCCACCGGGGCTCTCAATTTAATTAAAAAATATGTATTAAACATTTTACGGAAATTTCTGGAACATGATTTGTACGCCGTTTTTGAAACTTTGTTTTCCCATTGAGTTGGGAATAAATAGAGGTACAAATAAATCTGGCTAGCGCGGGACCAATTTCGTTCAATATGGAGACTTTTAAAACCATTGAGTTGGGAATATTAATCTAGAGATCCAATCAAATCTGCTCCCCGCGAAACAAGTTTTTGAAAATTACGAATGTGTCGTCTCCTCTAAAATGACGAGAAAACGTTATTATATGACCCGTGGCGCCATCCATTATTTTTAAAAAACAAAATCTTTTTGCCGGAAAACGCGTCTTATTTGAACGAACCATCGAGACATAGACGGCGCCACGGGTAGAATGATAACGTTTTCTCGTCATTTGGAAGCAGATGACGGTATTCTTATTTTTAAGAACTTGTTTCGCGAAATACTGAAATCCGACGTTTCGATTGGACTTCTAGATTAATATTCCCAACTCAATGTTTAAAACTATATCGTTCAACCGTGGCGGCATCTGTCTCTAGTGGTGGCAACTATATTGCAATTGAATTTTTGTGCGAATCATATAACTCTACAAAATATAGATGGCGCTACTGCCCAATTATAAAGATGAATATCGTACAGTCTTCTCAGAACAGGTCCCGGGTAACCATGGCAACCGAAATGGTAATTGTAATTCTAGCAGTATTATTCCCAATTCAATGTGTTTTCCTACCCTATACGAGAGCGGGATCTAAAGTTACAAATGATTATGTATGATATTATAATATACTTGCTTGTTTTAAAGTTAATAAATGTTATGTAAGTAACGTAACCAATTTTTATTTTCCTATTTTCCCTACCTAATTTAAAATTTTTCCCCTAATCCCCCCCCCCCGCTTGGGCCAGTGGCTCTCAATAAAAATAAACTTAAGGGGGGTCGGGGCCCGCAGGGCCCCCTTAAAAAGTATCACTATTTCCAAGTCTGATGCCCAGATCAAAGATTGATGGCCCAAGAGCACGTATGCCGTGAACGCCGAGGTGCCGTTAGGGCTCAAGCCTCACCAGCTACGTTTCAAAAACGCATTATCTCCAAAATAGCATTTCGAGATAAATCGATTTTTGTAATTCTTATGAAAAATAATAATAAAACAATATTTAGGTAACTGAAAACGAATTGTTAGGGGTTTCTTATAGTCCGCAATCTAAATATGACAACGACTATCGCCAAAATTAAGTAAATATCAGAATAATTTGACATAAGGCGTTTTGTACGGTTATATTTGGCTAAAACTCTTGGCAGAAATGCATTATTTGGTATAACAATTCTGAGTAACGGCCATGGTGATTGTTACCCTGGGAATGCAGCTGAAGCAATTAGAACAGACCAGGGCCGTAGCTTGCAAAAATTTCGCTCGATGCGAGTGAAAATTTGGCGCCCCCTAATAAGCTTAAATCGCTTGTAGAATAAAATATATTTTGACGCCCCTAAACCTTAACGCACTAGTCGCGGCCGCCCCACCCTCGCTGACCTAGCTAAGGACCCCGGGGGCAGACAAAATTATACGAACTGAAGACTCTTAAATTATCTGTTAATAACGACATAATGCGTTTCTACATATTTCTGACGTTCGTTAATGCGTTTCTGCGGAGTATTTTCAAAACTTTTCGATTTTAATGCGTTTTTGAATTTTCATATCTCGGAAACTAGACCAGATAGAAAAAAACTTCAAATTTAGAATCATCGCCTTAAAATTAGTATGAGGAGCATTCAAATTAAAAAAAATGGTTGATAATGCGTTTCTGAAAGACTGAAACGAGGGCAGCATCTCAACGGCCGGGAATACCAGAAGTGAGCCAAAAAACTTCCAGCATGACCTGAAAGATGGGAATCAGGCCTTAATATAGATAATCCCTCCCTTGGATATACAATAGCATGACAATAGTGATAGCAACAATTAAAATAGTTTTTTTAATGAAGTAATACTAACGTCATATCCCGGTAGATGGAACTCTTACCATCACATTATGTTTTACGAATGTTTATCTAATAAAAACTTAAAAAGAACTCGTTGCTGTCAAGCAAACTCTATATAAGCTTTCATACTATATTGAACTATGATTAATGTTTGACTAATAAATGCTATAACTCGCTCACGTAAGTTCCCGTTTACTTTATTTCAGTTAAAGGGCAACGCAAGTCATGATGCAGGTGGTAATGGTATATTATTTTCGACCGAAACCAGTCTAGGTGGCGTAACGGCTCTATCTTCTTCGAAGTTGTGCCTATGATCGAGCGTCTGCTACAGCCAAATTAAAAAACCATAAAAACCGTGTGTTTTAAATAAACGATGAAATTTTTTTTATTGAAATGAAATCATCATTATTTATAAAGTCGAGGAAAAACTAATAGCGTTTGCTTTAGCCGCTACCTATCTAGGTTGCAATGGTGAGCCAAAGGGGGCGTAGCGATAGTTTTCGGTTGCGAATAAATAAAAATTGTATCTGCGCATGCACCGAAACCACTGCCATTACCCCTCTAACTCAAATCCATGCGTCCTCTTGCTCTCAGTCCCCTAAACGTTTGCGTTCCCTTGCCAGAGGTGCATGCGCAGATGCTGTTTCTATCTATAAGAGCATAAGTTAATGATTAACTTATGATAAAAGTTAATACATTCATCCCCCTGCATCACGACCAGTGGCGGCGCCAGGATTATTTGCAATGTAGGCTAATGTTAGCTGGGACCCCATTTTCTCCTCTAAACCCCCCTCCCCCACTAAATAAAACATGAAAACAATTTGAGATATTTTTCAGGTTTTTTATTTCTAAATTCCAATCAAAGACATTTAAATTGTAAATTGTATTCACCTATTTGATTTCGCAAATTCATCCACTACAGTACTTTTATTGTCGTTGAGGTAATTACTTAGGTCTCGATTGTATATTATTTTGTATTATTATACTTTTATTGTCCCTGAGGTAATTGCTTAGGTCTCGATTGTATAATATTTTGTATTATTATACTTTTATTGTCCCTGAGGTAATTGCTTAGGTCTCGATTGATGGATATTAGCGCGAAGTCAGTTTTCGATCATAGATGTTCTTAAAGGGGCTCCAAAGTGCGGTGGCAACAAAAAAAGAAAATTGAGCATGCTTTTCGGTCCCCTCCACCCCTCACTCGGCCCTGGCAGAGGCGGGCAGAGTAAATCATAAATTTCGCACTTTACTGACTTTACACACATTTTGCCACCGAACTTTGGAGCCCCTTTAAGAAGGTTTTGATTCTATTCATAGTGCTGAATCTCCTTTCGCTGGAAACAGGGATGTTTAAGGTTATTTTAAAATATTTCAGAAGATCTTCGAAACCGCTTTTGATTTTAAGTAGATATCAGGAGTGCCACCACCCTCCTACGCATTGTAATCCGGCCACCTGAATTAAAGGCTTCAAAAGTCGCTTGATGACTTAGGCCTAAGGTGGTGCCTTGGGTATTAGCCTAGCGCTCTCAATTGCTTCGGATTGATATACATTTTTGGCAACCTCAATTTGACATCAAAAGATCCCATATTAAAGTTTAACCTTTTATACGATTCACAAAATGAAATTATATCGTCTCGGTGAAAAAAATTATCGCCATTTGGGTCGGAATCCGAGAGTCCTTCTTACAAATTGTTATTGTCAGATAGGCGTTTCTTCATTTCCGAAACGAATTTATCCAAAATTTCAAAATAATCCGATCTAAGTTTTTGTTTGATTGTAACAGTTTCAGTTTCTCTCGTTCCCGTGGTTTCGAAGAGAACACTGTCTTTAAGTTTTTTTGTTTTGGGTAATTTTTCTCCGTGACGTGGCTATTTGGGCGCGGAACGGGCAATAATATTTTTTTCAGCTAGTTCCGTAGCCTTCTAATGTAGCGGTAGTGGCTTCGCATGGCACTACTGTACGTGTATACAATAGCTCGTCTCCGTTAAAACAAAACCACGTAACTTGAGATACGTGGTTTTGTCACAATTGACATATTTAGATTCTACACCCCAATTTACGTTTATAACATTAAAAACATTAATAGGTTGCAATTGGATTTATTTTTTTAAATCGAGAAAACATTTAAACGTATCTTTGATATTCACAACTTATTTCGCGCAAAAGCACGTATCTCGCTTATTTTCAGCTCCTATCTCACTTCATGACGCGAAACCACGTATCTCTAAAAATTCCCCTTTAGCAAAATATTTTTAAATTAAAATCCTCATAAAGAGTCAATATTGAAACGAAATTATTTAAATATAAAATTAACTCACATGTAAAAACCTAACACGCGATTTCACAAGTCCCTGCAAATTTAAAAAATCAATTTTTCTCAAAAAGGCCACCGAAAAGATACGTGGTATTGTTTTAACGGCGACGTGCTGAGAGCTTTGTAAATATTCCGATAAAGAATTGGTGGTTTCGAGTACTTTGCTTAGAGTTACTAGGATAACCCAAAGTTCTGAAATTGCAGAATATAACCACGGCATTCAGCGGCCTCATCGGGCTTACCATTTTCTATAATATTTTCCAGGGCTAATACTACCGAATCCAATTTTATTTTAAAATAGTTTATCCCTTTTTGTTTGCTCGACCATCTCACGTCGCAGCTTTTAGGCATTTTTAAAATTTCTTTATGATCTAGCTCTTTTTGCGCATTTTCAAAACTTTCGCTCCGAAGTACCGAATTGCTCTGAAAGTTGTAAATGGCCTGCAAAAGCCCGAGCAATTATTTTAAGATCCATTTTCATGCTCGCTGGTAGCGGGTAAAAATCGACAAAATCCGCTTCCGCTACACACTTTTTCACTTTCCGCGTTGATCTGTTTCAAACAGATATTTTAGCTTTATTTTCTAGCTTGCGAGTGGCGGATGCGAATTTTGACGATTTTTATCCGCTACCAGCGAGCATGAAAATGGGCCTTTACTCTTCGAATATTGGTACACGAATCTACTAATACTAGATTTAATCTATGGGCGTAGCAGTGAACGTAGGGACAAGTTCCATCGACAGCGGATTCAATTCGCACTTGTACGCGTCGTAGCTTTGCGAAGCGCATAATGCGCATTTCTTTACATCTAACCCGCTTTCCCTCAAAAATTTTAATATCTCGGAAGATATTGTTTCCGCGTTGAAAACGTGTAAATCGGAGAAACTGAAGAATCTTTCTTTAATTTCTTCTTTACAAATATATCTTGGACATACGCTCAATAGGCGAAACAATAAAGTCCAGGGTGACTGAAAAGATGGTAGTCACGTGACTTTGGGGAAAACTGCAGAGCCATCTATCTTAAGAAATACGAGTTATTATTCATTTTATTTGGCTAATGTTGGTTTAAATTTTGATCGATTCATCTAAATTATCTAATTATTACTTTATTTAAAACATCTTGTAATAGAAAAGTGAAAGTTAATTAGCTGCCTGCAGTATCTGGAAGGGATAATATTTTATTTACCGTCGCACGGCCAACTGTGAACACGAGTTACCGAATCGAAGTTGGCTGTGATATGGTTGTCACGTGATTTTGTTTTCCCAATATTTCAATAAAATTTCCCCGGTTCTCACTATACAGTGTTTTTTTTTGCTCGAAAAAGTGTTTTGTTTTCAAAAACTATGTTTTCTAGAAAGTTGAAATTTGTATTGTACATTATACGTGCCGGGGGACACTTTCTACCAAAATTGCTTCTAAATCGAAAAATATTTTCACGTTTTTTGAAAATTTAAATTTCAACCGCTAGCGGTGTTTATTGCATTAAACACCAGATTAACAAATTTCTGACTTTCATAAAGTTACACTACTCTCCCAATGGAATTCAAAAAAAGTTATTTTAGCTTGCCCAACTTGTCACTTTTTCAAGTCATATTTTGTCAGTGAAAAAGACGTCTATTTTTTTCGCGCCCACGCTATTTGTACTTTTTCGGTGACGCTCTACAATTTTCTCATTGACAATTTTCTTATAGCACCTAGCGGTTAAAATTTAAATTTTCAAAAAACGTGAAAATATTTTTCGATTTAGATGAAATGTACAGTATGAATTTAAACTTTCTAGAAAACATAGTTTTTGAAAAACTTCGAGCCAAAAAAACACCCTGTGTATATTTTCATTATGTCCCCTAACAATTGTAAGTGCAATATCCTGTTGGGCGCAAAATATGACGATTCCCGCGTGATATGCCAAAACGTCTCGGTTTCTATAAGTATATTATTTTTATGTTGCTTATTTATTTCGCAAATTATTGGCACTTTCGATTTTTTTTGGAGGTAATTCACGTATTTCTCGTAAGCAATATGATGGGTTGAACTTTCCTTTTCAAAGTGGCCATGAAATTTTGCAGCGGCGTTTTTCCAATCACAGAAACCGTATACAAACGCATTCGCCTTTGATGTGGAAAAATGGCGACAGCAAAAGCAATACACTTTATCTTTTTGTATTGAGTATTCTAACATCGGATACTTAGTAAGCCAGGTAGCGTTGGATATGTTTTCAAAATAGGCTTAACTGGCTGCGAATCCTTATCCTAACTTATGTCAAACGCCGACTGAATTGATGAAATAGGTACCGCATTAAAATTCAAAATCTTACTATCTTTAGAGTTGTTGTCTGCAGGATCAGTCCTTTTTATCACATCACAATCCTTATTTTTGTGGCTTCGGCTTATCGCCGCGGTAAGTTGAATCCTTGACGTTGAAGCCCCTTCAATGTCCGTCTGGTCACAATTTGTAGTTTCTAAAAAGCGGTTATTTTTCTCAATATTTTCTTCAAATTCTGCCCCCAAAATGCTATCGCTATCTCGAATTGAAATATTTATTTCACCTTGAAGTTGAACATCCAGAGATTCATCATTCTTGGGACGCTTAAAAAAAACGTTTCAATCGATCCTCTTTGCTTCTCCAATTTAATTCATCATTTTTATTTTTCTGTGAATTGGAGTCTACTCTCAAGAAGCTAAAACGTGAAAAATCGGCTGGCGTAGATGGTGAATGTCTTTTGGCTCTGGGCCCTCATGCCCGGCAGACACTGCTGTATATATTTAACGAAATTCACAGTGGGGAGTTGGTTTCTGAGGCATGGCCAGAGAAAGAGCAATTCAGAGACTAACCTCAGTTCGTATCATCCAATCGCAGTAACCTCCTTCATCTATAAGATATATACGACATTGCTTAATAATCGCCTCACCATGTTTTTTGAAGATTACAACCTGCTAAGTAAGGTCCAGGTTGGCTTTCAGGTGGACAGGAGGATAGCAGATAACCTCTTTATTTTATCAACCTTTATAGAACTTTCTAAGAAACTGTGTTCTCATCTTTTCTGGGTTTGATATTAGTGTACTAGCCGAGAAGCCCGCCTTACAGGCGGGCCCTCAGCCAGTTGTGTGTTTCGAGACACTCCACCCCAGTACGCCCCCCCAACCCCTTTTTCCCATGGGATAATTTCCGTGCCACCCTTTTTCTCATAGTCGAACCACCGCAGTAAGGCACCCTCCCTTTTTTCCATGTGATAATTACCGGGGTAGCCCCTCCCCATTTTCCCCATGTGATAATTACCGTGGTACCCACCTCCCCCTTTTTCCCATGTGATAATTACCGTGGTACCCCCTCTCCGCTTTTCCCATGTGATAATTACCGTGGTACCCTCTCCCTCTTTTCTCAATGCGAGAATTTCCGAGGTACCCTTTTCCCAGCAAAAATAACTCCACCCTGTACCCCTTTAAACCCCCTGTATCCAATGGCTGATGCATAAAGGCCACGGGACTAACGTACGCGGAGAGCGCCACGGGACTTTCAAATCGGAACGACCCTGAACGACGACGACGACGACCGACGTACCAAGCTCTCTTTATAATATAGATACTGTCTACTGCCTTATTTTCTCCATTTTCCTTATACTTAAGTTTATTATTATTATTATTACCATTGCCTTTTCGTTTTTAATATATTCTGATCTCCGCGAGGAGCTGCTCTGTGATAAATGAGTGTAGTAGTAATTACCATTTCCTTTTGGCTAAACCGGATCGTTTGCCTATGGATTATGGATAGAATTTACAAATACGGTTTGCAGAGCTAGGTAGCTTGGGTACAGGGTATTTGCGTATTTTCTCGCCAGCGAAACATAATTCCGGGCAACGCAAACGACCAGGCACTTGGTGGCGGGAAAAAATAGCCGGTAGAGCGAATCAAAGATAATTTAGAATTTCGTACCGTAGATTCAAATTCAGAGAGCTGTGCGATTGCCGGTTTTGAAACACAGCGATTACCCACTTTTGGCAAAGTGACTTCCAAAAAATCAGTTACTATAGAACGCTACAATGGTACTAAGGAACCTAATGTTTTCGGAGTTCCGGCAGGAAGTGGGTTAACGCTATATTGACTACGAGTAAGGCAGTGATTTCGAACCTTGGATACCAGGTCTATATTAGATGGTTCCTTTTCGCCTGTTCCGGGATTTCGGAGAAGGGTAAGAAGAGTACCCTATGACGTTATTTCACTCCGATTCTCGGGTGGCGAATAGTTTGATTCGGTTTAAAAATGTTTTTCCAAAATGGATGTCGGTGGCCTTTTTAACAGATAAATTCTGGCTTGCAAAAAATACCTCCTTTTCAGAAGGACTAAATAGAATAGCCCTAAAATCCTGGAACAGACGAATAATCTATTCTATGGTGTACAGGTGAATGGTTCGTTTTAGGGTTAAAAGAGTACACCTTTAGTCCGGGAACAAGCAAGAAGAAACCACCTAATATCTTTGAGCAAATTCAGTTATTATCTGCTTTCCCCTATTCATTCCCCTTCTGATTAATTTCGGGTTTTCCCACCTCCCACGATACAGATATATAAATATTGTTAAGGTAAGTTTTATGTTTGTCCCTAACAGCCTTTCCCTTCACTTCAGAGAGTTATCTCGTTGTTTTGGGCCATCGCTGCTGGGGAAGGCAGGGATGACTCATCCTCGGTCGCGTTGTCCACATCCGAAATTCTCCGATAGTGGCGACCTCAGACCCGAAGGGTTTGGAGCGAGGTAAAGTCACCGGTTACGCTTACTGTGAGTCCACAGAGATTTCTTGGTGGGATTTCTTCTCCAGCCAATTAGGTTGGAGACCATTAGCGTCATCCTAGGGGCCCACTATATAAGGCACGTCGGGACAATGGACCCGTGTATAATATTGTAAAATATTATAGACTTATGGGAATACTTATACTTTGTTCTGGCGAGTAAATCAGAAGCGTTCGAAAATAAAATAAATCCACACTTACTATCCTAATGGCGGTACATTGTCAAATAAAAGGGATACGTTAACATAGAACCGTTAATACTTAACCTAGGATGATTTCGTATATATATAGTACTAGATCACTTAACTGAAGTTTTAAGTGAAAATAATTAGTTTAAGTTTTGGAATTGGTTTTTACATTCCCAGCCGCTGCAGCTTTGAGATTTTAAATGAACTCTGTGAGAAATTCTGACCATTATTACAATTACTGATTCGTGTGTTAATAATAAAATATATTGTTATCAATAATCAGCTAGACTAGTACCCAAAGTACCACCCTAGGTCCACGCCATCTAGCGACTTTTATTGGCTTTAATTCAGAGGGCCGGGTTACAATGCGTTGGGGGGTGGTGGCAGGCCCTTCAAGCCACGGGAACCAACAGCTCCCTACACTAACTATTACCGTTAACCTCAACAAGTTTTTATGGAAGGGGAAACCGAAGAGCTCAGGGGAAAACCCCTTAAACCAGTGGGTAGAGAACTTGCAAACTCAACGCAGAAGGAGTTGTTCCGAGTTTACACCCAGTGCCACAAGCTGGGATCGAACCCAGCTCCTCTTGCTGCGAGGCGAAAGTGCTAACATAATTGTGTAAATGTCTATCACTGAATTTAGTATCAAAACAGCCGATTTCAGAAGTAACTTCGAAAAACAATTGAATAAATTATTAATTGGTGGTTATGTTTGGAATCACTCTTACTGTTTAAAGGGCCTATTTAATAATATTTCATAATATTCCCTTCCGATTTTTAGGCGCACCTAGGGCCCCCGATTTTCAGGGACCCCTTTTACCGGTCAGTGACAAACCTCACTCTATTTCTGCTTATATAATAAAAATTAAAAAGTATTTTTCATAAGTCATTCCTTGCTACTTGCAGACTACACTTAGAAAAACTCTAATTAGGTTCTTATTTCTAGCCCTACTTACGAGGAGACTACCCGAGGTGAAAATCGCAGATTTTGTTGAAACTAGGTGGGTATGTAGACCTTATGGTAACATGAAATTTCACCAAGGGAAAAGTTGCAATGGGCATTAGTTTTGCCATGGCAACCGAAAATGTTTTTGACAACACAGTCTGTATATTGTCCCATTGAACAACAAAATCGGTGATTATCACCTCGGGTAGTCTCCTCGTTAGAGGTACTCTTACAGAAATCCTGTCCGTCCAGCGGGGATTTTCGTCTACTAGTTTCAGACTTTCAGTATGCCCAAAATTCCAAAAATGTGATATTTTTGGAACACTGAGGTGCATTAATTAATTAAGATCAGCAGATCCATTTTTAGTTAACACCCTGTATATTAGTTTTTATATAAATATATCTCTTAACATTTCGCTAAATATATGGCGTCATCTGCATAAATAAACCAAAAGAATGTTTTTTTTTTTTAAATTAAGCAAAAATAGAAACAAAAAATGTTTATCTTACGTCACATGACGTACGTAATCTTAGCGCGTGTGCACGCACCATTTACACGCGCTAAATAGATGGCGTCATTCGATTTTCTCTGACGTCACGAGACAAAGCTTTATTAGTATAATATTCCTCGCGACTCTTTCACGCGCTCCGAGACTTAAAAATAAGAAAATAAAGAAACGTTAAAACCAGAAGTGACTGTATTGGAAGACATTGTTTTATGTCCTGGCTATTTTCATTGTACTTGGGCCACACTTTAGCGATTAATTACGAAAATGAACACCCACTGCACAATGTCGGATAAAGAGTCGTCACCATTAGTAAACACGTAAGTTATACAAAACTTTCTTAGAATTTTAACTCCCTCCTACTAGGCCGACAATAGAACGGACCAAAACGTTCGAAGAGCTACGAAAGAAATATCGCTACTACGGACATTTTGGTTTACGTTAAGATAGTTCTTTGATTTAGCTGCGGTAAAACTTATTAATCCGAGCTACTACCATGTTTTCTTCGTGGTGGAAGCTTGGATTAATAATAGTTTGGCTATAGCCAATCCAAAATAGATGTATTCAAACCTTTCCATTTCGGAGTGCAGGCTTTATATTTGACTTACAAACACGCGTTTGGTTAATTTGACTAACTAACGTTAATATTAGGGCACTAATTTAGATTAGAATTACTCACATTAACACAATGCTGGCAGCGGGCATTAGGTCTTTGCCCAAAAGCGAAAGAATGGGCTCTGTTTCTTAACTTTGCGTCGTCACAAATGCCCAACAGTGGTTCCTAGTCCCTTTTAGACAAAAAACCACCTTAACTATTTCAAGGATTCTTAGTTTTAGCACGCCTCCCGAATTTATCAGAACTACTTTTGGTCTTTTTGTGACGTCAAAACTATATTATTGTTCGTATGTGGATATATACAAGTCAATAATTTCAGCTAGGGTGCTAAATACAGTTGAAGAAGAGTTACTAAAAATTAACTTTTCCGCAACTCTATAAATGAGAAATCAGTTTGGGGCATCTAATAGACAGGCCAAAAACCTGTGAGGGGAACTTGTAGGCTTGGGTGTAGTCTGCTGTGCACAATAAAGCTAAGTTAAGAGTCCAACTAGTTTTCGCTGCACGTTATGTAGTTGCTGCTAAAACTATCTATTATGTTGGAACAACCGCTATAAACTTAAAATCCACCAAAACTATAATTAATGTTTAAAAGTTCAATGTATTTCTTTTATTATACAGGACACCAAAACACCAATTGAAATATGAAGACCCTCAAGAAGGAAAACAAAGGAAATCAAGAAAAGGTAAGTCTATATTTAGCTTAACCAGACTCACAAGATTGATTCAGAAAGGAGACAAACGTCAAGAGAAAAGCGAAACTAACCAGCGCCACAACATTCCGTTGATCCTGGCCACATGGGCCAGAAGGGACTTTGAAACCATCTCGTCGCGTGCACCCGAGGACGATCAGCCCCAACGGACGTAATAAGCAACTATCTCAAATGCCACGCGAGATCTTGATCAATAATTTTGACCTTTTCATTTATTATATAGGACACAAAACCAGCAATCGAAGGATGGGGACACTCAACCTGAAAAACCAAGGAAATCTAGAAAAGGTAAGTGTAAATCTATATTAAACAGCTTCACAAGAATTTTTCAGAAGGGAGGCCAAAGTCAAGACGAAAGCGATATGATCAAATTATTGGACTCGGAAGAAACAATCTCTTTGGACTGGCCTGAGGACGACCAACCATAGAGGACGTAATAACCACCGCTAAAGTTTTAAAGGGCTCGAAACATTAGTTAAACTAGACTTATTTTTCGTAAAGGACATTAAAGGAGCAAATTCAGAAACAAATCAGACATCGAAATGCAAAATTCAAAAAATTGTAGAAAGGCCCTGAATTACAAAATTTCATATCTTTTGGACCCTTTGGAACAAATATCAAAATTGTTTTTCTTAAAGATAATCAAACTAACTGTTATTATGGTTTTACATGTATATTTCGTTGACGCCATAGTTACCATAACCGTAACTTAGTATTAGGTAGTTAAGTATAAATATTGGCTTTCGTTTTGCCATGGCAACCGAAAACGTTTTTGACAACATCATTTGAAATTTTTCTATTGAAAATAACATGGGAATCTGATGGATTTTAAGGGTCCCCCCCTGTGAAACCTTTTAAAAAATGAAAAAAAAAACATTAAAAATACATTTAAATTGATTTGAAAAATTTAATTTAATCAAGTTTAAATGCAATTCGGTCAATCGGGGGACCCTTAAAATCAATCAGAGTCCCATGTTATTTTCATTGGAAATAATTCCAAATCACGTTGTCAAAAACGTTTTTTGTTTTGATCCTAATGTTTTATTATATTAAATATAAAAATTGTTTTTCTTAAAGATAATCAAACTAACTGTAATGAATCTCAAACGTAAATATATATTCTTATTATGTTTTTTTCTCAAGCCTTACTTGGTGCTTCGTATTAATATAGGTTTTCATTCAAATGTGTTAATTTCTAGTGCATTCAACAAACATTACTTTCTAAAATAGTAACTTCAGGAACAAATATCAAAATTGCTTTTCTTAAAGTAAATATTAACTGTACTTTATGTTTTACATGTATATTTCGTTGAAGCCATAGTTACCATAACATAGTATTAAGTAGTTAAGTATTAATATTTAATTTAATTCTAATGTATTATTATATTGAGTGCATTTTGATAAACATTATTATATTATGTAACAATTTCAGGAACAAATATCAAAATTGCTTTTCTTAAAGATAGAATTAACTGTTATTAAAGTTTTACACGAATATTTTGTTGACGCCATAGTTACCATAACCCTTACTTAGTATTTAGTAGCTTAGTATTAATATTTGTTTTGATCCTAATGTTTTATTATTTAGAGTGCATTTTGATAAACATTATTATCTTAGATAAAACCTTTAGGAAGGATTATCAAAATGGTTTTTTCTAAACAAAAACATTTCAAATTATTATATTATGTTAAATTTCCCTGAACTTTTCCTTTTTAAAAAACAATCCTTTTAATCGCCTTACGCGCTTTTTTAAATGTTTCTCATATTATTAACTATTTGCCTTTGTACCGTGTTTGTTTTTTCAATAAAGTTTACTATTCCCCAAACAGTTTGTTTTTATTTCGCCGTCTTTTTAGACTCACCCTCTAGTTATTGAGGAAATGAGACGGTTATTTTCACAATAGTTCTTTTTATAAAATAACCTTGGCCATCTTGTTGAAATTTTGCCTCCCCGCTTCAGCTGTGAATCCGTTTTCTCTCCCACTAAAGAGCTTATGAACTCATTCTTAGGCATTAGCTGAACTATTCCTGGGCAACATTTCAACAAGTTGGGCAAGCTCAAAGACATTTTATAAAATCAACTGTTGACGTTGTCGTTGGTGGTGGTGAATACCCCGCTGCGCTAGCTCCCAAAGGGACTATCCGAAAAGTCGATTGCTCATCAACGGCACTCGATGAAAATTTAATTGGTACGTCGTTTGATCGGTATTATTTCCCTCCGTCAAACCGTTTCGTTGCTACCATTCAAAGGGGGGTTTTCGTCCCCCAAATGCCAAAGGTATTCCTAGGTCGATTTCTCTCAAAGGCACAACGCGCGTGATCATGCATTTAACGAAAGTTCACGATTATCACGCGAAAATTCACTAATACCACGCGAATATTCCCGAAGATCACGCATTTAATGAAACGGTAGTTTCTACATAACGGCACTAAATAATTTCCCAAATTGTTCTCTAAGGTGAGTTATTACAATAGACGCTTTAATGAAACAATTTCGAGTAAATTGCCAAGAAGAAATATTACACTTACAAAAATCTAATTAAAATAAACTAGAAGTTGCCGTTTTGAGCGTTTTTGAAGCTCATGAAGTTAATTGGAGAAGCCGACGCTATTTTCTCAAAATTATTAATTTTACATAGAAAATGTATATGGCAGCCCTGTTAACCAGAAGCAGAAATCTGAGTGCAACGCCTTCAAGGTCCGTAGAGAAACAATTTACAACGCCTTATGGTAATATATATTTAAACCAAACTGATTAAACGAATAATATTGATTTTAAATTAAATGTCCATTAAACTTTATTGGGTGAAAGGGAAAGTAAAATATACTGGACTTCATATTTTGGTTTTCTTAGGTTTAACATTTGTTTACTACGTAGATGCAAAATGTTTATACTAAATCCAATGAAATTAATCATTAAATTAAATATATATGGCAAAAATATTCCAACAATTATGCTTCAAATTGGTTTTGTATTAAATGAGATAGTATAGGTATAGAACGCAAAAAACACACTAATTAATATAAAAGTAGTTTCAAAAATATGCACAAAATATCTAGTGACTACTGACGCGGTTTATTTTTTTACTAAGTCAACCATTTGGAAATTGACTGTTAATCTACAAAATAATAATTAACCACGCGTGCCGATTTGTGGTAGCAGATTCAAAATCTATAAACCTTTGTCTACACGCGTACTGAAGATTTATATACCACCGTACCGTAAAACAATACACACCCTTGGACAGTGCGTCTGAATTTATGGTCGCACCTTCGACGCGAGATAGTCAACCCAGCAGAAGGTGAAGCAATGGGAAGACCAATCCCCACTTCGCACACAACAGTGGGAGTAAGAGTGGATGCTATAGCAACTCCAGCCGACACCCTACTTTCGTAGGTAAAGAGTCAAACCCTTTGGAGAGAGCTCCTAAAGGGGATCGACGGGCACAGCTGGCACCGGAGATCCCGGTGTTCCCCAAAAGGCCGGCAAACAGGACCACTGCGCCTTATGCGGAGACCCTCCACCCCACAGCAGGCTATTATTATTATTATTATTAAGGAGGTGTGACATGTTGAAGCGTAGGTGAGTTGCTCTTTGCCCCGAGATGGTGTCTTATTCGATAGCGAAAACTGCAGTGACGCCACCTATCTACACTGCGCGTAACTATTGATCAGAGAATAATGGCGGACCAGGTTATGCGTTATGTTAGATCAATTAGATATAACATTTACGTTTTAACGGCGAATTAATTAGTATTTTCTTGGTAAGAAGGATTGAATGTCTATCTTATAGACAGAATGTAAATGTCACGGCCCACTGCGCATGCGCTCGCATTCTCTCTTTGTACATACATATATACATTCTTTCCAAAAGGAAGTGGCAATGGGATTAAAATAAGAATATTCAGTTGCTTTCTCACCTACACTAAGCCTAGGCGTTCCACGCAATAATTTTAGCAACTATGCGTGTTGTTTTTGATTTAGCAACTTTTCTTCATTTAAAAAATAAATTACCCGATCTAAAACCTCTGTTTCGTTTATTTTTTCTAAATAATTAACATTTGTTACGATAGTTTCTTTAGATTTCACGTTTCTTTAACCTACCCCGTTTCGTGGATGGCTCCATTTTTGAACGGAATATTACGGTAACAATAGATCATATTAGATGGCGCGCGTGAATGACACGAAAAATTGAAGCAGACGAACTTCAGCTACAAAAGCTGCGAGGATGGGCCTCAGAATCCTATCGTCCAATAATCTTAGGAACTTGGAGGAGTGTCAGCCGAAGCAAAATTACCGATAATGCGAATTACGTCCAAGTATTTATAGGAGCTAAAGTGAGGATGGAGATATATATGTATTCTTGGTAAAATGTGATTTTTCGAGGTAGTTTAAGTCATCTGCTAGTATTTCTATATCTTTTTCTCTTCCATCATTAGGTCTGTCCCACGATTAAGGCGAGTGATTTTTAATTTTACAGACGATTTATTAGTTATTATTTTAAAACGTTGTTTGATTACATAAGAAATTAATTTTGTGAATTTAATAGGCGTTTGATTTAGGTGTTAATCGCTAATGGCAGCAAAGATAATTTAAACTCGTACCCTAGATTCGAATACTGAGAGCTTTCCAATTGACGGTTTTGTTACGAAGTGTTTACCCTCTTCCGGCACGTGACCTCAGAAAAATCGGGCTCCATCGGTTGTGGTAAGGCGCAAACCATGGAGCGAATTTTTTCTGAGTTCCGGCGGGAAGTGGGTAAACACTATCGGCAACGCGCGAGAGAGTGATTTCGAATCTAGGGTACGAGTTTAAATTATCTTTGGTTTAGCTGCTACGCTCGATTCACTCGCGACCTACGCGCGCACGAAACCATCTAGCAAATGAGCTACCTAGATGCCTAATAATTTGGTAAGGATTGGGACCTTTCATACATTTCACTGTTCGGGTATTTTGGTCACTCTCCTACGAGGGGTCGGTCATTTGCCTGTTTTGTGTTCGGGATTTTGAATTTTTTAAAAATTCAGGATTTTTATTGTGGATTTTTCATACAAAGTCTATGGGAGCAAAATTCTTGGATTTTGGATTTGTGGATTTTTTTCCAAATTTTGTACGGGATTTGGCCAAATGTCCGGCCCCTCGCTCTCCTAAGTGGCGTACCTTAAAATTTTAAAGGGGCCCAAATTTCCATGAAAAAGGGCCCAAAATATCGAAAATTTGCGAAAATGTTGAAAACTTAGAAATTAATTATAATTTTACCGAAATTTATTATTGAGAAATTGAAATTTTATTCATTGAACACCATATTTTGTTAGCTTTAAGATATGAAAAGCCCGGAAATCCTTCTAAGGGCCCCAAATATTTGAAATAGGGGCCCAACTTACTTTGCTTAAAAAAACCATTTGGCGCCACCACTGAATAAGCAGACGACTATATCCGTGACAGACAGTCCTGAAAATCAAATTATCGATTTCAGAAAAATATTTATCGTACGCCTGAAAATTGAATTTTGTCGAAATATTGACGTCAAATTTAATTAATTTAATTAATTAATTTTATTTTATTTTATTTATGAGAAATCTACAATTTTAATAGCGCTTACATCAAATTTGAACCCTTGAAACAATCTTGATTAAAACAAAATTATCGAACGTCTGGCAATGCTAATTGCAAACGATTTTTTTGCTCTCGCTTTCGAGGTGAAGTACAAAGTGTACCCCAAATTCCACCTTGATTTAGGGGCAAAAAGGTGTGAACAGTTTCAGTTGCCAAGTACCTGCCTAATCGAAAGCGCACATAAATTCTTAGTCGCTTGAGCGGATAGATATGTTATATTTATCTAAAAACCATTTTTTAGCTATCCGCCTTGGAATTTGGGGCTCTAACCCCATCTTGGTTTCGCCGCCTACCACCAATATATACGTATTGCACAAAGCGGCCGTGATAGATACCGAGGCCAGCGCCATCTTGTAATTAAGATAAACTTGCAACTAGGGCCGATCCACCGAGCAATACTTGGCAACCGGAACCGTATCCATACTCATCTTCCCCATAATCGATAACCCCATAAGAAAATTCAAGGAAGTGACGGGTGAAAATATTTATTTTATTTATTTGGTTATAATAATAAGGTCTACAAAGCCTGGGCGGAGGCTTATGTGTAAACATCAGGTCAGAGTAAAGCGTAGAACAATATAGATAATCAAAAATAAAAACACACAGAAAAACAAACAAACAAACAACAGTAAAATAGGGGGCGGTAAAAACTTAAGGTGTTTTTTAGAAATCAAATAGTAGGGCGCGAAATTTTGGATAGGAATTTTCAGTTACAATATTGTTGGGGAGTGAATTCCAGTCATTTATTACACTGTGGGAGAAAGAGTTCAAACGGACATTAGATTGAGCTCTGGGTTTGGAAAGTTTTAAACTATGACCCCTGGTACGGGAGGAATTGCATGTAGAGAAATAGTCATTAAAATTTAGATCTAAATTATTATATAAAAAAATTGATTTTGTGGCGAGTTTGAACAGACTTAAGTCTAGTTGCGGCATCGAGGTTTTCGTATTTTGTGACTAATTTAGTGAAATTATTTTGGGCCTTTTGTAAAGCGGAAATATCTAAACTGACATGAGGGGTCCAAATGGGGGAGCAATAATCAAATATAGGGAGGGCAAGGCTGTTATATAGTTGTTTAACAAGTTTGGGACTACGGAAGTTAAAATTACGACGAATGAGCCCGGCCACCGAACGAACACGTTTTGAAACTTTGTTGGTATGGGTAGAAAATCTGAGGCTGGGATCAACAAACACTCCAAGATCTCTTTCAGGAAGAGTCGATTTAATGGGCACACCCTCAATAGAGTAGGAGAAATTGGGATTGTTGCGACCTAGATGGAGGGTAGAACACTTAGAGGTATTAAAAGCTAGACCATGAGAATTCGCCCAGCAAACCGCAGCATCTAAATCCTTTTGGAGTGCTTGATTATCGGAGTGAATTTAATTTTGCGCGATAACTTGGAATCGTCGGCAAATAATAGAATTAAAGCTACACGCGCAACATTAGGGAGGGAGTTGATAAAAATGTTGAAGAGCAGTGGGCTCAAAACTGAACCTTGGGGAACACCATGACTAACCTTGCTCCAGGGAGATGACTGTCCCTGAAGTACAACTCTCTGCTTACGGTCCGATAAGTAATTGGAAAGCCAACGCGAGACATCTCCACTAATACCAGCAGAGGAGAGGGAATTTAAGAGAAGGGAGTGGGGGATTGAGTCGAAAGCCTTGGAGAAATCCAGGAAAATTACATCAACACGATAGCCCTCGTCCAACCACTTGGACCCTATATTGGTAGCTTGGAGTAAGTTAGTAAGACACGAGCGGTTGGATCGGAAGCCATGCTGGGAGGGGGAAAAAATTAGTGGTGCGCAAAAAATCCGCAATTTGTTTGTTAGCTATATGCTCACTGAGCTTGGGGACTTGATTTAGGTTACTAATGGGACGATAATTGGCACGGACAGCCCTGGAGCCCTTCTTGTGGATAGGGGTAATATGGGCTTCTTTCCGGGCAGGTGGGAGTTGACAAAGGGTAAATGAGCGGGATATGAGCAAGTAAATGGGGAGGGAAAGGAAGATGGCCAGGGAATTAAGTAGGAAGGGATGCAGGCCATCAGGGCCAGGGGATTTAGAGACATTAAGAGACCGTAAAAGGTGCATAATGTCAGGAGGTTCAACAGAGAATTTCGTGAAGAAGGTAGAGCTACCGGAAGAAACCGGGGGAATAGTGGAGGATAATAATGGGTGAGGTGGAAGGGGGCAAGGGGGGTTAACAGTGGAGGCAAAAAAAGTATTTAGAACAGAAGCGGCACCAGTCAGACTGGTGGTGATAGTACCATCAGGCTTTTTTGGCTCAGTGATAGGCACTCTGGAGGAACGAAACTTATTGACATGGGCCCAGAAGGATTTAGGATTGTTATTAATTTGAGAGGTAATCCCAGCCTCATATTTGCGGCGGGTATTACGAAGATGGGAAGTAAAAGCGTTGCGAGCTGTACGATAATTGTTATGGAGGGAGTCTAAAGTGGGAGAAGGAATGCCACGTCTTTTAGCCAGTAGCGGAGCTAAGGGTGGGCTGAAGTGGACTTTAGCCCCCTCCATTTCTGAGTGGGGCCACATATTTATATTATAAGGGCCACATATTCATAATTAAGAGGCCACATATTTTAATTTATGAATTTTCATTATCTCTAGAAATTTGTTTTTTTGCGAAGAAACGTTTTTCTGGAAAAAATCTTTCAAAATCAATTTGTTTACTCAAAAATGTAGTAGACCATAAACATAAAGATTCGGGAGGAAGGTAGCGGAAATTGATAGAAAGTTGAAAAGAAAGGGGCATATGCGAATTTAGGGAACTATCCCAGGCATGCACGTGTCCCCTCCAGGTCAGATACAAGGTCAGTAGGGTGTCCAGAAAATGCGACGAGAGCCGCAACAATAAAACGACCTTGCTCTTCTCGCTTCCTGGAAAATTTTGGGTTTTTTCGATTTCACCACTTTGGCGAAATATGGTCAATCCAAGGTTCCCGCTAAGGGTCACAAAATTCTTAGGGGCCACAAAAAAAAATTAGCCCACCTGTGAAAAAACTTTAGCGCCGCTACTGCTTTTAGCTTTAACGAGACGTGACCAGGCAGCAGCCTTAAAATCCCTGCTACGAGTCGTTCGAGGGTCAGGCTTGGGGACTGAAGGAGGTTTACGTAAGGGAATAAAATTAGCAATACCAGTATTTAATAAAGTGAGAAAAGCCTTCCAGGACTCAGAGAGGTCAGGGGACCCTAGAACGAGTGACCAATCAACAGTGGTGAGGAAGGTGGCAAAGGAATCATAATATCTTTTGAAAAAAATTGGTCTAGGGGTAAAGATAGAGTGATTACCAAACAATTGAACTTTAAACAATAGGACACAATGGTCACTAGTTCCCAGGGCGGTGCAATACGTATATATTGGTGGTAGGCGGCGAAACCAAGATGGGGTTAGAGCCCCAAATTCCAAGGCGGATAGCTAAAAAATGGTTTTTAGATAAATATAACATATCTATCCGCTCAAGCGACTAAGAATTTATGTGCGCTTTCGATTAGGCAGGTACTTGGCAACTGAAACTGTTCACACCTTTTTGCCCCTAAATCAAGGTGGAATTTGGGGTACACTTTGTACTTCACCTCGAAAGCGAGAGCAAAAAAATCGTTTGCAATTAGCATTGCCAGACGTTCGATAATTTTGTTTTAATCAAGATTGTTTCAAGGGTTCAAATTTGATGTAAGCGCTATTAAAATTGTAGATTTCTCATAAATAAAATAAAATAAAATTAATTAATTAAATTAATTAAATTTGACGTCAATATTTCGACAAAATTCAATTTTCAGGCGTACGATAAATATTTTTCTGAAATCGATAATTTGATTTTCAGGACTGTCTGTCACGGATATAGTCGTCTGCTTATTCAGTGGTGGCGCCAAATGGTTTTTTTAAGCAAAGTAAGTTGGGCCCCTATTTCAAATATTTGGGGCCCTTAGAAGGATTTCCGGGCTTTTCATATCTTAAAGCTAACAAAATATGGTGTTCAATGAATAAAATTTCAATTTCTCAATAATAAATTTCGGTAAAATTATAATTAATTTCTAAGTTTTCAACATTTTCGCAAATTTTCGATATTTTGGGCCCTTTTTCATGGAAATTTGGGCCCCTTTAAAATTTTAAGGTACGCCACTTAGGAGAGCGAGGGGCCGGACATTTGGCCAAATCCCGTACAAAATTTGGAAAAAAATCCACAAATCCAAAATCCAAGAATTTTGCTCCCATAGACTTTGTATGAAAAATCCACAATAAAAATCCTGAATTTTTAAAAAATTCAAAATCCCGAACACAAAACAGGCAAATGACCGACCCCTCGTAGGAGAGTGACCAAAATACCCGAACAGTGAAATGTATGAAAGGTCCCAATCCTTACCAAATTATTAGGCATCTAGGTAGCTCATTTGCTAGATGGTTTCGTGCGCGCGTAGGTCGCGAGTGAATCGAGCGTAGCAGCTAAACCAAAGATAATTTAAACTCGTACCCTAGATTCGAAATCACTCTCTCGCGCGTTGCCGATAGTGTTTACCCACTTCCCGCCGGAACTCAGAAAAAATTCGCTCCATGGTTTGCGCCTTACCACAACCGATGGAGCCCGATTTTTCTGAGGTCACGTGCCGGAAGAGGGTAAACACTTCGTAACAAAACCGTCAATTGGAAAGCTCTCAGTATTCGAATCTAGGGTACGAGTTTAAATTATCTTTGCTGCCATTAGCGATTAACACCTAAATCAAACGCCTATTAAATTCACAAAATTAATTTCTTATGTAATCAAACAACGTTTTAAAATAATAACTAATAAATCGTCTGTAAAATTAAAAATCACTCGCCTTAATCGTGGGACAGACCTAATGATGGAAGAGAAAAAGATATAGAAATACTAGCAGATGACTTAAACTACCTCGAAAAATCACATTTTACCAAGAATACATATATATCTCCATCCTCACTTTAGCTCCTATAAATACTTGGACGTAATTCGCATTATCGGTAATTTTGCTTCGGCTGACACTCCTCCAAGTTCCTAAGATTATTGGACGATAGGATTCTGAGGCCCATCCTCGCAGCTTTTGTAGCTGAAGTTCGTCTGCTTCAATTTTTCGTGTCATTCACGCGCGCCATCTAATATGATCTATTGTTACCGTAATATTCCGTTCAAAAATGGAGCCATCCACGAAACGGGGTAGGTTAAAGAAACGTGAAATCTAAAGAAACTATCGTAACAAATGTTAATTATTTAGAAAAAATAAACGAAACAGAGGTTTTAGATCGGGTAATTTATTTTTTAAATGAAGAAAAGTTGCTAAATCAAAAACAACACGCATAGTTGCTAAAATTATTGCGTGGAACGCCTAGGCTTAGTGTAGGTGAGAAAGCAACTGAATATTCTTATTTTAATCCCATTGCCACTTCCTTTTGGAAAGAATGTATATATGTATGTACAAAGAGAGAATGCGAGCGCATGCGCAGTGGGCCGTGACATTTACATTCTGTCTATAAGATAGACATTCAATCCTTCTTACCAAGAAAATACTAATTAATTCGCCGTTAAAACGTAAATGTTATATCTAATTGATCTAACATAACGCATAACCTGGTCCGCCATTATTCTCTGATCAATAGTTACGCGCAGTGTAGATAGGTGGCGTCACTGCAGTTTTCGCTATCGAATAAGACACCATCTCGGGGCAAAGAGCAACTCACCTACGCTTCAACATGTCACACCTCCTTAATAATAATAATAATAATAGCCTGCTGTGGGGTGGAGGGTCTCCGCATAAGGCGCAGTGGTCCTGTTTGCCGGCCTTTTGGGGAACACCGGGATCTCCGGTGCCAGCTGTGCCCGTCGATCCCCTTTAGGAGCTCTCTCCAAAGGGTTTGACTCTTTACCTACGAAAGTAGGGTGTCGGCTGGAGTTGCTATAGCATCCACTCTTACTCCCACTGTTGTGTGCGAAGTGGGGATTGGTCGTCCCATTGCTTCACCTTCTGCTGGGTTGACTATCTCGCGTCGAAGGTGCGACCATAAATTCAGACGCACTGTCCAAGGGTGTGTATTGTTTTACGGTACGGTGGTATATAAATCTTCAGTACGCGTGTAGACAAAGGTTTATAGATTTTGAATCTGCTACCACAAATCGGCACGCGTGGTTAATTATTATTTTGTAGATTAACAGTCAATTTCCAAATGGTTGACTTAGTAAAAAAATAAACCGCGTCAGTAGTCACTAGATATTTTGTGCATATTTTTGAAACTACTTTTATATTAATTAGTGTGTTTTTTGCGTTCTATACCTATACTATCTCATTTAATACAAAACCAATTTGAAGCATAATTGTTGGAATATTTTTGCCATATATATTTAATTTAATGATTAATTTCATTGGATTTAGTATAAACATTTTGCATCTACGTAGTAAACAAATGTTAAACCTAAGAAAACCCAAATATGAAGTCCAGTATATTTTACTTTCCCTTTCACCCAATAAAGTTTAATGGACATTTAATTTAAAATCAATATTATTCGTTTAATCAGTTTGGTTTAAATATATATTACCATAAGGCGTTGTAAATTGTTTCTCTACGGACCTTGAAGGCGTTGCACTCAGATTTCTGCTTCTGGTTAACAGGGCTGCCATATACATTTTCTATGTAAAATTAATAATTTTGAGAAAATAGCGTCGGCTTCTCCAATTAACTTCATGAGCTTCAAAAACGCTCAAAACGGCAACTTCTAGTTTATTTTAATTAGATTTTTGTAAGTGTAATATTTCTTCTTGGCAATTTACTCGAAATTGTTTCATTAAAGCGTC
Organism: Leiobunum rupestre; assembly: GCF_980474605.1. NCBI lineage: Eukaryota > Metazoa > Arthropoda > Arachnida > Opiliones > Sclerosomatidae > Leiobunum > Leiobunum rupestre. The sequence goes on along the minus strand of NC_143394.1, from coordinate 38,550,681 downwards.
TATTGTAATAACTCACCTTAGAGAACAATTTGGGAAATTATTTAGTGCCGTTATGTAGAAACTACCGTTTCATTAAATGCGTGATCTTCGGGAATATTCGCGTGGTATTAGTGAATTTTCGCGTGATAATCGTGAACTTTCGTTAAATGCATGATCACGCGCGTTGTGCCTTTGAGAGAAATCGACCTAGGAATACCTTTGGCATTTGGGGGACGAAAACCCCCCTTTGAATGGTAGCAACGAAACGGTTTGACGGAGGGAAATAATACCGATCAAACGACGTACCAATTAAATTTTCATCGAGTGCCGTTGATGAGCAATCGACTTTTCGGATAGTCCCTTTGGGAGCTAGCGCAGCGGGGTATTCACCACCACCAACGACAACGTCAACAGTTGATTTTATAAAATGTCTTTGAGCTTGCCCAACTTGTTGAAATGTTGCCCAGGAATAGTTCAGCTAATGCCTAAGAATGAGTTCATAAGCTCTTTAGTGGGAGAGAAAACGGATTCACAGCTGAAGCGGGGAGGCAAAATTTCAACAAGATGGCCAAGGTTATTTTATAAAAAGAACTATTGTGAAAATAACCGTCTCATTTCCTCAATAACTAGAGGGTGAGTCTAAAAAGACGGCGAAATAAAAACAAACTGTTTGGGGAATAGTAAACTTTATTGAAAAAACAAACACGGTACAAAGGCAAATAGTTAATAATATGAGAAACATTTAAAAAAGCGCGTAAGGCGATTAAAAGGATTGTTTTTTAAAAAGGAAAAGTTCAGGGAAATTTAACATAATATAATAATTTGAAATGTTTTTGTTTAGAAAAAACCATTTTGATAATCCTTCCTAAAGGTTTTATCTAAGATAATAATGTTTATCAAAATGCACTCTAAATAATAAAACATTAGGATCAAAACAAATATTAATACTAAGCTACTAAATACTAAGTAAGGGTTATGGTAACTATGGCGTCAACAAAATATTCGTGTAAAACTTTAATAACAGTTAATTCTATCTTTAAGAAAAGCAATTTTGATATTTGTTCCTGAAATTGTTACATAATATAATAATGTTTATCAAAATGCACTCAATATAATAATACATTAGAATTAAATTAAATATTAATACTTAACTATTTAATACTATGTTATGGTAACTATGGCTTCAACGAAATATACATGTAAAACATAAAGTACAGTTAATATTTACTTTAAGAAAAGCAATTTTGATATTTGTTCCTGAAGTTACTATTTTAGAAAGTAATGTTTGTTGAATGCACTAGAAATTAACACATTTGAATGAAAACCTATATTAATACGAAGCACCAAGTAAGGCTTGAGAAAAAAACATAATAAGAATATATATTTACGTTTGAGATTCATTACAGTTAGTTTGATTATCTTTAAGAAAAACAATTTTTATATTTAATATAATAAAACATTAGGATCAAAACAAAAAACGTTTTTGACAACGTGATTTGGAATTATTTCCAATGAAAATAACATGGGACTCTGATTGATTTTAAGGGTCCCCCGATTGACCGAATTGCATTTAAACTTGATTAAATTAAATTTTTCAAATCAATTTAAATGTATTTTTAATGTTTTTTTTTTCATTTTTTAAAAGGTTTCACAGGGGGGGACCCTTAAAATCCATCAGATTCCCATGTTATTTTCAATGGAAAAATTTCAAATGATGTTGTCAAAAACGTTTTCGGTTGCCATGGCAAAACGAAAGCCAATATTTATACTTAACTACCTAATACTAAGTTACGGTTATGGTAACTATGGCGTCAACGAAATATACATGTAAAACCATAATAACAGTTAGTTTGATTATCTTTAAGAAAAACAATTTTGATATTTGTTCCAAAGGGTCCAAAAGATATTAAATTTTGTAATTCAGGGCCTTTCTACAATTTTTTGAATTTTGCATTTCGATGTCTGATTTGTTTCTGAATTTGCTCAGCCACCTTCGTTTGGCATCTGTTGGCTTTACTACTTCGCGTGAACAATTTTTGCTGATCTTTAGGAAAGTCCTTTAATGTCCTTTACGAAAAATAAGTCTAGTTTAACTAATGTTTCGAGCCCTTTAAAACTTTAGCGGTGGTTATTACGTCCTCTATGGTTGGTCGTCCTCAGGCCAGTCCAAAGAGATTGTTTCTTCCGAGTCCAATAATTTGATCATATCGCTTTCGTCTTGACTTTGGCCTCCCTTCTGAAAAATTCTTGTGAAGCTGTTTAATATATATTTACACATACCTTTTCTAGATTTCCTTGGTTTTTCAGGTTGAGTGTCCCCATCCTTCGATTGCTGGTTTTGTGTCCTATATAATAAATGAAAAGGTCAAAATTATTGATCAAGATCTCGCGTGGCATTTGAGATAGTTGCTTATTACGTCCGTTGGGGCTGATCGTCCTCGGGTGCACGCGACGAGATGGTTTCAAAGCCCCATCTGGCCCATGTGGCCAGGATCAACGGAATGTTGTGGCGCTGGTTAATTTCGCTTTTCTCTTGACGTTTGTCTCCTTTCTGAATCAATCTTGTGAGTCTGGTTAAGCTAAATATAGACTTACCTTTTCTTGATTTCCTTTGTTTTCCTTCTTGAGGGTCTTCATATTTCAATTGGTGTTTTGGTGTCCTGTATAATAAAAGAAATACATTGAACTTTTAAACATTAATTATAGTTTTGGTGGATTTTAAGTTTATAGCGGTTGTTCCAACATAATAAATAATTTTAGCAGCAACTACATAACGTGCAGCGAAAACTAGTTGGACTCTTAACTTAGCTTTATTGTGCACAGCAGACTACACCCAAGCCTACAAGTTCCCCTCACAGGTTTTTGGCCTGTCTAGTAGATGCCCCAAACTGATTTCTCATTTATAGAGTTGCGGAAAAGTTAATTTTTAGTAACTCTTCTTCAACTGTAGTTAGCACCCTAGCTGAAATTATTGACTTGTATATATCCACATACGAACAATAATATAGTTTTGACGTCACAAAAAGACCAAAAGTAGTTCTGATAAATTCGGGAGGCGTGCTTGAAATAGTTAAGGTGGTTTTTTGTCTAAAAGGGACTAGGAACCACTGTTGGGCATTTGTGACGACGCAAAGTTAAGAAACAGAGCCCATTCTTTCGCTTTTGGGCAAAGGCCTAATGCCCGCTGCCAGCATTGTGTTAATGTGAGTAATTCTAATCTAAATTAGTGCCCTAATATTAACGTTAGTTAGTCAAATTAACCAAACGCGTGTTTTTAAGTCAAATATAAAGCCCGCACTCCGAAATGGAAAGGTTTGAATACATCTATTTTGGATTGGCTATAGCGAAACTATTATTAATCCAAGCTTCCACCACGAAGAAAACATAGTAGTAGCTCGGATTAATAAGTTTTACCGCAGTTAAATCAAAGAACTATCTTAACGTAAACCAAAATGTCCGTAGTAACGATATTTCTTTCGTAGCTCTTCGAACGTTTTGATCCGATCGATCGTCGGCCTTGTAGGAGGGAGTTAAATTCTAAGAAAGTTTTGTAGAACATACGTGTTTACTAATGGTGACGACTCTTTATTCGACACTGTGCAGTGGGTGTTCATTTTCGTAATTAATCGCTAAAGTGTGGTCCAAGTACAATGAAAATAGCCAGGACATAAAACAATGTCTTCCAATACAGTCACTTCTGGTTTTAACGTTTCTTTATTTTCTTATTTTTAAGTCTCGGAGCGCGTGAAAGAGTCGCGAGGAATATTATACTAATAAAGCTTTGTCTCGTGACGTCAGAGAAAATCGAATGACGCCATCTATTTAGCGCGTGTAAATGGTGCGTGCACACGCGCTAAGATTACGTACGTCATGTGACGTAAGATAAACATTTTTTGTTTCTATTTTTGCTTAATTTAAAAAAAAAAACATTCTTTTGGTTTATTTATGCAGATGACGCCATATATTTAGCGAAATGTTAAGAGATATATTTATATAAAAACTAATATACAGGGTGTTAACTAAAAATGGATCTGCTGATCTTAATTAATTAATGCACCTCAGTGTTCCAAAAATATCACATTTTTGGAATTTTGAGCATACTGAAAGTCTGAAACTAGTAGACGAAAATCCCCGCTGGACGGACAGGATTTCTGTAAGAGTACCTCTAAGTAGGGCTAGAAATAAGAACCTAATTAGAGTTTTTCTGCATGAAGTGTAGTCTGCAAGTAGCAAGGAATGACTTATGAAAAATACTTTTTAATTTTTATTATATAAGCAGAAATAGAGTGAGGTTTGTCACTGTCCGGTAAAAGGGGTCCCTGAAAATCGGGGGCCCTAGGTGCGGATACAAATCGGAAGGGAATATTATTAAACATTATTAAATAGGCCCAACAGCTTCAAACATAAAACACCCCGATGGCAGTTTCTAGCTTAGGCTTTATTGATTATTATATTTGTTATTTTTATTTTATAGATTGCTTTGGAATCATTCAGCACGTGGTTGATACATAATGGGTAATACGAATATTTTCGTCTTCTGCTGCATTTTGTTTGCATCTGTAACTGTGCAAACTATTTATTCCGAAGATAATATAGCCCCTTTAAACAGTATGAGTGATTCCAAACATAACCACCAATTAATAATGTATTCAATTTTTTTTCGAAGTTACTTCTGAAATCAGCTGTTTTGATACTAAATTCAGTGATAGACATTTACACAATTATGTTTTCTATAACATAATACAAGAATAAATGAATTATTTTAAAGGCCACTCAGTTAATTTTACCATTAGTTTATTATTACGTTCCACAGTGGGTTATTTCAATATCATCCGCGTCTTAAGTTTTTGCCGAAAGGTAATTTAAGTGCAGTTGCCTTTTTTTTAAAGTTGCATATTATTGTTGTTAGAAGCGATTTTTTTTGGTTTTAAAGTGAATTCTACGTGAATCCACACATAGTTATCAGTAGCTATTGATGTTTGATTTCCACAAAAAAAGCAAATGATTAAAGGATTCAAATAATCGATGACTCGAACGCTGGTACAACTGATTACTTAAGTAATCCCTACTAGTTTCATTGATCCAGCATAATAATCAGCTATGCTAATACCCAGGGGCGTTGGAACCAGGGGGGGCAAGGGGGGCAATGCCCCTCCCTAGAATTTTGCTGGCAGGGGCAACTAATGTTATTGCCCCCTCCAACTTTTTGGTCAGTAGAAATCTTCACAAGTCTCAAATTCTCATTTTAAAAGCATAAAAAGCTTATAGAACCTCAACTGTGTTTAAATTTCAGTCTTTTCCTGCCAATTTACATAGTAGTAAAAGGTACACATGCATTCGGAGAAGCTACACTCGATTAAAAATTCAAAACCATTCTCCAGACCCCTTTTGGTTTCTCTTTGCCCCCTCCAACTTCTAGAACGTTATTACGCCCCTGCTAATACCCAAGGCACCACCTTAGGCCTAAGTCATCAAACGACTTTTAAAGCCATTAAGGAGTTTTCAATATAAGTTGCAATGGTTGGCAAAGGCGTTAAAGGAAGGTTAACTTCTGCTTAAAACCATTATATATTCGATTTATATTGCAATACATGGAATTCTTCTTCTACGAAGTAGAACTGTTACATAAGGCGGGGCAACGATACAATTTTTGAGGGGCGTTGGTAAAATATTTGTGGGGGGGTTATTGTGTGTTTATTGCCCCCCCCCCACATAAAAAAGGCCTAGTGTTGCGCAATGCTGAAGCACTGGTAAAACAAAGGCCTTAGAAAATGCTGATTTAACTGAAAGTTTAGTGGGGTGACGGAGTGGTTAGCACTTTCGCCTCGCAGCAAGAGGAGCCGGGTTCGATCCCAGCTTGTGGCACTGGGTGTAAACTCGGAACAACTCCTTCTGCGTTGAGTTTGCAAGTTCTCTACCCACTGGTTTAAGGGGTTTTCAGCCGAGCTCTTCGGTTTCCCCTTCCATAAAAACTTGTTGCGGTTAACGGTAATAGTTAGTGAAGGGAGCTGTTGGTTCGCGTGGCATGCAGGGCTTGCCACCCACCACCCACCACCCTCCTACGCATTGTAACCCGGCCACCTGAATTAATGGCTTTAAAATTCGCTTGATGACTTAGGCCAAAAGGGGTATTGGCCTAGCTGATTATTGATAACAATGAACTTCTCATTATATTTTATTATTAACACACGCATCAGTAATTGTAATAATGGTCAAAATTTCTCACAGAGTTCATTTAAAATCTCAAAGCTGCAGCAGCTGGGAATGTAAAAACCAATTCCAAAACTTAAACTAATTATTTTTACTTAAAACTTCAGTTAAGTGATCTAGTACTATATATATACGAAATCATCCTAGGTTAAGTATTAACGGTTCTATGTTAACGTATCCCTTTTATTTGACAATGTACCGCCATTAGGATAGTAAGTGTGGATTTATTTTATTTTCGAACGCTTCTGATTTACTCGCCAGAACAAAGTATAAGTATTCCCATAAGTCTATAATATTTTACAATATTATACACGTGTCCAGTGTCCCGACGTGCCTTATATAGTGGGCCCCTAGGATGACGCTAATGGTCTCCAACCTAATTGGCTGGAGAAGAAATCCCACCAAGAAATCTCTGTGGACTCACAGTAAGCGTAACCGGTGACTTTACCTCGCTCCAAACCCTTCGGGTCAGAGGTCGCCACTATCGGAGAATTTCGGATGTGGACAACGCGACCGAGAATGAGTCATCCCTGCCTTCCCCAGCAGCGATGGCCCAAAACAACGAGATAACTCTCTGAAGTGAAGGGAAAGGCTGTTAGGGACAAACATAAAACTTACCTTAACAATATTTATATATCTGTATCGTGGGAGGTGGGAAAACCCGAAATTAATCAGAAGGGGAATGAATAGGGGAAAGCAGATAATAACTGAATTTGCTCAAAGATATTAGGTGGTTTCTTCTTGCTTGTTCCCGGACTAAAGGTGTACTCTTTTAACCCTAAAACGAACCATTCACCTGTACACCATAGATTGTTCGTCTGTTTCAGGATTTTACGGCTATTCTATTTAGTCCTTCTGAAAAGGAGGTGTAAAGAGAGTAAGAGTTGCAAACTCAACGCAGATATCCGTAATAACCCAACTGATTCAAATAACTCTCATTGGTATATATTCACTTGTTAAAATTGGAACACGATTATTTGAATTCGATAATTATTAGCTTTTGAGGGAAAAAAATCTGTAATCACTGGTAATCGTTAATAGTTGTGTGGTATTCAAGCCTAATCAAATTATAATAAACTGAATTACCTTTCATGGGTATTCAATGGTGTTCAAGAGTGATCCGGGAATCAGCGGTATACAACGATATTCTAGATAATTCACAGGTACTCATCGGCTTTATTGCAAATTTTAATTTTAATATCAATCGTGCTCGATACATGTAAGTTTAGTGCAGGGCAAATCATTACAGTATAGATCGTGCATTCTATATTATTCTGAACAAGTGAAAATTAGAAGATAATTCTGTAATTAATTTGGGCACTGCTTGATGCATTTTATATGATTTTAAAAGCAAACGCATTTATCAAATAAGCACGCGATTGTATCCCCCTCATCGCAGAAAGCTCTCGGCCCCTCTCCTATCTTTAAGCCTTTGCACTGATCTTCCCCTTTAGAACAAGTGCAGTAGCAGAAGGCGTCGTCATCAGTATCGCCATTCAGATCATTCGCGGAACATCTGGCTGTTTTCGAAGGGCACTTGGAGCCGTCGCATCTGTCGTTTGTCTTGCATTCTGACAAAGGAATTCATCAAAATTAACGAAGATAAATGCTGGGCTGATCACTTCGAGTTGACCTTTAACACCGATTACGTAATCAGGCAATACGCCTAAAACGAATCTGTTCCATTGCGCCGAATCCCCTTCGACCGAAACCAATCCCATTCGACCGAAAAACCCGCACTTCTCCGGGTTTAGGATTCGGTTCTATCCGTTTCAGCATCGGTCAGAACAGCATGCAGTGTTACCTCACCTAACCTAACCTAACCTAACCTCACCTCACCTCACCTAACCTAATCTAACCTAACCTAACCTAACCAAGCAATTTTTAAAGAGGTCAACTCATTTGCCCACTACCACCGATTAGAAAAATACAAAACCCGCCTTTGGGCTAATTTCATCAAAAACATTGGCGGAATTCGGTCGAATGGGATTCGGCGCAATTAATGGGAAGATACCCTCACGCTTAAAACCCAGTTTAGTTCTTCACCCCGGTTCGCTTAACGTCATTTCAAATTATGGTCAGAATTTTGAAAATACTAAAATGTATCCCAAAACAATTAGTTAATCATGTTTACTATACAAACAGTAATATTATTGACATTTTTTTTAAATTTTATTCCCATTATTTTTGAAAATACGAGTAATTTAACTTCCCCGGTTTGTCGTTTTGAAAGCGATTCTAAGCGAACCGACTTGGAAGAGTTGCTTCCCGAACCAACACGAAGCGATTTCTCACGCTGGTTTTGAAAACTAGTTATCTAAAACGAAGCGATATTAGGGATAAGTGTGAACCTGGCTTTAAGATTAAGAGGAAACGGGTGGTGTCACGAATTTCTCAAATTCGTTGAAGACACGCCGCTGGAAGAAAATGAAGGACACTCACTTGGAAAATTAGACTTCCCAGAAGATTAATTTAAGAAACCTAAATTAGTTTTCACACTGAATATCTCGTAGAATTTGCCATGTTCTTGACGAAACTGATTTATATTCGCGTAAAATCACGTGTTTAGTTGCTTTAAAAAGAACGCAGAAGGAAATTCATTTCTATTAGAGACAAGTCTTAATTTCAACTACGCGCCGAAATGAGCTTTGTACATCGGGAAAGAAAAATCTCCGTTGTAAAACACGCCCCTTTTAATGATAATCATCAGTCACCATAGTCGTCCTTAGACATTCCAAGTGTATATAGTTTCCTAGAACGTCGACGTTATCGAACTATATCATTATCCATTCTACCATCAATGACTAGGACGAGCGATGCCTTTCTGCGTTTTAACTAATCTCTTAAAGGGGCTGGAAAGTGGGGTTTTGAAATCGTCTAGTGACGTGGTATCTCCAAAAAAATGCGGACCCTGCTTTATTTTCATTTTTCCCCGCTTGAGGAATTTGACTCTGACGGAGATGTTTTGAAAATAGTGAGGAGCGACCCGAGAGAGATTAGTGACAGGTATTCATACGCGAACTAAGATATTCGGGCCTTTGTGGACGTGGTTTTGGTTCTAGTATTTTAATATTTATTTAATTATAATGAAATTAATGAACGAGTTTAATTCAAATAAAAAACGGAAACGTGATGATACGAAAATATCTCTTGTTGGTGAATTAGATATGTGTAAAAAGGCAAAAGAACTGATCAAAATGCTCCAGTGAAACCAAGGCCCTAAGAAATTGGCTTCGATTTATCTAGTGTTTTTTTACAAAATTCGATGAAACTCGTAAATAATAATTTAAAAAATTACGAACACACTACTACCAAAAGACCTTATCACTCAAATTAATTTTTCGTTAAACATTTGTTGTTCACTAAACTAAATCTTAATAAAGATTAATGAAATTTTAAAACTTCCTACGAGCTCAGCTAACACTAACCAAGACCACGCTGGATTTCGTCAAACAAAAATCCCAACACAGCGGTGCCTGTTTACGTCTTCGCGAACTTGAGAAAAAGTAGTTCTACGCGCCAAATTTCGTTAATGACGTCACGGGTGACGTTTTTCAAAACCCCACTTTCCAGCCCCTTTAAAGCAAGTGTCGGCTCGACGTCAAGTAGCTCTGTTTTCAACAGAGGTCGCTATCGTCGACATCAAAACAAGATACTTATAGGTACCCCTCACGTTGTAAATTGGCCAATAACATAAATTACAGTAATTTTAAACAAACATTTTTACATGGGATATATAATTTAGGTTAAAGCCCACTAAAAAGAGTTTAAGTTGTCTAAATGTAATACTCTACAATGGCTTTATCATTTGGCTATTTTGAATTTTAGCTTTCTTTGCCATTGATAGATGGCACCACGCTCTCCACTAAAGTCGTTTTTTTTTCGAAGAATTGGATAGATTCATAGCCATCTCTAATAACAGGAGCCTTTTGATAATACCGGACCTCAGTGTTGTTACGAGCGGTACATTTGTACTTCTTTAATACGTTTTAAAATTTTTAGCACTAATATACGTTTTGGATTTATTTAATCGTTGTAGTACGTTTGGAATTTATGATTCGAAAATATGTTTTGATATTTTTTTCATATTTTTAGAACGTTTGAACTTTTTGGAGTTCGTTGAAAGTTTTATAAATATTATGTGGTCTAATTTCACAACCAAAGAAGCTTGCTCTCTCCGAATTCCAGTTGTATGGCCCCCTATTGAAAGCGACATTCATGCTGTTTTCAAGGGCATTGTAATTGTTGACAGCAGTTACAATGCCGGATTCAATCTTTTGCCATTTAAAAAAGGAATAAAATTGGTTTCATAGATGGCGTACTAAGTGGAAAATCCTAAAGTACGTTTTCCCCCAAAAATGCTTCGAAATTACGTTCCGTGATTGGAGGAAGTACGTTTCTGAAATCGCTCGGAACAACACTGATACCGGTGGCAATGATAGAGCCGAAAGTTGCTTTGAAACAATTCTCGGCTCTTTCAGAAATTAATAAAAGCACGCGAAAAAATACGCTTATAGCATGTGCTACCATCTATTGGTATATACAGAAACTAATTAAAAGCTACTGTAGCGCAATACTAAATGAGGGACCCGATTTCCAAAACCCATTGTGGCTTCACTAACTTGTTTAGATTTTATTTTTGGCAACAATTTGAGTACCATCCGTAACGAGTCGGAGCTGAGACTTGCTTTAAGCCTATCAGAAGAAAGGCGATTGTCGTTGACTCGATCTCTAAGCCTTTACGGGATTGTTGACAAAAATTACTTGTAATTCTTAAAATAAAACCCTGTACTACGTACTACAAAATAAGTTTGCTGTTAATATTTATCCCTTTATATTATTGTTCAATCGAAAAGATGCGTGTTAAAATTTTACGAAAGCAATGAAACTAGCCAAGTTAAGAAATATTTCCCATCGAAACCATTTTTGAGCGACAGCGCGCTTGATGGGAGACTACCTAATGCAGTGCAAATGAATACATTACCCAAGTGATCAAGCCCTCGAATTGAGATCAACGTCTATATATTGACTCTCTGTTAAGCTACACCACAAGTCTATATTTGGTATATTCCCATTCGACAGAAATCCCATTCGACCGAATTCAATATGTTTCCGAAATATAGCCCAAAAGGCGGATTCGGTTCATTGGGACCTTTTGTTTGGTTTTTTACTTCTGCCCCGAGATATAGCAGGGTACGCAAAAAACGTTATACCTAAACAAAATTGCTACAGATGTACTAACGGTAAGGTTAGGTTAGGTTAGGTTAGGTTAGTCTCTCACTTCCCTAGGGTGGCGCACTTTTATAAATATATTTATGCTTTGAACTTTTTATTTATATCAAGAATACAATAATTCGAACAATTTCATTTTTTAATGTGAATGGTTAAGTTTGTAGCAATTGCGTCGAGTAAGGCTAACGCGACTTCTTCATTCGATTTTTTCGGATTTTTTTGTTCTTCGTGATAGTTTTTAATTGCAAATCCGTATCTTTCGTTGAATTGCAAATATATATTTGCAAATATATATTTGCAAGTGGTAATAACTAGATTTATTTACCGTTTTGTTTAAGCGAAACAAATAATCATTCTTAATATACAAAAACCCTCGTTTGTGAGCTATTTTCTCCATTTTAGCTAACTGGCTCCAATAAGACTATCAACACTTATTTATATAAGAAGTAAACCTATTTAAAAAACGTCTCATAAAAACGAAATTTGATGTACTATAAAAATAATATAAACGTGCAAAATTGGGCTGTAAACCGCACAATTGGGGTATTTTCGATCGATTGGGACTCAATGTTAAATCGTTTTCGAACGAATGGGATTTCGGTCGAATGGGACCAAAGCCTATATTTATATCAGTTAGTCCAAATAGCTACTGATAACTATGTGTGGATTCACGTATAATTCACTTTAAAACCAAAAAGATTAGCGCTTCTATCAACAATAATATGCAACTTAAAAATAAATTTATCACTATGACGACAAGGCAGCTGCACTTTAATTACCTTTCGGCAAAAACTTAAGACGCGGATGATATTGAAATAACCCACTGTGGAACGTAATAATAAACTAATGGTAAAATTAACTGAGTGGCCTTTAAAATAATTCCTTTATTCTTGTATTATGTTATAGAAAACATAATTTTCTAAATGTCCATCACTGAATTTAGTATCAAAACAGCCGATTTCAGAAGTAAAAAATTGAATAAATTATTAATTGGTGGTTATGTTTGGAATCACTCTTACTGTTTAAAGGGGCTATATTATCTTCGGAATAAATAGTTTGCAGAGTTACAGATGCAAACACAATGCAGCAGATGACGAACATTTTCGTTTTCGCCATTATGTATCAACCACGTGCTGAACGATTCCAAAGTAAACTATAAAATAAAAACAACAAATATAATAATCAATAAAGCCTAAGCTAGAAACTGCCATTGGGGGTGTTTTGTGTTTGAAGCTGTTGGGCCTATTTAATAATATTTAATAATATTAACTTCCCGATTTGTAGGCGCACCTAGGACCCCCGATTTTCAGGGACCCCATTTTACCGGACAGTGACAAACCTCACTCGATTTCTGCTTATATAATAAAAATTAAAAAGTATTTTTCATAAGTCATTCCTTGCTACTTGCAGACTACACTTCATGCAGAAAAACTCTAATTAGGTTCTTATTTCTAGCCCTACTTAGAGGTACTCTTACAGAAATCCTGTCCGTCCAGCGGGGATTTTCGTCTACTAGTTTCAGACTTTCAGTATGCTCAAAATTCCAAAAATGTGATATTTTTGGAACACTGAGGTGCATTAATTAATTAAGATCAGCAGATCTCTGTTGGTGGCAAATATTTAATTTTCTGTTTGAAATACTTTTAAGAATTGTGGTGTTTTGGCCGTACGGTGGAATTACAAGGAACAATAGAATAGATAGTCAATGTCAAATTTAACTAATTTAGAACTAATTTTTGGCAAAAGTGGCACCTGGTAGGTGTTTTTTTTAATAAAATATTTATAATACCATTTCAAATACACCTATGACAATTAAAAGTTATTATTTTAAAATTCCGTCTGTGATCCGAGATATTTGAGGACAAAGTTAATAGCATGTAAGACTATGGGAACCTACGACTGCATAAATAATCATCAGTTAAATATATTCATAATTTTTCCGAGGTTTTATGTAAATTTGATAAATTCAAACGTTAAATATTTTCGTGCAAAAATGGGTTTCTTAAAGAGCTATTCATTCCATGTTCCATAAACAAAATTACACTTAGATTCTATTAGCTTCCGTTTCTAAAGCGTATTTATTTTCCTGTGTTCGACAATATATTCAGCATGAAATGTAGTAGCACCTTTATTCGATTCTGTGAGTATGGATTGGGCGTTAAAAAAATTTGGTATTGAAATTGTGGAGATCTTTTACTGCAGTGGCGCCGCCAGGAGTTTTTCCCACGTAGGCACTACAATTTGGGGCCCCCTCTTGCCCACCAATTTTTAATATATTTACTTAAACCATAAGTAACATAATAACCTAAGTATGACACTACCTATTTACCTAATGCGCCACTGGTCTTTTAGGTCATTTATTAATAGTTTTACAATATGAACATTTAAATTGTTTATTATTCAGCTAACAAATTAGCTTACTTTGTTACAGTATCGGGTGGTGCCTTGGGTATTAGCCCTAGGTGATTATTAAACGCTTTATTTTAAATACTTTATGGCAATTACAGTGCATACTTTAAAGATTATATCGGCGCTTGATGCTCTTTCGAGCTGTACACATAAAAGTATGGAAGTATTCCAACTTACCAAATCGAAGAGAGAATTCTGGAGAGAGAGAGAGAGAGGAACGAACCGCGTTGTTGATGTAATGACGATTTTAGTGAGAGGGTGAGGGTTTAAATAATTACGCGTCGACATTTACCTGTTCAGCTGTTCCGTTACAATGTGGAAACTAATACATTCCAACTGATTGTAAATCATTGGCGTAGCTAGATCCAAAACGTGGGCGCCCTCATTGCTGAAATTTTAGGTGGTGATTTTGTAAAATTCCTAAAATGTACCTACAATCATCGTACATTGGAGTGTGAAGAAGGCAACATTTGAATGTGAAGATATGAGTCAGTGAGATTTATTCCTACATAGGCTGGAAATTGGAGGCCCCTCCATGTCTTTTTGAAGCCTTTTTTTGGGAGGTTTTATGGGTAGTTTGAGGCCTCATTTTTGGGTACATTGAGGCATTTTATGGGTATTTAGAGGCCTTTGAGTATTTTCAGGAATTCTTTTTTTGGGTATTTCGATGCCTTCTTTTTGGGTATTTTTGGATCTTTTCGGACCTTTTTTTTGGGTATTTTGAGTCCACCTTTGGATAATTTTAGGCCTCCTTTTTCGGTATTTTGAGGCTTTTTTGTGTATTTTGAGGCTTTTTGGTGTATTTTGAGGCCCCTCGAATTCTCAACATAGGCTACAGCCTATGCCAGCCTACCTGTAGCGGCGCCACTGATATGGGCGCGAATGACTTTAAGTATTTATTATAGATAATTTTGGAATTAAACGAGAATTTTTTGTCAGTTTGCTGCACTAAGGATCTCGCGAGGAGCTAACCACTTCCTCAAATTCTCTACACCGATTACAACGAGTACAGCCTTTGGTAGTGCTAATTCGGTAATCGATTACGTAATCACTTTCGAACAGTCAAAGCTACCGGGTTGTACACCGATTACGGGATCTTAGCACATGCGGACAAAATTAACCAATCCGTTGTTCCCTTCCTTGATTTGGTCCAGTTTCGAAGTAGCAGCGACGGTTAAGAATTGCACCCCCCCCCCTCCCTTATACACGGGACCACGAATTTATAATACTAACTAGTAATGCTTATCCGGTTATGGTAAGATCTCGGAAACCGTCAGGAGATGCCCTACGCGAGAGAAAAGATTAAAGGACCACAAAATAATTTGATAAATTGGACACGAATTTAAGGTAGCTCCTCCTCTACCGTACCTCATGATAGTAGATCCAACAATTATTTTTTATTTTTCAAGCCCTATTTCCAAAATGAAATAGTTCTGTGGCCCTTTAAGTATTTAAATTTACACTTTTTACGTCGGTATTTACGAGATTAATCTCGGAAGCACCATTAATATCTATTATTGTTTATTTAGATTAAATAGTACTATAGTGTCTTTAAGAAATGTAACGAGTTACGACTAACTTTGAAATATTTAATTTTAATTATATTAAACAAATGATAGTAAATGAATATCCCACAATTTTTAGTTCCAAACTTTTTTAGACATTTGTGGACCAGTCACCCATAATGCCTCCAGTGTGCATTCGTTGCTTACCCTCCATTCGTGTCTTTTTGTCTAGTCTGGAGTATTTTGAAAGTTACTTAATCTTTCTTTCAAAATTGTCGTTTCCTAATTGGGTCTATTTGTGTTCTGGCTTAGCGTGTGGGTGTGGCTCACAGTGTGTTAACTTGCGCAAGGCCTGACTGTGTACGTTAGGGTGAAGTCGGCTGAGGAGCCAAGGACATCTTAGTTCGAAATAAGGGCGCAGGAACGTTCGCTCTTTCGCGCTATGGGCTAGTCTTGCTCTGGATTCCTCTCTTTTGGTGTTGTTTAAGTACATTTGACACGGGAAAATCTCGATATGGGAAATGTTTTGGTTGGAAATATTTCAGTTTCAACCACGTATAGCCTATTATTTGTATTGGAGTTCGTAAGTGGTTCTACTATGCCTCAGTGGTTGACTACAAAGATTTGGTGAAATAAATATTACTAAATATTATTGAGGGGGAAGACTACAGTGGCCATTGTCTACTTTCGCGCTATTTCAAGCTGAACTCTTTTAATTTTGTATTTGAACTTATAAAATTAATATATAAGTGTAGAACAGCCTCTTGTTTAGTGACTAAAATAATTTTGACAATTTAAAATTTAAAAGTAATTAAGTTATTACGTTTTAATTCGGACCCCCGTAGCTAAACAAGTTGGGCAAGCGCCCAAACTACCCTTTAGTTAGGACCTTATATCTCGTTAACTATTAAAATTAGAATTGTCAAAATTAATTTAAGCACTAGAGGAAGGTTCAGCCTAATAAGAAAAATATAATTCAATTATGTAATTGTTAAAACAGAAACGTTCAGCTTGAACGAAAAAGTGGCTTTTACTGTATTCTTCCCCTATAAGTTCAGACATAGCTAAGTTGTCAAAATTTTTGGCGAATCATGTTTTAAAAGCCCCTTCTTTCCTATCAAATGGTGTATGGAACAAAGCAATAGATGTAACAGCGGCCGTGATATGGTCATTTTAACTTGGCGGAGCGTCTCCATTTTTAATTTTCCTCCATCTTGAATAGCTCACTCAATCACCCCAAGCAATCCTCTACCAGAAAATGGCACCTTTTTCGGCGCGGGTTGTTGGTAATGAAAACCCTATTTTTTTCATCTGGCTTACGTTTTCTGCGAGAAGACCTCGAATTAGCAGCCACTAATCATAAAAAAGCTTACATCCTGTGTTATGCGCGTAACAAGAAACGTGGCACCCGAAACAATAAAATAATAATGTCTGACAGGTAGAAACGTTTTAC
Source organism: Leiobunum rupestre (assembly GCF_980474605.1). NCBI lineage: Eukaryota > Metazoa > Arthropoda > Arachnida > Opiliones > Sclerosomatidae > Leiobunum > Leiobunum rupestre. Next base: position 38,533,893 of record NC_143394.1, on the reverse strand, counting down.
ATTAAGGGAAGTATTGAATGATAAAAATAAAATTAATCGTAGAAGAATGGTTTCCACCTGTTATTACATTCAGCGCGATGAAAAACGCGTCCACGTAATAAATATATGACGCAATTGTTATCTGTTTCTGTAGGGAAATGGATGGTTGCGATTATGCGATTTAACCGTAACTATACTCAGTTGATGGTTAAGAAAGGCAAAATATCTAGTTCATTTGGCGGAAAGATACTAGCATGGATTTCCGGTAAATCGGCGAAGGGAATTTCGAATTTCGCCTATTTTCTGTTAATAGGAGTGTTATATTAATCCATTTTAGAAATGTCTATTGGGCAAATTTTAAAGTGATCAATAAATATTTAATGTATATTATTCAGCATCAAATCGCACGTTTATGCACGTCAACGTGGTAATATTGGCATTAACTGTTCTATACTTACCCTGAACTCGCCAAACTGTTTTTTAGGTATGCCTCACTTGTAATACTAAAACTAAATGATTACAACTTATTTTAAATCTTACCTATGTTAATTTATTAGTTATCACTTTGAAATGTAACGCAATAGACAGTTTTTTCCAAAATTATATAACGCGCGCGCGCGCGGTTATACTTAGAAATTCAACCGTAATTAAACAGGCCAAATTCTAAATTCCCGCCGCCAATAGGCGCTTAAATAAAACATCTTCCCAGAAATTTCCAAGAAGTAATATTTCCGACAGCCAGGACTCATAAGTTACTATTTATATAGTGCTTGTTGAAATATTAGAAAGCTGGAAACCTTTCTCGAACATAACATCAGTTTTTTGCTAAGCCTTAACATGCCAAAAAAAGTTACCTGGTTAAAAGGAAACACTTGTTGCATACCGTACTACAAAAGTATAATACGTTTAGTTCTAAAGGAATTAGTTTTCATCTTTTTCCGAAAGATAGTTTTATACGAAATGAATTAACTCTGCCTCCATGAGAAGCCTTAAAATTGCCCGGTAATATAAAAATATTCCGTATAATTTTCATTATTTATACCATAAGAGGATGGAAATGGAAATGGAAACTTGTTTATTGTGTATCAAAACAACACTATTACAGCGTCAGCTAGTTGACACACATTGCATAAAAAAGTATATGTACAAAGTGTTTAAAAATGACCGAAAGGTTAAAAGCATAATATAATTTTAATTGATAACAGTTTTCATGGCTCCTACGTATTAAGAGCCGGTAAAGTTTTAAGTTCAGATAATTTACAGCTAAATAAATCGACTATACTTCAGTATATTTGTTTGAAGTTCTTAAAATTCGGTTAATGGGGTTTAAAAGACTTTTAGAAATTTTGAACAATTGGGGGGGGGGGGGGGGGCCTTGTATAATAGTTAGGGACAACAAAGTTTATTTTGGAAAGTAAGTCCTCGCTAGGAATCTGATTTTTTTAACAATTTATATAAAAATATTAGTTCGGATTTTTCCCGGGTTACAGATAATTTATCAATTTGCAAATCTCCTAGTAATGTAATATAATTATATCTATGACTTTTTATAAAGTTAGTATGCAAATATTCGATAAATTTCTTTTGTACTGATTCAATAATTAAAAGTAGATAAGCGCTACAGCCTCCCCAAGCCAGCGAACCGTACATGAGTTTAGACCGAATAAAGCTTTCATACAGAAGAATAAAGTCAAATTTGGAATTGATTTTTTTGGCAAGTTTTAAGATAACACCCAATAGCCTTCTGCAGCTATTAACAATATGATGGACGTGATCTCGGAAGTATAACCCTTTCTCAAGGTATATTCCGAGGTCTTTATTCGAGTCTTTGCGCGGGACTGTATCACCGTTAATTTTGAAGACGGATCGAATTAATGAATTAATTCAGTTTTTCTACTGAAAGATATTACAGTGGATTTGGAGGGGTTAACGGGTAAATTGTTTTTAGAACACCATATAGAAATTTTGTTGAGATCATCTTGTAAATTTAAAGAGTCGGTCACGTTGTTAATAGTTTTGCATAGCTTGTTATCGTTTGCAAATTGATAGAGAGTGGAATTTTGAATTAAAAATTGTAGGTCGTAGATGTAAATGTTAAATAAAAGCGGTCCCAGGGAACTACCCTGGGGTACCCCGCAATTCGTATCGTAACTTACATCAGTGACAACACCGTTACATTTTAAGAGATTTGCACGAGTAGATAGATAGTCGCTTAACCAGCGTAGTAGATTACCGTGGACACCGAGACATTCTTTTTTTTTCAAGAGAAGTGGATGGGACACGCGATCAAAAGCTTTTGCTAGGTCAAGAAAGATTACGTCAATTTGTTTTTGATTTTCAACAGCGTCAGATACTTGATTTAAGAAATTTACGTGGTTTGTCTCCACGCTTTTGCCCTTTAAGAAACCGTGTTGGGTAGAATTTGGAAAATTATTAAACCAGTTAGATATATATTTGCGCATAATTCGGTCAAACAGTTTCGCGAATACGCGGAGGAGTGAAATAGGCCTGTAGTTTATTGGATTTCCGGCAAAACCACCTTTGAAAATTGGGCTAACGATAGACGTCTTCCATAAAGTGGGGATGATAATAATAATAATATTATCTTCTTATACTTAGTTTTAGTAACATTATATATCTTACCATAAAATATATTATCGAAAATTAGCATTAGTATGTTCCTTATACACGTGAGCCTAGAGGTCGGGGATGGTTAACTTTTATTCAATAGATAAAGCTCTCAAAATTATTCGTAAAACGTTTTGATCAAGTAATTTATATTTCTGTATTATCCGATTAATTTTTTGATAAATTTGTAAAATTAATCGGAAAAACGACGTTTTTTTCGATAAAAACCTCAAATTTTACGAATAATACATATTTTTTAATCGTTTTCCGAAATATTAACCGGTAAATTTCTTTGTTTACATTTTTTTCCCGAAAAAATCAATTTAATCATGGATAATGATTAACCGTTACCGACCTCTACGTGAGCCGACGATTTCTTATCTGACGCAAAATTATCATGAGGGCAAAAACGCGTCTCCATTTGGCTTAAATATGACTTTTTGGCTAGCCATTCTAACCGTTTAACCGACCGACCGGAAATAGTTCCTTCCCAGATGAATTTGGAGAGGGGAGTAAAAACCGAGTATCTTTTATTGAAGCGTCCATTTACCGGAAATTCGTAACTTTTAATTGGAGCCATTGTGAATAAGTGACGTTAAACCGTATGTTCAAAGCCATCTAGCGAATTCTTACTCTAGTGACAAAAACTATTTCTAACATGCTTATATTTAAATTAACTGTCAATCTGACTAAATTTCCTCAAATATCTTTCATCTATCTTCAACTCCAACAGTGTAAATCCTCAAATTGGGAGTGAGAATGATAGTGTGAACTCTTCGACTCATTCACGCGATGAATTAGTAACGTGTGAAACAAATCAACAAGATGAAAGGGGCCAATATGTTTAAATTGTAAACAAACAGGCACATAGCGAAATACTATCCAGAAACAAGAACAGCGTCTAAGAGTAGAAGCAACGAAGGAAGTATAAACAGTGGCAACGGTGGTAAGAGCAGTAGCGTAGGCCTCTTAATATTCACTACTCGGCAGAAGCTGTTTGGTACTTCGAATCCGGAGCAACAGATCATAACACGAATGACGCTACGAAATTAATAATAATAATAATAATAATAATAATAATAATCAGCTAGGCTATAATACCTTAGGCCTAAGTCATCAAGCGACTTTTGAAGCCATTAATTCGGTTCCGTAAGTTTGACAATTCCAGGGACCCTCCAAGTTGGCAAATGTTAAGTTTGAAATGAGTTTTATCAGAAGCCTCTAACTCCCTATACCGCGAACGTAAAACTTTTGAAACGAGTTGTTTTCGACACTGAGCACAGAAATTAACGCGGCCTAGGACTTGCAAATCTCATGAGCGCTATATTTAGTCTTTGTGGCGAAAAAGTAGTTTGCTCTCCAAAACGTCGGTTGGCAAACCTGAAACGTAAACGCGAAAAGCGGGCAAGGCTTAACATTCTTCAAAGCGTATTGAGAAATTATACGGAGATATCGCCTTCAAAATCACGATTATTGTTCATTAGTATGTATATTTATGATCGCACATAATAGTTTTAACATGTATTACCTTAATAATGGATATATTACCAAGTTCAATTAAAACGAGGCGAGTTTGAAAATTTAAAATCCACAGCAAAATCCTATGGGAATCTACGAACTAAAATATAAAAAACCGTAAGAATTTTTCAAATGTTTTCTCCGCTACTGCTCGCGTATGAATCGAACATATGATTTTAGATAATCAGATTTCAAGTGATTTCAATATTTAATTGATTAAAGTTATTAAAGGTACTAAATTTACGTGATATCAAGTGATTTCACTGCTGATTTGTACACCTGAAGTCCCTCGGTAGTCGGTATATATATATTGAGAGGACTACATTTTCTATTCACATATCGCATTAATAAATCTGTATCCCTCCGAATACCTCTAGTCCGAGATAGAGGCTTCTCTGTCGGTTTCAAACGAAAATGACACGCAGCGCCTCTCGTGGCGAGATCACGCGTAACTTGGTTAAAAGTTTTCCCCCGCCCCCATTGAAATTAATGTAAAGTTGGCGATAATTAAACGTTAATTAACCTACCAAATGATATAAGAAATATTCAACTGACAATTTTTCCCGTTTATATGAACTTAAAAGTAATATAAAATCGTCTTGAAAAATCGTTTATCGCTTTATAACATTCAAAAATAATATTTTTAACGCGTCATGTAGATAATCGAACATCTGCTCGTCTAGGTAAAGTTTGCGTTGTCAACGCGCGTATTATAAAGCAAAATGAGATTTTAGGAAGTAGGTTGTAATTCGAAACAATATTAATACTTTTCGCGAATTTTGTCATCAGTGAATTATAAATATGACTTGAAATAAGTTTCAAGGTTTATTTAAAAGCTAGTTTCATAACTTTTCATCTATTGGTTCGTTCACAATGTATCTTTAAAATAGACGAAAATTTTAAGGCGGTGAATCTTGCCCAGTCTTAAGCCTCGGTTTAATCTACCGCGTATTTTGAAACGGAAAAACCCGATTACTATCTTTAACTGTTGGCGAACGCTAATTGTAATACGAAATAAATAACGAAATACGTGGGATTTTTGGCGTTAAATGAACTTAGAAAATATTTTAGAGAATCTACGTATAGAAAAGGTCAAGCTCTTTTGCTATATTTAACATTAGGGAAACAGTTAACGAACACAGCTCAGTAGTTCAAGGGCAATGCATACGAGACGTCCGTGACTAAAAAAGTCTACGATATAACAATTAATGTAAGTAATTTAATTTTAAATGTCATATAATTTCTATTAAATACTACTCTAGGTTGTAAAAGGTAGAAGTTTTTAAAATTCGCTGGAATTACCGCCCTCTCCCTAGATGTATATCTAGGCATACGCATGAACTTTGAGCCCGCCTATTTCGAAAATAAAACGATAAATTATATCTTAAAGGCTTTTTTTGGGTTGTATTTTTAATTCATTTAATATGGAAAAATGTTAATCAAATATTTTTTCGAGAAACGATTTGTTAATGTACTTTAAATCATCGCTACATTTACATTATCGTCAACGGGAATACTAGTTTATTTTTAACCAAGTTACACGCGACTCGCGAGCTCGCCCCTAGAGGCGCTGCGCGTCAATCGCTCGTTTTATTAACTGTAACATTCTGCCGCTTCTTTGGCGGGCCTTCTTTATCATGTGTTTTCACGTCATTTATATATCACGTGACATGTTTTTCAACTAATTTACAAAATAAACAATGAAACTAAGAAATTCCTTACAACTTATACAAACAATTATCGGAAAAAGCTCAGCTACGCTGAGAAAAAAGGGGATATATAGGTACACCTGGGCATTTTACTGCGGCTAAGAAGGGACAGGTATTAGTGAAGATGGTATTAATTGCAAACGCCTTAACTGACATCGTACCTAATGACATCTTATTTAGGGACATGCCCTTAGTAGAAACGTACCTAGTGGTATCGCCCTAAATGGCATATAGTACCTGGTGGCCTTACCCTAAGTGGAATTGTACCTAGTGGCATCGCCCTAAGTGGAATTGTACCTTATCTGGTACTGAAGTCTGGTGTGTATTGAGGTACGCCACTACTCCGACCAAGAGAAGGTTTTTACAAGGTCTCTTTTATTCTACGGTCCCCACAGCGTGGGGTAAGACAGTCTCAGATAATCTGTACACCGAGTTCATGCATTTCGCACTGTTAAAGGTACATATTTTCAAGAGATCGCAAGTTCCATTTAGCACTGTCAAAGGTACGGCAGCGTACACCTAGCTCGCAGAGTGTCTTACCCCTCGCCCCACAGTCACATGGGTTAGACAAATATAAGGCGCTAGTCCAATGACACCCGCTTTGCATTATATATCCATTCCAGTAATGTCGCAGTAGAAAACCTTTCCCTGTCTTGATCTTGCCAATAGTATCAAGTAGATGAATATTTGGCAGTATTTGGACAGTGAATTATCAAGGACTGAATGATTCAAAATAAACTGGTCTCTAGCCACTTGATATCAAAGAAGTACGCCACTACTCCGACCAAGAGAATGTTTTTACAATGTCTCTTTTATTCTCCAGTCCCCACAGTCGCATGGGTTAGACAAATATACAGCACTAGTCCAATGACAGCTGCTTTACATTGTATACCAATTCCAGTAATGTAGCAGCACGAAACCTTTACTGACTTAGTAGATGAATATTTGGCAGTAATTGAACAGCAAATTATCGAGGAATGAATGATTTGAAATAAACTGGTATCCAGCCACTTGATATCAAAGAATTATGCCACTACTCCCATCAAGAAAATGTTTTTACAAGATCTTTCATATTCTTCAGTCCCCACACACTGAGAGAAAAAATCCCTGTTCAAATTACATTAAAGTGTTGGAAGCAGGGGATGCCAAAACGTTTCTGTAAAGGCCTTTTCACACGAGCCAACTTTTTGATCCAACTAGATGAGTCAACTTGAGTTTAGTCAACTAGTTGGTTCGTGTGAATAAAAGTTCGATGAGTTGATCCACCAAAAATGTACGCGAGAAAAAAAATGGATCACTGATCCATTTTTGCTGACTCAGCATTTTGATTTAAAAAGTTGGCTTGTGTGAAAAGGTCTTAAGTATAACAGCTTATTCCGTATTATAATATTACAAGTATTTTTATGTTAATTTAACATGATGAAATAGCTGTAAATAACACAGTAATAAAGTCTGTCAAATCAACATGAATAACAGTCTGGAGTACGTGAACCTCATACGTAATTTTATTGGCATATTAAAGTTGGTTTTACACATCCGTCGGTAGAAAATACTTTTTACATCTCAGTAAATTCGATAAGTAGCAAATAATTAATTCATAAAACAATATTGTAGAAAATACACTAACACTTTTAGTCAAGTTTACGACTATGAAACTGAATTTTTGACGTGATAGCTAGGGGAAAAAAAGGTAATATGCAGTGCCGATCTCACATTTTACATTAATATATAATTAAAAGGTTATCTGTACAGACAATTCGATAAACTCCGGGGCTAAACGGGTTCAATCCCTCAGACAGACCCAATATTGCACAATTGTTTCTTTGATTTTCCAAAGTTAAGCTATGTTCAATTTGTTTTGTTAGTAGTTATTAAAGTTTCACGCGTAAGGTTGATTTCTAGTACATAGCTAAGGTAGTCTACGTAAAGAGACTATATTCCAAAATATAGCACGATTATAATTTACATGTTTACGAAATTACTGATACAAAGCTATTTCACTAGTAAAAATGATTTTGTTTAAAAAATAACAATAAAATCAGAAGATTTTGAACAAAAATTTACATGTTTTACGAGGCAACTGGGTTTTCAGGTTTGCCAGATAGATACAAATCTAATTGTGAGCCTCTCTGGTTCAAGAGATATCGGGCCAAGCCTTTTGCCTCTCTATAATCTAAAGTAAATAATCACGTAAGCAGTATTTTACCGAATTGTTTATTGCTGTAAATCAATTCGACAAACGACAAAATATTAAAGCGCTCGCTCTTTTCTGACCGAAACACTCGCTTAAGTTGTATAAAATATATCACGGTTTTTATATTTATTCATTTTTCTTATTTATTTCGTACATTTTGTATAATTAATTAATATTTTATTAAAATCATTTGAGGCTATAACCACCAAACATACCATGACTCTATCATTAATAGATTTCAAAATAGAGCTACAACAGTTGCTGGTCCTGGAGAAATAACTTTCTCGAATGCTTCTGACAAATTCTGGAATTTGGAAAAAAGCTTGTCAAGTGGAGATAGCATAGCAGGAATTATCGTTATTCAAAAATCCTTTAATAACCAAAAGTGAATTATCTTTAGGAATATTAGCACTTACAGATTTAGGCACTCTAGCCTTGGAGAGACCAGCTTCATTGCTTACAACAGCTTCAATACCCAAATCCATTTCAAATGCCGTTACTGACACAGGTAAACTTGTTTTTGCTGATCTTTTTAGATTAAAGGTTGTTTGTGGTAAATCAGGCCTAAACTCAATTCTTAGGCGATTATACTCAACTACTGCTTTACAATCATCATATATTTTAGACGCATCAAAATCAAGCAGATGAAGGTCATCCAAAGATGTGACTCTCGAAAGAGCAACGTATGCCATCCCACTTTGAAAGACGCTTGGTCCTATATTTATCAAAGCACATTCCACACTCATACCTTGACACTTATGTTGCTTACTAACTGCGACCATGGTCAACGGGGTCCGAGCGCGCTGCTTGGTGGTGCCGCCATGTGTCGACATCCCAAGAGTCACACTAACTGATTGGTGGAGACCCGAACCGAGGCGGGCGCTTTCCAAAGGCAAACGTAACGCCAGAGGCTGTGTTCAATTAGCCATTTCGAGTACCATAAAGCCTTCTAGCGGCCATCGCCAGAAGCTCACGTCCGCAAACTCACTAAACCTCTACAAGACTCGAGGTAGACGACCTTAGCAGACGAAAATACAGTAGCTAAGCGAACTTCTTGCAGTGGCCGCTAAATGGTTCTATGCTAACCGAAATGGTTAACTGCGGAAAATTAATCTGATCTCTAAAGTGATCGCACTTTCATCAACGGCCATCGTGACGTCAAAGGCACCGGTACGCTCCACTCGTCGCCTGGTTATAATAAGAAGGTTCGAAGGTTATGCTGCCATATACACCAATTCTAAATTTAAATATTTGGAGATAAAAAAATTCGCCAGTGGAAGCATGAACGATCTGAGGCAGCGCTGTCAGATTTTAAAACGGAAATTATGGTATCGATGATAAAAAATTATTGAATTCTTCTCAAAATTATTGCACCTCCCATTTATGACGTATTTAGCTAGTTTGGCGGGAATTTAAAATCTTAAAGTAATGCTGTAGTCGTTTTAAGTGTTTTCCTCAAAGATTTACATGTTCTTGAAATACTTGACCTGTCATTCGACCATAGTAAATCACTTTTATAAATAACTGCCGGCAACAGTGACAGACCACGCGACGCTACGGACCCTTGAACGCTAGGTTCATATAATTGGCTTGAACGCTCCTCTGTGCTGGCTGCCAGATCAGTGTTTTATTCTACGACCAAGTCTGAGACTGCCCATGGACTGCCGTAGGTTGAAAGAGAAGACTCAAGAGAGGACTAATTTGTAAACCTGCCTAGCGCAGTGCTACCGCAGCCGTTACGAGAAAGCGGGGCTGAAGCTACTGAACACGGTGTTCATAACACCAGAAAGTGAAATCGTGCAATGACTGACTTTGTTATTGAAATCGAAATTTTTTGAGAATATGATACTATTTAAAAAAATATGGAAATTATAGTACAGCCTATCAAAATTATTGTAAATAAGCGTACCATATGGTACATCGCTAAAATTATGGTACAACCCAAATTTCTACCTAAAATTATTGATTTGTACCATAATTATGGTACGTCTAACAGCGCTGATCTGGGGGATGTGATATCAAAGAGATTATTTATTTATTTAATAGACACACCTAGAGAAAATTAAGGAAACTTGTTGGCTGTCAGAGTTTATTTATTTATTTAATAGACACCCTAACGAAAATTTAGGAAACTTGTTTGCTGTCAACTATTTTAAAGTTATTATGTTAATTTCCAGAGAAAATAACGGTTAAGTACGTGATTAAAGGGGCCCAAAACCTTACATGTACGAGTGTAGTCTAAACGCTTTTATTAACTCTTCATGTACCAGCTATACCTAACACTTTGTAATTTCTGACAAATAACTTACATGGCCAAAGCTGAGAGATTCACGAATGCGCAATGAATTAAAAAAATGTACTAGCAATTTTTTTTTAATGCGTCTCAGCTTTTGAGCCCCTTTAAGATATTTAAAAAGATAGTTTAAACCTCTTTAAAAAAACTTTAGAAGCCACGTGACTGCCGAATAGATATTTTGAAGTAATTATAGACAAAAGAAATGTCAATTAGTAGCACACCGACACGGAAAAGTAGTCAATGGTATTCAACTTCCGGGTAGTTGATCATGATACTATTTAATTACTGGAAAAAATTTCTTACGGGAAGGGGGGCCACAAATTTCTTGCAATTAAAACCCATTCAAATATTTTGTCCCTCCTTAGATTCGAACGCACAACAATTCGACGACACGGTACGGAAATCCTAACGCCTATAACCACTACACCACACTTTACCACGCCGAGCTATTACTTCTATATGACATATTTTTTTAATAAAAAACCAAGGCTTAAATATCTCGAGCTTATGCATCGCATATGGATTATGGACGTCATTTTATTTCATTTTTCATGGACCAGCCAAAACGCTACCGCCCTCTAGTGTGACCTATTTATATGGAAATAATCAATATTCTTAGAAAATTAATTATAAATTTTCTATTTAAATTTAATAGAAATTATATAACAAAGGCCACTCAATGAAACTATAATTCTTCAAAAGTTTTACCACTTTACACTTCCGCTGCCGCTGAACTATAGGTATTTCACTCATAAATTTTGTCCGTGTAAAATGTCATTAGATTCGACTTCACTAAATTCACTCGCTGTCTGGATTAAGGGAAAACCCCCGGAATGTAAAGTCACGTTTTCCGCCACTAGATGATGCAAGGACTCCCTCAATTCGAGCTATATTGTTAGAGTAAAAAATTCCCGTTCTTACGCGTTGATTAGCACTAGTGACGTTAAAAACGAGTCGTATCCCGAGTTAGAGGACGATTTTCGATTGAATTTCCTCTCCCTTTAACCGTATGAAGCGTCTCGCGACTCTTCGCGAGTTTTTAAAACACCCGGAAAACCAGATTTCAACACGAGTAAGGTTTTAAATATCAGAATCCATCCAACCGGCTAAAAGGCGGGTATCTGGCGCGGCTAGGAGCATCGAGATGTAAATAACGGCCTACAACCAGCTTGCCTATCTAAAACATGACCAAAATTACGGTCAAAATCACATTTAGCTACCAAGTACGATACAAAGCTCCAAAATATCTATTTTCTTTCCAGTGACAAAACAGCGCCATTTTACTTTTACGCAATAACCCTCGGAAGCACTCGGCGGAAGACGCGAAAACAAACTCGCCTTATTAGTTTAATACTAGGGATTTCAGGGTAGTGTAAGAAGAGTAACCCTAAGACGTCATTTACTCCGATTCTGCGGTGGCAAATAGTTTGAGTCGGAGTAAAAACGTTTTTCCAAAATGGCTACTTGGGCCCCTTTTACTGGCTAAGAAATACAAGGCCCGTTAAAAAATGACATTGTCGGCGAACGAAAAACCACGTAAATAAGCTAAGCCTTGTCGATACGCGTATTACGTGCAAGCGTATCAGAAATATGATATCCCCTTTACTTCTGGTAAAAAAAACATATATACCAATATGGAACCCAAGCCGGTAAAAGAAGTTCATTTACTTTTTGTAAGAAATTAATTTACTACTGGTAAAAAAGTCAACGAAGTGCAAAAGTTTAATCGCAATCGAAATACCGCGTAAAACTAGAATGTTCATTTATTTTGGTAAAATAGTTCATTCTGGTAAAACCGCCTTTACATCTGGTAAATAAAAGTTCAGAAGCTTTACTTCTGGTAAAAACCTTTTTTTTCTCCTGGTAAAATAGCCTACATAACACGGCTTTTATCAAAATGTCAAAAAGTAAATAAATTGAACCAAGCGCTTTTGAAAGCAATAACGCGTAGTTTATATTTTGGTCACAGTTATCGCTGCCTACCGACCGAGTGTTAAACTGAATATATTAAAGCTGCGTGCTCGTTTAAAATTCCCTCTGCGCAACTGCTGAAAGTTTCAATCGAAAAACATGGAAATTAAAAAATCGTACACTAGTTCTTAACTTATTTAGTTCATGGATTTTTAGGCAGATGGCGCTATATTTCCTAAGCTCGAAGCCTAACGCTAATGGTACTGGTTGAAGCTTGGCACCTCCTCTTTAACAAGAAAGGAATCAAGTATTGTAGCTATATCGAATTTTGAAATTTTTTGCAAATTGAAATACGCGGCACTGCGATTCCCAAAGAGATGGCGACACTGAGACTCCCAAATAGATGGCGACACTGTACAGATAATTTGTAGCAGCTGACACTGCGCGAGCGCGAGCCAACGCGTCAGCCAGCCGCCGATAATCAGTTAATTAAACAAATCATATCTTAAAGCTTCTTGTAATTAATATAACTATAGAATAGTGTAACAGTGATTAAGGACACATGGTGTCAGAATTTTCTATATCTACGCCTGCTTTTGTATTTTTTCCACAATAAAAGGAGACATGGGAGGTTTAGCGCCTCCTAAAGAGCTAAGCCTTAACGGTAATGCTGACCAAAATTGCCGATTGTTTAAACAAAGGTTTACGTTGTATGAGGAGGCTTCTAAGAAAATCTGATTACTTTTGCGTGTAGCTGGACAAGCAGCAATTGAACTCCACAACACATTCGTGTTTGAGCATACAGCGCCGAAGAATTTTACAAATACCCTAGTCAACTTTGAAGAGTATTGTAGCCCTAAGAAGAACGAAGTACAAGAAAGGCAAGTTTTTCGTTGGCGAATGCAGCTGGAAGAGGAATCTCTGTAACAGTATGTTACAGACGTAAGACTAAAAGCTAAGATGCGCAACTTTACAGAAGATGACAACATGATTAGAGATCAAATATTAACTGACATAGGAGATAAGAAGTTACGTAAATGTGTCAAGTAGCTGAAACATTAGCAATGCAACTTCCGTCATGGGGGGAGAACGTTTTTACACATGAAGCCCACAAATAACAAGTCGATGCAATTAGCCACAAGAAAGTAAAAAAAGGGTTTAGATATAAGCCTGCAGACGAATCGCGTGTCCAACAGCGAACATCTACTAAGCAAATTAAGAATTGTTATAGATGCAAAGAAACTCATGAAGTAATGAAATGTCCTTCATAAGGACAACAATGTCTGAAGTGTGGCGGTAACATTCACTTTGCCAAAGCAATGATCAAATTTTTGAAACATGGAATGTCAATGTTGTCGCAATACATAAGGTTGAAAGCTCCTCACCATCATTCCATCAAGGTCACATGATTGGATAGTTCAAGGCCAGGTATGGATTTAAGATCACATACACTTCAGGAATGTTTGAAGAACACATACAAAGCGTCCTAAAAGTGCACTAATCATGTTCTTAGCACTTTTCATCGTTTTTAAAACGTTGACATTATATGAACTAAAACGGTTCTTATGATCTAAAAGTGTGCTATTAAAGTGAACTTAACATGTTCTGAAAGTGTATGGTGCACTTAAATTCCCCAATTTAAGAGCACCTAAAGTGTTCTACAGATGTTGTTTTTGGAAGTGTACTTAAAATGTTCCAGGAAAAATAAAAATCAATTTAATGGAATTTTATTAACATTTAATTACAAATAAAATAAAAGTCAATTTAAAGGAATTTTATTTACATTTAATTAAAAATAAAATTAAAATTACATTAATTTTCATTTTATTTGTTTAAATAAAAAAAGCCTATTTTAATTTGAAATCTAAATAAATTTTAATTAAATTCGTTTAAATAAAAACCTATTCAAAATAGGTTTTTATTTAAATTTCATAGTTTTACATATTGATTGGAATTTCTTAGTTCCAGAACTAGTTCAGTGTTATATTTTATTAGATTTATCACTTTATATTATTGTATAGCAACCAGAATAGCACGTGCTGCCTATATACAGCAGATATTTCATGTTGCGTCAGAGTACATATTTTTTAAAAATTTAACTTACAATTTCTACTGTTTCAAAACAAGGGTAAAATTCCAAAAACTCTTAACTTCCACTTTTCAGGAGGTTGGACCTTGAAATAAAAGATTTTTTCAAGTTGGCTTTTAAAATTCCCATATCTGGTTTTGGTTTTCTCCATTCAGTTTGTATGGCTTTAATGCACTCGGTTTCTTGATCTTCAGTTAAAGATTCTGTCTTGCAATTATTTCTGGAAAATCCCCTTTAAAACCAAAAAACGATACTTAACACTTGTAGCATTTATAGACCAAAATAACTCACTTCAAAACTGCCTTCAAGATTGCTTGTTTTGGAAATTTACATGGAGTTTCTGTTTCTTCTACACTTGCAGAAAAAATCATTGATTAATATCGCGATTTAAATCAAGTTGATTTAAATCAGCCAACCCTGCATTTTACCAACAACCGTAATACGTACTTGTAGCGACGAACTGTCAACAGAATAAGGTTACGGGTGCTTCGATAATATTAATTACGAACATTCCATACAATCTTCAGGAATTGGAAAAGCCAAGAGACCAGACTTCTCAAATATCTACAATTTATTAAGAATATAAGTTGTAACTGAATAAAGAGCAAAACTTGAAGGTTCTAATTTGCCAGTTTTATTCTATCACTTTCTGATAAAGCCTGTTTTATCTTGCAGAACCACATTACCATTTTATTTCTTGATAACTATCAAGTCTTAAAAATTTAAAAACAAATTTCATTTTAAGGTTAACCAGTTTCTTTTACTTATCGAGTCATTGATATTTCCTAAGTTAACTAAAAGAAATTTAAGTAACTGATTGGCTGCTTTGTGGTAATTTCTGTCATTAAAAACTTTGGAAGTAGTGGTGCTTTAATTTCAATTGTAGGCCATTTCACAAGATGTAAGCAAATGTGAAACATGTACCTGTATGGCAAAAATCCAGTTAAGTAACCCCGCAATGACATTTGAACACCTTAGGCTTCGTATTCTGGAAAAAGTATCGTAATAAAACGATCTATATTAGTCACCTAAAATAATTTTGTTGATACAAATATATCATTTTAAAATTCAATCTTGTTTACTTTTCATAGATAGGTCGATGACAAAGGCTTAGCCGAACTTATACTACGTTACTTCTTACACCGTGCGAATTCACAATAAATATCTAAAATATTAATTTTAATTGGTAATTATTATGTTTCTACGTTGTGTTTAGTAAATATTTTAAGCGATTTACCTTTCAAATGATGTTAATTCCCTTCATTTGTCTACGTTATGTTATCCAGACACTGGAACCGTTTTTCAAGAAATGTTTTTAATTTTGATGACGTCAAAGCAACAGCCAATCGCGAAACGTTTGGCTAAACAAAAATAAAAATTATTAAAGACTAGAAGTTCTACATTCAGACAAAGATAATTTAAACTTCGTACCCTAGATTCGAATACTGAGAGCTTTCCCATTCACGGTTTTGTTACGAAGCGTTTACCCTCTTCCGGCACGTGACCTCAGAAAAATCGGCTCCATCGGTTGCGGTAAGGCGCCATATTTAGGCCTAGATTTGTTTTATTTAAAACAAGAGTATTTATAGAAACACGCTTAATTGTAAATCATATATTTCCAATAAAAACTTACTTTAACAAATGGTAATTCTGGTGCTTGAATATCTTCTTTCGGTAATGATGCCAATCTTGAAGAATTTTCAAAAATTTCAGTCAAATATTCCTTAAGAATGTCGATGTTAAACACGAACCCTATTAAAATGGTAAATGAAATTGAATGAACTATTAAGTTTAGTCAAATTATGCTTGAATCGCTTGTAAGATTATATTACTCACCTTTAGTAAGTCTAGGTTTTTTCTTTCGATTTGAAACTTTTTTAGTGCTATAATTGTGGTCCATCATGTTTTAAAACTTCGAGTTGAACGCAAAACGCGTCAAATTACGCACCGCAACTTCCAAAAAAAAATTAGTTTCTATCCCTAGATGGCAGTAGTAGAGCTGTCTTACTACCCGAAGTACACTCACCATTTGAAAAAAACGCTTGACCTCTCATTTAGTATTTACTTAAATTAAATTATTTCTTTCATGTGACCCGTATTTTAGTTTCCATTTAAATCAAGGGTGTTTTCTCGTTTCATTTATTTTCTACTAAGAAATTCAGGCTACCTAATACGGGATTTTAAGGCAACTGAAAAGATTAGTGAAAACCATTCCATAACTAAAAAATGTAGAACAACATTACTAGCTGTATTGTACTCACGTGAAACTGTTTTTGAAAAATATAATTTTGTACTACTTAAAAAATTATTATAAAGAAGGATAATTGGAGAAATATGTCTACGATTCTACTAAACAGTATGATAAAGGGGGAGCCCTAAACTTTAACATTTACTATTTATCGCCACTAGGGGGCGCCTGTACAAAATGCACACATTCTGATTCTACTCTGCTCACTCTCTCTCTAACTCTAGCCCACATGAGAGGCCGCTTAATTGTCAGTGTTGTTTTATACCATCATGTTTTGTTATTATTAACGAATTAAACTGTTAATGTTATGGATACGATAGTTTAATTATTTAACCCACTTAAACAAATGGCATCTCTGCTGGGGAGTCAAAGGGTTAAATTAACAAATAGAATAGTGTGACGACAACGTCAGCAAAGGCCTGATTTCATAACAACGCAGTTACGTAGAATAAAGAAAAATGGCGGACGGCAGCTTAACGATGTTGGGGCAAGTCAGGAAATTACAATCAATTAATAATTATCGGAGCTGGCGGTTTGAGATGGGAATGCTGCTGAAAAATCAAGGATTATGGGAGATTGTGGATCAAACAGAATCTCCACCAGGAGCAACAGCGGCAGCTGAGGTACAACAGAAATTTAAACTGAGAGAAGCAAAGGCTTATTCTACTATCGCCCTTGGATTGTCTGAAGACCTTAGAAGCCTGATAGAGGGATAGAAAACAGCAGCAGGCATGTGGAAAGCATTACAAACCGCTTTTGAACCAATTTCCAGAGCCCGCGTTGGCATGCTACGAAAACAATTCTACAACATAGAATATCAAGATGGTGAAGGAATGCAAGCTTTTATTGGACGAATTTATTATGCAAGACGGCAATTAGAGGAAGCAGGGGAGACTGTAGCTGATAAGGAAGTTTCATACCAAATGATTGGATCTTTGCACGAGTCCTATCAAAGTTTAGTCTCAATTATATACGATGCTCCGGATGCAAAGTTCGTACCGAGCGTAATAAAGAATCAACTCATTGCAGAACATAGCCGGCAGACTTTACACGAAACTTCATCGCAAGCATCAAATGCTTTCTCAGCGCAAGTGAAGAAAGATTTGGCAACACAAAGCCAAATAGAAGATATCAAGGTCGATGCAATAGCTGCCATATATGGGGACATCGAGCCACAGATTGTAGAAATAAAATGTCTCAACCAAAAGAGAATAAGAAAGATGATAGACTGCAAACAAAAAAGGGAAGCAGAGGAGCTTTCATTGCGTCAGCCCTTATAACAGATACAAGTACAAATGAATGGATAGTTGATTCCGCTGCAACTCACCATTTTTGTCGATGTAGAGATTGGTTCCACACCTACTCACCTTTTGTTGGGAGAAGGCAAGTCTGATGTCATTGGTCGTGGAGATATATGGTTGCAAATGGACAAGAATATATTAAAGTTACGAAGAGTAATGCACGCACCCGGGATGCGCAGAAACCTGATATCTGGCCGCCTCATTGATCAAGCTGGTTTCAAGTCCATAATAGAGAACTCACGTTTTACTACATATTTTCCGAATGGAGTTTTCGGTTTTGAAGCGCCTTTAACCAATGCCAATTTCTACTCTGTCAAAGCTGTTGTCTTACCGGATGGACCTCAAGATGTAGATGAAGAGCAGGAGATAGTTGAAAATTTATCAATAACCGCTTCACCGGACTGGAGCGAGAAGGTTAGCGGAACTGACTTATGGCATGCACGTTTTGGCCATATGAACGAAGAAGACCTGAAATACATGGCGGCAATCTTGGAGTTTGCGTTCCCTGCAAGGTGGCGAAAAGCACACGTAATACACATCGGCCACTTGAGAATATACGAAGTACAGAACTATTACAACTTGTTCACTCTGATGTTTGGGGCCCGTCACCCGTTACTTCATTAGGTGGAGCTGTGTACTACATAACGTTTATTGATGATAAAGCCGATATACAAAGGTATACATGATGAAGCATAAAAGCGAAGCATTTGATAGGTTCAAGGAATTTAAAGCGGATGTGGAGAATCAAACAGGGTTTACAATCAAAGCGCTGAAAACTGATAATGGACTGGAGTATTTAGCAGATCGGTTCACAAGATATTGTAAGGATGCTGGGATCAAACATGAACGCACCAATACGTATTCCCCTCAAATGAATGGCGTCGCAGAGCGCATCAGTCGAACTCTGCTTAATACAGTCAGAGCGCTAATGGACGATGCCAAATTGCCAAATTTCTTATGGGCTGAGTTAGTACACACTGCTGTGTCACTGAAGAATCGCTCCAGACATGCAAATTTGGGGAATAAAGTACCTCTAGAGCTCTGGCGAAAAACGAAACCGAGTGGGAGATTTCTGAAACGCATTGGATGTTTAGCATTTCTACACGTTCCACCACAACGCCGTAAAAATAATTTTCAGAGAAGAGCAAAGCCTGGTGTGCTCGTCGGATATGCCATAAATACAAGAGGGTATCGAATATGGTTGCCTGAAGAAAGAACCGTAATAGAGTCGAAACACGTTACATTTGCAGAAAGCAAGATTGGTATTGACAATATTTGATATACTACCCAAGATGAGAGAGATCTTGTATTTTGGCCAATTGAGGAGGAACCTGAAATACCAATGGAAGTGAAGCCCGAAGTGGAACCAGTACAAATAGATATAATTGACAAAAATACAGAAAATCCAGTTCAAATAACCATGGAGCATACAGGGAGACAACCAGTTATTGGATTACCACCGGGTTGGACAAGAGAAATTCGAACCCGTAAATCAGGGTCAACAGCAGGTCAGAGAGACGTATATTATTACGACCCAGATGGTATTCAGTTCGATCAAAGCCTGATATAACACGATACATGCAGGAAAATAAGATGAATTATGACTTAAATGTTTTTGATTTTTCTAAGACCCTCAAGACTTCAATGATGCTATCTGGTATTACTCCGGCAGATGTAGCAGAGGTATTTGAAGCTTGTTATATGGAAGTTAAGATACCCGAAAATTACGAAGAAGCTCTCACTTCACCTCAAAAGAATGAATGGCAAAAAGCCATGGATCAAGAAATGAAGACCCTCGAAGAACGACAGGTAGCAGAAATAGTCCAGAAACCAAGTGGTAAAATAATGGGATGCCGATGCATTGAAAAAGGACCATAATGGAGAAATCGTCCGATATAAAGCCTGGATTGTGGCACAAGGATTTGGATTAATTGAAGGCGTCGATTATGATGAAGTCTTTTCTCCAGTCGTAAACTTTTCACTTATACGACTATTTATTTCACTATTTGTCATGTGTTTCGGATGGGTGCATAGTCACATGGATGTGACAAATGCATATCTGTATGGCAACCTTGATAAACCCGTATATATGAAACAGGTGCCAGGGTATACTAAGGCAGATCCTACTCAATATTGTCTAATCCTCCAAAAGTCTCTCTATGGCTTACCACAAAGTGGCAGACAGTGGTTTCGAGAACTTGACAAAAGTTTCACTGACTTGGGTTTTTCTAAGTTGAGAGGCACAAATTGTATTTATTACATACCTTTCAAAATTATCCTTATGGCTTATGTTGACGACCTCATAGTGTTGGCGAAAGATAACAGCTACATTCAAGAAACTCATGATATATTGTCTACAAAGTACCACATAAAATGTCTGGGACCAATTCGTAAACTATTGGGAGTCATGTTCGAGTTCAAGGAAGGAACCTTAAAGTTACATCAAACATCCTATATCAACAAAATAGGGATGAAATTTGGAATATGCCTGGAACAACCGGTGAGCTTACCAATGGTACATAATACCATATTGACAAAACAGGATTGTCCTGTCACGGAAGAAGATATGGCTCTCATGAAAAATGTTCCGTATCGTGCTTTGGTTGGAAGTTTAATGTTCGTCGCACAGAGGACGCGCCCGGACATTCTATTTTCGGTAATTGCATTATCGCAATTCAACTCAAATCCCGGACATACTCATTAGTATAGACTAAGTCAACTAACGCGCTATCTAATCACAACAGCAAATCATGGGCTAGTTTATCATGGTATGAAAAATCCAGAGTTGGTGATATACAGTGATAGCGATTGGGGAGCAGACAGAGATACCAGACGTTCTCATTGCGGTTATGTTGCTTATCTTGGAAAAACACCAGTGTCATGGAGATCCATGAAACAGAAGTCCGTGGCACTCTCTACGACAGAGGCTGAGTATGTTGCTTTGACTGAGGCTATAAAGGAACTTTTATGGTTGCAGCCGATTATCCACTTTTAATGCACATATTGACAAACCCCTAGTATTATGTGATAACCAATCAGCCATCGCGTTTACCAAAAATAGTATCGAAAACCAACGCACTAAGCATATTGACTTGCGATACAATTTCATAAGAGAAAATATTGATAAAGACAATTTTACCTTGCAATATGTAAAAACCTCAGATAATGTTGCATATATCTTAACGAAATCCCTCAACAAAACTGCTTTTGTACATTGTGTAAATTTATTGAATATTCATGATTGATATAGAGTAACGTTTAACCAAAAGTAGCATAAGACCCAAAAGTGTGTCAGCTGTACCTTCGCGCCTATTAAATTTCTAGTAAGACCTAGTCACACTATAGACTACATAACCTACTAGTTGGAATAGTACTAGCAACATTATATTTAGTCTTTAGTCTGGCGCGATTTTCTTTCTTCGATTTACTCGCCCGTAGACATACGTTCTAAAACGCCTCACTCGGCGGCGCTGGAGTAACTCGATTTTGATGACGTGTTTTCCGACCCCCTCTTCGTTTCCCTTTTTATCTCTCCGAGGGGACTTTGTACCCTAGGAGGGGTTATACAACCACCGTGGCTGTCTGTCTGTCTGTCTGTCTGTGGGTCTGTCTGTCAGGCCTGCGAACGCGTTCGCATTTTCGGGGCAAAGGGTAATCGCTGCGTACGCAGTTTCTTAGAATTAGGAAAAAGGTTTTTCCAAAAGAGCCCGTTTTTGTTGTCATTGGGTGTAGTATAAATATATTTCAATTTGCGTTAGTACCGGGCGGGATTCGAACCCGAGCCCTCCTGCACGTCAGGTAAGCATTCTACCACAGAACCACGGATACATTGTACACTTCACTGAAAATTAGAAACTCTTCCGAGGAGAGGTATATTTTGGCTTGCCAACTTGTTTACTTTGCAACAAACTCTCATTAAAAACTATACCGTTCTGACACACTTTTGGGTTTTATGCTACTTTTGGTTTAACTTATTGTAACTTAATGCTGTGAATGTTAAAGAGGGGGAGTGATAAAGGGGGAGCCCTAAACTTTAACATTTACTATATATCGCCACTAGGGGGCGCCTGTACAAAATGCACACATTCTGATTCTACTCTGCTCACTCTCTCTCTAACTCTAGCCCACATGAGAGGCCGCTTGATTGTCAGTGTTGTTTTATACCATCATGTTTTGTTATTATTAACGAATTAAACTGTTATTGTTATGGATACGATAGTTTAATTATTTAACCCACTTCAACACAGTAAGCCTAGTGGAAAGAAATATAAAAAATTTTGTAATGTATTTTTAAATGTTCATTAATATACTTTTGGTATGATAAGTGTCAATGTAGGCTTTAAACTATTCACAATTTTCATTGAAGTCAACGTTTTGCAGTACACTATAAAAACTTTTATTATTATATACAAAATATACAAAAAGTCACACGTTACATGTTTCGGCACTATGCGAGTACGCCGCCGTTATCAAACGTTAAAGCAAATCTGAAGTTCCAACTTTGGTCCGCGTATCATCAAGGAAATCCAGGGTAAGTATGAGTCGTAAAGTTACACAATTTTAAGAAAAAATTAGAGTAAATATGAGTCGTGGAATTACACAATTTTTAAGAGGGTTATACGAATTATATTAATTTTGTTAGTACAGTATAGAATTCCAAATTTTCAAAATGTCCGGTCGGGGGCCTAAATCTCTGTTTAGCATAATGTTTTTATTTAGGGCGATATTGTATGATTCCACTATGTTCAAGTTTTCTTCGATTTTTGATATGAGTTTGACCGATTCATTAAAGTCAATGACGTGAGATGGATTTTCCTTTAAGTGTGAGGCAAGGGCTGATTTTTCGGTTTTTTGGTGACTTATATCTTTGATGTGTTCATTTATTCTGGTCGCTAGGCGTCGTTGCGTTTGGCCTACATAACATTTTGAACAATTGCAGGTGATTTTGTAGACTCCTGGGTAGTCTAAAATTTCTCGTTGGTCTTTTAAGTTCGTAAAAAGGCTAGATATCATATTCTGTGGTTTTAGTGCTACTCCCCAGTCCGTTTCCCTGGCTATAACGTTACCTATGACCGAGGAGTAACCTGGGTGATAAGGGAAAGTTATTCTGCGGGAAATTGGTTTTTTTCTGGGACAAGAGTGTAGTTGAGTTGGTTATCGTCAGTCTATTATGGTATTTCGTTACAGCTCTGTCAATAATGTCGGTGTTGAAACCTCTGTCCGTCGCGATTTGTTTTAGATATCCAAGTTCTCTTTTAATATTTTCATTCGTATTGCATATCTTATACGCTCTAAAAACAAAGGAGTAGAAAGTAGAAGTCTTCTGGCTTCTGGGGTGTGCTGAGGTGGAACACATACCGAGAATGGTTTTCTAAAGACTGATATTAGTGCTTTGTTTTTCATGAATTGTTATTTCTGTGTCTAGTTGCGAATTATGTAGAGTTTCGTATGCTGTGTGCGTGGTCTTTGATGAGTAGGTTGAACTGTTTAACTAGGAATTTGGATGTGGGGTGTGTCGATGAGTCGATACATGATGTAATGGGTCTAAATTTTAAGTTCACTCTGAAATCTTCTTTATGAATTTTGGGTAAGGCATATAATCTAGGGGTAATGTAATAAGTCGGCACTAAGAGTTTTTTAAACTATTTATTTTCATTGTATATTTCTTTATGATTAAATACGTTCATTTTAATTTGATTATCGTTTCTGCTCTTAGTTTTACACCAGAATCAAAACTATTTTATACATACTCTTGTAACAATAATTATAAATTCAAATTGGTAACAAATCCATATTTAGTGTTTCGTAATTTGAATTGAACTTATAACCCACGAAAATATAATTCATATATATTATACAGGGTGTCCACTGAAAATGAACCCGGGCAAATATCTCAAAATCTGTTTTAGGTAAGATTTTGAAATTTTCAAGTCGTATACAAGATGTAGGGAAAAACCTACTGCGAAAATGTCGATGACCTTGAACCATATCTTCAAGATCATCCAAAAACTAACTCGAGAACCGTAAGTGATAGAAAGCTGGTTCCAATTAGAAAAGTGTTCCACGTCACATTGTAGGTCTAATTAGCTTTGATTCGATCGAATTTGACCAATAGGAAGTCGATGAACTGTTTTTCAAAATCACAAAGGTCGTTAAAATGAAAATTGAAAGAAAACGCACATAACTCGAAACCAATTCGTGTTACATCGAAATTTGCTAGACAAACTCATTATGGTGGGAGTTTTTCAAGTTTGTAAAATTGGATGACCTTGAAGACGTGATTTAAGGTGTGAAAACATTATCTCACGATGCATTAGGTTAAGAAACTAGGTTTCAATAGGAAATTTGCTAATCACCACTTTTTCGTCAAAGTAGTTTTGAACCATGTCTTCAAAGACATTCAAAAATGACCTTGAGAAATAACTTGAAACTGAATCAGCTTAAACCACGTCTACCAGGTCATTCAATTTTACAAACTTGAAAAACTCCCACCATAATGAGTTTGTCTAGCAAATTTCGATGTAACACGAATTGGTTTCGAGTTATGTGCGTTTTCTTTCAATTTTCATTTTAACGACCTTTGTGATTTTGAAAAACAGTTCCTCGACTTCCTATTGGTCAAATTCGATCGAATCAAAGCTAATTAGACCTACAATGTGACGTGGAACACTTTTCTAATTGGAACCAACTTTCTAACACTTACGGTTCTCGCGTTAGTTTTTGGCTTACCTTGAAGACATGGTTCAAGGTCATTGACTTTTTCGCATTAGGTTTCCCCCTATAACTTGTATACGACTTGAAAATTTCAAAATCGTACCTAAAACAGATTGAGATATTCGCCCTGGTTCATTTTTTAGTGGACACCCTGTATATAAAATAACTATATAATTTATAAAATCTAACAAATAAAACATTCCAAGAAATATATGCGTGTATAATTCGTAAGAAGGGACATAAATTATAGGAAAAAGCTCAGCTACGCTGAGTAAAGAAGGCGATATCCCCGAGTAATTCGTTGCGGCCGAGAAGGGACAGGTATTTGAGTGGATAATAAATAATTTTAAAAGTAAAATAATTCAATTCGATATCAATTTTTTATTAATATTTTTTAGGTTTTTAAAATTGTGTAGTTTTTGACTATCGCCCTCTAGTAACCGACGCTGTATGCATATATCAAAACACACTAAAAACTAAATAACCGTAATGGCAACCACAATTGTTTACTACCCGTAAACCGAGTTTTTTATTAATAAAAAAAACGTTGAAGTTTTAACAAAGTGTACAGCACCAATGTACAAATATCATCTTGTGTTTTGCTGTTTTCATTTTCAGCACAATTGTCCTAACGTAAATGTATTATCCATCTCGTCCGAAAATTTGTATGTATTTTAAACTTTATTTTATTAAATTTTAAATATTACAATCACCTCATGAGTCTTCCGTAATAAATAAATATTTTATTATATTCTACCATGACAAAAAACCAATACTTATATTATATAAATTATCAATTGTAAAAAATAACAGGTAAACATCACTTAAAGAAAAACTTCTTTTCGTCGTTTTCCAATAATTTATATGACCCGCTTAATTTCTTAGCTTACTTGCAAATAAAATCTATCTAAAATTTCTATCTAAGTAAGCTAAAGCGATTAAAACAATATTTATAATTTTTTTTTAGATTTAAAGAACTTCGTAGAACCGAAGAGGTTTTTACAATTTTTGTACTGTGACGCGGCTCCATCACTGAAGTAGTGAACATGTTGCTGGACTATTTTCCCAGTGAAAACCCTGGACAGCGACAGCGTCTTGGTCAATAAATGAATAGTTTTCTGCATAGTCTAGAAGAGTCACAATGTGGTTTTCTGGTAATTCTTCTTTAAGTTTCCTTAGGTAAGAAGCCTGTGATTTGCTAATGAAATGATGGGGAATCGCTTTCTGCACACGCTCACAAAAATTCGCAACATAATCATTCACGCTTTCTTTAATGTCAATTAGTTTGGTTCGACCATCTACATGTATCCATAACTTATACGAAATTTCATCATCGTGGTCTACCTCGGCTTCTTCGAATAATACCATCAGATATTTCGAAAACCACTCATTTCCAGGACACTTTTCACAACCGTGAAGCATGCATTGTCGCGCATCGATGTTGCAAACTGGTTTCAAAATAAGCGCTTTATAATCAACTTTAACAGGTAAAGCAACAGTCATAAACTTTATATTTTGGTGAATTTCGCACACGCATACATTATGGACTCCTTTGGACGAAACAGTTAAGCACCACTTTGGTCTAAGGCTACAAAACGTGGAAAATCCAATTTTCAAGTCTGGGTGAATAGTTTTAAATTGTATATACAGGATGTCTCAATTTGCTCGATCAGGCCATTTTTCTCAAAATGTATTTATGCTAGGGTTCTGACATTTTCAGGGTTTATTTGTTAGGTGTGGAAGGCTTTGGTTACTTAATTTCAGAAAAATCGAACGATTTTGTGCCGTTTTGGAAAATTTATTTTTTCACCGGTAGGTGTCACGCAAAATGTTTCAATAGAAAAGTTGTAGGGCATAGTCGAAAGTGTAAAATAATTTTGGTTCGGTTGAAAAAAACCTATTTTTCACTGAGTTTGGAGGTCGGGGGAAAAAACAAGTTGTACTAGCAGGCAATAGCCTTTAACGTAAACAATCGTACATAATCACAACACACATGTACATTTATTTTAGGGAACTTATGCTTTCAGCTATGTAGTTAATAATCAGATCTGCAAAAAGTTATTGTTAAAGAAAATTATTACGTTCAACACCTAATTAGACAAAGACCGCGTCTTCCATTTCGACGTGGTTACGAGTAGTATCATCAAACAAAGATTTGTAGACTAAAAATTACGCTTATTTTTCTTTTGTTGTTTTTTAACGTGAAATATCAATTGTCCGAGTAGTATTTAAAGCGTTTACATTTCAAAGTTAAAACATTATCTCAGCTTCGCCGATTGTTGTCCAGTATGCCTCTTTACACTCGAGATCAACGCGCTCATTCGCTAGAATTATTTTACGGAGAAGGTCGTCGTAATGCTACTCTAGTAAGTCAGTTATTTAGACGAAGATTTCCCAATTGCAGACCAAGTCATACGACGGTTCTTAGAGTGGTCCGCGACTTCGACAACTGGGGTAATATCAATCCGAGGTTTCGTGGTCGTGGTCTCCAGGACATTGACATGGAAAACACCATACTTGCCTACTTCGTCGCCTATCCTCGAGCGAGCGTCAGGACTGCCAGCTTTGTCTTAGGGTTGGATTGAAACTACGTTTGGAGAACACTCAAAAGACATAATTTTCATCCTTATCGAGCGACACTTCACCAAGGACTGCATGACGGTGATAGAAAGCGCCGACTCGACTTCTGCAATTGGTTTTGCCTCATGGCTGACGCACACCAGGATTTTCACGATCAACTACTGATGTCCGACGAATGTTCATTCGGAAGAGATGGGCTTTCAACCGTCAAAACCAACATATGTGGGACTACGAGAATCCACACTGGGGATTTCCTCACCGCCACCAAGTGCAGTTTCGCTTAAATGTGTGGGCTGGTCTGTTAGGTGACAGAATTATTGGCCCGTTCTTCCTGCCAAATCGTCTGAACGGTCAAAACTACTTGGAGTTCCTTCAAAATGAAATATCCAACGTGTTGGATGACATTACTCTGGCCGAGTACAGACGCATCTGGTTCCAGCAAGATGGGGCGCCACCTCACCAATATCGTGACGTGGTTGCATATCTAAACGACGAGTTTCCTGGAATATTGATCGGAAGAACTGGTCCTGTTCGTTGGCCTGCAAGATCCCCTGATCTAACACCACTCGACTTTTTTCTTTGGGGATTCGTAAAGGACTACGTATACCAAACACCTGTGAAGATTTACGACAAAGAATCATCGAAGCATGTCGCCGGGTGACTCCAGAAATGGTTCGGGGAGCATTTCGCAATATGCAACATCGTGCATATTTGTGCATTGCATCAGAAGGTGGCATTTTTGAAAACATTTTGTAGAAGTCATTAAAAAACATTTGTCACTTGGGCTAATTATTATTTGTTTATTTTTCGAAATCTTATAACTGAAATGCATGTTACGTACAATTCGTTAAAGACTATTGCCTGCTAGTACAACTTGTTTTTCCCCCGACTTGCAACTGAGTGAAAAATAGAGGTATTTTTCAACCGAACCAAATTTATTTTTACACTTTCGACTAGGCCCTACAACTTTTCTATTGAAACATTTTGCGTGACACCTACCGGTGAAAAAATAAATTTTCCAAAACGGCACAAAATCGTTCGATTTTTCTGAAATTTAGTAACCAAAGCCTTCCATACCTAACAAATCAACCCTGAAAATGTCAGAACCCTAGCATAAATACATTTTGAGAAAAATGGCCTGATCGAGCAAATTGAGACACCCTGTATATCGCTCGTATGTTGGATAAAAGGAGCCTTTTTTGTGTTTTTGAATTTTAGTTCCGTTCAGTCGAATCGTTACAAACTCTTTCTTACCTGGACACAATAATTCTCGATACATAATCCTCTTCATAAAATGAAGAAACTTTAACTTGTACATCCATAGATAATTTATTACCACGTTTTTGATCTATGTCTGGCAAAATTCCGAACTCACTCCTAAGTGTACGGGCTTTTTTCGTCATGTGTTCGGATACATTGAACTCTTTGGATACTCTCGCTATCGACCACGATTTAGGGACTAAAGTGAGTAATTTCAACCCGTCTTTTTGTACTGGAATTTCCAAATTTTTCCTTTAATTCTTTAATAAATGAATCAAAATCACTGGAACTGGAAGAACACGGGTCAGAAGCGTCTTCACTAATATTGGGCACTTTGAATACTTTGCTTTTAATACCATTCATAGTTTGCATAACTTTACGTTTTCCATACGACTGTCGCTGATTTGACATTGATCCATGCAACTTTATACGCGATGTTTCAAAAACTTGTAAGGACTCATTCAAAGTCTCCAGCTCTATTGACTTTATCTCTTCTGGATTTGAAAGGGGTTGGCTTCCTTCTCCTAAACTATCCGTTATAGCGACGAGCATAGCTGAACGGGCTCGTCTCACACTAAGAGCCCGGGCTCGATTTGAGACTGAGCCCAGGCTTTATTATGATAATGATACGAGCCCGAGAAGAGACCAAAACGTTGTGGTCATTTTATTTGAGCCCGAGATGAGACCTTTATAATATAGCGTATTTTTGTGAGCTTGAGATGAGACCATTAAAATATAGTAAATTTCTTTGAGCCTGAGCTGAGTCCTATATAGTATAGTGTATTACTACGAGCCCGAGCTGAGCCCATATTTTTGTAACGAGCCGGATATGAGACCTTATAATTTTTAAGAGACGGTTGTGTCCGTTTTTGCTCGATTATGTTTCCCTTGGCCACTGGGGAGCGCTGTGGCGCAGAGCAAAACGGCCCTAACCGTAACGCTTTCTTTCTCACCGATACGACCAACTTTGATTACGTGCTGTTTGCGCTATGGCTAAAGCGTGAACAGCACGTGATCGCAGTTGGCCGTGTCGCCCTTGAATAGAGCTCTCACCTACTGGGTTAACACGGAATTTACGTAATTGGCTATTTCGGATAACGTGAGTTAACCCACTCGTTTTCTGATTGATCCAAAGTAAACTAGCTTCTAGAATTTTCGAAGAAAATACCAGGCCTGGTCGTCCGGCTGTTTCGTTTGACTTTTGTATCGTGCTGTGCTGCGTCACCGGCGTGTGTAAGGTAGCCTAGCCCTTGCTCCTACTCCTAGAGGGAAAGGCAATGACCCGGCGGACGGTTTTTATGACGTCACTATGTTAACTTCACAAACAACAACGTGAGAGGGGAGATTTTTTTCTCTCGTAGGCGGGGCCAAAACCGTCAGAGTGATCTTACCATACGCGGTACGGAAGGATAAGCATTCCGAGTAGAGGTATGGATTCTTGATTGAGTTGATAGGGGATAGGAAAGAAAAACATCAGATTTAAAAAAGGTGATGTAATAACTGAATATCAGCTACGTTATAATATTTGCTAATTTTCGTACTTATTGTTCTTATATTACTTATGGAATTATTTATTTATCTATATGAAAAAATATTAAGATTTAAAAAGTTATTAAAAGATTGGAATGAGTTATGCAAATTCTTATGAGACTGACACGAGCCCTTGTTAGTAACAGAAAAATATATGAACCCAGCCCGAGACGAGCTCTCGTGTTTCAAAAAATATTAATGAGCCCGAGACGAGCTCTTGTATTTAGAAGAAAAACGTATGAGCCCGAGACGAGCTCTCGTATTTAGGGAAAAAAACTTATGAGCCCGAGACGAGCTCTCGTGTTTTTGGGGAAATTATTGTGAGACCGAGACGAGACTAAGGCCAAACAAAAAGTTTGGTGAGACTGAGCCCGAGACCAAGTCTTGGTGTTCAGGTATGGCGACGAGTAGGACACTGTAGCTGGACTGGAAGTCTTTAGGGTAATAAATCTAGTGCAATAGTTTTTACAGAGTTTCTGACCTGGTTTTACTTTCTTTTCCGTGATTTGATTGATAATTAAACAATCTTCTGAAGAAATAACCTTTGTAAGAGTAGGACCACGAATTGGTTTTTTGTGCACTTGAAATGGATCACAACATTTTAATTGCAGTGATGAATATCTTGTAAGCATCGCGCAATAATGGTGGTAACATAATGGTTTTATACAACCTTTGTCTATGCTTGACCTTACTGCAATGAGGTAAAGATTTTCATCGTCAGTTTGAGACAAATCCAGAAATCCAGTTTTCCTTGTATACACATAAATGTGACAAATTTCGTTGTTGATTTCACCGACAGAGCAGCATATAAAAATATATCTACTCAAGATACTAAGTACTACTATCAGATATTTTAAAGCTAATAAGATTCCATTACGGACAAGCGAGGCTCCATTAAAATGCAATCTACACTGCCGCTATTGTTACTGCGGAGATCACAGTCCAAAAAAATCTAGAAAACCGCATGCTACGTCTACTAAGTTCGTGAGTAATACGAAACGGGTGTACCCCCCTTATAACCTTGACATTTTTTCAACTCCCACGGGAACGTTAGAGGTGAATCGGAGAACCCCGAGGTAAAAAATTTCAACCCAACAAACAGTAATTTATATTTTTTATCATAAGTAAAGTAATAAACATAAGTAAGACATTGAGCGATTTCTTTTAATAGTAGTCTGTCATAGAGCTATTGCGTAATCGGACGTTTTGCAACAAGAAAAGCTCCCTTTCTTACAATTTTCTTTGGCAAAATAGCTGCCAGTTTCTGATACGAGTGAAAACACGTGTATGTTTCAAATTAGAAAATAACTACCTTATCAAGTTAAGCGGATGTTAATAATAGTTATTTTTATCCCCCCGGTTTAATAATTCATCATTATTTCCTCAAAGTAAGCATTTCTATTTTCACTCGGCGATTTCGCGGGTATCGTTACTTGTTAGTTTTCAAAGAATAAGCGCAATTCGCGAAAGCTTGTTAATCCTTTGTCACATAATGACTTACGTTGTCATTGGCGAAACAGACGAGGGGCTAACCACTCCCCGTAATCGGTGTACAAGCCTGTACCTTTGACTGCACTAAAATGATTACGTAAATGAGTACAGATTTAGCACTACCAAAGGCTGTACTCATTGGTAATCGGTGTACAGATTTTCAGAGAGTGGTTAGCCCCTCGGAAACAGACTATCAATAAAAAAATTGCATTGGGTGAATAGGAAGTGTCATACTTTATTTAGTATGTAACTTATGATTTTATGCAATAAACATTTAAAATAACTATATTCAATGTTAAATGTGTTTGTTTTATTTATAAATTATACCAAGATATCCGTATTTAATTCAATACTCTTCATTTATTAAGAAAATAATAACTTGTTGTTTTTAAATAAATTTAAAATTTTCAAAATATCAAAAAAATCGGTATTTGTTTTGGAAAATTATGTCAAAATCCAATAAGTGTATGTTTTTTCGTATCACTGGAAAGCTACGCTTGTAAGCTCTCTAGGTATTTCTTAAAATGTCGACTTATCACATTTCCACATCATCTTATAGTGTTTAGTACGTTACCCCTGAAATTTTTTACTTTTCCGCCTTTAACTCATAGACTTTGCTATCTACAAAACGATTAATACGACTACTGCGTTCTGCACCCCAATTTATCTAAGAAACTAATTTTACATTAATTTCTTTTGCTTAGATAGAAAAAATTCAACTTTTAATCAAGGGGGGCGAATTACGTAAACGCACCACACGAAAAACCGGGGCTAGTAGTTGTAAGGGCGTATTTCAATAACTACTAGGAACTTTTAGCTAAAAACTCAGAATTAGTCGTTCCTAATACTGACCAAACTGTGTGCAAAATTTAAAAAAAATCCCTTGACCCATGGTAACATCATTGGGTGAATTCACGTGGAATGGCCCAGTTATTTTATCGGATTTAATTTGTTTTTTGATTTTTTTTACTTAAATTATCTTTACAATTAACTAGAAGTAGAAGAACGGAGAAAAAGAACCGATTTTGGCGGTTTTTTGAAAAATAACCGAAATTTCATCGGGTAATGGATGGATAATGCCGACCACTACAGTATAAGTTTTGATAATTTCGAATTGTTATTTCAGATGGCGCTTTTAACTGAATTTACCTCACGACTGCTAGTTCTTGCTTGCATGATTATTGTTAGGCTTAGCCTATTCAAAGCCTATTCGCCGGGGATCTATTTTATTTCATTATGTCTATGGTCGCGAGTTGCAGGGCCCAAAGCTACAGAAACCAAACGCAGAAACTTACTTCCCCCCTATTTTCTTCCGCTTTTACTTGAGAACGTCATGAAATTACCGGAAAAGAATAGCCCCAATATAGTCCCCTGTCTCTATTTTGTTTGGCTAGAAAGATCAATTATGGTAATAATAACATAATATCATATGTAACATAATTACTCATAAGTATGCCAGTAGAGGGAAAGTAAGGGCGAGGCTCCGAACCCGGGTTCGGGTTTGGGTTCGGGATCGAAATCCGGGATTTAAGGGATGAAATGGGGGTAAAATCGTCAAAAAGTCAATGTATTTATGATATTTCTCGCGACGATGTGTTTTCTAATATATCAACATATTGTGTCCAGGCCAACTTGTTCATTTATCTACGCTTATCTCGAAAGATACTTGAACGTATATCTTATCAAGTTTTATCGTACGGAATAAGTTGAAATGATGTAAAAATTGATAACCTAGGCGACGCGTGCGCAGATTACCCCGGGGGACGCGGTTAATTTGAATTGAAGTGTTTTGACGTCATGGAATATTCGTTGTTAAAGTAGAATGGAAATATTTTTAAACTTCATTTTAATATCATTGTAGTACTTAAATATGCTTGACACTTGAACCAATCTCACGAGTATTTCTTAAAACGAATATCTCGATCGCGTTTTATCGTACGAAATAAGTGGAAATTATGTAAGTTGTATGATACTTGATAACCTAGGCAGGAAGATAGCGCGCGCGTGCGCGGATTAGCTGGGAGGCGCGGATTGCCCGGGCGCGCGGTTAATTTGAATTTAAAACATGGATTCCCTCTCCGAAATAATTCATGTACCCAAAATTGGACCGCAAGTTTTTTTCTTTTAGGGGAATCTCTATGGGAGTTTAACATTACAATAAAGCTAATAGGTCCAGTTTGGGGTACTTTTGGTCCGAAATGGGGTACATAGGGCCGAAAATGGTGACTTTGGTCGTTTTAAGGGTACTTTTGGTCTATTTTGGTCCATTTTTGGGTACATCAGAAAAGCAGTTGGAAAAACGAAGAGCCTTATTTTTTTTCCACCCATCTCCAAACTCCAAAAATTTATTGCTATAATTTATTTATCCCTTCCGTAGGTATAAAATAAGATAAAAACCACTTACCTATATTTTAATTACGGTAAATTAAAAATACTTAATTAGTGTACTAAGTTACGTTTAAAAGAACCTTTTGTAACAATTCCAATATGTAAATATAGGTATAAGGATTGAAAAAATACTTAAAGTGGTTTTACTGATAAACTCTAAAGGAATTTAACTTTAAAGGGTATCTTAGATTATTGTTTTTAATTTTATTCAAGTTGAAAACGTATTAAGAGTCCTTCAAAGTACTATAAAAGGATTTTATTTACGAACTTAATTCATATTTTCTTCAAACTTTAAATTCGCTTTTATTACTATTTAAATACGGTAAAATATATTTCTTTTACACAAATATAGTCAGAAAGATACTATAAAACACTAAAATTAAAATTAAATTAAATTTGTGTGGATAAGATTTGTAAATATCATTTTGAAACTAATAACTTTCACGCTTTATTTAAGTCAAGCCAATAAAAACAATTACCTATATTTTAAATACGGTAAAATATAAATACATTTCCGATATGTAAATAGGTAGAATAACACTATGAAAAGTTCATTTTTCTTCTTTTAATACGACAACACACAACTCTAATACGCAAATATATAAAGAAAATATAAAAAAAAATTTACTCTACGTTCGATACGTTAAAATACATTTCCGATACACAAATATAGATAAAGAAATACTATAAAATGTAAAAAGGTAGAAAAATACTACACATTAACCATTATGAATTTAAGCTTACAACAACCTTCACGTATAGAGCATAACATATATGTTCAGAGTTAACTTGTTTCCTCGTTATCTTTATCGCATGTAATTTAAATAGCGTATGGAATAAGTTAAGAATGTACTGAAATGGTGTATGTTTAAACCTCGTAGAATAAAGAGTAAAACATATGTTCAGAGTCGGCTTGATTACTAAAGCGAATAACACAGAGACGTTTCCGGTGTAGTCACGTAGGAAGAAAAATACTACAACACTCTCTATACTCTACATTCAACACGTTAAAATATACTTCCGAAATGCCAATATAGGTAGTAAAATACTACAAAATCTCTATACTTTACCTTCAATACGTTAAATTACATTCCAATATGTAAATATAGGAAGAAAAATACTACAAAAGCCTCTTTTCTTGGCGTTCAATATGTTAAAATAGATTTCTGAAAAATGCAAATGTAGGTAGTAAATACTACAAAATCGCTATACTCTACCTTCAATACGTTAAATTACATTCCAATATGTAAATATAGGTAGTAAATACTACAAAAGCCTCTTTTCTTGGCGTTCAATATGTTAAAATAGATTTCTGAAATGCAAATATAGGTAGTAAATACTACAAAAGCCTCTTTTCTTGGCGTTCAATATGTTAAAATAGATTTCTGAAATGCAAATATAGGTAGTAATTACTACAAAAGCCTCTTACTCTACGTTCAATACGTTAAATTAATGATATGCCTCCGATCGAATCGTTCATTTTTTCCTATTTAAATATACGCATTTAAATTAGAATTGCTTCTAGTGTTCGGCAGTCGATTAATTTTTATCCACAAATTTTCCGATTTATTTAAAAAACGTTGGTAAAAAGAATATCATTTTAACTTATTTAATTGTGTTTTTACCCAACCAAGCATTTATTTGAATAAAAGTGGTATTTATTTAAATAACCAATAGTTAAATAAAAATTGTTAAATGTTTAAATAATCGAAAGTGAACAAGCCTATTTTTTAAATAAAACAAACAGACTTTAGAGTTGATAAGATTTGTAAATATCATTTGAAACTAATAATTTTCACGCTTTATTTAAGTCAAGCAATTACATTTTTAAAAATGAAAGAAGTTAAACAATATAAAAATTTGTAAATATTGTAAATATTTTTAGGTAATAAAGAAATTAAGAAATGTTTTAATTAAAATATCTTTCATTTTCTACTACATTTTTAAAAATGAAAGAAGTTTAACAATATAATTATTCTAATATAATTTCAAAATCAGGTATTATTTAAAGTACAAATGCATAATTTAGTGAAGCAATTCTTATTTAAATACTTTTATTTAATTAATTTGTGTATCTGAAATGTATTTATTGAAAAATAAGTGGGTTTTACTATTTATCACGGTTTTATATATATATATATATATATATATATATATATATATATATATATATTGGAATTGTTACAAAAGGTTCTTTTAAACGTAACTTAGTACATTAATTTATTTTGGAAGTTCAAAACGTATTAAGAGCCCTTCAGAGTACTATAAAAGGATTTCATTTACAAACTAAATTAATATGTTCTTCAAACTTTCAATTCGTTATAATTTGAATTTAAATGAAAACATCATGTATTATAGGTGCGTAATCTACTATTAGACCGAACGGATTAAAAAATACTTAAAGTAAGTGGTTTTACTGATAAACTAAAGGAATTTAACTTTAAAGGGTATCTTAGATTATTGTTTTTAATATTATTCAAGTTCAAAACGTATAAAGAGTCCTTCAAAGTAATTTAAAAGAATTTTATTTACGAACTAAATCCATATTTTAGAAGTTAGTTTGTATGAAATACTTACTAATACCTGAAAAATGGACTTTAGAGTTGATAAGATTTGTAAATATCATTTGAAACTAATAATTTTCACGCTTTATTTAAGTCAAGCAATTTCATTTTTAAAAATGAAAGAAGTTAAACAATATAAAAATTTGTAAATATTGTAAATATTTTTAGGTAATAAAGAAATTAAGAAATCTTTTAATTAAAATATCTTTCATTTTCCACTACATTTTTAAAAATGAAAGAAGTTTAACAATATAATTATTCTAATATAATTTCAAAATCAGGTATTATTTAAAGTACAAATGCATAATTTAGTGAAGCAATTCTTATTTAAATACTTTTATTTAATTAATTTGTGTATCTGAAATGTATTAATTGAAAAATAAGTGGGTTTTACTATTTATCACGGTTTTATATATATATATATATATATATTGGAATTGTTACAAAAGGTTCTTTTAAACGTAACTTAGTACATTAATTTATTTTGGAAGTTCAAAACGTATTTAAGAGCCCTTCAGAGTACTATAAAAGGATTTCATTTACAAACTAAATTAATATTTTCTTCAAACTTTCAATTCGTTATAATTTGAATTTAAATGAAAACATCATGGATTATAGGTGCGTAATCTACTATTAGACCGAACTAATTAAAAAAATACTTAAAGTAAGTGGTTTTACTGATAAACTCTAAAGGAATTTTGGAATTTTCTAGAATAGCAAAGTAAAACTAAAACGTAAACCAAGTTTAAAACGAAACTAATAACTGGGAGAAAGGTTGAAGTAAGTAATTTTTTTTGATTTTTCGTTTTTTAATTTTTGAGTTCCCTATATTATTATAAACTAAATGAAATATAATTTTTGAAAATTTGTGATAAAAGATCTGCTCCTTCGTGTTTTAAATATATTTAAAAACTCGAGATTTTAATGACTTGTTTTCAAAGCATGAAAAATATAGCAGATGCTTTGATTTTAATTGTAGTTAGTAGTTACTTAAAAAAAGTCACTAGCTGACTTGGAGCTGGTGTAGTTAAATTTTAAAAATGTGTATTTTAAATTTTGTTTGTAAAAGTTTTTTTTGAAAAAGTTTAGTATTATAGTTTAAATTTATTAAATAAAATAAAATATAAATTATACATTTGGTTTAGTATTTTACTATTGCAAGTAAAATTAATAGTAATTTCAATTACTTTTTTAGTTTTTTTTTGACAAATATGCAAACTATTTAGTTATTTCAAAAACAAATACGTCGAATTATTTGGTATTCGAAATACTATTGGTTAGTTTTTATATCTTTAATTTTATTTTTCAGAACAATTTCTCTTTGTCTAGCTTCTTCTAACTTTAATTTAGATGGCCTTAAAGCCAAGTATTTAACAAATTTTGTAACCAAGTAGATGGAGCTTTAAACAATTTTTCAGTCATGTAGTCAAGGAAATGTTTAAATATACGTGTATTTGGTCATTTTGATGGTCAAATAGCCCAGTATGGAACTGCGAGATGATAGTCAGACATTGAGACGCGGGTGGCGCCCGTGCGCCAGCGTCCGCGCCCTCGCCCTGATGGTGCCCCGAGCCTCCGTCGACGTCTGAAATGTGAAATGGGGCACCGACGGGGCTGGCGCGGACGCTGGGGCACGGGCGCCACCCGCGTCTCAATGTCTGACTATTAAATATTAATTTAGTTTGTAAATGAAATCCTTTTATAGTACTCTGAAGGGCTCTTAATACGTTTTGAACTTCCAAAATAAATTAATGTACTAAGTTACGTTTAAAAGAACCTTTTGTAACAATTCCAATATATATATATATATAAAACCGTGATAAATAGTAAAACCCACTTATTTTTCAATAAATACATTTCAGATACACAAATTAATTAAATAAAAGTATTTAAATAAGAATTGCTTCACTAAATTATGCATTTGTACTTTAAATAATACCTGATTTTGAAATTATATTAGAATAATTATATTGTTAAACTTCTTTCATTTTTAAAAATGTAGTAGAAAATGAAAGATATTTTAATTAAAACATTTCTTAATTTCTTTATTACCTAAAAATATTTACAATATTTACAAATTTTTATATTGTTTAACTTCTTTCATTTTTAAAATTGTAATTGCTTGACTTAAATAAAGCGTGAAAATTATTAGTTTCAAATGATATTTACAAATCTTATCAACTCTAAAGTCTGTTTGTTTTATTTAAAAAATAGGCTTGTTCACTTTCGATTATTTAAACATTTAACAATTTTTATTTAACTATTGGTTATTTAAATAAATACCACTTTTATTCAAATAAATGCTTGGTTGGGTAAAAACACAATTAAATAAGTTAAAATGATATTCTTTTTACCAACGTTTTTTAAATAAATCGGAAAATTTGTGGATAAAAATTAATCGACTGCCGAACACTAGAAGCAATTCTAATTTAAATGCGTATATTTAAATAGGAAAAAATGAACGATTCGATCGGAGGCATATCATTAATTTAACTTATTGAACGTAGAGTAAGAGGCTTTTGTAGTAATTACTACCTATATTTGCATTTCAGAAATCTATTTTAACATATTGAACGCCAAGAAAAGAGGCTTTTGTAGTATTTACTACCTATATTTGCATTTCAGAAATCTATTTTAACATATTGAACGCCAAGAAAAGAGGCTTTTGTAGTATTTACTACCTATATTTACATATTGGAATGTAATTTAACGTATTGAAGGTAGAGTATAGCGATTTTGTAGTATTTACTACCTACATTTGCATTTCAGAAATCTATTTTAACATATTGAACGCCAAGAAAAGAGGCTTTTGTAGTATTTTTCTTCCTATATTTACATATTGGAATGTAATTTAACGTATTGAAGGTAAAGTATAGAGATTTTGTAGTATTTTACTACCTATATTGGTATTTCGGAAGTATATTTTAACGTGTTGAATGTAGAGTATAGAGAGTGTTGTAGTATTTTTCTTCCTACGTGACTACACCGGAAACGTCTCTGTGTTATTCGCTTTAGTAATCAAGCCGACTCTGAACATATGTTTTACTCTTTATTCTACGAGGTTTAAACATACACCATTTCAGTACATTCTTAACTTATTCCATACGCTATTTAAATTACATGCGATAAAGATAACGAGGAAACAAGTTAACTCTGAACATATATGTTATGCTCTATACGTGAAGGATGTTGTAAGCTTAAATTCATAATGGTTAATGTGTAGTATTTTTCTACCTTTTTACATTTTATAGTATTTCTTTATCTATATTTGTGTATCGGAAATGTATTTTAACGTATCGAACGTAGAGTAAATTTTTTTTTATATTTTCTTTATATATTTGCGTATTAGAGTTGTGTGTTGTCGTATTAAAAGAAGAAAAATGAACTTTTCATAGTGTTATTCTACCTATTTACATATCGGAAATGTATTTATATTTTACCGTATTTAAAATATAGGTAATTGTTTTTATTGGCTTGACTTAAATAAAGCGTGAAAGTTATTAGTTTCAAAATGATATTTACAAATCTTATCCACACAAATTTAATTTAATTTTAATTTTAGTGTTTTATAGTATCTTTCTGACTATATTTGTGTAAAAGAAATATATTTTACCGTATTTAAATAGTAATAAAAGCGAATTTAAAGTTTGAAGAAAATATGAATTAAGTTCGTAAATAAAATCCTTTTATAGTACTTTGAAGGACTCTTAATACGTTTTCAACTTGAATAAAATTAAAAACAATAATCTAAGATACCCTTTAAAGTTAAATTCCTTTAGAGTTTATCAGTAAAACCACTTTAAGTATTTTTTCAATCCTTATACCTATATTTACATATTGGAATTGTTACAAAAGGTTCTTTTAAACGTAACTTAGTACACTAATTAAGTATTTTTAATTTACCGTAATTAAAATATAGGTAAGTGGTTTTTATCTTATTTTATACCTACGGAAGGGATAAATAAATTATAGCAATAAATTTTTGGAGTTTGGAGATGGGTGGAAAAAAAAATAAGGCTCTTCGTTTTTCCAACTGCTTTTCTGATGTACCCAAAAATGGACCAAAATAGACCAAAAGTACCCTTAAAACGACCAAAGTCACCATTTCGGCCCTATGTACCCCATTTCGGACCAAAAGTACCCCAAACTGAACCTATTAGCTTTATTGTAATGTTAAACTCCCATAGAGATTCCCCTAAAAGAAAAAAACTTGCGGTCCAATTTTGGGTACATGAATTATTTCGGAGAGGGAATCCATGTTTTAAATTCAAATTAACCGCGCGCCCGGGCAATCCGCGCCTCCCAGCTAATCCGCGCACGCGCGCGCTATCTTCCTGCCTAGGTTATCAAGTATCATACAACTTACATAATTTCCACTTATTTCGTACGATAAAACGCGATCGAGATATTCGTTTTAAGAAATACTCGTGAGATTGGTTCAAGTGTCAAGCATATTTAAGTACTACAATGATATTAAAATGAAGTTTAAAAATATTTCCATTCTACTTTAACAACGAATATTCCATGACGTCAAAACACTTCAATTCAAATTAACCGCGTCCCCCGGGGTAATCTGCGCACGCGTCGCCTAGGTTATCAATTTTTACATCATTTCAACTTATTCCGTACGATAAAACTTGATAAGATATACGTTCAAGTATCTTTCGAGATAAGCGTAGATAAATGAACAAGTTGGCCTGGACACAATATGTTGATATATGAGAAAACAAATCGTCGCGAGAAATATCATAAATACATTGACTTTTTGACGATTTTACCCCCATTTCATCCCTTAAATCCCGGATTTCGATCCCGAACCTAAACCCGAACCCGGGTTCGGAGCCTCGCCCTTACTTTCCCTCTACTTATGCCACTGTACCTTTATTCCATTCAAAAATCTTCACTAACGGTTTGTTTCACCACGAACCAGTAAAAAGGTGGACTACGTTAGATTTTAACCTTTTTATTCATCCTAGTAATTTTGGGAGTCACACTATTGGCTACTAACATATTTATTTAAGCCAATGTACAACGTAGCTTTATTGAAATTTAGAAACTCACTCAGTTTGTGCGGATGAAGTTAAATAATGAGTAGTTTAGAAAAAGAAAAGGTTGGGGAAAATTACCAATACGGTTCAGTGATCGTCGAAACGGGATATTCAACCAGCGTTATTAAAACCCATGCCAAGCGGCTTGGCATCTGTTTTAATAACGCTGGTTGAATATCCCGTTTCGACGATCAAGCCTAGAAGAGTTAGGCCTAGAAGACTAAGAAGAGTTAGGCCTAGGCTTAGAAGAATCTGCAAAGACTCCAAACTTGTAGATGCTCCAGAATAGATCTAACTGAATTTCAACTATTTCCAATAAACCTGCTTCTTTTATTTGACAATGCAAATTTATTTTAGAACGGGAGTCTCCGAAAACTTCATTAATTTGCATATTAATTGCATTAACAGCATCTGAAAGTATATTGTAGTTCATTTTAGCTCCTAAGTCTTGGTTGTTCAAACCGGTTTGTTTAAACACTAAAATATTGGCCGTCGGTTTATCAGACGTAGAGCATAATCGGCATTTGAGATTCGATGACGTCAAATATTATTATTTAACTGAAACGTTCAGCC
This sequence comes from Leiobunum rupestre, assembly GCF_980474605.1. Classification (NCBI taxonomy): domain Eukaryota; kingdom Metazoa; phylum Arthropoda; class Arachnida; order Opiliones; family Sclerosomatidae; genus Leiobunum; species Leiobunum rupestre. The sequence continues at coordinate 38,491,872 of NC_143394.1, read as the reverse complement.
ATGGAACTAATAAATAGCTATTTATTAGTTCCATGGTTCAGCTTTTATATCGAGATAATTTTGAATGAACAGACAGCTTTCACACACACGAATTAAGACTCAGTCGGTAGGCGGCGATACTTCTGACCAAAATTTAAACTACGCACGAAGCTTATAACTTCCACCGCTTTGGTATCTTTTAGACCCCGACGCCGCCGAGTTACGCGCCGGCGCGCCGCCAACGCCGCTTTTTTTTCAACGCCGCCGCCGATTTGAAATTTTAGGCGGCGCCCCGCAGCCGCCGCCGATTATTTTCCAGCGCGACGCCGATTAATTCTATCGAAAATGCTACCACGCGGTTTTTGGGGTTTTCAGCAGTAGCGAAGCTTAGAATTACTTTGGACAATTGCAACGTTATGAAGACGGAATTATTATATGCTGTTAACATATGTAACATAATTACTCATAAGTATGCCACTAGCTCTATATCTTCACTAACGGTTTGTTTCACAGATATTGCGTCATCCTTATCCAACGTAATATTTGACGTCATATTTGATGTCATATTTGACGTCATCGAATCTCAAATGCCGATTATGCCGTCGCACAATCAGCTCTACGTTTGATAAACCGACGGCCATTATTTTATATGCCATATCCTTATCTGCTTTAATTTTTTTTCACTCATTTTGAAATATCAAAGTTTTTTTATGATATATTATATAATATTTGTGATAATATGTGATATGATATGTGACACAATATATGATATATGCCAAATAGACCGCGCTTCCTCAGGTTTGGTGAGCCGCCCTGTTGCAAAAGGGTTGTAATTTTACTTTTCTACAGGTCAATAAAGAAATCTTGAATCTTGACAAACAGGTTTGAACAGCCAAGGCTTAAGAGCTAAAATGAATTACAATATACTGTCAGTTAATATGCAAATTAATGAAGTTTTCGGAAACTCAGGTTCTAAAATAAATTTGAATTGTCAAATCTTGGATTAATAATTCAAGGTCCAATAAAAGAAGCAGGTTTACTGGAAAAAAATTGTTAAAATTCAGGTTGAGCTTTTCTGGGGCATCTACAAGTTTGGGGTCTTTGCAGGTTCTTTTGAGCCTAGACCTAACTTTTATAGGCTTGGTATTGGTTTTAATAACGCTGGTGGAATATCCATCCCACTTCGACATCGACTTGTTCCATTTTCGGAAAGCGATCTCTGAACCGTATTGGTCATTTTCCCCAACCTTTTATTTTTCTTAACTACTCATTATTTAACTTCATCCGCACAAACCGAGAGAGTTTATAAATTTCAATAAAGCTACATTGGGCTGACTAAAATTCGGATACAAAAAATTCCTTCTCAAGTTAGAGGTTTTCCATTGGCTTAAATACATATGTCAGTAGCCAATAGTGTGACTCCCAAAATTACTAGGATGATTAAAAAGGTTAAAAACTAACGTAGTCCACCTTTTTACTGGTTCGTGGTGAAACAAACCGTTAGTGAAGATTTTTGATTGGAATAAAGGTACAGTGGCATACTTATAAGTAATTATGTTACATATATGCTGTTAATATTATTCCAAACTAGCGTATATAAAATAAGCCTGTACTCGGAATAAATTAAACCAGGAGCAGGACCACAGGTAGGTTGATTTCTACTTTCTAATCGTATAAGTTAAAATTTTTATTTACCATGGTTTAAAATATTAATTGCGTTAAACAACTATTAAATTCTACTTTCTAGTATAACTTTTTTTTTGTATTAAGAAACGCCGGCTCACGCCGCCGCCGCCGATGTATTTTAAGTCAACGCCGCCGCCGCCGACTAAAATTGACCGGCTCGCCGCCACCGGCAAAAATTTCGCGGCGTCGTGGTCTAGTATCTATATTATAAGGAGCGCTTGGTACGTTGGTCGTCGTCGTCGTCCGAGCTTTCAGGAATGTTTGCTTAGTCTGTCACGAAGCCAAAGGCGGGGCGGCGAGGAAAAAGCGACCCGCGGAACAGAGGGAAACCGAGACTGCCTTTGGCTTCGTTACTGAGGTGGTTCGACTATCTATTTTCTCAAAATCTGTCGCCCCTGAGAGTTGGGCCGTGTTTGTCCCAACACGCAATACACCCGAAATTTTATCTCTGTTTCCGCTGCGAATATCGGAGGGGAGGGGGGGATCGAATGGGGTAGTTTAGGGAAAGGGGGGGATCGTATGGGGTAGTTTCGGGAACGGGGAGGTAGGAGCCGGGGGTTTCGGGGTCGTTCCGATTTGAAAGTTCCGTGGCTGCGTTCAACAACTCTAATAAAGCTCAGCGCTGAGCTCAACGGTCAGCGATTTTTGCTGGACGGGTTTTTTGACTTCCGGTTTTGACGTCACGTTGATCCTCGGAGACTCAGCGGAAACATCGGCTGAGCGAGATGGTTTTTCCGTTGCTTATCGGTATAGTGACGTTAAAGGAGGATTAGCAGACGATATTTTGTTCGTTACAACAACTTTTAGTTTTTCTCCGTTGATAGTTGTTGAACGCAGCCCGTGTTTCTCTCGGCGTACGTTAGTCCCGTGGCCTTTATGCATCAGTCATTGGATACCGGGGGTTTAAAGGGGTACAGGAGGGGTTTGGTACGATTGCGAGTTTGAGTTATTTTTGCGAGGAAAAGAGTACTACAGAAATTCTCGCATGGAGAAAAGGGGGAGAGGGTACCACGGTAATTATCACATGGGAAAAATGGGGAGGTGGGTACCACGGTAATTATCACATGGGAAAAAGGGGGAGGTGGGTACCACGGTAATTATCACATGGGCAAAAGGGGAAGGTGGGTACCACGGTAATTATCACATGGGAAAAAGGGGAAGGTGGGTACCACGGTAATTATCACATGGGAAAAAGGGGGAGGAAGGGCCTAACTGGGGTACCCCGGTAATTATCACATGGGGAAAAGGGGGAGGTGGGTACCACGGTAATTATCACATGGGGAAAAAGGGGAGGAAGGGCCTTACTGGGGTGGTTCGACTATGGGGAAAAGGGTGCCACGGAAATTATCGCATGGGTAAAAGGGGTTGGGTGGCGTACTGGGGTGGAGTGCCTCGAAACACACAACTAGCTGACAGTGGCGCCGATCCTATGGGGGCGGCGGGGCCGAAGCCCCCATTGGGTAAAATCAAATATATTTTCACGTTTTTCGAAAATTTAAATTTTAACCGCTAGGTGCTATAAGAAACTTGTCAATGATAAAATTGTAGAGCGTCACCGAAAACGTACAAATAGAGTTGGCGCGAAAAAAATAGACGTCTTTTTTACTGACAAAATACGACTTGAAAAAGAGACAAGTTGGGCAAGCTAAAATACCTTTTTAGTCTTACACGAGCCGTATAGGCTCTTAGTAAGACTCCTGGTCTCGCTCCGTTGTCTGGCGTCCGCGGCCGCCGCCACCGCCGTAGGCATGACACGGCACGGTAGAAATCATACTAAACTTAGAAGAATCCTCGCACGCGATTGCTAATAACAGCCACGCGAGGAAATCAGCCTCTAGAAGTAACAATCACAAGCTGGAAGAATCTTCCTACAACTCTTAGAGAAAGAGACACGGGAGAGTCACGTGACACACAAGAGAGGACGCGGGAATCGTCACTACGTCTAGACTGGCGCTGGGGTAGAGCTGTACCGCGAAATGGCTCGGGAGAGGACGCGGAAATCGTTACTACGTTTAGACTGGCGCTGGGGAATAGTAGTTTAATAAATATATGTACACTCAAATAAATCGTCGTGCTTATTTATTTTTGGCTTAGTTTAACTCACAAACTCGATACAGTAAGCTCGTGTAAGACTATTATTTGGGTCACGTGACCCACTTGTTTTGAATTCCATTCGGAGAGTGGTGTAACTTTATCAAAGTCAGAAATTTGTTAATCTGGTGTTTAATGCAATTTGGCTTGCAGTAAAACTAGCATTTGCGAAATTTTACATAGGCATAAGTACCATCCTTACAGAGCAACGCTTCACCAGGGTTTACGGCTGGTTTTTAGCAACTGGCTGCTAAATTCCGTGCACGACGACCCACAATTCCTCCGCAACATGCTATTCGCGGATGAATCCTCGTTTGCAAGAGACGGCCCTTACAATCACCAAAATAATCATGTTAGGGAATACACAAATCCACACTGGGGATATGAACACCGTCACCAATATCAATTTGGTTGCTTTAATGTTTGGATTGATCTTGTTGGAAACCGGTTAATTGGTCCAGTATTCTTACCGCAAAATCTAAAAGGCCAGAGTTCTTTTGATTTCTTGAGAAATGAGCTAGAACAACAACTTGATGAACTGCCGTTTGCGCAACGAGCAAGACTGTGGTTTCAGCAAGATGGTGCCCCGCCTCATTACCACAGAGCCGTGAGAGATTACCTAAACAACAAATTTCCACAACGATGGATAGGGAGAAACGGTCCCGTACACTTGCCAGAAAGGTCGCCCGATCTGACTCCGTTGGATTTCTTTCTTTGGGGCTTCGTCAAGGACAAGGTGTACGCCACTCCGGTTGAGAACCTTGAAGAGCTGCGTCAACGAATTGTAAAAGCTTGCCGGGAAGTAACCCCGCAAAATATTCAAACCGCCTTCGACATTATGATTGTTCGCGCCCACGCCTGCATCGCTGCCGAAGGTGGAATTTTCGAAACGTACTTATAAATTTTGTTTGTAAGTAGATAAATAAAATGTCTCGTTTTTTTTCAAAAAATTCGCATTTTTCATCCTACGAAATTAAATCGTGTAATACCTCGATTTTTCAGCGGTGTTTATTGCATTAAGCACCAGATTAACACATTTCTGATTTTCTTAAAGTTACTACTGTCCCAATGGAAATAAAAAAAAAGTTATTTTAGCTTGCCCAACTTGTCACTTTTTAGTCGTATTTTTTCAGTGAAAAATACGTCTATTTTTTCGCGCCAATGCTATTTGTACGTTTTCGGTGACGCTCTTCAATTTTCTCTCTGACAATTTTCTTATAGCACCAAGCGGTTAAAATTTAAATTTTCAAAAAACGTGAAAATATTTTTCGATTTAGATGCAATTTTGGTAGAAAGTGTCCCCCGGCACGTATAATGTACAGTACAAATTTCAACTTTCTAGAAAACATATTTTTTTTAAAAAGTCACTTTTTCGAGCAAAAATAAACACCCTGTATACTCTATAAAATAAAACAACATCTTCTAAAACAACTTATCTATAATTTTTACAATAAAAATATGTTTAGTAATATTTATCTCAGTCACTTTATTTGCTTTTAGTTCTTTAAAGATGTAACAGAAATTTTCAAATTAATCAGCCTAAGCTCCAGAGAAGGGGCAATGTGTTTAAGATATTCCCAATATCTCTTCTAACTTGGTGACAAATTTCCGTTACAGAAAAATATTTTTACTCCGAATTTTCCCACCGGCTATCGGCTAATAATTTCCAGCAAATTTTCCAACATCGAGCTTACCTATAGCTAGCCCTAGACTGAAACGATGGCCTAGGCCTAACAAGCAACTAAGTCTGACTAGCACCAAGGAATTGAAATAAATAACTGTAGAAAAGTTAAAAACAAAAATAATTCTTATAAACTTTTATATTTAAAAATTAATTAATAATTACCATTCATGAAACGCATCGGAGAAAAACAATTATCCCATAGTGCTCAAACTATGTAAAAATATTTGTATTTGATAGCAGACGTTACCGACTTAAGTTATTACATTCATTTGGAAGTTTATAAAAACAAACTCTTGAAATCCCACGACCACACAAATCGGTTCCATAATCAGCAGGGGAAATAAGGCGGTGGCAGTGGGCAGATGATCAGTTTAAAAATTGCCCGGACCAGTTTATTAATTAAATCGGAGGGGGGTTAGTGGTCCACTGGACCACTTAATTCGAGGTAAATATTTTGAAATTGGTAGGTCGAAATGTTATATTATTAGTCTTTGGATTTGAAGGTCTGTGTAACGGCGGCTGCGGAATTTTAGTACATTCCAATTCGAATTCACTAGGGCTGTGCGAGTAGTGGTTTTAAGCAATCGAGTCGGGTATCTAGTACGAAATTTTTTCCGATCGAGTATTCGAGTCGAGTAATATTGAAGTGGGATATAAAAGACTAGTATACTAGCCTACTAGACTAATTATAGTAATTAATAGTAAAATAACAATATACATTTTTTTTAAATTATTAATGTACCGTCTGTCCGTATATTGCTTAGGAAGTTAAGACTCCTAAGTTCTAACGCCAGCCGACATCCGAAACTAAAACTTAATAATATTGATTGAAGAAAAACCGGCAGTACGTATTAAAAACCGTGATCCATCCCCAAGGCCATTCAAAGTATTTGTTTTTTCTACGTCTTGTAGGTACCGTTTATTATTTTCACCCCAAAAAGTTGTAAAAACCACCTTTGAACTTACAGCAGCTTAATCGAGTTATCGGGTACCCGATGATGCAATTATTTTTACTCGATAATCGACGAGTATTTTCCAATTACTTATCCGAGGTCCAGTTCGAGTACTCGAATTAAAAAAATGCTGAGTAATCGATGATGTTCGAGTACTCGCACGGTCCTAGAATTCAAACTATTAAAAACGGTTAAGAGTTAAAAAACGCTATACTAATGTAGCAGACGACGTGCACTGGACGTGGTCCAGTTTATTTATTCAAGGAGGATAGGAATTAGAGAGGCGAAGTAGGAGGGATTAACGCGCCAGCATCCTTGTAAAAAGTTTAGCTGGAAAATTTCGGGAAAATGGCGGCAACATTGCGGAAGCTACGCTACGTGTTGCCGCCATTTTTCCGAAATTTTCCCGCCGAGTTCACGCTAAACTTCTTACGAGGATGCTGGCGCGTTCATCCCTCCTACTTCACCTCCCTTCCTATCCTCCTTGATTTATTCTAGGCCAGGTGGGTCACTGGTCACCTGTCCACTTTCAAAAAAATCCTTATTTGCCCCCCTGTCCATAATGCTATTAAACTTACTTAGAGAAACGTTTCAGTTGAACAGCTAATTCAAATCATTTTGACCTACTAATATATAAAAAAGGCTGTGACCGAAAAACTTTTGGTGATGGAAAACAAATTATCGAGCGTAGATTGTGATGAGGTTGCAAACCCGGTGAAAATAGTAATTGTAAGCATCTAGCAGACTCATGGTAGCTACTTGATTGTTAAATTGAAAAAGGAACGTAAAAGATTGCGAAAGTGTTGCTTGAACAGCGAAAGCGCCAGTTTGGGCACTTTGTGAATAATTAAATACAGCTTTACTAATTGGATTATTCTTTCAGTTTACAAAACTGCTTTACAAAGGGGAATAACATAGAGGATATTCTCTGGGCGCTAATTCCCATTGGCCATCCCTAAAGCGGATATGACGCCACAGAGTTGGAAATCATAACTCGTGAACAAGGTTTCATTAAAGAAAATGCCTTCAGGCCATACTTATAATTGATTGTTGCATATGGTTTTACCGATATTATTAATAATGGATTATTAAACTTAGATTACCTAATACTTTGTGTATTATTAATATCATGAAAAATTAATGGTGTCATAAAAAATATAAAAAGAAAAACCACTCACAATGTCAGATAAAGTTACTTACTTGACATTCCCAGTGAGATACAGTTTGACAGAATTTCTGGTGTTCCTCTCCTTTTTACCTCTCCGAGGGGACAAAGTCCCCTAGGAGGGGTTATACAACGACCGTGTCTGTCTGTGGGTCTGTGGGTGGGTCTGTGGGTGGGTCTGTGGGTGGGTCTGTGGGTGGGTCTGTGGGTGGGTCTGTCTGTGGGTCTGTGGGTGGGTCTGTCTGTCTGTCAGGCCTGCGAACGCGTTCGCATTTTCGGTGCAAAGTGTAATCACTGCGTACGCAGTTTCTCAAAGGGTTGGCAAAACCACCGTGTGACGGTGAGCGTTAACGGATGCATTTGCGGTTTGGTTTGGATGGTGTTTTTTCGCTCACCGTCGTGACGGTTTGGTGTATTACGTTTTTGTAATGTTTATGCGTAGGTTGTGAGTGTTGAATTTGTTGTGTTTGTGTTCTGATGGTTGTGCATGTTGAGTCTGTTGTGTTTATATGGGCGTTTTCTCTCCAACTTCTTCTTAATGACTTTGGGACGGACCGAGTGCTGAGTGTAATGCTACCTCTCAACGTCCAATGGCAGGGTTTCCACCAGTTGTACACGGTATTCGTCTTAGTATCAATTTGCGATCGCATCGGGCGGGATTTGAACCCGAGACCTCCTGATTGATACCACAGAACCACCGACACTTGTTACGCCTTATTGAAAATTAGACCTTCAGCTTTATCGGAAGCGTATTTAATAGAGTACGAAATTTTGGTTTAATTGAAATAGAATTGAAATTGAAATTATTGCATCGAAGAAATTCTAATTTAGCGTTTCTCTATTGATTAAAAACAAATGCGCCACCCAGGTTTCGAACCCAGACCATTCGGCTTGGCAGTCGAGCGCTCTACCACAGAACCACCGATAGCTGCTTAGATTCACTGAAATTAAGACCGGCATCGTAAGCATAATAGGTAATAAAGTCTTTTTTTATTAATGAATTTATGAAGGCCTAATCTGGTATTTTTTAAAGGTTAAATCTTGTTTTAGCGCAGTCAGCCGAGATTAGAGGGTTAAAGGGTAGACCCTGTGGGTGGTCCACTTTCTTAACGACCTATATATAGTTCTGTTAATTCAAAGGAGATAATTTAACGTTAATTGCTTTAAGAGCTGGTGGTTAGTCAAGTGGCTCTCTGTGCTTTGTTGATGGTAAGGTTTTTGCTTCTTGTAAATACATTTGGTGTGGATATTTGGATATCTACGATTTCTAACGCAGTCAATGATTTCTTGGGTGTGCGAGTCATTATATGATATTGGAAATTGGACGGCATTGGTCTTTTTCATGTGGTATGTGTCACAACGTCAACAGGAAGTGAACGAGTCGTCCACTACCAGATATCTACGGTATCTTCATCAAGGGCGAGTGTTGAAATAAAATGAGCGTTAAAGATGCGGCAAGTATTTCGTAAGCGAGTAATTCCAAAAAGCCTCTGTAGATATTTCTTTCATTAAAATTTGCTTCGTATTATATTTAACTGATAAACTTGTTCTGTAAAAGGGTTTAATTCAATTGTGCATTGTTATAGTACGTCTAACTTACTGTTGTAACTACTTAACTTATGATATTCTGAATAAATTAAAATTGGTCGTTTCGTCTCAATTATTTTAATTATAATTAAAATTTTATACCGGGCGGGATAGAAATAGGTTAATATTTTTAACAAATAACTCTAAATTGCGGAGATATATCTTTTAGGGTTATCTCGAGAAATTAATACCACTAGGGACAATTCTTCCGAGGAGAGGTATATTTTGGCTTGCCAACTTGTTTTCTAGTGTTGTTAATTTTCCGGAAAAATAAATTGCGGAAAATTTTCCGCAAATCGGAAAAATAAAAATTTGAAACATAAATTACCTTTTAAGGGTTTTTAATGTTTTTAACTCTTTATCGATATAAAATGTCTAATATCAGTAAACATACTACAAAACATTAATAGCGTTACATTGTTAATCAGTTTAAACTAGTCTAGAGGTTTAGTTTTACTTTCAGATTCGAAAATGAGGCGAAATGCCGCTTTATTTCAATTTGCAAACAATATATTAGACTAATCACGGATTGAAAACTTTTTTTATTTTTTTCGGAAAAATACGGAAATTTTTCCGGAAAAAGGCCTCGGTCATTTTCCGCGGAAAATTTTCCGACTTACAACACTATTTTTTTCTAAAGGACTAAGTGTTTTAGATATTTATCTCATTCCCTTTTGGTTCTATTAACATGTCTAGAAGCACTTCTTTGGACTGATTTTTATACTTCAACCTCTTGTTTTTCTCTTTGTGATAAGTACTGTATAGCGTACCATCTAAGGTGAGAGTAGTAGCTGACACAAATGTTATTGGTCAGTCTTGTACATTCCTCACCATGCTGGGTGCCAGTACTCCGCGGTAAACAGCCACTCTCTCTTTCTGCTCCGAACTGAACTACTTCCTCACCACGAGTACCCTTACAAACATTTCATTTGTTGAAATAGTCTAAAAGACTAAAGCTGATAATAATGATACACTATTTGTCATTTTTGCAGGTAATATCAAATTATGTTTTGCCACATTTTGATTAAATAAGTTTTAAAAAAAGCAGGGCCGTGCAGTGACAATTCGGGCCCGGGGCAAATTACTAACTGGATGACGGCTGTTAATAATATTTAAGCATTAACTGAAATAAAATACAATCATTTACAGTTTTCTCCCCAATTTTTGTTTCGGTTCACGGTTTGGTGCCAACAAGCAAGGTAGAATAATTCCATAAAATATATTTTTTATCCTTGGAGAATATCCAAAGCCTCTGCTAAAGGCTTGACGCAAGTCAAGTGTTCCTCTATGTGGACCAACTCCGATTGTTTGAAACAAGCGTGTTTTATTCGTAATGCATTAAACAAATCCGAAGTTTTTTCCGGGAAACCGCTTGATATTCGATTTCATGGTCTAAATCAAGAGGACCCCGTAGAATTTTTAATTAGTCTTTTACAGTAACTTAAAGACGAAAATGTTACTATAGAAAATTTATTTTTGGTTATGTGTACATCGTTAATGTTTTGGGCGAGGGTTTGGGAACTTTTTGAAAATAAATGTGTCCAATGTCAAAATGAAGTGAAAGAACGTCGAACGACATTATATTCTTCCAGTAAGTACCTCTTTCTTAATCTGGCGAGGTTTTCTTATAGAGGGGCTGAAATGTTTAAAATTGACACTCCAATAAAAGAAATCATTTCTGACAAAGTGAAAATTAATGAAGTCTTTTTTTAAACTAAAGCCGCTGTAGTTCACAGAGGAAGTGACTGCGAAAGTGGCCACTACATAGTTGCTCTAAAAAACCCTGTTATTGGAACGGGATGGACAGTTTGCAACGACAGCGAAGTATCTTCAAGAAAAAGGTTTTACAACACTTTAACTAACGTTTATGGTTAACTTCTAGAAAAAGAGTAAATTTGCGAAATATATGGAATTGCAAATACGTGAGGTCCTTAAGGAAACATACAGCGGAAGAAGGAATATATCACTATTGTGCTGACATAAAGAATACCCTAAAAATTATTCTTGGCTAACTTATATATATTAATTGAGAATAAGAGTAATATACATGTATTGCCAAGAGTTGCAAATGATCCAGATAATTAATGGTAAACTACTCTAATTAGTCCTTACACGATATTGACAGAATATTCGAATCTTTTAAAACCAGCTAAAGGGTAGGTTATCTCCAAGGCGATCTTTATCGTAGACCCTATAATTTTGGGGATTTTCTAGCAGTGCCGTAAATATCTTAAGGTAAAGCGGGAGCTGAAAATTTTTAACCCTTTCGGGGCGACAAAAATACTAAGGGTGAATTTGCCTTTAATTAGTTTTTATACTATTGGCAGGACATCGATACCCTTTAACAAAAAAGGCTAAAATAACGAATAATATGTTGGAGGCCAACCGCGCCTAAATAATTTGGACAGTATTTTTGACACAAAATATGGACAGTCTGTCCTTAATTTTGTTATCAAAATACTGTCATAATATTGCAAGAACATGCATTAACATATTGATTTTACTCATTAAAATTTAAAACGATTGTATTTGCTCTACGTAATAAAAATTAAATTCAGTATAGATTTACGTCTTCCTAGTAGCTGACATTAATTCCCACGGGTTTTGTAGTAGAAGTCCCATTTATTTTCGTTCCTTATAATTTAACACATGTCCTTTAAGTATATATTTTCCTTAAAGCTAGTTTAACTTAGGATATAGAGTACGTTGTTGGTATTAAATTCAAAGTATCTTAGGGAAGCCAGCTCTAAATGTCTACACAGTAGTCAGATATAATTACAAAAAATTTCAGAACAATTTTCGTACCTTGGCAACAAATGCTATTTAATATGAAAAGTCAAAAATCAAATTATACAGCTTGAATTTAATTATGTTCATCATAAAATAAACCATAGTTAATATCATGGATTCGTCAAAGCCATTGAACTTTTGAAAGCAGCGTGTAGTTACCCTGCCAAATTAGCATATTGGTTGAACTCTTGGCATATTCCTATAATTCCATTCAACTGGACTGATACTACTAAATTTGAAAAAATCTCAAAGATCAAGATATATTACTTGATCAATGTGAAGCCGATAATACCTTTAACCCATGTGGCTGTGGAAATCAGAGAATGCATAGGAGCTTATGAAGCCATTTTCTTGGTCGGAGTAGTGGCGTACTCTTTTAGCCTATTCGCCGGGGATCTATTTTATTTCATATGTCTATGGTCGCGACTCGCGAGTCTGGTTAAATATATAGGTCGTTAAGAATAAACGTAAATAAATAACAAAAACTAACACAGGGTCTACGCTTTAACCTTCTTATCTCGGCTGACTGCGCTAAAACAAGATTTAACCTTTAAATTTCATTTGTAAAAAAACCAGATTAGGCCTTCATAAATTCATTAATAAAAAAAGACCTATTATGCTTACGATGTGTGTCTTAATTTCAGTGAACCTAGGCAGCTATCGGTGGTTCTGTGGTAGAGCGCTCGACTGCCAAGCCGAATGGTCTGGGTTCGAAACCTGGGTGGCGCATTTGTTTTTAATCAATAGAGAAACGCTAAATTAGAATTTCTTCGATGCAATAATTTCAATTTCAATTCTATTTCAATTAAACCAAAATTTCGTACTCTATTAAATACGCTTCCGATAAAGCTGAAGGTCTAATTTTCAATGAAACGTAATAAGTGTCGGTGGTTCTGTGGTAGAACGTCCGCCTGTCAAACAGGCGGTCTCGGGTTCGAAACCCGCCCGATGCGATCGCAAATTGATACTATGACGAATACCGTGAACAAATGCTGGAAACCCTGCCATTGGATGTTGAGAGGTAGCATTACACTCAGCACTCGGTCCGTCCCAAAAGTCAATATGAAGGAGTTGGAGAGATACCACTCGTACATACACACCACAAACTCAACACCCACAAACGTCATAACAATAACACAACATTACCACCCTACACATAAACATTACAATAGCGAAATATCCAAACTACTAAATTAAACCTGTTGTGACGGCGAGCGTAGACGAAAAAAAAAACCCCCAAACCAACCCCGACTGCAAATTAATCCGTCCCACGGTGGTTTTGCAAACACGGTTTTTCGACTTTGTTCCCTAATTACTAGCAACTGCATAATAACTACAGTATAGATTTTACATTTACTAACAGGTGTCACTAGTCACGGCTGACAAAACCTTTCGTACCTTCGCTTTCGCTACGAGGTCACAATAGTCAATATTATTCCAACCTATATCATATATTTTACGGAAAACATTTCTAACATTTCCGGCACAAGTAAAACTGCACTGAAATATTATTGACTATTACTAATTATTATTTTTCAAAATGTTTGATTTTAAATCGGACTTTACCATTACACAATAGGGAATTATTTTACATTTTATACATTTACCTATATTCCCATATTGAAAAAATACAACTTGTCAATAGAGTAATGGCACGGTGACGTCCTAGTACGTCACCCATGCTCTTTCCTATAGATAAAAAATTTGCGAACAAAATGGCGGCCATGGGCAAAGCTACGGAGTGCGACTATAGACTCTTCAACGCGAATCCCCAATTGACCGCCATTACCTTACAGAGTACGGGGAGGGTGATGAAAAAACCTGTTTTGGGGGGATTAAATTTCTTCGGTAGAGCGCTTGCTCGTTGGGTGTCTGTACGATAATGGCGGCGCCCTGAAACGTTTCTTAAAATAGTGTATATAAATATAGAGTACCAGTTACAAATAATTTCTAATACAAGAACTGATTTTCAAATGTTTTACGGAGAAAATCAAAGGGGTCCTCCTTTTATCCACTGTAACAGCTGTCACTCTCGGCATTCCCCTCCTATTGTTATTCCAACGCGCTTAGAAAGGCGGGAAATTCGAATTTCAATGGTATTTTCTCTCTTTAATGGGCGGGAAATTCGAAATTCTGTAGGTTTTTCGGTATTTCAACTAAAAATTCTTGTGTAATGGTTTCGGTTGTCATGATTATGATTTTTATTATTTATAATCAAAGATTTAAATATCGTAAGAGAAATGTTTTATATTTTGATAACCAACGTTTCTTCGCGACTAATGTTGGACAACAATTGTCACGGTGAGATAAATATCCCAAAAAACCTATAAGAGATAAAGCTAATTTAAATCATAATGAAATGTTGGTTATGTTGGCAGACTCAGCGGTATTTATTGAAGGAAGACGAAAATAATTGATTGTAGTAGCTATTTGGCCGACCATCTGTTAATTATCGGAATAGTTAGAGCAGATTAGTCCATAAATATAACTGCTGACTCACTGCGGTTTCCTTATATGATTGACAAACGCTTATATAAACATTTTCGACCCCGTGGAAAGTGCCACGTTAATTAGTTCTGGTTTGTTGATATTTTATCATGGAGGGGGGGGGGGTAGAACAATGTGCTGGGGTAGTAGGACCGTGAAAGTTTTTCATTACAATGGAACAAAAGCTTGGCTGTCTTTCAACAAGGGAATATAGATCTTATGGATTTGCGAGACGCTTGTCCCTGACCAGTGGCGTAGACGAGGGGGGTTTCCGGGTAAAAACCCCTCCTTTGCGCCTACCTTAGACTGTACTAAATTTACACCTCTTTCGGGCCCCTCTTAACATTTACGTACTTCGTTGAAGAATTTCTGAATACGCCAGGAAATAAACATACGAAGTTTTCTGAAGACGGTTTTGTTTAGGTACCGTACTTTTATTACGTACGAGTGTCAGGGCTGCCTTATCCAGGCGGCAGACTAGGCAAAGTGCCTAGGGCCTACCAAAAAGACGGTAAATGAGATTTTAAATAGCTTCAGCAACTTGTCTTAAACTGTCGTTAAAGTCATTTTAAGAGAAACCGTTGCTATTTGTGAAGCTACAGTAGCTAGCTTAGATGTTAGAAGGTCTGAACGGTTTGACTTTATTTGGAAAGAGGCTGAAAAGTCGCCAGAATCTTCCAAGGGCGGACCGTTAAATTTGGGGCCCTGGACTAACACTGTTTGCGGCCTATTCACAGATGCATTTTGCAGGGTAATTAAATGCCTTTTCAATGAACTCAAGTTGGGGGGTCACAGATGCATTTTGCAGGGTAATTAAAAATTTCATGTTTCTTAAATTTAAATTGTTTTTATTTTTTTTATCGCAAAGGGGGCCCTTTGTTTGTACGGGGCCCCGGTCCGCAGCCCATAAAGACCATGCCAAGATTCGCCCCTGGAATCGTTCCATATTTCGGTTACAGTGGGCCCCTAGGATTCAATCTTTTTTGTAGCCCTCAACAGGCCCTAAATGGGTTCGAGTGTGCAATAACTGGTGGCTTTACCGGGGAGTCGGGGTCCGGCTCTAGTAACCCATAAGGGCGGTGGCGCACTGGGAGCTGTTAGCTCTGATCAAATGGTCTTTGCCTATAGTCGTGGGGACTATGATCTATTTCGCGCTGCACTGCTTTCGAAGGATTGGTCAGCCGTCCTCGATGCCCCTACCTTAGACGAAATGATTGATATCCTTCTCCTTTACGTTACTGAAGCCAGGGACGTGTCGGTGCCCTTGATTTCCATTAATCCCACTTAGCCTTCGGGTCAGTTGAGGGAGCCCTGGTGGTCCAAGGAAACCGAGCACCTAATTCGAGACAAGCGTTCTGCCTTTCGTATATTCAGAGCGTCACCTTCTACTGACAACAGACATGCATTTGCGAAAAAACGTAACTTACTTACTAAACACATGCGTTCCGCGAAATATAAGTACAAAGCCCGTCTAATTGATGAA
Organism: Leiobunum rupestre; assembly: GCF_980474605.1. NCBI lineage: Eukaryota > Metazoa > Arthropoda > Arachnida > Opiliones > Sclerosomatidae > Leiobunum > Leiobunum rupestre. Next base: position 38,475,967 of record NC_143394.1, on the reverse strand, counting down.
ATACCTACCAACCCATAGGCGCTCTACCTACATGTTCCCCGTTCTCTTAAACCCAAACCCTCGGTGATGGTGATGGAGAACTCAGCCTTTTTTTAAAATTATATTACTGTCCTTCATATGTATCTTTTTTTTTGTGAAATTCTGTTTTTTTATAATAATTTTTCGGGCACTATCATTGTATCAATTAATATTAATGTAAATAGTTTCTTTTGTTTCGAGCGTTACAGTATCTTTTGTATCACGTATCAGGGCCCAATAAGTGTACAGCTTTTTTTATCCTGAATTAAAAACATTATTATTAAATATCTCAACCTCCGACTTCGGTCAGGCTGGGTGTGGATACTGAGTTTTGGCTCAGGCTAACAGCGAGGGTTCGTACAAACCAATTTATTCCAGTAATTGTGTAAACATTTCATTGCTAACATTGCTGTATTTCCAAAAATACTTTCTTCTAAAGGCGCTTCAAAAAATGCCCGCCAAAAATGATTACGTATATTGGCGCACGTTTCACGCGGACGAATAGTTTACGTAATATTGACGCGCGTTTCACGCGCACGAATAGTTTACGTAATATTGGCGCGCTTTTCACGCGCACGAATAGTTTACGTAATATTGACGCGCGTTTCACGCGCCAGAAAATATTAAATCAACTTGAGACTTATGCCTAAGCCTTTAACTCTCCTGGATCATTGTGCCGGACCACACCTTGGGGATCATTGACGACAATGGACACCCACTTGACGTCGTCAGATAAGAATTTATCGTTAATGGGTAACACCGAGGGTAACACGTAAGTTATACCAAACCTTTTTACATTTTTTTCTTGAATGTCAAATACTATATTTGTCAATAAAAATGTACACTCTATGAATTTCATTTTCAGAGCCGAGGGATTTCCATTAGACCAGAAACACGACTTTAGGAAACGCGTCATCGCCATCAAAAATCCGAAAGATTATACCCACGCTTTCAAAGTATGGAAAAATAATATTCCAAAATATCGAACTCAAACGAACGCGAGTATTGAACGTTTTGCCAGATTAACACGAACAACGTCGAGACCTACCAAGTTTACCCAACTACTGGCATCTTGAAGCCCGAGGAAATAGACGGCGACGCGAAATTCGTTTACGACGAACTCCCGCGAAGATTGGGATTAGAAGACAGCCCTCAACGGAACAACCAACGCCATGACACCGCAACGATCCGGATTCAAGAGGACGACATCAACGTGGAAACCCTTTCCGAGAATGCGCCTAAGGAAGAACAACCGCGGCAGACGTAAATGTATAATATTTCATGATTAAGAGTTTGACTCATTTCATTTATTATACAGGACAATTGAAGACCAACCAAAGGATGTGGACACTAAAAAAGGTAAGTCAAAATTAGGTTTCTCCTTATTCACGAGACTTTGTTGTTTAGGAATAAGAAGAGTAAAGAAACAGCGCAAGCGTGAGCTCAGCGAAATCACCTACAAGTCCTACAAAGACCCAACTACCTATTGTGAAACAGTTTCTTTAAATTCGTCCCTGAACGAAAATCCACAGCAGACGTAACAGCTACTATATTTAATGATTTTCCATATCTTGATTACTAGAACAACCTGTTAAATTTATTATCCAGAACTTTATTGGACCAGCAGGAGGATGAGGACACTCACCAGGAAAAAGATGGGAAAGCTAAAAAAGGTAAGTCAAAATTCAGATTATCAATATTGACAGGACTTTGCTGTTTAGGAAAAAGAGGACACTATTCTCTTGAATAGAAGTTCCCTAAATGCTCCTAAGGGTGACCAACGGCAGCCCAGGTAAGCGTTACCACTTTTATATTTTATTCGCGCGGCATCTCGATTAAGAGTTTGACCCGTTTCATTTATTATACAGGACACTAAAAGATCAAACGTCAGTTGAGGACACTCGCCCGGAAAAAGGATTCGCACGAGGAAAATGAAATAAAAGCGGAAGACGCCAGAAGAAGCGAACTCGACGAAATTGCCAATAAATCCGTTCACGTAAACGAAACTTTTGTTAAACGAGAGTTGAATGCGTACATGCACAAAATTCATTTGGCTTTTGTCCGCTTTGGAACAAATATCAAAATTGTTTAGCTTAAAGATTATAAATCTATCTGTAAAATGTGTGAAACTTATTTAATCTCATTATAATATATTTCTGTTAACCATTAGTTAGTTGTTATTAATATTGGTTTCATTCTCACGTATACGTTTATAGAATGCATTTGAATAAAAAAACTTCATTATTTTGAGAACATATTCTAAAGTTATTTTTATTAATGTAAAAAAATTATCTTACGACGTTACATTTTAATTAACCCGTTTTTAATCATCCGTTATAATATTTGTTTTCCTTCCCATGTATAAGTTTATAGAGTGCATTTCAATAAATATAACTTTCTAAACTAGTTTACGAACGAATATCAAAATTGTTTATAATAAGAATAAACGTAATGAATGTGAAACGAATATTTTCTTATCGTGTTATATTTCCTGTAAGCACTTTCTAGTCCTTCGAAGTAGGGTTTGTTTTATTCGCGTGTAATAAATGTTTAACATGTACATTTAGTTGACTTAATATTTAGTAGTTTAGTATTAACATTTATTTAATTCTAATGTATTTTTATATAGAGTGCATTTTGATAAACATTATTATCTCAGAATACAACTTTAGGAAGGAATATCAAAATTGTTTTTTCAAACACAAAACAGTAAAAAATATTATATTGTATTTCCCAGAACCTTTCCTACTTTTATAACAGTCCTTTTTATCGCTTTATATGCTTTGTTAAATGTTTCTCAAATTATTAACTATTTGCCTTTGTACCGTGTTTGTTTTCTTAATAAAGTTTAGTTCCCCCTTAAACGTTTGTTGTTATTTCGCCGCCTTTTGAGCCTCGCCCCTCTAGTTTTAGAGGGGTTGAGGCTGTTATTTTCACTCTCGACGTTATTGGGGTTGGTGAAGGGACTCCGAGAAAACTGATTGCTCATGAACGGTACTCAATCAAAATTTAATTGATACGTCGTTTGATTGGTATTTATTCCCTCTATCTAACCATGCCAAAGCAGCGCCGTTGCTTTTAATCAAAGGGGGATTTTTCGTCCCCCAAATGCAAAAGGTATTTATAGGTTCCCGCGAATTGGCTGCTTATTCGGAAACTTGAGTGTTTAGGGGATTTTTTTAAATATTACTTCTTTCTAAATAGTACAATGGATAAATTGTAAAGATTGATGATAACCGGGTTCCCTCTGGAAAATAATTATTAATAACAGCTCATTTCACCAGGAAATGACCATTTGTTAAAGATTCGCTCTAATGCAAGTACTCTTACCGTCGTCCGCTACAGCTACCCGGTAAAGAAGGGAGGGAGGCAGTGGCGCCGCCAGGATTTTTTCCCACGTAGGCACTACAATTTGGGGCCCTCTCTTGCCCACTAATTTTTAATATATTTACTTAAACCTAATGCATTTTTTAATAATGGTCTGTTTCGCCATTGACAACGTAAATTATTATATGACTAAAGTTTAATAACTCTTGGCGAATTCCTCTTAGTCTTTGGAAATCGCCGAGTGATACAGCCAAGGCCCATTAAAAATTTAAATGCTTTCAAAAATGTAAATAACTCTTACTTTGTGTGAAAATATTTATGCATTATTGTATCAGGAGATAAAAATAACTTTTATACGGAAAATTTACCAATATGAAAATATAGGGCCCCCTTTTTTAATAAATTTGGGTCCCCCTCTAGGTTTCCACGTAGGCACGTGCCTACTCGTGCCTATTGCTGGCGGCGCCACTGGAGGGAGGACTCCGAAGAGACTGTGGAGCAGGGTTGGACATAAGTATAATTTTTTAGTGATCTTCCTGATTAGACGCATGGAACTAGCTAACGCTAGTTAGTTAGAGTATGAAAATAAACCTTTTTATATTGGTACTGGAAAATACCTCATTGGTTAGGTACTTTTGCATACCTTTTGATATTGGTACTGGAAAACACTTCATTGGTAAAGTATTTTTGTATACCTCGTGGTATTAAATAATCCCATATTTGGAGAGGTAAAAAACCTTCTTGGGACCTTCTTAGTACATAAAGAGGTTTTTATATTTCCTATATATGATGCTTGTCTATACTATTTGTAGGTATTTATTAATATATTTTCGGGATTAAAATTAACCTCCTGGGTATTATTTCAGTTCCTAAAACGGTTTTCAGGCGAGCCATTTATGGTCTTTAAATACCATTTTAAGGTTTTATATCGCTCCTTTTTCAGATTTAAATTAAACCTTTTTAGGAACTATGTAATCCTACACAAGGCATTTTAATTTACTTATTATGATATATTTCCATACCATAAGGTATTTATTAGAACCTTTTTGGAGGATTAAAGAACCTTCTTGAGACCTTCTTAGTGCCAAATAGGTTTTTATATTTCCTACTTATGGTTCTTGCCCATACTACTTTTGGGTATTTATTGGGACTCCTTCGGGATTAAAATTAACCTCTTGGGTAATATATTAGTTCCTTAAATGGTTTCAGGCGAACCATTTATGTTATTTAAATACCATTTTAAGGTTTATATCTGTCCTTTTTAGTTAAATTAAACCTCTGTAGGCACATTTAATCCTACACAAGGCATTTTAGTTTACTTATTATGATATACTTCCATACCATAAGGTATTAGAGAGGAGTATGTCCATCCGGTGATTGAGAATTTCATTCTCAATCACCGGAAGGACACAAAGCTGTAGCTTGGCTCCCGCCGTTCACCCGCGCCTCTCCCGTTCCTCCCTTGATCACCAGAATTTCTAATCACCAGATTCTCTCTCCCCCACCCCCATTCACTGGATACTTTATCTCTCGTTCACCCCGCACCTCTCCCGTTCCTCCCTTAATCACCAGAATTTCTAATCACCAGATTCTCCCGTTCACCGGTTGCTTTCCCCCAAACCCCATTCACTGGATACTTTATCTCTCGTTCACCAGCTCCTTTCCCCCATTGCTTTCATCCCTTCTAATCACCAGTTGCTTTCCCCCATCCCCATTCTCCAGAATTTGTTTTCCTCGTGCAGATATCTGGAGATTAGATTTTTACCCGTTTGCTTATCGCTTCAGAACTCCTTAATTTCTAATCTCTAGGTAATAAAAACAAGTTATTTACATTTAATTTTTTATTTTAGAACTTTGTTTTACATGTTAGTAGGTACTATCAGATATTCCATTAGATGGTTATCTTGTACATTACACAATTAAAACAAATTAAAGTAGTTAAGTTTACAGGCATTTAAATGGGGTGAAACGATCTCCTGCAACTTAATTTAATTAAAAGTTCTAACTCACGTATTTGTAGTGTTTAGCAGCAGTATCGTCTGACATCCGAGGGACAGTCACAAACGTCTTCTTCTTCTTCTTCAGGTACAGGTGAGAAGCTTTTGTCAGAGACCGTAGTTACTTTTGGCGTCGGGGGAATGTCCCATTCTAGCGAAAGGTACTTTTTTCCGATGGTGAATTATCCCTCGACGGACAGTGTGGAAAGCATCTGGCGTGTTCAAGTTCTGGTACGTCTCCTGATTCCCAGTGTTCTAAGATTCCATGGCATTTGTAACATCGTACTTCATCGCCCCGCTGAATATAGTAGAATCCAGCCTTCGCTAGTTGCTCCTTAGTGACGTGCGGATTTTTCCAGTGACGAAACGTTTCAAGTCGATACACTTCAATGTCCATAGCTGATCTAGACCAAATACGTTCTATAGTTTCAAATGATACATTCTCTAAGCCTACATTTACCCCTAAGTCTACTAAACCTAATTTTATCAATATGGTTAAATTTCTACGCTAAAATTCTCAATATAAACGCTTTTTTCAATATGCAAATTGTTTTAAATATGTCTAAAAATATAGTCTATTACAAAGAAAAAATAGTTACTTACTTTACGGGTAGAAATCCATTGGCGAGCTGTAGAAAAGACTGAGCGATCCGTCAGCAGGTCTTTACTCGTCAATGCGCCGTAGAGAAATGACGCACGGAAGATTAATTTATTCCTATCTTGTTGAGAATAATTCATCACGTGATCTAAACTTCAAATAACCCTCAAATTCTATTGGCTGTCTCTCTCTGACAGTTTAAACTGCCTCTAATGATTGACGGCACATATTAACCCACTTGAGTATTTGGAAAAAACCCTTTGCTACTCGAAGGAGAGTTTTGGAAATACCACGTTGACGATATCAAAATCGAGCTCTCACTTGAAAATGTTTACGGAAAACAATCCTCTTGGAAAATTGAGTTACGTAGAAGATTGCTAAAAAATGGCTAAGTGTTATGTTTTTTTCAATAATGAGTCTTATTTTTTACATTTTAAAGTATTTATTAAGAGTGAAAAATCCTATGACTACACTGACGGCATATCTTAAGTACCGGTGGAAAAAAATCCATTGCTCAAAGTTATCTTATTAAACGTGCGCGTGCACAGAAAAATGAACGAGTCACGTGATAGTAACTTAATTTCTACGCTAATCTTACCCCTACTAGACCTAATTTCTGTCTAATACATTTCCAATATATATATATATAAAAGAATGCCTAAAAATTTCATTTTAAATATAATAAAATAGCCTAGCTGATTATTATTATTATTATTATAACTTACTTTTCAGCGTGACCTTCAATGACTATTCCCAATGCTAAGACTCTTTATTGAGATAACGAAAACTGTAACTAAGAATTGATTCCCATGACTACCCTGACGGCATATCTTAAGTACCAGTGGAAAAAAATCCATTGCTCAAAGTTCAGTTATCTTATTAATCGGGTGCGCGCTCACAGAAAATGAAAGTCACGTGAGAATCGGTACGTCACTGAAAATAGTGGAAGTGTCATCACTAGAGTTCTTTTATCAATATATTTAATTAAGGATTATTTCAAAGTTTAGATGGCGCCATGGTTCTCAAAGCAGTGATATTAAAAGATCTCAACGGGTGGAATTGGAGAAACGCTAAAAATATTATCGACATATTCATTCTCCCTGAGTATAAATAAATAAATAAATAAATACATTCTTGGCGTAGTAGTAGGATTTTAAGAAAAAAATTAAATACGGAAAATCAATTATTTTATTTTAAAGGTTTTGTGATTTCTCACCAAACAATTTCAACATCTTCAATGTAGGCTATCACATCAGGGGCATCTCAAAAATCTTTTTCCTCTGATCTCCTAGTTTCTGCCTCTGTCTTTAGTATTTATAAATATTTTCCTATCCATAAACCATTTCCTAACTGGTGGACATTGATAACACTAAAAGTTTACTTATAATAATATGCTGAAATACATTTTCCAATACGCAAAAAATTAAAGCTAGACCTAAAAACCTGTAAAGTGTAAATAGTTAAGACTAAATTTCTAGGCCTAGCCCATGAAAGTACATTTTCCGTAAATCATATCCTAACATGAATGCATTTGTTAAGAATAAATTTTTTTTTTAAAATATGCTAATTAATTTCGTAAACAAGCATAAATTTTAGTTCGCCCTTCCTCCAAAATATCTAATAGAGCTAGTACATTCTCGATAAATATACATGTTCTTGGGGAATAAGAGACGTTTTTTATCAAAGTAAGCCAAGTTTAAAGCTTATTGTCATTGGTTCCATAACAAAAACCACATTGTAACGTGATAATGGCTGCTCACTAATCCCAATTCCATGTGAAACTCTTTCAGTTTCTTTTGAGTTTCAAAATAGGGTTTTAGAAATAGATTTTTCCTATTTCATTAAATATAAGTATTAAAATTAGAATTGCTTCATTAAATTATGCATTTGTACTGTACTGTACACAATACCTGCATTTGAAATTGTATAACATTAAAACACAGTTTTTTAAAAAAAAATATATCAAGGTTTTCAATTCAGTTAAAAATAATTATATTAGATGTAATGTGTTTATATTTTTAACTTAATTGCATTGATGTTTTAAAAGCAAACCTCGGGCCTAAGAAACAGGCAAAGTGTAAATTGCTAAGACTAAATTTCTAACTCTAATAATGTGTAAATCAATTATACAATTATCTATTCATAAGTGTTAGAGACTTTATTACAATGAAATAAAACCATGTAGAAATGTATATGATATAAATTTAAGAAAACTTGTAACGTGATAATGGCTGCTCACTAATCCCAATTCCATGTGAAACTCTTTCAGTTTCTTTTGAGTTTCAAAATAGGGTTTTAGAAATAGATTTTTCCTATTTCATTAAATATAAGTATTAAAATTAGAATTGCTTCATTAAATTATGCATTTGTACTGTACTGTACACAATACCTGCATTTGAAATTGTATAACATTAAAACACAGTTTTAAAAAAAAATATATCAAGGTTTTCAATTCAGTTAAAAATAATTATATTAGATGTAATGTGTTTATATTTTTAACTTAATTGCATTGATGTTTTAAAAGCAAACCTCGGGCCTAAGAAACAGGCAAAGTGTAAATTGCTAAGACTAAATTTCTAACTCTAATAATGTGTAAATCAATTATACAATTATCTATTCATAAGTGTTAGAGACTTTATTACAATGAAATAAAACCATGTAGAAATGTATATGATATAAATTTAAGAAAACTCAAACAATCGACAGACATAACTTTTCTGTTTTAAATCAACAATTTTATTATTCTTTCTTATCATTTTTTTATACAACCATTTGTTTTTATATAGATAACCTGAGGACGGCTATAATATGAACATATACCTAAAAAAAATCGGGGGTTAAACAAAAAGAACCTTAAGTTTACTATTTTTATATATTCACACGTCCTCAATTATGCAAATTTTATATTAACATTTCTACTATACATATTTCATAATTATCTCGTATAAAAGAGGGTCATTTTTGTACTATAAAACCATTCCATTCCTGAAATCCGCTACAGGAAAATCTGCAAAGGGATAAAAAACAAACATATTTATATATATATATATATATATATATATATATATATATATATATATATATATATATAGCTTTAATCAAATAAATAAATAAATATATTCCTTATGGATTATAAGTTCGCGAAAGGTGTGTATTATATTTAATTTCTTACATTTCGTTTCATTATTTAATGATTTTTTTTATTTTTTAAAAAAGTATGTCTTACTCTGAAGTCACACTCTGGTTTTTGGAGTTACAGCTTCAATTTTTGATGGTGCCCCAGCCGTGTACTTAACAAACGGTGTCAATAGTATCGTTGTCTCAATTCAATCTTGGGATTGTCTTACTGAAAAATGGTCCTATGTCATTGACGCTCTGGGGTCACAAACAGGAATACGAATTACTCTACCAACGCCTACTATTGAGCAGTATTCGGATTGCTGTTACAACCATTACTTTCGCGTAACGTCGACAGGCTGAGAGTTTAATTGGATTCTGCAACCATTTAGTCAAAAGTATTTGCTAGATGAAATGTGTTTAACTGGGAGTTTGACGCTTAGCGTACCCCAGGTAATTGCGTTCGATCAGTGCAAACCCAGAATTGATGAGCAACTTTCCGTACTTCAGCAAAATCAATCATCCATATGAAGTTCTCGAACAAAAATTCAGAACTTTCTATAGTGTTTTCAAACCTTTGGAGAGGAGAGAGAATCCCTGTGGCTTTTTAGAACTATACAGTGGATTCCGTCTCTCAAACGACTATTCTAAGCCTTTGGAAAACCTCTTTTTAGAAAAATTCTGTGGAATTGCCCCATTGAAATATATTCTCTAATGAATTATTGTTTGAACGATATAAAACATTTACAATTACTGTTGGGAGACATACTGTAATTTTCTAAACAATAAACAAAATACGAACCATTTTCATGTTTTATTATTATTAGGAATATGGATGAAAAAAAAACACACATTAAATATTTATTTCAAATATCTGTAGAACCGAAGCCTCTCGATCCTCTTTCTGTATCTTCTTCAATTTGCTAATGCAAACCAAAACAGGAAAATTGAAATAATAATAATAATAATTTTGGAGGGTGGAACATATCAATTTAACTCACAAGGCATTCCATAGGAACTGGCATCGAAATACATTCGCAGATAAGTTGAGCTATTCGATCGCCTCTGAAGATTTTAAATGCGTTTTTCCCGTGATTAATCAAGACAACCCCTATTGTACCAGTGTAATCTTTATCTATCACACCTGCTAAAACATCAATACCATGTTTTACGGAAAGACCCGAACGAGGGGCTAGAAATAAATAAATAAATATAAAACATGGTATTCGTTAAATAAATATATATATATATATATATATATATATATATATATATATATAATATTACCAATACGTCCGTAGCAGAAATCAGGTATAACTACACTTAAATCAGTATTTATTAGCTCTCTTGCCATGGGGGCTACAACATAGTTATATGCACTACATAAATCAAGACCTGCAGAGCCAGGTGTTTCTCGAGTAGGCGCGCATGCATATTTCGTTAATCTTACGAATTTCAGAATTTGCTGAGGAATTTCCATTATGGATAAATATTAAAGACAAATATTAAAAAAATATTCTAACGAGTAAAGAAGTTTCAAACACAAATGACAAGTTTTACGAAAAAATTCCTTTTATAGCGTTTAACTCGATTTAAAATTCTTTAGATACGCTACTTAAGATAATCTATGAAGTATTATTGTAAACTGATCTTGTTATAGTGAAGATAAGTTGATTAAGCTAAGCAATTTACGAGCGACGTCCTAGCGTACTTGTAATTAAGAAAGTAAGTACTTAGTTTTACGATTTTGCTTAAAACTATGATTTTAAATCGATAAAGTGAAACACGTAAAGTGTCCCTGACCAAAATTGTTTCACAAACATCTGTACCGTTTAATAAAATACGAGTATGATGACGATTTCTAGAGCCCTATGTTCGATAATGATTCATTAGGAAAATTTGAATATAGTTTAAATTTTTAATTACTTATTTTTGGGTTGACTACCAATTTGGAGGACCACTGTTTTGATTTTGATATAACTAAATTTGATTGGTTTTCGAAAAGTTTTCTCTTCTACCCCGCCCCCCAGTTTATAATTATGATGTCAGTTGTAAATTGTTTTTTTCGAGTATAAAAAGGGTAAACAGAAAAATTGAGAGATAGTATTAAGAAAACAGCCAATTCGAATTGTTTCGGAATCGGCTCGAGGGACTAAGTACGTAGATATACGTCAATTGTAAATTCTAAACTTTGTATATATATTATATTCAATCATTCATTCTTACTAATTTTATAGTAATGGATCCTATTTCCATAACTTTGGCCTCGGGAAATGAGTACGTCGGTACGACAACCGAATCTATGATTTGCTTTCACTGCGGCGAATGTACGGAAGAATTGGCTGTAAGAGGTGGAGGACTCTTCTTTTGCTGGGGTCGAGAGTGCGCCCATTATCAAATGGGTGTAATTTTTCGACATGGTAATGTCTATACCAAACACATCCCCGGGCATCTTATAAAGGAGTTCCCGCTCCATCTCCGTTGTACGTACTGTGGAAGAAGAGGGTCGAAGAGAAGCCGTCGACGGGAGGAGTGCTCAGCGTTCGATTTCATGGGATGCTGTCATTACCCTAAGCCTCCCAGAGACCGAACTGTAGTTCGTTTTATAAATAAATAAATTAATAAAATTGCGAATAATTTACAAATAAATGTCTATTGACTTCTCTTCATCCTATAATATAAGTTTATTCCTAAATTTTTAAGCTTATTACAATAAGATTTCTTTAAGAGAGAGAGAGAAAAGAATTGCTTAAATGATTAAGTTAGGGTTATAAGTCAACATGATAACTTATATCCTGGGTATAATTTACTAAACTTCAATAACTTTGACTTGATAAAGTAGGTAATATATGATTCCATCTAAGTATACAAAAAATGCTTCAATCTTTCAATAACTTTATTTAAATTACATTGATTGTGAAAAGGCATAATTTAAGTATGCGAAGGATATAATTTACTAAACTTCAATAACTTTGACTTGATAAAGTAGGGTAATATATGATTCCAACTAAGTATACAAAAAAAATGCTTCAATCTTTCAATAACTTTATTTAAATTACATTGATTGTGAAAAGGCATAATTTAAATATGCGACATCATTTAAACAATGAGAAATTAATTCGTTTATATCGTTGGGGGGAATACCCTGTAAATTCAACTCACAATCAATGTAATTTAAATAAAGTTATTGAAAGATTGAAGCATTTTTTGTATACTTAGATGGAAACATATATTACCTACTTTATCAAGTCAAAGTTATTGAAGTTTAGTAAATTATACCCAGGATATAAGTTATCATGTTGACTTATAACCCTAACTTAATAATTTAAGCAATTCTTTTCTCTCTCTCTTAAAGAAATCTTATTGTAATAAGCTTAAAAATTTAGGAATAAACTTATATTATAGGATGAAGAAAAGTCAATAGACATTTATTTGTAAATTATTCGCAATTTTATTTATTTATTTATTTATAAAACGAACTACAGTTCGGTCTCTGGGAGGCTAAGGGTAATGACAGCATCCCATGAAATCGAACGCTGAGCACTCCTCCCGTCGACGGCTTCTCTTCGACCCTCTTCTTCCACAGTACGTACAACGGAGATGGGGCGGGAACTCCTTTATAAGATGCCCGGGGATGTGTTTGGTATAGACATTACCATGTCGAAAAATTACCCCAGCAAAAGAACAGTCCTCCACCTCTTACAGCCAATTCTTCCGTACATTCGTCGCAGTGAAAGCAAATCATAGATTCGGTTGTCGTACCGACGTACTCATTTCCCGAGGCCAAAGTTATGGAAATAGGATCCATTACTATAAAATTAGTAAGAATGAATGATTGAATATAATATATATATACAAAGTTTAGAATTTACAATTGACGTATTTCTACGTACTTAGTCCCTCGAGCCGATTCCGAAACAATTCGAATTGGCTGTTTTCTTAATACTATCTCTCAATTTTTCTGTTTACCCTTTTTATACTCCTTTCGAAAACCAATCAAATTTAGTTATATCAAAATCAAAACAGTAGTCCTCCAAATTGGTAGTCAACCCAAAAATAAGTAATTAAAAATTTAAACTATATTCAAATTTTCCTAATGAATCATTATCGAACATAGGGCTCTAGAAATCGTTATCATACTCGTATCTTATTAAACGGTACAGATGTTTGTGAAACAATTTTGGTCAGGGACACTTATGTGTTTCACTTTATCGATTTAAAATCATAGTTTTAAGCAAATATATATATATATATATATTTATTTAACGAATACCATGTTTTATATTTATTTATTTATTTCTACCCACTCGTTCGGGTCTTTCCGTAAAACATGGTATTGATGTTTTAGTAGGTGTGATAGATAAAAATTACACTGGTACAATAGGGGTTGTCTTGATTAATCACGGGAAAAACGCATTTAAAATCTTCAGAGGCGAACGAATAGCTCATCTTATCTGCGAATGTATTTCGATGCCAGTACCTATGGAATGCCTTGTGAGTTAAATTGATATGTTCCACCCTCCAAAATTATTATTATTATTATTTCAATTTTCCTGTTTTGGTTTGTATTAGCAAATTGAAGAAGATACAGAAAGAGGATCGAGAGGCTTCGGTTCTACAGATATTTGAAATAAATATTTAATGTGTGTTTTTTTTTCATCCATATTCCTAATAATAATAAAACATGAAAATGGTTCGTATTTTGTTTATTGTTTAGAAAATTACAGTATGTCTCCCAACAGTAATTGTAAATGTTTTATATCGTTCAAACAATAATTCATTAGAGAATATATTTCAAAGGGGCAATTCCCACAGAATTTTTCTAAAAAGAGGTTTTCCAAAGGCTTAGAGTAGTCGTTTGAGAGACGGAATCCACTGTATAGTTCTAAAAAGAACTTCATACATTGTGGTGATGGATGAATGATTTTGCCGAAGTACGGAAAGTTGCTCATCAATTCTGGGTTTGCACTGATCGAACGCAATTACCTGGGGTACGCTAAGCGTCAAACTCCCAGTTAAACACATTTCATCTAGCAAATACTTTTGACTAAATGGTTGCAGAATCCAATTAAACTCTCCGCCTGTCGACGTTACGCGAAAGTAATGGTTGTAACAGCAATCCGAATACTGCTCAATAGTAGGCGTTGGTAGAGTAATTCGTATTCCTGTTTGTGACCCCAGAGCGTCAATGACATAGGACCATTTTTCAGTAAGACAATCCCAAGATTGAATTGAGACAACGATACTATTGACACCGTTTGTTAAGTACACGGCTGGGGCACCATCAAAAATTGAAGCTGTAACTCCAAAACCAGAGTGTGACTTCAGAGTAAGACATACTTTTTGAAAAAATAAAAAAAATCATTAAATAATGAAACGAAATGTAAGAAATTAAATATAATACACACCTTTCGCGAACTTATAATCCATAAGGAATATATTTATTTATATGATTAAAGCTATATATATATATATATATATATATATATATATATATATATATATATATATATATATATATATATATATATATATATATATATATATATATTTATATATATATATATGTTTGTTTTTTATCCCTTTGCAGATTTTCCTGTAGCGGATTTCAGGAATGGAATGGTTTTATAGTACAAAAATGACCCTCTTTTATACGAGATGAGAAGTATGTGGGCACTTAAAAAATTAGATACCACTAATGATTATTTCGCTGTATACTTAAGTTATTTCTAAAAAAAATATTAAAATCAACTTAAGTACCCCTGTACTACCTTCTTTGTTTTCGAATTTCAGATAGCAAAACAACACTTAAGTTGAATTCCTTTTATTAAAATTGATACTTTAATATGGTTAGAAGTATATAAATTAAACAAGAAGTGTACCCACTTAGCTTAATTTGAGCCCTTCCAATGCATCCATAAAGTTTACGAAGCAGACGATGGTAAAAATAGAGGCCACCATTGAGAATAGAGGATTGAAAAAGTAGAGTGCTAAGCTCAGTAAACATGTATTTGGGTTTTGTCCTATATGAATTTTCACGTTTTCAGAGGGATTAAACATTTTATACTAATTTTAAAAGTCGCGTTACTTCATTTTCTTCGCGATTTATATTTTAAAGGTTATTTTTTATTGTCATGGTCTTTTATTTTGAATTGAATTTAACCCTGTATTTAGCGTTATTTCTAAGTAATATCTATAAAGAAGTTGAAGCCTTGGTTGTTAATGTGGAAGTTGAAACTAATTGATAGTCATCATGAAAATTGAGTCATATTTACACAAACTTCCAGAGAAAAATATATTTCACCAAACATATTGATTAAGTCTTCTATCTTATTTTCAGCCTTTAACCGAACTTTAAACCGAAAGTCTACAGAAAATGTTGATTGGTCTAGGTCTGTAACGCTTGTAGAGGTCAACAAAGCATATGCGTATCTAAGCGAAGCGAAGCGTATAAATAGTCTTTGCTCTCCCTCTAACCTCTTAAACGCACCGTGTAATGTAGCGAAACGCAGTTTTTTCTAACACTCAAAACATATAATCAAACTAACTTGCAAACCCTCAATTGGCAATATTTTATAAATTAGATTTATCTGTAAAAGTTTTATTTTAACATTTCTAATATCAAATGGTTGACAATATTTTATTAATTAGCTTTATCGGTTCGCTGTAGTCGCGTTACCATGTTATCTGCGTCCGTGCGAAACGGAAATCAAACGAAATTACCTGGCGAGCGAAAATAATAATTAGTGCACTTCTTCTATTATTTATATACTTTTGCTATGGTACATTTGATTATAAAAATTTATAAATTACCAAACCCCTCCTCCCACCTCTCCCCGTTTTTAAGTACCAAATGAAGTTATTATTTCAAGTGATTTCTGATTTGGCATAAATATAGGAGCGAGCATTCTACATTTTTACATTCTTCGTAATTACGAGCAAGTTTAAGGGCTAAATATTAGCTATGGAAAATAACGTGGATATGCGTGTAACTAAAGCAGTTCTTAGGTTTTCTTTTAAGCCTGATATGCCAACCGAAAAACAATTTTCGTTTAGAACGTTAGAAATAATGTTAAGAAAATATAAAAACTGGTATTTACGTGAATTGAACCTGCAAGAGGACGAAGGTTACATCGACGTCCATCTAGCTACCCATGTCGTCATTGAGAAGATTTTTCAAAGATTGGGCCCTCACTCAAGGGAATACATTAACGTAAGCTTGAAATTTGTTTTGATCTAATTATTATTATTATTATTATTATTCGATTCAAACTTTGATTATACAACATAAAAACTTGCGGAGACTAAAGCGTTAGTAAGTTAGTGTATGTATGTATGTACGATAGTGGATATATGAGACAGTGATAAATTGAACTAGTGAATAGAAGGTATGGATTATCGTTTAGCTTATTATTTTGATTTCTTTACTTTATAGATCGAGAGACGTATTGTAGGGGTCTCGGACGAGGACGAGGAAAAAGTTAATGCAATGCTAGATGTTTTTTTACACGGCGATTTACCCAACGCTGAATAAAACGAAGCATCTTCATCTTCGGTGAAACGGGTACCGACTCCCAAAATTGAAATTAAGGCAAAAAAAATGAAAAAAAATCTGTATAAAAATAAAATAAATAAATTTATTTTGATCCGAATATAGTGAAATATTTATTCGTTGAAGGATCTAGCGACATCTGGCCTGTACAAAGATACACAGGGCAGCATGGATCTGATAACAAACGCAGCTGAATCAAAAGAAATTGAACTTTACGGAAACATTTTTGCGATATTTTTTTGATTAACGGTGTACAACTTAAAGTTTCTCTAACTAGAAAAAACAATGATTTAACCCTATTTAGCGACACTCTTGACGCGTAAAGTTGAAATTATGCCTAAATTTTACTACCCCCTCAACAAGGTTTATTACATAGTAATTCCAAATATCCCTTTACCCGTACCGAGATTAAAATAACTTTTAGGATTTGAAGTTTCGATTATCTCAAGTGTTATTTCATCTCTAGATATACGACCCAGCGTTCTTTTAGTTCCTGGACCCCCTCGAGGAGAGACACGTAGCACGATTCTTTTATTTCCTATCCAACAATAATCATTTCAGTATATATCTGCAATTGCTAAAATAGTGTATTCTACCGAGTTAATAGTCTCTAAGATTTCCTCTAGTGGGAACCCCGAAACAGGATTAATTTTTATCAAAGTTGTATCAGAAGTAAGCGCAATGTATTTTCAGCTATTCTAATTTGCCTAATTTAACACGTGACGATTTTTTAGCGCCAACCAATGAGCAGTAACCAGGTAAATTAACGATAGGGTGCGAACAGATTTGATATTCTCTAAGATAATCTCGTACCATTGTCATTTCTTTTAAACGTTCCAATTGCGAATCAGTTACTGTAGTTAAGGAAAGGGTAGGGTCTTGGGTATCAGTTAAATCTATTATTTCCATTTCTGGAGAATCGGGTAAAGTTACTATGGGTACTTCTGGGAGCTCGTTATCAGTTATATCAATCAATTAAGGGGAGTCGATTATAATCATTTCAGGGGTATCAACTAAATTAATTTCTGTGTATTGTACTCCTTTCATTTCATTTTAATGCCAATTTACTTTGAAAATTGTCAACGTGGTATTTCCAAAACTCTCCGTCGAGTAGCAAAGGGTTTTTTTTTCCAAATACTCAAGTGGGTTAATATCTGCCGTCAATCATTAGAGGCAGTTTAAACTGTCAGAGAGAGAGAGAGAGAGACAGCCAATAGAATTTGAGGGTTATTTGAAGTTTAGATCACGTGATGAATTATTCTCAACAAGTTAGGAATAAATTAATCTTACACGCGTCATTTCTCTTCGGCACATTGACGAGTAAAGACCTGCTGACGGATCGCTCAGTCTTTTCTACAGCTCGACAAAGGATTTCTACCCGTAAAGTAAGTAACTATTTTTTCTTGGTAATAGACTATATTTTTAGACATATTTAAAACAATTTGCATATTGAAAAAAGCGTTTATATTGAGAATTTTAGCGTAGAAATTTAACCATATTGATAAAATTAGGTTTAGTAGACTTAGGGGTAAATGTAGACTTAGAGAATGTATCATTTGAAACTATAGAACGTATTTGGTCTAGATCAGCTATGGACATTGAAGTGTATCGACTTGAAACGTTTCGTCACTGGAAAAATCCGCACGTCACTAAGGAGCAACTAGCGAAGGCTGGATTCTACTATATTCAGCGGGGCGATGAAGTACGATGTTACAAATGCCATGGCGTATTAGAAGGATGGAAATCAGGAGACGTACCAGAACTTGAACATGCTAGATTCTTTCCAAACTGTCCGGCTAGGGATAATTCACCATCGAAAAAAAAAGTACCTTTCGCTAGAATGGGACATTCCCCCGACGCCAAAAGCAACTACGGTCTCTGACAAAAGCTTCTCACCTGTACCTGAAGAAGAAGAAGAAGACGTTTGTGACTGTCCCTCGGATGTCAGACGATACTGCTGCTAAACACTACAAATACGTGAGTTAGAACTTTTAATTAAATTAAGTTGCAGGAGATCGTTTCACCCCATTTAAATGCCTGTAAACTTAACTACTTTAATTTGTTTTAATTGTGTAATGTACAAGATAGCCATCTAATGGAATATCTGATAGTACCTACTAACATGTAAAACAAAGTTCTAAAATAAAAAATTAAATGTAAATAACTTGTTTTTATTGCCTAGAGATTAGAAATTAAGGAGTTCGGAAGCGATAAGCAAACGGGTAAAAATCTAATCTCCAGATATCTGCACGAGCAAAACTAATTTTGGAGAATGGGGATGGGGGAAAGCAACCGGTGAACGAGAGAGAGAGAGAAAGTATCCAGTGAATGGAGGCTGGGGGAAAGCAGCTGGTGAACGGGAGAGAGAGAGAAAGTATCCAGTGAATGGGGGTGGGGGAAAGCAGCTGGTGAACGGGAGAGAGAATCTGGTGATTAGAAATTCTGGTGATTAAGGGAGGAACGGGGGAAAGGAGCGGGTGAACGGGAGAATCTGGTGATTAAGGGAGGAACGGGAGAGGTGCGGGGTGAACGAGAGATAAAGTATCCAGTGAATGGGGGGTGGGGGAGAGAGAATCTGGTGATTAGAAATTCTGGTGATCAAGGGAGTAACGGGAGAGGTGCGGGGTGAACGAGAGATAAAGTATCCAGTGAATGGGGGTGGTGAGATAGAATCTGGTGATTAGAAATTCTGGTGATCAAGGGAGGAACGGGAGAGGCGCGGGTGAACGGCGGGAGCCAAGCTACAGCTTTGTGTCCTTCCGGTGATTGAGAATGAAATTCTCAATCACCGGATGGTCATACTCCTCTCTGGTATTTATTAGAACCATTTTTGGAGTAAAATAAACCTTGTTTTTCCCTTTCTTACCCAGGATAGGACCTAAAACTATATCGAAATCCAAAAAACACCAATTGCTTATAAATTGAATTTATTTCCAGGTTAATATCAAACAACTAAACAAAAATCATTGATTTTAAATCTATTTAAAGTCATGGCGTTATAATTACAAAATTTAAAATAATAAAGAGTCGAGATACTTCATGACTAAAGTTTTAAAATTTATTTACAATTAAAATGAACACGGCTAAAACTTTAGTCATGAAGTATCTCGACTCTTTATTGTTTTAAATTTTGTAACTAAACAAAAAGCTTGAATAACAATTGCTTTCCTGTTTTTGCTCCATAAAGAATTCTCAAAGATTTTGGGCAGCGATATTTTTCCAGAAAAGAAAATATTCGAGTATATTTTACCATTGAGGTCAAAAATCTTTTAACTTACAGAAAAATCGCAGCTTTTGAAGAAGTTAAATATACAGCTAGATGCAAAAAAAAACTATATCGAAATCCAAAAAACACCAATTGCTTATAAATTGAATTTATTTCCAGGTTAATACCAAACAACTAAACAAAAAGCTTGTTTACGACATTTTTTACAGGTGCTGTATTTTTATGAAGCGAAAGCTGAATTTTCAAAATAACTTTTTGAAAAAAATTCGAATGTTTTTCGTAGTTCGGGGCTATACACAATCCCGAAAACATAATATGAAATGAAAATAATAACAAAGCCTTTAACTACACTACCGGCGTTGAAAATCTCTGTTTCCAACAACATTTTTGTTGAGTTTTTCCAAATAATCTTCTCCTTGCAAAAGCAAAATTGAATTCTCATGATCTTCAGTTGGTTCCTATATAAGACGTAGGTTAACTTCTAACTGTTAAATGCAATTAATTGAACAACTTACGCTGAAAATAAAGAGAAAGTTTCGATCTTCCTTGAAAAGGAATGGTAGAAGAAGCAAGCAGGCACAGACTTCCATTTCTAAACCGATAAAATATCAAAACATCCCTAATTAAATGGGAAATGAAAATTCACAAAAAAAGGAAGAAACGAATTTCAAAATTATATATTAAACCCTTTTCCAAGACTGTTATTTCCGGCAAAGAATGTATGGCAGGCCTATTTTCTACCAACTGTAAAACCGTTTAGAAATCAGACTACTACTGCTTTGATTTTATCAGGAAACAGTTCACAACCATAGTTCCAAAGTCAGATACTTGTACGTAAAGAAATTCATTTTGAGTAAAAACAATATTTACATATTGATTTACATATTAATGCCTTTTAATTAAAATACGCCATAACTTATAAACCTTATTGGCATTTTTATTAGTAATTTTACACTTAAGTCAAGGTACCGGTTTTCTAAACTAATTAGAGGTCATCAAAAATAAATACAAAAATTCTATTTTTACCAGCTAACTTCTCCTCTAAAACGAAGTCTTTTTTTTGCATCTAGCTGTATATTTAACTTCTTCAAAAGCTGCGATTTTTCTGTAAGTTAAAAGATTTTTGACCTCAATGGTAAAATATACTCGAATATTTTCTTTTCTGGAAAAACATCGCTGCCCAAAATCCTTGAGAATTCTTTATGGAGCAAAAACAGGAAAGCAATTGTTATTCAAGCTTTTTGTTTATAGTGAGTTGCAGGCTAAGAAAGACAAAATATATAGTACAGTCGGCGCATGGGTACCTCAGACCACTTCCGGCCAGTCGACCGCGCGTAATTTAAATTTGACCACTTTACAGTCAATTTCAAATTTCGTGAGTTTTATCATTTTTTCGCGCCATCTAGGAACCGAAATTGGAATCTATTTTTTAATTTCATGTTGTCATAAGTTTAATTACTGAATGCAGCTAAAGAAGGTTCGATAATTGAAGCTCCAAATATTTTAAATAGCCCAAGAGGTTACTATAAAAAGCATGATAAAGGTTTATTGTTAACAAGTAAAGAGAAAAATATAATTTTAAACGTCTATAGCTCATTAAGACAACGTTACCCCCAAGAAAGCGTGGTAACTATTTTAAAAGAAACTGCCGATTTAACTGGTAAGACGTAGAAATAAATTTACAAAAATAAATAATTATACATACTATTTTATATTTAAGAATGATAGGAATGCCTTATCTTTTAAATTTGCTCGCCACCACAATTATGAAATTAAAAAATAAAGATTCCAATTTCGGTCTCTAGATGGCGCTAAAAGACGACAAAAAGAGCAAAATTCAAATTTGACCGTAAAATGGCCAAATTCAAATTTCGCGCGGTGGAATGACCGGAAACGATCTGAGGCATCCTTGCGCCGATTGTACTATATATTTTGTCTTTCTTAGCCTGCAACTCACTATAGTTACAAAATTTAAAATAATAAAGAGTCGAGATACTTCATGACTAAAGTTTTAGCCGTGTTTATTTTAATTGTAAATAAATTTTAAAACTTTAAACATGAAGTATCTCGACTCTTTATTATTTTAAATTTTGTAATTATAACGCCATGACTTTAAATAGATTTAAAATCAATGATTTTTGTTTAGTTGTTTGGTATTAACCTGGAAATAAATTCAATTTATAAGCAATTGGTGTTTTTTGGATTTCGATATAGTTTTAGGTCCTATCCTGGGTAAGAAAGGGAAAAACAAGGTTTATTTTACTCCAAAAATGGTTCTAATAAATACCTTATGGTATGGAAGTATATCATAATAAGTAAACTAAAATGCCTTGTGTAGGATTAAATGTGCCTACAGAGGTTTAATTTAACTAAAAAGGACAGATATAAACCTTAAAATGGTATTTAAATAACATAAATGGTTCGCCTGAAACCATTTAAGGAACCAATATATTACCCAAGAGGTTAATTTTAATCCCGAAAGAGTCCCAATAAATACCCAAAAGTAGTATGGGCAAGAACCATAAGTAGGAAATATAAAAACCTATTTGGCACTAAGAAGGTCTCAAGAAGGTTCTTTAATCCTCCAAAAGGTTCTAATAAATACCTTATGGTATGGAAATATATCATAATAAGTAAATTAAAATGCCTTGTGTAGGATTACATAGTTCCTAAAAAGGTTTAATTTAAATCTGAAAAAGCAGCGATATAAAACCTTAAAATGGTATTTAAAGACCATAAATGGCTCGCCTGAAAACCGTTTTAGGAACTGAAATAATACCCAGGAGGTTAATTTTAATCCCGAAAATATATTAATAAATACCTACAAATAGTATGGACAAGCACCATAAATAGGAAATATAAAAACCTCTTTATGTACTAAGAAGGTCCCAAGAAGGTTTTTTACCTCTCCAAATATGGGATTATTTAATACCACGAGGTATACAAAAATACCTTACAAATGAGGTGTTTTTTAGTACCAATATCTAAAGGTATGCAAAAGTACCTTACCAATGAAGTGTTTTCCAGTACCAATATCTAAAGGTATGCAAAAGTACCTTACCAATGAAGTGTTTTCCAGTACCAATATCAAAAGGTATGCAAAAGTACCTAACCAATGAGGTATTTTCCAGTACCAATATAAAAAGGTTTATTTTCATACTCTAACTAACTAGCCGCACTAGCGTTAGCTAGTTCCATGCGTCTAATCAGGAAGATCACTAAAAAAATTATCCTTATGTCCAACCCTGCTCCACAGTCTCTTCGGAGTCCTCCCTCCAGTGGCGCCGCCAGCAATAGGCGTACAATAATGCATAAATATTTTCACACAAAGTAAGAGTTATTTACATTTTTGAAAGCATTTAAATTTTTATAGGCCTTGGCTGTATCACTCGGCGATTTCCAAAGACTAAGAGGAATTCGCCAAGAGTTATTAAACTTTAGTCACATAATAATTTACGTTGTCAATGGCGAAACAGACCATTATTAAAAAATGCATTAGGTAAATAGGTAGTGTCATACTTATGGTTTAAGTAAATATATTAAAAATTAGTGGGCAAGAGAGGGCCCCAAATTGTAGTGCCTACGTGGGAAAAAATCCTGGCGGCGCCACTGCCTCCCTCCCTTCTTTACCGGGTAGCTGTAGCGGACGACGGTAAGAGTACTTGCATTAGAGCGAATCTTTAACAAATGGTCATTTCCTGGTGAAATGAGCTGTTATTAATAATTATTTTCCAGAGGGAACCCGGTTATCATCAATCTTTACAATTTATCCATTGTACTATTTAGAAAGAAGTAATATTTAAAAAAATCCCCTAAACACTCAAGTTTCCGAATAAGCAGCCAATTCGCGGGAACCTATAAATACCTTTTGCATTTGGGGGACGAAAAATCCCCCTTTGATTAAAAGCAACGGCGCTGCTTTGGCATGGTTAGATAGAGGGAATAAATACCAATCAAACGACGTATCAATTAAATTTTGATTGAGTACCGTTCATGAGCAATCAGTTTTCTCGGAGTCCCTTCACCAACCCCAATAACGTCGAGAGTGAAAATAACAGCCTCAACCCCTCTAAAACTAGAGGGGCGAGGCTCAAAAGGCGGCGAAATAACAACAAACGTTTAAGGGGGAACTAAACTTTATTAAGAAAACAAACACGGTACAAAGGCAAATAGTTAATAATTTGAGAAACATTTAACAAAGCATATAAAGCGATAAAAAGGACTGTTATAAAAGTAGGAAAGGTTCTGGGAAATACAATATAATATTTTTTACTGTTTTGTGTTTGAAAAAACAATTTTGATATTCCTTCCTAAAGTTGTATTCTGAGATAATAATGTTTATCAAAATGCACTCTATATAAAAATACATTAGAATTAAATAAATGTTAATACTAAACTACTAAATATTAAGTCAACTAAATGTACATGTTAAACATTTATTACACGCGAATAAAACAAACCCTACTTCGAAGGACTAGAAAGTGCTTACAGGAAATATAACACGATAAGAAAATATTCGTTTCACATTCATTACGTTTATTCTTATTATAAACAATTTTGATATTCGTTCGTAAACTAGTTTAGAAAGTTATATTTATTGAAATGCACTCTATAAACTTATACATGGGAAGGAAAACAAATATTATAACGGATGATTAAAAACGGGTTAATTAAAATGTAACGTCGTAAGATAATTTTTTTACATTAATAAAAATAACTTTAGAATATGTTCTCAAAATAATGAAGTTTTTTTTATTCAAATGCATTCTATAAACGTATACGTGAGAATGAAAACCAATATTAATAACAACTAACTAATGGTTAACAGAAATATATTATAATGAGATTAAATAAGTTTCACACATTTTACAGATAGATTTATAATCTTTAAGCTAAACAATTTTGATATTTGTTCCAAAGCGGACAAAAGCCAAATGAATTTTGTGCATGTACGCATTCAACTCTCGTTTAACAAAAGTTTCGTTTACGTGAACGGATTTATTGGCAATTTCGTCGAGTTCGCTTCTTCTGGCGTCTTCCGCTTTTATTTCATTTTCCTCGTGCGAATCCTTTTTCCGGGCGAGTGTCCTCAACTGACGTTTGATCTTTTAGTGTCCTGTATAATAAATGAAACGGGTCAAACTCTTAATCGAGATGCCGCGCGAATAAAATATAAAAGTGGTAACGCTTACCTGGGCTGCCGTTGGTCACCCTTAGGAGCATTTAGGGAACTTCTATTCAAGAGAATAGTGTCCTCTTTTTCCTAAACAGCAAAGTCCTGTCAATATTGATAATCTGAATTTTGACTTACCTTTTTTAGCTTTCCCATCTTTTTCCTGGTGAGTGTCCTCATCCTCCTGCTGGTCCAATAAAGTTCTGGATAATAAATTTAACAGGTTGTTCTAGTAATCAAGATATGGAAAATCATTAAATATAGTAGCTGTTACGTCTGCTGTGGATTTTCGTTCAGGGACGAATTTAAAGAAACTGTTTCACAATAGGTAGTTGGGTCTTTGTAGGACTTGTAGGTGATTTCGCTGAGCTCACGCTTGCGCTGTTTCTTTACTCTTCTTATTCCTAAACAACAAAGTCTCGTGAATAAGGAGAAACCTAATTTTGACTTACCTTTTTTAGTGTCCACATCCTTTGGTTGGTCTTCAATTGTCCTGTATAATAAATGAAATGAGTCAAACTCTTAATCATGAAATATTATACATTTACGTCTGCCGCGGTTGTTCTTCCTTAGGCGCATTCTCGGAAAGGGTTTCCACGTTGATGTCGTCCTCTTGAATCCGGATCGTTGCGGTGTCATGGCGTTGGTTGTTCCGTTGAGGGCTGTCTTCTAATCCCAATCTTCGCGGGAGTTCAACGTAAACGAATTTCGCGTCGCCGTCTATTTCCTCGGGCTTCAAGATGCCAGTAGTTGGGTAAACTTGGTAGGTCTCGACGTTGTTCGTGTTAATCTGGCAAAACGTTCAATACTCGCGTTAGTTTAAGTTCGATATTTTGGAATGTTATTTTTCCATACTTTGAAAGCGTGGGTATAATCTTTCGGATTTTTGATGGCGATGACGCGTTTCCTAAAGTCGTGTTTCTGGTCTAATGGAAATCCCTCGGCTCTGAAAATGAAATTCATACAGTGTACATTTTTATTGACAAATATAGTATTTGACATTCAAGAAAAAAATGTAAAAAGGTTTGGTATAACTTACGTGTTACCCTCGGTGTTACCCATTAATGATAAATTCTTATCTGACGACGTCAAGTGGGTGTCCATTGTCGTCAATAATCCCCAAGGTGTGGTCCGGCACAATGATCCAGGAGAGTTAAAGGCTTAGGCCTAAGTCTCAAGTTGATTTAATATTTTCTGGCGCGTGAAACGCGCGTCAATATTACGTAAACTATTCGTGCGCGTGAAACGCGCGCCAATATTACGTAATCTATTCGTGCGCGTGAAACGCGCGTCAATATTACGTAAACTATTCGTCCGCGTGAAACGTGCGCCAATATTACGTAATCATTTTTGGCGGGCATTTTTTGAAGCGCCTTTAGAAGAAAGTATTTTTGGAAATACAGCAATGTTAGCAATGAAATGTTTACACAATTACTGGAATAAATTGGTTTGTACGAACCCAAAATTAGATATTTACCCAAAATTAGATATTTACCCAAAATTAGATATATATCCAAAATTAGATATTTACCAAAAATGAGATATTTACCCAAATTTAATCACCTTTGTTTTAAAAAAAATCTTTGAAATTTTTAATAATTTCATTAGGCACCCTTAGAATATTCGATTTTGCCATGTTAATTTACATAGAGAAATATAATATTTTAGTTGTCAAAAACGTTTTCGGTTGCCATGGTAAAAATAAATCCCATCGTATTTTTTCCCTTTGGGGTTTTTTAAGTTACATAAAGGTCTACTTAATCCCTGAATTTAAACAAAATCGATGAGTTACACCTCGGTAGTCTCCTTGTTAGTTAATCGCCCGAAAATTTATATACGGCGGACTACTCGTCGCCTTTGAAAGAGAGCTACAAAATTTGAAATTTCACTATAATTGTATCACAAAAAACATAACACTCATAAGTACGACTCAGACTATTCTTTCAGTGCTCAATGGTTTAATAACTCTTTGTTTCAAAAATGACCATATTTAATATTTAATGAAGACATACAACTATTTGAGTGTTGTTTTTAGTCATTCGAATGTATGATATTTTTTTCTTACTTCCAGTCACATAATTCTTTCGTGACTGGATATTAAATGAAATACATTTTATCATAAGTAACATAATAACAATAAGGATGACCATTAGCGCAACTTCTCATGAAACTGATTTTCACAGTTATTGCGCAATCAAGGTTTAGTTCAGCACAGAGCCCCCTAGTGTCTAAAACACGCCGAAGTTGAAATATACTACTACCAAGGACGATATTATACTACTCAGTTTGGTTGCAAATCCAATTCGGAGCTGGGCGAGAGTATCAGTGTCGAAGAAAGGTTTCTTTCGAAAATTAGTATTAACACAATAGCAAGGGTCATACTTATAGTTATTATTTTACTTATGATTTTATCATAATTCAAATAGTCCGCCGTGGATATTTTTCTTACTGAGACTTTTCGTGGGACGAATTGACGACTTAAGACGACCAAAGGCTTAACCAGTAAAAATCAATTGGATGATTACGATAATGAAATATTTCTTCTATTTTAGGCACATGGACAGTAATCACAAATTAATAGCGTTCCGCTTCGTATACCATGGGCTTGTTGATGGCTATAGACAGTCGTTTGATTATATATTTACGTTGCGCGAACAATAATCGAGCAGATACAGTATTAGGTTTTTTTGTAAATGGTTGTGAAAATTCTGGACTTCCTTCGCGAGTTCGAGGCGATATGGGAGTTGAGAACGTTAACGTCGCCAGGTACATGTTAGATCATCGTGGTCTTAACAGAGGTAGTTTTATAACTGGTCTTAGTGTTCACAACACTAGGATTGAACGACTTTGGGCTGAAGTTAACCGCGTAGTTACGTCGAATTTTCGATCAATATTTGTTCATATGCAAGAAGAGAGATTGTTAAATCAAACTAATGAGATGCACATTTACTGTCTACATTATGTATTTGAACCTCGAATCCAACGTTTTTGCGACACTCCGTAATGAGTGGAATTATCACATTTTAAGGACGGAAGGTGCATCTCCAATTCAAATGTGGTCATTAAATAGGTTGGATGACATCAGAAGCAGAGATGAAGACGACGAATACAATATCAATCCAAATATGTACGACGTTGAAGATAATGACGTTCCAAGCGAAATTGAAACCGACAACAATATAATTGTGCCAGAAACCCATTTTGCATTATCAGAAATAAATTTTTTAAGTTTAAGAAACCAAGTAAACCCACTCGCGGATGATGGACACAATGGTATTGAACTATATAGAAGATCATTAGAAATAATAACCGATTTAGTGCGGCGTGGATAGTTGCATTATTTCAGATACAATATTCATAAGTTCGTGTTTTAAATGTTTTTACGTTATTTTCATTTCATTTTTCCTATAAAATCTAGCACTTTTTTAAATAAACCAATAACGTCACAAGAACGTCAATGACTTATCTTTGCCTTATAAGTACAGAAAACTACAATTACTTACAATACTATCCCTATATGCAGAGCCGTACCTAGACCAAATAACGCCCTGGGCAAAACATCAAAATGGCGCCCTCATAACTAGAGCTCGGCGAAACGGATAAATTAACCGCTAAAATTTCGATTAACCATAAAAAGTACGATAAACTGTTTATTCGTGGATATTATCCAGACTAAAATGCAATTTAACATGTAAAATTAATAAAAAAAATCGGATAATTTGTGGATAATTGTGTGTTTTGGATAAAAATAAATAAAACGCCGAGCTCTACTCATAACCTTAGGTAGAAATATTTTACGAAAAACTAATACTCAGTGAAAAATATTTATTTTAAAATAACATTTATATTTACATACTCATACATATGATATTTATTTTTACAATTTTAAATTTTTATTTTTATGGCCTTTATTGCCGCAAACTTGTCGATAACCATATCGAAATTAGTTTTTTTTTGACATTTCGTATTCTATCGATAAAATTGAGAGATTTTTACAAAATTCGAATGGCAATTGTTATATTTGGATATACATT
This sequence comes from Leiobunum rupestre, assembly GCF_980474605.1. Classification (NCBI taxonomy): domain Eukaryota; kingdom Metazoa; phylum Arthropoda; class Arachnida; order Opiliones; family Sclerosomatidae; genus Leiobunum; species Leiobunum rupestre. Next base: position 38,446,925 of record NC_143394.1, on the reverse strand, counting down.
TGTCAGCGAGGGTTCCAATATGGTATTTAATAAATCTAAAGAATTTGCGCTTTCAAGATTGTCCATTAAAGAACTAAATTGATATTAAAAACTTTCAATTTCTGCTGATATTTCAATTAGATCTATGTCACCTGGATATTTTTCGCCTAATCTGACTGCTCGTTTTTTTAAATCTTCAACTGGAAAGGTACAGTCCCGATCAAAAGTTTCTAGCCGTTTTCTCTCGGCAGCCATTTTGTTTCTATTTTAGGTAGAGAGCCGAATGAGGACTTCTATGAAAGCAAACCCTCACGAAATTAATATAGGTGAAAATTAATGCCCAACCACCATTAGGGCACGAGCAAAGCCGGAAATAGCCAAACCCCTCCAAAATGACGTCATGAAAAATAAATAAAATATCTCGTGCCTACGCTCGTTCAAGCGTCATAATATTCGGAAACATAATCTGGTTTCATTTTTCAAATCAGATTTGTGGTTGTAAAGTTATTGAAGAAATAGTAATGACGGAAAACATGAAAATTAACCCTAATTTAATTTTAAAATAATATCGCTCGAGATATTTTTTGCTGCACGATGTTTTATGAAAACTATAGGAGTTACCAGTCCAGTTTTTATTTTAATCAAAAGCTTTAATAGCGTAGAGTAGCATATATTAATATGAAAGAGCTCTACTTGGTCGTTATGGAGATATGACGCGAAATTACATAACCAACTTGTAGGTTTTATCGGTTTTCCCCTTATGAATAATTAACAAATAATAATTACCTAATTATTAATTAATTTATGAATAATTAATTAGTTAATTTAACATTTTTTTTATTCAAGCTTTGATTTTTTTCATTTTCTTTGTTTTTTTTAAGCTAGTTTAGTTATAAAACCATTTCAAATGTTGAAACTGGCGCCATCTATGAAAGTTCTACGAGCCTTAGTGTAGTCTAACATTTCGGTAAGTCTTTATTTTGAGTTTCGTGAGTTCTACTGTATCCCAAAAATATCTTTTGTAAAACCTTTTTCGGCGAATTGACGACAGTGTAGCCGCCGGACTAAGGAAACCAAAATTCGTATTTGAACAATTCTAATACAGATATATTTATGTTTCATTATTTTCGATTTTTAGTGAAATATTTTCAATTTATTTTTAATAAAATTTTTAATTTTTCAATATCTAATTTAAATAAAAATCTTCCATTTTGGGCCCCTACAATTTTTGCGCCCTGGGCCGCCGCCCCGCCCGCCCTACCCAAGGAACGGTACTGCCTATATGATTAATTGGATGGCGAAATGTACAAGTGAAAACGCGATTAGGTCGTTTTGAGAATAGTCAATTTTATCCTCCGACTAAATAATTCATTTTAAAAGCGTATAGAATACTGGGCAAAGTGACCAGGCTTTTGCTATTGGTTACTATCTGTTTTTTTAAACCCACAATCCAGTGGTGTAGATCGAGGGGGTAGCCACCTGGAAAAAAATTGTAGACCAGATTTCTGATTTCCCAATATATTTCCGATATTTCTTACATTTCCGATATTTCCCAAATATTTCCGGTATTTCTTGTGGATTTCTAGATTTTCGGAAATAAGTATATCGCTATTTGTACACCATATTTCTTAAGTGGCTACCCCCTTGGTGTAGATAAGGCCTCCGGAGAACCCTAAGGCTTCAGTGGCCCCCTAATTTCCCATCAAATTATATGCTAGATACCGAATAAAATATCGAATATTATTGGGGGGGGGGGGGTGAAAGTTACTTCTCGCCAACCCGAGCCGGGAGTGCTGTTGGGAACTCAAGATGGGTGCTGGGAGGGGCAAAAAACTTTTAGAACCTCAACTGTGTTTAAATTTCAGTCTTTTCCCACCAATTTACATAGTAGTAAAAGGTACACATGCATTCGGAGAAGCTACCCTCCATTAAAACATCAAAACCATTATCCAGACCCCTTTTGGTTTCTCTTTGCCCCCTCCAACTTCTCGAACGTTCCTACGCCCCTAGTGCAGACAGACTTTTCAAAATCATTTCGCCAACTCAACCCAAGTTTGGCCCTCTAGACAAAGTTGATGGGGGTGGCTCCATCTGCTTCTCCATGGATTCGCCCCTCCGCTTAACTAAAAATCGGAGGTTGGATTAAAGTTGTTGTATCTTACGGCACTGTAAGGGCAGAGACGTTTCCAATGTGAAGCGCTGGCGAAGTAAAGGACTCGAAATCTTGCCAAAACCTACGACTTCTGCACCTCATTATTCAGCATATTAGAAGTTTCGTAGGAATCTGGCACCATTAAGCAGCGATTCATGCTTTCGAATGGCAGTATTCTAGTTAACTATAAATTTAATTATAATCAGCTAGACTAGTACCCAAAGTACCACCCTAGGTCCACGCCATCTAGCGACTTTTATTGGCTTTAATTCAGAGGGCCGGGTTACAATGCGTAGGGGGGTGGTGGCAAGCCCTTCAAGCCACGGGAACCAACAGCTCCCTACACTCACTATTACCGTTAACCTCTACAAGTTTTTATGGAAGGGGAAACCGAAGAACTCAGGAGCAAACCCCTTTAACCAGTGAGGAGATAACTGGTAGTCATTTACATAACGCGTTATGTATAATTATACTAACGTCAAAAGTAAATTAGTAATTAATTAGTTTTCAATTATTTATGTCTAAAATGAATAACGTTAACAATTATAAACAGTTACTTCTTCAATTTCAAAAAAATTACTATATGCGAATTAACTTACTCATATATTTCACATGTTATTCAATTGTAGATATTTCCAAATCGGCATTACAACTTTGAAATAATTTCGTAAATTTATTTATTTATTTAATTTACTTTTTGCCATTGTAAACATTTTGGCTTTTGCGAAGTTATTTCTTAAAACTATTAATATATAAAAATAATTCGAATATTTTATTTCATAATTAAAAATACAGCGAGTATTTAATGTAATTTAATAATTAACCCCAATATCTGCCCTAAGCAATTTAAGAATTTTTGTGCCCCCCCCCCCTCATTAGTTAGTAGACGCCGGACTCAGGAAAACAAAATTCATATTTGGAATCTTGGATAATACTAATACAGATGCATTTATATTTTATTTATATTTTACTCGGTAACTTAATTTTTTAACGTGTATGAGATACATTTTGTAGGATAAATTTTTATATTTTTTAAATTAAATTTTATGGTAAATCCGCCACTGAAATAAGGCAAAGCGTCTACCGCTGACACCGGCAATTCGCCAAAACGACAACCTCAGGGGAGAGTTTCGTTTGGCCGACTGCTCGTTTGGCCGACTACTCATTTCGCCGACTGATCATTTGGCCAACTGCTCATTTGGCATTTGGACGATACTAGGTGCGTTTGGCTAGGTACTGTCCTCTAGGTCGCGTTTTAGAAGGCCCAGCTTGGTTATAAAGAACGGGGCTGAGGGGGCGCGGGTCGGGCCCCCAGCGCTCGAGCGAAGTAAGTTCGCGGCGCCGTCCGGCACCAATACTTAGAATACATTGCCCGTTCTATAAGTCAACCTAACACTAAAGACATAGAGAAGGACAGGCAATAAGAGTCGGTGAAATGAGCAGTCGTTCAAAAGAGCAGTTGGTCAAATGAGTGGTCGGCCAAACGAGCAGTCGGCCAAACGAGCAGTCGGTCAAACGAGCAGTCAGCCAAACGAGCAGTCAGCCAAACGAGCAGTCGGCCAAACGAGCAGTCAGCCAAACGAGCCGTCGGTCAAATGGGCTGCTCATTTGGCCGACCAGAATTTCGGCTAAAAGAGTAGTCGGCCATATGGTCTGCTCATTTGGCCGACCGAAAAGTCGACAAAATGAGCTGTCGGCCAAATGGGCATTCGGACATATGAGCAGTCGGCCAAATGAAAAGTCGGTCAAATGAGGAGTCGGCCAAATGCACCCCACCCTACCTCAGTACCTCTATAAAAATATTGGATACCGCAAAACTGGTGGCGATAACAAAATGGTAACACGAAATGTTTTGACTATACTAAAGTATAATAGATGATGCCAGACTACCATTTTTAGGGAGGTAATCGTTTTGGCGAATTGCCGATGTCAGTAGACGCTTCAAAGGAGTATATTACTATAAATATTATATATTGAAACTGATATAGTTATTTTTTATTTAGTTTTAGTTCCATTGTATCATTATCACATTTTTTAGTTTTTCCTAATGAATAAAATTTCGATGGTGCCCCTAATTTATATATTTCTTGATGCCCTAAGCAATTGCTTTTTTGCCTAATGGTTAATCCAGGGCTGGCCACGATGGTGATAATTAAAGTATGTGTCTTTGTGGTGCGGACAATTCCCAACATTCGTAGACTTGCTGGCACCTAGGAGCAACAAACACAGCGCCCCACACAAGGAGAACGCAACTCGTCAAAAGTGGTGGATTGTCTTGCGTACATTTTTCATTGGCTAGACGCTTTAGCGCCTGCTGCTGTCGGAAGGGAAAAATTCGGAAATTGTCTCCCCCCCCCCCCCGCCCGTAAAACGTTCAGCGTAAAGGCTCGTGACGCTCGTCCAATGAAATTCGTACACAACCCTTCGTTAGCGTGTTTAAAGACTAGCTGCGTTCTCCTTGTGTTTGTTAATCCTAGCTGGCACGGAAGCATAAAAGCCCCGAAATCACGAGATTTACCGGGACAGTTCTCAGCTTACCGCGATCCCATGGAGACATTGCCGATCGCGCCCGTGGCGTAGCGTGGGCCATTGTCGCCCGGGGCGGAATCATAATTTGCCGCCCATTTGACGTCATAAAAATAATTATGTTGGTGTTGGTGAGAAAAAGTCATCATATGAAAGAACTGAGCGAAAAATATTTATTTCAAAACCATATAATATAGTACGTCTGTGTTCAAAACGTATTACACTATAAAAGTAACATCTAAAATTCAACTTTTCGGGCCTTACGCGCAGCAAAATCATTTATAACTTCGTCAAAGTTAATTTCGTTCGTCACACTTTGTTCTATTGGCAAAATGGCCAAATTACTCAATCTTATGGAGCTCATGGTAGACCTCAAGTAATTTTTTCTTAATTTCAGCTTTGAGAAGTTACGTTCACATGAAGCAACACTGATAGCTATAGTTAAGAAAATTCGAAGCATAATTACGAATTTACGATATTAGGTACGCAAATGCCATAGTTGCATTGCTGAATAAATTCTAAAAGCTCGAGCGATCTTTTTATGAATTTTAGAATTTTATTGCCCTGCCCATGTTTCCTAAAAATTACTTGTAGTGTAAAAATCATAAACTGGCATATTCAATGTTTCATTTTGGGGCAGCCGGGTAGCCGCCTTCGTTTTGTTCATATTTTCCGTGAGACTTTAAACTAAAACTTACTATTAAAACGGCAGCGCGGCGGGAAACAAAACTGCAAAATACTGTCACAAAATTCTCATTAAAAAGTCTTCAAACTGGCACTGTCGAGTCGAGACTGGAGTGCCTTTGTTAACTGTATGAACTGAACTGAACGAAACGAACGAAGTCGAGCGAAGGACGCGGCAAAAGGAAATGGAGAAGTTCAAGTTCAACAAGTTGAAATAATTATATTTTGAATATTCGTCTGATGATGAGTCTTCAATTATTCAATTGAAGAGTCCCTTTTGAGTCGTAAGATATACAGCAATAAACAGTTTTTTCAGTTCAAAGAACTGACCAAACTCGAGTATTTACCCAGAAACAACTATCGGTTTACTTAATTTTAGTATTACACACAAACAACTATTCATCGTATTTTGTCCGGTTTTATCTCGTTTTGGAAATTTTTCCCCATCGAAAAAGACTGTTCTCTAACCAAGGCTTAAAGTTTCATAGCCACTGTTCCACTTGATGGAAATTGGTGAATACGGTAATCACAATTCAAGTATTCAGAATAAATAATTCATTTTAAAATAAAAATTTATAACTTAGATTGTTGTTGATGTTAAATTAAATTTTTAATCAGTCTGTATTAACAATAATAAATTTTGGAACTAGTATGTACTAACAACAATAATAAAAAATGGAACTATAACCAAGGAGGATAGGAAGAGAGGCGAAGAAGAAGGGATGAACGCGCCAAAATCATCCAAGTTGTAAAAAGGGGCAATTTTGCCGCCCTCCTAATGGTGGCGCCCGGGTTGGTCCACCCCTCCGCCCCCCCTCGCTACGCCACTAGATCGCGCCCCCATCTATGCAATTTTTGGCTGGCCTATTTACAAATAAAGTTGCCTGAAATTGTTAAATTTCAGTTGTTTTCAATCTAAATCTCAATTTTAATCCTTTTGTAGAATAGTTGAACGCCTTTTCTCCTTCTCGGGCTTGGGGCCAGACAAAAAGGTCACCGGGGTTTGATTCCAATGCGTCGGGTGTTCAACTATCACTAAGAAACCAGTCACTTTAAAAGTTCTTACGATATTTAGTCCTTTTATAGAATAAGTGATCCATGATTACTTTCCCTTCCCACTAACGCCATCTATGGTAATTTAAGTACTTTTCATTGAAATTTTTTTATACTACGTCGTGCAGGTCAAAATTCGAAATATAAAAATATATTGGTATAAATATTTTTTTTCACAAAGCGAACAGGTCAAAATTCAAAATATAAAAATGTATTGGTAGAAATATTTTGTTTTTCACAAAGCGAACAGGTCAAAATTAGAAATATAAAATAAAATTCCCAAAAATTTTGTGTGAGATAAAATATTACAAGGAAAATGTTTTTTCACAAAAATTTTTTTTCACTAAATTTTGTTTTACGAAAATTACTTTCACGAAAAATTTTTTCACGAAAATTTTTTATTCCTGAAACTTTTTTTATTCTCGAAACGTTTTTCACGACAATTTTTTTTCTGGAAAACTTTTTTCACGACAATTTTTTTTCACTAAAATTATTTTTGCATACCAAAATATTTTTTTGCATACCAAAATATTTTTTTGCATACCAAAATATTTTTTTGCATACCAAAATATTTTTTTGCATACCAAAATATTTTTTTCCATACCAAATATTTTTTTGCATACCAAAATATTTTTTGCATACCAAAATATTTTTTCACAGGAACGCAAATATTTCTACCACAATTTTTTTATCACAACAAATTATTTGTATTTCATTTTCTAATTTTGACCTGGATGGCGTGCCATAATCCAGGTCAAAATTAGAAAATGAAATAAAAATAATTTGTTGTGATAAAAAAATTGTGGTAGAAATATTTGCGTTCCTGTGAAAAAATATTTTGGTATGCAAAAAATATTTTGGTATGCAAAAAAATATTTTGGTATGCAAAAAATATTTTGGTATGCAAAAAAATATTTTGGTATGCAAAAAAATATTTTGGTATGCAAAAAAATATTTTGGTATGCAAAAATAATTTTAGTGAAAAAAAATGGTCGTGAAAAAAGTTTTCCAGAAAAAAAATGGTCGTGAAAAACGTTTCGAGAATAAAAAAAGTTTCAGGATTAAAAAATTTTCGTGAAAAAATTTTTCGTGAAAGTAATTTTCGTAAAAAAAATTTAGTGAAAAAAAATTTTTGTGAAAAAACATTTTCCTTGTAATATTTTATCTCACACAAAATTTTTGGGAATTTTATTTTATATTTCTAATTTTGACCTGTTCGCTTTGTGAAAAAAAAATATTTCTACCAATACATTTTTATATTTTGAATTTTGACCTGTTCGCTTTGTGAAAAAAAATATTTATACCAATATATTTTTATATTTCGAATTTTGACCTGCACGACGTAGTTTAAAAAAATTTCAATGAAAAGTACTTAAATTACCATAGATGGCGTTAGTGGGAAGGGAAAGTAATCATGGATCACTTATTCTATAAAAGGACTAAATATCGTAAGAACTTTTAAAGTGACTGGTTTCTTAGTGATAGTTGAACACCCGACGCATTGGAATCAAACCCCGGTGACCTTTTTGTCTGGCCCCAAGCCCGAGAAGGAGAAAAGGCGTTCAACTATTCTACAAAAGGATTAAAATTGAGATTTAGATTGAAAACAACTGAAATTTAACAATTTCAGGCAACTTTATTTGTAAATAGGCCAGCCAAAAATTGCATAGATGGGGGCACGATCTAGTGGCGTAGCGAGGGGGGGCGGAGGGGCGGACCAACCCGGGCGCCACCATTAGGAGGGCGGCAAAATTGCCCCTTTTTACAACTTGGATGATTTTGGCGCGTTCATCCCTTCTTCTTCGCCTCTCTTCCTATCCTCCTTGGTTATAGTTCCATTTTTTATTATTGTTGTTAGTACATACTAGTTCCAAAATTTATTATTGTTAATACAGACTGATTAAAAATTTAATTTAACATCAACAACAATCTAAGTTATAAATTTTTATTTTAAAATGAATTATTTATTCTGAATACTTGAATTGTGATTACCGTATTCACCAATTTCCATCAAGTGGAACAGTGGCTATGAAACTTTAAGCCTTGGTTAGAGAACAGTCTTTTTCGATGGGGAAAATTTTCCAAAACGAGATAAAACCGGACCCAATACGATGAATAGTTGTTTGTGTGTAATACTAAAATTAAGTAAACCGATAGTTGTTTCTAGGTAAATACTCGAGTTTGGTCAGTTCTTTGAACTGAAAAAACTGTTTATTGCTGTATATCTTACGACTCAAAAGGGACTCTTCAATTGAATAATTGAAGACTCATCATCAGACGAATATTCAAAATATAATTATTTCAACTTGTTGAACTTGAACTTCTCCATTTCCTTTTGCCGCGTCCTTCGCTCGACTTCGTTCGTTTCGTTCAGTTCAGTTCATACAGTTAACAAAGGCACTCCAGTCTCGACTCGACAGTGCCAGTTTGAAGACTTTTTAATGAGAATTTTGTGACAGTATTTTGCAGTTTTGTTTCCCGCCGCGCTGCCGTTTTAATAGTAAGTTTTAGTTTAAAGTCTCACGGAAAATATGAACAAAACGAAGGCGGCTACCCGGCTGCCCCAAAATGAAACATTGAATATGCCAGTTTATGATTTTTACACTACAAGTAATTTTTAGGAAACATGGGCAGGGCAATAAAATTCTAAAATTCATAAAAAGATCGCTCGAGCTTTTAGAATTTATTCAGCAATGCAACTATGGCATTTGCGTACCTAATATCGTAAATTCGTAATTATGCTTCGAATTTTCTTAACTATAGCTATCAGTGTTGCTTCATGTGAACGTAACTTCTCAAAGCTGAAATTAAGAAAAAATTACTTGAGGTCTACCATGAGCTCCATAAGATTGAGTAATTTGGCCATTTTGTCAATAGAACAAAGTGTGACGAACGAAATTAACTTTGACGAAGTTATAAATGATTTTGCTGCGCGTAAGGCCCGAAAAGTTGAATTTTAGATGTTACTTTTATAGTGTAATACGTTTTGAACACAGACGTACTATATTATATGGTTTTGAAATAAATATTTTTCGCTCAGTTCTTTCATATGATGACTTTTTCTCACCAACACCAACATAATTATTTTTATGACGTCAAATGGGCGGCAAATTATGATTCCGCCCCGGGCGACAATGTTCCACGCTACGCCACGGGCGCGATCGGCAATGTCTCCATGGGATCGCGGTAAGCTGAGAACTGTCCCGGTAAATCTCGTGATTTCGGGGCTTTTATGCTTCCGTGCCAGCTAGGATTAACAAACACAAGGAGAACGCAGCTAGTCTTTAAACACGCTAACGAAGGGTTGTGTACGAATTTCATTGGACGAGCGTCACGAGCCTTTACGCTAAACGTTTTACGGGCGGGGGGGGAAACAATTTCCGAATTTTTCCCTTCCGACAGCAGCAGGCGCTAAAGCGTCTAGCCAATGAAAAATGTACGCAAGACAATCCACCACTTTTGACGAGTTGCGTTCTCTTTGTGTGGGGCGCTGTGTTTGTTGCTCTTGCTCCTAGGTGCCAGCAAGTCTACGAATGTTGGGAATTGTCCGCACCACAAAGACACATACTTTAATTATCACCATCGTGGCCAGCCCTGGATTAACCATTAGGCAAAAAAGCAATTGCTTAGGGCATCAAGAAATATATAAATTAGGGGCACCATCGAAATTTTATTCATTAGGAAAAACTAAAAAATGTGATAATGATACAATGGAACTAAAACTAAATAAAAAATAACTATATCAGTATCAATATATAATATTTATAGTAATATACTCCTTTGAAGCGTCTACTGACATCGGCAATTCGCCAAAACGATTACCTCCCTAAAAATGGTAGTCTGGCATCATCTATTATACTTTAGTATAGTCAAAACATTTCGTGTTACCATTTTGTTATCGCCACCAGTTTTGCGGTATCCAATATTTTTATAGAGGTACTGAGGTAGGGTGGGGTGCATTTGGCCGACTCCTCATTTGACCGACTTTTCATTTGGCCGACTGCTCATATGTCCGAATGCCCATTTGGCCGACAGCTCATTTTGTCGACTTTTCGGTCGGCCAAATGAGCAGACCATATGGCCGACTACTCATTTGGCCGACTACTCTTTTAGCCGAAATTCTGGTCGGCCAAATGAGCAGCCCATTTGACCGACGGCTCGTTTGGCTGACTGCTCGTTTGGCCGACTGCTCGTTTGGCCGACTGCTCGTTTGACCGACTGCTCGTTTGGCCGACTGCTCGTTTGGCCGACCACTCATTTGACCAACTGCTCTTTTGAACGACTGCTCATTTCACCGACTCTTATTGCCTGTCCTTCTCTATGTCTTTAGTGTTAGGTTGACTTATAGAACGGGCAATGTATTCTAAGTATTGGTGCCGGACGGCGCCGCGAACTTACTTCGCTCGAGCGCTGGGGGCCCGACCCGCGCCCCCTCAGCCCCGTTCTTTATAACCAAGCTGGGCCTTCTAAAACGCGACCTAGAGGACAGTACCTAGCCAAACGCACCTAGTATCGTCCAAATGTCAAATGAGCAGTTGGCCAAATGATCAGTCGGCGAAATGAGTAGTCGGCCAAACGAGCAGTCGGCCAAACGAAACTCTCCCCTGAGGTTGTCGTTTTGGCAAATTGCCGGTGTCAGCGGTAGACGCTTTGCCTTATTTCAGTGGCGGATTTACCATAAAATTTAATTTAAAAAATATAAAAATTTATCCTACAAAATGTATCTCATACACGTTAAAAAATTAAGTTACCGAGTAAAATATAAATAAAATATAAATGCATCTGTATTAGTATTATCCAAGATTCCAAATATGAATTTTGTTTTCCTGAGTCCGGCGTCTACTAACTAATGAGGGGGGGGGGCACAAAAATTCTTAAATTGCTTAGGGCAGATATTGGGGTTAATTATTAAATTACATTAAATACTCGCTGTATTTTTAATTATGAAATAAAATATTCGAATTATTTTTATATATTAATAGTTTTAAGAAATAACTTCGCAAAAGCCAAAATGTTTACAATGGCAAAAAGTAAATTAAATAAATAAATAAATTTACGAAATTATTTCAAAGTTGTAATGCCGATTTGGAAATATCTACAATTGAATAACATGTGAAATATATGAGTAAGTTAATTCGCATATAGTAATTTTTTTGAAATTGAAGAAGTAACTGTTTATAATTGTTAACGTTATTCATTTTAGACATAAATAATTGAAAACTAATTAATTACTAATTTACTTTTGACGTTAGTATAATTATACATAATGCGTTATGTAAATGACTACCAGTTATCTCCTCACTGGTTAAAGGGGTTTGCTCCTGAGTTCTTCGGTTTCCCCTTCCATAAAAACTTGTAGAGGTTAACGGTAATAGTGAGTGTAGGGAGCTATTGGTTCCCGTGGCTTGAAGGGCTTGCCACCACCCCCCTACGCATTGTAACCCGGCCCTCTGAATTAAAGCCAATAAAAGTCGCTAGATGGCGTGGACCTAGGGTGGTACTTTGGGTACTAGTCTAGCTGATTATAATTAAATTTATAGTTAACTAGAATACTGCCATTCGAAAGCATGAATCGCTGCTTAATGGTGCCAGATTCCTACGAAACTTCTAATATGCTGAATAATGAGGTGCAGAAGTCGTAGGTTTTGGCAAGATTTCGAGTCCTTTACTTCGCCAGCGCTTCACATTGGAAACGTCTCTGCCGTAAGATACAACAACTTTAATCCAACCTCCGATTTTTAGTTAAGCGGAGGGGCGAATCCATGGAGAAGCAGATGGAGCCACCCCCATCAACTTTGTCTAGAGGGCCAAACTTGGGTTGAGTTGGCGAAATGATTTTGAAAAGTCTGTCTGCACTAGGGGCGTAGGAACGTTCGAGAAGTTGGAGGGGGCAAAGAGAAACCAAAAGGGGTCTGGATAATGGTTTTGATGTTTTAATGGAGGGTAGCTTCTCCGAATGCATGTGTACCTTTTACTACTATGTAAATTGGTGGGAAAAGACTGAAATTTAAACACAGTTGAGGTTCTAAAAGTTTTTTGCCCCTCCCAGCACCCATCTTGAGTTCCCAACAGCACTCCCGGCTCGGGTTGGCGAGAAGTAACTTTCACCCCCCCCCCCCAATAATATTCGATATTTTATTCGGTATCTAGCATATAATTTGATGGGAAATTAGGGGGCCACTGAAGCCTTAGGGTTCTCCGGAGGCCTTATCTACACCAAGGGGGTAGCCACTTAAGAAATATGGTGTACAAATAGCGATATACTTATTTCCGAAAATCTAGAAATCCACAAGAAATACCGGAAATATTTGGGAAATATCGGAAATGTAAGAAATATCGGAAATATATTGGGAAATCAGAAATCTGGTCTACAATTTTTTTCCAGGTGGCTACCCCCTCGATCTACACCACTGGATTGTGGGTTTAAAAAAACAGATAGTAACCAATAGCAAAAGCCTGGTCACTTTGCCCAGTATTCTATACGCTTTTAAAATGAATTATTTAGTCGGAGGATAAAATTGACTATTCTCAAAACGACCTAATCGCGTTTTCACTTGTACATTTCGCCATCCAATTAATCATATAGGCAGTACCGTTCCTTGGGTAGGGCGGGCGGGGCGGCGGCCCAGGGCGCAAAAATTGTAGGGGCCCAAAATGGAAGATTTTTATTTAAATTAGATATTGAAAAATTAAAAATTTTATTAAAAATAAATTGAAAATATTTCACTAAAAATCGAAAATAATGAAACATAAATATATCTGTATTAGAATTGTTCAAATACGAATTTTGGTTTCCTTAGTCCGGCGGCTACACTGTCGTCAATTCGCCGAAAAAGGTTTTACAAAAGATATTTTTGGGATACAGTAGAACTCACGAAACTCAAAATAAAGACTTACCGAAATGTTAGACTACACTAAGGCTCGTAGAACTTTCATAGATGGCGCCAGTTTCAACATTTGAAATGGTTTTATAACTAAACTAGCTTAAAAAAAACAAAGAAAATGAAAAAAATCAAAGCTTGAATAAAAAAAATGTTAAATTAACTAATTAATTATTCATAAATTAATTAATAATTAGGTAATTATTATTTGTTAATTATTCATAAGGGGAAAACCGATAAAACCTACAAGTTGGTTATGTAATTTCGCGTCATATCTCCATAACGACCAAGTAGAGCTCTTTCATATTAATATATGCTACTCTACGCTATTAAACCTTTTGATTAAAATAAAAACTGGACTGGTAACTCCTATAGTTTTCATAAAACATCGTGCAGCAAAAAATATCTCGAGCGATATTATTTTAAAATTAAATTAGGGTTAATTTTCATGTTTTCCGTCATTACTATTTCTTCAATAACTTTACAACCACAAATCTGATTTGAAAAATGAAACCAGATTATGTTTCCGAATATTATGACGCTTGAACGAGCGTAGGCACGAGATATTTTATTTATTTTTCATGACGTCATTTTGGAGGGGTTTGGCTATTTCCGGCTTTGCTCGTGCCCTAATGGTGGTTGGGCATTAATTTTCACCTATATTAATTTCGTGAGGGTTTGCTTTCATAGAAGTCCTCATTCGGCTCTCTACCTAAAATAGAAACAAAATGGCTGCCGAGAGAAAACGGCTAGAAACTTTTGATCGGGACTGTACCTTTCCAGTTGAAGATTTAAAAAAACGAGCAGTCAGATTAGGCGAAAAATATCCAGGTGACATAGATCTAATTGAAATATCAGCAGAAATTGAAAGTTTTTAATATCAATTTAGTTCTTTAATGGACAATCTTGAAAGCGCAAATTCTTTAGATTTATTAAATACCATATTGGAACCCTCGCTGACAAATGTATATCCAAATATAACAATTGCCATTCGAATTTTGTACAAATCTCTCAATTTTATCGATAGAATACGAAATGTCAAAAAAAAACTAATTTCGATATGGTTATCGACAAGTTTGCGGCAATAAAGGCCATAAAAATAAAAATTTAAAATTGTAAAAATAAATATCATATGCATGAGTATGTATATATAAATGTTATTTTAAAATAAATATTTTTCTCTGAGTATTAGTTTTTCGTAAAATATTTCTACCTAAGGTTATGAGTAGAGCTCGGCGTTTTATTTATTTTTATCCAAAACACACAATTATCCACAAATTATCCGATTTTTTTTATTAATTTTACATGTTAAATTGCATTTTAGTCTGGATAATATCCACGAATAAACAGTTTATCGTACTTTTTATGGTTAATCGAAATTTTAGCGGTTAATTTATCCGTTTCGCCGAGCTCTAGTTATGAGGGCGCCATTTTGATGTTTTGCCCAGGGCGTTATTTGGTCTAGGTACGGCTCTGCATATAGGGATAGTATTGTAAGTAATTGTAGTTTTCTGTACTTATAAGGCAAAGATAAGTCATTGACGTTCTTGTGACGTTATTGGTTTATTTAAAAAAGTGCTAGATTTTATAGGAAAAATGAAATGAAAATAACGTAAAAACATTTAAAACACGAACTTATGAATATTGTATCTGAAATAATGCAACTATCCACGCCGCACTAAATCGGTTATTATTTCTAATGATCTTCTATATAGTTCAATACCATTGTGTCCATCATCCGCGAGTGGGTTTACTTGGTTTCTTAAACTTAAAAAATTTATTTCTGATAATGCAAAATGGGTTTCTGGCACAATTATATTGTTGTCGGTTTCAATTTCGCTTGGAACGTCATTATCTTCAACGCCGTACATATTTGGATTGATATTGTATTCGTCGTCTTCATCTCTGCTTCTGATGTCATCCAACCTATTTAATGACCACATTTGAATTGGAGATGCACCTTCCGTCCTTAAAATGTGATAATTCCACTCATTACGGAAAGTGTCGCAAAAACGTTGGATTCGAGGTTCAAATACATAATGTAGACAGTAAATGTGCATCTCATTAGTTTGATTTAACAATCTCTCTTCTTGCATATGAACAAATATTGATCGAAAATTCGACGTAACTACGCGGTTAACTTCAGCCCAAAGTCGTTCAATCCTAGTGTTGTGAACACTAAGACCAGTTATAAAACTACCTCTGTTAAGACCACGATGATCTAACATGTACCTGGCGACGTTAACGTTCTCAACTCCCATATCGCCTCGAACTCGCGAAGGAAGTCCAGAATTTTCACAACCATTTACAAAAAAACCTAATACTGTATCTGCTCGATTATTGTTCGCGCAACGTAAATATATAATCAAATGACTGTCTATAGCCATCAACAAGCCCATGGTATACGAAGCGGAACGCTATTAATTTGTGATTACTGTCCATGTGCCTAAAATAGAAGAAATATTTAATTATCGTAATCATCCAATTGATTTTTACTGGTTAAGCCTTTGGTCGTCTTAAGTCGTCAATTCGTCCCACGAAAAGTCTCAGTAAGAAAAATATCCACGGCGGACTATTTGAATTATGATAAAATCATAAGTAAAATAATAACTATAAGTATGACCCTTGCTATTGTGTTAATACTAATTTTCGAAAGAAACCTTTCTTCGACACTGATACTCTCGCCCAGCTCCGAATTGGATTTGCAACCAAACTGAGTAGTATAATATCGTCCTTGGTAGTAGTATATTTCAACTTCGGCGTGTTTTAGACACTAGGGGGCTCTGTGCTGAACTAAACCTTGATTGCGCAATAACTGTGAAAATCAGTTTCATGAGAAGTTGCGCTAATGGTCATCCTTATTGTTATTATGTTACTTATGATAAAATGTATTTCATTTAATATCCAGTCACGAAAGAATTATGTGACTGGAAGTAAGAAAAAAATATCATACATTCGAATGACTAAAAACAACACTCAAATAGTTGTATGTCTTCATTAAATATTAAATATGGTCATTTGTGAAACAAAGAGTTATTAAACCATTGAGCACTGAAAGAATAGTCTGAGTCGTACTTATGAGTGTTATGTTTTTTGTGATTCAATTATAGTGAAATTTCAAATTTTGTAGCTCTCTTTCAAAGGCGACGAGTAGTCCGCCGTATATAAATTTTCGGGCGATTAACTAACAAGGAGACTACCGAGGTGTAATTCATCGATTTTGTTTAAATTCAGGGATTAAGTAGACCTTTATGTAACTTAAAAAACCCCAAAGGGAAAAAATACGATGGGATTTATTTTTACCATGGCAACCGAAAACGTTTTTGACAACTAAAATATTATATTTCTCTATGTAAATTAACATGGCAAAATCGAATATTCTAAGGGTGCCTAATGAAATTATTCAAAATTTCAAAGATTTTTTTTAAAACAAAGGTGATTAAATTTGGGTAAATATCTCATTTTTGGTAAATATCTAATTTTGGATATATATCTAATTTTGGGTAAATATCTAATTTTGGGTAAATATCTAATTTTGGGTTCGTACAAACCAATTTATTCCAGTAATTGTGTAAACATTTCATTGCTAACATTGCTGTATTTCCAAAAATACTTTTTCTAAAGGCGCTTCAAAAAATGCCCGCCAAAAATGATTACGTAATATTGGCGCACGTTTCACGCGGACGAATAGTTTACGTAATATTGACGCGCGTTTCACGCGCACGAATAGTTTACGTAATATTGGCGCGCGTTTCACGCGCACGAATAGTTTACGTAATATTGACGCGCGTTTCACGCGCCAGAAAATATTAAATCAACTTGAGACTTAGGCCTAAGCCTTTAACTCTCCTGGATCATTGTGCCGGACCACACCTTGGGGATTATTGACGACAATGGACACCCACTTGACGTCGTCAGATAAGAATTTATCGTTAATGGGTAACACCGAGGGTAACACGTAAGTTATACCAAACCTTTTTACATTTTTTTCTTGAATGTCAAATACTATATTTGTCAATAAAAATGTACACTGTATGAATTTCATTTTCAGAGCCGAGGGATTTCCATTAGACCAGAAACACGACTTTAGGAAACGCGTCATCGCCATCAAAAATCCGAAAGATTATACCCACGCTTTCAAAGTATGGAAAAATAACATTCCAAAATATCGAACTTAAACTAACGCGAGTATTGAACGTTTTGCCAGATTAACACGAACAACGTCGAGACCTACCAAGTTTACCCAACTACTGGCATCTTGAAGCCCGAGGAAATAGACGGCGACGCGAAATTCGTTTACGACGAACTCCCGCGAAGATTGGGATTAGAAGACAGCCCTCAACGGAACAACCAACGCCATGACCCCGCAACGATCCGGATTCAAGAGGACGACATCAACGTGGAAACCCTTTCCGAGAATGCGCCTAAGGAAGAACAACCGCGGCAGACGTAAATGTATAATATTTCATGATTAAGAGTTTGACTCATTTCATTTATTATACAGGACAATTGAAGACCAACCAAAGGATGTGGACACTAAAAAAGGTAAGTCAAAATTAGGTTTCTCCTTATTCACGAGACTTTGTTGTTTAGGAATAAGAAGAGTAAAGAAACAGCGCAAGCGTGAGCTCAGCGAAATCACCTACAAGTCCTACAAAGACCCAACTACCTATTGTGAAACAGTTTCTTTAAATTCGTCCCTGAACGAAAATCCACAGCAGACGTAACAGCTACTATATTTAATGATTTTCCATATCTTGATTACTAGAACAACCTGTTAAATTTATTATCCAGAACTTTATTGGACCAGCAGGAGGATGAGGACACTCACCAGGAAAAAGATGGGAAAGCTAAAAAAGGTAAGTCAAAATTCAGATTATCAATATTGACAGGACTTTGCTGTTTAGGAAAAAGAGGACACTATTCTCTTGAATAGAAGTTCCCTAAATGCTCCTAAGGGTGACCAACGGCAGCCCAGGTAAGCGTTACCACTTTTATATTTTATTCGCGCGGCATCTCGATTAAGAGTTTGACCCGTTTCATTTATTATACAGGACACTAAAAGATCAAACGTCAGTTGAGGACACTCGCCCGGAAAAAGGATTCGCACGAGGAAAATGAAATAAAAGCGGAAGACGCCAGAAGAAGCGAACTCGACGAAATTGCCAATAAATCCGTTCACGTAAACGAAACTTTTGTTAAACGAGAGTTGAATGCGTACATGCACAAAATTCATTTGGCTTTTGTCCGCTTTGGAACAAATATCAAAATTGTTTAGCTTAAAGATTATAAATCTATCTGTAAAATGTGTGAAACTTATTTAATCTCATTATAATATATTTCTGTTAACCATTAGTTAGTTGTTATTAATATTGGTTTTCATTCTCACGTATACGTTTATAGAATGCATTTGAATAAAAAAAACTTCATTATTTTGAGAACATATTCTAAAGTTATTTTTATTAATGTAAAAAAATTATCTTACGACGTTACATTTTAATTAACCCGTTTTTAATCATCCGTTATAATATTTGTTTTCCTTCCCATGTATAAGTTTATAGAGTGCATTTCAATAAATATAACTTTCTAAACTAGTTTACGAACGAATATCAAAATTGTTTATAATAAGAATAAACGTAATGAATGTGAAACGAATATTTTCTTATCGTGTTATATTTCCTGTAAGCACTTTCTAGTCCTTCGAAGTAGGGTTTGTTTTATTCGCGTGTAATAAATGTTTAACATGTACATTTAGTTGACTTAATATTTAGTAGTTTAGTATTAACATTTATTTAATTCTAATGTATTTTTATATAGAGTGCATTTTGATAAACATTATTATCTCAGAATACAACTTTAGGAAGGAATATCAAAATTGTTTTTTCAAACACAAAACAGTAAAAAATATTATATTGTATTTCCCAGAACCTTTCCTACTTTTATAACAGTCCTTTTTATCGCTTTATATGCTTTGTTAAATGTTTCTCAAATTATTAACTATTTGCCTTTGTACCGTGTTTGTTTTCTTAATAAAGTTTAGTTCCCCCTTAAACGTTTGTTGTTATTTCGCCGCCTTTTGAGCCTCGCCCCTCTAGTTTTAGAGGGGTTGAGGCTGTTATTTTCACTCTCGACGTTATTGGGGTTGGTGAAGGGACTCCGAGAAAACTGATTGCTCATGAACGGTACTCAATCAAAATTTAATTGATACGTCGTTTGATTGGTATTTATTCCCTCTATCTAACCATGCCAAAGCAGCGCCGTTGCTTTTAATCAAAGGGGGATTTTTCGTCCCCCAAATGCAAAAGGTATTTATAGGTTCCCGCGAATTGGCTGCTTATTCGGAAACTTGAGTGTTTAGGGGATTTTTTTAAATATTACTTCTTTCTAAATAGTACAATGGATAAATTGTAAAGATTGATGATAACCGGGTTCCCTCTGGAAAATAATTATTAATAACAGCTCATTTCACCAGGAAATGACCATTTGTTAACGATTCGCTCTAATGCAAGTACTCTTACCGTCGTCCGCTACAGCTACCCGGTAAAGAAGGGAGGGAGGCAGTGGCGCCGCCAGGATTTTTTCCCACGTAGGCACTACAATTTGGGGCCCTCTCTTGCCCACTAATTTTTAATATATTTACTTAAACCATAAGTATGACACTACCTATTTACCTAATGCATTTTTTAATAATGGTCTGTTTCGCCATTGACAACGTAAATTATTATGTGACTAAAGTTTAATAACTCTTGGCGAATTCCTCTTAGTCTTTGGAAATCGCCGAGTGATACAGCCAAGGCCTATAAAAATTTAAATGCTTTCAAAAATGTAAATAACTCTTACTTTGTGTGAAAATATTTATGCATTATTGTACGCCTATTGCTGGCGGCGCCACTGGAGGGAGGACTCCGAAGAGACTGTGGAGCAGGGTTGGACATAAGGATAATTTTTTTAGTGATCTTCCTGATTAGACGCATGGAACTAGCTAACGCTAGTGCGGCTAGTTAGTTAGAGTATGAAAATAAACCTTTTTATATTGGTACTGGAAAATACCTCATTGGTTAGGTACTTTTGCATACCTTTTGATATTGGTACTGGAAAACACTTCATTGGTAAGGTACTTTTGCATACCTTTTGATATTGGTACTGGAAAACACTTCATTGGTAAGGTACTTTTGCATACCTTTAGATATTGGTACTAAAAAACACCTCATTTGTAAGGTATTTTTGTATACCTCGTGGTATTAAATAATCCCATATTTGGAGAGGTAAAAAACCTTCTTGGGACCTTCTTAGTACATAAAGAGGTTTTTATATTTCCTATTTATGGTGCTTATCCATACTATTTGTAGGTATTTATTAATATATTTTCGGGATTAAAATTAACCTCCTGGGTATTATTTCAGTTCCTAAAACGGTTTTCAGGCGAGCCATTTATGGTCTTTAAATACCATTTTAAGGTTTTATATCGCTGCTTTTTCAGATTTAAATTAAACCTTTTTAGGAACTATGTAATCCTACACAAGGCATTTTAATTTACTTATTATGATATATTTCCATACCATAAGGTATTTATTAGAACCTTTTGGAGGATTAAAGAACCTTCTTGAGACCTTCTTAGTGCCAAATAGGTTTTTATATTTCCTACTTATGGTTCTTGCCCATACTACTTTTGGGTATTTATTGGGACTCTTTCGGGATTAAAATTAACCTGTTGGGTAATATATTGGTTCCTTAAATGGTTTCAGGCGAACCATTTATGTTATTTAAATACCATTTTAAGGTTTATATCTGTCCTTTTTAGTTAAATTAAACCTCTGTAGGCACATTTAATCCTACACAAGGCATTTTAGTTTACTTATTATGATATACTTCCATACCATAAGGTATTAGAGAGGAGTATATCCATCCGGTGATTGAGAATTTCATTCTCAATCACCGGAAAGACACAAAGCTGTAGCTTGGCTCCCGCCGTTCACCCGCGCCTCTCCCGACTAAAGTTTTAGCCGTGTTCATTTTAATTGTAAATAAATTTTAAAACTTTAGTCATGAAGTATCTCGACTCTTTATTATTTTAAATTTTGTAATTATAACGCCATGACTTTAAATAGATTTAAAATCAATGATTTTTGTTTAGTTGTTTGATATTAACCTGGAAATAAATTCAATTTATAAGCAATTGGTGTTTTTTGGATTTCGATATAGTTTTAGGTCCTATCCTGGGTAAGAAAGGGAAAAACAAGGTTTATTTTACTCCAAAAATGGTTCTAATAAATACCAGAGAGGAGTATGACCATCCGGTGATTGAGAATTTCATTCTCAATCACCGGAAGGACACAAAGCTGTAGCTTGGCTCCCGCCGTTCACCCGCGCCTCTCCCGTTCCTCCCTTGATCACCAGAATTTCTAATCACCAGATTCTCTCTCCCCCACCCCCATTCACTGGATACTTTATCTCTCGTTCACCCCGCACCTCTCCCGTTACTCCCTTGATCACCAGAATTTCTAATCACCAGATTCTCTCTCCCCCACCCCCCATTCACTGGATACTTTATCTCTCGTTCACCCCGCACCTCTCCCGTTCCTCCCTTAATCACCAGAATTTCTAATCACCAGATTCTCCCGTTCACCCGCTCCTTTCCCCCGTTCCTCCCTTAATCACCAGAATTTCTAATCACCAGATTCTCTCTCCCGTTCACCAGCTGCTTTCCCCCACCCCCATTCACTGGATACTTTCTCTCTCTCTCTCGTTCACCGGTTGCTTTCCCCCATCCCCATTCTCCAAAATTAGTTTTGCTCGTGCAGATATCTGGAGATTAGATTTTTACCCGTTTGCTTATCGCTTCCGAACTCCTTAATTTCTAATCTCTAGGCAATAAAAACAAGTTATTTACATTTAATTTTTTATTTTAGAACTTTGTTTTACATGTTAGTAGGTACTATCAGATATTCCATTAGATGGCTATCTTGTACATTACACAATTAAAACAAATTAAAGTAGTTAAGTTTACAGGCATTTAAATGGGGTGAAACGATCTCCTGCAACTTAATTTAATTAAAAGTTCTAACTCACGTATTTGTAGTGTTTAGCAGCAGTATCGTCTGACATCCGAGGGACAGTCACAAACGTCTTCTTCTTCTTCTTCAGGTACAGGTGAGAAGCTTTTGTCAGAGACCGTAGTTGCTTTTGGCGTCGGGGGAATGTCCCATTCTAGCGAAAGGTACTTTTTTTCCGATGGTGAATTATCCCTAGCCGGACAGTTTGGAAAGAATCTAGCATGTTCAAGTTCTGGTACGTCTCCTGATTTCCATCCTTCTAATACGCCATGGCATTTGTAACATCGTACTTCATCGCCCCGCTGAATATAGTAGAATCCAGCCTTCGCTAGTTGCTCCTTAGTGACGTGCGGATTTTTCCAGTGACGAAACGTTTCAAGTCGATACACTTCAATGTCCATAGCTGATCTAGACCAAATACGTTCTATAGTTTCAAATGATACATTCTCTAAGTCTACATTTACCCCTAAGTCTACTAAACCTAATTTTATCAATATGGTTAAATTTCTACGCTAAAATTCTCAATATAAACGCTTTTTTCAATATGCAAATTGTTTTAAATATGTCTAAAAATATAGTCTATTACCAAGAAAAAATAGTTACTTACTTTACGGGTAGAAATCCTTTGTCGAGCTGTAGAAAAGACTGAGCGATCCGTCAGCAGGTCTTTACTCGTCAATGTGCCGAAGAGAAATGACGCGTGTAAGATTAATTTATTCCTAACTTGTTGAGAATAATTCATCACGTGATCTAAACTTCAAATAACCCTCAAATTCTATTGGCTGTCTCTCTCTCTATCTCTGACAGTTTAAACTGCCTCTAATGATTGACGGCAGATATTAACCCACTTGAGTATTTGGAAAAAAAAACCCTTTGCTACTCGACGGAGAGTTTTGGAAATACCACGTTGACAATTTTCAAAGTAAATTGGCATTAAAATGAAATGAAAGGAGTACAATACACAGAAATTAATTTAGTTGATACCCCTGAAATGATTATAATCGACTCCCCTTAATTGATTGATATAACTGATAACGAGCTCCCAGAAGTACCCATAGTTACTTTACCCGATTCTCCAGAAATGGAAATAATAGATTTAACTGATACCCAAGACCCTACCCTTTCCTTAACTACAGTAACTGATTCGCAATTGGAACGTTTAAAAGAAATGACAATGGTACGAGATTATCTTAGAGAATATCAAATCTGTTCGCACCCTATCGTTAATTTACCTGGTTACTGCTCATTGGTTGGCGCTAAAAAATCGTCACGTGTTAAATTAGGCAAATTAGAATAGCTGAAAATACATTGCGCTTACTTCTGATACAACTTTGATAAAAATTAATCCTGTTTCGGGGTTCCCACTAGAGGAAATCTTAGAGACTATTAACTCGGTAGAATACACTATTTTAGCAATTGCAGATATATACTGAAATGATTATTGTTGGATAGGAAATAAAAGAATCGTGCTACGTGTCTCTCCTCGAGGGGGTCCAGGAACTAAAAGAACGCTGGGTCGTATATCTAGAGATTAAATAACACTTGAGATAATCGAAACTTCAAATCCTAAAAGTTATTTTAATCTCGGTACGGGTAAAGGGATATTTGGAATTACTATGTAATAAACCTTGTTGAGGGGGTAGTAAAATTTAGGCATAATTTCAACTTTACGCGTCAAGAGTGTCGCTAAATAGGGTTAAATCATTGTTTTTTCTAGTTAGAGAAACTTTAAGTTGTACACCGTTAATCAAAAAAATATCGCAAAAATGTTTCCGTAAAGTTCAATTTCTTTTGATTCAGCTGCGTTTGTTATCAGATCCATGCTGCCCTGTGTATCTTTCTACAGGCCAGATGTCGCTAGATCCTTCAACGAATAAATATTTCACTATATTCGGATCAAAATAAATTTATTTATTTTATTTTTATACAGATTTTTTTTCATTTTTTTTGCCTTAATTTCAATTTTGGGAGTCGGTACCCGTTTCACCGAAGATGAAGATGCTTCGTTTTATTCAGCGTTGGGTAAATCGCCGTGTAAAAAAACATCTAGCATTGCATTAACTTTTTCCTCGTCCTCGTCCGAGACCCCTACAATACGTCTCTCGATCTATAAAGTAAAGAAATCAAAATAATAAGCTAAACGATAATCCATACCTTCTATTCACTAGTTCAATTTATCACTGTCTCATATATCCACTATCGTACATACATGCATACACTAACTTACTAACGCTTTAGTCTCCGCAAGTTTTTATGTTGTATAATCAAAGTTTTGAATCGAATAATAATAATAATAATAATAATTAGATCAAAACAAATTTCAAGCTTACGTTAATGTATTCCCTTGAGTGAGGGCCCAATCTTTGAAAAATCTTCTCAATGACGACATGGGTAGCTAGATGGACGTCGATGTAACCTTCGTCCTCTTGCAGGTTCAATTCACGTAAATACCAGTTTTTATATTTTCTTAACATTATTTCTAACGTTCTAAACGAAAATTGTTTTTCGGTTGGCATATCAGGCTTAAAAGAAAACCTAAGAACTGCTTTAGTTACACGCATATCCACGTTATTTTCCATAGCTAATATTTAGCCCTTAAACTTGCTCGTAATTACGAAGAATGTAAAAATGTAGAATGCTCGCTCCTATATTTATGCCAAATCAGAAATCACTTGAAATAATAACTTCATTTGGTACTTAAAAACGGGGAGAGGTGGGAGGAGGGGTTTGGTAATTTATAAATTTTTATAATCAAATGTACCATAGCAAAAGTATATAAATAATAGAAGAAGTGCACTAATTATTATTTTCGCTCGCCAGGTAATTTCGTTTGATTTCCGTTTCGCACGGACGCAGATAACATGGTAACGCGACTACAGCGAACCGATAAAGCTAATTAATAAAATATTGTCAACCATTTGATATTAGAAATGTTAAAATAAAACTTTTACAGATAAATCTAATTTATAAAATATTGCCAATTGAGGGTTTGCAAGTTAGTTTGATTATATGTTTTGAGTGTTAGAAAAAACTGCGTTTCGCTACATTACACGGTGCGTTTAAGAGGTTAGAGGGAGAGCAAAGACTATTTATACGCTTCGCTTCGCTTAGATACGCATATGCTTTGTTGACCTCTACAAGCGTTACAGACCTAGACCAATCAACATTTTCTGTAGACTTTCGGTTTAAAGTTCGGTTAAAGGCTCAAAATAAGATAGAAGACTTAATCAATATGTTTGGTGAAATATATTTTTCTCTGGAAGTTTGTGTAAATATGATCAATTTTCATGATGACTATCAATTAGTTTCAACTTCCACATTAACAACCAAGGCTTCAACTTCTTTATAGATATTACTTAGAAATAACGCTAAATACAGGGTTAAATTCAATTCAAAATAAAAGACCATGACAATAAAAAATAACCTTTAAAATATAAATCGCGAAGAAAATGAAGTAACGCGACTTTTAAAATTAGTATAAAATGTTTAATCCCTCTGAAAACGTGAAAATTCATATAGGACAAAACCCAAATACATGTTTACTGAGCTTAGCACTCTACTTTTTCAATCCTCTATTCTCAATGGTGGCCTCTATTTTTACCATCGTCTGCTTCGTAAACTTTATGGATGCATTGGAAGGGCTCAAATTAAGCTAAGTGGGTACACTTCTTGTTTAATTTATATACTTCTAACCATATTAAAGTATCAATTTTAATAAAAGGAATTCAACTTAAGTGTTGTTTTGCTATCTGAAATTCGAAAACAAAGAAGTTAGTACAGGGGTACTTAAGTTGATTTTAATATTTTTTTTAGAAATAACTTAAGTATACAGCGAAATAATCATTAGTGGTATCTAATTTTTTAAGTGCCCACATACTTCTCATCTCGTATAAAAGAGGGTCATTTTTGTACTATAAAACCATTCCATTCCTGAAATCCGCTACAGGAAAATCTGCAAAGGGATAAAAAACAAACATATATATATATATAAATATATATATATATATATATATATATATATATATATATATATATATATATATATATATATATATATATATAGCTTTAATCATATAAATAAATATATTCCTTATGGATTATAAGTTCGCGAAAGGTGTGTATTATATTTAATTTCTTACATTTCGTTTCATTATTTAATGATTTTTTTTATTTTTTTAAAAAGTATGTCTTACTCTGAAGTCACACTCTGGTTTTGGAGTTACAGCTTCAATTTTTGATGGTGCCCCAGCCGTGTACTTAACAAACGGTGTCAATAGTATCGTTGTCTCAATTCAATCTTGGGATTGTCTTACTGAAAAATGGTCCTATGTCATTGACGCTCTGGGGTCACAAACAGGAATACGAATTACTCTACCAACGCCTACTATTGAGCAGTATTCGGATTGCTGTTACAACCATTACTTTCGCGTAACGTCGACAGGCGGAGAGTTTAATTGGATTCTGCAACCATTTAGTCAAAAGTATTTGCTAGATGAAATGTGTTTAACTGGGAGTTTGACGCTTAGCGTACCCCAGGTAATTGCGTTCGATCAGTGCAAACCCAGAATTGATGAGCAACTTTCCGTACTTCGGCAAAATCATTCATCCATCACCACAATGTATGAAGTTCTTTTTAGAACTATACAGTGGATTCCGTCTCTCAAACGACTATTCTAAGCCTTTGGAAAACCTATTTTAGAAAAATTCTGTGGGAATTGCCCCTTTGAAATATATTCTCTAATGAATTATTGTTTGAACGATATAAAACATTTACAATTACTGTTGGGAGACATACTGTAATTTTCTAAACAATAAACAAAATACGAACCATTTTCATGTTTTATTATTATTAGGAATATGGATGAAAAAAAAAACACACATTAAATATTTATTTCAAATATCTGTAGAACCGAAGCCTCTCGATCCTCTTTCTGTATCTTCTTCAATTTGCTAATACAAACCAAAACAGGAAAATTGAAATAATAATAATAATAATTTTGGAGGGTGGAACATATCAATTTAACTCACAAGGCATTCCATAGTTACTGGCATCGAAATACATTCGCAGATAAGATGAGCTATTCGTTCGCCTCTGAAGATTTTAAATGCGTTTTTCAAGTGATTAATCAAGACAACCCCTATTGTACCAGTGTAATTTTTATCTATCACACCTACTAAAACATCAATACCATGTTTTACGGAAAGACCCGAACGAGTGGGTAGAAATAAATAAATAAATATAAAACATGGTATTCGTTAAATAAATATATATATATATATATTTGCTTAAAACTATGATTTTAAATCGATAAAGTGAAACACGTAAAGTGTCCCTGACCAAAATTGTTTCACAAACATCTGTACCGTTTAATAAGATACGAGTATGATAACGATTTCTAGAGCCCTATGTTCGATAATGATTCATTAGGAAAATTTGAATATAGTTTAAATTTTTAATTACTTATTTTTGGGTTGACTACCAATTTGGAGGACTACTGTTTTGATTTTGATATAACTAAATTTGATTGGTTTTCGAAAGGAGTATAAAAAGGGTAAACAGAAAAATTGAGAGATAGTATTAAGAAAACAGCCAATTCGAATTGTTTCGGAATCGGCTCGAGGGACTAAGTACGTAGAAATACGTCAATTGTAAATTCTAAACTTTGTATATATATATTATATTCAATCATTCATTCTTACTAATTTTATAGTAATGGATCCTATTTCCATAACTTTGGCCTCGGGAAATGAGTACGTCGGTACGACAACCGAATCTATGATTTGCTTTCACTGCGACGAATGTACGGAAGAATTGGCTGTAAGAGGTGGAGGACTGTTCTTTTGCTGGGGTAATTTTTCGACATGGTAATGTCTATACCAAACACATCCCCGGGCATCTTATAAAGGAGTTCCCGCCCCATCTCCGTTGTACGTACTGTGGAAGAAGAGGGTCGAAGAGAAGCCGTCGACGGGAGGAGTGCTCAGCGTTCGATTTCATGGGATGCTGTCATTACCCTTAGCCTCCCAGAGACCGAACTGTAGTTCGTTTTATAAATAAATAAATAAATAAAATTGCGAATAATTTACAAATAAATGTCTATTGACTTTTCTTCATCCTATAATATAAGTTTATATTAATTATGCCTTTTCACAATCAATGTAATTTAAATAAAGTTATTGAAAGATTGAAGCATTTTTTTGTATACTTAGTTGGAATCATATATTACCCTACTTTATCAAGTCAAAGTTATTGAAGTTTAGTAAATTATATCCTTCGCATACTTAAATTATGCCTTTTCACAATCAATGTAATTTAAATAAAGTTATTGAAAGATTGAAGCATTTTTTGTATACTTAGATGGAATCATATATTACCTACTTTATCAAGTCAAAGTTATTGAAGTTTAGTAAATTATACCCAGGATATAAGTTATCATGTTGACTTATAACCCTAACTTAATCATTTAAGCAATTCTTTTCTCTCTCTCTCTTAAAGAAATCTTATTGTAATAAGCTTAAAAATTTAGGAATAAACTTATATTATAGGATGAAGAAAAGTCAATAGACATTTATTTGTAAATTATTCGCAATTTTATTAATTTATTTATTTATAAAACGAACTACAGTTCGGTCTCTGGGAGGCTTAGGGTAATGACAGCATCCCATGAAATCGAACGCTGAGCACTCCTCCCGTCGACGGCTTCTCTTCGAGCCTCTTCTTCCACAGTACGTACAACGGAGATGGAGCGGGAACTCCTTTATAAGATGCCCGGGGATGTGTTTGGTATAGACATTACCATGTCGAAAAATTACACCCATTTGATAATGCGCGCACTCTCGACCCCAGCAAAAGAAGAGTCCTCCACCTCTTACAGCCAATTCTTCCGTACATTCGCCGCAGTGAAAGCAAATCATAGATTCGGTTGTCGTACCGACGTACTCATTTCCCGAGGCCAAAGTTATGGAAATAGGATCCATTACTATAAAATTAGTAAGAATGAATGATTGAATATAATATATATACAAAGTTTAGAATTTACAATTGACGTATATCTACGTACTTAGTCCCTCGAGCCGATTCCGAAACAATTCGAATTGGCTGTTTTCTTAATACTATCTCTCAATTTTTCTGTTTACCCTTTTTATACTCGAAAAAAACAATTTACAACTGACATCATAATTATAAACTGGGGGGCGGGGTAGAAGAGAAAACTTTTCGAAAACCAATCAAATTTAGTTATATCAAAATCAAAACAGTAGTCCTCCAAATTGGTAGTCAACCCAAAAATAAGTAATTAAAAATTTAAACTATATTCAAATTTTCCTAATGAATCATTATCGAACATAGGGCTCTAGAAATCGTCATCATACTCGTATTTTATTAAACGGTACAGATGTTTGTGAAACAATTTTGGTCAGGGACACTTTACGTGTTTCACTTTATCGATTTAAAATCATAGTTTTAAGCAAAATCGTAAAACTAAGTACTTACTTTCTTAATTACAAGTACGCTAGGACGTCGCTCGTAAATTGCTTAGCTTAATCAACTTATCTTCACTATAACAAGATCAGTTTACAAGAATACTTCATAGATTATCTTAAGTAGCGTATCTAAAGAATTTTAAATCGAGTTAAACGCTATAAAAGGAATTTTTTCGTAAAACTTGTCATTTGTGTTTGAAACTTCTTTACTCGTTAGAATATTTTTTTAATATTTGTCTTTAATATTTATCCATAATGGAAATTCCTCAGCAAATTCTGAAATTCGTAAGATTAACGAAATATGCATGCGCGCCTACTCGAGAAACACCTGGCTCTGCAGGTCTTGATTTATGTAGTGCATATAACTATGTTGTAGCCCCCATGGCAAGAGAGCTAATAAATACTGATTTAAGTGTAGTTATACCTGATTTCTGCTACGGACGTATTGGTAATATTATATATATATATATATATATTTAACGAATACCATGTTTTATATTTATTTATTTATTTCTAGCCCCTCGTTCGGGTCTTTCCATAAAACATGGTATTGATGTTTTAGCAGGTGTGATAGATAAAGATTACACTGGTACAATAGGGGTTGTCTTGATTAATCACGGGAAAAACGCATTTAAAATCTTCAGAGGCGATCGAATAGCTCAACTTATCTGCGAATGTATTTCGATGCCAGTTCCTATGGAATGCCTTGTGAGTTAAATTGATATGTTCCACCCTCCAAAATTATTATTATTATTATTTCAATTTTCCTGTTTTGGTTTGTATTAGCAAATTGAAGAAGATACAGAAAGAGGATCGAGAGGCTTCGGTTCTACAGATATTTGAAATAAATATTTAATGTGTGTTTTTTTTTTCATCCATATTCCTAATAATAATAAAACATGAAAATGGTTCGTATTTTGTTTATTGTTTAGAAAATTACAGTATGTCTCCCAACAGTAATTGTAAATGTTTTATATCGTTCAAACAATAATTCATTAGAGAATATATTTCAAAGGGGTAATTCCCACAGAATTTTTCTAAAAAGAGGTTTTCCAAAGGCTTAGAATAGTCGTTTGAGAGATGGAATCCACTGTATAGTTCTAAAAAGCCACAGGGATTCTCTCTCCTCTCCAAAGGTTTGAAAACACTATAGAAAGTTCTGAATTTTTGTTCGAGAACTTCATATGGATGATTGATTTTGCTGAAGTACGGAAAGTTGCTCATCAATTCTGGGTTTGCACTGATCGAACGCAATTACCTGGGGTACGCTAAGCGTCAAACTCCCAGTTAAACACATTTCATCTAGCAAATACTTTTGTTTAAATGGTTGCAGAATCCAATTAAACTCTCAGCCTGTCGACGTTACGCGAAAGTAATGGTTGTAACAGCAATCCGAATACTGCTCAATAGTAGGCGTTGGTAGAGTAATTCGTATTCCTGTTTGTGACCCCAGAGCGTCAATGACATAGGACCATTTTTCAGTAAGACAATCCCAAGATTGAATTGAGACAACGATACTATTGACACCGTTTGTTAAGTACACGGCTGGGGCACCATCAAAAATTGAAGCTGTAACTCCAAAAACCAGAGTGTGACTTCAGAGTAAGTCATACTTTTTTAAAAAATAAAAAAAATCATTAAATAATGAAACGAAATGTAAGAAATTAAATATAATACACACCTTTCGCGAACTTATAATCCATAAGGAATATATTAAGGTTGTTTTTGTTTAACCCCCGATTTTTTTTAGGTATATGTTCATATTATAGCCGTCCTCAGGTTATCTATATAAAAACAAATGGTTGTATAAAAAAAATGATAAGAAAGAATAATAAAATTGTTGGTTTAAAACAGAAAAGTTATGTCTGTCGATTGTTTGAGTTTTCTTAAATTTATATCATATACATTTCTACATGGTTTTATTTCATTGTAATAAAGTCTCTAACACTTATGAATAGATAATTGTATAATTGATTTACACATTATTAGAGTTAGAAATTTAGTCTTAGCAATTTACACTTTGCCTGTTTCTTAGGCCCGAGGTTTGCTTTTAAAACATCAATGCAATTAAGTTAAAAATATAAACACATTACATCTAATATAATTATTTTTAACTGAATTGAAAACCTTGATATATTTTTTTTTTAAAACTGTGTTTTAATGTTATACAATTTCAAATGCAGGTATTGTGTACAGTACAGTACAAATGCATAATTTAATGAAGCAATTCTAATTTTAATACTTATATTTAATGAAATAGGAAAAATCTATTTCTAAAACCCTATTTTGAAACTCAAAAGAAACTGAAAGAGTTTCACATGGAATTGGGATTAGTGAGCAGCCATTATCACGTTACAAGTTTTCTTAAATTTATATCATATACATTTCTACATGGTTTTATTTCATTGTAATAAAGTCTCTAACACTTATGAATAGATAATTGTATAATTGATTTACACATTATTAGAGTTAGAAATTTAGTCTTAGCAATTTACACTTTGCCTGTTTCTTAGGCCCGAGGTTTGCTTTTAAAACATCAATGCAATTAAGTTAAAAATATAAACACATTACATCTAATATAATTATTTTTAACTGAATTGAAAACCTTGATATATTTTTTTTTAAAAACTGTGTTTTAATGTTATACAATTTCAAATGCAGGTATTGTGTACAGTACAGTACAAATGCATAATTTAATGAAGCAATTCTAATTTTAATACTTATATTTAATGAAATAGGAAAAATCTATTTCTAAAACATTATTTTGAAACTCAAAAGAAACTGAAAGAGTTTCACATGGAATTGGGATTAGTGAGCAGCCATTATCACGTTACAATGTGGTTTTTGTTATGGAACCAATGACAATAAGCTTTAAACTTGGCTTACTTTGATAAAAAACGTCTCTTATTCCCCAAGAACATGTATATTTATCGAGAATGTACTAGCTCTATTAGATATTTTGGAGGAAGGGCGAACTAAAATTTATGCTTGTTTACGAAATTAATTAGCATTTTTTAAAAAAAAAAATTTATTCTTAACAAATGCATTCATGTTAGGATATGATTTACGGAAAATGTACTTTCATGGGCTAGGCCTAGAAATTTAGTCTTAACTATTTACACTTTACAGGTTTTTAGGTCTAGCTTTAATTTTTTGCGTATTGGAAAATGTATTTCAGCATATTATTATAAGTAAACTTTTAGTGTTATCAATGTCCACCAGTTAGGAAATGGTTTATGGATAGGAAAATATTTATAAATACTAAAGACAGAGGCAGAAACTAGGAGATCAGAGGAAAAAGATTTTTGAGATGCCCCTGATGTGATAGCCTACATTGAAGATGTTGAAATTGTTTGGTGAGAAATCACAAAACCTTTAAAATAAAATAATTGATTTTCCGTATTTAATTTTTTTCTTAAAATCCTACTACTACGCCAAGAATGTATTTATTTATTTATTTATTTATACTCAGGGAGAATGAATATGTCGATAATATTTTTAGCGTTTCTCCAATTCCACCCGTTGAGATCTTTTAATATCACTGCTTTGAGAACCATGGCGCCATCTAAACTTTGAAATAATCCTTAATTAAATATATTGATAAAAGAACTCTAGTGATGACACTTCCACTATTTTCAGTGACGTACCGATTCTCACGTGACTTTCATTTTCTGTGAGCGCGCACCCGATTAATAAGATAACTGAACTTTGAGCAATGGATTTTTTTCCACTGGTACTTAAGATATGCCGTCAGGGTAGTCATGGGAATCAATTCTTAGTTACAGTTTTCGTTATCTCAATAAAGAGTCTTAGCATTGGGAATAGTCATTGAAGGTCACGCTGAAAAGTAAGTTATAATAATAATAATAATAATCAGCTAGGCTATTTTATTATATTTAAAATGAAATTTTTAGGCATTCTTTTATATATATATATATTGGAAATGTATTAGACAGAAATTAGGTCTAGTAGGGGTAAGATTAGCGTAGAAATTAAGTTACTATCACGTGACTCGTTCATTTTTCTGTGCACGCGCACGTTTAATAAGATAACTTTGAGCAATGGATTTTTTTCCACCGGTACTTAAGATATGCCGTCAGTGTAGTCATAGGATTTTTCACTCTTAATAAATACTTTAAAATGTAAAAAATAAGACTCATTATTGAAAAAAACATAACACTTAGCCATTTTTTAGCAATCTTCTACGTAACTCAATTTTCCAAGAGGATTGTTTTCCGTAAACATTTTCAAGTGAGAGCTCGATTTTGATATCGTCAACGTGGTATTTCCAAAACTCTCCTTCGAGTAGCAAAGGGTTTTTTCCAAATACTCAAGTGGGTTAATATGTGCCGTCAATCATTAGAGGCAGTTTAAACTGTCAGAGAGAGACAGCCAATAGAATTTGAGGGTTATTTGAAGTTTAGATCACGTGATGAATTATTCTCAACAAGATAGGAATAAATTAATCTTCCGTGCGTCATTTCTCTACGGCGCATTGACGAGTAAAGACCTGCTGACGGATCGCTCAGTCTTTTCTACAGCTCGCCAATGGATTTCTACCCGTAAAGTAAGTAACTATTTTTTCTTTGTAATAGACTATATTTTTAGACATATTTAAAACAATTTGCATATTGAAAAAAGCGTTTATATTGAGAATTTTAGCGTAGAAATTTAACCATATTGATAAAATTAGGTTTAGTAGACTTAGGGGTAAATGTAGGCTTAGAGAATGTATCATTTGAAACTATAGAACGTATTTGGTCTAGATCAGCTATGGACATTGAAGTGTATCGACTTGAAACGTTTCGTCACTGGAAAAATCCGCACGTCACTAAGGAGCAACTAGCGAAGGCTGGATTCTACTATATTCAGCGGGGCGATGAAGTACGATGTTACAAATGCCATGGAATCTTAGAACACTGGGAATCAGGAGACGTACCAGAACTTGAACACGCCAGATGCTTTCCACACTGTCCGTCGAGGGATAATTCACCATCGGAAAAAAGTACCTTTCGCTAGAATGGGACATTCCCCCGACGCCAAAAGTAACTACGGTCTCTGACAAAAGCTTCTCACCTGTACCTGAAGAAGAAGAAGAAGACGTTTGTGACTGTCCCTCGGATGTCAGACGATACTGCTGCTAAACACTACAAATACGTGAGTTAGAACTTTTAATTAAATTAAGTTGCAGGAGATCGTTTCACCCCATTTAAATGCCTGTAAACTTAACTACTTTAATTTGTTTTAATTGTGTAATGTACAAGATAACCATCTAATGGAATATCTGATAGTACCTACTAACATGTAAAACAAAGTTCTAAAATAAAAAATTAAATGTAAATAACTTGTTTTTATTACCTAGAGATTAGAAATTAAGGAGTTCTGAAGCGATAAGCAAACGGGTAAAAATCTAATCTCCAGATATCTGCACGAGGAAAACAAATTCTGGAGAATGGGGATGGGGGAAAGCAACTGGTGATTAGAAGGGATGAAAGCAATGGGGGAAAGGAGCTGGTGAACGAGAGATAAAGTATCCAGTGAATGGGGTTTGGGGGAAAGCAACCGGTGAACGGGAGAATCTGGTGATTAGAAATTCTGGTGATTAAGGGAGGAACGGGAGAGGTGCGGGGTGAACGAGAGATAAAGTATCCAGTGAATGGGGGTGGGGGAGAGAGAATCTGGTGATTAGAAATTCTGGTGATCAAGGGAGGAACGGGAGAGGCGCGGGTGAACGGCGGGAGCCAAGCTACAGCTTTGTGTCCTTCCGGTGATTGAGAATGAAATTCTCAATCACCGGATGGACATACTCCTCTCTAATACCTTATGGTATGGAAGTATATCATAATAAGTAAACTAAAATGCCTTGTGTAGGATTAAATGTGCCTACAGAGGTTTAATTTAACTAAAAAGGACAGATATAAACCTTAAAATGGTATTTAAATAACATAAATGGTTCGCCTGAAACCATTTAAGGAACTAATATATTACCCAAGAGGTTAATTTTAATCCCGAAGAAGTCCCAATAAATACCCAAAAGTAGTATGGGCAAGAACCATAAGTAGGAAATATAAAAACCTATTTGGCACTAAGAAGGTCTCAAGAAGGTTCTTTAATCCTCCAAAAAGGTTCTAATAAATACCTTATGGTATGGAAATATATCATAATAAGTAAATTAAAATGCCTTGTGTAGGATTACATAGTTCCTAAAAAGGTTTAATTTAAATCTGAAAAAGGAGCGATATAAAACCTTAAAATGGTATTTAAAGACCATAAATGGCTCGCCTGAAAACCGTTTTAGGAACTGAAATAATACCCAGGAGGTTAATTTTAATCCCGAAAATATATTAATAAATACCTACAAATAGTATAGACAAGCATCATATATAGGAAATATAAAAACCTCTTTATGTACTAAGAAGGTCCCAAGAAGGTTTTTTACCTCTCCAAATATGGGATTATTTAATACCACGAGGTATACAAAAATACTTTACCAATGAAGTGTTTTCCAGTACCAATATCAAAAGGTATGCAAAAGTACCTAACCAATGAGGTATTTTCCAGTACCAATATAAAAAGGTTTATTTTCATACTCTAACTAACTAGCGTTAGCTAGTTCCATGCGTCTAATCAGGAAGATCACTAAAAAATTATACTTATGTCCAACCCTGCTCCACAGTCTCTTCGGAGTCCTCCCTCCAGTGGCGCCGCCAGCAATAGGCACGAGTAGGCACGTGCCTACGTGGAAACCTAGAGGGGGACCCAAATTTATTAAAAAAGGGGGCCCTATATTTTCATATTGGTAAATTTTCCGTATAAAAGTTATTTTTATCTCCTGATACAATAATGCATAAATATTTTCACACAAAGTAAGAGTTATTTACATTTTTGAAAGCATTTAAATTTTTAATGGGCCTTGGCTGTATCACTCGGCGATTTCCAAAGACTAAGAGGAATTCGCCAAGAGTTATTAAACTTTAGTCATATAATAATTTACGTTGTCAATGGCGAAACAGACCATTATTAAAAAATGCATTAGGTTTAAGTAAATATATTAAAAATTAGTGGGCAAGAGAGGGCCCCAAATTGTAGTGCCTACGTGGGAAAAAATCCTGGCGGCGCCACTGCCTCCCTCCCTTCTTTACCGGGTAGCTGTAGCGGACGACGGTAAGAGTACTTGCATTAGAGCGAATCTTTAACAAATGGTCATTTCCTGGTGAAATGAGCTGTTATTAATAATTATTTTCCAGAGGGAACCCGGTTATCATCAATCTTTACAATTTATCCATTGTACTATTTAGAAAGAAGTAATATTTAAAAAAATCCCCTAAACACTCAAGTTTCCGAATAAGCAGCCAATTCGCGGGAACCTATAAATACCTTTTGCATTTGGGGGACGAAAAATCCCCCTTTGATTAAAAGCAACGGCGCTGCTTTGGCATGGTTAGATAGAGGGAATAAATACCAATCAAACGACGTATCAATTAAATTTTGATTGAGTACCGTTCATGAGCAATCAGTTTTCTCGGAGTCCCTTCACCAACCCCAATAACGTCGAGAGTGAAAATAACAGCCTCAACCCCTCTAAAACTAGAGGGGCGAGGCTCAAAAGGCGGCGAAATAACAACAAACGTTTAAGGGGGAACTAAACTTTATTAAGAAAACAAACACGGTACAAAGGCAAATAGTTAATAATTTGAGAAACATTTAACAAAGCATATAAAGCGATAAAAAGGACTGTTATAAAAGTAGGAAAGGTTCTGGGAAATACAATATAATATTTTTTACTGTTTTGTGTTTGAAAAAACAATTTTGATATTCCTTCCTAAAGTTGTATTCTGAGATAATAATGTTTATCAAAATGCACTCTATATAAAAATACATTAGAATTAAATAAATGTTAATACTAAACTACTAAATATTAAGTCAACTAAATGTACATGTTAAACATTTATTACACGCGAATAAAACAAACCCTACTTCGAAGGACTAGAAAGTGCTTACAGGAAATATAACACGATAAGAAAATATTCGTTTCACATTCATTACGTTTATTCTTATTATAAACAATTTTGATATTCGTTCGTAAACTAGTTTAGAAAGTTATATTTATTGAAATGCACTCTATAAACTTATACATGGGAAGGAAAACAAATATTATAACGGATGATTAAAAACGGGTTAATTAAAATGTAACGTCGTAAGATAATTTTTTTACATTAATAAAAATAACTTTAGAATATGTTCTCAAAATAATGAAGTTTTTTTATTCAAATGCATTCTATAAACGTATACGTGAGAATGAAACCAATATTAATAACAACTAACTAATGGTTAACAGAAATATATTATAATGAGATTAAATAAGTTTCACACATTTTACAGATAGATTTATAATCTTTAAGCTAAACAATTTTGATATTTGTTCCAAAGCGGACAAAAGCCAAATGAATTTTGTGCATGTACGCATTCAACTCTCGTTTAACAAAAGTTTCGTTTACGTGAACGGATTTATTGGCAATTTCGTCGAGTTCGCTTCTTCTGGCGTCTTCCGCTTTTATTTCATTTTCCTCGTGCGAATCCTTTTTCCGGGCGAGTGTCCTCAACTGATGTTTGATCTTTTAGTGTCCTGTATAATAAATGAAACGGGTCAAACTCTTAATCGAGATGCCGCGCGAATAAAATATAAAAGTGGTAACGCTTACCTGGGCTGCCGTTGGTCACCCTTAGGAGCATTTAGGGAACTTCTATTCAAGAGAATAGTGTCCTCTTTTTCCTAAACAGCAAAGTCCTGTCAATATTGATAATCTGAATTTTGACTTACCTTTTTTAGCTTTCCCATCTTTTTCCTGGTGAGTGTCCTCATCCTCCTGCTGGTCCAATAAAGTTCTGGATAATAAATTTAACAGGTTGTTCTAGTAATCAAGATATGGAAAATCATTAAATATAGTAGCTGTTACGTCTGCTGTGGATTTTCGTTCAGGGACGAATTTAAAGAAACTGTTTCACAATAGGTAGTTGGGTCTTTGTAGGACTTGTAGGTGATTTCGCTGAGCTCACGCTTGCGCTGTTTCTTTACTCTTCTTATTCCTAAACAACAAAGTCTCGTGATAAAGGAGAAACCTAATTTTGACTTACCTTTTTTAGTGTCCACATCCTTTGGTTGGTCTTCAATTGTCCTGTATAATAAATGAAATGAGTCAAACTCTTAATCATGAAATATTATACATTTACGTCTGCCGCGGTTGTTCTTCCTTTGGCGCATTCTCGGAAAGGGTTTCCACGTTGATGTCGTCCTCTTGAATCCGGATCGTTGCGGGGTCATGGCGTTGGTTGTTCCGTTGAGGGCTGTCTTCTAATCCCAATCTTCGCGGGAGTTCGTCGTAAACGAATTTCGCGTCGCCGTCTATTTCCTCGGGCTTCAAGATGCCAGTAGTTGGGTAAACTTGGTAGGTCTCGACGTTGTTCGTGTTAATCTGGCAAAACGTTCAATACTCGCGTTAGTTTGAGTTCGATATTTTGGAATATTATTTTTCCATACTTTGAAAGCGTGGGTATAATCTTTCGGATTTTTGATGGCGATGACGCGTTTCCTAAAGTCGTGTTTCTGGTCTAATGGAAATCCTTCGGCTCTGAAAATGAAATTCATAGAGTGTACATTTTTATTGAC
Source organism: Leiobunum rupestre (assembly GCF_980474605.1). Lineage (NCBI taxonomy): Eukaryota > Metazoa > Arthropoda > Arachnida > Opiliones > Sclerosomatidae > Leiobunum > Leiobunum rupestre. Next base: position 38,407,448 of record NC_143394.1, on the reverse strand, counting down.
AAATATAGTATTTGACATTCAAGAAAAAAATGTAAAAAGGTTTGGTATAACTTACGTGTTACCCTCGGTGTTACCCATTAACTATAAATTCTTATCTGACGACGTCAAGTGGGTGTCCATTGTCGTCAATGATCCCCAAGGTGTGGTCCGGCACAATGATCCAGGAGAGTTAAAGGCTTAGGCATAAGTCTCAAGTTGATTTAATATTTTCTGGCGCGTGAAACGCGCGTCAATATTACGTAAACTATTCGTGCGCGTGAAAAGCGCGCCAATATTACGTAAACTATTCGTGCGCGTGAAACGCGCGTCAATATTACGTAAACTATTCGTCCGCGTGAAACGTGCGCCAATATACGTAATCATTTTTGGCGGGCATTTTTTGAAGTGCCTTTAGAAGAAAGTATTTTTGGAAATACAGCAATGTTAGCAATGAAATGTTTACACAATTACTGGAATAAATTGGTTTGTACGAACCCTCGCTGTTAGCCTGAGCCGAAACTCAGTATCCACACCCAGCCTGACCGAAGTCGGAGGTTGAGATATTTAATAATAATGTTTTTAATTCAGGATAAAAAAAGCTGTACACTTATTGGGCCCTGATACGTGATACAAAAGATACTGTAACGCTCGAAACAAAAGAAACTATGGGTTGGTAGGTATTTCATCAATTAGACGGGCTTTGTACTTATATTTCGCGGAACGCATGTGTTTAGTAAGTAAGTTACGTTTTTTCGCAAATGCATGTCTGTTGTCAGTAGAAGGTGACGCTCTGAATATACGAAAGGCAGAACGCTTGTCTCGAATTAGGTGCTCGGTTTCCTTGGACCACCAGGGCTCCCTCAACTGACCCGAAGGCTAAGTGGGTTTAATGGAAATCAAGGGCACCGACACGTCCCTGGCTTCAGTAACGTAAAGGAGAAGGATATCAATCATTTCGTCTAAGGTAGGGGCATCGAGGACGGCTGACCAATCCTTCGAAAGCAGTGCAGCGCGAAATAGATCATAGTCCCCACGACTATAGGCAAAGACCATTTGATCAGAGCTAACAGCTCCCAGTGCGCCACCGCCCTTATGGGTTACTAGAGCCGGACCCCGACTCCCCGGTAAAGCCACCAGTTATTGCACACTCGAACCCATTTAGGGCCTGTTGAGGGCTACAAAAAAGATTGAATCCTAGGGGCCCACTGTAACCGAAATATGGAACGATTCCAGGGGCGAATCTTGGCATGGTCTTTATGGGCTGCGGACCGGGGCCCCGTACAAACAAAGGGCCCCCTTTGCGATAAAAAAAATAAAAACAATTTAAATTTAAGAAACATGAAATTTTTAATTACCCTGCAAAATGCATCTGTGACCCCCCAACTTGAGTTCATTGAAAAGGCATTTAATTACCCTGCAAAATCCATCTGTGAATAGGCCGCAAACAGTGTTAGTCCAGGGCCCCAAATTTAACGGTCCGCCCTTGGAAGATTCTGGCGACTTTTCAGCCTCTTTCCAAATAAAGTCAAACCGTTCAGACCTTCTAACATCTAAGCTAGCTACTGTAGCTTCACAAATAGCAACGGTTTCTCTTAAAATGACTTTAACGACAGTTTAAGACAAGTTGCTGAAGCTATTTAAAATCTCATTTACCGTCTTTTTGGTAGGCCCTAGGCACTTTGCCTAGTCTGCCGCCTGGATAAGGCAGCCCTGACACTCGTACGTAATAAAAGTACGGTACCTAAACAAAACCGTCTTCAGAAAACTTCGTATGTTTATTTCCTGGCGTATCCAGAAATTCTTCAACGAAGTACGTAAATGTTAAGAGGGGCCCGAAAGAGGTGTAAATTTAGTACAGTCTAAGGTAGGCGCAAAGGAGGGGTTTTTACCCGGAAACCCCCCTCGTCTACGCCACTGGTCAGGGACAAGCGTCTCGCAAATACATAAGATCTATATTCCCTTGTTGAAAGACAGCCAAGCTTTTGTTCCATTGTAATGAAAAACTTTCACGGTCCTACTACCCCAGCACATTGTTCTACCCCCCCCCCTCCATGATAAAATATCAACAAACCAGAACTAATTAACGTGGCACTTTCCACGGGGTCGAAAATGTTTATATAAGCGTTTGTCAATCATATAAGGAAACCGCAGTGAGTCAGCAGTTATATTTATGGACTAATCTGCTCTAACTATTCCGATAATTAACAGATGGTCGGCCAAATAGCTACTACAATCAATTATTTTCGTCTTCCTTCAATAAATACCGCTGAGTCTGCCAACATAACCAACATTTCATTATGATTTAAATTAGCTTTATCTCTTATAGGTTTTTTGGGATATTTATCTCACCGTGACAATTGTTGTCCAACATTAGTCGCGAAGAAACGTTGGTTATCAAAATATAAAACATTTCTCTTACGATATTTAAATCTTTGATTATAAATAATAAAAATCATAATCATGACAACCGAAACCATTACACAAGAATTTTTAGTTGAAATACCGAAAAACCTACAGAATTTCGAATTTCCCGCCCATTAAAGAGAGAAAATACCATTGAAATTCGAATTTCCCGCCTTTCTAAGCGCGTTGGAATAACAATAGGAGGGGAATGCCGAGAGTGACAGCTGTTACAGTGGATAAAAGGAGGACCCCTTTGATTTTCTCCGTAAAACATTTGAAAATCAGTTCTTGTATTAGAAATTATTTGTAACTGGTACTCTATATTTATATACACTATTTTAAGAAACGTTTCAGGGCGCCGCCATTATCGTACAGACACCCAACGAGCAAGCGCTCTACCGAAGAAATTTAATCCCCCCAAAACAGGTTTTTTCATCACCCTCCCCGTACTCTGTAAGGTAATGGCGGTCAATTGGGGATTCGCGTTGAAGAGTCTATAGTCGCACTCCGTAGCTTTGCCCATGGCCGCCATTTTGTTCGCAAATTTTTTATCTATAGGAAAGAGCATGGGTGACGTACTAGGACGTCACCGTGCCATTACTCTATTGACAAGTTGTATTTTTTCAATATGGGAATATAGGTAAATGTATAAAATGTAAAATAATTCCCTATTGTGTAATGGTAAAGTCCGATTTAAAATCAAACATTTTGAAAAATAATAATTAGTAATAATCAATAATATTTCAGTGCAGTTTTACTTGTGCCGGAAATGTTAGAAATGTTTTCCGTAAAATATATGATATAGGTTGGAATAATATTGACTATTGTGACCTCGTAGCGAAAGCGAAGGTACGAAAGGTTTTGTCAGCCGTGACTAGTGACACCTGTTAGTAAATGTAAAATCTATACTGTAGGTATTATGCGAGAAAAATTCGAAAATCGCGTCGTGTGAAATGGTTTTTACCTCTCCGAGGGGACAAAGTCCCTTAGGAGGGGTTATACAACGACCGTGTCTGTCTGTGGGTCTGTGGGTCTGTCAGGCTTGCGAACGCGTTCGCATTTTCGGTGCAAAGTGTAATCACTGCGTACGCAGTTTCTCGAGATCTCTGCGTTCGCAGTTGCTAGTAATTAGGGAACAAAGTCGAAAAACCGTGTTTGCAAAACCACCGTGGGACGGATTAATTTGCAGTCGGGGTTGGTTTGGGGGTTTTTTTTTCGTCTACGCTCGCCGTCACAACAGGTTTAATTTAGTAGTTTGGATATTTCGCTATTGTAATGTTTATGTGTAGGGTGGTAATGTTGTGTTATTGTTATGACGTTTGTGGGTGTTGAGTTTGTGGTGTGTATGTACGAGTGGTATCTCTCCAACTCCTTCATATTGACTTTTGGGACGGACCGAGTGCTGAGTGTAATGCTACCTCTCAACATCCAATGGCAGGGTTTCCAGCATTTGTTCACGGTATTCGTCTTAGTATCAATTTGCGATCGCATCGGGCGGGTTTCGAACCCGAGACCGCCTGTTTGACAGGCGGACGTTCTACCACAGAACCACCGACACTTATTACGTTTCATTGAAAATTAGACCTTCAGCTTTATCGGAAGCGTATTTAATAGAGTACGAAATTTTGGTTTAATTGAAATAGAATTGAAATTGAAATTATTGCATCGAAGAAATTCTAATTTAGCGTTTCTCTATTGATTAAAAACAAATGCGCCACCCAGGTTTCGAACCCAGACCATTCGGCTTGGCAGTCGAGCGCTCTACCACAGAACCACCGATAGCTGCCTAGGTTCACTGAAATTAAGACACACATCGTAAGCATAATAGGTAATAAAGTCTTTTTTTATTAATGAATTTATGAAGGCCTAATCTGGTTTTTTTACAAATGAAATTTAAAGGTTAAATCTTGTTTTAGCGCAGTCAGCCGAGATAAGAGGGTTAAAGCGTAGACCCTGTGTTAGTTTTTGTTATTTATTTACGTTTATTCTTAACGACCTATATATTTAACCAGACTCGCGAGTCGCGACCATAGACATATGAAATAAAATAGATCCCCGGCGAATAGGCTAAAAGAGTACGCCACTACTCCGACCAAGAAAATGGCTTCATAAGCTCCTATGCATTCTCTGATTTCCACAGCCACATGGGTTAAAGGTATTATCGGCTTCACATTGATCAAGTAATATATCTTGATCTTTGAGATTTTTTCAAATTTAGTAGTATCAGTCCAGTTGAATGGAATTATAGGAATATGCCAAGAGTTCAACCAATATGCTAATTTGGCAGGGTAACTACACGCTGCTTTCAAAAGTTCAATGGCTTTGACGAATCCATGATATTAACTATGGTTTATTTTATGATGAACATAATTAAATTCAAGCTGTATAATTTGATTTTTGACTTTTCATATTAAATAGCATTTGTTGCCAAGGTACGAAAATTGTTCTGAAATTTTTTGTAATTATATCTGACTACTGTGTAGACATTTAGAGCTGGCTTCCCTAAGATACTTTGAATTTAATACCAACAACGTACTCTATATCCTAAGTTAAACTAGCTTTAAGGAAAATATATACTTAAAGGACATGTGTTAAATTATAAGGAACGAAAATAAATGGGACTTCTACTACAAAACCCGTGGGAATTAATGTCAGCTACTAGGAAGACGTAAATCTATACTGAATTTAATTTTTATTACGTAGAGCAAATACAATCGTTTTAAATTTTAATGAGTAAAATCAATATGTTAATGCATGTTCTTGCAATATTATGACAGTATTTTGATAACAAAATTAAGGACAGACTGTCCATATTTTGTGTCAAAAATACTGTCCAAATTATTTAGGCGCGGTTGGCCTCCAACATATTATTCGTTATTTTAGCCTTTTTTGTTAAAGGGTATCGATGTCCTGCCAATAGTATAAAAACTAATTAAAGGCAAATTCACCCTTAGTATTTTTGTCGCCCCGAAAGGGTTAAAAATTTTCAGCTCCCGCTTTACCTTAAGATATTTACGGCACTGCTAGAAAATCCCCAAAATTATAGGGTCTACGATAAAGATCGCCTTGGAGATAACCTACCCTTTAGCTGGTTTTAAAAGATTCGAATATTCTGTCAATATCGTGTAAGGACTAATTAGAGTAGTTTACCATTAATTATCTGGATCATTTGCAACTCTTGGCAATACATGTATATTACTCTTATTCTCAATTAATATATATAAGTTAGCCAAGAATAATTTTTAGGGTATTCTTTATGTCAGCACAATAGTGATATATTCCTTCTTCCGCTGTATGTTTCCTTAAGGACCTCACGTATTTGCAATTCCATATATTTCGCAAATTTACTCTTTTTCTAGAAGTTAACCATAAACGTTAGTTAAAGTGTTGTAAAACCTTTTTCTTGAAGATACTTCGCTGTCGTTGCAAACTGTCCATCCCGTTCCAATAACAGGGTTTTTTAGAGCAACTATGTAGTGGCCACTTTCGCAGTCACTTCCTCTGTGAACTACAGCGGCTTTAGTTTAAAAAAAGACTTCATTAATTTTCACTTTGTCAGAAATGATTTCTTTTATTGGAGTGTCAATTTTAAACATTTCAGCCCCTCTATAAGAAAACCTCGCCAGATTAAGAAAGAGGTACTTACTGGAAGAATATAATGTCGTTCGACGTTCTTTCACTTCATTTTGACATTGGACACATTTATTTTCAAAAAGTTCCCAAACCCTCGCCCAAAACATTAACGATGTACACATAACCAAAAATAAATTTTCTATAGTAACATTTTCGTCTTTAAGTTACTGTAAAAGACTAATTAAAAATTCTACGGGGTCCTCTTGATTTAGACCATGAAATCGAATATCAAGCGGTTTCCCGGAAAAAACTTCGGATTTGTTTAATGCATTACGAATAAAACACGCTTGTTTCAAACAATCGGAGTTGGTCCACATAGAGGAACACTTGACTTGCGTCAAGCCTTTAGCAGAGGCTTTGGATATTCTCCAAGGATAAAAAATATATTTTATGGAATTGTTCTACCTTGCTTGTTGGCACCAAACCGTGAACCGAAACAAAAATTGGGGAGAAAACTGTAAATGATTGTATTTTATTTCAGTTAATGCTTAAATATTATTAACAGCCGTCATCCAGTTAGTAATTTGCCCCGGGCCCGAATTGTCACTGCACGGCCCTGCTTTTTTTAAAACTTATTTAATCAAAATGTGGCAAAACATAATTCGATATTACCTGCAAAAATGACAAATAGTGTATCATTATTATCAGCTTTAGTCTTTTAGACTATTTCAACAAATGAAATGTTTGTAAGGGTACTCGTGGTGAGGAAGTAGTTCAGTTCGGAGCAGAAAGAGAGAGTGGCTGTTTACCGCGGAGTACTGGCACCCAGCATGGTGAGGAATGTACAAGACTGACCAATAACATTTGTGTCAGCTACTACTCTCACCTTAGATGGTACGCTATACAGTACTTATCACAAAGAGAAAAACAAGAGGTTGAAGTATAAAAATCAGTCCAAAGAAGTGCTTCTAGACATGTTAATAGAACCAAAAGGGAATGAGATAAATATCTAAAACACTTAGTCCTTTAGAAAAAAATAGTGTTGTAAGTCGGAAAATTTTCCGCGGAAAATGACCGAGGCCTTTTTCCGGAAAAATTTCCGTATTTTTCCGAAAAAAATAAAAAAAGTTTTCAATCCGTGATTAGTCTAATATATTGTTTGCAAATTGAAATAAAGCGGCATTTTCGCCTCATTTTCGAATCTGAAAGTAAAACTAAACCTCTAGACTAGTTTAAACTGATTAACAATGTAACGCTATTAATGTTTTGTAGTATGTTTACTGATATTAGACATTTTATATCGATAAAGAGTTAAAAACATTAAAAACCCTTAAAAGGTAATTTATGTTTCAAATTTTTATTTTTCCGATTTGCGGAAAATTTTCCGCAATTTATTTTTCCGGAAAATTAACAACACTAGAAAACAAGTTGGCAAGCCAAAATATACCTCTCCTCGGAAGAATTGTCCCTAGTGGTATTAATTTCTCGAGATAACCCTAAAAGATATATCTCCGCAATTTAGAGTTATTTGTTAAAAATATTAACCCATTTCTATCCCGCCCGGTATAAAATTTTAATTATAATTAAAATAATTGAGACGAAACGACCAATTTTAATTTATTCAGAATATCATAAGTTAAGTAGTTACAACAGTAAGTTAGACGTACTATAACAATGCACAATTGAATTAAACCCTTTTACAGAACAAGTTTATCAGTTAAATATAATACGAAGCAAATTTTAATGAAAGAAATATCTATAGAGGCTTTTTGGAATTACTCGCTTACGAAATACTTGCCGCATCTTTAACGCTCATTTTATTTCAACACTCGCCCTCGATGAAGATACCGTAGATATCTGGTAGTGGACGACTCGTTCACTTCCTGTTGACGTTGTGACACATACCACATGAAAAAGACCAATGCCGTCCAATTTCCAATATCATATAATGACTCGCACACCCAAGAAATCATTGACTGCGTTAGAAATCGTAGATATCCAAATATCCACACCAAATGTATTTACAAGAAGCAAAAACCTTACCATCAACAAAGCACAGAGAGCCACTTGACTAACCACCAGCTCTTAAAGCAATTAACGTTAAATTATCTCCTTTGAATTAACAGAACTATATATAGGTCGTTAAGAAAGTGGACCACCCACAGGGTCTACCCTTTAACCCTCTAATCTCGGCTGACTGCGCTAAAACAAGATTTAACCTTTAAAAAATACCAGATTAGGCCTTCATAAATTCATTAATAAAAAAAGACTTTATTACCTATTATGCTTACGATGCCGGTCTTAATTTCAGTGAATCTAAGCAGCTATCGGTGGTTCTGTGGTAGAGCGCTCGACTGCCAAGCCGAATGGTCTGGGTTCGAAACCTGGGTGGCGCATTTGTTTTAAATCAATAGAGAAACGCTAAATTAGAATTTCTTCGATGCAATAATTTCAATTTCAATTCTATTTCAATTAAACCAAAATTTCGTACTCTATTAAATACGCTTCCGATAAAGCTGAAGGTCTAATTTTCAATAAGGCGTAACAAGTGTCGGTGGTTCTGTGGTATCAATCAGGAGGTCTCGGGTTCAAATCCCGCCCGATGCGATCGCAAATTGATACTAAGACGAATACCGTGTACAACTGGTGGAAACCCTGCCATTGGACGTTGAGAGGTAGCATTACACTCAGCACTCGGTCCGTCCCAAAGTCATTAAGAAGAAGTTGGAGAGAAAACGCCCATATAAACACAACAGACTCAACATGCACAACCATCAGAACACAAACACAACAAATTCAACACTCACAACCTACGCATAAACATTACAAAAACGTAATACACCAAACCGTCACGACGGTGAGCGAAAAAACACCATCCAAACCAAACCGCAAATGCATACACGGTGGTTTTGCCAACCCTTTGAGAAACTGCGTACGCAGTGATTACACTTTGCACCGAAAATGCGAACGCGTTCGCAGGCCTGACAGACAGACAGACCCACCCACAGACCCACAGACAGACCCACCCACAGACCCACCCACAGACCCACAGACAGACACGGTCGTTGTATAACCCCTCCTAGGGGACTTTGTCCCCTCGGAGAGGTAAAAAGGAGAGGAACACCAGAAATTCTGTCAAACTGTATCTCACTGGGAATGTCAAGTAAGTAACTATATCTGACATTGTGAGTGGTTTTTCTTTTTATATTTTTTATGACACCATTAATTTTTCATGATATTAATAATACACAAAGTATTAGGTAATCTAAGTTTAATAATCCATTATTAATAATATCGGTAAAACCATATGCAACAATCAATTATAAGTATGGCCTGAAGGCATTTTCTTTAATGAAACCTTGTTCACGAGTTATGATTTCCAACTCTGTGGCGTCATATCCGCTTTAGGGATGGCCAATGGGAATTAGCGCCCAGAGAATATCCTCTATGTTATTCCCCTTTGTAAAGCAGTTTTGTAAACTGAAAGAATAATCCAATTAGTAAAGCTGTATTTAATTATTCACAAAGTGCCCAAACTGGCGCTTTCGCTGTTCAAGCAACACTTTCGCAATCTTTTACGTTCCTTTTTCAATTTAACAATCAAGTAGCTACCATGAGTCTGCTAGATGCTTACAATTACTATTTTCACCGGGTTTGCAACCTCATCACAATCTACGCTCGATAATTTGTTTTCCATCACCAAAAGTTTTTCGGTCACAGCCTTTTTTATATATTAGTAGGTCAAAATGATTTGAATTAGCTGTTCAACTGAAACGTTTCTCTAAGTAAGTTTAATAGCATTATGGACAGGGGGGCAAATAAGGATTTTTTTGAAAGTGGACAGGTGACCAGTGACCCACCTGGCCTAGAATAAATCAAGGAGGATAGGAAGGGAGGTGAAGTAGGAGGGATGAACGCGCCAGCATCCTCGTAAGAAGTTTAGCGTGAACTCGGCGGGAAAATTTCGGAAAAATGGCGGCAACACGTAGCGTAGCTTCCGCAATGTTGCCGCCATTTTCCCGAAATTTTCCAGCTAAACTTTTTACAAGGATGCTGGCGCGTTAATCCCTCCTACTTCGCCTCCCTAATTCCTATCCTCCTTGAATAAATAAACTGGACCACGTCCAGTGCACGTCGTCTGCTACATTAGTATAGCGTTTTTTAACTCTTAACCGTTTTTAATAGTTTGAATTCTAGGACCGTGCGAGTACTCGAACATCATCGATTACTCAGCATTTTTTTAATTCGAGTACTCGAACTGGACCTCGGATAAGTAATTGGAAAATACTCGTCGATTATCGAGTAAAAATAATTGCATCATCGGGTACCCGATAACTCGATTAAGCTGCTGTAAGTTCAAAGGTGGTTTTTACAACTTTTTGGGGTGAAAATAATAAACGGTACCTACAAGACGTAGAAAAAACAAATACTTTGAATGGCCTTGGGGATGGATCACGGTTTTTAATACGTACTGCCGGTTTTTCTTCAATCAATATTATTAAGTTTTAGTTTCGGATGTCGGCTGGCGTTAGAACTTAGGAGTCTTAACTTCCTAAGCAATATACGGACAGACGGTACATTAATAATTTAAAAAAAATGTATATTGTTATTTTACTATTAATTACTTTAATTAGTCTAGTAGGCTAGTATACTAGTCTTTTATATCCCACTTCAATATTACTCGACTCGAATACTCGATCGGAAAAAATTTCGTACTAGATACCCGACTCGATTGCTTAAAACCACTACTCGCACAGCCCTAGTGAATTCGAATTGGAATGTACTAAAATTCCGCAGCCGCCGTTACACAGACCTTCAAATCCAAAGACTAATAATATAACATTTCGACCTACCAATTTCAAAATATTTACCTCGAATTAAGTGGTCCAGTGGACCACTAACCCCCCTCCGATTTAATTAATAAACTGGTCCGGGCAATTTTTAAACTGATCATCTGCCCACTGCCACCGCCTTATTTCCCCTGCTGATTATGGAACCGATTTGTGTGGTCGTGGGATTTCAAGAGTTTGTTTTTATAAACTTCCAAATGAATGTAATAACTTAAGTCGGTAACGTCTGCTATCAAATACAAATATTTTTACATAGTTTGAGCACTATGGGATAATTGTTTTTCTCCGATGCGTTTCATGAATGGTAATTATTAATTAATTTTTAAATATAAAAGTTTATAAGAATTATTTTTGTTTTTAACTTTTCTACAGTTATTTATTTCAATTCCTTGGTGCTAGTCAGACTTAGTTGCTTGTTAGGCCTATGCCATCGTTTCAGTCTAGGGCTAGCTATAGGTAAGCTCGATGTTGGAAAATTTGCTGGAAATTATTAGCCGATAGCCGGTGGGAAAATTCGGAGTAAAAATATTTTTCTGTAACGGAAATTTGTCACCAAGTTAGAAGAGATATTGGGAATATCTTAAACACATTGCCCCTTCTCTGGAGCTTAGGCTGATTAATTTGAAAATTTCTGTTACATCTTTAAAGAAGTAAAAGCAAATAAAGTGACTGAGATAAATATTACTAAACATATTTTTATTGTAAAAATTATAGATAAGTTGTTTTAGAAGATGTTGTTTTATTTTATAGAGTATACAGGGTGTTTATTTTTGCTCGAAAAAGTAACTTTTTAAAAAAAATATGTTTTCTAGAAAGTTGAAATTTGTACTGTACATTATACGTGCCGGGGGACACTTTCTACCAAAATTGCATCTAAATCGAAAAATATTTTCACGTTTTTTGAAAATTTAAATTTTAACCGCTAGGTGCTATAAGAAAATTGTCAGAGAGAAAATTGAAGAGCGTCACCGAAAACGTACAAATAGCATTGGCGCGAAAAAATAGACGTATTTTTCACTGAAAAAATACGACTAAAAAGTGACAAGTTGGGCAAGCTAAAATAACTTTTTTTTTATTTCCATTGGGACAGTAGTAACTTTAAGAAAATCAGAAATGTGTTAATCTGGTGCTTAATGCAATAAACACCGCTGAAAAATCGAGGTATTACACGATTTAATTTCGTAGGATGAAAAATGCGAATTTTTTGAAAAAAAACGAGACATTTTATTTATCTACTTACAAACAAAATTTATAAGTACGTTTCGAAAATTCCACCTTCGGCAGCGATGCAGGCGTGGGCGCGAACAATCATATTGTCGAAGGCGGTTTGAATATTTTGCGGGGTTACTTCCCGGCAAGCTTTTACAATTCGTTGACGCAGCTCTTCAAGGTTCTCAACCGGAGTGGCGTACACCTTGTCCTTGACGAAGCCCCAAAGAAAGAAATCCAACGGAGTCAGATCGGGCGACCTTTCTGGCAAGTGTACGGGACCGTTTCTCCCTATCCATCGTTGTGGAAATTTGTTGTTTAGGTAATCTCTCACGGCTCTGTGGTAATGAGGCTGAAACCACAGTCTTGCTCGTTGCGCAAACGGCAGTTCATCAAGTTGTTGTTCTAGCTCATTTCTCAAGAAATCAAAAGAACTCTGGCCTTTTAGATTTTGCGGTAAGAATACTGGACCAATTAACCGGTTTCCAACAAGATCAATCCAAACATTAAAGCAACCAAATTGATATTGGTGACGGTGTTCATATCCCCAGTGTGGATTTGTGTCTTCCCTAACATGATTATTTTGGTGATTGTAAGGGCCGTCTCTTGCAAACGAGGATTCATCCGCGAATAGCATGTTGCGGAGGAATTGTGGGTCGTCGTGCACGGAATTTAGCAGCCAGTTGCTAAAAACCAGCCGTAAACCCTGGTGAAGCGTTGCTCTGTAAGGATGGTACTTATGCCTATGTAAAATTTCGCAAATGCTAGTTTTACTGCAAGCCAAATTGCATTAAACACCAGATTAACAAATTTCTGACTTTGATAAAGTTACACCACTCTCCGAATGGAATTCAAAACAAGTGGGTCACGTGACCCAAATAATAGTCTTACACGAGCTTACTGTATCGAGTTTGTGAGTTAAACTAGGCCAAAAATAAATAAGCACGACGATTTATTTGAGTGTACATATATTTATTAAACTACTATTCCCCAGCGCCAGTCTAAACGTAGTAACGATTTCCGCGTCCTCTCCCGAGCCATTTCGCGGTACAGCTCTACCCCAGCGCCAGTCTAGACGTAGTGACGATTCCCGCGTCCTCTCTTGTGTGTCACGTGACTCTCCCGTGTCTCTTTCTCTAAGAGTTGTAGGAAGATTCTTCCAGCTTGTGATTGTTACTTCTAGAGGCTGATTTCCTCGCGTGGCTGTTATTCGCAATCGCGTGCGAGGATTCTTCTAAGTTTAGTATGATTTCTACCGTGCCGTGTCATGCCTACGGCGGCGGCGGCGGCCGCGGACGCCAGACAACGGAGCGAGACCAGGAGTCTTACTAAGAGCCTATACGGCTCGTGTAAGACTAAAAAGGTATTTTAGCTTGCCCAACTTGTCTCTTTTTCAAGTCGTATTTTGTCAGTAAAAAAGACGTCTATTTTTTTCGCGCCAACTCTATTTGTACGTTTTCGGTGACGCTCTACAATTTTATCATTGACAAGTTTCTTATAGCACCTAGCGGTTAAAATTTAAATTTTCGAAAAACGTGAAAATATATTTGATTTTACCCAATGGGGGCTTCGGCCCCGCCGCCCCCATAGGATCGGCGCCACTGTCAGCTAGTTGTGTGTTTCGAGGCACTCCACCCCAGTACGCCACCCAACCCCTTTTACCCATGCGATAATTTCCGTGGCACCCTTTTCCCCATAGTCGAACCACCCCAGTAAGGCCCTTCCTCCCCTTTTTCCCCATGTGATAATTACCGTGGTACCCACCTCCCCCTTTTCCCCATGTGATAATTACCGGGGTACCCCAGTTAGGCCCTTCCTCCCCCTTTTTCCCATGTGATAATTACCGTGGTACCCACCTTCCCCTTTTTCCCATGTGATAATTACCGTGGTACCCACCTTCCCCTTTTGCCCATGTGATAATTACCGTGGTACCCACCTCCCCCTTTTTCCCATGTGATAATTACCGTGGTACCCACCTCCCCATTTTTCCCATGTGATAATTACCGTGGTACCCTCTCCCCCTTTTCTCCATGCGAGAATTTCTGTAGTACTCTTTTCCTCGCAAAAATAACTCAAACTCGCAATCGTACCAAACCCCTCCTGTACCCCTTTAAACCCCCGGTATCCAATGACTGATGCATAAAGGCCACGGGACTAACGTACGCCGAGAGAAACACGGGCTGCGTTCAACAACTATCAACGGAGAAAAACTAAAAGTTGTTGTAACGAACAAAATATCGTCTGCTAATCCTCCTTTAACTTTGTCGAATGACGTCACTATACCGATAAGCAACGGAAAAACCATCTCGCTCAGCCGATGTTTCCGCTGAGTCTCCGAGGATCAACGTGACGTCAAAACCGGAAGTCAAAAAACCCGTCCAGCAAAAATCGCTGACCGTTGAGCTCAGCGCTGAGCTTTATTAGAGTTGTTGAACGCAGCCACGGAACTTTCAAATCGGAACGACCCCGAAACCCCCGGCTCCTACCTCCCCGTTCCCGAAACTACCCCATACGATCCCCCCCTTTCCCTAAACTACCCCATTCGATCCCCCCCTCCCCTCCGATATTCGCGGCGGAAACAGAGATAAAATTTCGGGTGTATTGCGTGTTGGGACAAACACGGCCCAACTCTCAGGGGCGACAGATTTTGAGAAAATAGATAGTCGAACCACCTCAGTAACGAAGCCAAAGGCAGTCTCGGTTTCCCTCTGTTCCGCGGGTCGCTTTTTCCTCGCCGCCCCGCCTTTGGCTTCGTGACAGACTAAGCAAACATTCCTGAAAGCTCGGACGACGACGACGACCAACGTACCAAGCGCTCCTTATAATATAGATACTAGACCCCGACGCCGCGAAATTTTTGCCGGTGGCGGCGAGCCGGTCAATTTTAGTCGGCGGCGGCGGCGCGAACGGCGTGCGCCGATTTTTTAGTCGGCGGCGGCGTTGACTTAAAATACATCGGCGGCGGCGGCGTGAGCCGGCGTTTCTTAATACAAAAAAAAAGTTATACTAGAAAGTAGAATTTAATAGTTGTTTAACGCAATTAATATTTTAAACCATGGTAAATAAAAATTTTAACTTATACGATTAGAAAGTAGAAATCAACCTACCTGTGGTCCTGCTCCTGGTTTAATTTATTCCGAGTACAGGCTTATTTTATATACGCTAGTTTGGAATAATATTAACAGCATATATGTAACATAATTACTTATAAGTATGCCACTGTACCTTTATTCCAATCAAAAATCTTCACTAACGGTTTGTTTCACCACGAACCAGTAAAAAGGTGGACTACGTTAGTTTTTAACCTTTTTAATCATCCTAGTAATTTTGGGAGTCACACTATTGGCTACTGACATATGTATTTAAGCCAATGGAAAACCTCTAACTTGAGAAGGAATTTTTTGTATCCGAATTTTAGTCAGCCCAATGTAGCTTTATTGAAATTTATAAACTCTCTCGGTTTGTGCGGATGAAGTTAAATAATGAGTAGTTAAGAAAAATAAAAGGTTGGGGAAAATGACCAATACGGTTCAGAGATCGCTTTCCGAAAATGGAACAAGTCGATGTCGAAGTGGGATGGATATTCCACCAGCGTTATTAAAACCAATACCAAGCCTATAAAAGTTAGGTCTAGGCTCAAAAGAACCTGCAAAGACCCCAAACTTGTAGATGCCCCAGAAAAGCTCAACCTGAATTTTTACAATTTTTTTCCAGTAAACCTGCTTCTTTTATTGGACCTTGAATTATTAATCCAAGATTTGACAATTCAAATTTATTTTAGAACCTGAGTTTCCGAAAACTTCATTAATTTGCATATTAACTGACAGTATATTGTAATTCATTTTAGCTCTTAAGCCTTGGCTGTTCAAACCTGTTTGTCAAGATTCAAGATTTCTTTATTGACCTGTAGAAAAGTAAAATTACAACCCTTTTGCAACAGGGCGGCTCACCAAACCTGAGGAAGCGCGGTCTATTTGGCATATATCATATATTGTGTCACATATCATATCACATATTATCACAAATATTATATAATATATCATAAAAAAACTTTGATATTTCAAAATGAGTGAAAAAAAATTAAAGCAGATAAGGATATGGCATATAAAATAATGGCCGTCGGTTTATCAAACGTAGAGCTGATTGTGCGACGGCATAATCGGCATTTGAGATTCGATGACGTCAAATATGACATCAAATATGACGTCAAATATTACGTTGGATAAGGATGACGCAATATCTGTGAAACAAACCGTTAGTGAAGATATAGAGCTAGTGGCATACTTATGAGTAATTATGTTACATATGTTAACAGCATATAATAATTCCGTCTTCATAACGTTGCAATTGTCCAAAGTAATTCTAAGCTTCGCTACTGCTGAAAACCCCAAAAACCGCGTGGTAGCATTTTCGATAGAATTAATCGGCGTCGCGCTGGAAAATAATCGGCGGCGGCTGCGGCGCGCCGCCTAAAATTTCAAATCGGCGGCGGCGTTGAAAAAAAAGCGGCGTTGGCGGCGCGCCGGCGCGTAACTCGGCGGCGTCGGGGTCTAAAAGATACCAAAGCGGTGAGAGAAATAGGCCTGGCCATAGATAAGCAAGATTATAGAGCGATTTTATAGATAAGCAGAATTATAGATAAGGTCCTTTATCCATAATACCATTTTTTATAGATACCAAAATTATGGAGCGATTTTTATAGAGCCACTGTACTTAACCTCGCCTTTTTTCCTTGCCTCCGGCGTTTTTACAGAGCCTCGTTCACCACCCGTCCTTTTATGGATACTTACAATGGGTCCCCCTCTTTTTTTCCGACAATAGCAAGCCAAGAATGCCACTCGCTCTTTTTTTTGTAGGAATAAGTCGACGCGCCAGAGCCTCGTTCACCACCCGTCCTTTTATGGATACTTACAATGACCGTTAAAGCCGCTGACTTCTACGCGCCAGGGGTCCCCCTTTTTTTCCGACAATAGCAAGCCAAGAATGTTGCTCTTTTTTGTAGGAATAAGTCGACGCGCATTCAATTGCCTAATATTAGTTGAATAACAAGACATATATTTTTTTCATTTTTTAATTTTGATAATACACCAGGCTAGGTAACTGAGTAAAACACAAGAAGAACAAATTATACGCTTGAAGAGCAGATGTCAGGTTACGCCTCTCAATTAGATTAGTATAATCGCTTATAATATTGAACGGACTCGAATAACAACCAAATTTACGCATTACGTCCTGAAATATATCAGAATCTCCTTGGCCGAAATGGATCTCTTCAAAATCTTCGCTGTCAGGGTAGCCGGCAACGCGTTGAACGTGAAGTTTGAGAACTTCGAACATCGCTTCAATACAGGGCCTCTCCTTCTCAATTTCAGTCAAATGTTTGTCGACGGCGTGGATACATAAATTTAAAGCTAGGATACCCGCTTCCCCAAGTTGGAATTCCTCTTTTTTCCCGAAACTTTTATAAGCCAAAAGAGTAACGTTTCCTTTACTAGCTAAAAGTTCAAAAGTACGACCCCCAATTTTGGCAAGCTCGAGACTAAATTTATTTTTCTCAACTTCTCTAGTATGTGATTCAATGAGATACCAATTTTGATACATCTTATTAAAAGCTACAGGCGGGAGGCATATCGAGGATTGGAAAGTAACGTCGTTGAAAAAGAATATTTCCAGGTCCTCACCTTTTAAGCCAATTGATAGACACGAATTTTTTCCTAAACGCCAGCGAAAATTGATTTTCCGCTGAAAGTTAGCATCTTGTTTCCTGCTACCCAAATCGTAAGACATCTTAACGCTTCGAAACCCGAATACGAAATGACGCAAACCCGGGAGCTCCCCCCGGTATTAATATCTCTCGGATGACTCATGCACCCCGGGGAAAAAATATATCGCGCCCGGGCAAGATTTTTTATTAAGTAAATTCCGAAATATACTGCTGAAATTTCAAAAAAAGAAGAAGTACTAAAGGGGTTTCTAACTATATTAGGGGGCTTCTTTTTTACCCTTCCATCACTGATTGTTTCAAAAAAATTATAGGTGGAATAAGAACGAGTATTTGATTTTTTAAAAAAATTTACCTGGAAAAAAGAAATAGGTTTTAATAAAATTTCCGGAGCACCGATTAAAAAAGTAAGACATACTCAAGACATTAATCGGCCCCATCGACCAGCGCCGCGGCTTGAATGGCCCGGACCGCGTCGAGGACCACGTCCGGTAACTCCGCGGTAGGCTAAAGAAATATTATTTTCATTATTAATATTAATATTTTAGATTAGTTAAATTTCTTCTTACGCAACGACGATATTGGAAGATGCCCCGCCCACCGGGGAGTTGACAGCCGCTAACGATAAAAATATATTTAAAAAATAACCGATATTTTATAGGATAATAACTTACGGGTCGGGTATGACGGGGCGGCCACTCCCGTACCCGTACCCCGGCACGGGGAGGGCAGGCCCGTTCACCGGGACAGGACGACCATGCCCGTACCCCGGAATTCGCGGGGGTGGTCCTCGACTAATGAAAATCATATTTTTTAAGAAATGTAAAAAAATTAGACCAAATGCGACTCACGCTTCTCCGATGGGGCCATTAGCTAGCCTACGCGCCAGCATCCGTTGCAATATCTGGAGGCGTCCTCGACCTCCAGCGGGGCTATGATATTTACATATTTTTTAAAGAAATGTAAAAGAAATTTGACCAATTTCAACTTACACTGCCGCCGGAATGGGGGGAGGGGGGACGTTATTTTCCGCGACTTCGGGACTAACGAAAATCATTTTTTAAGAAATGTAAAATAAAAAATAGGCCAAATTTTAGCTTACATTGACTCTTGCTGCGCTTCGTCGGAAGACATTTTTGGAAATGAAGCCAGAGAATTCTAGCACTAGCGGTCAAAAAAAGATGACAATGAGCAAGTCGAGAGAAGGGGGGTGTCCGCAGGGGTTGAATCACCCACACCTGCAAGTAGAAACTGCCGCGGGCCAAACGGCGAGGGGACAATACCCGACTTTTTTTCCATAGAAAGGAGTAAAATGGTGGAAATAGATGTCAAAAAATAAGCTTACTAGGATTTATTTAAAAAGACGCTTTTTTCGAAAAAACATTTTTTATTGAAAAAACAATTTACAAGAAAATATAAAGAAAATATAAAGTTTTTTAAATCCAAGGAGGCGAAACAGGCGGTGAATTGAGGAGGTCAGAGCTGTAAAAAAAAACATTTAGTTTTTTAAAAAAATATACTTTTTCTAAAAAAACGAACTTACGAAGGTATAATTGGAGGAGAAGGAACGGCGACTTCGGGGTCGATAAGAAAATTAGGGATGGGCGGCGGCGCGATTAAACTGATTTCGAAAAAAATGTTAGAAGCCTTAATTTATATCTGAAAATTAAAAAATCAAATACCCCAAGTCCACGGCGAACGCCGTCTCGGCGAAATCGCCCGCTACCACCGAGGTGACATGGGCAATCGCGGCGTTCTGGGCCGCCCAGGCAAGATCGACCACCACCTGGAAGTCCAGAGCGGTGGCTTGAAGGGAAGGCGGATCATGGTGATCAACCGAAAAAAGCCTAAGAGAGTCGCCCATGTTACGTGTCGCATTAAATGCACCGCGTAACACGGCGGCCAAAGAGATTAAAGACGCCACATAACGGTGGTCGCCCGGAATAACGGCGGGGAGAGCAAGGAGTGCCGGTGGTGAAAGAGCCAGCGGGGGCGATGAGGGAGATGATGAAAGCGGGCTTTAGAAAAACAAAATGATTTAGGATATTTTTTTTAAAAAGGGGTTAAAGATTTTTTAAAAAACCTACTCGGGAGAAATTATCACCACATCAGGTGACGAAGGAAGGAGAATGTTATCGTTCCATTGAGAAAAGCCAGGAACGGGGCTTGCAGGTGAATAACTAGGTAAAAAAATATAAATTACAATAACGAAAATATATATAAAATATCGAAAAACTCACGAAATAGAGGTAAGAGCCTCCAACTCTTCCCTAGAGGAGGAATCTGAGGATGATGAAGAGAGTGTACGACTAGATAAAATTTAAAAAGTTAGAATTAAAATAACCAAGTGAAATAAAATTTGAAAAAACTTACCAGCGTTTTCGGGAATTCCCGGAGGCCATATTTTTTTTACTGGACTTGTTCTGACTATCGGTAAATTCGCGAGGCTAGATATACCGGTCATTTTAAGGGGCGGGGTCGAAACCCGGATGACCTCTGGGGGTAACCATCTAAGGAGTTTCATTGGACCCACGCTTAATTTACCGCTAGAGATTGTCACGAAATCTAGACAGTTTTCCTCACCAAATAAAATCGCCTCCGAGTTATTGAATACAACCGGAGAGTTTACGACTTAAGGTTAACTTTCAATAAAAGGAGGAATTTTTATAGCGAACGGGGAAAAATACAAAAGACAGGAATGTTATTTTTTTTACAATGTCACGATTATTATTTCTAAAGCGAGATTTTACGAAAGCTGTCGATGAATCTAGGGTCGTAATACGAGCGGTTCAAATTCTGAGTAATGACCTTGTTTTTCAAAAAACCGTGGGAAATATTTTACCCGAATAATATTACGACTTGGATAGACAGGATTCATTTTTCCACCCCCCTTCATGTCTGGAATACCATCCCCCGATGGGAAGGGGGGGTCTTAAAAGCGAGACCATAAATAGACCCGGGACCCGATTAAAAAGTCCCATTCGAAATTTTTTAACCGAAAAATATGGAACTAGATTTCCTTAACGCACTCCGCGATTTTAAATCGGATACACGCCCGGTAAGCCTTGATTTCTTATACCGGTTCTTCTACTATTTGACTTCGTTAACCCTTTGCCCTCACGAATTACCGCGTGAATTACCTAAATGTTTGAAAGATTTGGAATTGGTACGCGTTTTTATTGAACTTATTGACTACCTTAAACTTATACCTCTAGCCCCGCGAAATTGTAATAATTTAAGAGAATTGGAATCGCTAATCGATAATGTCCCATCCGAGATTAAAACCCCGACCTTCTTAGCTGAATGCGAGAAACAACGCGATGTATTAAACGAATTCGAGGAATATGTCGACTTCGATTATAATTGGTCTAGCCAACCAAACGATCCAACGGTCACTCAACCACGTGAATTACCGGTTAACCCCGCCCCCGTTGATGACATTTCGTTAGACGCCGATTTCCCGTTCTCAAATAATTTATGGATGTCCCCGGTTGAAAAGATATCAGATAACGAGAGCTCTTCCGCTTCGAGTGACGAGATAAAATTCATAAAATGTTTTAACCCTTCGGAAAAATCACCCGGATTAAATACCTCCGAAAAAGAGATGACGAATTCCGAAACATTTACGGACGATTTTTCACTCCCAGCGGAATATTCACAATTTGAAAAAACTTTACTAATCAGGTCGAGTCCCGCGACGCCCCCTCTAGAAATTACTCGACTTTCCCCGGAAAAAAGCCCAGAATGGGGGCACTCCAGCCTATTCTCGCAATTTTCGCAGCTTGAAAAAGCAATACTAATTAACGGCAAAGCCGAAACCAGCGGACATTCGGTAGACCTCGAAAATATTATCCCTAGCGCACCCGATAAATGTCCTTCAAGGCGGGACCTTAAACCCGCAAAGACTTCTCTACTAGAAGATATTATTAGAGAAACAATCGGGGCTGAACTTGAAGGAACGAATATTTTTAAAAACAATGATGAAACGGGGGCCCCGGAAAACAATTTAGACTCGCTTAATGACGACTTATTTTTACCGTCTGAAGAAGAAAATTGGTTAGCGGAATTCCCTTTAAACGAGACGTCAAAACTCCCAGCTGACAGCCCCGCGACACGTGGCCTAGCTATATCGAGCGTTTCCCCGGAAGCCTCCGCGCGCGAGGAGGAGAGGCGAGAGTCACTCCTTGCCTCGCCAAATATAGGAGCGCTATCGCCATCTGGCGTCGACGGCGCTAACTATTTTAATAAGGAGGAAAATAAAATTTTAAATCCGGAAGTAGATACTTTTCTCGACTTGAAAAATATTTCGCCGGAATTTCACGAGGGTTCAAGCGTTAATAACCTAATTCCTTCTAGAAAAAGGCGATCTTTTTCACAACTTCTAACCCATAATAACTCGGTTCCTGAAGCGGATTTAGGCTTAGATTCGTGCCGACCCGGGACTTTCCCTCAAACTAACGCGGTATTTCTTAGAGAGACTGTTTCTAGCGGCGATTCGCATACCCACGCCGTTACTCGTAAAATTAGATGTCTGAATCCGGAAGTAGAAACCCCACCCCTCGATTTGAATATTACGCCCGAATTTCACGAGGGGCCAATCGTTAATAACCTAGTTCATTCTAGAAAAAGGAGATCTTCCTCGCAGCTTCTACCACTTAATTTAACGGTTCCAGGGGAAGTTTCACCGGGAGCCGGGGCTTCCACTAACGCGATATTGATTAGAGACGCTTTTTCTCGCGGCGATTCTCCATGCCCGGTGTTTTCGTCTTCACCGCGTAAGATCCCGGATCCTTTTCTAGATCAAGCGGGGCCATCACATAAAATCTTGAAGTGGGATAGCGAAAGTTCGATTTCATCATTTAACTGGTATTCGAACGAAGATATTCCGCCTCTTTTATCGCCTCTCCCCGCGGACGATGATGATGACGTTCCACCGCCTCAAGCATTTCAACTCGATGAACTAGAGATCGACCAACCACTCCCGATTCAAGCTGGAGGTAATCAACCGGATATCGCTCAGCCTCTTCAAGCACCCCAACCTGAAGACCTTCCTGCTCTTCAAGAAGAGGATCATCTACAGCCCCCGCCACTTCCGCTTCAAGTCATCGAGGCTCCGCCCGTTCAACAAGATGGCCAGGGTCTTCAGCTGGAACTACCCGCGAATTTTGAAATTATTCAAGATGGAACGAAAGAATACCCGCTATTCAATCTCGTTGGAAGATACGTTGAAGTGCGCTTCACCGCGGATGTAGAGCTCGGGATTACGCAGTTCGTGACCTTTATTTTCGATCAACTTCTCGATGACGACCAAGTTCAAATTTCATGTACCTCGGAAGTTTTCCCGGCGCGGGTGCTCGAAATTTCTTTCCGCCAGAAATCGCAACTCCAGCCCGGTGATGTTTTCGATTTACTCGAAGGCGAGATCTATCTGGATGAGCGGGATGATTTCTGGAACTCGCCAATTTTATTCACGTTAAACGTGGTAAGATTACCTCACGGAGGATCTCTGAGGCGACGCGGACTTAAAAAGCATATCGATTACATACGCGATAAAAGAAGTTTTATCTCAGTCCAAAACAAAGACTCATTGTGTCTCCCGCGAGCATTAATTATTGCTATCGCGTATTTAAAGAAGACGCGAAACCCCGGAAATAAAGAATATTTCCAGGAGTATAAGGCTTTGTACAAGGCCTCTTCGCGAAAACAAAGGGAAAAAGCCGAAGAGTTACGCGTCGAGGCGGGCGTTTCGAAACGCGAATGCGGGGCTTTCACGAGTTTAGTGCATTTCCAATTTATTCTCTCTGATTATCAAATAATCGTTTTTGAGGTTTATAACGACAGACCTAGGGTTTTATTCCAAGGGGAAGGGGGGAACTCCGAAAATAAACTTTATTTAATTTATAATCAGAAACATTATGACGTAATCGCGAAATTGACGTCGTTCTTCGCCACTAATTATGCATGCTCCGTCTGCTTGGTCGGATACGATAAATTGGAACGGCACAAATGCGCGATTTTCTGCAAATCCTGTTTCAGACATCAGAAATGTTCCGGCGAGCTAGTCAAATGCGCCGATTGTTTTCGCTCCTTCCAGGGACTGGAATGCTTCCAAAGCCACCGCGAATCGGTTCCCTCCCTCTGTAGTCAGGTTAAAGTGTGCAAAGACTGTTACAAATACGTGGACTATCGCTCTAGGGAAACTATCCATTCTTGTTCGGAAGTTTTCTGTCGTATTTGTAAAAAGCACGCGCCGCATCCTCACCTTTGCTTCGTCCAACGAATTAAAGACCACCCCGAGCCTGACATGACCAAACGACGATTAGCACTAGGGGGCGTCCCTTCGTATTTGTTTGTGTTTTATGACATCGAGTCGATTCAGAATAAACAACACGTAAATAAAAAGGGGGCGTTCGAGCATGAGCCGTTTCTTCTAATATCCCAAATTGTATGCCCCGCGTGCATCGACGAGCGAGACTCCAACTTCGATTGCGAGGTGTGCATCCGCTTTAGCTCGCGACAAAAAATATTTTACGGGGGAAATGTTGTGGTAAAGTTCGTGGATTATATCAGAACTTTAGCGGATATTAAAAAAATTTACTTATTCGCTCACGCCGCGAAATGTTATGATCTCCAATTCGTTTTCAAAGCCGTTCTTTCAATCGACGAGACCTTTGTGCCCTTCGTGATAGTAAACGGGACTAAAATTCTCTTCTTTAACTGTTTTAATTTCAATTTTCTCGATTCCTATTCGTTCATCCCCATGGGACTCGCCGCGTTTAGGAAGACGTTTGGACTAGGGCCTTCCATGGATAAGGGTAGATTCCCTCACCTTTTGTTTAATTTTGTCGAAAATAATTTCGATCCCGCTGACCCCGTAACCACTAATTATTCGACCGAGAAGGGGGATAAATTTCCGCCCCTCGAAGCGTACGGGGCTAACTATCTAGGGGTAAAGGAAAGAGCGGCCCTTCTTAAATGGCACGGGGAGCAAATAGCCGCGGGCGGTCACTTTGACTTTCTAAAAGACGCGATTTCGTATTGCACGGCGGATGTCAATATACTCCGACTGGGATGCGCAACGTTTAGACGTGAATTCATGGAAATCTGCGACACTGACCCTTTCCGCGCTGCCATCACACTCCCTGGCGCCTGCAATTACGTCTTTAGGAAACGCTTTCTCATTCCTGACACGATAGGGATACTCCCCCCCGGAGGTATGAGAAATAGGGACCGACAATCAACCGCGGCTTTTGAATGGCTCGCCTGGGAAGAAAAACGCAGGGGAATAAGAATAGTGTCAGCTATGCGGGGGCGGGAGGCTATGGTAGGTAAATTTAAAGTGGACGGTCTTGACGGAAATGACGTTTACATGTTCCAGGGCTGCTATTTTCATGGGTGCGTTCGCTGTCAAGTAGTGGGAAGAGACAGACCTCTATGGTCAGATCCCTCACAAACGTTCAACCTCAGGTACCAACAAACAGTCAGGGTCGTTGCTCAACTCCGGAAACTTAAGAAAAACGTTATAGAGATCTGGGAATGTGATTTTTACCAACTTCGCCGTCAAGCGAAGGATAAGGCGTTTTTCGAAAAAGTACGCGCCATGATAATTTCACCCTTGAATCCTCGAGACGCGTTTTTCGGAGGGAGAGTTAACGCGACAGTCCTTTACTACAAGGCCAAAGGCGATGAACGCGCGTTTAACGTCGACATGCTTTCACTTTACCCGACTGTCAACCTTCTAGATAGAATACCCGTCGGTCACCCTAAAGTTTTACTAGACGCTGATGATTTAGGAGATCTCGATTCGCTAGACGGGTTAATTCAGTGCCGCGTTCTCGCCCCTCCTAGACTTTTTCACCCTATCCTACCCATGCACTGTAATTCGCGACTTCTTTTCGTTTTATGTGGTACATGTGCACGTCTAAGATTTCAAGGACGGTGTCCTCATTCCGATCCCGAGCGGGCATTCGTGGGGACATTCGTTTCCGACGAACTGAAACTAGCCGTTTCCAGAGGTTACAAAGTGCTTGAAATGTACGAAGCTTGGCATTATCAAACAACGCAGTATAACAAGGAGACCCAGGAGGGAGGCTTGTTTTCGGACTACATCAAGACAATGTACAAAATGAAGGCCGAGGCTTCGGGGTTTCCAGTGGGGATCACAACCCCCGACGAAAAAAACAAATACGTCTCGGATTTCGAGGACCACGAAGGCGTTAAACTCGATCCCACGAAGATCGCGTTAAACCCCGGTAAACGTGCCGTCGCGAAGTTAATGTTAAATAGTTTTTACGGTAAGTGGGGACAACGGAATAACCTCGTAAAAACCGAGATCGTTAAGGATCGAGAACAATTCTTTAAACTATTTAATGACCCGAATATCGAAAGGAAAAGTGTCTTGGCGATAAACGATAAGACGTTGCTTGTCAAATGGGAACACCTCAAGGAAATCGATCCGGCTTTGGCCCATGTAAACGTAGTTTTAGCCTGTTATACCACCGCTTTTGCCCGAATGAGGCTCTATACTCATCTAGAGGCTCTAGGGGATAGTATACTTTACCACGACACTGATAGTTTAATATATAGATCACGCGATGGCAATAAGCTAGTGCAGGAAGGAACATTCCTTGGGAATATGACGGATCAATTATCGGAATTTGGTCCAAATTGTCATATTACCGAATTTTGCTCGGGCGGCCCGAAAAATTACGCCTTCCGCGTACTCAACCGCGATACCGGTGAAATTAAGGAGGTCGTCAAGGCTAAAGGTCTCAGGCAGAACTATTCCACTAGAAATTCCATCTCTATGGACTCGTTGAAAGGGATGCTCGGAATCGATGTAGACGCGCCCACTCTCGAGAAAGAAATCGAAATCCCGCATCATATTTGTCGGTTAAATGATCATACAGTGGTAACTGTAAAGCAAGTTAAAAAATATAGGCCAGTTGTCAATAAATTACGCGTTATCGATAATTTCGAAACATTACCGTTCGGATATAAAGAATAATATTTAAAAAAATGACTAGTTCAGAATGAAAAAACATATCCTAATATCCGGGTATAACCCGTTTATAGAATGCCTGTAAAAGGAATTATTGGTTAATTACCCTTATACGCGAAGTTTCGGTATTAACTGTTTTTATCCATCATATTCGAAAGATAAGTCGTTATGGCTTTAAAAACTATTAACCTATAATGTAACTCATATTAGACGATAAGTCCCACTTAAAATGGCAGCATCAGTATTAAGTAAATAACACCGCTAAACTCATATTTTTTATTTTTACCCGAACGGTTTGTTTCTTAAATATCGATGTAGTTTAACTTAGAGACCTCATTTAATAAAAGCATGTTACCACTGTATGGTCCTTTCTCCGCTCTTCTGAGCGGGCCGAGCGGTAGCGGGAAGTCCGTTTTGATGGCGCGAATTATAAAAAATAAAGATGAAATGATTTCCCCCCCGCCGACCAAAATATTTTGGCATTATAGCGAGTGGCAAACACTTTATGACACTTTAAAAGACTCCGTAGTGTTCCGAGAAGGAGTCCCCAATCTCGATGATTACCCTGGTGAAGAAGGCGAACACGTTCTCCTCATCGCCGACGATTTAATGAACGAGAACAATGGTCAAATCGGAGCTTTCTTCACGAAAGGCGTTCACCACCGTAATATAAGCTTCGTATTTATAACCCAGAACATTTTCCCAAAAACAAAGGATGCGCGCGAAATTTCGCTGAACGCGAATTACATGGTTTTGTTCAAGAACCCTCGTGACCAACTTCAACCCGCTATATTATTCCGTCAACTTAGAGGCGCCAATTACCGCTTCGCTATCGAGGCCTATCTCGACGCGACCAAACGCCCTCACGGCTATATTCTTATCGACAATAGGCAGGAGTGCCCCGATGACTTCCGTTTAAGAACGGATATTTTCCCCGACGAAACCGAAATGGTCTATATCCCTAAGAAAAAAAAGTAGGGAGTATAAAGTCAGCGGAGAGGAAGAAGTCCCTATCCAGTTCGAAAATGCCGGCCCTGGTTGCCGGACACAAAGATTTTCTCTCGGCCCTAGGTAGATCAAATTTTAAACAACGACGCGCTATTCTCCATCACGCTAAAAAACCCTTAATTGATGCTATTGCTGAATGCTGCGATAATACTTTGAAAGGGAATTTAAAGTTAAACCCTTGTCAGAAACGAAAACTAGCTAAACAAAAGAAATTCATTAGACAGGTAGCCTCTAAAAAAGTAGCCTGGCGTAAGAAGAAATTAATTTTAGTTCAAAAAGGTCACGGGATTCTAAGTATTCTCATCCCCACCGTTATTTCAGCCCTCAGTGGGATTTTAGGTCGTTCTTAAGGAAATAAAAAAAATGTACGCTCAAAAGTTAGCCTTAGTCCCCCTCGACTCGTTAGGAAAAAATAATAATAATAATAATAATAATAATAATAATAAAAATGTTCTCATCCCCTCTCGAGATACCCCTCAATTTTCGTTTCCACATCCGTTAGGGTCCTCCGTGGATGAATTAAATAATAGCATGACCGACGTACTCAATTCCAATCTTGACATTAGGGATAAAGTTAAATTATTCGAGCAGATGTTCCATCGATATCAAAACATTAAGGATATAGCGACGAAGCCAAAAAATAGAAAAGAAACCGGGCAGGACACGGCCTTCTTAAATCTCGTTCCGATTCAGTTTAGAGCGAGTGCGAAGGACTTAATTAGCCGATTGATTAGCTTAGGCGATAAAGTTTCGTGGTCGAGTGAAGGCGAGTTGTTTATAGATCAAACGCGCGTGCCCGGGTCAGATATCGCTACGCTCGTAAGTTACGCCGTTGGGGCTATAAATAGAAAACGAACGCCTCCCCCCACCGGTTGGAACGAGTTCGACGCCTTGTTCACGCCTACGGTATCATTCAAGAAAACCATCCCGCGAGTGAAAAAGAAGAAAAAAATTACATTTTCGGCGAAACCTAGAAAAGCATCGGTCGTTCGGACTCCGCTCCAATTTAAACCCCGGGACTTATCGAAAGGGGTTATCAATAGAGGCGCGAAAAAAAGGAAAACGGAACAACCAATATGGGAAGAGTTTCTAACCCCGAGGCAGTCTTGAAAAAAATTTATTACGATCCAAAACATCCCGCGAGTTTCGACGGATTGGAAAAACTTTATCAGGCCGTGAAAGACAGAGGTATTCCCCGGGAAACGGTAGAAAAATGGTTAACGAAGCAAGAATCGTACACGTTACATAAGACCGCCTATCGGAAATTTAAAAGGAGCAAGGTTTTCGTAACTAATATTGGCGACCAGTTTCAAATGGACTTGGCGGACATGAGAGACATTTCCGAACACAATTCCGGCTTTAATTACCTACTAGTATGTATCGATACATTCTCGCGACGCGCGTGGGCAGTCCCTTTAAAAAGTAAGAAAGCCGAAGACGTAATCGCCGCGACCGAGAAAATATTCGAGGATCTCACGCCTCTTAAAGTTCAAACCGATAAAGGGGGGGAGTTCACGGGGAAAAAATATCAGGATTTCCTTAAAAGTAAAAAAGTTAAATTCTTTACTAGCGAAAACGATACAATCAAAGCGTGTATGGTCGAGCGACTAAATCGTACGCTAAAGGCTAAAATGTATAAATATTTCACTGCTAATAACACCTATCGATACTTGGACGTCCTCCCTGATTTAATTCATAGCTACAATACCACTAAACATTCCACTATAAAAATGTCACCTCTAGACGTGAAACCGGAAAATATTCTGAAAGTATTTAAAACAATTTACAAGGAAATCCCCGTGAAAAGCCGACGTCAACCTAAACTTAAAGTCGGTGACTTTTGTCGTATCAGCAAATACAGGGGGGTCTTTGATAAAGCCTACCCCGGTACCTGGTCAAAGGAAGTCTTTAAAATCACCCGCCTCGTAAATTTAGACCCGCCCCTTTACACGATCGAAGATTTAACGGGGGAGGGAATAAAGGGACGTTACTATCAGGAAGAACTGCAATTAGTCGCTAAACCTCGACTATACAAGATCGATAAAATTCTCAAGTCTCGGAAACGCAAAAATCAGGTCGAATACTTTGTCAGTTTCGTAGGATATCCGTCGAACGCGAACTCGTGGGTCAAGAAAAAAGATGTATCTGACATTACCTTCAAACGCTAGCATGCGGGTTTACGCCGACAATACGATGGCGTCCTATACCTCAGCGTTACCGAAACCTGTCGAATTGGCGGGGTCTTGGGAGTGCGGGCTAGCTGAGATAAATTACACTAGCGCGTTCTTCAACGTCCTCGAGGGACAAAACACTATCGTTTTCATGGTTGTCGACGAAATCCCTCCTGTCGAATGTAACCCGTCTCCAATCGAAGTCAAGCAAAATGAACCGGAGACTAGCATCGAAAAAAACCTAGAGCCGCCTCAAGCCGATCAACCTAGTTTGGGAATAACACTTAAAATTACCACGCCGGGGAAAAAAAATCCGAAAGGGAAAAAAACGGAGCAGATTTTCGATGCCGCCAAAAACGGTGAAACTCTTACGGGTGAAGCTCAGATCGCCGAATGCGCGGCTCAGCCTAGAAGACCCAGAGGGACCTCCCACGTTTATAGGGTACCCATAGGGTACTATTCTTCCATCGAACATTTAATTAAGATAATAAACGAAATTATTAAAGATATGAAGACGTCTCTTCAATATAACGAGATCACTCGCCGAGTTCGAATAAGCCCCTTTCGTCATAACGTACTAGTGCAATTTCATTTTGGTCTAGCCATGACATTGGGCTTCGATCCCGGGATTCAATCTTTGGAAAGGGGTTACCGGGGCGCTAGGCCGGCCCTTATAGGCTTTCAAATCCCCCCTCAACTTTACGTTTATACTAATATCGTCGAAGATCAAATGGTGGGTGACACTCTCGTTCCTCTCGTTAGGATTGTCCCCGTAGAAGGCTCGTTCGGGGATAACGTCGGGAAAATTTATGACGTGCCTCATTACGTGCGAGTCTCCAAACGCTATTTCGACACGATCCAAGTACATATAATGAACCCTCAGGGGAAACCGGCGCCATTTGCCTTCGGGTCTCTGACGGTTAAACTACATCTACGGAAACAAGATGCCTAAGCCGGATGTCCTCGACGCGCGGGGGTCCTGTCCCTATAGAAATTATTATCTTAATCAAGCGCAAACTGGGGGGTCTAATTTCTATCAAGGAGCGGCTTATCAGAAAGGGCACGGTCTCGGAAGTCTGTTCTCGGGGCTCTTCCGCTGGGCCTCCCCTCTTTTAGTTAGAGGGGCGAAGTATATAGGAAAACAAGCGTTGGGGGTCGGCAGTAAAATTCTCAATGACGCCGTGGCGGGTGAGAATATAAAATCTTCGGCGAGGAAACGTTTCGGTGAAGCTCTAGAAGGGATAACCGGACAAAGCGGTTCGGGGCGGAAAAAGCGTAGGAGAACTAAAACGAGAAGCAAGAAGAAGAAAACAACGAGCAGGAGGAAAACTAGAAAAAGGACCGTTAAACGCAGAATCGGGGCAGTAGCTCGTCGGAAGTCCACGAAACACGTTCGTGACATTTTTTCCCTCAACTAAAAAAGAACCAAAATGTACAAAGTTGAAGCCTTGAAATCGGAATTGGACCTGTTCTCGGTCACCCCCGTGCAAACTAGCGTCGAAAGCGCGACTCCAACTTTCTATCGACCGATCTCTACGCTACGAGATGATTCCCAGATTGAATTTTGTATCCCTAAAAGCCCCGAGTATACGGATCTCGCGATGAGTCTCCTTCACGTTAAATGTAAAGTAACGCGGGAGAATGGGGCTAATTTAGACCCCGACGTTAAATTATCAACTTGTAATAACCTAATGCATAGTCTCTTCGATCAAATTGAAATCTACTTGAACGACAATTTAATCACGCCCTCGGCAAGTCGATATTCATATCGAGCCTATTTAGAATCGCTCTTGAACTATTCTGGCGAGGCTAAAACTTCTCACCTGACTTCGTGTCTCTACGCCAAAGACGCTGCCGGAAAGTTTGACGATATAATTACCAACTCGGGGAGCAAGATTCGTCAAGCAGCTATTAAGGATTCAAAGGAAATTTCCTTAGTAGGGGCAATATACGCCGACCTTTTCAACATTCCGAAATACCTTCTAAGCGGGGTGGAAATTAAAGTCCGACTTTCAAGGAGTAAAACGGCCTTTGTCCTTATGGGAGACCCCTCGTTAAACGTGGGGAATTTTAAGATCGCTATAACGGACGCTACTTTGGAAATACGGAAATGCAAGATAAGTCCTCAAATCATTCTGGCTCACGAAAACGCTCTCTTAGGCGCCACAGCGAAGTACCCTTTTACCCGAACCGAAGTGAAAAGCCACGTACTGCTCACCGGCGTTTCAAATACGAGTCTCGACAATGTGTGGCTGGGACCGCTCCCTCAACGCGTTATTATCGGCCTAGTCTCGCATACGGCTTGCGCGGGCGATTTTCATAAAAATCCTTATAACTTTCAACCATTCGGGTTAAATTTCTTATCTCTCTACGTTGATTCGGACGCGGTTCCGAGCAAACCTCTCCAGCCCAAGTTTTCCCAGAATCAATTTGCCCGTGAATATTACACCTTGTTTACGGGGACTAATATACACTTTAAAGATGATGGGAATAGTATATCGCACTCAGAATATCCGAGGGGCTATACTCTATATGCCTTTGATATCACGCCTGATCTTTCCGCGAGTGACAACTCTCATTGGAACCCCGTAAGACGGGGACAGCTACGTATCGAGTTGGGATTCGAAACCCCGCTCACTGAATCGGTTTCGGTCGTTATTTACGGGGAATTTCATAGTTTAATGCAAATAGACAAAGACCGCAACGTGGTGATTGATTATTAAAATGAACACGTTAGAAATAAACGAGATCCTCGGGCATTTACCCGGGTATCAAGGTGCCTTTGCTTCCGATAGACTCCCCGAATATATCCCTTCCTTCCCCGCCTCCCTGGTCGTTAACCTCGATCCTCACGATGGGCCCGGGACTCATTGGGTAGCTATTTACCTAGACGCTTTCAGGAGGGCCGGGTACTTTGACTCGGCGGGTCGTCCGGTGACCCTCCCCACGATAAAAAAGTTCCTGAGAAAAAATTCCTCGAAAATACTCTACAATAGACGTCGTCTACAGGCCGTGGGAAGCAAAGTTTGCGGACAATACTGCGTGCTCTATCTGGAACATCGCTATAGGGGGCGGAGTTTGACCTCCTTCGCTGATAGGTTCACGAGGAACCAATGGAGTAATGACAATCGCGTGGAGACCCTATTTAAGAAGCGGATTTAACTTACCTTGAGTCAGAGGGGGTATCAGCCAACAGAAACATCATGGAAAGACCGCTGGTAGTTGTCGATTTTGAATTCTTACTCGGCGCGAAATACGAACCGGTCGTTAAAGAAGTTGCCGTCGCGTTCGTCGGGGAGTTTCCCCTAGTTAAAAGTGTATTCGTTAAACCTCCGTACCACGGTAGCGGTCTTTCTCACCACGTAGCCCGGCAAAATCAATGGGTCTTTACCCATATCAACGGTTACCTCTGGAACCACGGCGATACCCCTTACATCGAGCTAGAACATCGGCTCAAGGCCTTAACCGAGGACTCCGAATTCGTTTACTGCAAGGGAGAGGAGAAATGTCACGTCCTCAGGAAACTCATCCCCCAAGAGGTGATCGAACTCGGGGAAATCGGTTGCCCCAAGGCCAAGGACATCAGCATCGGCCAGAACTATCGGTGTCGGTTTCATCGGCGAGGGAGCCCGACGCTTCTCTGTGCGCGGGAGAAGGCCTGCCGCTTCGCCAAGTGGTTGGAGACCCATCACCAGACGGCTCCCTCGCCGCTCTTCGAGGAAGACGAAGGATTCTTTTAAAACTTTTCTTTATAAAAAAACAATTAATTATTTTTCGAACTCTTATGTTTTTAAAAAACCATTACGTAATTTTCTCAATTCGCGCGCGTATTTTCATTTCGTATCATTTTTCTTATATTCAGTGTTATCATTTTTTGTAATATCTTCCTTTGCGTTAATAAATGTTTCGTTCGAATTTATGTTTTTATTTTTTCAACATACACGTCTAAACTCGTAAGGGGGGATGGGGGAAAGAGAAAGTCGAGGTTTTTTAGTCGTCTAGTACCGGATCATTCCCCGAGTCATTCCCGAAGTCGGAGAAGTAAGAGGTAGACGCTTTTTTTCTTAAGATGAATTTTGAGAAAAACAGAATCGCTAGTTTCAAGAGTTTTCCCTGTAAGTTTTTAAACGTGAGGGAGCTAGCGAAAGCGGGTTTTTTCTACGTCGGTCACCGGGACAGCGTAATGTGTTTCTCCTGTCAGCGTGTCGTCAAGGACTGGACGGCCGACGACGTCCCGTTACTAAGACACGAAAAAGAGTGTAACTTTTGTCCGTTCATAAGAAATGATTTTTCGGGGGATGCCCCAGCCCTGTCGATGGAGCTTGAAGGGTCAAAGCCGATGCGATACGAGATCGCGCGAATTCGTTCCTTTACTAGAGGATTTAATAATAATTATATTAAGAATAATATTAATAATAAGGAAGGTTTGCCGATTGATCCTTTAAGGGAAGCTAGGCATTTATCCAAAGCTGGTTTTTTTTTTTTTACGAATTTCAAAGATTGCGTAAAATGCTTTTCCTGTTCTGGGGAACTAATGAACTGGGATAAGGAAGATAGTCCGTTCGAGGAACATTGGGAAAATTTTCCTCATTGTAAATTTCTTATTTCGAGGGCAAGAAGTGGAAATGTAAAGCATTTAATAGCCGCTGAGGATATCGTAGAAAAGGACAACCAGCTGAATTATTCGACTTACCCCGAATCACGATTAATATACGATTCTTTAAACGAAATAGTCGAAGTCTTAGATGAAGGACGAAGTCTAGACATGCCCGGGGAATAATAGATTTATCCCGAGGAATTCGAGAGGGGCCGCGTGATAATAGACTATTTTTAGGGGGGGCCGTTCACCCCTCAGCGAGAGATGGAAAGAGGGATTTACCCTCCCGCCTCGGTTCTAAGGATCATTCGATCGGTCGCGGACGAAGGTGATAGACACCATTTTTACTCGGCTTCCGTTAAAAAAGATGCATTTTGAGAAAAATAGAATCGCTAGTTTCAGAGGGTTTCCATGTAAGTTTCTAAACGCGAGGGAGCTAGCGAAAGCTGGTTTTTTCTACACCGGGCACACTGATAACGTCATGTGCTTCTCTTGCGAGAGGGTCGTCAAGGGGTGGATGACTAATGACGTCCCGTTGCTGAAACATATCGAGCAGAATCGCTTATGTAAATTCGTAAATGACGAGAATACGGGGAATGTCCCCGTCCTAACACTGCCGATAGACGATAAAGAGCAGACGGATGAGACGGAGCTAAATCCTATGCGCCATGAGCTTGAGAGAATTCGTTCGTTTAACAAGGGATTCCCTGTTAATATCGTAGATGGTAGAGCCTTAGCTCGGGCTGGGTTTTATTATTTAAATTATAAAGATTCCGTTAAATGCTTCGCGTGTGAGGGTGAACTTATGGCTTGGGAAAAAGGCGATAGTCCTTTCGGTGAGCATAGGAAATATTTCCCCCATTGTAAATTTCTATTAGGGGAAGAATGTGGAAACGTAGCTCATTTTATAGCTGACGAGGATATTGTAGAAACTAACCAGCCACCTTATTCTTCGACTGCCGAGAAAGCCATAGTATACTGTTTTTTAAAAGAGGTGGTTGACATTTTAGAGGGTGAAAAACGGAAACGACTGGAAACCAAACATTTTTGCACAATTGGATAATAGGTTTTGGAGGCCGCGTGAATCTCTCTTTTCCCCAACTTTCTCACGGTTTGAGAAATTCCTTCATTCGGGGTCTCTCTCCCCCCTAGTTAGAGATTTTTCCCCGGGATTTTAGTTCGGTAGGAATCATTCGATCGCTAGTTTACGAAGGTGTCAGACTAAATTTTTAACTTCCTCTAAAAAAATGAATACCCTGGCGAAACGAGTCGCTAGTTTTAAAAAGTTCCCGGTGGAATATATGGACACTCTCGAACTGGCTCAGGCGGGCTTCTTCTTCGTAGGGCATAAGGATATCACTATCTGCTTCTGGTGCGACGGTCTGGTGCGGGATTGGGAGCTGGGATCTAACCCCTTACATTGCCACACCGCCTTGTTCCCCGAGTGCGAGTACGCCAAGCTCGAGTTCGCGAAGCTACAGGAGACCTACGATGCCCAACTAGGCCCTATGAGGAATGCGGACGAGCGGTTGAAGACTTTCACCAGTTTCCCGCTAGAGAAGCCGTGCCACATGGAACTCACCAACGCGGGTTTTTTCTACACAAACTTTACGGACTACGTGAAGTGTTTTTTCTGCGGTGGTGAGATCGGAGATTGGGGTGCGGAAGACGATGCCTTTCTGGAACACGGGAGACTTTTTCCCGATTGCAAATTTGCAAAAAACTATTATTGCGGGAACGTCTTTTTAAAATCATTCATGCTCAACATCGCGTAAAATTTGATCTCGTTCCCGTAACTTTCTTTTTCCTCGATGTAGAAGATCGAACTAACTATTCCTTATTAAATAATTTCCATTTTAAAAGGAGAATCTCCCTAATTAATAATATTTTACAGCCTATTTTATTAAAACATGTACAGAAAAGTGTAATAAAAAATGATTTAGTATAATATTCGTCTCGTTATTTTTTTCCAATACATTTTAGGTAAAAAAAGATAGGTAAGTGGAGGTATCCATAAAATGAGGTGAAGTTAGAGGGCTCCATAATTTTGGATCTATAAATTCGGTGAGTCTATGAAAATCGCTCCATAATTTTGGATCTATAAATTCGGTGGCTCTATAAAAATCGCTCCATAATTTTGCTTCTCTATAAAAAATGCGAGACCTTATCTATAATTCTGGTTATCTATAAAATCGCTCTATAATCTTGCTTATCTATGGCCAGGCCTATTTCTCTGCGGTGGAAGTTATAAGCTTCGTGCGTAGTTTAAATTTTGGTCAGAAGTATCGCCGCCTACCGACTGAGTCTTAATTCGTGTGTGTGAAAGCTGTCTGTACATTCAAAATTATCTCGATATAAAAGCTGAACCATGGAACTAATAAATAGCTATTTATTAGTTCCATGGCTGAACGTTTCAGTTAAATAATAATATTTGACGTCATCGAATCTCAAATGCCGATTATGCTCTACGTCTGATAAACCGACGGCCAATATTTTAGTGTTCAAACAAACCGGTTTGAACAACCAAGACTTAAGTAGAAGGAAAGTGAGGGCGAGACATCGATCCCGGGGTCGGGGTCAGGTTCGGGATCGGGGTCCGGGATTTAAGGGGTGAAATGAGGGTAAAATCGTCCAAAAGTCAATGCATTTAGGGTATTTCTCGCGACGATTTGTTTTCCCACATATCAACATATCGTGTCCAGGCCAACTTGTTCATTTATCTACGCTTATCTCGAAAAATACTTGAACGTATATCTTATCAAGTTTTATCGTACGTAATAAGTTGAAATGATGTAAAAATTGATAACCTAGGCGACGCGTGCGCAGATTACCCCGGGGGACGCGGTTAATTTGAATTTAAGAGTGTTTTGACGTCATGGAATATTCGTTGTTAAAGTAGAATGGAAATATTTTTAAACTTCATTTTAATATCATTGTAGTACGCTTGACACTTGAACCAATCTCACGAGTATTTCTTAAAACGAATATCTCGATCGCGTTTTATCGTACGAAATAAGTGGAAATTATGTAAGTTGTATGATTAATAACCTAGGCAGGAAGATAGCGCACGCGTGCGCGGATTACCTGGGAGGCGCGGTTAATTTGAATTTAAAACATGGATTCCCTCTCCGAAATAATTCATGTACCCAAAATTGGACCGCAAGTTTTTTTCTTTTAGGGGAATCTCTATGGGAGTTTAACATTACAATAAAGCTAATAGGTCCAGTTTGAGGTACTTTTGGTCCGAAATGGGGTACATAGGGTCGAAAATGGTGACTTTGGTCGTTTTAACTCCAAAAATTTATTGCTATAATTTATTTATCCCTTCCGTAGGTATAAAATAAGATAAAAACCACTTACCTATATTTTAATTACGGTAAATTAAAAATACTTAATTAGTGTACTTAGTTACGTTTAAAAGAACCTTTCGTAACAATTCCAATATGTAAATATAGGTATAAGGATTGAAAAAATACTTAAAGTGGTTTTACTGATAAACTCTAAAGGAATTTTGGAATTTTCTAGAATAGCAAAGTAAAACTAAAACGTAAACCAAGTTTAAAACGAAACTAATAACTGGGAGAAAGGTTGGCGCCCGTGCCAGCCCCGTCGGTGCCCCATTTCACATTTCAGACGTCGACGGAGGCTCGGGGCACCATCAGGGCGAGGGCGCGGACGCTGGGGGCACGGGCGCCACCCGCGTCTCAATGTCTGACTATCATCTCGCAGTTCCACACTGGGCTATTTGACCATCAAAATGACCAAATACACGTATATTTGAACATTTCCTTGACTACATGACTGAAAAATTGTTTAAAGCTCCATCTACTTGGTTACAAAATTTGTTAAATACTTGGCTTTAAGGCCATCTAAATTAAAGTTAGAAGAAGCTAGACAAAGAGAAATTGTTCTGAAAAGTAAAATTAAATATATAAAAACTAACCAATAGTATTTCGAATACCAAATAATTCGACGTATTTGTTTTTGAAATAACTAAATAGTTTGCATATTTGTCAAAAAAAAACTAAAAAAGTAATTGAAAATACTATTAATTTTACTTGCAATAGTAAAATACTAAACCAAATGTATAATTTATATTTTATTTTATTTAATAAATTTAAACTACAATACTAAACTTTTTCAAAAAAACTTTTACAAACAAAATTTAAAATACACATTTTTAAAATTTAACTACACCAGCTCCAAGTCAGCTAGCGACTTTTTTTAAGTAACTACTAACTACAATTAAAATCAAAGGATCTGCTATATTTTTCATGCTTTGAAAACAATTCATTAAAATCTCGAGTTTTTAAATATATGTAAAACACGAAGGAGCAGATCTTTTATCACAAATTTTCAAAAATTATATTTAATTTAGTTTATAATAATATAGGGAACTCAAAAATTAAAAAACGAAAAATCAAAAAAATTACTTACTTCAACCTTTCTCCCAGTTATTAGTTTCGTTTTAAACTTGGTTTACGTTTTAGTTTTACTTTGCTATTCTAGAAAATTCCAAAATTCCTTTAGAGTTTATCAGTAAAACCACTTACTTTAAGTATTTTTTTTTAATTAGTTCGGTCTACCAGTAGATTACGCACCTATAATCCATGATGTTTTCATTTAAATTCAAATTTTAACGAATTGAAAGTTTGAAGAAAATATTAATTTAGTTTGTAAATGAAATCCTTTTATAGTACTCTGAAGGGCTCTTAATACGTTTTGAACTTCCAAAATAAATTAATGTACTAAGTTACGTTTAAAAGAACCTTTTGAAACAATTCCAATATATATATATATATATATATATATATATATATATATATATATATATATATATATATATATATATATATATAAAATCGTGATAAATAGTAAAACCCACTTATTTTTCAATTAATACATTTCAGATACACAAATTATTTAAATAAAAGTATTTAAATAAGAATTGCTTCACTAAATTATACATTTGCACTTTAAATAATAACCGATTTTGAAATTATATTAGAATAATTATATTGTTAAACTTCTTTCATTTTTAAAAATGTAGTAGAAAATGAAAGATATTTTAATTAAAACAT
This sequence comes from Leiobunum rupestre, assembly GCF_980474605.1. NCBI lineage: Eukaryota > Metazoa > Arthropoda > Arachnida > Opiliones > Sclerosomatidae > Leiobunum > Leiobunum rupestre. The sequence goes on along the minus strand of NC_143394.1, from coordinate 38,367,854 downwards.
TTCTTAATTTCTTTATTACCTAAATATATTTACAATATTTACAAATTTTTATATTGTTTAACTTCTTTCATTTTTAAAAATGTAATTGCTTGACTTAAATAAAGCGTGAAAATTATTAGTTTCAAATGATATTTACAAATCTTATCAACTCTAAAGTCCAATTTTCAGGTATTAGTAAGTATTTCATACAAACTAACTTCTAAAATATGGATTTAGTTCGTAAATAAAATTCTTTTAAATTACTTTGAAGGACTCTTTATACGTTTTGAACTTGAATAATATTAAAAACAATAATCTAAGATACCCTTTAAAGTTAAATTCCTTTAGTTTATCAGTAAAACCACTTACTTTAAGTATTTTTTAATCCGTTCGGTCTAATAGTAGATTACGCACCTATAATCCATGATGTTTTCATTTAAATTCAAATTATAACGAATTGAAAGTTTGAAGAAAATATTAATTTAGTTTGTAAATGAAATCCTTTTATAGTACTCTGAAGGGCTCTTAATACGTTTTGAACTTCCAAAATAAATTAATGTACTAAGTTACGTTTAAAAGAACCTTTTGTAACAATTCCAATATATATATATATATATATATATATATATATATATATATATATATATATATATATATATATATATATATATATATATATAAAACCGTGATAAATAGTAAAACCCACTTATTTTTCAATAAATACATTTCAGATACACAAATTAATTAAATAAAAGTATTTAAATAAGAATTGCTTCACTAAATTATGCATTTGTACTTTAAATAATACCTGATTTTGAAATTATATTAGAATAATTATATTGTTAAACTTCTTTCATTTTTAAAAATGTAGTAGAAAATGAAAGATATTTTAATTAAAACATTTCTTAATTTCTTTATTACCTAAAAATATTTACAATATTTACAAATTTTTATATTGTTTAACTTCTTTCATTTTTAAAAATGTAATTGCTTGACTTAAATAAAGCGTGAAAATTATTAGTTTCAAATGATATTTACAAATCTTATCAACTCTAAAGTCTGTTTGTTTTATTTAAAAAATAGGCTTGTTCACTTTCGATTATTTAAACATTTAACAATTTTTATTTAACTATTGGTTATTTAAATAAATACCACTTTTATTCAAATAAATGCTTGGTTGGGTAAAAAACACAATTAAATAAGTTAAAATGATATTCTTTTTACCAACGTTTTTTAAATAAATCGGAAAATTTGTGGATAAAAATTAATCGACTGCCGAACACTAGAAGCAATTCTAATTTAAATGCGTATATTTAAATAGGAAAAAATGAACGATTCGATCGGAGGCATATCATTAATTTAACGTATTGAACGTAGAGTAAGAGGCTTTTGTAGTAATTACTACCTATATTTGCATTTCAGAAATCTATTTTAACATATTGAACGCCAAGAAAAGAGGCTTTTGTAGTATTTACTACCTATATTTACATATTGGAATGTAATTTAACGTATTGAAGGTAGAGTATAGAGATTTTGTAGTATTTACTACCTACATTTGCATTTCATAAATCTATTTTAACATATTGAACGCCAAGAAAAGAGGCTTTTGTAGTATTTACTACCTATATTTGCATTTCAGAAATCTATTTTAACATATTGAACGCCAAGAAAAGAGGCTTTTGTAGTATTTACTACCTATATTTACATTTTGGAATGTAATTTAACGCATTGAAGGTAGAGTATAGAGATTTTGTAGTATTTACTACCTACATTTGCATTTCAGAAATCTTTTTTAACATATTGAACGCCAAGAAAAGAGGCTTTTGTAGTATTTTTCCTCCTATATTTACATATTGGAATGTAATTTAACGTATTGAAGGTAAAGTATAGAGATTTTGTAGTATTTTACTACCTATATTGGCATTTCGGAAGTATATTTTAACGTGTTGAATGTAGAGTATAGAGAGTGTTGTAGTATTTTTCTTCCACCGGAAACGTCTCTGTGTTATTCGCTTTAGTAATCAAGCCGACTCTGAACATATGTTTTACTCTTTATTCTACGAGGTTTAAACATACAACATTTCAGTACATTCTTAACTTATTCCATACGCTATTTAAAACACATGCGATAAAGATAACGAGGAAACAAGTTAACTCTGAACATATATGTTATGCTCTATACGCGAAGGATGTTGTAAGCTTAAATTCATAATGGTTAATGTGTAGTATTTTTCTACCTTTTTACATTTTATAGTATTTCTTTATCTATATTTGTGTATCGGAAATGTATTTTAACGTATCGAACGTAGAGTAAATTTTTTTTATATTTTCTTTATATATTTGCGTATCAGAGTTGTGTGTTGTCGTATTAAAAGAAGAAAAAGGAACTTTTCATAGTGTTATTCTACCTATTTACATATCGGAAATGTATTTATATTTTACCGTATTTAAAATATAGGTAATTGTTTTTATTGGCATGACTTAAATAAAGCGTGAAAGTTATTAGTTTCAAAATGATATTTACAAATCTTATCCACACAAATTTAATTTAATTTTAATTTTAGTGTTTTATAGTATCTTTCTGACTATATTTGTGTATAAGAATTGTATTTTACCGTATTTAAATAGTAATAAAAGCGAATTGAAAGTTTGAAGAAAATATGAATTAAGTTCGTAAATAAAATCCTTTTATAGTACTTTGAAGGACTCTTAATACGTTTTCAACTTGAATAAAATTAAAAACAATAATCTAAGATACCCTTTAAAGTTAAATTCCTTTAGAGTTTATCAGTAAAACCACTTTAAGTATTTTTTCAATCCTTATACCTATATTTACATATTGGAATTGTTACAAAAGGTTCTTTTAAACGTAACTTAGTACACTAATTAAGTATTTTTAATTTACCGTAATTAAAATATAGGTAAGTGGTTTTTATCTTATTTTATACCTACGGAAGGGATAAATAAATTATAGCAATAAATTTTTGGAGTTTGGAGATGGGTGGAAAAAAAAATAAGGCTCTTCGTTTTTCCAACTGCTTTTCTGATGTACCCAAAAATGAACCAAAATAGACCAAAAGTACCCTTAAAACGACCAAAGTCACCATTTTCGACCCTATGTACCCCATTTCGGACCAAAAGTACCTCCAACTGGACCTATTAGCTTTATTGTAATGTTAAACTCCCATAGAGATTCCCCTAAAAGAAAAAAACTTGCGGTCCAATTTTGGGTACATGAATTATTTCGGAGAGGGAATCCATGTTTTAAATTCAAATTAACCGCGCGCCCGGGCAATCCACGCCTCCCAGGTAATCCGCGCACGCACGCGCTATCTTCCTGCCTAGGTTATTAATCATACAACTTACATAATTTCCACTTATTTCGTACGATAAAACGCGATCGAGATATTCGTTTTAAGAAATACTCGTGAGATTGGTTCAAGTGTCAAGCGTACTACAATGATATTCAAATGAAGTTTAAAAATATTTCCATTCTACTTTAACAACGAATATTCCATGACGTCAAAACACTCTTAAATTCAAATTAACCGCGTCCCCCGGGGTAATCTGCGCACGCGTCGCCTAGGTTATCAATTTTTACATCATTTCAACTTATTACGTACGATAAAACTTGATAAGATATACGTTCAATTATTTTTCGAGATAAGCGTAGATAAATGAAAAAGTTGGCCTGGACACGATATGTTGATATGTGGGAAAACAAATCGTCGCGAGAAATACCCTAAATACATTGACTTTTGGACGATTTTACCCTCATTTCACCCCTTAAATCCCGCACCCCGATCCCGAACCTGACCCCGACCCCGGGATCGATGTCTCGCCCTCACTTTCCTTCTACTGACTTAGGAGCTAAAATGAACTACAATATACTGTCAGATGCTGTTAATGCAATTAATATGCAAATTAATGAAGTTTTCGGAGACTCCCGTTCTAAAATAAATTTGCATTGTCAAATAAAAGAAGCAGGTTTATTGGAAATAGTTGAAATTCAGTTAGATCTTTTCTGGAGCATCTACAAGTTTGGAGTCTTTGCAGATTCTTCTAAGCCTAGGCCTAACTCTTCTTAGTCTTCTAGGCCTAACTCTTCTAGGCTTGATCGTCGAAACGGGATATTCAACCAGCGTTATTAAAACCCATGCCAAGCCGCTTGGCATGGGTTTTAATAACGCTGGTTGAATATCCCGTTTCGACGATCACTGAACCGTATTGGTAATTTTCCCCAACCTTTTCTTTTTCTAAACTACTCATTATTTAACTTCATCCGCACAAACTGAGTGAGTTTCTAAATTTCAATAAAGCTACGTTGTACATTGGCTTAAATAAATATGTTAGTAGCCAATAGTGTGACTCCCAAAATTACTAGGATGAATAAAAAGGTTAAAATCTAACGTAGTCCACCTTTTTACTGGTTCGTGGTGAAACAAACCGTTAGTGAAGATTTTTGAATGGAATAAAGGTACAGTGGCATAAGTAGAGGGAAAGTAAGGGCGAGGCTCCGAACCCGGGTTCGGGTTTGGGTTCGGGATCGAAATCCGGGATTTAAGGGATGAAATGGGGGTAAAATCGTCAAAAAGTCAATGTATTTATGATATTTCTCGCGACGATTTGTTTTCTCATATATCAACATATTGTGTCCAGGCCAACTTGTTCATTTATCTACGCTTATCTCGAAAGATACTTGAACGTATATCTTATCAAGTTTTATCGTACGGAATAAGTTGAAATGATGTAAAAATTGATAACCTAGGCGACGCGTGCGCAGATTACCCCGGGGGACGCGGTTAATTTGAATTGAAGTGTTTTGACGTCATGGAATATTCGTTGTTAAAGTAGAATGGAAATATTTTTAAACTTCATTTTAATATCATTGTAGTACTTAAATATGCTTGACACTTGAACCAATCTCACGAGTATTTCTTAAAACGAATATCTCGATCGCGTTTTATCGTACGAAATAAGTGGAAATTATGTAAGTTGTATGATACTTGATAACCTAGGCAGGAAGATAGCGCGCGCGTGCGCGGATTAGCTGGGAGGCGCGGATTGCCCAGGCGCGCGGTTAATTTGAATTTAAAACATGGATTCCCTCTCCGAAATAATTCATGTACCCAAAATTGGACCGCAAGTTTTTTTCTTTTAGGGGAATCTCTATGGGAGTTTAACATTACAATAAAGCTAATAGGTCCAGTTTGGGGTACTTTTGGTCCGAAATGGGGTACATAGGGCCGAAAATGGTGACTTTGGTCGTTTTAAGGGTACTTTTGGTCTATTTTGGTCCATTTTTGGGTACATCAGAAAAGCAGTTGGAAAAACGAAGAGCCTTATTTTTTTTCCACCCATCTCCAAACTCCAAAAATTTATTGCTATAATTTATTTATCCCTTCCGTAGGTATAAAATAAGATAAAAACCACTTACCTATATTTTAATTACGGTAAATTAAAAATACTTAATTAGTGTACTAAGTTACGTTTAAAAGAACCTTTTGTAACAATTCCAATATGTAAATATAGGTATAAGGATTGAAAAAATACTTAAAGTGGTTTTACTGATAAACTCTAAAGGAATTTAACTTTAAAGGGTATCTTAGATTATTGTTTTTAATTTTATTCAAGTTGAAAACGTATTAAGAGTCCTTCAAAGTACTATAAAAGGATTTTATTTACGAACTTAATTCATATTTTCTTCAAACTTTCAATTCGCTTTTATTACTATTTAAATACGGTAAAATATATTTCTTTTACACAAATATAGTCAGAAAGATACTATAAAACACTAAAATTAAAATTAAATTAAATTTGTGTGGATAAGATTTGTAAATATCATTTTGAAACTAATAACTTTCACGCTTTATTTAAGTCAAGCCAATAAAAACAATTACCTATATTTTAAATACGGTAAAATATAAATACATTTCCGATATGTAAATAGGTAGAATAACACTATGAAAAGTTCATTTTTCTTCTTTTAATACGACAACACACAACTCTAATACGCAAATATATAAAGAAAATATAAAAAAAAATTTACTCTACGTTCGATACGTTAAAATACATTTCCGATACACAAATATAGATAAAGAAATACTATAAAATGTAAAAAGGTAGAAAAATACTACACATTAACCATTATGAATTTAAGCTTACAACATCCTTCACGTATAGAGCATAACATATATGTTCAGAGTTAACTTGTTTCCTCGTTATCTTTATCGCATGTAATTTAAATAGCGTATGGAATAAGTTAAGAATGTACTGAAATGGTGTATGTTTAAACCTCGTAGAATAAAGAGTAAAACATATGTTCAGAGTCGGCTTGATTACTAAAGCGAATAACACAGAGACGTTTCCGGTGTAGTCACGTAGGAAGAAAAATACTACAACACTCTCTATACTCTACATTCAACACGTTAAAATATACTTCCGAAATGCCAATATAGGTAGTAAAATACTACAAAATCTCTATACTTTACCTTCAATACGTTAAATTACATTCCAATATGTAAATATAGGAAGAAAAATACTACAAAAGCCTCTTTTCTTGGCGTTCAATATGTTAAAATAGATTTCTGAAATGCAAATGTAGGTAGTAAATACTACAAAATCGCTATACTCTACCTTCAATACGTTAAATTACATTCCAATATGTAAATATAGGTAGTAATTACTACAAAAGCCTCTTACTCTACGTTCAATACGTTAAATTAATGATATGCCTCCGATCGAATCGTTCATTTTTTCCTATTTAAATATACGCATTTAAATTAGAATTGCTTCTACTGTTCGGCAGTCGATTAATTTTTATACACAAATTTTCCGATTTATTTAAAAAACGTTGGTAAAAAGAATATCATTTTAACTTATTTAATTGTGTTTTTACCCAACCAAGCATTTATTTGAATAAAAGTGGTATTTATTTAAATAACCAATAGTTAAATAAAAATTGTTAAATGTTTAAATAATCGAAAGTGAACAAGCCTATTTTTTAAATAAAACAAACAGACTTTAGAGTTGATAAGATTTGTAAATATCATTTGAAACTAATAATTTTCACGCTTTATTTAAGTCAAGCAATTACAATTTTAAAAATGAAAGAAGTTAAACAATATAAAAATTTGTAAATATTGTAAATATTTTTAGGTAATAAAGAAATTAAGAAATGTTTTAATTAAAATATCTTTCATTTTCTACTAAATTTTTAAAAATGAAAGAAGTTTAACAATATAATTATTCTAATATAATTTCAAAATCAGGTATTATTTAAAGTACAAATGCATAATTTAGTGAAGCAATTCTTATTTAAATACTTTTATTTAATTAATTTGTGTATCTGAAATGTATTTATTGAAAAATAAGTGGGTTTTACTATTTATCACGGTTTTATATATATATATATATTGGAATTGTTACAAAAGGTTCTTTTAAACGTAACTTAGTACATTAATTTATTTTGGAAGTTCAAAACGTATTAAGAGCCCTTCAGAGTACTATAAAAGGATTTCATTTACAAACTAAATTAATATTTAATAGTCAGACATTGAGACGCGGGTGGCGCCCGTGCCCCAGCGTCCGCGCCAGCCCCGTCGGTGCCCCATTTCACATTTCAGACGTCGACGGAGGCTCGGGGCACCATCAGGGCGAGGGCGCGGACGCTGGCGCACGGGCGCCACCCGCGTCTCAATGTCTGACTATCATCTCGCAGTTCCATACTGGGCTATTTGACCATCAAAATGACCAAATACACGTATATTTGAACATTTCCTTGACTACATGACTGAAAAATTGTTTAAAGCTCCATCTACTTGGTTACAAAATTTGTTAAATACTTGGCTTTAAGGCCATCTAAATTAAAGTTAGAAGAAGCTAGACAAAGAGAAATTGTTCTGAAAAATAAAATTAAAGATATAAAAACTAACCAATAGTATTTCGAATACCAAATAATTCGACGTATTTGTTTTTGAAATAACTAAATAGTTTGCATATTTGTCAAAAAAAAACTAAAAAAGTAATTGAAATTACTATTAATTTTACTTGCAATAGTAAAATACTAAACCAAATGTATAATTTATATTTTATTTTATTTAATAAATTTAAACTATAATACTAAACTTTTTCAAAAAAAACTTTTACAAACAAAATTTAAAATACACATTTTTAAAATTTAACTACACCAGCTCCAAGTCAGCTAGTGACTTTTTTTAAGTAACTACTAACTACAATTAAAATCAAAGGATCTGCTATATTTTTCATGCTTTGAAAACAAGTCATTAAAATCTCGAGTTTTTAAATATATTTAAAACACGAAGGAGCAGATCTTTTATCACAAATTTTCAAAAATTATATTTCATTTAGTTTATAATAATATAGGGAACTCAAAAATTAAAAAACGAAAAATCAAAAAAAATTACTTACTTCAACCTTTCTCCCAGTTATTAGTTTCGTTTTAAACTTGGTTTACGTTTTAGTTTTACTTTGCTATTCTAGAAAATTCCAAAATTCCTTTAGAGTTTATCAGTAAAACCACTTACTTTAAGTATATTTTAATTAGTTCGGTCTAATAGTAGATTACGCACCTATAATCCATGATGTTTTCATTTAAATTCAAATTATAACGAATTGAAAGTTTGAAGAAAATATTAATTTAGTTTGTAAATGAAATCCTTTTATAGTACTCTGAAGGGCTCTTAAATACGTTTTGAAATTCCAAAATAAATTAATGTACTAAGTTACGTTTAAAAGAACCTTTTGTAACAATTCCAATATATATATATATATATATAAAACCGTGATAAATAGTAAAACCCACTTATTTTTCAATTAATACATTTCAGATACACAAATTAATTAAATAAAAGTATTTAAATAAGAATTGCTTCACTAAATTATGCATTTGTACTTTAAATAATACCTGATTTTGAAATTATATTAGAATAATTATATTGTTAAACTTCTTTCATTTTTAAAAATGTAGTGGAAAATGAAAGATATTTTAATTAAAAGATTTCTTAATTTCTTTATTACCTAAAAATATTTACAATATTTACAAATTTTTATATTGTTTAACTTCTTTCATTTTTAAAAATGTAATTGCTTGACTTAAATAAAGCGTGAAAATTATTAGTTTCAAATGATATTTACAAATCTTATCAACTCTAAAGTCCATTTTTCAGGTATTAGTAAGTATTTCATACAAACTAACTTCTAAAATATGGATTTAGTTCGTAAATAAAATTCTTTTAAATTACTTTGAAGGACTCTTTATACGTTTTGAACTTGAATAATATTAAAAACAATAATCTATGATACCCTTTAAAGTTAAATTCCTTTAGTTTATCAGTAAAACCACTTACTTTAAGTATTTTTTAATCCGTTCGGTCTAATAGTAGATTACGCACCTATAATCCATGATGTTTTCATTTAAATTCAAATTATAACGAATTGAAAGTTTGAAGAACATATTAATTTAGTTTGTAAATGAAATCCTTTTATAGTACTCTGAAGGGCTCTTAATACGTTTTGAACTTCCAAAATAAATTAATGTACTAAGTTACGTTTAAAAGAACCTTTTGTAACAATTCCAATATATATATATATATATATATAAAACCGTGATAAATAGTAAAACCCACTTATTTTTCAATAAATACATTTCAGATACACAAATTAATTAAATAAAAGTATTTAAATAAGAATTGCTTCACTAAATTATGCATTTGTACTTTAAATAATACCTGATTTTGAAATTATATTAGAATAATTATATTTTTAAACTTCTTTCATTTTTAAAAATGTAGTAGAAAATGAAAGATATTTTAATTAAAACATTTCTTAATTTCTTTATTACCTAAAAATATTTACAATATTTACAAATTTTTATATTGTTTAACTTCTTTCATTTTTAAAAATGTAATTGCTTGACTTAAATAAAGCGTGAAAATTATTAGTTTCAAATGATATTTACAAATCTTATCAACTCTAAAGTCTGTTTGTTTTATTTAAAAAATAGGCTTGTTCACTTTCGATTATTTAAACATTTAACAATTTTTATTTAACTATTGGTTATTTAAATATATACCACTTTTATTCAAATAAATGCTTGGTTGAGTAAAAACACAATTAAATAAGTTAAAATGATATTCTTTTTACCAACGTTTTTTAAATAAATCGGAAAATTTGTGTATAAAAATTAATCGACTGCCGAACACTAGAAGCAATTCTAATTTAAATGCGTATATTTAAATAGGAAAAAATGAACGATTCGATCGGAGGCATATCATTAATTTAACGTATTGAACGTAGAGTAAGAGGCTTTTGTAGTAATTACTACCTATATTTGCATTTCAGAAATCTATTTTAACATATTGAACGCCAAGAAAAGAGGCTTTTGTAGTATTTACTACCTATATTTGCATTTCAGAAATCTATTTTAACATATTGAACGCCAAGAAAAGAGGCTTTTGTAGTATTTACTACCTATATTTACATATTGGAATGTAATTTAACGTATTGAAGGTAGAGTATAGCGATTTTGTAGTATTTACTACCTACATTTGCATTTCAGAAATCTATTTTAACATATTGAACGCCAAGAAAAGAGGCTTTTGTAGTATTTTTCTTCCTATATTTACATATTGGAATGTAATTTAACGTATTGAAGGTAAAGTATAGAGATTTTGTAGTATTTTACTACCTATATTGGCATTTCGGAAGTATATTTTAACGTGTTGAATGTAGAGTATAGAGAGTGTTGTAGTATTTTTCTTCCTACGTGACTACACCGGAAACGTCTCTGTGTTATTCGCTTTAGTAATCAAGCCGACTCTGAACATATGTTTTACTCTTTATTCTACGAGGTTTAAACATACACCATTTCAGTACATTCTTAACTTATTCCATACGCTATTTAAATTACATGCGATAAAGATAACGAGGAAACAAGTTAACTCTGAACATATATGTTATGCTCTATACGTGAAGGATGTTGTAAGCTTAAATTCATAATGGTTAATGTGTAGTATTTTTCTACCTTTTTACATTTTATAGTATTTCTTTATCTATATTTGTGTATCGGAAATGTATTTTAACGTATCGAACGTAGAGTAAATTTTTTTTTATATTTTCTTTATATATTTGCGTATTAGAGTTGTGTGTTGTCGTATTAAAAGAAGAAAAATGAACTTTTCATAGTGTTATTCTACCTATTTACATATCGGAAATGTATTTATATTTTACCGTATTTAAAATATAGGTTATTGTTTTTATTGGCTTGACTTAAATAAAGCGTGAAAGTTATTAGTTTCAAAATGATATTTACAAATCTTATCCACACAAATTTAATTTAATTTTAATTTTAGTGTTTTATAGTATCTTTCTGACTATATTTGTGTAAAAGAAATATATTTTACCGTATTTAAATAGTAATAAAAGCGAATTGAAAGTTTGAAGAAAATATGAATTAAGTTCGTAAATAAAATCCTTTTATAGTACTTTGAAGGACTCTTAATACGTTTTCAACTTGAATAAAATTAAAAACAATAATCTAAGATACCCTTTAAAGTTAAATTCCTTTAGAGTTTATCAGTAAAACCACTTTAAGTATTTTTTCAATCCTTATACCTATATTTACATATTGGAATTGTTACAAAAGGTTCTTTTAAACGTAACTTAGTACACTAATTAAGTATTTTTAATTTACCGTAATTAAAATATAGGTAAGTGGTTTTTATCTTATTTTATACCTACGGAAGGGATAAATAAATTATAGCAATAAATTTTTGGAGTTTGGAGATGGGTGGAAAAAAAATAAGGCTCTTCGTTTTTCCAACTGCTTTTCTGATGTACCCAAAAATGGACCAAAATAGACCAAAAGTACCCTTAAAACGACCAAAGTCACCATTTTCGGCCCTATGTACCCCATTTCGGACCAAAAGTACCCCAAACTGGACCTATTAGCTTTATTGTAATGTTAAACTCCCATAGAGATTCCCCTAAAAGAAAAAAACTTGCGGTCCAATTTTGGGTACATGAATTATTTCGGAGAGGGAATCCATGTTTTAAATTCAAATTAACCGCGCGCCCGGGCAATCCGCGCCTCCCAGCTAATCCGCGCACGCGCGCGCTATCTTCCTGCCTAGGTTATCAAGTATCATACAACTTACATAATTTCCACTTATTTCGTACGATAAAACGCGATCGAGATATTCGTTTTAAGAAATACTCGTGAGATTGGTTCAAGTGTCAAGCATATTTAAGTACTACAATGATATTAAAATGAAGTTTAAAAATATTTCCATTCTACTTTAACAACGAATATTCCATGACGTCAAAACACTTCAATTCAAATTAACCGCGTCCCCCGGGGTAATCTGCGCACGCGTCGCCTAGGTTATCAATTTTTACATCATTTCAACTTATTCCGTACGATAAAACTTGATAAGATATACGTTCAAGTATCTTTCGAGATAAGCGTAGATAAATGAACAAGTTGGCCTGGACACAATATGTTGATATATGAGAAAACAAATCGTCGCGAGAAATATCATAAATACATTGACTTTTTGACGATTTTACCCCCATTTCATCCCTTAAATCCCGGATTTCGATCCCGAACCCAAACCCGAACCCGGGTTCGGAGCCTCGCCCTTACTTTCCCTCTACTTATGCCACTGTACCTTTATTCCATTCAAAAATCTTCACTAACGGTTTGTTTCACCACGAACCAGTAAAAAGGTGGACTACGTTAGATTTTAACCTTTTTATTCATCCTAGTAATTTTGGGAGTCACACTATTGGCTACTAACATATTTATTTAAGCCAATGTACAACGTAGCTTTATTGAAATTTAGAAACTCACTCAGTTTGTGCGGATGAAGTTAAATAATGAGTAGTTTAGAAAAAGAAAAGGTTGGGGAAAATTACCAATACGGTTCAGTGATCGTCGAAACGGGATATTCAACCAGCGTTATTAAAACCCATGCCAAGCGGCTTGGCATGGGTTTTAATAACGCTGGTTGAATATCCCGTTTCGACGATCAAGCCTAGAAGAGTTAGGCCTAGAAGACTAAGAAGAGTTAGGCCTAGGCTTAGAAGAATCTGCAAAGACTCCAAACTTGTAGATGCTCCAGAAAAGATCTAACTGAATTTCAACTATTTCCAATAAACCTGCTTCTTTTATTTGACAATGCAAATTTATTTTAGAACGGGAGTCTCCGAAAACTTCATTAATTTGCATATTAATTGCATTAACAGCATCTGACAGTATATTGTAGTTCATTTTAGCTCCTAAGTCAGTAGAAGGAAAGTGAGGGCGAGACATCGATCCCGGGGTCGGGGTCAGGTGCGGGATCGGGGTCCGGGATTTAAGGGGTGAAATGAGGGTAAAATCGTCCAAAAGTCAATGTATTTAGGGTATTTCTCGCGACGATTTGTTTTCCCACATATCAACATATCGTGTCCAGGCCAACTTGTTCATTTATCTACGCTTATCTCGAAAAATAATTGAACGTATATCTTATCAAGTTTTATCGTACGTAATAAGTTGAAATGATGTAAAAATTGATAACCTAGGCGACGCGTGCGCAGATTACCCCGGGGGACGCGGTTAATTTGAATTTAAGAGTGTTTTGACGTCATGGAATATTCGTTGTTAAAGTAGAATGGAAATATTTTTAAACTTCATTTTAATATCATTGTAGTACGCTTGACACTTGAACCAATCTCACGAGTATTTCTTAAAACGAATATCTCGATCGCGTTTTACCGTACGAAATAAGTGGAAATTATGTAAGTTGTATGATTAATAACCTAGGCAGGAAGATAGCGCGCGCGTGCGCGGATTACCTGGGAGGCGTGGATTGCCCGGGCGCGCGGTTAATTTGAATTTAAAACATGGATTCCCTCTCCGAAATAATTCATGTACCCAAAATTGGACCGCAAGTTTTTTTCTTTTAGGGGAATCTCTATGGGAGTTTAACATTACAATAAAGCTAATAGGTCCAGTTTGAGGTACTTTTGGTCCGAAATGGGGTACATAGGGTCGAAAATGGTGACTTTGGTCGTTTTAAGGGTACTTTTGGTCTATTTTGGTTCATTTTTGGGTACATCAGAAAAGCAGTTGGAAAAACGAAGAGCCTTATTTTTTTTCCACCCATCTCCAAACTCCAAAAATTTATTGCTATAATTTATTTATCCCTTCCGTAGGTATAAAATAAGATAAAAACATTACCTATATTTTAATTACGGTAAATTAAAAATACTTAATTAGTGTACTAAGTTACGTTTAAAAGAACCTTTTGTAACAATTCCAATATGTAAATATAGGTATAAGTATTGAAAAAATACTTAAAGTGGTTTTACTGATAAACTCTAAAGGAATTTACCTTTAAAGGGTATCTTAGATTATTGTTTTTAATTTTATTCAAGTTGAAAACGTATTAAGAGTCCTTCAAAGTACTATAAAAGGATTTTATTTACGAACTTAATTCATATTTTCTTCAAACTTTCAATTCGCTTTTATTACTATTTAAATACGGTAAAATACAATTCTTATACACAAATATAGTCAGAAAGATACTATAAAACACTAAAATTAAAATTAAATTAAATTTGTGTGGATAAGATTTGTAAATATCATTTTGAAACTAATAACTTTCACGCTTTATTTAAGTCATGCCAATAAAAACAATTACCTATATTTTAAATACGGTAAAATATAAATACATTTCCGATATGTAAATAGGTAGAATAACACTATGAAAAGTTCCTTTTTCTTCTTTTAATACGACAACACACAACTCTGATACGCAAATATATAAAGAAAATATAAAAAAAATTTACTCTACGTTCGATACGTTAAAATACATTTCCGATACACAAATATAGATAAAGAAATACTATAAAATGTAAAAAGGTAGAAAAATACTACACATTAACCATTATGAATTTAAGCTTACAACATCCTTCGCGTATAGAGCATAACATATATGTTCAGAGTTAACTTGTTTCCTCGTTATCTTTATCGCATGTGTTTTAAATAGCGTATGGAATAAGTTAAGAATGTACTGAAATGGTGTATGTTTAAACCTCGTAGAATAAAGAGTAAAACATATGTTCAGAGTCGGCTTGATTACTAAAGCGAATAACACAGAGACGTTTCCGGTGGAAGAAAAATACTACAACACTCTCTATACTCTACATTCAACACGTTAAAATATACTTCCGAAATGCCAATATAGGTAGTAAAATACTACAAAATCTCTATACTTTACCTTCAATACGTTAAATTACATTCCAATATGTAAATATAGGAGGAAAAATACTACAAAAGCCTCTTTTCTTGGCGTTCAATATGTTAAAAAAGATTTCTGAAATGCAAATGTAGGTAGTAAATACTACAAAATCTCTATACTCTACCTTCAATACGTTAAATTACATTCCAAAATGTAAATATAGGTAGTAAATACTACAAAAGCCTCTTTTCTTGGCGTTCAATATGTTAAAATAGATTTCTGAAATGCAAATATAGGTAGTAAATACTACAAAAGCCTCTTTTCTTGGCGTTCAATATGTTAAAATAGATTTCTGAAATGCAAATGTAGGTAGTAAATACTACAAAATCTCTATACTCTACCTTCAATACGTTAAATTACATTCCAATATGTAAATATAGGTAGTAAATACTACAAAAGCCTCTTTTCTTGGCGTTCAATATGTTAAAATAGATTTCTGAAATGCAAATATAGGTAGTAATTACTACAAAAGCCTCTTACTCTACGTTCAATACGTTAAATTAATGATATGCCTCCGATCGAATCGTTCATTTTTTCCTATTTAAATATACGCATTTAAATTAGAATTGCTTCTAGTGTTCGGCAGTCGATTAATTTTTATCCACAAATTTTCCGATTTATTTAAAAAACGTTGGTAAAAAGAATATCATTTTAACTTATTTAATTGTGTTTTTTACCCAACCAAGCATTTATTTGAATAAAAGTGGTATTTATTTAAATAACCAATAGTTAAATAAAAATTGTTAAATGTTTAAATAATCGAAAGTGAACAAGCCTATTTTTTAAATAAAACAAACAGACTTTAGAGTTGATAAGATTTGTAAATATCATTTGAAACTAATAATTTTCACGCTTTATTTAAGTCAAGCAATTACATTTTTAAAAATGAAAGAAGTTAAACAATATAAAAATTTGTAAATATTGTAAATATTTTTAGGTAATAAAGAAATTAAGAAATGTTTTAATTAAAATATCTTTCATTTTCTACTACATTTTTAAAAATGAAAGAAGTTTAACAATATAATTATTCTAATATAATTTCAAAATCAGGTATTATTTAAAGTACAAATGCATAATTTAGTGAAGCAATTCTTATTTAAATACTTTTATTTAATTAATTTGTGTATCTGAAATGTATTTATTGAAAAATAAGTGGGTTTTACTATTTATCACGGTTTTATATATATATATATATATATATATATATATATATATATTGGAATTGTTACAAAAGGTTCTTTTAAACGTAACTTAGTACATTAATTTATTTTGGAAGTTCAAAACGTATTAAGAGCCCTTCAGAGTACTATAAAAGGATTTCATTTACAAACTAAATTAATATTTTCTTCAAACTTTCAATTCGTTATAATTTGAATTTAAATGAAAACATCATGGATTATAGGTGCGTAATCTACTATTAGACCGAACGGATTAAAAAATACTTAAAGTAAGTGGTTTTACTGATAAACTAAAGGAATTTAACTTTAAAGGGTATCTTAGATTATTGTTTTTAATATTATTCAAGTTCAAAACGTATAAAGAGTCCTTCAAAGTAATTTAAAAGAATTTTATTTACGAACTAAATCCATATTTTAGAAGTTAGTTTGTATGAAATACTTACTAATACCTGAAAATTGGACTTTAGAGTTGATAAGATTTGTAAATATCATTTGAAACTAATAATTTTCACGCTTTATTTAAGTCAAGCAATTACATTTTTAAAAATGAAAGAAGTTAAACAATATAAAAATTTGTAAATATTGTAAATATATTTAGGTAATAAAGAAATTAAGAAATGTTTTAATTAAAATATCTTTCATTTTCTACTACATTTTTAAAAATGAAAGAAGTTTAACAATATAATTATTCTAATATAATTTCAAAATCGGTTATTATTTAAAGTGCAAATGTATAATTTAGTGAAGCAATTCTTATTTAAATACTTTTATTTAAATAATTTGTGTATCTGAAATGTATTAATTGAAAAATAAGTGGGTTTTACTATTTATCACGATTTTTTTTTATATATATATATATATATATATATATATATATATATATATATATATATATATATTGGAATTGTTACAAAAGGTTCTTTTAAACGTAACTTAGTACATTAATTTATTTTGGAAGTTCAAAACGTATTAAGAGCCCTTCAGAGTACTATAAAAGGATTTCATTTACAAACTAAATTAATATTTTCTTCAAACTTTCAATTCGTTAAAATTTGAATTTAAATGAAAACATCATGGATTATAGGTGCGTAATCTACTGGTAGACCGAACTAATTAAAAAAAAATACTTAAAGTAAGTGGTTTTACTGATAAACTCTAAAGGAATTTTGGAATTTTCTAGAATAGCAAAGTAAAACTAAAACGTAAACCAAGTTTAAAACGAAACTAATAACTGGGAGAAAGGTTGAAGTAAGTAATTTTTTTGATTTTTCGTTTTTTAATTTTTGAGTTCCCTATATTATTATAAACTAAATGAAATATAATTTTTGAAAATTTGTGATAAAAGATCTGCTCCTTCGTGTTTTACATATATTTAAAAACTCGAGATTTTAATGAATTGTTTTCAAAGCATGAAAAATATAGCAGATCCTTTGATTTTAATTGTAGTTAGTAGTTACTTAAAAAAAGTCGCTAGCTGACTTGGAGCTGGTGTAGTTAAATTTTAAAAATGTGTATTTTAAATTTTGTTTGTAAAAGTTTTTTTGAAAAAGTTTAGTATTGTAGTTTAAATTTATTAAATAAAATAAAATATAAATTATACATTTGGTTTAGTATTTTACTATTGCAAGTAAAATTAATAGTATTTTCAATTACTTTTTTAGTTTTTTTTTGACAAATATGCAAACTATTTAGTTATTTCAAAAACAAATACGTCGAATTATTTGGTATTCGAAATACTATTGGTTAGTTTTTATATATTTAATTTTACTTTTCAGAACAATTTCTCTTTGTCTAGCTTCTTCTAACTTTAATTTAGATGGCCTTAAAGCCAAGTATTTAACAAATTTTGTAACCAAGTAGATGGAGCTTTAAACAATTTTTCAGTCATGTAGTCAAGGAAATGTTCAAATATACGTGTATTTGGTCATTTTGATGGTCAAATAGCCCAGTGTGGAACTGCGAGATGATAGTCAGACATTGAGACGCGGGTGGCGCCCGTGCCCCCAGCGTCCGCGCCCTCGCCCTGATGGTGCCCCGAGCCTCCGTCGACGTCTGAAATGTGAAATGGGGCACCGACGGGGCTGGCACGGGCGCCAACCTTTCTCCCAGTTATTAGTTTCGTTTTAAACTTATTTTACGTTTTAGTTTTACTTTGCTATTCTAGAAAATTCCAAAATTCCTTTAGAGTTTATCAGTAAAACCACTTACTTTAAGTATTTTTTTAATTAGTTCGGTCTAATAGTAGATTACGCACCTATAATCCATGATGTTTTCATTTAAATTCAAATTATAACGAATTGAAAGTTTGAAGAAAATATTAATTTAGTTTGTAAATGAAATCCTTTTATAGTACTCTGAAGGGCTCTTAATACGTTTTGAACTTCCAAAATAAATTAATGTACTAAGTTACGTTTAAAAGAACCTTGTGTAACAATTCCAATATATATATATATATATATATATATAAAAAACCGTGATAAATAGTAAAACCCACTTATTTTTCAATAAATACATTTCAGATACACAAATTAATTAAATAAAAGTATTTAAATAAGAATTGCTTCACTAAATTATGCATTTGTACTTTAAATAATACCTGATTTTGAAATTATATTAGAATAATTATATTGTTAAACTTCTTTCATTTTTAAAAATGTAGTGGGAAATGAAAGATATTTTAATTAAAACATTTCTTAATTTCTTTATTACCTAAAAATATTTACAATATTTACAAATTTTTATATTGTTTAACTTCTTTCATTTTTAAAAATGTTATTGCTTGACTTAAATAAAGCGTGAAAATTATTAGTTTCAAATGATATTGACAAATCTTATCAACTCTAAAGTCCATTTTTCAGGTATTAGTAAGTATTTCATACAAACTAACTTCTAAAATATGGATTTAGTTCGTAAATAAAATTCTTTTAAATTACTTTGAAGGACTCTTTATACGTTTTGAACTTGAATAATATTAAAAACAATAATCTAAGATACCCTTTAAAGTTAAATTCCTTTAGTTTATCAGTAAAACCACTTACTTTAAGTATTTTTTTAATCCGTTCGGTCTAATAGTAGATTACGCACCTATAATCCATGATGTTTTCATTTAAATTCAAATTATAACAAATTGAAAGTTTGAAGAAAATATTAATTTCGTTTGTAAATGAAATCCTTTTATAGTACTCTGAAGGGCTCTTAATACGTTTTGAACTTCCAAAATAAATTAATGTACTAAGTTACGTTTAAAAGAACTTTTTGTAACAATTCCAATATATATATATATATATATATATATATATAAAACCGTGATAAATAGTAAAACCCACTTATTTTTCAATAAATACATTTCAGATACACAAATTAATTAAATAAAAGTATTTAAATAAGAATTGCTTCACTAAATTATGCATTTGTACTTTAAATAATACCTGATTTTGAAATTATATTAGAATAATTATATTGTTAAACTTCTTTCATTTTTAAAAATGTAGTGGGAAATGAAAGATATTTTAATTAAAACATTTCTTAATTTCTTTATTACCTAAAAATATTTACAATATTTACAAATTTTTATATTGTTTAACTTCTTTCATTTTTAAAAATGTTATTGCTTGACTTAAATAAAGCGTGAAAATTATTAGTTTCAAATGATATTGACAAATCTTATCAACTCTAAAGTCCATTTTTCAGGTATTAGTAAGTATTTCATACAAACTAACTTCTAAAATATGGATTTAGTTCGTAAATAAAATTCTTTTAAATTACTTTGAAGGACTCTTTATACGTTTTGAACTTGAATAATATTAAAAACAATAATCTAAGATACCCTTTAAAGTTAAATTCCTTTAGTTTATCAGTAAAACCACTTACTTTAAGTATTTTTTTAATCCGTTCGGTCTAATAGTAGATTACGCACCTATAATCCATGATGTTTTCATTTAAATTCAAATTATAACAAATTGAAAGTTTGAAGAAAATATTAATTTCGTTTGTAAATGAAATCCTTTTATAGTACTCTGAAGGGCTCTTAATACGTTTTGAACTTCCAAAATAAATTAATGTACTAAGTTACGTTTAAAAGAACTTTTTGTAACAATTCCAATATATATATATATATATATATATATATATATATATATATATATATATATATATATAAAACCGTGATAAATAGTAAAACCCACTTATTTTTCAATAAATACATTTCAGATACACAAATTAATTAAATAAAAGTATTTAAATAAGAATTGCTTCACTAAATTATGCATTTGTACTTTAAATAATACCTGATTTTGAAATTATATTAGAATAATTATATTGTTAAACTTCTTTCATTTTTAAAAATGTAGTGGGAAATGAAAGATATTTTAATTAAAACATTTCTTAATTTCTTTATTACCTAAAAATATTTACAATATTTACAAATTTTTATATTGTTTAACTTCTTTCATTTTTAAAAATGTTATTGCTTGACTTAAATAAAGCGTGAAAATTATTAGTTTCAAATGATATTTACAAATCTTATCAACTCTAAAGTCTGTTTGTTTTATTTAAAAAATAGGCTTGTTCACTTTCGATTATTTAAACATTTAACAATTTTTATTTAACTATTGGTTATTTAAATAAATACCACTTTTATTCAAATAAATGCTTGGTTTGGTAAAAACACAATTAAATAAGTTAAAATGATATTCTGTTTACCAACGTTTTTTAAATAAATCGGAAAATTTGTGGATAAAAATTAATCGACTGCCGAACACTAGAAGCAATTCTAATTTAAATGCGTATATTTAAATAGGAAAAAATGAACGATTCGATCGGAGGCATATCATTAATTTAACGTATTGAACGTAGAGTAACAGGCTTTTGTAGTAATTACTACCTATATTTGCATTTCAGAAATCTATTTTAACATATTGAACGCCAAGAAAAGAGGCTTTTGTAGTATTTACTACCTATATTTGCATTTCAGAAATCTATTTTAACATATTGAACGCCAAGAAAAGAGGCTTTTGTAGTATTTACTACCTACATTTGCATTTCAGAAATCTTTTTTAACATATTGAACGCCAAGAAAAGAGGCTTTTGTAGTATTTTTCCTCCTATATTTACATATTGGAATGTAATTTAACGTATTGAAGGTAAAGTATAGAGATTTTGTAGTATTTTACTACCTATATTGGCATTTCGGAAGTATATTTTAACGTGTTGAATGTAGAGCATAGAGAGTGTTGTAGTATTTTTCTTCCTACGTGACTACACCGGAAACGTCTCTGTGTTATTCGCTTTAGTAATCAAGCCGACTCTGAACATATGTTTTACTCTTTATTCTACGAGGTTTAAACATACACCATTTCAGTACATTCTTAACTTATTCCATACGCTATTTAAAACACATGCGATAAAGATAACGAGGAAACAAGTTAACTCTGAACATATATGTTATGCTCTATACGTGAAGGATGTTGTAAGCTTAAATTCATAATGGTTAATGTGTAGTATTTTTCTACCTTTTTACATTTTATAGTATTTATTTATCTATATTTGTGTATCGGAAATGTATTTTAACGTATCGAACGTAGAGTAAATTTTTTTTATATTTTCTTTATATATTTGCGTATCAGAGTTGTGTGTTGTCGTATTAAAAGAAGAAAAAGGAGCTTTTCATAGTGTTATTCTACCTATTTACATATCGGAAATGTATTTATATTTTACCGTATTTAAAATATAGGTAAGTGTTTTTATTGGCTTGACTTAAATAAAGCGTGAAAGTTATTAGTTTCAAAATGATATTTACAAATCTTATCCACACAAATTTAATTTAATTTTAATTTAGTGTTTTATAGAATCTTTCTGACTATATTTGTGTATAAGAATTATATTTTACCGTATTTAAATAGTAATAAAAGCGAATTGAAAGTTTGAAGAAAATATGAATTAAGTTCGTAAATAAAATCCTTTTATAGTACTTTGAAGGACTCTTAATACGTTTTCAACTTGAATAAAATTAAAAACAATAATCTAAGATACCCTTTAAAGTTAAATTCCTTTAGAGTTTATCAGTAAAACCACTTTAAGTATTTTTTCAATCCTTATACCTATATTTACATATTGGAATTGTTACAAAAGGTTCTTTTAAACGTAACTTAGTACACTAATTAAGTATTTTTAATTTACCGTAATTAAAATATAGGTAAGTGGTTTTTATCTTATTTTATACCTACGGAAGGGATAAATAAATTATAGCAATAAATTTTTGGAGTTTGGAGATGGGTGGAAAAAAAAATAAGGCTCTTCGTTTTTCCAACTGCTTTTCTGATGTACCCAAAAATGAACCAAAATAGACCAAAAGTACCCTTAAAACGACCAAAGTCACCATTTTCGGCCCCATTTCGGACCAAAAGTACCTCAAACTGGACCTATTAGCTTTATTGTAATGTTAAACTCCCATAGAGATTCCCCTAAAAGAAAAAAACTTGCGGTCCAATTTTGGGTACATGAATTATTTCGGAGAGGGAATCCATGTTTTAAATTCAAATTAACCGCGCGCCCGGGCAATCCGCGCCTCCCAGGTAATCCGCGCACGCGCACGCTATCTTCCTGCCTAGGTTATTAATCATACAACTTACATAATTTCCACTTATTTCGTACGATAAAACGCGATCGAGATATTCGTTTTAAGAAATACTCGTGAGATTGGTTCAAGTGTCAAGCGTACTACAATGATATTAAAATGAAGTTTAAAAATATTTCCATTCTACTTTAACAACGAATTTTCCATGACGTCAAAACACTCTTAAATTCAAATTAACCGCGTCCCCCGGGGTAATCTGCGCACGCGTCGCCTAGGTTATCAATTTTTACATCATTTCAACTTATTACGTACGATAAAACTTGATAAGATATACGTTCAAGTATCTTTCGAGATAAGCGTAGATAAATGAACAAGTTGGCCTGGACACGATATGTTGATATGTGGGAAAACAAATCGTCGCGAGAAATACCCTAAATGCATTGACTTTTGGACGATTTTACCCTCATTTCACCCCTTAAATCCCGGACCCCGATCCCGAACCTGACCCCGACCCCGGGATCGATGTCTCGCCCTCACTTTCCTTCTACTTAAGTCTTGGTTGTTCAAACCGGTTTGTTTGAACACTAAAATATTGGCCGTCGGTTTATCAGACGTAGAGCATAATCGGCATTTGAGATTCGATGACGTCAAATATTATTATTTAACTGAAACGTTCAGCCATGGAACTAATAAATAGCTATTTATTAGTTCCATGGTTCAGCTTTTATATCGAGATAATTTTGAATGAACAGACAGCTTTCACACACACGAATTAAGACTCAGTCGGTAGGCGGCGATACTTCTGACCAAAATTTAAACTACGCACGAAGCTTATAACTTCCACCGCTTTGGTATCTTTTAGACCCCGACGCCGCCGAGTTACGCGCCGGCGCGCCGCCAACGCCGCTTTTTTTTCAACGCCGCCGCCGATTTGAAATTTTAGGCGGCGCGCCGCAGCCGCCGCCGATTATTTTCCAGCGCGACGCCGATTAATTCTATCGAAAATGCTACCACGCGGTTTTTGGGGTTTTCAGCAGTAGCGAAGCTTAGAATTACTTTGGACAATTGCAACGTTATGAAGACGGAATTATTATATGCTGTTAACATATGTAACATAATTACTCATAAGTATGCCACTAGCTCTATATCTTCACTAACGGTTTGTTTCACAGATATTGCGTCATCCTTATCCAACGTAATATTTGACGTCATATTTGATGTCATATTTGACGTCATCGAATCTCAAATGCCGATTATGCCGTCGCACAATCAGCTCTACGTTTGATAAACCGACGGCCATTATTTTATATGCCATATCCTTATCTGCTTTAATTTTTTTTCACTCATTTTGAAATATCAAAGTTTTTTTATGATATATTATATAATATTTGTGATAATATGTGATATGATATGTGACACAATATATGATATATGCCAAATAGACCGCGCTTCCTCAGGTTTGGTGAGCCGCCCTGTTGCAAAAGGGTTGTAATTTTACTTTTCTACAGGTCAATAAAGAAATCTTGAATCTTGACAAACAGGTTTGAACAGCCAAGGCTTAAGAGCTAAAATGA
Organism: Leiobunum rupestre; assembly: GCF_980474605.1. Taxonomy (NCBI): domain Eukaryota; kingdom Metazoa; phylum Arthropoda; class Arachnida; order Opiliones; family Sclerosomatidae; genus Leiobunum; species Leiobunum rupestre. Next base: position 38,343,244 of record NC_143394.1, on the reverse strand, counting down.
ATTACAATATACTGTCAGTTAATATGCAAATTAATGAAGTTTTCGGAAACTCAGGTTCTAAAATAAATTTGAATTGTCAAATCTTGGATTAATAATTCAAGGTCCAATAAAAGAAGCAGGTTTACTGGAAAAAAATTGTAAAAATTCAGGTTGAGCTTTTCTGGGGCATCTACAAGTTTGGGGTCTTTGCAGGTTCTTTTGAGCCTAGACCTAACTTTTATAGGCTTGGTATTGGTTTTAATAACGCTGGTGGAATATCCATCCCACTTCGACATCGACTTGTTCCATTTTCGGAAAGCGATCTCTGAACCGTATTGGTCATTTTCCCCAACCTTTTATTTTTCTTAACTACTCATTATTTAACTTCATCCGCACAAACCGAGAGAGTTTATAAATTTCAATAAAGCTACATTGGGCTGACTAAAATTCGGATACAAAAAATTCCTTCTCAAGTTAGAGGTTTTCCATTGGCTTAAATACATATGTCAGTAGCCAATAGTGTGACTCCCAAAATTACTAGGATGATTAAAAAGGTTAAAAACTAACGTAGTCCACCTTTTTACTGGTTCGTGGTGAAACAAACCGTTAGTGAAGATTTTTGATTGGAATAAAGGTACAGTGGCATACTTATAAGTAATTATGTTACATATATGCTGTTAATATTATTCCAAACTAGCGTATATAAAATAAGCCTGTACTCGGAATAAATTAAACCAGGAGCAGGACCACAGGTAGGTTGATTTCTACTTTCTAATCGTATAAGTTAAAATTTTTATTTACCATGGTTTAAAATATTAATTGCGTTAAACAACTATTAAATTCTACTTTCTAGTATAACTTTTTTTTTTGTATTAAGAAACGCCGGCTCACGCCGCCGCCGCCGATGTATTTTAAGTCAACGCCGCCGCCGACTAAAAAATCGGCGCACGCCGTTCGCGCCGCCGCCGCCGACTAAAATTGACCGGCTCGCCGCCACCGGCAAAAATTTCGCGGCGTCGGGGTCTAGTATCTATATTATAAGGAGCGCTTGGTACGTTGGTCGTCGTCGTCGTCCGAGCTTTCAGGAATGTTTGCTTAGTCTGTCACGAAGCCAAAGGCGGGGCGGCGAGGAAAAAGCGACCCGCGGAACAGAGGGAAACCGAGACTGCCTTTGGCTTCGTTACTGAGGTGGTTCGACTATCTATTTTCTCAAAATCTGTCGCCCCTGAGAGTTGGGCCGTGTTTGTCCCAACACGCAATACACCCGAAATTTTATCTAAGTTTCCGCCGCGAATATCGGAGGGGAGGGGGGGATCGAATGGGGTAGTTTAGGGAAAGGGGGGGATCGTATGGGGTAGTTTCGGGAACGGGGAGGTAGGAGCCGGGGGTTTCGGGGTCGTTCCGATTTGAAAGTTCCGTGGCTGCGTTCAACAACTCTAATAAAGCTCAGCGCTGAGCTCAACGGTCAGCGATTTTTGCTGGACGGGTTTTTTGACTTCCGGTTTTGACGTCACGTTGATCCTCGGAGACTCAGCGGAAACATCGGCTGAGCGAGATGGTTTTTCCGTTGCTTATCGGTATAGTGACGTCATTCGACAAAGTTAAAGGAGGATTAGCAGACGATATTTTGTTCGTTACAACAACTTTTAGTTTTTCTCCGTTGATAGTTGTTGAACGCAGCCCGTGTTTCTCTCGGCGTACGTTAGTCCCGTGGCCTTTATGCATCAGTCATTGGATACCGGGGGTTTAAAGGGGTACAGGAGGGGTTTGGTACGATTGCGAGTTTGAGTTATTTTTGCGAGGAAAAGAGTACTACAGAAATTCTCGCATGGAGAAAAGGGGGAGAGGGTACCACGGTAATTATCACATGGGAAAAATGGGGAGGTGGGTACCACGGTAATTATCACATGGGAAAAAGGGGGAGGTGGGTACCACGGTAATTATCACATGGGCAAAAGGGGAAGGTGGGTACCACGGTAATTATCACATGGGAAAAAGGGGAAGGTGGGTACCACGGTAATTATCACATGGGAAAAAGGGGGAGGAAGGGCCTAACTGGGGTACCCCGGTAATTATCACATGGGGAAAAGGGGGAGGTGGGTACCACGGTAATTATCACATGGGGAAAAAGGGGAGGAAGGGCCTTACTGGGGTGGTTCGACTATGGGGAAAAGGGTGCCACGGAAATTATCGCATGGGTAAAAGGGGTTGGGTGGCGTACTGGGGTGGAGTGCCTCGAAACACACAACTAGCTGACAGTGGCGCCGATCCTATGGGGGCGGCGGGGCCGAAGCCCCCATTGGGTAAAATCAAATATATTTTCACGTTTTTCGAAAATTTAAATTTTAACCGCTAGGTGCTATAAGAAACTTGTCAATGATAAAATTGTAGAGCGTCACCGAAAACGTACAAATAGAGTTGGCGCGAAAAAAATAGACGTCTTTTTTACTGACAAAATACGACTTGAAAAAGAGACAAGTTGGGCAAGCTAAAATACCTTTTTAGTCTTACACGAGCCGTATAGGCTCTTAGTAAGACTCCTGGTCTCGCTCCGTTGTCTGGCGTCCGCGGCCGCCGCCGCCGCCGTAGGCATGACACGGCACGGTAGAAATCATACTAAACTTAGAAGAATCCTCGCACGCGATTGCGAATAACAGCCACGCGAGGAAATCAGCCTCTAGAAGTAACAATCACAAGCTGGAAGAATCTTCCTACAACTCTTAGAGAAAGAGACACGGGAGAGTCACGTGACACACAAGAGAGGACGCGGGAATCGTCACTACGTCTAGACTGGCGCTGGGGTAGAGCTCTACCGCGAAATGGCTCGGGAGAGGACGCGGAAATCGTTACTACGTTTAGACTGGCGCTGGGGAATAGTAGTTTAATAAATATATGTACACTCAAATAAATCGTCGTGCTTATTTATTTTTGGCCTAGTTTAACTCACAAACTCGATACAGTAAGCTCGTGTAAGACTATTATTTGGGTCACGTGACCCACTTGTTTTGAATTCCATTCGGAGAGTGGTGTAACTTTATCAAAGTCAGAAATTTGTTAATCTGGTGTTTAATGCAATTTGGCTTGCAGTAAAACTAGCATTTGCGAAATTTTACATAGGCATAAGTACCATCCTTACAGAGCAACGCTTCACCAGGGTTTACGGCTGGTTTTTAGCAACTGGCTGCTAAATTCCGTGCACGACGACCCACAATTCCTCCGCAACATGCTATTCGCGGATGAATCCTCGTTTGCAAGAGACGGCCCTTACAATCACCAAAATAATCATGTTAGGGAAGACACAAATCCACACTGGGGATATGAACACCGTCACCAATATCAATTTGGTTGCTTTAATGTTTGGATTGATCTTGTTGGAAACCGGTTAATTGGTCCAGTATTCTTACCGCAAAATCTAAAAGGCCAGAGTTCTTTTGATTTCTTGAGAAATGAGCTAGAACAACAACTTGATGAACTGCCGTTTGCGCAACGAGCAAGACTGTGGTTTCAGCCTCATTACCACAGAGCCGTGAGAGATTACCTAAACAACAAATTTCCACAACGATGGATAGGGAGAAACGGTCCCGTACACTTGCCAGAAAGGTCGCCCGATCTGACTCCGTTGGATTTCTTTCTTTGGGGCTTCGTCAAGGACAAGGTGTACGCCACTCCGGTTGAGAACCTTGAAGAGCTGCGTCAACGAATTGTAAAAGCTTGCCGGGAAGTAACCCCGCAAAATATTCAAACCGCCTTCGACAATATGATTGTTCGCGCCCACGCCTGCATCGCTGCCGAAGGTGGAATTTTCGAAACGTACTTATAAATTTTGTTTGTAAGTAGATAAATAAAATGTCTCGTTTTTTTTCAAAAAATTCGCATTTTTCATCCTACGAAATTAAATCGTGTAATACCTCGATTTTTCAGCGGTGTTTATTGCATTAAGCACCAGATTAACACATTTCTGATTTTCTTAAAGTTACTACTGTCCCAATGGAAATAAAAAAAAAGTTATTTTAGCTTGCCCAACTTGTCACTTTTTAGTCGTATTTTTTCAGTGAAAAATACGTCTATTTTTTCGCGCCAATGCTATTTGTACGTTTTCGGTGACGCTCTTCAATTTTCTCTCTGACATTTTTCTTATAGCACCTAGCGGTTAAAATTTAAATTTTCAAAAAACGTGAAAATATTTTTCGATTTAGATGCAATTTTGGTAGAAAGTGTCCCCCGGCACGTATAATGTACAGTACAAATTTCAACTTTCTAGAAAACATATTTTTTTTAAAAAGTTACTTTTTCGAGCAAAAATAAACACCCTGTATACTCTATAAAATAAAACAACATCTTCTAAAACAACTTATCTATAATTTTTACAATAAAAATATGTTTAGTAATATTTATCTCAGTCACTTTATTTGCTTTTACTTCTTTAAAGATGTAACAGAAATTTTCAAATTAATCAGCCTAAGCTCCAGAGAAGGGGCAATGTGTTTAAGATATTCCCAATATCTCTTCTAACTTGGTGACAAATTTCCGTTACAGAAAAATATTTTTACTCCGAATTTTCCCACCGGCTATCGGCTAATAATTTCCAGCAAATTTTCCAACATCGAGCTTACCTATAGCTAGCCCTAGACTGAAACGATGGCATAGGCCTAACAAGCAACTAAGTCTGACTAGCACCAAGGAATTGAAATAAATAACTGTAGAAAAGTTAAAAACAAAAATAATTCTTATAAACTTTTATATTTAAAAATTAATTAATAATTACCATTCATGAAACGCATCGGAGAAAAACAATTATCCCATAGTGCTCAAACTATGTAAAAATATTTGTATTTGATAGCAGACGTTACCGACTTAAGTTATTACATTCATTTGGAAGTTTATAAAAACAAACTCTTGAAATCCCACGACCACACAAATCGGTTCCATAATCAGCAGGGGAAATAAGGCGGTGGCAGTGGGCAGATGATCAGTTTAAAAATTGCCCGGACCAGTTTATTAATTAAATCGGAGGGGGGTTAGTGGTCCACTGGACCACTTAATTCGAGGTAAATATTTTGAAATTGGTAGGTCGAAATGTTATATTATTAGTCTTTGGATTTGAAGGTCTGTGTAACGGCGGCTGCGGAATTTTAGTACATTCCAATTCGAATTCACTAGGGCTGTGCGAGTAGTGGTTTTAAGCAATCGAGTCGGGTATCTAGTACGAAATTTTTTCCGATCGAGTATTCGAGTCGAGTAATATTGAAGTGGGATATAAAAGACTAGTATACTAGCCTACTAGACTAATTATAGTAATTAATAGTAAAATAACAATATACATTTTTTTAAAATTATTAATGTACCGTCTGTCCGTATATTGCTTAGGAAGTTAAGACTCCTAAGTTCTAACGCCAGCCGACATCCGAAACTAAAACTTAATAATATTGATTGAAGAAAAACCGGCAGTACGTATTAAAAACCGTGATCCATCCCCAAGGCCATTCAAAGTATTTGTTTTTTCTACGTCTTGTAGGTACCGTTTATTATTTTCACCCCAAAAAGTTGTAAAAACCACCTTTGAACTTACAGCAGCTTAATCGAGTTATCGGGTACCCGATGATGCAATTATTTTTACTCGATAATCGACGAGTATTTTCCAATTACTTATCCGAGGTCCAGTTCGAGTACTCGAATTAAAAAAATGCTGAGTAATCGATGATGTTCGAGTACTCGCACGGTCCTAGAATTCAAACTATTAAAAACGGTTAAGAGTTAAAAAACGCTATACTAATGTAGCAGACGACGTGCACTGGACGTGGTCCAGTTTATTTATTCAAGGAGGATAGGAATTAGGGAGGCGAAGTAGGAGGGATTAACGCGCCAGCATCCTTGTAAAAAGTTTAGCTGGAAAATTTCGGGAAAATGGCGGCAACATTGCGGAAGCTACGCTACGTGTTGCCGCCATTTTTCCGAAATTTTCCCGCCGAGTTCACGCTAAACTTCTTACGAGGATGCTGGCGCGTTCATCCCTCCTACTTCACCTCCCTTCCTATCCTCCTTGATTTATTCTAGGCCAGGTGGGTCACTGGTCACCTGTCCACTTTCAAAAAAATCCTTATTTGCCCCCCTGTCCATAATGCTATTAAACTTACTTAGAGAAACGTTTCAGTTGAACAGCTAATTCAAATCATTTTGACCTACTAATATATAAAAAAGGCTGTGACCGAAAAACTTTTGGTGATGGAAAACAAATTATCGAGCGTAGATTGTGATGAGGTTGCAAACCCGGTGAAAATAGTAATTGTAAGCATCTAGCAGACTCATGGTAGCTACTTGATTGTTAAATTGAAAAAGGAACGTAAAAGATTGCGAAAGTGTTGCTTGAACAGCGAAAGCGCCAGTTTGGGCACTTTGTGAATAATTAAATACAGCTTTACTAATTGGATTATTCTTTCAGTTTACAAAACTGCTTTACAAAGGGGAATAACATAGAGGATATTCTCTGGGCGCTAATTCCCATTGGCCATCCCTAAAGCGGATATGACGCCACAGAGTTGGAAATCATAACTCGTGAACAAGGTTTCATTAAAGAAAATGCCTTCAGGCCATACTTATAATTGATTGTTGCATATGGTTTTACCGATATTATTAATAATGGATTATTAAACTTAGATTACCTAATACTTTGTGTATTATTAATATCATGAAAAATTAATGGTGTCATAAAAAATATAAAAAGAAAAACCACTCACAATGTCAGATATAGTTACTTACTTGACATTCCCAGTGAGATACAGTTTGACAGAATTTCTGGTGTTCCTCTCCTTTTTACCTCTCCGAGGGGACAAAGTCCCCTAGGAGGGGTTATACAACGACCGTGTCTGTCTGTGGGTCTGTGGGTGGGTCTGTGGGTGGGTCTGTCTGTGGGTCTGTGGGTGGGTCTGTCTGTCTGTCAGGCCTGCGAACGCGTTCGCATTTTCGGTGCAAAGTGTAATCACTGCGTACGCAGTTTCTCAAAGGGTTGGCAAAACCACCGTGTATGCATTTGCGGTTTGGTTTGGATGGTGTTTTTTCGCTCACCGTCGTGACGGTTTGGTGTATTACGTTTTTGTAATGTTTATGCGTAGGTTGTGAGTGTTGAATTTGTTGTGTTTGTGTTCTGATGGTTGTGCATGTTGAGTCTGTTGTGTTTATATGGGCGTTTTCTCTCCAACTTCTTCTTAATGACTTTGGGACGGACCGAGTGCTGAGTGTAATGCTACCTCTCAACGTCCAATGGCAGGGTTTCCACCAGTTGTACACGGTATTCGTCTTAGTATCAATTTGCGATCGCATCGGGCGGGATTTGAACCCGAGACCTCCTGATTGATACCACAGAACCACCGACACTTGTTACGCCTTATTGAAAATTAGACCTTCAGCTTTATCGGAAGCGTATTTAATAGAGTACGAAATTTTGGTTTAATTGAAATAGAATTGAAATTGAAATTATTGCATCGAAGAAATTCTAATTTAGCGTTTCTCTATTGATTTAAAACAAATGCGCCACCCAGGTTTCGAACCCAGACCATTCGGCTTGGCAGTCGAGCGCTCTACCACAGAACCACCGATAGCTGCTTAGATTCACTGAAATTAAGACCGGCATCGTAAGCATAATAGGTAATAAAGTCTTTTTTATTAATGAATTTATGAAGGCCTAATCTGGTATTTTTTAAAGGTTAAATCTTGTTTTAGCGCAGTCAGCCGAGATTAGAGGGTTAAAGGGTAGACCCTGTGGGTGGTCCACTTTCTTAACGACCTATATATAGTTCTGTTAATTCAAAGGAGATAATTTAACGTTAATTGCTTTAAGAGCTGGTGGTTAGTCAAGTGGCTCTCTGTGCTTTGTTGATGGTAAGGTTTTTGCTTCTTGTAAATACATTTGGTGTGGATATTTGGATATCTACGATTTCTAACGCAGTCAATGATTTCTTGGGTGTGCGAGTCATTATATGATATTGGAAATTGGACGGCATTGGTCTTTTTCATGTGGTATGTGTCACAACGTCAACAGGAAGTGAACGAGTCGTCCACTACCAGATATCTACGGTATCTTCATCGAGGGCGAGTGTTGAAATAAAATGAGCGTTAAAGATGCGGCAAGTATTTCGTAAGCGAGTAATTCCAAAAAGCCTCTGTAGATATTTCTTTCATTAAAATTTGCTTCGTATTATATTTAACTGATAAACTTGTTCTGTAAAAGGGTTTAATTCAATTGTGCATTGTTATAGTACGTCTAACTTACTGTTGTAACTACTTAACTTATGATATTCTGAATAAATTAAAATTGGTCGTTTCGTCTCAATTATTTTAATTATAATTAAAATTTTATACCGGGCGGGATAGAAATGGGTTAATATTTTTAACAAATAACTCTAAATTGCGGTGATATATCTTTTAGGGTTATCTCGAGAAATTAATACCACTAGGGACAATTCTTCCGAGGAGAGGTATATTTTGGCTTGCCAACTTGTTTTCTAGTGTTGTTAATTTTCCGGAAAAATAAATTGCGGAAAATTTTCCGCAAATCGGAAAAATAAAAATTTGAAACATAAATTACCTTTTAAGGGTTTTTAATGTTTTTAACTCTTTATCGATATAAAATGTCTAATATCAGTAAACATACTACAAAACATTAATAGCGTTACATTGTTAATCAGTTTAAACTAGTCTAGAGGTTTAGTTTAACTTTCAGATTCGAAAATGAGGCGAAAATGCCGCTTTATTTCAATTTGCAAACAATATATTAGACTAATCACGGATTGAAAACTTTTTTTATTTTTTTCGGAAAAATACGGAAATTTTTCCGGAAAAAGGCCTCGGTCATTTTCCGCGGAAAATTTTCCGACTTACAACACTATTTTTTTCTAAAGGACTAAGTGTTTTAGATATTTATCTCATTCCCTTTTGGTTCTATTAACATGTCTAGAAGCACTTCTTTGGACTGATTTTTATACTTCAACCTCTTGTTTTTCTCTTTGTGATAAGTACTGTATAGCGTACCATCTAAGGTGAGAGTAGTAGCTGACACAAATGTTATTGGTCAGTCTTGTACATTCCTCACCATGCTGGGTGCCAGTACTCCGCGGTAAACAGCCACTCTCTCTTTCTGCTCCGAACTGAACTACTTCCTCACCACGAGTACCCTTACAAACATTTCATTTGTTGAAATAGTCTAAAAGACTAAAGCTGATAATAATGATACACTATTTGTCATTTTTGCAGGTAATATCGAATTATGTTTTGCCACATTTTGATTAAATAAGTTTTAAAAAAAGCAGGGCCGTGCAGTGACAATTCGGGCCCGGGGCAAATTACTAACTGGATGACGGCTGTTAATAATATTTAAGCATTAACTGAAATAAAATACAATCATTTACAGTTTTCTCCCCAATTTTTGTTTCGGTTCACGGTTTGGTGCCAACAAGCAAGGTAGAACAATTCCATAAAATATATTTTTTATCCTTGGAGAATATCCAAAGCCTCTGCTAAAGGCTTGACGCAAGTCAAGTGTTCCTCTAAGTGGACCAACTCCGATTGTTTGAAACAAGCGTGTTTTATTCGTAATGCATTAAACAAATCCGAAGTTTTTTCCGGGAAACCGCTTGATATTCGATTTCATGGTCTAAATCAAGAGGACCCCGTAGAATTTTTAATTAGTCTTTTACAGTAACTTAAAGACGAAAATGTTACTATAGAAAATTTATTTTTGGTTATGTGTACATCGTTAATGTTTTGGGCGAGGGTTTGGGAACTTTTTGAAAATAAATGTGTCCAATGTCAAAATGAAGTGAAAGAACGTCGAACGACATTATATTCTTCCAGTAAGTACCTCTTTCTTAATCTGGCGAGGTTTTCTTATAGAGGGGCTGAAATGTTTAAAATTGACACTCCAATAAAAGAAATCATTTCTGACAAAGTGAAAATTAATGAAGTCTTTTTTTAAACTAAAGCCGCTGTAGTTCACAGAGGAAGTGACTGCGAAAGTGGCCACTACATAGTTGCTCTAAAAAACCCTGTTATTGGAACGGGATGGACAGTTTGCAACGACAGCGAAGTATCTTCAAGAAAAAGGTTTTACAACACTTTAACTAACGTTTATGGTTAACTTCTAGAAAAAGAGTAAATTTGCGAAATATATGGAATTGCAAATACGTGAGGTCCTTAAGGAAACATACAGCGGAAGAAGGAATATATCACTATTGTGCTGACATAAAGAATACCCTAAAAATTATTCTTGGCTAACTTATATATATTAATTGAGAATAAGAGTAATATACATGTATTGCCAAGAGTTGCAAATGATCCAGATAATTAATGGTAAACTACTCTAATTAGTCCTTACACGATATTGACAGAATATTCGAATCTTTTAAAACCAGCTAAAGGGTAGGTTATCTCCAAGGCGATCTTTATCGTAGACCCTATAATTTTGGGGATTTTCTAGCAGTGCCGTAAATATCTTAAGGTAAAGCGGGAGCTGAAAATTTTTAACCCTTTCGGGGCGACAAAAATACTAAGGGTGAATTTGCCTTTAATTAGTTTTTATACTATTGGCAGGACATCGATACCCTTTAACAAAAAAGGCTAAAATAACGAATAATATGTTGGAGGCCAACCGCGCCTAAATAATTTGGACAGTATTTTTGACACAAAATATGGACAGTCTGTCCTTAATTTTGTTATCAAAATACTGTCATAATATTGCAAGAACATGCATTAACATATTGATTTTACTCATTAAAATTTAAAACGATTGTATTTGCTCTACGTAATAAAAATTAAATTCAGTATAGATTTACGTCTTCCTAGTAGCTGACATTAATTCCCACGGGTTTTGTAGTAGAAGTCCCATTTATTTTCGTTCCTTATAATTTAACACATGTCCTTTAAGTATATATTTTCCTTAAAGCTAGTTTAACTTAGGATATAGAGTACGTTGTTGGTATTAAATTCAAAGTATCTTAGGGAAGCCAGCTCTAAATGTCTACACAGTAGTCAGATATAATTACAAAAAATTTCAGAACAATTTTCGTACCTTGGCAACAAATGCTATTTAATATGAAAAGTCAAAAATCAAATTATACAGCTTGAATTTAATTATGTTCATCATAAAATAAACCATAGTTAATATCATGGATTCGTCAAAGCCATTGAACTTTTGAAAGCAGCGTGTAGTTACCCTGCCAAATTAGCATATTGGTTGAACTCTTGGCATATTCCTATAATTCCATTCAACTGGACTGATACTACTAAATTTGAAAAAATCTCAAAGATCAAGATATATTACTTGATCAATGTGAAGCCGATAATACCTTTAACCCATGTGGCTGTGGAAATCAGAGAATGCATAGGAGCTTATGAAGCCATTTTCTTGGTCGGAGTAGTGGCGTACTCTTTTAGCCTATTCGCCGGGGATCTATTTTATTTCATATGTCTATGGTCGCGACTCGCGAGTCTGGTTAAATATATAGGTCGTTAAGAATAAACGTAAATAAATAACAAAAACTAACACAGGGTCTACGCTTTAACCCTCTTATCTCGGCTGACTGCGCTAAAACAAGATTTAACCTTTAAATTTCATTTGTAAAAAAACCAGATTAGGCCTTCATAAATTCATTAATAAAAAAAGACTTTATTACCTATTATGCTTACGATGTGTGTCTTAATTTCAGTGAACCTAGGCAGCTATCGGTGGTTCTGTGGTAGAGCGCTCGACTGCCAAGCCGAATGGTCTGGGTTCGAAACCTGGGTGGCGCATTTGTTTTTAATCAATAGAGAAACGCTAAATTAGAATTTCTTCGATGCAATAATTTCAATTTCAATTCTATTTCAATTAAACCAAAATTTCGTACTCTATTAAATACGCTTCCGATAAAGCTGAAGGTCTAATTTTCAATGAAACGTAATAAGTGTCGGTGGTTCTGTGGTAGAACGTCCGCCTGTCAAACAGGCGGTCTCGGGTTCGAAACCCGCCCGATGCGATCGCAAATTGATACTAAGACGAATACCGTGAACAAATGCTGGAAACCCTGCCATTGGATGTTGAGAGGTAGCATTACACTCAGCACTCGGTCCGTCCCAAAAGTCAATATGAAGGAGTTGGAGAGATACCACTCGTACATACACACCACAAACTCAACACCCACAAACGTCATAACAATAACACAACATTACCACCCTACACATAAACATTACAATAGCGAAATATCCAAACTACTAAATTAAACCTGTTGTGACGGCGAGCGTAGACGAAAAAAAAACCCCCAAACCAACCCCGACTGCAAATTAATCCGTCCCACGGTGGTTTTGCAAACACGGTTTTTCGACTTTGTTCCCTAATTACTAGCAACTGCGAACGCAGAGATCTCGAGAAACTGCGTACGCAGTGATTACACGCAAGCCTGACAGACCCACAGACCCACAGACAGACACGGTCGTTGTATAACCCCTCCTAAGGGACTTTGTCCCCTCGGAGAGGTAAAAACCATTTCACACGACGCGATTTTCGAATTTTTCTCGCATAATAACTACAGTATAGATTTTACATTTACTAACAGGTGTCACTAGTCACGGCTGACAAAACCTTTCGTACCTTCGCTTTCGCTACGAGGTCACAATAGTCAATATTATTCCAACCTATATCATATATTTTACGGAAAACATTTCTAACATTTCCGGCACAAGTAAAACTGCACTGAAATATTATTGATTATTACTAATTATTATTTTTCAAAATGTTTGATTTTAAATCGGACTTTACCATTACACAATAGGGAATTATTTTACATTTTATACATTTACCTATATTCCCATATTGAAAAAATACAACTTGTCAATAGAGTAATGGCACGGTGACGTCCTAGTACGTCACCCATGCTCTTTCCTATAGATAAAAAATTTGCGAACAAAATGGCGGCCATGGGCAAAGCTACGGAGTGCGACTATAGACTCTTCAACGCGAATCCCCAATTGACCGCCATTACCTTACAGAGTACGGGGAGGGTGATGAAAAAACCTGTTTTGGGGGGATTAAATTTCTTCGGTAGAGCGCTTGCTCGTTGGGTGTCTGTACGATAATGGCGGCGCCCTGAAACGTTTCTTAAAATAGTGTATATAAATATAGAGTACCAGTTACAAATAATTTCTAATACAAGAACTGATTTTCAAATGTTTTACGGAGAAAATCAAAGGGGTCCTCCTTTTATCCACTGTAACAGCTGTCACTCTCGGCATTCCCCTCCTATTGTTATTCCAACGCGCTTAGAAAGGCGGGAAATTCGAATTTCAATGGTATTTTCTCTCTTTAATGGGCGGGAAATTCGAAATTCTGTAGGTTTTTCGGTATTTCAACTAAAAATTCTTGTGTAATGGTTTCGGTTGTCATGATTATGATTTTTATTATTTATAATCAAAGATTTAAATATCGTAAGAGAAATGTTTTATATTTTGATAACCAACGTTTCTTCGCGACTAATGTTGGACAACAATTGTCACGGTGAGATAAATATCCCAAAAAACCTATAAGAGATAAAGCTAATTTAAATCATAATGAAATGTTGGTTATGTTGGCAGACTCAGCGGTATTTATTGAAGGAAGACGAAAATAATTGATTGTAGTAGCTATTTGGCCGACCATCTGTTAATTATCGGAATAGTTAGAGCAGATTAGTCCATAAATATAACTGCTGACTCACTGCGGTTTCCTTATATGATTGACAAACGCTTATATAAACATTTTCGACCCCGTGGAAAGTGCCACGTTAATTAGTTCTGGTTTGTTGATATTTTATCATGGAGGGGGGGGGGGTAGAACAATGTGCTGGGGTAGTAGGACCGTGAAAGTTTTTCATTACAATGGAACAAAAGCTTGGCTGTCTTTCAACAAGGGAATATAGATCTTATGGATTTGCGAGACACTTGTCCCTGACCAGTGGCGTAGACGAGGGGGGTTTCCGGGTAAAAACCCCTCCTTTGCGCCTACCTTAGACTGTACTAAATTTACACCTCTTTCGGGCCCCTCTTAACATTTACGTACTTCGTTGAAGAATTTCTGGATACGCCAGGAAATAAACATACGAAGTTTTCTGAAGACGGTTTTGTTTAGGTACCGTACTTTTATTACGTACGAGTGTCAGGGCTGCCTTATCCAGGCGGCAGACTAGGCAAAGTGCCTAGGGCCTACCAAAAAGACGGTAAATGAGATTTTAAATAGCTTCAGCAACTTGTCTTAAACTGTCGTTAAAGTCATTTTAAGAGAAACCGTTGCTATTTGTGAAGCTACAGTAGCTAGCTTAGATGTTAGAAGGTCTGAACGGTTTGACTTTATTTGGAAAGAGGCTGAAAAGTCGCCAGAATCTTCCAAGGGCGGACCGTTAAATTTGGGGCCCTGGACTAACACTGTTTGCGGCCTATTCACAGATGGATTTTGCAGGGTAATTAAATGCCTTTTCAATGAACTCAAGTTGGGGGGTCACAGATGCATTTTGCAGGGTAATTAAAAATTTCATGTTTCTTAAATTTAAATTGTTTTTATTTTTTTTATCGCAAAGGGGGCCCTTTGTTTGTACGGGGCCCCGGTCCGCAGCCCATAAAGACCATGCCAAGATTCGCCCCTGGAATCGTTCCATATTTCGGTTACAGTGGGCCCCTAGGATTCAATCTTTTTTGTAGCCCTCAACAGGCCCTAAATGGGTTCGAGTGTGCAATAACTGGTGGCTTTACCGGGGAGTCGGGGTCCGGCTCTAGTAACCCATAAGGGCGGTGGCGCACTGGGAGCTGTTAGCTCTGATCAAATGGTCTTTGCCTATAGTCGTGGGGACTATGATCTATTTCGCGCTGCACTGCTTTCGAAGGATTGGTCAGCCGTCCTCGATGCCCCTACCTTAGACGAAATGATTGATATCCTTCTCCTTTACGTTACTGAAGCCAGGGACGTGTCGGTGCCCTTGATTTCCATTAAACCCACTTAGCCTTCGGGTCAGTTGAGGGAGCCCTGGTGGTCCAAGGAAACCGAGCACCTAATTCGAGACAAGCGTTCTGCCTTTCGTATATTCAGAGCGTCACCTTCTACTGACAACAGACATGCATTTGCGAAAAAACGTAACTTACTTACTAAACACATGCGTTCCGCGAAATATAAGTACAAAGCCCGTCTAATTGATGAAATACCTACCAACCCATAGTTTCTTTTGTTTCGAGCGTTACAGTATCTTTTGTATCACGTATCAGGGCCCAATAAGTGTACAGCTTTTTTTATCCTGAATTAAAAACATTATTATTAAATATCTCAACCTCCGACTTCGGTCAGGCTGGGTGTGGATACTGAGTTTCGGCTCAGGCTAACAGCGAGGGTTCGTACAAACCAATTTATTCCAGTAATTGTGTAAACATTTCATTGCTAACATTGCTGTATTTCCAAAAATACTTTCTTCTAAAGGCACTTCAAAAAATGCCCGCCAAAAATGATTACGTATATTGGCGCACGTTTCACGCGGACGAATAGTTTACGTAATATTGACGCGCGTTTCACGCGCACGAATAGTTTACGTAATATTGGCGCGCTTTTCACGCGCACGAATAGTTTACGTAATATTGACGCGCGTTTCACGCGCCAGAAAATATTAAATCAACTTGAGACTTATGCCTAAGCCTTTAACTCTCCTGGATCATTGTGCCGGACCACACCTTGGGGATCATTGACGACAATGGACACCCACTTGACGTCGTCAGATAAGAATTTATCGTTAATGGGTAACACCGAGGGTAACACGTAAGTTATACCAAACCTTTTTACATTTTTTTCTTGAATGTCAAATACTATATTTGTCAATAAAAATGTACACTCTATGAATTTCATTTTCAGAGCCGAAGGATTTCCATTAGACCAGAAACACGACTTTAGGAAACGCGTCATCGCCATCAAAAATCCGAAAGATTATACCCACGCTTTCAAAGTATGGAAAAATAATATTCCAAAATATCGAACTCAAACTAACGCGAGTATTGAACGTTTTGCCAGATTAACACGAACAACGTCGAGACCTACCAAGTTTACCCAACTACTGGCATCTTGAAGCCCGAGGAAATAGACGGCGACGCGAAATTCGTTTACGACGAACTCCCGCGAAGATTGGGATTAGAAGACAGCCCTCAACGGAACAACCAACGCCATGACCCCGCAACGATCCGGATTCAAGAGGACGACATCAACGTGGAAACCCTTTCCGAGAATGCGCCAAAGGAAGAACAACCGCGGCAGACGTAAATGTATAATATTTCATGATTAAGAGTTTGACTCATTTCATTTATTATACAGGACAATTGAAGACCAACCAAAGGATGTGGACACTAAAAAAGGTAAGTCAAAATTAGGTTTCTCCTTTATCACGAGACTTTGTTGTTTAGGAATAAGAAGAGTAAAGAAACAGCGCAAGCGTGAGCTCAGCGAAATCACCTACAAGTCCTACAAAGACCCAACTACCTATTGTGAAACAGTTTCTTTAAATTCGTCCCTGAACGAAAATCCACAGCAGACGTAACAGCTACTATATTTAATGATTTTCCATATCTTGATTACTAGAACAACCTGTTAAATTTATTATCCAGAACTTTATTGGACCAGCAGGAGGATGAGGACACTCACCAGGAAAAAGATGGGAAAGCTAAAAAAGGTAAGTCAAAATTCAGATTATCAATATTGACAGGACTTTGCTGTTTAGGAAAAAGAAGACACTATTCTCTTGAATAGAAGTTCCCTAAATGCTCCTAAGGGTGACCAACGGCAGCCCAGGTAAGCGTTACCACTTTTATATTTTATTCGCGCGGCATCTCGATTAAGAGTTTGACCCGTTTCATTTATTATACAGGACACTAAAAGATCAAACATCAGTTGAGGACACTCGCCCGGAAAAAGGATTCGCACGAGGAAAATGAAATAAAAGCGGAAGACGCCAGAAGAAGCGAACTCGACGAAATTGCCAATAAATCCGTTCACGTAAACGAAACTTTTGTTAAACGAGAGTTGAATGCGTACATGCACAAAATTCATTTGGCTTTTGTCCGCTTTGGAACAAATATCAAAATTGTTTAGCTTAAAGATTATAAATCTATCTGTAAAATGTGTGAAACTTATTTAATCTCATTATAATATATTTCTGTTAACCATTAGTTAGTTGTTATTAATATTGGTTTTCATTCTCACGTATACGTTTATAGAATGCATTTGAATAAAAAAAACTTCATTATTTTGAGAACATATTCTAAAGTTATTTTTATTAATGTAAAAAAATTATCTTACGACGTTACATTTTAATTAACCCGTTTTTAATCATCCGTTATAATATTGATGATAACCGGGTTCCCTCTGGAAAATAATTATTAATAACAGCTCATTTCACCAGGAAATGACCATTTGTTAACGATTCGCTCTAATGCAAGTACTCTTACCGTCGTCCGCTACAGCTACCCGGTAAAGAAGGGAGGGAGGCAGTGGCGCCGCCAGGATTTTTTCCCACGTAGGCACTACAATTTGGGGCCCTCTCTTGCCCACTAATTTTTAATATATTTACTTAAACCATAAGTATGACACTACCTATTTACCTAATGCATTTTTTAATAATGGTCTGTTTCGCCATTGACAACGTAAATTATTATGTGACTAAAGTTTAATAACTCTTGGCGAATTCCTCTTAGTCTTTGGAAATCGCCGAGTGATACAGCCAAGGCCTATAAAAATTTAAATGCTTTCAAAAATGTAAATAACTCTTACTTTGTGTGAAAATATTTATGCATTATTGTACGCCTATTGCTGGCGGCGCCACTGGAGGGAGGACTCCGAAGAGACTGTGGAGCAGGGTTGGACATAAGGATAATTTTTTTAGTGATCTTCCTGATTAGACGCATGGAACTAGCTAACGCTAGTGCGGCTAGTTAGTTAGAGTATGAAAATAAACCTTTTTATATTGGTACTGGAAAATACCTCATTGGTTAGGTACTTTTGCATACCTTTTGATATTGGTACTGGAAAACACTTCATTGGTAAGGTACTTTTGCATACCTTTTGATATTGGTACTGGAAAACACTTCATTGGTAAGGTACTTTTGCATACCTTTAGATATTGGTACTAAAAAACACCTCATTTGTAAGGTATTTTTGTATACCTCGTGGTATTAAATAATCCCATATTTGGAGAGGTAAAAAACCTTCTTGGGACCTTCTTAGTACATAAAGAGGTTTTTATATTTCCTATTTATGGTGCTTGTCCATACTATTTTTAGGTATTTATTAATATATTTTCGGGATTAAAATTAACCTCCTGGGTATTATTTCAGTTCCTAAAACGGTTTTCAGGCGAGCCATTTATGGTCTTTAAATACCATTTTAAGGTTTTATATCGCTGCTTTTTCAGATTTAAATTAAACCTTTTTAGGAACTATGTAATCCTACACAAGGCATTTTAATTTACTTATTATGATATATTTCCATACCATAAGGTATTTATTAGAACCTTTTTGGAGGATTAAAGAACCTTCTTGAGACCTTCTTAGTGCCAAATAGGTTTTTATATTTCCTACTTATGGTTCTTGCCCATACTACTTTTGGGTATTTATTGGGACTCCTTCGGGATTAAAATTAACCTCTTGGGTAATATATTAGTTCCTTAAATGGTTTCAGGCGAACCATTTATGTTATTTAAATACCATTTTAAGGTTTATATCTGTCCTTTTTAGTTAAATTAAACCTCTGTAGGCACATTTAATCCTACACAAGGCATTTTAGTTTACTTATTATGATATACTTCCATACCATAAGGTATTAGAGAGGAGTATGTCCATCCGGTGATTGAGAATTTCATTCTCAATCACCGGAAGGACACAAAGCTGTAGCTTGGCTCCCGCCGTTCACCCGCGCCTCTCCCGTTCCTCCCTTGATCACCAGAATTTCTAATCACCAGATTCTCTCTCCCCCACCCCCATTCACTGGATACTTTATCTCTCGTTCACCCCGCACCTCTCCCGTTCCTCCCTTAATCACCAGAATTTCTAATCACCAGATTCTCCCGTTCACCGGTTGCTTTCCCCCAAACCCCATTCACTGGATACTTTATCTCTCGTTCACCAGCTCCTTTCCCCCATTGCTTTCATCCCTTCTAATCACCAGTTGCTTTCCCCCATCCCCATTCTCCAGAATTTGTTTTCCTCGTGCAGATATCTGGAGATTAGATTTTTACCCGTTTGCTTATCGCTTCAGAACTCCTTAATTTCTAATCTCTAGGTAATAAAAACAAGTTATTTACATTTAATTTTTTATTTTAGAACTTTGTTTTACATGTTAGTAGGTACTATCAGATATTCCATTAGATGGTTATCTTGTACATTACACAATTAAAACAAATTAAAGTAGTTAAGTTTACAGGCATTTAAATGGGGTGAAACGATCTCCTGCAACTTAATTTAATTAAAAGTTCTAACTCACGTATTTGTAGTGTTTAGCAGCAGTATCGTCTGACATCCGAGGGACAGTCACAAACGTCTTCTTCTTCTTCTTCAGGTACAGGTGAGAAGCTTTTGTCAGAGACCGTAGTTACTTTTGGCGTCGGGGGAATGTCCCATTCTAGCGAAAGGTACTTTTTTCCGATGGTGAATTATCCCTCGACGGACAGTGTGGAAAGCATCTGGCGTGTTCAAGTTCTGGTACGTCTCCTGATTCCCAGTGTTCTAAGATTCCATGGCATTTGTAACATCGTACTTCATCGCCCCGCTGAATATAGTAGAATCCAGCCTTCGCTAGTTGCTCCTTAGTGACGTGCGGATTTTTCCAGTGACGAAACGTTTCAAGTCGATACACTTCAATGTCCATAGCTGATCTAGACCAAATACGTTCTATAGTTTCAAATGATACATTCTCTAAGCCTACATTTACCCCTAAGTCTACTAAACCTAATTTTATCAATATGGTTAAATTTCTACGCTAAAATTCTCAATATAAACGCTTTTTTCAATATGCAAATTGTTTTAAATATGTCTAAAAATATAGTCTATTACAAAGAAAAAATAGTTACTTACTTTACGGGTAGAAATCCATTGGCGAGCTGTAGAAAAGACTGAGCGATCCGTCAGCAGGTCTTTACTCGTCAATGCGCCGTAGAGAAATGACGCACGGAAGATTAATTTATTCCTATCTTGTTGAGAATAATTCATCACGTGATCTAAACTTCAAATAACCCTCAAATTCTATTGGCTGTCTCTCTCTGACAGTTTAAACTGCCTCTAATGATTGACGGCACATATTAACCCACTTGAGTATTTGGAAAAAACCCTTTGCTACTCGAAGGAGAGTTTTGGAAATACCACGTTGACGATATCAAAATCGAGCTCTCACTTGAAAATGTTTACGGAAAACAATCCTCTTGGAAAATTGAGTTACGTAGAAGATTGCTAAAAAATGGCTAAGTGTTATGTTTTTTTCAATAATGAGTCTTATTTTTTACATTTTAAAGTATTTATTAAGAGTGAAAAATCCTATGACTACACTGACGGCATATCTTAAGTACCGGTGGAAAAAAATCCATTGCTCAAAGTTATCTTATTAAACGTGCGCGTGCACAGAAAAATGAACGAGTCACGTGATAGTAACTTAATTTCTACGCTAATCTTACCCCTACTAGACCTAATTTCTGTCTAATACATTTCCAATATATATATATATAAAAGAATGCCTAAAAATTTCATTTTAAATATAATAAAATAGCCTAGCTGATTATTATTATTATTATTATAACTTACTTTTCAGCGTGACCTTCAATGACTATTCCCAATGCTAAGACTCTTTATTGAGATAACGAAAACTGTAACTAAGAATTGATTCCCATGACTACCCTGACGGCATATCTTAAGTACCAGTGGAAAAAAATCCATTGCTCAAAGTTCAGTTATCTTATTAATCGGGTGCGCGCTCACAGAAAATGAAAGTCACGTGAGAATCGGTACGTCACTGAAAATAGTGGAAGTGTCATCACTAGAGTTCTTTTATCAATATATTTAATTAAGGATTATTTCAAAGTTTAGATGGCGCCATGGTTCTCAAAGCAGTGATATTAAAAGATCTCAACGGGTGGAATTGGAGAAACGCTAAAAATATTATCGACATATTCATTCTCCCTGAGTATAAATAAATAAATAAATAAATACATTCTTGGCGTAGTAGTAGGATTTTAAGAAAAAAATTAAATACGGAAAATCAATTATTTTATTTTAAAGGTTTTGTGATTTCTCACCAAACAATTTCAACATCTTCAATGTAGGCTATCACATCAGGGGCATCTCAAAAATCTTTTTCCTCTGATCTCCTAGTTTCTGCCTCTGTCTTTAGTATTTATAAATATTTTCCTATCCATAAACCATTTCCTAACTGGTGGACATTGATAACACTAAAAGTTTACTTATAATAATATGCTGAAATACATTTTCCAATACGCAAAAAATTAAAGCTAGACCTAAAAACCTGTAAAGTGTAAATAGTTAAGACTAAATTTCTAGGCCTAGCCCATGAAAGTACATTTTCCGTAAATCATATCCTAACATGAATGCATTTGTTAAGAATAAATTTTTTTTTTTTAAAAATGCTAATTAATTTCGTAAACAAGCATAAATTTTAGTTCGCCCTTCCTCCAAAATATCTAATAGAGCTAGTACATTCTCGATAAATATCCATGTTCTTGGGGAATAAGAGACGTTTTTTATCAAAGTAAGCCAAGTTTAAAGCTTATTGTCATTGGTTCCATAACAAAAACCACATTGTAACGTGATAATGGCTGCTCACTAATCCCAATTCCATGTGAAACTCTTTCAGTTTCTTTTGAGTTTCAAAATAATGTTTTAGAAATAGATTTTTCCTATTTCATTAAATATAAGTATTAAAATTAGAATTGCTTCATTAAATTATGCATTTGTACTGTACTGTACACAATACCTGCATTTGAAATTGTATAACATTAAAACACAGTTTTTAAAAAAAAATATATCAAGGTTTTCAATTCAGTTAAAAATAATTATATTAGATGTAATGTGTTTATATTTTTAACTTAATTGCATTGATGTTTTAAAAGCAAACCTCGGGCCTAAGAAACAGGCAAAGTGTAAATTGCTAAGACTAAATTTCTAACTCTAATAATGTGTAAATCAATTATACAATTATCTATTCATAAGTGTTAGAGACTTTATTACAATGAAATAAAACCATGTAGAAATGTATATGATATAAATTTAAGAAAACTTGTAACGTGATAATGGCTGCTCACTAATCCCAATTCCATGTGAAACTCTTTCAGTTTCTTTTGAGTTTCAAAATAGGGTTTTAGAAATAGATTTTTCCTATTTCATTAAATATAAGTATTAAAATTAGAATTGCTTCATTAAATTATGCATTTGTACTGTACTGTACACAATACCTGCATTTGAAATTGTATAACATTAAAACACAGTTTTTAAAAAAAAATATATCAAGGTTTTCAATTCAGTTAAAAATAATTATATTAGATGTAATGTGTTTATATTTTTAACTTAATTGCATTGATGTTTTAAAAGCAAACCTCGGGCCTAAGAAACAGGCAAAGTGTAAATTGCTAAGACTAAATTTCTAACTCTAATAATGTGTAAATCAATTATACAATTATCTATTCATAAGTGTTAGAGACTTTATTACAATGAAATAAAACCATGTAGAAATGTATATGATATAAATTTAAGAAAACTCAAACAATCGACAGACATAACTTTTCTGTTTTAAACCAACAATTTTATTATTCTTTCTTATCATTTTTTTTATACAACCATTTGTTTTTATATAGATAACCTGAGGACGGCTATAATATGAACATATACCTAAAAAAAATCGGGGGTTAAACAAAAACAACCTTAATATATTCCTTATGGATTATAAGTTCGCGAAAGGTGTGTATTATATTTAATTTCTTACATTTCGTTTCATTATTTAATGATATTTTTTATTTTTTAAAAAAGTATGTCTTACTCTGAAGTCACACTCTGGTTTTTGGAGTTACAGCTTCAATTTTTGATGGTGCCCCAGCCGTGTACTTAACAAACGGTGTCAATAGTATCGTTGTCTCAATTCAATCTTGGGATTGTCTTACTGAAAAATGGTCCTATGTCATTGACGCTCTGGGGTCACAAACAGGAATACGAATTACTCTACCAACGCCTACTATTGAGCAGTATTCGGATTGCTGTTACAACCATTACTTTCGCGTAACGTCGACAGGCTGAGAGTTTAATTGGATTCTGCAACCATTTAGTCAAAAGTATTTGCTAGATGAAATGTGTTTAACTGGGAGTTTGACGCTTAGCGTACCCCAGGTAATTGCGTTCGATCAGTGCAAACCCAGAATTGATGAGCAACTTTCCGTACTTCAGCAAAATCAATCATCCATATGAAGTTCTCGAACAAAAATTCAGAACTTTCTATAGTGTTTTCAAACCTTTGGAGAGGAGAGAGAATCCCTGTGGCTTTTTAGAACTATACAGTGGATTCCATCTCTCAAACGACTATTCTAAGCCTTTGGAAAACCTCTTTTTAGAAAAATTCTGTGGGAATTACCCCTTTGAAATATATTCTCTAATGAATTATTGTTTGAACGATATAAAACATTTACAATTACTGTTGGGAGACATACTGTAATTTTCTAAACAATAAACAAAATACGAACCATTTTCATGTTTTATTATTATTAGGAATATGGATGAAAAAAAAAACACACATTAAATATTTATTTCAAATATCTGTAGAACCGAAGCCTCTCGATCCTCTTTCTGTATCTTCTTCAATTTGCTAATACAAACCAAAACAGGAAAATTGAAATAATAATAATAATAATTTTGGAGGGTGGAACATATCAATTTAACTCACAAGGCATTCCATAGGAACTGGCATCGAAATACATTCGCAGATAAGTTGAGCTATTCGATCGCCTCTGAAGATTTTAAATGCGTTTTTCCCGTGATTAATCAAGACAACCCCTATTGTACCAGTGTAATCTTTATCTATCACACCTGCTAAAACATCAATACCATGTTTTATGGAAAGACCCGAACGAGGGGCTAGAAATAAATAAATAAATATAAAACATGGTATTCGTTAAATATATATATATATATATATATAATATTACCAATACGTCCGTAGCAGAAATCAGGTATAACTACACTTAAATCAGTATTTATTAGCTCTCTTGCCATGGGGGCTACAACATAGTTATATGCACTACATAAATCAAGACCTGCAGAGCCAGGTGTTTCTCGAGTAGGCGCGCATGCATATTTCGTTAATCTTACGAATTTCAGAATTTGCTGAGGAATTTCCATTATGGATAAATATTAAAGACAAATATTAAAAAAATATTCTAACGAGTAAAGAAGTTTCAAACACAAATGACAAGTTTTACGAAAAAATTCCTTTTATAGCGTTTAACTCGATTTAAAATTCTTTAGATACGCTACTTAAGATAATCTATGAAGTATTCTTGTAAACTGATCTTGTTATAGTGAAGATAAGTTGATTAAGCTAAGCAATTTACGAGCGACGTCCTAGCGTACTTGTAATTAAGAAAGTAAGTACTTAGTTTTACGATTTTGCTTAAAACTATGATTTTAAATCGATAAAGTGAAACACGTAAAGTGTCCCTGACCAAAATTGTTTCACAAACATCTGTACCGTTTAATAAAATACGAGTATGATGACGATTTCTAGAGCCCTATGTTCGATAATGATTCATTAGGAAAATTTGAATATAGTTTAAATTTTTAATTACTTATTTTTGGGTTGACTACAGTAGAGAGTAACTAAAACTTAGCACTTTTATTTCCAAGATGGCCGCCAAGATGGCCGTCAAAACACCCCCCCCCACCCCCAAAAACAAAAAGTCCTTGGAAAAATCGAAAATATTTTTGTTTTCAAATTTCACCTTGAAAATAATCTTTGACCTCGAGGCCTGACATCTGTCAACAACCACTAAGCCTCGGTCTATCAAATCAACAAGTTTGGTCACGATCGGACAAGGTCGACCTGAGATATCGGCGGTAATATGTGACCCCAACCAAATACTTATGTTAATTTACTTTTGGTGTCATTTTTTGGTTTTTTTCGTTTTTTCGCCGTTTAAAATGCTAATTAGTTATTTGCGAGATGGGGAAACGAATTCGCGACCTTCGCTTTATACCCTTGGCGGTTTTGGCCCCACCCAAAATACTTTAAATAATTAAACTAATATATAAATAAGTTTTTCATTTTTCGCAAATATTTTATTATTTTAAAAAACAATGCTATTTTAAGTAATCAAAAAAAAACACAATTAGTTATTATAATATTTAATAACTATGATATTTCAATATATTTTTTATACACTTAACAACATATGAAACACTAACAATAAAACTAAAAGCTAACAAATTAAATTAATAATAAAGAATTAAAGAAGGTTGTATAAATAATTTGAAGGCTGAAAAATATAAAAACAAATGTTAAAAAATATTTTAAGTGTATAATTAAAAATAATTATAATTACATCAATTCGTAGAAGGTATTTTTCCTCTTCGGTACAAAACGAGATGTCGGGTTGGAAATTCAGGCTAGAATTTATAAATATAAATAAATTAACCTATTAAAAATGATTATATCTAAAAAATATTTACCACAAGAATTCTTTTTGTTGCTCTATCATCGCACGAATAAAACACTGGTTTTGGTCTTAATCGCTTCGGAAGTATACAGTTCGAGAATGTCTGAATTAAAACAGATCGAATGTTGTTCAATGCCAACATGTTGAATTTGATCTAACATACGAAGTTCAGACTTTAAATTCTTGTGATTCCATCGCGAAATTTGACGAGTATTACAAAGAATAAACATTCTTACTACTCGAAGAGAAACAATTTTAAAGATCGCGGCAAAGAAAGTACAGGCTTTAGATGTAATTCACCAGACATCTTGAGTCTAGATTTCTCCTGGTAAAATCCTTTACATTGAGATTTTATAGTTTAAGCCCGACTTTTATTTAAAAATTTAAAAAATATTGTCTTTGGGAATAATTATTAATTTTTTAATACAACGAAGGTTAACTAATTATCACTATCCTTCTTAAACATGTTTTTTATAAATTAATAAAAACAATTATATTCAATTTTTAAAAAAAAACAACCTAGTACAAAATGTACTTATACATTTTTCAGTTAATATACTAATCAATTACAAAAACAAACATAAATCATTAAAGTTTAACAGATATTAGTATAAAAAAGTACATAGAATACATGAAAAAGAACCGGAAAAAAACCAGAAAGAATAATAAATAATCAATGGGTCGTTTGATATGTGTGATAGGTTGTATATATGCTCAAGTGTATATAGCGAAAGAGATGAAGAAACAAAAAAGATAGCGCAAGAGATGAAAAAAACAAAAAAGATAATAATAATAATAATAGAAAAACATTAAATCTAATACAAAGCGTACTAATATCATTTCTTGAAAACTTATTGGATAAAAAGATGAAAGCAAAATTTAATATAGAGAAAAAAGAACTTTACACCAATCCCAACATTAAATTAATAAAGCTAGTTAAAAAAGAAAAAGTAGATTATGAAATATTAAAAACAACCTCCACCGCCTGAATTAAATTAATAAAGCTAGTTGATTTGGAAAACATATTTAAACACTTAAACTTTCTAAAATAAAAACATTTAAAATAAAAACATTTAAAATAAAAAATATAAAACATTTTAAAAATTAAAACCTTTCACCAAAATAAACAAATTAAAAAATAAAAACACAAAAAAGTCTTTAAATAAAAAAATTAAAATTTTATAAGGTTTGAGTCCTATTTCAAAAAAATAAATAGTTTTAGTTTTTTTAAAAAATAAATAAATTTTTGTAATTACCTTGAGTCGCAGTTGGAAAAGTTGCCGACGATCGTTTAAATTTTGATTCGGTCGAGATAATTTGCAACTAAATAAAAATATTTATTTTAATTATTGTAATTATTTTTTTAAAATTAGTATTCCTTACTCTAAAGTTGTAACTATTTTAACTTCTTGTCGATCCAAATCATTAATAAAAAATAGAACGATCATGCCTAATTCTAAACGGATGTTATATCTCGTTAGGCGAAAGTCAGTTGTAATAGATAAATGTTTTTTTCGGAAAAAGGAAACTTGTTGTAATTGAAAGAGTATTAAAAGGTCACGTTGAAGGCTCCTACGATTTTTGTGTTGACGGAACCATGGGATCTTATTTAAATTTTTATATAGGCGCATATGTTTTCCAATTAGGCGTAAAATTTCGTAAGAAAACCAGCCTTCAAGAGAGGATTGAGTGTGGAACAATAAGCCGTCAAACTCAAAAGCCTCGTGGGGACAGACAAAATTAACAGAATGAACGTCAAATAGACAAGAATTGTTATTGATTCTTCTAGAAAAAACCGAAGCGAAAACAGCTGGCGATAATTTGAAAGAATTTTTTATAAAGGGACAGGCAAAAACAATTTTTTTAAAGGGTTCTATTAATGCTTTACACTCAAGAAAGACAGTTCTCATACAGTAATTTTCAACTCTAATTGAAATATCGTTAATTTTAAAAAGGTTATAATTCCTAACTTTACGTAAAGCTAAATATTTTAGTGAAAAAGGGTTAATAGCGAGAGGATGAGTAATCTTACCAGAAACAGTCAAAACTTCGCGAGAGCCCATGGTTTATAAAAGGTACACGGTGAAAGACAGTCTTTTTATAAGAAAAATTTCAGAATATTTAATTTTTACATCCTGATTTTAACCTGTTTTAAAATCAAGTCAAAAGACAATTTTTTATCAAATACACCCTGCAGAAAAATAATTTTATCCATTCGTTTAAATTTTATACCTCGCAGAAATATATTTCTTCCCATAGAATTTTAAAACATCTAACCCTGTAATTACCAAAATTCTTACATCCATAATCGATTTTTAAAGCAAAATAATATTAAAACTCTTAGGGCGTTGTCTTTTTTGTCACGAAAATTAAATATAAAGTCCTTCAAAAAAATAATTAATAATTTTATATTTTTATACATGTCTACATATTTAAATTGTTATTCACAAACAATTTTAAATACCATTTACATACTGATAAATTATAACTAGGTTCTATCCTTGTAGTATTAATCACTTTAATATTCAAGGTTTTATATTTTGAAAAAAATTAATGAAAAATACATTTGGTATAAAAGGGCAAAATTTTCTATTGAATCATAACAGGCTAAAATGGCTTCCACAAGTAATAGTCAAATCTCCGAGAGTCAGGTAGTTTCAGTTTTCGATAGTCCTGAACAGGAGATGTTATTAGAGTCTGACGAATCGGATGGGGACTATATTCAAGAGGTTCGTCGCATGTCAAACATCGAACAAGTTGGAATCGAACAATCAGTGAAAGTCAAGAAAGGGGGAGTGTCTTACGAAACTAAAACTCCGAGAAAAAAAGCGAGCGACAAGGGATTATATCTAGATATCCAGATATATTCATATAAAAACATCAAACATCTTCCCCAAGATGAACTCTGGAAGGGTGATTATAAGAGGGTGAAATTCTTAGCTAACACCCTATCCATGGATGTTATTCGAATAATAAACTCAACAAACAGGCTGAAAAAATTAATTGAGCAGACGGAAGGAAAAATTGTTGTTCCACCCACGAAGGCAAGTTAAACTCATTAATTAATTATTCGTAATAGTAATTAGAATAATATTTTAGACCTGGAAACGAAATTAGAACATCGAAGACTCGAGTGATTACGATTCGGACTCTCAATTAGACTTTTCATCGTTAAACAGTTTTAATTATAAAAAGTTTTATAAAATTAAAAAATTAAGCCCTAGAAATTCAAAAAAGTGGAAATGTAAACAACTGGACATTGACCTAGAACTAATATACTTAAACGAAATCCCCACACATTTATTTTTTACAGTATTTGAAAAGATTCTGTCCAAAATTATCAAATACGTAAGACAAGAAGCACCCGGTTTCGATTTCCTCAGATTTGCAATTCAATCGGAAAATTTAGAACATCCAATTAACATTAAATTTATTAAAATTGATCAGTTAACTGTTTCGCGAATATTTAACCATATAGCTCGCGTTGCTCAATCAAAAAAAGATTTCTTACTAGATGGAGAAATTAAATTTAGTATAATTCTTTTGAAATCCCCACAGAAAATGGGAAAAAAATTTTTATCTCTAAAAAATAGAGATATTATCGATCTTGATGCTTTTTTAAAAACTAAAGCCAATTTTTACTATATCAATAATATCGATAATTTGTGCGTAGCAAGAGCCCTTACAGTAGGAATAAAACTCTGTGAAATTGCCGAGTACAAAAAGAATAAACTTCCATTAACAACCGTTCTTAAAGAATATCGAACCTTAACACTCTTTCGTAGTAAATTACAAACTAAAGCCGCTAAGAAATTACACGATGATGTAGGAATTGCTCGAGGCGCTGTAGAAATTGGTGATATAGCTAAATTTCAATCATATTTAGCCCCAAAGTATCAGATAATAATATTTAACGCCACGGAAAATTTTCAAATTTATTTCAAGGGTTTTCCCCCTGCCGAACACAAAATTCTACTTGTAAAAATTGGCACGCACGTTCATTTAGCTAAAAATCTACATTCCATTTGGGGCGGTGTAGCTTCATGTTTAAATTGCGAAAAAAATTTTTATTCCACCACACATAGAAACAAGCACCACTGTTTTGACACTAGAAATATTAAATGTAAAAGATGTTTAGGTCGAGAATTTCACGAAATTTTAGAAATTCCTTTAATTCGTTGTAAACTTTGTAATAGATATTTAAAACAAGGGGAATGTTATAGTTTTCACCTAAAAAATGAAACTTGCAAGCTTTTCCACAGATGCGAAAAATGCTGTGTTCAATTTGAAACTTCAAAAACTCACAAATGTGAAACAGCTTGCGAATCTTGTAAAATCGATCATCCTCCAAACCAACATTATGTTAAACAGTCGACATTTAAAAAAGAACCACGATCCTATGTATATTTCGATATTGAAACCATAATCGAGAATAATGTGCATAAACCCATGCTCTTAGTGGCCCAAAGTGAAATTTTAAATCAGCCTGTGGAAACCACGGTTTTTGAAGGACAATATTGTGTAAATAACTTTCTCAATTTTTTGTTTCAACATGAAACTATTTTACTTACTGATGGGAAACGAAAGCGAAAAACAATTAGGCCGAAATTTACCAACCTCATCGTAATGGCCCATAATCTAAGATCTTTCGACGGAATGTTTATTATTTCTAAATTAATTAATCATGTCATTCCCGAGGTTATTTACGATGGAGCCAAGATACTCACTATTTATATTAAAGGGGTAGACATTCGTTTTGTAGATTCTTTGAACTATGTTAGTGCTCCTTTAAGACATTTTCCTAAAATGTTTTCTTTGCCTCAATCTAAAGGATATTTTCCCTATATTTTTTGGACGAAAGACACTTTGAACTATTCAGGTAAAATTCCGGACGAAAAATACTTTGAACCCCATAAAATGAAAGAATTTGAATACCGAGAATTTAAAAATTGGTATTCACACAAACAGCTCGAACCGGTCTATTGTATTAAATCAGAATCCAGAGCGTATTGTCTTTTAGATTGTAATTTATTACGCTTAGCTATGCAGAAATTTCGCATCTTATATAAAGAACTAATTGAAATTGATATCAGTAATTATGGGGGTATTTCTCTTTCCGGGGCACTTAATAATGTATTTATTGACAAGTTTTTAGAACCATATACACTATGTACTATTCCTGCTATCGGTTTGGCAAGTAGACAGAATCAAAGCGAGATTGCATTAAAATATTTATCTTGGTACGAGAAGGAAAATAATTTAATTTTGCAAACTGTCAGAAGTTCAGGGGGAGAACAGTCTGTAGGACCGTATTTTGTAGATGGTTACTGTGAAAATCCACCCATAGTAATTGATGTAATGGGTGATTTCTGGCACGGTTGTCCAAAACATTTTTCTGGCTCGAGCTTTAATTCAATTGTCGGAAAATCATTCAAAGAAATTAGAGAAAGGGAATTAGACCGAAAAGAATTTATTGAACAAAATTTACCAAACCATACATATATTCAAATTTTTGAATGTGAGATATTAGAACTGTTGAGAAAAAATGTCGAGGCGAAAGCATTTTTTAATACACTTAAAATCATTCCTAAAATTAACCCTAGAGATTCGCTAGTAGGTGGCCGTGTAGAAACAATCAAGCTGTATCATGAAGTAGAGCCCTTACTTGGAGAACAAATCCGATATTTTGACTTTTGTAGTCTGTATGCCTATTGTTTACAAAAAATGGAATACGGTTGTAAAAATGTTAAAGTTATCACACACAATTTTGATTATGCCCCAGACGCGTATTTTGGAATAATTAGTTGTCGAATCCTCCCCCCCAGAGACCTCTACTTACCCGTTCTTCCATACCGATTTAATAAAAAACTTTATTATCCTTTATGCGGAAGTTGTGTAATAAATAATGACAGCAAATGTACCCACAGTATTGACGAACGCGCTATAACGGTAGTCTTACCCTCGGTGGAAATCTACTATTCAATAAAAGAATGTAACTACAAACTGTTAGAAATTTTCGAAGTATACCACTATAGTATTACAACAAATTTTTTCAAACCATATATAGATATTTTTTTTAAAGCAAAAGTTAAAAATTCAGGATTTCCACCCAATATTAAAACATATCAAGAGCAAAAAGAGTATTTAGACGCGATATACGAAGCTGATGGAGTAAGGTTAGAGCCTGAGGAAATTGTTGATAACCCATCCTTAAGAACTTCCGCGAAATTGGCGCAAAATTCGTTATATGGCAGAATGGCGTTAAGAATGGACAAATCATCAACTAAAATTATACATAGATACTCACAATTAACAGAGATTATAGCAGACACATCGAATAAATTAACAGACTTTCATTTAATCAACAACGATGTTGCCATGGTAAGCTATAAAAAAAAAGTGAGCTTGCACCAACTTTTCGCAAAGGTAATGTTATAGTGGCTTCCTTTGTCACCAGTTACGGTCGTATTCATCTGCATAAGCTAATTAATAGGTTGGGGAAGCGTGTAATTTATTATGACACGGACGGAATAAAATTTACACATAAACCACACGAGTGGCTACCCCCCCTCGGTGGTAATTTAGGTGAACTTACGTGCGAGACTCCGAATTCATATATCACAAAATTCGTATCAACTGGACCAAAAAGCTACAGCTATAAACTTGAAAATAATCAGACAATTATAAAACTTAAAGGAATAACTCTTACCAGGGAAAACTCAGACATCATACATTTCGACGCCTTCAAACAAATGATTTTTGTGCCAAATACCGAGTTTAAGGTGAAAATTCCCTTTAACGTAATAAAAGATAAGTACAAAATGCTTTTACGTGTTGGCAACTTAAGTAAAACTTTCAAAAAGACTTTTTGTAAACGTGTGCTACAAGATAATATTTCCAGTGTTCCCTATGGCTATTTAGAATGTGAAAATGGCGAATTGTAAAATAAAGTTGTCTTTTAATTATAAATCTAAAAAACATGTAACAAAAAAACTTGCAAAACAGGTGTCATTTAACCACATAGTTATCGTAAATGAAATCTCTTCCGAAAATCGAGTAAATACTTTATTTTTAAATAACCTAAGATTTAAACTTTTAACTTCCAAAATTGAATTTTTACTAAAAAACGGGAATTAATAATTTTTTGGTGAAGGAGATATTATGATTTTATTTTTTATTCAAAATGTTATTTTTGTATGTTGTTTTGAAACTTTATATAACTGGTGAAGGGATAGTTTTGATAAGAAACATTAAACTTTAATAAAATATTTTTTTAAATTTAAAAATGTGTTTATTTTTTCATATATTCTATAAAACAGACAATGTACTAACAAAATACGTAGTATGTTGTCTTTGTTTAAACAGTAATGTCTTATATAAAATTTCTTTCACCGTTTCGAATGATGGTATCAGGACCTACTATGTCGGGCAAGTCAGCATGGGCGAACTCGCTAATTAGATGGAGGAATGAATTAATTGATAAACCTCCTATTAAAATTATTTATTGTTATTCGGTTTGGCAATCAGGTTACCACGATTTATCTCAGTTTTTAACCGATATAGAGTTTATTCAAGGACTTCCGCCAATGGACAGCGAGTTCTGGGAATCAAATAGAAATTCTTTACTTATTATTGACGATTTAGCAGACGAACTTTACAAAAATGATCAAATTGCGAAATTAGTTACCGTAGACAGTCATCATTATGAAATTTCAGTTGTATTAATCTCACAAACCCTATTTCCTCGAGGCAAACAATCTCGTTTAATCTCTCTTAATATGTCATATCTAAATCTGTTTAAATCTCCTCGAGATCTAAGTCAAATCCAATATCTGGCCAATCAAATATCTCCAAATAATACAAAAATAATTAAATTAGCCTACGATATGGCTACTGGAGAACCTTACAATTCACTATTTATAGACACATCTGTAACCACTCCAGATAGCTTACGATTAAGATCGTACACATTTAATCAAAACGGACCACAAATGGTAGTTTTTTCCAATAATAAATAATTTACTATATTATTATCAAGTTCATTAAAGAAAATGACACCAAAAAAGACAGTACGTGAAAAAACTACTCCTATTGCAAATCCCTCTGACAGGTTTAAAACACACTATCCATATTTAAATTTATTGTATAAATCTAAAGGAGGGGTACGTAAAAATTTATTAGCTAACAGTTCTCCAAAGCAATTAAAAGCCTTACAAAGCGTTTGCAAAAACTTGAAAGGTGGTGGAATTATATTATCTAAAGCCAAAAAAAAACAACTTTCTAAATATAAAAAAACAATACGCTTCTTAGCCAGTCCGAAAATTTCGCAAAAAAAGAAGCGTGCTCTAATAATTCAGAAAGGTACGGGATTCTTCATACCGGCTTTATTAGGCTCTATTGTTCCTTTAATTGCCAATTTATTCAATAAAAGATAAAATGAAAAAAATGATTTTAGTTCCCGCCTCGAGTGTCGGACAAATATCTCAAGAAAATAAACAGCTTGTTTCTCCCCAGGAAACGTATTATAACTTATTAGATAATGAGTTGCAAAATATATTAACTTCTAATTTAAACAGCCGCTCTAAATTGCGAGAATTTCTAAAAATACTGAGTGAGGCCCGGGAAATGAGAAAAGCGATACCGGTACCTAAAGTTGAAATTACAAACTTTCAAGCCCCCGGACCTGTTGCTCCATTAAATTCCCCGTTCACCTCGCAAATTTATTCACCCTTCAAAACGCCCGAGGGAGTTAACGCTGGCGACGCTGCCGAGGTTCGTTTAAATACTATGACACGCAAAATGAAAGAATATCTCAGTGAGAGAGAAAACGATCAGAGTAGAAAATTCCCGAGTCTCTTAAAAAATGTAGAATCTTGGAAGAGGAAAGCATCTACGCCGATTGTTAAGCAACAAAAGACAATTACCGATGATAGAATGCGTAAACGATTAAGTCGAGAAAATGAAATATTTGAAGAATACTTAGAAAATACCGATATTGGAAGTCAATTAAGCCAGGAAGAGGATTGGGATCGAGAGCTGTCTTTGGAGGAGGAGGGTGCTGTCGGTGGTGTTCCAATATCGCCGCAAAAAAAATTAAAATTACCATCCCCCCCAAAAAAATCGCCGAGGCCTAAAAGACAGACCCGCCCTCCTTCTCGTTGGCAAGAATAATAAAAAATGTGTAAAAATAATTATGTGTGAAATAAATAAACATTTTTTTTATTTTAAACAAATTGATTTATTTCGTTTCCACTCTTTCATCAAATGAATACATATATTCAACAACGCTAAACTATCGTTTCTTTTTAAATCGAAATTATACAATTCGTTAATTATTTTACTGTAAGAAATCCCCATACATCTCGAGGTTAGAAAATAAATCACATGTGGTCCGCAGTTTTGGCTTTTATTTGATTGAAATTTATGAGTATTGTGTCGAATACGCTTGCTATATCGCTCTAGCAAAAATCCATAGTCACGATGTGATCTTCCTAGAGAACAAAAAAAGTCCAGAGTGTCGCCCGATTTGTAAACAGCCGTCCAATGAGACCCTGGAAGCGTATCGGGATCGGTGTTGATTACGAAACAATATGATTTTTTTTTTTTAATTGGAACTTTTGGTAATCTATTAGCGGGAAACACTCCGATAAATTTATCTCTCGAACGGGGGTCACACTTAAGTATAGCTTGGATTTGATTAGTATTCATCTTTCACGTCACTGTCAAAATGCATAATTTCTCATATTGATCTTTTGTTAAGTTGATTCCTCTGATAGATGGTTTTAAACTACCGTCTTCTTTTTTAAAATGTCGCACGTCAAAAGTTTCGTTACATTTTACAAGGTACGTGTCTCTTCCTAAATTGAAGGCTTTGTCGCAAATTCCAATATCTAAGCTGTATTCTGGACTTCTTTTTTTAAATTTCATCGCGGAGGAAACTATTGTTGCGCTCACTCCAAATATTACAATCGCGAGACCCAGGAGAATGTGTACTTTACCCATGCTTAACAAAATGTTGAATAAAGACTGTAGCGCTCTACACTTGAATTTTAACTATTTCTTGAGCGTAAAAGCTCCTTTAATTATATTGCCGGTCAAATCTTTCACAATGTACATACAGGG
The DNA here is from genome assembly GCF_980474605.1 of Leiobunum rupestre. Classification (NCBI taxonomy): domain Eukaryota; kingdom Metazoa; phylum Arthropoda; class Arachnida; order Opiliones; family Sclerosomatidae; genus Leiobunum; species Leiobunum rupestre. Next base: position 38,307,428 of record NC_143394.1, on the reverse strand, counting down.
ATCTCTCGTAATTACTCTATGAATTTCAAATATTTCGGCTGTAAACGTTCCCCTGTATGATTTATCAAATGTTGTTTTTGCAACGGCTAATCGAACTTTATCCCCAATTTTTAAACTTGCCTTTCCAATCATACTAAGATTGCCATAGTTTTTTTCCCAAATTGCCGATTCATTGTTTTTATTGACATCTTTAGGGGCGATTCCCGTTGTTGAATGTTTTCGAGCGTTATAAGCTTTTGCAATTAATGGTAGTTTATTAAGATAGTGTAAATCGCCGGTCTTGGTAATTATTTTAAAAAATTTTGATTTTACCGTGCGAACGAGTCTCTCGATCATAGAAGCTTTTTTCTCGGAGTACGTGAGGTAATGGTGGATGTTATAACGTTTTAAGAGAGCGCGAAATGGGGCGTTTCGAAATTCTGTCCCTGCGTCGGTACATAAATTAAGGGGTACTCGTTTTTTGAAAATCTCTCTAAAGGCCTTCACAATCTCGCTCGAGGTTTTATTTTTAATTGGCAGAATGAAAGCGAATTTGCTTAGAATGTCCTGAACTAATAACGTATAGCGGTACTTTTTATTAAAAGTTTGTAAAATAGGGAGGTCTAATAAATCGGCCATAAATGTCTCATCAATCGTCGTTACATATAATTTGTTACGTTTAAAATTTAACCTCCTAGCTTTGTGTTGTGTGTAGGTTGGTTGTTTACTGAGAAAATTTTTAATTTCTTTTTCCGAAATTTTGGGAAATTTTTTTCTTAAAGTAACACTGTCAGAATAACTGTATGGGTTTTCAACATCGTAATAAACTTTACTTAATTGTTTGTCTGTTTTTGACAACACCATCTTTAAATGTGTGAATAGAAATAATAAAAACAGATTATAGTAAAAGTTTTTATTTTAATAAATTAAATCGCATTTTAAGTTTGAAACATTTTGTACAATATCAAAATATAATTGACTTTCTACTATTAAGGGATCAAGTCCAAATTCCTTTTGGAATCTTACAACAATATGATCGTAGTTTAATTGGGGGATAGCTATTAATATCATATTTTCCACTCGGTCTTCAAAATTTGTGCTAAATCCTAGTTTACAAGAGACATCGTGAGCAATCGAAGATTTACAATGCGGATTCTCACAATTTTCGGTAATTTCAAACATTTTATCCGTAAGCTCATGTACAATTATGTCACGCATAATATTTTTTGCCGACAAAATTAAATTAATCTCCTGATCAATTGTATGTTTACAATGTTTTAATCTTTTCCACCCTGCTTGGTTGAGATTAAAACCATAATTTGTAGAATAGAAAAGATGATACAAATGGTTTTTTCCTCTGGCACAAGCACGCACATCCACGAGTTTTTCCTTTTGTCCCTTGAAACAGTCGATTTTTATCTTTGAACCTTCAAGCGGAAGCCAGGTGTGAAAACTAGCAACTTGGTCTTCAAAAAAATCAGTTATTTCCTTTTCGAATGTGAATAGAGATTGCCAGGCTTCTAAATTCAGTTCAAATTCGGCGCAAGTGTCTAGTCGGTAAATTTTGATGGATGGATTTACATATCCTAGCACCGTTACTTCTTGTTTGGGTGAGAGACTGTGAGTTCGAGACATCTTTACCACTACGATTTCGCGAAACAACTAATCAATCTTTGCCGTCGTTGATTGGTTTTATTCCGTAATATACGTAACTTGACGCTCTTGGTTAATGACAAATCGGTTTTCGTATTCTCCAATAATAATTATGTTTTGAATATTAGTTAAGGGGGAAGCAAACTTCATTACCATACGTAAACTACCATTTCGTTGAATTGAGAGGTTGTTAGAGTTTGCCGAGGAATCGTAAGTTAAATCAAACGCGAATAATGTATTACCGTTTTTATAATTTTCGTAATCAATACAATTACCAGAGTTATTTCCAATTAAATCCATTGCCGAGAATAGTGAATAATACGACCGAGTATAGAGGTTTTTATTAAAATCTGGAGTTAGAGCAGTTTCTGGTATATTCTGGTCGTCTAATGAAAGTTGTAAGAACGAGAGATTATTATGGTTAAATTGAAAGGGATTTTCTCGACTAGACCCGTTGTAAGCAGAATTGTTTACCATTCCGATTATTACACGATTTGGAATTTTACCTAAAAAAATATTTGACTTCACGAAATCGCTCGCGCCTGCTGAAATTGTCAGAGTTTTAACAACAGTTTGTGTTAGATCGTACAAAGCCCTCTGTTTGTGCAATATAGCATTATGTGCCAGCTGTAGATCTGGATTTACGATAATATGTTTAGCAGTAAGAACAGCGTCTTCGATAATTAATCTATATTTGATATTAACATCTTCTTGTGATATAATTATAAATTCATCGGAATTTTTCAAGAGTCGAATTCTTAAATTCACTTTGTTTAAAAGAAATTTGTCTATTTTACAAGAGTCTACATGAAGTCTTCCCATATATTCACAAAGTTTCGATCCCGCAATATCTTTACTTCTTTTTAAAATTCCATTATTTTTTTTATCTTTATGAACATCGTTAAACGCTAGCGTTGGGTCGCAAAACCCGTCTTCGTAATAGCCCTCGGCGGTTTTGTAAGATTGTTTGGCGCCTTTATCAAAATTTAAAACTGTTGCTAAATATGCTAAATATGGGTAGCAGTTGTTGCTAGATTGTACTAAAGTCTCATTCATAAACACGTCTATTTGGCTAAAAATAGAATGCAATGGAAGATTGCATAATGATACTTTTTTTTCGGCTGCAGGTATATCTATTAAAACACCGTTTTGTTCTTTTTTAACCCGAATTCGAATTTTAAGCATCAAGTTTGACATGTCAATATAATAATCTCCCCCGGGGATAGAAAAATCAATCTGTGTAGCATTAGACAAGGGAGCTATAGGGAAATAGTCTACAAATTTATTTCCCTCAATATTACCATTAATCAGGGGTTCGTTAAAAAGCTCCAACTCCGAACACATAGATTCATATTGAGGCATAATGCTTTAGTCAAGAAAATCGGTTTTTGTTCTCTTGCGTTTTCTTTGCTTATTGCGTAATTTTGATTTGCGCTTCTTTACTCTTCGAGCTCCAGAGCCTTTCTGTGTATTTAATATGGTATCACTGAGACTATTTAAAAGATTTGTTCCAGCAATTTTACTATTTTTTTTTAACGACTCCTTAAAATTTTGACCAGCAACAACATCGTCCATTATCCTTTTCCCCATAACCAACCCTTGAATACCGAGTGATTTAGCTACGGGTCGAAAAAGAGGTGTTACGAATCTTGCTAAACTTTTAAAAATTGACCCAAATCCACGCCCAGTCTGATATTGACTTCCTCGAAAGATGTTATATCCGCGTCCTGTTTGAACATAATGATGATAATATCTTTCCATGATGAGCTTGTTTTAAGTGTACTTTAGACTAAGCATCCAGTCTTTTAAATATTAATTTAATAATAGTCTTGCCTGTTTTATATGGCAGGAGTTCACCGTAATCCGACCTTAAAGAAATTTCTATAGTCTGTATTTGATCGTAGAGAACTGGAAAATGGTCTAAAAAATGAAATCTTTCAACCTGTGCTCGATTTTTATTTTCGTTTAATTTGATAATTCTCAGCAGGGGGGTATTAGTGTGTCCTGTTATTATAGGTTGTATAATATTTGTATAGACATAAATTCCGGATATTCCGTGGTTGAGATCTGCGGGGTACATGCCTATTTCGTTAAAAAGAGGCCTTTCAATTTGATTATTTGAAAAACCTAACATTCGCCCGAGTTTGGGGTTATCTATTGGAAAGGTTAAAAAACTGTTTCCACCCAAACCTTTAACTGAAACTGTCGAATCTGAATTAAAATTAAACTCGAATTTAGCCCAACTCTGATGTGGCAATGATTGTTTCATTGCTAATAAAATATCATCAATAGTGTGGTACACCCCAGTTGGAATTCGACAATGGAATTTGTCTACAATATTTAGTTTATTATTTTTACCATGTTCGTAATTGTGAAAATCAATATCACGTTTTTGTCGTCGACTATTCTCAACTCTGTTTAAATCATTTCGAAAAATTATAAAATTAGCCGTATTATCTAATTCTATTCTAATTTGAAGAGGGTCTAATGCTTTGCTGTTATAAACTGAGGATATATAATCTACTTTGTACTCAATTTGTAAGAGGTCTGCTAGAGGACCGAATATTTTAATTTCCAACCCACTCATTAATTCAATTTGAAAATAATAATTTCCATTTTCTTTGAAAATAAAAAAACCCGCCTTAAGTGAGATATGAGAATCAAAATATTTTTGAAGTTCATTCAAAATTTTGAAATGAAGAGATAACGGTATAAAATTCCCGCCTAAATCTTTATCAGACTCGTAATAGTTTCGTTCAAACGTATAACTGTCATTTTCCCAGTTAGGGTGTTCGATTGGAATATTTTTATTGTACCTAAAATCTATAACCGATTCTTCATCTGACATAAATTTTTCCTCATACACTTTTAAAGGATTTTTACTGCTAATTACACCATTTTGAAATTCTGGCGCGTTTATATTAAAAATATTTGCTAATCTCCCAGTGAAGGCAATTTGTAGATCTCTAGGAAATGAAATTCTCAAGTAATGACCTCGATTTATTTCTTCTATTGCGTAACTAATTTCGTACCGATTTAAAGGGGGGAAGTTAGTCGCCTGTTGAATCTCGTTTTTTAATTGCCTATGCAAAGATAATGGGATAATATTTCCAAAATCATCTCTCTGACCTTCAAATAAAAAAGGTTGGATAATTGATACGGAATAGAAAGCCCAATCTTCCTGCTCAAATTGCGGTATTTTTGTTGTCTCAATACGTATGTCGATAAAATTAGTACGCGAATTAAAAGTAATATTATTTAAATTATTTAACGGTCCAAATTTTTGAATACCCGTAAAATAAGTGTCTGTTGGAATTTTAAAAAGATCTGCTAATGGATTTTGAAATTTAATTTCCATTCCTACCGGTATTTCTAAATTAAAATATAAATTATCTTCATCATCGGAAGATATCGCGGTTTTTAATCCATCAAACTGTCTTGGTTTACATCGTTCTAATAAATCACGTATAATTAAGTGTAATGTGAACGGTTGAATTTCATTATTATATTGTCTTTCTCCCTCATATCTGCCCGCTTCAAAAACAATCGCGTAATTATTCCATTGTATTTGTTTAATAACAGGCTGAGATGGTGGATTAATGGGTATTGGGAGAGAACTTGGTAGAATATTTTCTTCGGAAGGATTTAAAACTTCTGGTTGGTTGACGTCTTCATTAATATTTAGAATTAAAGGTTCTGTTGGTAAAATGTTGTTTATATTTTCTTCTAGTTTAAAATTTGGCTTTTCTTCTAAATTTGTTTTTGGTTCAAGTTTTGGTTTTTCCTCTTGTTTCACTTCTGGTTTTAGTTTCGGTTTCTTGTTAATTTTCTGTTTTTTTCTCCTGGGTTGTGATTGTATTTCTTCCACGGGAATTTGTCGTGGTAAATATTTTTGTTGATATTTATTCACAACTAACGCCTTTTTAATTCGTACTTCGATAAAATTTGTTGCGTAAGTTAAAGAAATAGTTTTAGCGTGATTCGAGAGAGGATAATTAGAAAGATAATCACTGTCGACAAAATCATTTTCTCGAAATTCCAGAACAGATGCTAGGGGCGATGCTTGAGGTATTCTTACTTGCACATCTTTTTGTAACTGTATTTTTAATTTTGAACTGTCTTCGTTTTCGTCAACTTTTACCGTATTCATATGTATTTTTCCTTTAAGTGATTGATTGGCCTCAATAGTTTTAGCAAACTCGTTGAGTATATTATTTTGAAGAGATGTTGGAATATTATTCTTATTTCGATCTAGATCACCCTCGTAACGTTTTGGTGGAATTTCAATTTTAATATAATCCCATTGATTTTCTTCGGGTGAAATAACATCTGACACGTGCCCTACTTGGAAATGCGAATACTCATTTGTTATATTCGAATAAGTTTCAGGAAGAATTATTTCTGCTAATGCGAGAGACCATTTTTCATTATTAAAATTTAAAGGTTTTGCTAATTGAACTTTAAAACTAGAAGGTGTATTTTCCGGGTAAATATCGGGTGATGCGTTCGAAGGTAGAAATACTACGAAACTTGTCATCTTTATAATGACAGTTTCAGTTGGGCGACATCTCGTTTTATACTAATAAAAGATTTAGCGTGATAGATCGAAAGAATTGGGATTTGAACTTGAGACTGTTTGAATAACGTCCTGCAACGCTACCGATCTACCACGCTAAACCTTAACATGAAAGAGTTAAAATATCTATTTTTACGTAGGAAAAATAATCACAATATATTAGAAAACATATTTATTCACATATTTTCAATCATTTGACAAGTTTGTTCAAGATTTTCCAAAACCTCAATGGGTGTTTCAACTTGATTAAGAGTTAAAATTTGATTATTTTTACAATATTCTTGAAAAAAAATAATTGCTTCCATCTGCTCATCAGATGGCATGACAAAGTCTGGTGGAAATACAACATTTGATTTTATTGTTGAATTTAAAGTTTCTTCGGACTTAATACCAGTTGTCTTTTTTTTACGTTGAATTTTCTTTGGAGTTCCAGTACCATTAACAAACTCGTTTAACCATTCTTGATGTTTTACGTTAAACTCGTTCAAATAATCAATAATTTGATCGTCTAATATTTCTTCTTTGGTTGTATATTCTGGTTTCTTTGAATGAAGACAATCGCAAACATCAATACGAATTTGATTTTTATAACTACTCGATAAGTGATCCATTAAGTGTTGTTTAAAAATTGTCTTGTCAAGACATTTTTCTTGACAAATCCAGCATTTAACATTAAAGTTTAAATTATCAAAGAAATTAAAAGCGTGTTTGCAATATGGCTCATTATAATAACAAGGATTCTCGGTAGGCGATTTGCATTTAATTTCTGGTTTCCCCATAAATAACTTCATTTTTTTAACCTTTAAAGAGCTCGATTTTTGAGACGTCTTACGCTTACACATATCCTTTGACTTTTAAATGTAAAAACAATTATTATTTATAGAAATAGTTATTATTGCAAGTTTAGACACGTTTATTAGCTGTTTAAAGTATTTTGGGTGGGGCCAAAACCGCCAAGGATATAAAGCGAAGGTCGCGAATTCGTTTCCCCATCTCGCAAATAACTAATTAGCATTTTAAACGGCGAAAAAACGAAAAAACGAAAAAAATGACACCAAAAGTAAATAAGTTGACGTAATCGTGGGGGTCACATATTACCAACCATATCTCGGTTCGACCTTGTCCGATCGTGACCAAACTTGTTGATTTGATAGACCGAGGCTTAGTGGTTGTGTACAGGTGTCAGGCCTCGAGGTCAAAGATTATCTTCAAGGTGAAATTTGAAAACAAAAATATTTTCGATTTTTCCAAGGACAAAAATTTTTGGAAAATATTTTGGGGGGGTGGGGGGGTTGTTTTGGCGGCCATCTTGGCGGCCATCTTGGAAATAAAAGTGCTAAGTTTTAGTTACTCTCTACTGACTACCAATTTGGAGGACTACTGTTTTGATTTTGATATAACTAAATTTGATTGGTTTTCGAAAAGTTTTCTCTTCTACCCCGCCCCCCAGTTTATAATTATGATGTCAGTTGTAAATTGTTTTTTTCGAGTATAAAAAGGGTAAACAGAAAAATTGAGAGATAGTATTAAGAAAACAGCCAATTCGAATTGTTTCGGAATCGGCTCGAGGGACTAAGTACGTAGATATACGTCAATTGTAAATTCTAAACTTTGTATATATATTATATTCAATCATTCATTCTTACTAATTTTATAGTAATGGATCCTATTTCCATAACTTTGGCCTCAGGAAATGAGTACGTCGGTACGACAACCGAATCTATGATTTGCTTTCACTGCGGCGAATGTACGGAAGAATTGGCTGTAAGAGGTGGAGGACTCTTCTTTTGCTGGGGTCGAGAGTGCGCGCATTATCAAATGGGTGTAATTTTTCGACATGGTAATGTCTATACCAAACACATCCCCGGGCATCTTATAAAGGAGTTCCCGCTCCATCTCCGTTGTACGTACTGTGGAAGAAGAGGCTCGAAGAGAAGCCGTCGACGGGAGGAGTGCTCAGCGTTCGATTTCATGGGATGCTGTCATTACCCTAAGCCTCCCAGAGACCGAACTGTAGTTCGTTTTATAAATAAATAAATTAATAAAATTGCGAATAATTTACAAATAAATGTCTATTGACTTTTCTTCATCCTATAATATAAGTTTATTCCTAAATTTTTAAGCTTATTACAATAAGATTTCTTTAAGAGAGAGAGAGAAAAGAATTGCTTAAATGATTAAGTTAGGGTTATAAGTCAACATGATAACTTATATCCTGGGTATAATTTACTAAACTTCAATAACTTTGACTTGATAAAGTAGGTAATATATGATTCCATCTAAGTATACAAAAAATGCTTCAATCTTTCAATAACTTTATTTAAATTACATTGATTGTGAAAAGGCATAATTTAAGTATGCGAAGGATATAATTTACTAAACTTCAATAACTTTGACTTGATAAAGTAGGGTAATATATGATTCCAACTAAGTATACAAAAAAAATGCTTCAATCTTTCAATAACTTTATTTAAATTACATTGATTGTGAAAAGGCATAATTAATATAAACTTATATTATAGGATGAAGAAAAGTCAATAGACATTTATTTGTAAATTATTCGCAATTTTATTTATTTATTTATTTATAAAACGAACTACAGTTCGGTCTCTGGGAGGCTAAGGGTAATGACAGCATCCCATGAAATCGAACGCTGAGCACTCCTCCCGTCGACGGCTTCTCTTCGACCCTCTTCTTCCACAGTACGTACAACGGAGATGGGGCGGGAACTCCTTTATAAGATGCCCGGGGATGTGTTTGGTATAGACATTACCATGTCGAAAAATTACCCCAGCAAAAGAACAGTCCTCCACCTCTTACAGCCAATTCTTCCGTACATTCGTCGCAGTGAAAGCAAATCATAGATTCGGTTGTCGTACCGACGTACTCATTTCCCGAGGCCAAAGTTATGGAAATAGGATCCATTACTATAAAATTAGTAAGAATGAATGATTGAATATAATATATATATACAAAGTTTAGAATTTACAATTGACGTATTTCTACGTACTTAGTCCCTCGAGCCGATTCCGAAACAATTCGAATTGGCTGTTTTCTTAATACTATCTCTCAATTTTTCTGTTTACCCTTTTTATACTCCTTTCGAAAACCAATCAAATTTAGTTATATCAAAATCAAAACAGTAGTCCTCCAAATTGGTAGTCAACCCAAAAATAAGTAATTAAAAATTTAAACTATATTCAAATTTTCCTAATGAATCATTATCGAACATAGGGCTCTAGAAATCGTTATCATACTCGTATCTTATTAAACGGTACAGATGTTTGTGAAACAATTTTGGTCAGGGACACTTTACGTGTTTCACTTTATCGATTTAAAATCATAGTTTTAAGCAAATATATATATATATATATATTTATTTAACGAATACCATGTTTTATATTTATTTATTTATTTCTACCCACTCGTTCGGGTCTTTCCGTAAAACATGGTATTGATGTTTTAGTAGGTGTGATAGATAAAAATTACACTGGTACAATAGGGGTTGTCTTGATTAATCACTTGAAAAACGCATTTAAAATCTTCAGAGGCGAACGAATAGCTCATCTTATCTGCGAATGTATTTCGATGCCAGTAACTATGGAATGCCTTGTGAGTTAAATTGATATGTTCCACCCTCCAAAATTATTATTATTATTATTTCAATTTTCCTGTTTTGGTTTGTATTAGCAAATTGAAGAAGATACAGAAAGAGGATCGAGAGGCTTCGGTTCTACAGATATTTGAAATAAATATTTAATGTGTGTTTTTTTTTTCATCCATATTCCTAATAATAATAAAACATGAAAATGGTTCGTATTTTGTTTATTGTTTAGAAAATTACAGTATGTCTCCCAACAGTAATTGTAAATGTTTTATATCGTTCAAACAATAATTCATTAGAGAATATATTTCAAAGGGGCAATTCCCACAGAATTTTTCTAAAATAGGTTTTCCAAAGGCTTAGAATAGTCGTTTGAGAGACGGAATCCACTGTATAGTTCTAAAAAGAACTTCATACATTGCGGTGATGGATGAATGATTTTGCCGAAGTACGGAAAGTTGCTCATCAATTCTGGGTTTGCACTGATCGAACGCAATTACCTGGGGTACGCTAAGCGTCAAACTCCCAGTTAAACACATTTCATCTAGCAAATACTTTTGACTAAATGGTTGCAGAATCCAATTAAACTCTCCGCCTGTCGACGTTACGCGAAAGTAATGGTTGTAACAGCAATCCGAATACTGCTCAATAGTAGGCGTTGGTAGAGTAATTCGTATTCCTGTTTGTGACCCCAGAGCGTCAATGACATAGGACCATTTTTCAGTAAGACAATCCCAAGATTGAATTGAGACAACGATACTATTGACACCGTTTGTTAAGTACACGGCTGGGGCACCATCAAAAATTGAAGCTGTAACTCCAAAACCAGAGTGTGACTTCAGAGTAAGACATACTTTTTAAAAAAATAAAAAAAATCATTAAATAATGAAACGAAATGTAAGAAATTAAATATAATACACACCTTTCGCGAACTTATAATCCATAAGGAATATATTTATTTATTTGATTAAAGCTATATATATATATATATATATATATATATATATATATATATATATATATATTTATATATATATATATGTTTGTTTTTTATCCCTTTGCAGATTTTCCTGTAGCGGATTTCAGGAATGGAATGGTTTTATAGTACAAAAATGACCCTCTTTTATACGAGATGAGAAGTATGTGGGCACTTAAAAAATTAGATACCACTAATGATTATTTCGCTGTATACTTAAGTTATTTCTAAAAAAAATATTAAAATCAACTTAAGTACCCCTGTACTAACTTCTTTGTTTTCGAATTTCAGATAGCAAAACAACACTTAAGTTGAATTCCTTTTATTAAAATTGATACTTTAATATGGTTAGAAGTATATAAATTAAACAAGAAGTGTACCCACTTAGCTTAATTTGAGCCCTTCCAATGCATCCATAAAGTTTACGAAGCAGACGATGGTAAAAATAGAGGCCACCATTGAGAATAGAGGATTGAAAAAGTAGAGTGCTAAGCTCAGTAAACATGTATTTGGGTTTTGTCCTATATGAATTTTCACGTTTTCAGAGGGATTAAACATTTTATACTAATTTTAAAAGTCGCGTTACTTCATTTTCTTCGCGATTTATATTTTAAAGGTTATTTTTTATTGTCATGGTCTTTTATTTTGAATTGAATTTAACCCTGTATTTAGCGTTATTTCTAAGTAATATCTATAAAGAAGTTGAAGCCTTGGTTGTTAATGTGGAAGTTGAAACTAATTGATAGTCATCATGAAAATTGATCATATTTACACAAACTTCCAGAGAAAAATATATTTCACCAAATATATTGATTAAGTCTTCTATCTTATTTTGAGCCTTTAACCGAACTTTAAACCGAAAGTCTACAGAAAATGTTGATTGGTCTAGGTCTGTAACGCTTGTAGAGGTCAACAAAGCATATGCGTATCTAAGCGAAGCGAAGCGTATAAATAGTCTTTGCTCTCCCTCTAACCTCTTAAACGCACCGTGTAATGTAGCGAAACGCAGTTTTTTCTAACACTCAAAACATATAATCAAACTAACTTGCAAACCCTCAATTGGCAATATTTTATAAATTAGATTTATCTGTAAAAGTTTTATTTTAACATTTCTAATATCAAATGGTTGACAATATTTTATTAATTAGCTTTATCGGTTCGCTGTAGTCGCGTTACCATGTTATCTGCGTCCGTGCGAAACGGAAATCAAACGAAATTACCTGGCGAGCGAAAATAATAATTAGTGCACTTCTTGTATTATTTATATACTTTTGCTATGGTACATTTGATTATAAAAATTTATAAATTACCAAACCCCTCCTCCCACCTCTCCCCGTTTTTAAGTACCAAATGAAGTTATTATTTCAAGTGATTTCTGATTTGGCATAAATATAGGAGCGAGCATTCTACATTTTTACATTCTTCGTAATTACGAGCAAGTTTAAGGGCTAAATATTAGCTATGGAAAATAACGTGGATATGCGTGTAACTAAAGCAGTTCTTAGGTTTTCTTTTAAGCCTGATATGCCAACCGAAAAACAATTTTCGTTTAGAACGTTAGAAATAATGTTAAGAAAATATAAAAACTGGTATTTACGTGAATTGAACCTGCAAGAGGACGAAGGTTACATCGACGTCCATCTAGCTACCCATGTCGTCATTGAGAAGATTTTTCAAAGATTGGGCCCTCACTCAAGGGAATACATTAACGTAAGCTTGAAATTTGTTTTGATCTAATTATTATTATTATTATTATTCGATTCAAAACTTTGATTATACAACATAAAAACTTGCGGAGACTAAAGCGTTAGTAAGTTAGTGTATGTATGTATGTACGATAGTGGATATATGAGACAGTGATAAATTGAACTAGTGAATAGAAGGTATGGATTATCGTTTAGCTTATTATTTTGATTTCTTTACTTTATAGATCGAGAGACGTATTGTAGGGGTCTCGGACGAGGACGAGGAAAAAGTTAATGCAATGCTAGATGTTTTTTTACACGGCGATTTACCCAACGCTGAATAAAACGAAGCATCTTCATCTTCGGTGAAACGGGTACCGACTCCCAAAATTGAAATTAAGGCAAAAAAAATGAAAAAAAATCTGTATAAAAATAAAATAAATAAATTTATTTTGATCCGAATATAGTGAAATATTTATTCGTTGAAGGATCTAGCGACATCTGGCCTGTAGAAAGATACACAGGGCAGCATGGATCTGATAACAAACGCAGCTGAATCAAAAGAAATTGAACTTTACGGAAACATTTTTGCGATATTTTTTTGATTAACGGTGTACAACTTAAAGTTTCTCTAACTAGAAAAAACAATGATTTAACCCTATTTAGCGAGACTCTTGACGCGTAAAGTTGAAATTATGCCTAAATTTTACTACCCCCTCAACAAGGTTTATTACATAGTAATTCCAAATATCCCTTTACCCGTACCGAGATTAAAATAACTTTTAGGATTTGAAGTTTCGATTATCTCAAGTGTTATTTAATCTCTAGATATACGACCCAGCGTTCTTTTAGTTCCTGGACCCCCTCGAGGAGAGACACGTAGCACGATTCTTTTATTTCCTATCCAACAATAATCATTTCAGTATATATCTGCAATTGCTAAAATAGTGTATTCTACCGAGTTAATAGTCTCTAAGATTTCCTCTAGTGGGAACCCCGAAACAGGATTAATTTTTATCAAAGTTGTATCAGAAGTAAGCGCAATGTATTTTCAGCTATTCTAATTTGCCTAATTTAACACGTGACGATTTTTTAGCGCCAACCAATGAGCAGTAACCAGGTAAATTAACGATAGGGTGCGAACAGATTTGATATTCTCTAAGATAATCTCGTACCATTGTCATTTCTTTTAAACGTTCCAATTGCGAATCAGTTACTGTAGTTAAGGAAAGGGTAGGGTCTTGGGTATCAGTTAAATCTATTATTTCCATTTCTGGAGAATCGGGTAAAGTTACTATGGGTACTTCTGGGAGCTCGTTATCAGTTATATCAATCAATTAAGGGGAGTCGATTATAATCATTTCAGGGGTATCAACTAAATTAATTTCTGTGTATTGTACTCCTTTCATTTCATTTTAATGCCAATTTACTTTGAAAATTGTCAACGTGGTATTTCCAAAACTCTCCGTCGAGTAGCAAAGGGTTTTTTTTTTCCAAATACTCAAGTGGGTTAATATCTGCCGTCAATCATTAGAGGCAGTTTAAACTGTCAGAGAGAGAGAGAGAGAGACAGCCAATAGAATTTGAGGGTTATTTGAAGTTTAGATCACGTGATGAATTATTCTCAACAAGTTAGGAATAAATTAATCTTACACGCGTCATTTCTCTTCGGCACATTGACGAGTAAAGACCTGCTGACGGATCGCTCAGTCTTTTCTACAGCTCGACAAAGGATTTCTACCCGTAAAGTAAGTAACTATTTTTTCTTGGTAATAGACTATATTTTTAGACATATTTAAAACAATTTGCATATTGAAAAAAGCGTTTATATTGAGAATTTTAGCGTAGAAATTTAACCATATTGATAAAATTAGGTTTAGTAGACTTAGGGGTAAATGTAGACTTAGAGAATGTATCATTTGAAACTATAGAACGTATTTGGTCTAGATCAGCTATGGACATTGAAGTGTATCGACTTGAAACGTTTCGTCACTGGAAAAATCCGCACGTCACTAAGGAGCAACTAGCGAAGGCTGGATTCTACTATATTCAGCGGGGCGATGAAGTACGATGTTACAAATGCCATGGCGTATTAGAAGGATGGAAATCAGGAGACGTACCAGAACTTGAACATGCTAGATTCTTTCCAAACTGTCCGGCTAGGGATAATTCACCATCGGAAAAAAAGTACCTTTCGCTAGAATGGGACATTCCCCCGACGCCAAAAGCAACTACGGTCTCTGACAAAAGCTTCTCACCTGTACCTGAAGAAGAAGAAGAAGACGTTTGTGACTGTCCCTCGGATGTCAGACGATACTGCTGCTAAACACTACAAATACGTGAGTTAGAACTTTTAATTAAATTAAGTTGCAGGAGATCGTTTCACCCCATTTAAATGCCTGTAAACTTAACTACTTTAATTTGTTTTAATTGTGTAATGTACAAGATAGCCATCTAATGGAATATCTGATAGTACCTACTAACATGTAAAACAAAGTTCTAAAATAAAAAATTAAATGTAAATAACTTGTTTTTATTGCCTAGAGATTAGAAATTAAGGAGTTCGGAAGCGATAAGCAAACGGGTAAAAATCTAATCTCCAGATATCTGCACGAGCAAAACTAATTTTGGAGAATGGGGATGGGGGAAAGCAACCGGTGAACGAGAGAGAGAGAGAAAGTATCCAGTGAATGGGGGCTGGGGGAAAGCAGCTGGTGAACGGGAGAGAGAGAGAAAGTATCCAGTGAATGGGGGTGGGGGAAAGCAGCTGGTGAACGGGAGAGAGAATCTGGTGATTAGAAATTCTGGTGATTAAGGGAGGAACGGGGGAAAGGAGTGGGTGAACGGGAGAATCTGGTGATTAGAAATTCTGGTGATTAAGGGAGGAACGGGAGAGGTGCGGGGTGAACGAGAGATAAAGTATCCAGTGAATGGGGGGTGGGGGAGAGAGAATCTGGTGATTAGAAATTCTGGTGATCAAGGGAGTAACGGGAGAGGTGCGGGGTGAACGAGAGATAAAGTATCCAGTGAATGGGGGTGGGGGAGAGAGAATCTGGTGATTAGAAATTCTGGTGATCAAGGGAGGAACGGGAGAGGCGCGGGTGAACGGCGGGAGCCAAGCTACAGCTTTGTGTCCTTCCGGTGATTGAGAATGAAATTCTCAATCACCGGATGATCATACTACTCTCTGGTATTTATTAGAACCATTTTTGGAGTAAAATAAACCTTGTTTTTCCCTTTCTTACCCAGGATAGGACCTAAAACTATATCGAAATCCAAAAAACACCAATTGCTTATAAATTGAATTTATTTCCAGGTTAATATCAAACAACTAAACAAAAATCATTGATTTTAAATCTATTTAAAGTCATGGCGTTATAATTACAAAATTTAAAATAATAAAGAGTCGAGATACTTCATGACTAAAGTTTTAAAATTTATTTACAATTAAAATGAACACGGCTAAAACTTTAGTCGGGAGAGGCGCGGGTGAACGGCGGGAGCCAAGCTACAGCTTTGTGTCCTTCCGGTGATTGAGAATGAAATTCTCAATCACCGGATGGACATACTCCTCTCTAATACCTTATGGTATGGAAGTATATCATAATAAGTAAACTAAAATGCCTTGTGTAGGATTAAATGTGCCTACAGAGGTTTAATTTAACTAAAAAGGACAGATATAAACCTTAAAATGGTATTTAAATAACATAAATGGTTCGCCTGAAACCATTTAAGGAACCAATATATTACCCAACAGGTTAATTTTAATCCCGAAAGAGTCCCAATAAATACCCAAAAGTAGTATGGGCAAGAACCATAAGTAGGAAATATAAAAACCTATTTGGCACTAAGAAGGTCTCAAGAAGGTTCTTTAATCCTCCAAAAGGTTCTAATAAATACCTTATGGTATGGAAATATATCATAATAAGTAAATTAAAATGCCTTGTGTAGGATTACATAGTTCCTAAAAAGGTTTAATTTAAATCTGAAAAAGCAGCGATATAAAACCTTAAAATGGTATTTAAAGACCATAAATGGCTCGCCTGAAAACCGTTTTAGGAACTGAAATAATACCCAGGAGGTTAATTTTAATCCCGAAAATATATTAATAAATACCTAAAAATAGTATGGACAAGCACCATAAATAGGAAATATAAAAACCTCTTTATGTACTAAGAAGGTCCCAAGAAGGTTTTTTACCTCTCCAAATATGGGATTATTTAATACCACGAGGTATACAAAAATACCTTACAAATGAGGTGTTTTTTAGTACCAATATCTAAAGGTATGCAAAAGTACCTTACCAATGAAGTGTTTTCCAGTACCAATATCAAAAGGTATGCAAAAGTACCTTACCAATGAAGTGTTTTCCAGTACCAATATCAAAAGGTATGCAAAAGTACCTAACCAATGAGGTATTTTCCAGTACCAATATAAAAAGGTTTATTTTCATACTCTAACTAACTAGCCGCACTAGCGTTAGCTAGTTCCATGCGTCTAATCAGGAAGATCACTAAAAAAATTATCCTTATGTCCAACCCTGCTCCACAGTCTCTTCGGAGTCCTCCCTCCAGTGGCGCCGCCAGCAATAGGCGTACAATAATGCATAAATATTTTCACACAAAGTAAGAGTTATTTACATTTTTGAAAGCATTTAAATTTTTATAGGCCTTGGCTGTATCACTCGGCGATTTCCAAAGACTAAGAGGAATTCGCCAAGAGTTATTAAACTTTAGTCACATAATAATTTACGTTGTCAATGGCGAAACAGACCATTATTAAAAAATGCATTAGGTAAATAGGTAGTGTCATACTTATGGTTTAAGTAAATATATTAAAAATTAGTGGGCAAGAGAGGGCCCCAAATTGTAGTGCCTACGTGGGAAAAAATCCTGGCGGCGCCACTGCCTCCCTCCCTTCTTTACCGGGTAGCTGTAGCGGACGACGGTAAGAGTACTTGCATTAGAGCGAATCTTTAACAAATGGTCATTTCCTGGTGAAATGAGCTGTTATTAATAATTATTTTCCAGAGGGAACCCGGTTATCATCAATCTTTACAATTTATCCATTGTACTATTTAGAAAGAAGTAATATTTAAAAAAATCCCCTAAACACTCAAGTTTCCGAATAAGCAGCCAATTCGCGGGAACCTATAAATACCTTTTGCATTTGGGGGACGAAAAATCCCCCTTTGATTAAAAGCAACGGCGCTGCTTTGGCATGGTTAGATAGAGGGAATAAATACCAATCAAACGACGTATCAATTAAATTTTGATTGAGTACCGTTCATGAGCAATCAGTTTTCTCGGAGTCCCTTCACCAACCCCAATAACGTCGAGAGTGAAAATAACAGCCTCAACCCCTCTAAAACTAGAGGGGCGAGGCTCAAAAGGCGGCGAAATAACAACAAACGTTTAAGGGGGAACTAAACTTTATTAAGAAAACAAACACGGTACAAAGGCAAATAGTTAATAATTTGAGAAACATTTAACAAAGCATATAAAGCGATAAAAAGGACTGTTATAAAAGTAGGAAAGGTTCTGGGAAATACAATATAATATTTTTTACTGTTTTGTGTTTGAAAAAACAATTTTGATATTCCTTCCTAAAGTTGTATTCTGAGATAATAATGTTTATCAAAATGCACTCTATATAAAAATACATTAGAATTAAATAAATGTTAATACTAAACTACTAAATATTAAGTCAACTAAATGTACATGTTAAACATTTATTACACGCGAATAAAACAAACCCTACTTCGAAGGACTAGAAAGTGCTTACAGGAAATATAACACGATAAGAAAATATTCGTTTCACATTCATTACGTTTATTCTTATTATAAACAATTTTGATATTCGTTCGTAAACTAGTTTAGAAAGTTATATTTATTGAAATGCACTCTATAAACTTATACATGGGAAGGAAAATAAATATTATAACGGATGATTAAAAACGGGTTAATTAAAATGTAACGTCGTAAGATAATTTTTTTACATTAATAAAAATAACTTTAGAATATGTTCTCAAAATAATGAAGTTTTTTTTATTCAAATGCATTCTATAAACGTATACGTGAGAATGAAAACCAATATTAATAACAACTAACTAATGGTTAACAGAAATATATTATAATGAGATTAAATAAGTTTCACACATTTTACAGATAGATTTATAATCTTTAAGCTAAACAATTTTGATATTTGTTCCAAAGCGGACAAAAGCCAAATGAATTTTGTGCATGTACGCATTCAACTCTCGTTTAACAAAAGTTTCGTTTACGTGAACGGATTTATTGGCAATTTCGTCGAGTTCGCTTCTTCTGGCGTCTTCCGCTTTTATTTCATTTTCCTCGTGCGAATCCTTTTTCCGGGCGAGTGTCCTCAACTGACGTTTGATCTTTTAGTGTCCTGTATAATAAATGAAACGGGTCAAACTCTTAATCGAGATGCCGCGCGAATAAAATATAAAAGTGGTAACGCTTACCTGGGCTGCCGTTGGTCACCCTTAGGAGCATTTAGGGAACTTCTATTCAAGAGAATAGTGTCCTCTTTTTCCTAAACAGCAAAGTCCTGTCAATATTGATAATCTGAATTTTGACTTACCTTTTTTAGCTTTCCCATCTTTTTCCTGGTGAGTGTCCTCATCCTCCTGCTGGTCCAATAAAGTTCTGGATAATAAATTTAACAGGTTGTTCTAGTAATCAAGATATGGAAAATCATTAAATATAGTAGCTGTTACGTCTGCTGTGGATTTTCGTTCAGGGACGAATTTAAAGAAACTGTTTCACAATAGGTAGTTGGGTCTTTGTAGGACTTGTAGGTGATTTCGCTGAGCTCACGCTTGCGCTGTTTCTTTACTCTTCTTATTCCTAAACAACAAAGTCTCGTGAATAAGGAGAAACCTAATTTTGACTTACCTTTTTTAGTGTCCACATCCTTTGGTTGGTCTTCAATTGTCCTGTATAATAAATGAAATGAGTCAAACTCTTAATCATGAAATATTATACATTTACGTCTGCCGCGGTTGTTCTTCCTTAGGCGCATTCTCGGAAAGGGTTTCCACGTTGATGTCGTCCTCTTGAATCCGGATCGTTGCGGTGTCATGGCGTTGGTTGTTCCGTTGAGGGCTGTCTTCTAATCCCAATCTTCGCGGGAGTTCGTCGTAAACGAATTTCGCGTCGCCGTCTATTTCCTCGGGCTTCAAGATGCCAGTAGTTGGGTAAACTTGGTAGGTCTCGACGTTGTTCGTGTTAATCTGGCAAAACGTTCAATACTCGCGTTAGTTTAAGTTCGATATTTTGGAATGTTATTTTTCCATACTTTGAAAGCGTGGGTATAATCTTTCGGATTTTTGATGGCGATGACGCGTTTCCTAAAGTCGTGTTTCTGGTCTAATGGAAATCCCTCGGCTCTGAAAATGAAATTCATACAGTGTACATTTTTATTGACAAATATAGTATTTGACATTCAAGAAAAAAATGTAAAAAGGTTTGGTATAACTTACGTGTTACCCTCGGTGTTACCCATTAACGATAAATTCTTATCTGACGACGTCAAGTGGGTGTCCATTGTCGTCAATAATCCCCAAGGTGTGGTCCGGCACAATGATCCAGGAGAGTTAAAGGCTTAGGCCTAAGTCTCAAGTTGATTTAATATTTTCTGGCGCGTGAAACGCGCGTCAATATTACGTAAACTATTCGTGCGCGTGAAACGCGCGCCAATATTACGTAAACTATTCGTGCGCGTGAAACGCGCGTCAATATTACGTAAACTATTCGTCCGCGTGAAACGTGCGCCAATATTACGTAATCATTTTTGGCGGGCATTTTTTGAAGCGCCTTTAGAAGAAAGTATTTTTGGAAATACAGCAATGTTAGCAATGAAATGTTTACACAATTACTGGAATAAATTGGTTTGTACGAACCCAAAATTAGATATTTACCCAAAATTAGATATTTACCCAAAATTAGATATTTACCCAAAATTAGATATTTACCCAAAATTAGATATATATCCAAAATTAGATATTTACCAAAAATGAGATATTTACCCAAATTTAATCACCTTTGTTTTAAAAAAAATCTTTGAAATTTTGAATAATTTCATTAGGCACCCTTAGAATATTCGATTTTGCCATGTTAATTTACATAGAGAAATATAATATTTTAGTTGTCAAAAACGTTTTCGGTTGCCATGGTAAAAATAAATCCCATCGTATTTTTTCCCTTTGGGGTTTTTTAAGTTACATAAAGGTCTACTTAATCCCTGAATTTAAACAAAATCGATGAATTACACCTCGGTAGTCTCCTTGTTAGTTAATCGCCCGAAAATTTATATACGGCGGACTACTCGTCGCCTTTGAAAGAGAGCTACAAAATTTGAAATTTCACTATAATTGTATCACAAAAAACATAACACTCATAAGTACGACTCAGACTATTCTTTCAGTGCTCAATGGTTTAATAATTCTTTGTTTCACAAATGACCATATTTAATATTTAATGAAGACATACAACTATTTGAGTGTTGTTTTTAGTCATTCGAATGTATGATATTTTTTTCTTACTTCCAGTCACATAATTCTTTCGTGACTGGATATTAAATGAAATACATTTTATCATAAGTAACATAATAACAATAAGGATGACCATTAGCGCAACTTCTCATGAAACTGATTTTCACAGTTATTGCGCAATCAAGGTTTAGTTCAGCACAGAGCCCCCTAGTGTCTAAAACACGCCGAAGTTGAAATATACTACTACCAAGGACGATATTATACTACTCAGTTTGGTTGCAAATCCAATTCGGAGCTGGGCGAGAGTATCAGTGTCGAAGAAAGGTTTCTTTCGAAAATTAGTATTAACACAATAGCAAGGGTCATACTTATAGTTATTATTTTACTTATGATTTTATCATAATTCAAATAGTCCGCCGTGGATATTTTTCTTACTGAGACTTTTCGTGGGACGAATTGACGACTTAAGACGACCAAAGGCTTAACCAGTAAAAATCAATTGGATGATTACGATAATTAAATATTTCTTCTATTTTAGGCACATGGACAGTAATCACAAATTAATAGCGTTCCGCTTCGTATACCATGGGCTTGTTGATGGCTATAGACAGTCGTTTGATTATATATTTACGTTGCGCGAACAATAATCGAGCAGATACAGTATTAGGTTTTTTTGTAAATGGTTGTGAAAATTCTGGACTTCCTTCGCGAGTTCGAGGCGATATGGGAGTTGAGAACGTTAACGTCGCCAGGTACATGTTAGATCATCGTGGTCTTAACAGAGGTAGTTTTATAACTGGTCTTAGTGTTCACAACACTAGGATTGAACGACTTTGGGCTGAAGTTAACCGCGTAGTTACGTCGAATTTTCGATCAATATTTGTTCATATGCAAGAAGAGAGATTGTTAAATCAAACTAATGAGATGCACATTTACTGTCTACATTATGTATTTGAACCTCGAATCCAACGTTTTTGCGACACTTTCCGTAATGAGTGGAATTATCACATTTTAAGGACGGAAGGTGCATCTCCAATTCAAATGTGGTCATTAAATAGGTTGGATGACATCAGAAGCAGAGATGAAGACGACGAATACAATATCAATCCAAATATGTACGGCGTTGAAGATAATGACGTTCCAAGCGAAATTGAAACCGACAACAATATAATTGTGCCAGAAACCCATTTTGCATTATCAGAAATAAATTTTTTAAGTTTAAGAAACCAAGTAAACCCACTCGCGGATGATGGACACAATGGTATTGAACTATATAGAAGATCATTAGAAATAATAACCGATTTAGTGCGGCGTGGATAGTTGCATTATTTCAGATACAATATTCATAAGTTCGTGTTTTAAATGTTTTTACGTTATTTTCATTTCATTTTTCCTATAAAATCTAGCACTTTTTTAAATAAACCAATAACGTCACAAGAACGTCAATGACTTATCTTTGCCTTATAAGTACAGAAAACTACAATTACTTACAATACTATCCCTATATGCAGAGCCGTACCTAGACCAAATAACGCCCTGGGCAAAACATCAAAATGGCGCCCTCATAACTAGAGCTCGGCGAAACGGATAAATTAACCGCTAAAATTTCGATTAACCATAAAAAGTACGATAAACTGTTTATTCGTGGATATTATCCAGACTAAAATGCAATTTAACATGTAAAATTAATAAAAAAAATCGGATAATTTGTGGATAATTGTGTGTTTTGGATAAAAATAAATAAAACGCCGAGCTCTACTCATAACCTTAGGTAGAAATATTTTACGAAAAACTAATACTCAGAGAAAAATATTTATTTTAAAATAACATTTATATATACATACTCATACATATGATATTTATTTTTACAATTTTAAATTTTTATTTTTATGGCCTTTATTGCCGCAAACTTGTCGATAACCATATCGAAATTAGTTTTTTTTTGACATTTCGTATTCTATCGATAAAATTGAGAGATTTGTACAAAATTCGAATGGCAATTGTTATATTTGGATATACATTTGTCAGCGAGGGTTCCAATATGGTATTTAATAAATCTAAAGAATTTGCGCTGTCAAGATTGTCCATTAAAGAACTAAATTGATATTAAAAACTTTCAATTTCTGCTGATATTTCAATTAGATCTATGTCACCTGGATATTTTTCGCCTAATCTGACTGCTCGTTTTTTTAAATCTTCAACTGGAAAGGTACAGTCCCGATCAAAAGTTTCTAGCCGTTTTCTCTCGGCAGCCATTTTGTTTCTATTTTAGGTAGAGAGCCGAATGAGGACTTCTATGAAAGCAAACCCTCACGAAATTAATATAGGTGAAAATTAATGCCCAACCACCATTAGGGCACGAGCAAAGCCGGAAATAGCCAAACCCCTCCAAAATGACGTCATGAAAAATAAATAAAATATCTCGTGCCTACGCTCGTTCAAGCGTCTGGTTTCATTTTTCAAATCAGATTTGTGGTTGTAAAGTTATTGAAGAAATAGTAATGACGGAAAACATGAAAATTAACCCTAATTTAATTTTAAAATAATATCGCTCGAGATATTTTTTGCTGCACGATGTTTTATGAAAACTATAGGAGTTACCAGTCCAGTTTTTATTTTAATCAAAAGGTTTAATAGCGTAGAGTAGCATATATTAATATGAAAGAGCTCTACTTGGTCGTTATGGAGATATGACGCGAAATTACATAACCAACTTGTAGGTTTTATCGGTTTTCCCCTTATGAATAATTAACAAATAATAATTACCTAATTATTAATTAATTTATGAATAATTAATTAGTTAATTTAACATTTTTTTTATTCAAGCTTTGATTTTTTTCATTTTCTTTGTTTTTTTTAAGCTAGTTTAGTTATAAAACCATTTCAAATGTTGAAACTGGCGCCATCTATGAAAGTTCTACGAGCCTTAGTGTAGTCTAACATTTCGGTAAGTCTTTATTTTGAGTTTCGTGAGTTCTACTGTATCCCAAAAATATCTTTTGTAAAACCTTTTTCGGCGAATTGACGACAGTGTAGCCGCCGGACTAAGGAAACCAAAATTCGTATTTGAACAATTCTAATACAGATATATTTATGTTTCATTATTTTCGATTTTTAGTGAAATATTTTCAATTTATTTTTAATAAAATTTTTAATTTTTCAATATCTAATTTAAATAAAAATCTTCCATTTTGGGTCCCTACAATTTTTGCGCCCTGGGCCGCCGCCCCGCCCGCCCTACCCAAGGAACGGTACTGCCTATATGATTAATTGGATGGCGAAATGTACAAGTGAAAACGCGATTAGGTCGTTTTGAGAATAGTCAATTTTATCCTCCGACTAAATAATTCATTTTAAAAGCGTATAGAATACTGGGCAAAGTGACCAGGCTTTTGCTATTGGTTACTATCTGTTTTTTTAAACCCACAATCCAGTGGTGTAGATCGAGGGGGTAGCCACCTGGAAAAAAATTGTAGACCAGATTTCTGATTTCCCAATATATTTCCGATATTTCTTACATTTCCGATATTTCCCAAATATTTCCGGTATTTCTTGTGGATTTCTAGATTTTCGGAAATAAGTATATCGCTATTTGTACACCATATTTCTTAAGTGGCTACCCCCTTGGTGTAGATAAGGCCTCCGGAGAACCCTAAGGCTTCAGTGGCCCCCTAATTTCCCATCAAATTATATGCTAGATACCGAATAAAATATCGAATATTATTGGGGGGGGGGGGGTGAAAGTTACTTCTCGCCAACCCGAGCCGGGAGTGCTGTTGGGAACTCAAGATGGGTGCTGGGAGGGGCAAAAAACTTTTAGAACCTCAACTGTGTTTAAATTTCAGTCTTTTCCCACCAATTTACATAGTAGTAAAAGGTACACATGCATTCGGAGAAGCTACCCTCCATTAAAACATCAAAACCATTATCCAGACCCCTTTTGGTTTCTCTTTGCCCCCTCCAACTTCTCGAACGTTCCTACGCCCCTAGTGCAGACAGACTTTTCAAAATCATTTCGCCAACTCAACCCAAGTTTGGCCCTCTAGACAAAGTTGATGGGGGTGGCTCCATCTGCTTCTCCATGGATTCGCCCCTCCGCTTAACTAAAAATCGGAGGTTGGATTAAAGTTGTTGTATCTTACGGCAGAGACGTTTCCAATGTGAAGCGCTGGCGAAGTAAAGGACTCGAAATCTTGCCAAAACCTACGACTTCTGCACCTCATTATTCAGCATATTAGAAGTTTCGTAGGAATCTGGCACCATTAAGCAGCGATTCATGCTTTCGAATGGCAGTATTCTAGTTAACTATAAATTTAATTATAATCAGCTAGACTAGTACCCAAAGTACCACCCTAGGTCCACGCCATCTAGCGACTTTTATTGGCTTTAATTCAGAGGGCCGGGTTACAATGCGTAGGGGGGTGGTGGCAAGCCCTTCAAGCCACGGGAACCAATAGCTCCCTACACTCACTATTACCGTTAACCTCTACAAGTTTTTATGGAAGGGGAAACCGAAGAACTCAGGAGCAAACCCCTTTAACCAGTGAGGAGATAACTGGTAGTCATTTACATAACGCATTATGTATAATTATACTAACGTCAAAAGTAAATTAGTAATTAATTAGTTTTCAATTATTTATGTCTAAAATGAATAACGTTAACAATTATAAACAGTTACTTCTTCAATTTCAAAAAAATTACTATATGCGAATTAACTTACTCATATATTTCACATGTTATTCAATTGTAGATATTTCCAAATCGGCATTACAACTTTGAAATAATTTCGTAAATTTATTTATTTATTTAATTTACTTTTTGCCATTGTAAACATTTTGGCTTTTGCGAAGTTATTTCTTAAAACTATTAATATATAAAAATAATTCGAATATTTTATTTCATAATTAAAAATACAGCGAGTATTTAATGTAATTTAATAATTAACCCCAATATCTGCCCTAAGCAATTTAAGAATTTTTGTGCCCCCCCCCCCCCCCCCTCATTAGTTAGTAGACGCCGGACTCAGGAAAACAAAATTCATATTTGGAATCTTGGATAATACTAATACAGATGCATTTATATTTTATTTATATTTTACTCGGTAACTTAATTTTTTAACGTGTATGAGATACATTTTGTAGGATAAATTTTTATATTTTTTAAATTAAATTTTATGGTAAATCCGCCACTGAAATAAGGCAAAGCGTCTACCGCTGACACCGGCAATTTGCCAAAACGACAACCTCAGGGGAGAGTTTCGTTTGGCCGACTGCTCGTTTGGCCGACTACTCATTTCGCCGACTGATCATTTGGCCAACTGCTCATTTGACATTTGGACGATACTAGGTGCGTTTGGCTAGGTACTGTCCTCTAGGTCGCGTTTTAGAAGGCCCAGCTTGGTTATAAAGAACGGGGCTGAGGGGGCGCGGGTCGGGCCCCCAGCGCTCGAGCGAAGTAAGTTCGCGGCGCCGTCCGGCACCAATACTTAGAATACATTGCCCGTTCTATAAGTCAACCTAACACTAAAGACATAGAGAAGGACAGGCAATAAGAGTCGGTGAAATGAGCAGTCGTTCAAAAGAGCAGTTGGTCAAATGAGTGGTCGGCCAAACGAGCAGTCGGCCAAACGAGCAGTCGGCCAAACGAGCAGTCGGCCAAACGAGCAGTCAGCCAAACGAGCCGTCGGTCAAATGGGCTGCTCATTTGGCCGACCAGAATTTCGGCTAAAAGAGTAGTCGGCCAAATGAGTAGTCGGCCATATGGTCTGCTCATTTGGCCGACCGAAAAGTCGACAAAATGAGCTGTCGGCCAAATGGGCATTCGGACATATGAGCAGTCGGCCAAATGAAAAGTCGGTCAAATGAGGAGTCGGCCAAATGTACCCCACCCTACCTCAGTACCTCTATAAAAATATTGGATACCGCAAAACTGGTGGCGATAACAAAATGGTAACACGAAATGTTTTGACTATACTAAAGTATAATAGATGATGCCAGACTACCATTTTTAGGGAGGTAATCGTTTTGGCGAATTGCCGATGTCAGTAGACGCTTCAAAGGAGTATATTACTATAAATATTATATATTGATACTGATATAGTTATTTTTTATTTAGTTTTAGTTCCATTGTATCATTATCACATTTTTTAGTTTTTCCTAATGAATAAAATTTCGATGGTGCCCCTAATTTATATATTTCTTGATGCCCTAAGCAATTGCTTTTTTGCCTAATGGTTAATCCAGGGCTGGCCACGATGGTGATAATTAAAGTATGTGTCTTTGTGGTGTGGACAATTCCCAACATTCGTAGACTTGCTGGCACCTAGGAGCAACAAACACAGCGCCCCACACAAGGAGAACGCAACTCGTCAAAAGTGGTGGATTGTCTTGCGTACATTTGTCATTGGCTAGACGCTTTAGCGCCTGCTGCTGTCGGAAGGGAAAAATTCGGAAATTGTTTCCCCCCCCCCCGCCCGTAAAACGTTCAGCGTAAAGGCTCGTGACGCTCGTCCAATGAAATTCGTACACAACCCTTCGTTAGCGTGTTTAAAGACTAGCTGCGTTCTCCTTGTGTTTGTTAATCCTAGCTGGCACGGAAGCATAAAAGCCCCGAAATCACGAGATTTACCGGGACAGTTCTCAGCTTACCGCGATCCCATGGAGACATTGCCGATCGCGCCCGTGGCGTAGCGTGGGCCATTGTCGCCCGGGGCGGAATCATAATTTGCCGCCCATTTGACGTCATAAAAATAATTATGTTGGTGTTGGTGAGAAAAAGTCATCATATGAAAGAACTGAGCGAAAAATATTTATTTCAAAACCATATAATATAGTACGTCTGTGTTCAAAACGTATTACACTATAAAAGTAACATCTAAAATTCAACTTTTCGGGCCTTACGCGCAGCAAAATCATTTATAACTTCGTCAAAGTTAATTTCGTTCGTCACACTTTGTTCTATTGACAAAATGGCCAAATTACTCAATCTTATGGAGCTCATGGTAGACCTCAAGTAATTTTTTCTTAATTTCAGCTTTGAGAAGTTACGTTCACATGAAGCAACACTGATAGCTATAGTTAAGAAAATTCGAAGCATAATTACGAATTTACGATATTAGGTACGCAAATGCCATAGTTGCATTGCTGAATAAATTCTAAAAGCTCGAGCGATCTTTTTATGAATTTTAGAATTTTATTGCCCTGCCCATGTTTCCTAAAAATTACTTGTAGTGTAAAAATCATAAACTGGCATATTCAATGTTTCATTTTGGGGCAGCCGGGTAGCCGCCTTCGTTTTGTTCATATTTTCCGTGAGACTTTAAACTAAAACTTACTATTAAAACGGCAGCGCGGCGGGAAACAAAACTGCAAAATACTGTCACAAAATTCTCATTAAAAAGTCTTCAAACTGGCACTGTCGAGTCGAGACTGGAGTGCCTTTGTTAACTGTATGAACTGAACTGAACGAAACGAACGAAGTCGAGCGAAGGACGCGGCAAAAGGAAATGGAGAAGTTCAAGTTCAACAAGTTGAAATAATTATATTTTGAATATTCGTCTGATGATGAGTCTTCAATTATTCAATTGAAGAGTCCCTTTTGAGTCGTAAGATATACAGCAATAAACAGTTTTTTCAGTTCAAAGAACTGACCAAACTCGAGTATTTACCCAGAAACAACTATCGGTTTACTTAATTTTAGTATTACACACAAACAACTATTCATCGTATTGGGTCCGGTTTTATCTCGTTTTGGAAATTTTTCCCCATCGAAAAAGACTGTTCTCTAACCAAGGCTTAAAGTTTCATAGCCACTGTTCCACTTGATGGAAATTGGTGAATACGGTAATCACAATTCAAGTATTCAGAATAAATAATTCATTTTAAAATAAAAATTTATAACTTAGATTGTTGTTGATGTTAAATTAAATTTTTAATCAGTCTGTATTAACAATAATAAATTTTGGAACTAGTATGTACTAACAACAATAATAAAAAATGGAACTATAACCAAGGAGGATAGGAAGAGAGGCGAAGAAGAAGGGATGAACGCGCCAAAATCATCCAAGTTGTAAAAAGGGGCAATTTTGCCGCCCTCCTAATGGTGGCGCCCGGGTTGGTCCGCCCCTCCGCCCCCCTCGCTACGCCACTAGATCGCGCCCCCATCTATGCAATTTTTGGCTGGCCTATTTACAAATAAAGTTGCCTGAAATTGTTAAATTTCAGTTGTTTTCAATCTAAATCTCAATTTTAATCCTTTTGTAGAATAGTTGAACGCCTTTTCTCCTTCTCGGGCTTGGGGCCAGACAAAAAGGTCACCGGGGTTTGATTCCAATGCGTCGGGTGTTCAACTATCACTAAGAAACCAGTCACTTTAAAAGTTCTTACGATATTTAGTCCTTTTATAGAATAAGTGATCCATGATTACTTTCCCTTCCCACTAACGCCATCTATGGTAATTTAAGTACTTTTCATTGAAATTTTTTTAAACTACGTCGTGCAGGTCAAAATTCGAAATATAAAAATATATTGGTATAAATATTTTTTTTCACAAAGCGAACAGGTCAAAATTCAAAATATAAAAATGTATTGGTAGAAATATTTTTTTTTCACAAAGCGAACAGGTCAAAATTAGAAATATAAAATAAAATTCCCAAAAATTTTGTGTGAGATAAAATATTACAAGGAAAATGTTTTTTCACAAAAATTTTTTTTCACTAAATTTTTTTTACGAAAATTACTTTCACGAAAAATTTTTTCACGAAAATTTTTTAATCCTGAAACTTTTTTTATTCTCGAAACGTTTTTCACGACCATTTTTTTTCTGGAAAACTTTTTTCACGACAATTTTTTTTCACTAAAATTATTTTTGCATACCAAAATATTTTTTTGCATACCAAAATATTTTTTGCATACCAAAATATTTTTTTGCATACCAAAATATTTTTTTGCATACCAAAATATTTTTTGCATACCAAAATATTTTTTCACAGGAACGCAAATATTTCTACCACAATTTTTTTATCACAACAAATTATTTTTATTTCATTTTCTAATTTTGACCTGGATGGCGTGCCATAGAAATCTCCACCACCATCACAGAGGTTTTGGGTTTAAGAGAACGGGGAACATGTGAGTAGAGCGCCTATGGGTTGGTAGGTATTTCATCAATTAGACGGGCTTTGTACTTATATTTCGCGGAACGCATGTGTTTAGTAAGTAAGTTACGTTTGTTCGCAAATGCATGTCTGTTGTCAGTAGAAGGTGACGCTCTGAATATACGAAAGGCAGAACGCTTGTCTCGAATTAGGTGCTCGGTTTCCTTGGACCACCAGAGCTCCCTCAACTGACCCGAAGGCTTCTTGGGTTTAATGGAGATCAAGGGCACCGACACGTCCCTGGCTTCAGTAACGTAATGGAGAAGGATATCAATCATTTCGTCTAAGCTAGGGGCATCGAGGACGGCTGACCAATCCTTTGAAAGCAGTGCAGCGCGAAATAGATCATAGTCCCCACGACTATAGGCAAAGACCATTTGATCAGAGCTAACAGCTCCCAGTGCGCCACCGCCCTTATAGGTTACAAGAGCCGGACCCCGACTCCCCGGTAAAGCCACCAGTTATTGCACACTCGAACCCATTTAGGGCCTGTTGAGGGCTACAAAAAAGATTGAATCCTAGGGCCCCCACTGGTACCGAAATATGGGAAGATTCCAGGGGCGAATCTTGGCATGGTCTTTATGGGCTGCGGACCGGGGCCCCGTACAAACAAAGGGCCCCCTTTGCGATTAAAAAAAACAATTTAAATTTAAGAAACATGAAATTTTTAATTACCCTGCAAAATGCATCTGTGACCTCCCAACTTGAGTTCATTGATTAGAAATTTACATGGAGTTTCTGTTTCTTCTACACTTGCAGAAAAAATCATTGATTAATATCGCGATTTAAATCAAGTTGATTTAAATCAGCCAACCCTGCATTTTACCAACAACCGTAATACGTACTTGTAGCGACGAACTGTCAACAGAATAAGGTTACGGGTGCTTCGATAATATTAATTACGAACATTCCATACAATCTTCAGGAATTGGAAAAGCCAAGAGACCAGACTTCTCAAATATCTACAATTTATTAAGAATATAAGTTGTAACTGAATAAAGAGCAAAACTTGAAGGTTCTAATTTGCCAGTTTTATTATATCACTTTCTGATAAAGCCTGTTTTATCTTGCAGAACCACATTACCATTTTATTTCTTGAGAACTATCAAGTCTTAAAAATTTAAAAACAAATTTCATTTTAAGGTTAACCAGTTTCTTTTCTTATCGAGTCATTGATATTTCCTAAGTTAACTAAAAGAAATTTAAGTAACTGATTGGCTGCTTTGTGGTAATTTCTGTCATTAAAAACTTTGGAAGTAGTGGTGCTTTAATTTCAATTGTAGGCCATTTCACAAGATGTAAGCAAATGTGAAACATGTACCTGTATGGCAAAATTCCAGTTAAGTAACCCCGCAATGACATTTGAACACCTTAGGCTTCGTATTCTGGAAAAAGTATCGTAATAAAACGATCTATATTAGTCACCTAAAATAATTTTGTTGATACAAATATATCATTTTAAAATTCAATCTTGTTTACTTTTCATAGATAGGTCGATGACAAAGGCTTAGCCGAACTTATACTACGTTACTTCTTACACCGTGCGAATTCACAATAAATATCTAAAATATTAATATTAATTGGTAATTATTATGTTTCTACGTTGTGTTTAATAAATATTTTAAGCGATTTACCTTTCAAATGATGTTAATTCCCTTCATTTGTCTACGTTATGTTATCCGGACTCTGGAACCGTTTTTCAAGAAATGTTTTTAATTTTGATGACGTCAAAGCAACAGCCAATCGCGGAACGTTTGGCTAAACAAAAATAAAAATTATTAAAGACTAGAAGTTCTACATTCAGAGGAGTAGACGACCCGTGGCCGTTGGCGTTCGCTAAGTCTCTCGGGACTTAGCTTACCTTGGGATGTGCGGGTTCGAATCCCGCACCTGACCGGCCAGTACATACAGTTGAAGGTACCCAAAGTCTAATACCTAATGAAACTGTTATTTTTATTATAATTAAATTTATACATATTGAATATTTATTTTATACATATTTAATATATTTTTTATACGTATTTAATATATTTTTTATACGTATTTAATATATTTTTTATACGTATTTAATATATTTTTATACATATTTAATATATTTTTTATACATATTTAATATATTTTTTATACGTATTTTATATATTTTTTCTACATATTTAATTTTTATTTTATATAATATTTATTTATTACATATAAATTATGTATTCCACGCGAGCCAACAGCTCCCTACACTTACTATTACCATATGTAACATAATTACTCATAAGTATGCCACTGTACCTTTATTCCATTCAAAAATCTTCACTAACGGTTTGTTTCACCACGAACCAGTTAAAAGGTGGACTACGTTAGATTTTAACCTTTTTATTCATCCTAGTAATTTTGGGAATCACACTATTGTTTAGTAACATATTTATATAAGCCAATGAAAAACCTCTAAATTGAGAAGGAATTTTTTGCGTCGGAATTTTAGTCAGCCCAATGTAGCTTTATTGAAATTTATAAACTCGCTCGGTTTGTGCGGATGAAGTTAAATTATGAGTAATTTAGAAAAATAAAGGTTTGGGGATATTCCATCAGCGTTATTAAAACCCATATCAAGCCTAGAAGAGTTAGGCATAGGCTCAAAAGAATCTGCACAGACTCGCACCTTGTAGATGCGCCAGAAAAGCTCAACCTGAATTTCAACTATTTTTTCCAATAAACCTGCTTCTTTTATTTGACAATTCAAATTTATTTTAGAACGTGAGTCTCCGAGAACTTCATTAATTTGCAAATTAATTACATTAACAGAACTTGACACTATATTGTAGTTCGTTTTAGCTCCTAAGCCTTGGTTGTTCAAACCGCTTTGTTTACTAAAATAATGGCCGTCGGTTTATCGGACGTAGAGCTAATTATACGACGGAATTATCGGCATTTGAGATTCGATGACGTCAAATATTACGTAGGGTTCGGATGACGCGATATCTGTAAAACAAACCGTTAGTGAAGAAATAGAGCTAGTGGAATACTTATGAGCAATTATGTTACATATGCTATTACCGTTAACTTCCTAGCTCGTTTGATTCTAACTTGGTTAATACTGCTTAATTCGACTAAAATCGCCGATTTAAAAGTTAAAGAAATCTGGAAATATGCGTTAAATAACTCGAAAAAAATCTAACGCTATCGGCTCCCACTCAGACTTCCATTTACGATTCTTTGTACCCCCCCCCCCCCCCCCTTCAAAAGAAAAAAACCTTCCGCTGCCGCTGAACTATAGGTATTTCACTCATAAATTTTGTCCGTGTAAAATGTCATTAGATTCGACTTCACTAAATTCACTCGCTGTCTGGATTAAGGGAAAACCCCCGGAATGTAAAGTCACGTTTTCCGCCACTAGATGATGCAAGGACTCCCTGAATTCGAGCTATATTGTTAGAGTAAAAAATTCCCGTTCTTACGCGTTGATTAGCACTAGTGACGTTAAAAACGAGTCGTATCCCGAGTTAGAGGACGATTTTCGATTGAATTTCCTCTCTCTTTAACCGTATGAAGCGTCTCGCGACTCTTCGCGAGTTTTTAAAACACCCGGAAAACCAGATTTCAACACGAGTAAGGTTTTAAATATCAGAATCCATCCAACCGGCTAAAAGGCGGGTATCTGGCGCGGCTAGGAGCATCGAGATGTAAATAACGGCCTACAACCAGCTTGCCTATCTAAAACATGACCATAATTACGGTCAAAATCACATTTAGCTACCAAGTACGATACAAAGCTCCAAAATATCTATTTTCTTTCCAGTGACAAAACAGCGCCATTTTACTTTTACGCAATAACCCTCGGAAGCACTCGGCGGAAGACGCGAAAACAAACTCGCCTTATTAGTTTAATACTAGGGATTTCAGGGTAGGGTAAGAAGAGTAACCCTAAGACGTCATTTACTCCGATTCTGCGGTGGCAAATAGTTTGAGTCGGAGTAAAAACGTTTTTCCAAAATGGCTACTTGGGCCCCTTTTACTGGCTAAGAAATACAAGTCGACGCAGCCCTAATACGAGTTTTGAGAATGGTCGGAAGGCCCGTTAAAAAATGACATTGTCGGCGAACGAAAAACCACGTAAATAAGCTAAGCCTTGTCGATACGCGTATTACGTGCAAGCGTATCAGAAATATGATATCCCCTTTACTTCTGGTAAAAAAAAACATATATACCAATATGGAACCCAAGCCGGTAAAAGAAGTTCATTTACTTTTTGTAAGAAATTAATTTACTACTGGTAAAAAAGTCAACGAAGTGCAAAAGTTTAATCGCAATTGAAATACCGCGTAAAACTAGAATGTTCATTTATTTTGGTAAAATAGTTCATTCTGGTAAAACCGCCTTTACATCTGGTAAATAAAAGTTCAGAAGCTTTACTTCTGGTAAAAACATTTTTTTTTCTCCTGGTAAAATAGCCTACATAACACGGCTTTTATCAAAATGTCAAAAAGTAAATAAATTGAACCAAGCGCTTTTGAAAGCAATAACGCGTAGTGTATATTTTGGTCACAATTATCGCTGCCTACCGACCGAGTGTTAAACTGAATATATTAAAGCTGCGTGCTCGTTTAAAATTCCCTCTGCGCAACTGCTGAAAGTTTCAATCGAAAAACATGGAAATTCAAAAATCGTACGCTAGTTCTTAACTTATTTAGTTCATGGATTTTTAGGCAGATGGCGCTATATTTCCTAAGCTCGAAGCCTAACGCTAATGGTACTGGTTGAAGCTTGGCACCTCCTCTTTAACAACAAAGGAATCAAGTATTGTAGCTATATCGAATTTTGAAATTTTTTTGCAAATTGAAATACGCGGCACTGCGATTCCCAAATAGATGGCGACACTGTACAGATAATTTGTAGCAGCTGACACTGCGCGAGCGCGAGCCAACGCGTCAGCCAGCCGCCGATAATCAGTTAATAAAACAAATCATATCTTAAAGCTTCTTGTAATTAATATAACTATAGAATAGTGTAACAGTGATTAAGGACACATGGTGTCAGAATTTTCTATATCTACGCCTGCTTTTGTATTTTTTCCACAATAAAAGGAGACATGGGAGGTTTAGCGCCTCCTAAAGAGCTAAGCCTTAACGGTAATGCTGACCAAAATTGCCGATTGTTTAAACAAAGGTTTACGTTGTATGAGGAGGCTTCTAAGAAAATCTGATTACTTTTGCGTATAGCTGGACAAGCAGCAATTGAACTCCACAACACATTCGTGTTTGAGCATACAGCGCCGAAGAATTTTACAAATACCCTAGTCAACTTTGAAGAGTATTGTAGCCCTAAGAAGAACGAAGTACAAGAAAGGCAAGTTTTTCGTTGGCGAATGCAGCTGGAAGAGGAATCTCTGTAACAGTATGTTACAGACGTAAGACTAAAAGCTAAGATGCGCAACTTTACAGAAGATGACAACATGATTAGAGATCAAATATTAACTGACATAGGAGATAAGAAGTTACGTAAATGTGTCAAGTAGCTGAAACATTAGCAATGCAACTTCCGTCATGGGGGGAGAACGTTTTTACACATGAAGCCCACAAAGAACAAGTCGATGCAATTAGCCACAAGAAAGTAAAAAAAGGGTTTAGATATAAGCCTGCAGACGAATCGCGTGTCCAACAGAGAACATCTACTAAGCAAATTAAGAATTGTTATAGATGCAAAGAAACTCATGAAGTAATGAAATGTCCTTCATAAGGACAACAATGTCTGAAGTGTGGCGGTAACATTCACTTTGCCAAAGCAATGATCAAATTTTTGAAACATGGAATGTCAATGTTGTCGCAATACGTAAGGTTGAAAGCTCCTCACCATCATTCCATCAAGGTCACATGATTGGATAGTTCAAGGCCAGGTTGGAGAAACGACTACACTGCAAATTTGAGGTACATTTAAAAAACACATTAATATCTCCTAGAACGGTATGGATTTAAGATCACATACACTTCAGGAATGTTTGAAGAACACATACAAAGCGTCCTAAAAGTGCACTAATCATGTTCTTAGCACTTTTCATCGTTTTTAAAACGTTGACATTATATGAACTAAAACGGTTCTTATGATCTAAAAGTGTGCTATTAAAGTGAACTTAACATGTTCTGTAAGTGTATGGTGCACTTAAATTCCCCAATTTAAGAGCACCTAAAGTGTTCTACAGATGTTGTTTTTGGAAGTGTACTTAAAATGTTCCAGGAAAAATAAAAATCAATTTAATGGAATTTTAATTACAAATAAAATAAAAATCAATTTAAAGGAATTTTATTTACATTTAATAACAAATAAAATAAAAATCAATTTAATGGAATTTTATTAACATTTAATTACAAATAAAAATCAATTTAAAGGAATTTTATTTACATTTAATTACAAATAAAATTAAAATTACATTAATTTTCATTTTATTTGTTTAAATAAAAAAGCCTATTTTAATTTGAAATCTAAATAAATTTTAATTAAATTCGTTTAAATAAAAACCTATTCAAAATAGGTTTTTATTTAAATTTCATAGTTTTACATATTGACTGGAATTTCTTGTAAAAATTTCACGGGAAATATAAAAGTGTTTAACATAAAATTTAAATATTAATATTAAATATTAATTATAATATTTAGTCATAAATCTTAGTTCCAGAACTAGTTCAGTGTTATATTTTATTAGATTTATCACTTTATATTATTGTATAGCAACCAGAATAGCACGTGCTGCCTATATACAGCAAGATATTTCATGTTGCGTCAGAGTACATATTTTTTAACAATTTAACTTACAATTTCTATTGTTTCAAAACAAGGGTAAAATTCCAAAAACTCTTAACTTCCACTTTTCAGGAGGTTGGACCTTGAAATAAAAGATTTTTTCAAGTTGGCTTTTAAAATTCCCATATCTGGTTTTGGTTTTCTCCATTCAGTTTGTATGGCTTTAATGCACTCGGTTTCTTGATCTTCAGTTAAAGATTCTGTCTTGCAATTATTTCTGGAAAATCCCCTTTAAAACCAAAAAACGATACTTAACACTTGTAGCATTTATAGACCAAAATAACTCACTTCAAAACTGCCTTCAAGATTGCTTGTTTTCGAAATTTACATGGAGTTTCTGTTTCTTCTACACTTGCAGAAAAAATCATTGATTAATATCGCGATTTAAATCAAGTTGATTTAAATCAGCCAACCCTGCATTTTACCAACAACCGTAATACGTACTTGTAGCGACGAACTGTCAACAGAATAAGGTTACGGGTGCTTCGATAATATTAATTACGAACATTCCATACAATATTCAGGAATTGGAAAAGCCAAGAGACCAGACTTCTCAAATATCTACAATTTATTAAGAATATAAGTTGTAACTGAATAAAGAGCAAAACTTGAAGGTTCTAATTTGCCAGTTTTATTCTATCACTTTCTGATAAAGCCTGTTTTATCTTGCAGAACCACATTACCATTTTATTTCTTGATAACTATCAAGTCTTAAAAATTTAAAAACAAATTTCATTTTAAGGTTAACCAGTTTCTTTTACTTATCGAGTCATTGATATTTCCTAAGTTAACTAAAAGAAATTTAAGTAACTGATTGGCTGCTTTGTGGTAATTTCTGTCATTAAAAACTTTGGAAGTAGTGGTGCTTTAATTTCAATTGTAGGCCATTTCACAAGATGTAAGCAAATGTGAAACATGTACCTGTATGGCAAAAATCCAGTTAAGTAACCCCGCAATGACATTTGAACACCTTAGGCTTCGTATTCTGGAAAAAGTATCGTAATAAAACGATCTATATTAGTCACCTAAAATAATTTTGTTGATACAAATATATCATTTTAAAATTCAATCTTGTTTACTTTTCATAGATAGGTCGATGACAAAGGCTTAGCCGAACTTATACTACGTTACTTCTTACACCGTGCGAATTCACAATAAATATCTAAAATATTAATATTAATTGGTAATTATTATGTTTCTACGTTGTGTTTAGTAAATATTTTAAGCGATTTACCTTTCAAATGATGTTAATTCCCTTCATTTGTCTACGTTATGTTATCCGGACACTGGAACCGTTTTTCAAGAAATGTTTTTAATTTTGATGACGTCAAAGCAACAGCCAATCGCGGAACGTTTGGCTAAACAAAAATAAAAATTATTAAAGACTAGAAGTTCTACATTCAGACAAATATAATTTAAACTTCGTACCCTAGATTCGAATACTGAGAGCTTTCCCATTCACGGTTTTGTTACGAAGCGTTTACCCTCTTCCGGCACGTGACCTCAGAAAAATCGGCTCCATCGGTTGCGGTAAGGCGCCATATTTAGGCCTAGATTTGTTTTATTTAAAACAAGAGTATTTATAGAAACACGCTTAATTGTAAATCATATATTTCCAATAAAAACTTACTTTAACAAATGGTAATTCTGGTGCTTGAATATCTTCTTTCGGTAATGATGCCAATCTTGAAGAATTTTCTAAAATTTCAGTCAAATATTCCTTAAGAATGTCGATGTTAAACACGAACCCTATTAAAATGGTAAATGAAATTAAGTTTAGTCAAATTATGCTTGAATCGCTTGTAAGATTATATTACTCACCTTTAGTAAGTCTAGGTTTTTTCTTTCGATTTGAAACTTTTTTAGTGCTATAATTGTGGTCCATCATGTTTTAAAACTTCGAGTTGAACGCAAAACGCGTCAAATTACGCACCGCAACTTCCAAAAAAAAATTAGTTTCTATCCCTAGATGGCAGTAGTGCGCCACCATTGGAGCGAATTTTTTTCTGAGTTCCGGCAGGAAGTGGGTAAACGCTATCGGCAACGCGCGAGGGAGTGATTTCGAATCTAGGGTACGAAGTTTAAATTACCTTTGATTCAGAGGAGTAGACGACCCATGGCCGTGGGCGTTCGCTAAGTCTCTCGGGACTTAGCTTACCTTGGGATGTGCGGGTTCGAATCCCGCACCTGACCGGCCAGTACATACAGTTGAAGGTACCCTAGGTCTAATACCTAATGAAACTTATTTTTATTATAATTAAATTTATACATATTGAATATTTATTTTATACATATTTAATATATTTTTTATACGTATTTAATATATTTTTTATACGTATTTAATATATTTTTTATACATATTTAATATATTTTTTATACATATTTAATATATTTTTTATACGTATTTAATATATTTTTTATACATATTTAATATTTATTTTATATAATATTTATTTATTACATATAAATTATGTATTCCACGCGAGCCAACAGCTCCCTACACTTACTATTACCATATGTAACATAATTACTCATAAGTATGCCACTGTACCTTTATTCCATTCAAAAATCTTCACTAACGGTTTGTTTCACCACGAACCAGTTAAAAGGTGGACTACGTTAGATTTTAACCTTTTTATTCATCCTAGTAATTTTGGGAATCACACTATTGTTTAGTAACATATTTATATAAGCCAATGAAAAACCTCTAAATTGAGAAGGAATTTTTTGCGTCGGAATTTTAGTCAGTCCAATGTAGCTTTATTGAAATTTATAAACTCGCTCGGTTTGTGCGGATGAAGTTAAATTATGAGTAATTTAGAAAAATAAAGGTTTGGGGATATTCCATCAGCTTTATTAAAACCCATATCAAGCCTAGAAGAGTTAGGCATAGGCTCAAGAGAATCTGCACAGACTCGCACCTTGTAGATGCGCCAGAAAAGCTCAACCTGAATTTCAACTATTTTTTCCAATAAACCTGCTTCTTTTATTTGACAATTCAAATTTATTTTAGAACTTTTGGAAGCAGCGTGTAGTTACCCTGCTAAGTTAGCATATTGGTTGAACTCTTGGCATATTCCTATAATTCCATTCAACTGGACTGATACTACTAAATTTGGAAAAATCTTAAAGATCAAGATATATTACTTGAGAAAAATGAAGAGTTACGAAATCTTTTCAAAGAGTCTCAAAGACGTTTGTCCAACAAAGTATTGGAGACATGACACTGTAAGGACAAGACGCAATTCTTGTAAAGTTCCGAAAAATATTGACGAATTTGTTTAAGTGTTTTTCTCTAGTTCCTCGAAGTACTTAGGTCCTGATGGGAACTAACCAAATAAATTTGGGCATTCATCTAAAGGCGTGACTAAATTCAAACGCTGTTGTTGTCCTTCAACTTCATGTGGCACCATCACTTTTGGAATAGTCAACGTGAATGAACTAAACAACTGTTGCTTTAAAAAAGGTTACGAAATGTCTAGAGCTGGCTTACTACCCGAAGTACACTCACCATTTGAAAAAAACGCTTGACCTCTCATTTAGTATTTACTTAAATTAAATTATTTCTTTCATGTGACCCGTATTTTAGTTTCCATTTAAATCAAGGGTGTTTTCTCGTTTCATTTATTTTCTACTAAGAAATTCAGGCTACCTAATACGGGATTTTAAGGCAACTGAAAAGATTAGTGAAAACCATTCCATAACTAAAAAATGTAGAACAACATTACTAGCTGTATTGTACTCACGTGAAACTGTTTTTGAAAAATATAATTTTGTACTACTTAAAAAATTATTATAAAGAAGGATAATTGGAGAAATATGTCTACGATTCTACTAAACAGTATGATAAAGGGGGAGCCCTAAACTTTAACATTTACTATT
Source organism: Leiobunum rupestre (assembly GCF_980474605.1). Lineage (NCBI taxonomy): Eukaryota > Metazoa > Arthropoda > Arachnida > Opiliones > Sclerosomatidae > Leiobunum > Leiobunum rupestre. Next base: position 38,266,621 of record NC_143394.1, on the reverse strand, counting down.
TATCGCCACTAGGGGGCGCCTGTACAAAATGCACACATTCTGATTCTACTCTGCTCACTCTCTCTCTAACTCTAGCCCACATGAGAGGCCGCTTAATTGTCAGTGTTGTTTTATATCATCATGTTTTGTTATTATTAACGAATTAAACTGTTATTGTTATGGATACGATAGTTTAATTATTTAACCCACTTAAACAAATGGCATCTCTGCTGGGGAGTCAAAGGGTTAAATTAACAAATAGAATAGTGTGACGACAACGTCAGCAAAGGCCTGGTTTCATAACAACGCAGTTACGTAGAATAAAGAAAAATGGCGGACGGCAGCTTAACGATGTTGGGGCAAGTCAGGAAATTACAATCAATTAATAATTATCGGAGCTGGCGGTTTGAGATGGGAATGCTGCTGAAAAATCAAGGATTATGGGAGATTGTGGATCAAACAGAATCTCCACCAGGAGCAACAGCGGCAGCTGAGGTACAACAGAAATTTAAACTGAGAGAAGCAAAGGCTTATTCTACTATCGCCCTTGGATTGTCTGAAGACCTTAGAAGCCTGATAGAGGGATAGAAAACAGCAGCAGGCATGTGGAAAGCATTACAAACCGCTTTTGAACCAATTTCCAGAGCCCGCGTTGGCATGCTACGAAAACAATTCTACAACATAGAATATCAAGATGGTGAAGGAATGCCAGCTTTTATTGGACGAATTTATTATGCAAGACGGCAATTAGAGGAAGCAGGGGAGACTGTAGCTGATAAGGAAGTTTCATACCAAATGATTGGATCTTTGCACGAGTCCTATCAAAGTTTAGTCTCAATTATATACGATGCTCCGGATGCAAAGTTCGTACCGAGCGTAATAAAGAATCAACTCATTGCAGAACATAGCCGGCAGACTTTACACGAAACTTCATCGCAAGCATCAAATGCTTTCTCAGCGCAAGTGAAGAAAGATTTGGCAACACAAAGCCAAATAGAAGATATCAAGGTCGATGCAATAGCTGCCATATATGGGGACATCGAGCCACAGATTGTAGAAATAAAATGTCTCAACCAAAAGAGAATAAGAAAGATGATAGACTGCAAACAAAAAAGGGAAGCAGAGGAGCTTTCATTGCGTCAGCCCTTATAACAGATACAAGTACAAATGAATGGATAGTTGATTCCGCTGCAACTCACCATTTTTGTCGATGTAGAGATTGGTTCCACACCTACTCACCTTTTGTTGGGAGAAGGCAAGTCTGATGTCATTGGTCGTGGAGATATATGGTTGCAAATGGACAAGAATATATTAAAGTTACGAAGAGTAATGCACGCACCCGGGATGCGCAGAAACCTGATATCTGGCCGCCTCATTGATCAAGCTGGTTTCAAGTCCATAATAGAGAACTCACGTTTTACTACATATTTTCCGAATGGAGTTTTCGGTTTTGAAGCGCCTTTAACCAATGCCAATTTCTACTCTGTCAAAGCTGTTGTCTTACCGGATGGACCTCAAGATGTAGATGAAGAGCAGGAGATAGTTGAAAATTTATCAATAACCGCTTCACCGGACTGGAGCGAGAAGGTTAGCGGAACTGACTTATGGCATGCACGTTTTGGCCATATGAACGAAGAAGACCTGAAATACATGGCGGCAATCTTGGAGTTTGCGTTCCCTGCAAGGTGGCGAAAAGCACACGTAATACACATCGGCCACTTGAGAATATACGAAGTACAGAACTATTACAACTTGTTCACTCTGATGTTTGGGGCCCGTCACCCGTTACTTCATTAGGTGGAGCTGTGTACTACATAACGTTTATTGATGATAAAAGCCGATATACAAAGGTATACATGATGAAGCATAAAAGCGAAGCATTTGATAGGTTCAAGGAATTTAAAGCGGATGTGGAGAATCAAACAGGGTTTACAATCAAAGCGCTGAAAACTGATAATGGACTGGAGTATTTAGCAGATCGGTTCACAAGATATTGTAAGGATGCTGGGATCAAACATGAACGCACCAATACGTATTCCCCTCAAATGAATGGCGTCGCAGAGCGCATCAGTCGAACTCTGCTTAATACAGTCAGAGCGCTAATGGACGATGCCAAATTGCCAAATTTCTTATGGGCTGAGTTAGTACACACTGCTGTGTCACTGAAGAATCGCTCCAGACATGCAAATTTGGGGAATAAAGTACCTCTAGAGCTCTGGCGAAAAACGAAACCGAGTGGGAGATTTCTGAAACGCATTGGATGTTTAGCATTTCTACACGTTCCACCACAACGCCGTAAAAATAATTTTCAGAGAAGAGCAAAGCCTGGTGTGCTCGTCGGATATGCCATAAATACAAGAGGGTATCGAATATGGTTGCCTGAAGAAAGAACCGTAATAGAGTCGAAACACGTTACATTTGCAGAAAGCAAGATTGGTATTGACAATATTTGATATACTACCCAAGATGAGAGAGATCTTGTATTTTGGCCAATTGAGGAGGAACCTGAAATACCAATGGAAGTGAAGCCCGAAGTGGAACCAGTACAAATAGATATAATTGACAAAAATACAGAAAATCCAGTTCAAATAACCATGGAGCATACAGGGAGACAACCAGTTATTGGATTACCACCGGGTTGGACAAGAGAAATTCGAACCCGTAAATCAGGGTCAACAGCAGGTCAGAGAGACGTATATTATTACGACCCAGATGGTATTCAGTTCGATCAAAGCCTGATATAACACGATACATGCAGGAAAATAAGATGAATTATGACTTAAATGTTTTTGATTTTTCTAAGACCCTCAAGACTTCAATGATGCTATCTGGTATTACTCCGGCAGATGTAGCAGAGGTATTTGAAGCTTGTTATATGGAAGTTAAGATACCCGAAAATTACGAAGAAGCTCTCACTTCACCTCAAAAGAATGAATGGCAAAAAGCCATGGATCAAGAAATGAAGACCCTCGAAGAACGACAGGTAGCAGAAATAGTCCAGAAACCAAGTGGTAAAATAATGGGATGCCGATGCATTGAAAAAGGACCATAATGGAGAAATCGTCCGATATAAAGCCTGGATTGTGGCACAAGGATTTGGATTAATTGAAGGCGTCGATTATGATGAAGTCTTTTCTCCAGTCGTAAACTTTTCACTTATACGACTATTTATTTCACTATTTGTCATGTGTTTCGGATGGGTGCATAGTCACATGGATGTGACAAATGCATATCTGTATGGCAACCTTGATAAACCCGTATATATGAAACAGGTGCCAGGGTATACTAAGGCAGATCCTACTCAATATTGTCTAATCCTCCAAAAGTCTCTCTATGGCTTACCACAAAGTGGCAGACAGTGGTTTCGAGAACTTGACAAAAGTTTCACTGACTTGGGTTTTTCTAAGTTGAGAGGCACAAATTGTATTTATTACATACCTTTCAAAATTATCCTTATGGCTTATGTTGACGACCTCATAGTGTTGGCGAAAGATAACAGCTACATTCAAGAAACTCATGATATATTGTCTACAAAGTACCACATAAAATGTCTGGGACCAATTCGTAAACTATTGGGAGTCATGTTCGAGTTCAAGGAAGGAACCTTAAAGTTACATCAAACATCCTATATCAACAAAATAGGGATGAAATTTGGAATATGCCTGGAACAACCGGTGAGCTTACCAATGGTACATAATACCATATTGACAAAACAGGATTGTCCTGTCACGGAAGAAGATATGGCTCTCATGAAAAATGTTCCGTATCGTGCTTTGGTTGGAAGTTTAATGTTCGTCGCACAGAGGACGCGCCCGGACATTCTATTTTCGGTAATTGCATTATCGCAATTCAACTCAAATCCCGGACATACTCATTAGTATAGACTAAGTCAACTAACGCGCTATCTAATCACAACAGCAAATCATGGGCTAGTTTATCATGGTATGAAAAATCCAGAGTTGGTGATATACAGTGATAGCGATTGGGGAGCAGACAGAGATACCAGACGTTCTCATTGCGGTTATGTTGCTTATCTTGGAAAAACACCAGTGTCATGGAGATCCATGAAACAGAAGTCCGTGGCACTCTCTACGACAGAGGCTGAGTATGTTGCTTTGACTGAGGCTATAAAGGAACTTTTATGGTTGCAGCCGATTATCCACTTTTAATGCACATATTGACAAACCCCTAGTATTATGTGATAACCAATCAGCCATCGCGTTTACCAAAAATAGTATCGAAAACCAACGCACTAAGCATATTGACTTGCGATACAATTTCATAAGAGAAAATATTGATAAAGACAATTTTACCTTGCAATATGTAAAAACCTCAGATAATGTTGCATATATCTTAACGAAATCCCTCAACAAAACTGCTTTTGTACATTGTGTAAATTTATTGAATATTCATGATTGATATAGAGTAACGTTTAACCAAAAGTAGCATAAGACCCAAAAGTGTGTCAGCTGTACCTTCGCGCCTATTAAATTTCTAGTAAGACCTAGTCACACTATAGACTACATAACCTACTAGTTGGAATAGTACTAGCAACATTATATTTAGTCTTTAGTCTGGCGCGATTTTCTTTCTTCGATTTACTCGCCCGTAGACATACGTTCTAAAACGCCTCACTCGGCGGCGCTGGAGTAACTCGATTTTGATGACGTGTTTTCCGACCCCCTCTTGGTTTCCCTTTTTATCTCTCCGAGGGGACTTTGTACCCTAGGAGGGGTTATACAACCACCGTGGCTGTCTGTCTGTCTGTCTGTGGGTCTGTCTGTCAGGCCTGCGAACGCGTTCGCATTTTCGGGGCAAAGGGTAATCGCTGCGTACGCAGTTTCTTAGAATTAGGAAAAAGGTTTTTCCAAAAGAGCCCGTTTTTGTTGTCATTGGGTGTAGTATAAATATATTTCAATTTGCGTTAGTACCGGGCGGGATTCGAACCCGAGCCCTCCTGCACGTCAGGTAAGCATTCTACCACAGAACCACGGATACATTGTACACTTCACTGAAAATTAGAAACTCTTCCGAGGAGAGGTATATTTTGGCTTGCCAACTTGTTTACTTTGCAACAAACTCTCATTAAAAACTATACCGTTCTGACACACTTTTGGGTTTTATGCTACTTTTGGTTTAACTTATTGTAACTTAATGCTGTGAATGTTAAAGAGGGGGAGTGATAAAGGGGGAGCCCTAAACTTTAACATTTACTATATATCGCCACTAGGGGGCGAATGTACAAAATGCACACATTCTGATTCTACTCTGCTCACTCTCTCTCTAACTCTAGCCCACATGAGAGGCCGCTTGATTGTCAGTGTTGTTTTATACCATCATGTTTTGTTATTATTAACGAATTAAACTGTTATTGTTATGGATACGATAGTTTAATTATTTAACCCACTTCAACACAGTAAGCCTAGTGGAAAGAAATATAAAAAATTTTGTAATGTATTTTTAAATGTTCATTAATATACTTTTGGTATGATAAGTGTCAATGTAGGCTTTAAACTATTCACAATTTTCATTGAAGTCAACGTTTTGCAGTACACTATAAAAACTTTTATTATTATATACAAAATATACAAAAAGTCACACGTTACATGTTTCGGCACTATGCGAGTACGCCGCCGTTATCAAACGTTAAAGCAAATCTGAAGTTCCAACTTTGGTCCGCGTATCATCAAGGAAATCCAGGGTAAGTATGAGTCGTAAAGTTACACAATTTTAAGAAAAAATTAGAGTAAATATGAGTCGTGGAATTACACAATTTTTAAGAGGGTTATACGAATTATATTAATTTTGTTAGTACAGTATAGAATTCCAAATTTTCAAAATGTCCGGTCGGGGGCCTAAATCTCTGTTTAGCATAATGTTTTTATTTAGGGCGATATTGTATGATTCCACTATGTTCAAGTTTTCTTCGATTTTTGATATGAGTTTGACCGATTCATTAAAGTCAATGACGTGAGATGGATTTTCCTTTAAGTGTGAGGCAAGGGCTGATTTTTCGGTTTTTTGGTGACTTATATCTTTGATGTGTTCATTTATTCTGGTCGCTAGGCGTCGTTGCGTTTGGCCTACATAACATTTTGAACAATTGCAGGTGATTTTGTAGACTCCTGGGTAGTCTAAAATTTCTCGTTGGTCTTTTAAGTTCGTAAAAAGGCTAGATATCATATTCTGTGGTTTTAGTGCTACTCCCCAGTCCGTTTCCCTGGCTATAACGTTACCTATGACCGAGGAGTAACCTGGGTGATAAGGGAAAGTTATTCTGCGGGAAATTGGTTTTTTTCTGGGACAAGAGTGTAGTTGAGTTGGTTATCGTCAGTCTATTATGGTATTTCGTTACAGCTCTGTCAATAATGTCGGTGTTGAAACCTCTGTCCGTCGCGATTTGTTTTAGATATCCAAGTTCTCTTTTAATATTTTCATTCGTATTGCATATCTTATACGCTCTAAAAACAAAGGAGTAGAAAGTAGAAGTCTTCTGGCTTCTGGGGTGTGCTGAGGTGGAACACATACCGAGAATGGTTTTCTAAAGACTGATATTAGTGCTTTGTTTTTCATGAATTGTTATTTCTGTGTCTAGTTGCGAATTATGTAGAGTTTCGTATGCTGTGTGCGTGGTCTTTGATGAGTAGGTTGAACTGTTTAACTAGGAATTTGGATGTGGGGTGTGTCGATGAGTCGATACATGATGTAATGGGTCTAAATTTTAAGTTCACTCTGAAATCTTCTTTATGAATTTTGGGTAAGGCATATAATCTATGGGTAATGTAATAAGTCGGCACTAAGAGTTTTTTAAACTATTTATTTTCATTGTATATTTCTTTATGATTAAATACGTTCATTTTAATTTGATTATCGTTTCTGCTCTTAGTTTTACACCAGAATCAAAACTATTTTATACATACTCTTGTAACAATAATTATAAATTCAAATTGGTAACAAATCCATATTTAGTGTTTCGTAATTTGAATTGAACTTATAACCCACGAAAATATAATTCATATATATTATACAGGGTGTCCACTGAAAATGAACCCGGGCAAATATCTCAAAATCTGTTTTAGGTAAGATTTTGAAATTTTCAAGTCGTATACAAGATGTAGGGAAAAACCTACTGCGAAAATGTCGATGACCTTGAACCATATCTTCAAGATCATCCAAAAACTAACTCGAGAACCGTAAGTGATAGAAAGCTGGTTCCAATTAGAAAAGTGTTCCACGTCACATTGTAGGTCTAATTAGCTTTGATTCGATCGAATTTGACCAATAGGAAGTCGATGAACTGTTTTTCAAAATCACAAAGGTCGTTAAAATGAAAATTGAAAGAAAACGCACATAACTCGAAACCAATTCGTGTTACATCGAAATTGGCTAGACAAACTCATTATGGTGGGAGTTTTTCAAGTTTGTAAAATTGGATGACCTTGAAGACGTGATTTAAGGTGTGAAAACATTATCTCGCGATGCATTAGGTTAAGAAACTAGGTTTCAATAGGAAATTTGCTAATCACCACTTTTTCGTCAAAGTAGTTTTGAACCATGTCTTCAAAGACATTCAAAAATGACCTTGAGAAATAACTTGAAACTGAATCAGCTTAAACCACGTCTACCAGGTCATTCAATTTTACAAACTTGAAAAACTCCCACCATAATGAGTTTGTCTAGCAAATTTCGATGTAACACGAATTGGTTTCGAGTTATGAGCGTTTTCTTTCAATTTTCATTTTAACGACCTTTGTGATTTTGAAAAACAGTTCCTCGACTTCCTATTGGTCAAATTCGATCGAATCAAAGCTAATTAGACCTACAATGTGACGTGGAACACTTTTCTAATTGGAACCAACTTTCTAACACTTACGGTTCTCGCGTTAGTTTTTGGCTTACCTTGAAGACATGGTTCAAGGTCATTGACTTTTTCGCATTAGGTTTCCCCCTATAACTTGTATACGACTTGAAAATTTCAAAATCGTACCTAAAACAGATTGAGATATTCGCCCTGGTTCATTTTTTAGTGGACACCCTGTATATAAAATAACTATATAATTTATAAAATCTAACAAATAAAACATTCCAAGAAATATATGCGTGTATAATTCGTAAGAAGGGACATAAATTATAGGAAAAAGCTCAGCTACGCTGAGTAAAGAAGGCGATATCCCCGAGTAATTCGTTGCGGCCGAGAAGGGACAGGTATTTGAGTGGATAATAAATAATTTTAAAAGTAAAATAATTCAATTCGATATCAATTTTTTATTAATATTTTTTAGGTTTTTAAAATTGTGTAGTTTTTGACTATCGCCCTCTAGTAACCGACGCTGTATGCATATATCAAAACACACTAAAAACTAAATAACCGTAATGGCAACCACAATTGTTTACTACCCGTAAACCGAGTTTTTTATTAATAAAAAAACGTTGAAGTTTTAACAAAGTGTACAGCACCAATGTACAAATATCATCTTGTGTTTTGCTGTTTTCATTTTCAGCACAATTGTCCTAACGTAAATGTATTATCCATCTCGTCCGAAAATTTGTATGTATTTTAAACTTTATTTTATTAAATTTTAAATATTACAATCACCTCATGAGTCTTCCGTAATAAATAAATATTTTATTATATTCTACCATGACAAAAAACCAATACTTATATTATATAAATTATCAATTGTAAAAAATAACAGGTAAACATCACTTAAAGAAAAACTTCTTTTCGTCGTTTTCCAATAATTTATATGACCCGCTTAATTTCTTACATGTAGCTTACTTGCAAATAAAATCTATCTAAAATTTCTATCTAAGTAAGCTAAAGCGATTAAAACAATATTTATAATTTTTTTTTAGATTTAAAGAACTTCGTAGAACCGAAGAGGTTTTTACAATTTTTGTACTGTGACGCGGCTCCATCACTGAAGTAGTGAACATGTTGCTGGACTATTTTCCCAGTGAAAACCCTGGACAGCGACAGCGTCTTGGTCAATAAATGAATAGTTTTCTGCAAAGTCTAGAAGAGTCACAATGTGGTTTTCTGGTAATTCTTCTTTAAGTTTCCTTAGGTAAGAAGCCTGTGATTTGCTAATGAAATGATGGGGAATCGCTTTCTGCACACGCTCACAAAAATTCGCAACATAATCATTCACGCTTTCTTTTATGTCAATTAGTTTGGTTCGACCATCTACATGTATCCATAACTTATACGAAATTTCATCATCGTGGTCTACCTCGGCTTCTTCGAATAATACCATCAGATATTTCGAAAACCACTCATTTCCAGGACACTTTTCACAACCGTGAAGCATGCATTGTCGCGCATCGATGTTGCAAACTGGTTTCAAAATAAGCGCTTTATAATCAACTTTAACAGGTAAAGCAACAGTCATAAACTTTATATTTTGGTGAATTTCGCACACGCATACATTATGTACTCCTTTGGACGAAACAGTTAAGCACCACTTTGGTCTAAGGCTACAAAACGTGGAAAATCCAATTTTCAAGTCTGGGTGAATAGTTTTAAATTGTATATACAGGATGTCTCAATTTGCTCGATCAGGCCATTTTTCTCAAAATGTATTTATGCTAGGGTTCTGACATTTTCAGGGTTTATTTGTTAGGTGTGGAAGGCTTTGGTTACTTAATTTCAGAAAAATCGAACGATTTTGTGCCGTTTTGGAAAATTTTATTTTTTCACCGGTAGGTGTCACGCAAAATGTTTCAATAGAAAAGTTGTAGGGCATAGTCGAAAGTGTAAAATAATTTTGGTTCGGTTGAAAAAAACCTCTATTTTTCACTCAGTTGGAGGTCGGGGGAAAAAACAAGTTGTACTAGCAGGCAATAGCCTTTAACGTAAACAATCGTACATAATCACAACACACATGTACATTTATTTTAGGGAACTTATGCTTTCAGCTATGTAGTTAATAATCAGATCTGCAAAAAGTTATTGTTAAAGAAAATTATTACGTTCAACACCTAATTAGACAAAGACCGCGTCTTCCATTTCGACGTGGTTACGAGTAGTATCACCAAACAAAGATTTGTAGACTAAAAATTACGCTTATTTTTCTTTTGTTGTTTTTTAACGTGAAATATCAATTGTCCGAGTAGTATTTAAAGCGTTTACATTTCAAAGTTAAAACATTATCTCAGCTTCGCCGATTGTTGTCCAGTATGCCTCTTTACACTCGAGATCAACGCCCTCATTCGCTAGAATTATTTTACGGAGAAGGTCGTCGTAATGCTACTCTAGTAAGTCAGTTATTTCGACGAAGATTTCCCAATTGCAGACCAAGTCATACGACGGTTCTTAGAGTGGTCCGCGACTTCGACAACTGGGGTAATATCAATCCGAGGTTTCGTGGTCGTGGTCTCCAGGACATTGACATGGAAAACACCATACTTGCCTACTTCGTCGCCTATCCTCGAGCGAGCGTCAGGACTGCCAGCTTTGTCTTAGGGTTGGATTGAAACTACGTTTGGAGAACACTCAAAAGACATAATTTTCATCCTTATCGAGCGACACTTCACCAAGGACTGCATGACGGTGATAGAAAGCGCCGACTCGACTTCTGCAATTGGTTTTGCCTCATGGCTGACGCACACCAGGATTTTCACGATCAACTACTGATGTCCGACGAATGTTCATTCGGAAGAGATGGGCTTTCAACCGTCAAAACCAACATATGTGGGACTACGAGAATCCACACTGGGGATTTCCTCACCGCCACCAAGTGCAGTTTCGCTTAAATGTGTGGGCTGGTCTGTTAGGTGACAGAATTATTGGCCCGTTCTTCCTGCCAAATCGTCTGAACGGTCAAAACTACTTGGAGTTCCTTCAAAATGAAATATCCAACGTGTTGGATGACATTCCTCTGGCCGAGTACAGACGCATCTGGTTCCAGCAAGATGGGGCGCCACCTCACCAATATCGTGACGTGGTTGCATATCTAAACGACGAGTTTCCTGGAATATTGATCGGAAGAACTGGTCCTGTTCGTTGGCCTGCAAGATCCCCTGATCTAACACCACTCGACTTTTTTCTTTGGGGATTCGTAAAGGACTACGTATACCAAACACCTGTGACGAGCGTTGAAGATTTACGACAAAGAATCATCGAAGCATGTCGCCGGGTGACTCCAGAAATGGTTCGGGGAGCATTTCGCAATATGCAACATCGTGCATATTTGTGCATTGCATCAGAAGGTGGCATTTTTGAAAACATTTTGTAGAAGTCATTAAAAAACATTTGTCACTTGGGCTAATTATTATTTGTTTATTTTTCGAAATCTTATAACTGAAATGCATGTTACGTACAATTCGTTAAAGGCTATTGCCTGCTAGTACAACTTGTTTTTCCCCCGACTTCCAACTGAGTGAAAAATAGAGGTATTTTTCAACCGAACCAAATTTATTTTTACACTTTCGACTAGGCCCTACAACTTTTCTATTGAAACATTTTGCGTGACACCTACCGGTGAAAAAATAAATTTTCCAAAACGGCACAAAATCGTTCGATTTTTCTGAAATTTAGTAACCAAAGCCTTCCATACCTAACAAATCAACCCTGAAAATGTCAGAACCCTAGCATAAATACATTTTGAGAAAAATGGCCTGATCGAGCAAATTGAGACACCCTGTATATCGCTCGTATGTTGGATAAAAGGAGCCTTTTTTGTGTTTTTGAATTTTAGTTCCGTTCAGTCGAATCGTTACAAACTCTTTCTTACCAGGACACAATAATTCTCGATACATAATCCTCTTCATAAAATGAAGAAACTTTAACTTGTACATCCATAGATAATTTATTACCACGTTTTTGATCTATGTCTGGCAAAATTCCGAACTCACTCCTAAGTGTACGGGCTTTTTTCGTCATGTGTTCGGATACATTGAACTCTTTGGATATTCTCGCTATCGACCACGATTTAGGGACTAAAGTGAGTAATTTCAACCCGTCTTTTTGTACTGGAATTTCCAAATTTTTCCTTTAATTCTTTAATAAATGAATCAAAATCACTGGAACTGGAAGAACACGGGTCAGAAGCGTCTTCACTAATATTGGGCACTTTGAATACTTTGCTTTTAATACCATTCATAGTTTGCATAACTTTACGTTTTCCATACGACTGTCGCTGATTTGACATTGATCCATGCAACTTTATACGCGATGTTTCAAAAACTTGTAAGGACTCATTCAAAGTCTCCAGCTCTATTGACTTTATCTCTTCTGGATTTGAAAGGGGTTGGCTTCCTTCTCCTAAACTATCCGTTATAGCGACGAGCATAGCTGAACGGGCTCGTCTCACACTAAGAGCCCGGGCTCGATTTGAGACTGAGCCCAGGCTTTATTATGATAATGATACGAGCCCGAGAAGAGACCAAAACGTTGTGGTCATTTTATTTGAGCCCGAGATGAGACCTTTATAATATAGCGTATTTTTGTGAGCTTGAGATGAGACCATTAAAATATAGTAAATTTCTTTGAGCCTGAGCTGAGTCCTATATAGTATAGTGTATTACTACGAGCCCGAGCTGAGCCCATATTTTTGTAACGAGCCGGATATGAGACCTTATAATTTTTAAGAGACGGTTGTGTCCGTTTTTGCTCGATTATGTTTCCCTTGGCCACTGGGGAGCGCTGTGGCGCAGAGCAAAACGGCCCTAACCGTAACGCTTTCTTTCTCACCGATACGACCAACTTTGATTACGTGCTGTTTGCGCTATGGCTAAAGCGTGAACAGCACGTGATCGCAGTTGGCCGTGTCGCCCTTGAATAGAGCTCTCACCTACTGGGTTAACACGGAATTTACGTAATTGGCTATTTCGGATAACGTGAGTTAACCCACTCGTTTTCTGATTGATCCAAAGTAAACTAGCTTCTAGAATTTTCGAAGAAAATACCAGGCCTGGTCGTCCGGCTGTTTCGTTTGACTTTTGTATCGTGCTGTGCTGCGTCACCGGCGTGTGTAAGGTAGCCTAGCCCTTGCTCCTACTCCTAGAGGGAAAGGCAATGACCCGGCGGACCATTTTTATGACGTCACTATGTTAACTTCACAAACAACAACGTGAGAGGGGAGATTTTTTTCTCTCGTAGGCGGGGCCAAAACCGTCAGAGTGATCTTACCATACGCGGTACGGAAGGATAAGCATTCCGAGTAGAGGTATGGATTCTTGATTGAGTTGATAGGGGATAGGAAAGAAAAACATCAGATTTAAAAAAGGTGATGTAATAACTGAATATCAGCTACGTTATAATATTTGCTAATTTTCGTACTTATTGTTCTTATATTACTTATGGAATTATTTATTTATCTATATGAAAAAATATTAAGATTTAAAAAGTTATTAAAAGATTGGAATGAGTTATGCAAATTCTTATGAGACTGACACGAGCCCTTGTTAGTAACAGAAAAATATATGAACCCAGCCCGAGACGAGCTCTCGTGTTTCAAAAAATATTAATGAGCCCGAGACGAGCTCTTGTATTTAGAAGAAAAACGTATGAGCCCGAGACGAGCTCTCGTATTTAGGGAAAAAAACTTATGAGCCCGAGACGAGCTCTCGTGTTTTTGGGGAAATTATTGTGAGACCGAGACGAGACTAAGGCCAAACAAAAAGTTTGGTGAGACTGAGCCCGAGACCAAGTCTTGGTGTTCAGGTATGGCGACGAGTAGGACACTGTAGCTGGACTGGACGTCTTTAGGGTAATAAATCTAGTGCAATAGTTTTTACAGAGTTTCTGACCTGGTTTTACTTTCTTTTCCGTGATTTGATTGATAATTAAACAATCTTCTGAAGAAATAACCTTTGTAAGAGTAGGACCACGAATTGGTTTTTTGTGCACTTGAAATGGATCACAACATTTTAATTGCAGTGATGAATATCTTGTAAGCATCGCGCAATAATGGTGGTAACATAACGGTTTTATACAACCTTTGTCTATGCTTGACCTTACTGCAATGAGGTAAAGATTTTCATCGTCAGTTTGAGACAAATCCAGAAATCCAGTTTTCCTTGTATACACATAAATGTGACAAATTTCGTTGTTGATTTCACCGACAGAGCAGCATATAAAAATATATCTACTCAAGATACTAAGTACTACTATCAGATATTTTAAAGCTAATAAGATTCCATTACGGACAAGCGAGGCTCCATTAAAATGCAATCTACACTGCCGCTATTGTTACTGCGGAGATCACAGTCCAAAAAAATCTAGAAAACCGCATGCTACGTCTACTAAGTTCGTGAGTAATACGAAACGGGTGTACCCCCCTTATAACCTTGACATTTTTTCAACTCCCACGGGAACGTTAGAGGTGAATCGGAGAACCCCGAGGTAAAAAATTTCAACCCAACAAACAGTAATTTATATTTTTTATCATAAGTAAAGTAATAAACATAAGTAAGACATTGAGCGATTTCTTTTAATAGTAGTCTGTCATAGAGCTATTGCGTAATCGGACGTTTTGCAACAAGAAAAGCTCCCTTTCTTACAATTTTCTTTGGCAAAATAGCTGCCAGTTTCTGATACGAGTGAAAACACGTGTATGTTTCAAATTAGAAAATAACTACCTTATCAAGTTAAGCGGATGTTAATAATAGTTATTTTTATCCCCCCGGTTTAATAATTCATCATTATTTCCTCAAAGTAAGCATTTCTATTTTCACTCGGCGATTTCGCGGGTATCGTTACTTGTTAGTTTTCAAAGAATAAGCGCAATTCGCGAAAGCTTGTTAATCCTTTGTCACATAATGACTTACGTTGTCATTGGCAAAACAGACGAGGGGCTAACCACTCCCCGTAATCGGTGTACAAGCCTGTACCTTTGACTGCACTAAAATGATTACGTAAATGAGTACAGATTTAGCACTACCAAAGGCTGTACTCATTGGTAATCGGTGTACAGATTTTCAGAGAGTGGTTAGCCCCTCGGAAACAGACTATCAATAAAAAAATTGCATTGGGTGAATAGGAAGTGTCATACTTTATTTAGTATGTAACTTATGATTTTATGCAATAAACATTTAAAATAACTATATTCAATGTTAAATGTGTTTGTTTTATTTATAAATTATACCAAGATATCCGTATTTAATTCAATACTCTTCATTTATTAAGAAAATAATAACTTGTTGTTTTTAAATAAATTTAAAATTTTCAAAATATCAAAAAAATCGGTATTTGTTTTGGAAAATTATGTCAAAATCCAATAAGTGTATGTTTTTTCGTATCACTGGAAAGCTACGCTTGTAAGCTCTCTAGGTATTTCTTAAAATGTCGACTTATCACATTTCCACATCATCTTATAGTGTTTAGTACGTTACCCCTGAAATTTTTTACTTTTCCGCCTTTAACTCATAGACTTTGCTATCTACAAAACGATTAATACGACTACTGCGTTCTGCACCCCAATTTATCTAAGAAACTAATTTTACATTAATTTCTTTTGCTTAGATAGAAAAAATTCAACTTTTAATCAAGGGGGGCGAATTACGTAAACGCACCACACGAAAAACCGGGGCTAGTAGTTGTAAGGGCGTATTTCAATAACTACTAGGCACTTTTAGCTAAAAACTCAGAATTAGTCGTTCCTAATACTGACCAAACTGTGTGCAAAATTTAAAAAAAAATCCCTTGACTCATGGTAACATCATTGGGTGAATTCACGTGGAATGGCCCAGTTATTTTATCGGATTTAATTTGTTTTTTGATTTTTTTTACTTAAATTATCTTTACAATTAACTAGAAGTAGAAGAACGGAGAAAAAGAACCGAAATTTCATCGGGTAATGGATGGATAATGCCGACCACTACAGTATAAGTTTTGATAATTTCGAATTGTTATTTCAGATGGCGCTTTTAACTGAATTTACCTCACGACTGCTAGTTCTTGCTTGCATGATTATTGTTAGGCTTAGCCTATTCAAGGCCTATTCGCCGGGGATCTATTTTATTTCATTATGTCTATGGTCGCGAGTTGCATGGCCCAAAGCTACAGAAACCAAACGCAGAAACTTACTTCCCCCCTATTTTCTTCCGCTTTTACTTGAGAACGTCATGAAATTACCGGAAAAGAATAGCCCCAATATAGTCCCCTGTCTCTATTTTGTTTGGCTAGAAAGATCAATTATGGTAATAATAACATAATATCATATGTAACATAATTACTCATAAGTATGCCAGTAGAGGGAAAGTAAGGGCGAGGCTCCGAACCCGGGTTCGGGTTTGGGTTCGGGATCGAAATCCGGGATTTAAGGGATGAAATGGGGGTAAAATCGTCAAAAAGTCAATGTATTTATGATATTTCTCGCGACGATTTGTTTTCTAATATATCAACATATTGTGTCCAGGCCAACTTGTTCATTTATCTACGCTTATCTCGAAAGATACTTGAACGTATATCTTATCAAGTTTTATCGTACGGAATAAGTTGAAATGATGTAAAAATTGATAACCTAGGCGACGCGTGCGCAGATTACCCCGGGGGACGCGGTTAATTTGAATTGAAGTGTTTTGACGTCATGGAATATTCGTTGTTAAAGTAGAATGGAAATATTTTTAAACTTCATTTTAATATCATTGTAGTACTTAAATATGCTTGACACTTGAACCAATCTCACGAGTATTTCTTAAAACGAATATCTCGATCGCGTTTTATCGTACGAAATAAGTGGAAATTATGTAAGTTGTATGATACTTGATAACCTAGGCAGGAAGATAGCGCGCGCGTGCGCGGATTAGCTGGGAGGCGTGGATTGCCCGGGCGCGCGGTTAATTTGAATTTAAAACATGGATTCCCTCTCCGAAATAATTAATGTACCCAAAATTGGACCGCAAGTTTTTTTCTTTTAGGGGAATCTCTATGGGAGTTTAACATTACAATAAAGCTAATAGGTCCAGTTTGGGGTACTTTTGGTCCGAAATGGGGTACATAGGGCCGAAAATGGTGACTTTGGTCGTTTTAAGGGTACTTTTGGTCTATTTTGGTCCATTTTTGGGTACATCAGAAAAGCAGTTGGAAAAACGAAGAGCCTTATTTTTTTTTCCACCCATCTCCAAACTCCAAAAATTTATTGCTATAATTTATTTATCCCTTCCGTAGGTATAAAATAAGATAAAAACCACTTACCTATATTTTAATTACGGTAAATTAAAAATACTTAATTAGTGTACTAAGTTACGTTTAAAAGAACCTTTTGTAACAATTCCAATATGTAAATATAGGTATAAGGATTGAAAAATACTTAAAGTGGTTTTACTGATAAACTCTAAAGGAATTTAACTTTAAAGGGTATCTTAGATTATTGTTTTTAATTTTATTCAAGTTGAAAACGTATTAAGAGTCCTTCAAAGTACTATAAAAGGATTTTATTTACGAACTTAATTCATATTTTCTTCAAACTTTCAATTCGCTTTTATTACTATTTAAATACGGTAAAATATATTTATTTTACACAAATATAGTCAGAAAGATACTATAAAACACTAAAATTAAAATTAAATTAAATTTGTGTGGATAAGATTTGTAAATATCATTTTGAAACTAATAACTTTCACGCTTTATTTAAGTCAAGCCAATAAAAACAATTACCTATATTTTAAATACGGTAAAATATAAATACATTTCCGATATGTAAATAGGTAGAATAACACTATGAAAAGTTAATTTTTCTTCTTTTAATACGACAACACACAACTCTAATACGCAAATATATAAAGAAAATATAAAAAAAAATTTACTCTACGTTCGATACGTTAAAATACATTTCCGATACACAAATATAGATAAAGAAATACTATAAAATGTAAAAAGGTAGAAAAATACTACACATTAACCATTATGAATTTAAGCTTACAACATCCTTCACGTATAGAGCATAACATATATGTTCAGAGTTAACTTGTTTCCTCGTTATCTTTATCGCATGTAATTTAAATAGCGTATGGAATAAGTTAAGAATGTACTGAAATGGTGTATGTTTAAACCTCGTAGAATAAAGAGTAAAACATATGTTCAGAGTCGGCTTGATTACTAAAGCGAATAACACAGAGACGTTTCCGGTGTAGTCACGTAGGAAGAAAAATACTACAACACTCTCTATACTCTACATTCAACACGTTAAAATATACTTCCGAAATGCCAATATAGGTAGTAAAATACTACAAAATCTCTATACTTTACCTTCAATACGTTAAATTACATTCCAATATGTAAATATAGGAAGAAAAATACTACAAAAGCCTCTTTTCTTGGCGTTCAATATGTTAAAATAGATTTCTGAAATGCAAATGTAGGTAGTAAATACTACAAAATCGCTATACTCTACCTTCAATACGTTAAATTACATTCCAATATGTAAATATAGGTAGTAAATACTACAAAAGCCTCTTTTCTTGGCGTTCAATATGTTAAAATAGATTTCTGAAATGCAAATATAGGTAGTAAATACTACAAAAGCCTCTTTTCTTGGCGTTCAATATGTTAAAATAGATTTCTGAAATGCAAATATAGGTAGTAATTACTACAAAAGCCTCTTACTCTACGTTCAATACGTTAAATTAATGATATGCCTCCGATCGAATCGTTCATTTTTTCCTATTTAAATATACGCATTTAAATTAGAATTGCTTCTAGTGTTCGGCAGTCGATTAATTTTTATCCACAAATTTTCCGATTTATTTAAAAAACGTTGGTAAAAAGAATATCATTTTAACTTATTTAATTGTGTTTTTACCCAACCAAGCATTTATTTGAATAAAAGTGGTATTTATTTAAATAACCAATAGTTAAATAAAAATTGTTAAATGTTTAAATAATCGAAAGTGAACAAGGCTATTTTTTAAATAAAACAAACAGACTTTAGAGTTGATAAGATTTGTAAATATCATTTGAAACTAATAATTTTCACGCTTTATTTAAGTCAAGCAATTACATTTTAAAAAATGAAAGAAGTTAAACAATATAAAAATTTGTAAATATTGTAAATATTTTTAGGTAATAAAGAAATTAAGAAATGTTTTAATTAAAATATCTTTCATTTTCTACTACATTTTTAAAAATGAAAGAAGTTTAACAATATAATTATTCTAATATAATTTCAAAATCAGGTATCATTTAAAGTACAAATGCATAATTTAGTGAAGCAATTCTTATTTAAATACTTTTATTTAATTAATTTGTGTATCTGAAATGTATTTATTGAAAAATAAGTGGGTTTTACTATTTATCACGGTTTTTTATATATATATATATATATATATATATATATATATTGGAATTGTTACAAAAGGTTCTTTTAAACGTAACTTAGTACATTAATTTATTTTGGAAGTTCAAAACGTATTTAAGAGCCCTTCAGAGTACTATAAAAGGATTTCATTTACAAACTAAATTAATATTTTCTTCAAACTTTCAATTCGTTATAATTTGAATTTAAATGAAAACATCATGGATTATAGGTGCGTAATCTACTATTAGACCGAACTAATTAAAAAAATACTTAAAGTAAGTGGTTTTACTGATAAACTCTAAAGGAATTTTGGAATTTTCTAGAATAGCAAAGTAAAACTAAAACGTAAACCAAGTTTAAAACGAAACTAACAACTGGGAGAAAGGTTGAAGTAAGTAATTTTTTTTTGATTTTTCGTTTTTTAATTTTTGAGTTCCCTATATTATTATAAACTAAATGAAATATAATTTTTGAAAATTTGTGATAAAAGATCTGCTCCTTCGTGTTTTAAATATATTTAAAAACTCGAGATTTTAATGACTTGTTTTCAAAGCATGAAAAATATAGCAGATCCTTTGATTTTAATTGTAGTTAGTAGTTACTTAAAAAAAGTCACTAGCTGACTTGGAGCTGGTGTAGTTAAATTTTAAAAATGTGTATTTTAAATTTTGTTTGTAAAAGTTTTTTTTGAAAAAGTTTAGTATTATAGTTTAAATTTATTAAATAAAATAAAATATAAATTATACATTTGGTTTAGTATTTTACTATTGCAAGTAAAATTAATAGTAATTTCAATTACTTTTTTAGTTTTTTTTTGACAAATATGCAAACTATTTAGTTATTTCAAAAACAAATACGTCGAATTATTTGGTATTCGAAATACTATTGGTTAGTTTTTATATCTTTAATTTTATTTTTCAGAACAATTTCTCTTTGTCTAGCTTCTTCTAACTTTAATTTAGATGACCTTAAAGCCAAGTATTTAACAAATTTTGTAACCAAGTAGATGGAGCTTTAAACAATTTTTCAGTCATGTAGTCAAGGAAATGTTCAAATATACGTGTATTTGGTCATTTTGATGGTCAAATAGCCCAGTATGGAACTGCGAGATGATAGTCAGACATTGAGACGCGGGTGGCGCCCGTGCGCCAGCGTCCGCGCCCTCGCCCTGATGGTGCCCCGAGCCTCCGTCGACGTCTGAAATGTGAAATGGGGCACCGACGGGGCTGGCGCGGACGCTGGGGCACGGGCGCCACCCGCGTCTCAATGTATGACTATTAAATATTAATTTAGTTTGTAAATGAAATCCTTTTATAGTACTCTGAAGGGCTCTTAATACGTTTTGAACTTCCAAAATAAATTAATGTACTAAGTTACGTTTAAAAGAACCTTTTGTAACAATTCCAATATATATATATATATATAAAACCGTGATAAATAGTAAAACCCACTTATTTTTCAATAAATACATTTCAGATACACAAATTAATTAAATAAAAGTATTTAAATAAGAATTGCTTCACTAAATTATGCATTTGTACTTTAAATAATACCTGATTTTGAAATTATATTAGAATAATTATATTGTTAAACTTCTTTCATTTTTAAAAATGTAGTAGAAAATGAAAGATATTTTAATTAAAACATTTCTTAATTTCTTTATTACCTAAAAATATTTACAATATTTACAAATTTTTATATTGTTTAACTTCTTTCATTTTTAAAATTGTAATTGCTTGACTTAAATAAAGCGTGAAAATTATTAGTTTCAAATGATATTTACAAATCTTATCAACTCTAAAGTCTGTTTGTTTTATTTAAAAAATAGGCTTGTTCACTTTCGATTATTTAAACATTTAACAATTTTTATTTAACTATTGGTTATTTAAATAAATACCACTTTTATTCAAATAAATGCTTGGTTGGGTAAAAACACAATTAAATAAGTTAAAATGATATTCTTTTTACCAACGTTTTTTAAATAAATCGGAAAATTTGTGTATAAAAATTAATCGACTGCCGAACACTAGAAGCAATTCTAATTTAAATGCGTATATTTAAATAGGAAAAAATGAACGATTCGATCGGAGGCATATCATTAATTTAACGTATTGAACGTAGAGTAAGAGGCTTTTGTAGTAATTACTACCTATATTTGCATTTCAGAAATCTATTTTAACATATTGAACGCCAAGAAAAGAGGCTTTTGTAGTATTTACTACCTATATTTGCATTTCAGAAATCTATTTTAACATATTGAACGCCAAGAAAAGAGGCTTTTGTAGTATTTACTACCTATATTTACATATTGGAATGTAATTTAACGTATTGAAGGTAGAGTTTAGCGATTTTGTAGTATTTACTACCTACATTTGCATTTCAGAAATCTATTTTAACATATTGAACGCCAAGAAAAGAGGCTTTTGTAGTATTTTTCTTCCAATATTTACATATTGGAATGTAATTTAACGTATTGAAGGTAAAGTATAGAGATTTTGTAGTATTTTACTACCTATATTGGCATTTCGGAAGTATATTTTAACGTGTTGAATGTAGAGTATAGAGAGTGTTGTAGTATTTTTCTTCCTACGTGACTACACCGGAAACGTCTCTGTGTTATTCGCTTTAGTAATCAAGCCGACTCTGAACATATGTTTTACTCTTTATTCTACGAGGTTTAAACATAGACCATTTCAGTACATTCTTAACTTATTCCATACGCTATTTAAATTACATGCGATAAAGATAACGAGGAAACAAGTTAACTCTGAACATATATGTTATGCTCTATACGTGAAGGATGTTGTAAGCTTAAATTCATAATGGTTAATGTGTAGTATTTTTCTACCTTTTTACATTTTATAGTATTTCTTTATCTATATTTGTGTATCGGAAATGTATTTTAACGTATCGAACGTAGAGTAAATTTTTTTTTATATTTTCTTTATATATTTGCGTATTAGAGTTGTGTGTTGTCGTATTAAAAGAAGAAAAATTAACTTTTCATAGTGTTATTCTACCTATTTACATATCGGAAATGTATTTATATTTTACCGTATTTAAAATATAGGTAATTGTTTTTATTGGCTTGACTTAAATAAAGCGTGAAAGTTATTAGTTTCAAAATGATATTTACAAATCTTATCCACACAAATTTAATTTAATTTTAATTTTAGTGTTTTATAGTATCTTTCTGACTATATTTGTGTAAAAGAAATATATTTTACCGTATTTAAATAGTAATAAAAGCGAATTGAAAGTTTGAAGAAAATATGAATTAAGTTCGTAAATAAAATCCTTTTATAGTACTTTGAAGGACTCTTAATACGTTTTCAACTTGAATAAAATTAAAAACAATAATCTAAGATACCCTTTAAAGTTAAATTCCTTTAGAGTTTATCAGTAAAACCACTTTAAGTATTTTTTCAATCCTTATACCTATATTTACATATTGGAATTGTTACAAAAGGTTCTTTTAAACGTAACTTAGTACACTAATTAAGTATTTTTAATTTACCGTAATTAAAATATAGGTAAGTGGTTTTTATCTTATTTTATACCTACGGAAGGGATAAATAAATTATAGCAATAAATTTTTGGAGTTTGGAGATGGGTGGAAAAAAAATAAGGCTCTTCGTTTTTCCAACTGCTTTTCTGATGTACCCAAAAATGGACCAAAATAGACCAAAAGTACCCTTAAAACGACCAAAGTCACCATTTTCGGCCCTATGTACCCCATTTCGGACCAAAAGTACCCCAAACTGGACCTATTAGCTTTATTGTAATGTTAAACTCCCATAGAGATTCCCCTAAAAGAAAAAAACTTGCGGTCCAATTTTGGGTACATGAATTATTTCGGAGAGGGAATCCATGTTTTAAATTCAAATTAACCGCGCGCCCGGGCAATCCGCGCCTCCCAGCTAATCCGCGCACGCGCGCGCTATCTTCCTGCCTAGGTTATCAAGTATCATACAACTTACATAATTTCCACTTATTTCGTACGATAAAACGCGATCGAGATATTCGTTTTAAGAAATACTCGTGAGATTGGTTCAAGTGTCAAGCATATTTAAGTACTACAATGATATTAAAATGAAGTTTAAAAATATTTCCATTCTACTTTAACAACGAATATTCCATGACGTCAAAACACTTCAATTCAAATTAACCGCGTCCCCCGGGGTAATCTGCGCACGCGTCGCCTAGGTTATCAATTTTTACATCATTTCAACTTATTCCGTACGATAAAACTTGATAAGATATACGTTCAAGTATCTTTCGAGATAAGCGTAGATAAATGAACAAGTTGGCCTGGACACAATATGTTGATATATGAGAAAACAAATCGTCGCGAGAAATATCATAAATACATTGACTTTTTGACGATTTTACCCCCATTTCATCCCTTAAATCCCGGATTTCGATCCCGAACCCAAACCCGAACCCGGGTTCGGAGCCTCGCCCTTACTTTCCCTCTACTTATGCCACTGTACCTTTATTCCATTCAAAAATCTTCACTAACGGTTTGTTTCACCACGAACCAGTAAAAAGGTGGACTACGTTAGATTTTAACCTTTTTATTCATCCTAGTAATTTTGGGAGTCACACTATTGGCTACTAACATATTTATTTAAGCCAATGTACAACGTAGCTTTATTGAAATTTAGAAACTCACTCAGTTTGTGCGGATGAAGTTAAATAATGAGTAGTTTAGAAAAAGAAAAGGTTGGGGAAAATTACCAATACGGTTCAGTGATCGTCGAAACGGGATATTCAACCAGCGTTATTAAAACCCATGCCAAGCGGCTTGGCATGGGTTTTAATAACGCTGGTTGAATATCCCGTTTCGACGATCAAGCCTAGAAGAGTTAGGCCTAGAAGACTAAGAAGAGTTAGGCCTAGGCTTAGAAGAATCTGCAAAGACTCCAAACTTGTAGATGCTCCAGAAAAGATCTAACTGAATTTCAACTATTTCCAATAAACCTGCTTCTTTTATTTGACAATGCAAATTTATTTTAGAACGGGAGTCTCCGAAAACTTCATTAATTTGCATATTAATTGCATTAACAGCATCTGACAGTATATTGTAGTTCATTTTAGCTCCTAAGTCTTGGTTGTTCAAACCGGTTTGTTTGAACACTAAAATATTGGCCGTCGGTTTATCAGACGTAGAGCATAATCGGCATTTGAGATTCGATGACGTCAAATATTATTATTTAACTGAAACGTTCAGCCATGGAACTAATAAATAGCTATTTATTAGTTCCATGGTTCAGCTTTTATATCGAGATAATTTTGAATGAACAGACAGCTTTCACACACACGAATTAAGACTCAGTCGGTAGGCGGCGATACTTCTGACCAAAATTTAAACTACGCACGAAGCTTATAACTTCCACCGCTTTGGTATCTTTTAGACCCCGACGCCGCCGAGTTACGCGCCGGCGCGCCGCCAACGCCGCTTTTTTTTCAACGCCGCCGCCGATTTGAAATTTTAGGCGGCGCGCCGCAGCCGCCGCCGATTATTTTCCAGCGCGACGCCGATTAATTCTATCGAAAATGCTACCACGCGGTTTTTGGGGTTTTCAGCAGTAGCGAAGCTTAGAATTACTTTGGACAATTGCAACGTTATGAAGACGGAATTATTATATGCTGTTAACATATGTAACATAATTACTCATAAGTATGCCACTAGCTCTATATCTTCACTAACGGTTTGTTTCACAGATATTGCGTCATCCTTATCCAACGTAATATTTGACGTCATATTTGATGTCATATTTGACGTCATCGAATCTCAAATGCCGATTATGCCGTCGCACAATCAGCTCTACGTTTGATAAACCGACGGCCATTATTTTATATGCCATATCCTTATCTGCTTTAATTTTTTTTCACTCATTTTGAAATATCAAAGTTTTTTTATGATATATTATATAATATTTGTGATAATATGTGATATGATATGTGACACAGTATATGATATATGCCAAATAGACCGCGCTTCCTCAGGTTTGGTGAGCCGCCCTGTTGCAAAAGGGTTGTAATTTAACTTTTCTACAGGTCAATAAAGAAATCTTGAATCTTGACAAACAGGTTTGAACAGCCAAGGCTTAAGAGCTAAAATGAATTACAATATACTGTCAGTTAATATGCAAATTAATGAAGTTTTCGGAAACTCAGGTTCTAAAATAAATTTGAATTGTCAAATCTTGGATTAATAATTCAAGGTCCAATAAAAGAAGCAGGTTTACTGGAAAAAAATTGTAAAAATTCAGGTTGAGCTTTTCTGGGGCATCTACAAGTTTGGGGTCTTTGCAGGTTCTTTTGAGCCTAGACCTAACTTTTATAGGCTTGGTATTGGTTTTAATAACGCTGGTGGAATATCCATCCCACTTCGACATCGACTTGTTCCATTTTCGGAAAGCGATCTCTGAACCGTATTGGTCATTTTCCCCAACCTTTTATTTTTCTTAACTACTCATTATTTAACTTCATCCGCACAAACCGAGAGAGTTTATAAATTTCAATAAAGCTACATTGGGCTGACTAAAATTCGGATACAAAAAATTCCTTCTCAAGTTAGAGGTTTTCCATTGGCTTAAATACATATGTCAGTAGCCAATAGTGTGACTCCCAAAATTACTAGGATGATTAAAAAGGTTAAAAACTAACGTAGTCCACCTTTTTACTGGTTCGTGGTGAAACAAACCGTTAGTGAAGATTTTTGATTGGAATAAAGGTACAGTGGCATACTTATAAGTAATTATGTTACATATATGCTGTTAATATTATTCCAAACTAGCGTATATAAAATAAGCCTGTACTCGGAATAAATTAAACCAGGAGCAGGACCACAGGTAGGTTGATTTCTACTTTCTAATCGTATAAGTTAAAATTTTTATTTACCATGGTTTAAAATATTAATTGCGTTAAACAACTATTAAATTCTACTTTCTAGTATAACTTTTTTTTTGTATTAAGAAACGCCGGCTCACGCCGCCGCCGCCGATGTATTTTAAGTCAACGCCGCCGCCGACTAAAAAATCGGCGCACGCCGTTCGCGCCGCCGCCGCCGACTAAAATTGACCGGCTCGCCGCCACCGGCAAAAATTTCGCGGCGTCGGGGTCTAGTATCTATATTATAAGGAGCGCTTGGTACGTTGGTCGTCGTCGTCGTCCGAGCTTTCAGGAATGTTTGCTTAGTCTGTCACGAAGCCAAAGGCGGGGCGGCGAGGAAAAAGCGACCCGCGGAACAGAGGGAAACCGAGACTGCCTTTGGCTTCGTTACTGAGGTGGTTCGACTATCTATTTTCTCAAAATCTGTCGCCCCTGAGAGTTGGGCCGTGTTTGTCCCAACACGCAATACACCCGAAATTTTATCTCTGTTTCCGCCGCGAATATCGGAGGGGAGGGGGGGATCGAATGGGGTAGTTTAGGGAAAGGGGGGGATCGAATGGGATAGTTTAGGGAAAGGGGCGGATCGTATGGGGTAGTTTCGGGAACGGGGAGGTAGGAGCCGGGGGTTTCGGGGTCGTTCCGATTTGAAAGTTCCGTGGCTGCGTTCAACAACTCTAATAAAGCTCAGCGCTGAGCTCAACGGTCAGCGATTTTTGCTGGACGGGTTTTTTGACTTCCGGTTTTGACGTCACGTTGATCCTCGGAGACTCAGCGGAAACATCGGCTGAGCGAGATGGTTTTTCCGTTGCTTATCGGTATAGTGACGTCATTCGACAAAGTTAAAGGAGGATTAGCAGACGATATTTTGTTCGTTACAACAACTTTTAGTTTTTCTCCGTTGATAGTTGTTGAACGCAGCCCGTGTTTCTCTCGGCGTACGTTAGTCCCGTGGCCTTTATGCATCAGTCATTGGATACCGGGGGTTTAAAGGGGTACAGGAGGGGTTTGGTACGATTGCGAGTTTGAGTTATTTTTGCGAGGAAAAGAGTACTACAGAAATTCTCGCATGGAGAAAAGGGGGAGAGGGTACCACGGTAATTATCACATGGGGAAAATGGGGAGGTGGGTACCACGGTAATTATCACATGGGAAAAAGGGGGAGGTGGGTACCACGGTAATTATCACATGGGCAAAAGGGGAAGGTGGGTACCACGGTAATTATCACATGGGAAAAAGGGGAAGGTGGGTACCACGGTAATTATCACATGGGAAAAAGGGGAAGGTGGGTACCACGGTAATTATCACATGGGAAAAAGGGGGAGGAAGGGCCTAACTGGGGTACCCCGGTAATTATCACATGGGGAAAAGGGGGAGGTGGGTACCACGGTAATTATCACATGGGGAAAAAGGGGAGGAAGGGCCTTACTGGGGTGGTTCGACTATGGGGAAAAGGGTGCCACGGAAATTATCGCATGGGTAAAAGGGGTTGGGTGGCGTACTGGGGTGGAGTGCCTCGAAACACACAACTAGCTGACAGTGGCGCCGAAGCCCCCATTGGGTAAAATCAAATATATTTTCACGTTTTTCGAAAATTTAAATTTTAACCGCTAGGTGCTATAAGAAAC
Source organism: Leiobunum rupestre (assembly GCF_980474605.1). Lineage (NCBI taxonomy): Eukaryota > Metazoa > Arthropoda > Arachnida > Opiliones > Sclerosomatidae > Leiobunum > Leiobunum rupestre. The sequence continues at coordinate 38,238,876 of NC_143394.1, read as the reverse complement.
TAGTCAATGATAAAATTGTAGAGCGTCACCGAAAACGTACAAATAGAGTTGGCGCGAAAAAAATAGACGTCTTTTTTACTGACAAAATACGACTTGAAAAAGAGACAAGTTGGGCAAGCTAAAATACCTTTTTAGTCTTACACGAGCCGTATAGGCTCTTAGTAAGACTCCTGGTCTCGCTCCGTTGTCTGGCGTCCGCGGCCGCCGCCGCCGCCGTAGGCATGACACGGCACGGTAGAAATCATACTAAACTTAGAAGAATCCTCGCACGCGATTGCGAATAACAGCCACGCGAGGAAATCAGCCTCTAGAAGTAACAATCACAAGCTGGAAGAATCTTCCTACAACTCTTAGAGAAAGAGACACGGGAGAGTCACGTGACACACAAGAGAGGACGCGGGAATCGTCACTACGTCTAGACTGGCGCTGGGGTAGAGCTGTACCGCGAAATGGCTCGGGAGAGGACGCGGAAATCGTTACTACGTTTAGACTGGCGCTGGGGAATAGTAGTTTAATAAATATATGTACACTCAAATAAATCGTCGTGCTTATTTATTTTTGGCTTAGTTTAACTCACAAACTCGATACAGTAAGCTCGTGTAAGACTATTATTTGGGTCACGTGACCCACTTGTTTTGAATTCCATTCGGAGAGTGGTGTAACTTTATCAAAGTCAGAAATTTGTTAATCTGGTGTTTAATGCAATTTGGCTTGCAGTAAAACTAGCAACGCTTCACCAGGGTTTACGGCTGGTTTTTAGCAACTGGCTGCTAAATTCCGTGCACGACGACCCACAATTCCTCCGCAACATGCTATTCGCGGATGAATCCTCGTTTGCAAGAGACGGCCCTTACAATCACCAAAATAATCATGTTAGGGAAGACACAAATCCACACTGGGGATATGAACACCGTCACCAATATCAATTTGGTTGCTTTAATGTTTGGATTGATCTTGTTGGAAACCGGTTAATTGGTCCAGTATTCTTACCGCAAAATCTAAAAGGCCAGAGTTCTTTTGATTTCTTGAGAAATGAGCTAGAACAACAACTTGATGAACTGCCGTTTGCGCAACGAGCAAGACTGTGGTTTCAGCAAGATGGTGCCCCGCCTCATTACCACAGAGCCGTGAGAGATTACCTAAACAACAAATTTCCACAACGATGGATAGGGAGAAACGGTCCCGTACACTTGCCAGAAAGGTCGCCCGATCTGACTCCGTTGGATTTCTTTCTTTGGGGCTTCGTCAAGGACAAGGTGTACGCCACTCCGGTTGAGAACCTTGAAGAGCTGCGTCAACGAATTGTAAAAGCTTGCCGGGAAGTAACCCCGCAAAATATTCAAACCGCCTTCGACAATATGATTGTTCGCGCCCACGCCTGCATTGCTGCCGAAGGTGGAATTTTCGAAACGTACTTATAAATTTTGTTTGTAAGTAGATAAATAAAATGTCTCGTTTTTTTTCAAAAAATTCGCAGTTTTCATCCTACGAAATTAAATCGTGTAATACCTCGATTTTTCAGCGGTGTTTATTGCATTAAGCACCAGATTAACACATTTCTGATTTTCTTAAAGTTACTACTGTCCCAATGGAAATAAAAAAAAAGTTATTTTAGCTTGCCCAACTTGTCACTTTTTAGTCGTATTTTTTCAGTGAAAAATACGTCTATTTTTTCGCGCCAATGCTATTTGTACGTTTTCGGTGACGCTCTTCAATTTTCTCTCTGACAATTTTCTTATAGCACCTAGCGGTTAAAATTTAAATTTTCAAAAAACGTGAAAATATTTTTCGATTTAGATGCAATTTTGGTAGAAAGTGTCCCCCGGCACGTATAATGTACAGTACAAATTTCAACTTTCTAGAAAACATATTTTTTTTAAAAAGTCACTTTTTCGAGCAAAAATAAACACCCTGTATACTCTATAAAATAAAACAACATCTTCTAAAACAACTTATCTATAATTTTTACAATAAAAATATGTTTAGTTATATTTATCTCAGTCACTTTATTTGCTTTTACTTCTTTAAAGATGTAACAGAAATTTTCAAATTAATCAGCCTAAGCTCCAGAGAAGGGGCAATGTGTTTAAGATATTCCCAATATCTCTTCTAACTTGGTGACAAATTTCCGTTACAGAAAAATATTTTTACTCCGAATTTTCCCACCGGCTATCGGCTAATAATTTCCAGCAAATTTTCCAACATCGAGCTTACCTATAGCTAGCCCTAGACTGAAACGATGGCATAGGCCTAACAAGCAACTAAGTCTGACTAGCACCAAGGAATTGAAATAAATAACTGTAGAAAAGTTAAAAACAAAAATAATTCTTATAAACTTTTATATTTAAAAATTAATTAATAATTACCATTCATGAAACGCATCGGAGAAAAACAATTATCCCATAGTGCTCAAACTATGTAAAAATATTTGTATTTGATAGCAGACGTTACCGACTTAAGTTATTACATTCATTTGGAAGTTTATAAAAACAAACTCTTGAAATCCCACGACCACACAAATCGGTTCCATAATCAGCAGGGGAAATAAGGCGGTGGCAGTGGGCAGATGATCAGTTTAAAATTGCCCGGACCAGTTTATTAATTAAATCGGAGGGGGGTTAGTGGTCCACTGGACCACTTAATTCGAGGTAAATATTTTGAAATTGGTAGGTCGAAATGTTATATTATTAGTCTTTGGATTTGAAGGTCTGTGTAACGGCGGCTGCGGAATTTTAGTACATTCCAATTCGAATTCACTAGGGCTGTGCGAGTAGTGGTTTTAAGCAATCGAGTCGGGTATCTAGTACGAAATTTTTTCCGATCGAGTATTCGAGTCGAGTAATATTGAAGTGGGATATAAAAGACTAGTATACTAGCCTACTAGACTAATTATAGTAATTAATAGTAAAATATTAATATACATTTTTTTTAAATTATTAATGTACCGTCTGTCCGTATATTGCTTAGGAAGTTAAGACTCCTAAGTTCTAACGCCAGCCGACATCCGAAACTAAAACTTAATAATATTGATTGAAGAAAAACCGGCAGTACGTATTAAAAACCGTGATCCATCCCCAAGGCCATTCAAAGTATTTGTTTTTTCTACGTCTTGTAGGTACCGTTTATTATTTTCACCCCAAAAAGTTGTAAAAACCACCTTTGAACTTACAGCAGCTTAATCGAGTTATCGGGTACCCGATGATGCAATTATTTTTACTCGATAATCGACGAGTATTTTCCAATTACTTATCCGAGGTCCAGTTCGAGTACTCGAATTAAAAAAATGCTGAGTAATCGATGATGTTCGAGTACTCGCACGGTCCTAGAATTCAAACTATTAAAAACGGTTAAGAGTTAAAAAACGCTATACTAATGTAGCAGACGACGTGCACTGGACGTGGTCCAGTTTATTTATTCAAGGAGGATAGGAATTAGGGAGGCGAAGTAGGAGGGATTAACGCGCCAGCATCCTTGTAAAAAGTTTAGCTGGAAAATTTCCTTCTTGATTTATTCTAGGCCAGGTGGGTCACTGGTCACCTGTCCACTTTAAAAAAAATCCTTATTTGCCCCCCTGTCCATAATGCTATTAAACTTACTTAGAGAAACGTTTCAGTTGAACAGCTAATTCAAATCATTTTGACCTACTAATATATAAAAAAGGCTGTGACCGAAAAACTTTTGGTGATGGAAAACAAATTATCGAGCGTAGATTGTGATGAGGTTGCAAACCCGGTGAAAATAGTAATTGTAAGCATCTAGCAGACTCATGGTAGCTACTTGATTGTTAAATTGAAAAAGGAACGTAAAAGATTGCGAAAGTGTTGCTTGAACAGCGAAAGCGCCAGTTTGGGCACTTTGTGAATAATTAAATACAGCTTTACTAATTGGATTATTCTTTCAGTTTACAAAACTGCTTTACAAAGGGGAATAACATAGAGGATATTCTCTGGGCGCTAATTCCCATTGGCCATCCCTAAAGCGGATATGACGCCACAGAGTTGGAAATCATAACTCGTGAACAAGGTTTCATTAAAGAAAATGCCTTCAGGCCATACTTATAATTGATTGTTGCATATGGTTTTACCGATATTATTAATAATGGATTATTAAACTTAGATTACCTAATACTTTGTGTATTATTAATATCATGAAAAATTAATGGTGTCATAAAAAATATAAAAAGAAAAACCACTCACAATGTCAGATAAAGTTACTTACTTGACATTCCCAGTGAGATACAGTTTGACAGAATTTCTGGTGTTCCTCTCCTTTTTACCTCTCCGAGGGGACAAAGTCCCCTAGGAGGGGTTATACAACGACCGTGTCTGTCTGTGGGTCTGTGGGTGGGTCTGTGGGTGGGTCTGTCTGTGGGTCTGTGGGTGGGTCTGTCTGTCTGTCAGGCCTGCGAACGCGTTCACATTTTCGGTGCAAAGTGTAATCACTGCGTACGCAGTTTCTCAAAGGGTTGGCAAAACCACCGTGTGACGGTGAGCGTTAACGGATGCATTTGCGGTTTGGTTTGGATGGTGTTTTTTCGCTCACCGTCGTGACGGTTTGGTGTATTACGTTTTTGTAATGTTTATGCGTAGGTTGTGAGTGTTGAATTTGTTGTGTTTGTGTTCTGATGGTTGTGCATGTTGAGTCTGTTGTGTTTATATGGGCGTTTTCTCTCCAACTTCTTCTTAATGACTTTGGGACGGACCGAGTGCTGAGTGTAATGCTACCTCTCAACGTCCAATGGCAGGGTTTCCACCAGTTGTACACGGTATTCGTCTTAGTATCAATTTGCGATCGCATCGGGCGGGATTTGAACCCGAGACCTCCTGATTGATACCACAGAACCACCGACACTTGTTACGCCTTATTGAAAATTAGACCTTCAGCTTTATCGGAAGCGTATTTAATAGAGTACGAAATTTTGGTTTAATTGAAATAGAATTGAAATTGAAATTATTGCATCGAAGAAATTCTAATTTAGCGTTTCTCTATTGATTAAAAACAAATGCGCCACCCAGGTTTCGAACCCAGACCATTCGGCTTGGCAGTCGAGCGCTCTACCACAGAACCACCGATAGCTGCTTAGATTCACTGAAATTAAGACCGGCTTCGTAAGCATAATAGGTAATAAAGTCTTTTTTTATTAATGAATTTATGAAGGCCTAATCTGGTATTTTTTAAAGGTTAAATCTTGTTTTAGCGCAGTCAGCCGAGATTAGAGGGTTAAAGGGTAGACCCTGTGGGTGGTCCACTTTCTTAACGACCTATATATAGTTCTGTTAATTCAAAGGAGATAATTTAACGTTAATTGCTTTAAGAGCTGGTGGTTAGTCAAGTGGCTCTCTGTGCTTTGTTGATGGTAAGGTTTTTGCTTCTTGTAAATACATTTGGTGTGGATATTTGGATATCTACGATTTCTAACGCAGTCAATGATTTCTTGGGTGTGCGAGTCATTATATGATATTGGAAATTGGACGGCATTGGTCTTTTTCATGTGGTATGTGTCACAACGTCAACAGGAAGTGAACGAGTCGTCCACTACCAGATATCTACGGTATCTTCATCAAGGGCGAGTGTTGAAATAAAATGAGCGTTAAAGATGTGGCAAGTATTTCGTAAGCGAGTAATTCCAAAAAGCCTCTGTAGATATTTCTTTCATTAAAATTTGCTTCGTATTATATTTAACTGATAAACTTGTTCTGTAAAAGGGTTTAATTCAATTGTGCATTGTTATAGTACGTCTAACTTACTGTTGTAACTACTTAACTTATGATATTCTGAATAAATTAAAATTGGTCGTTTCGTCTCAATTATTTTAATTATAATTAAAATTTTATACCGGGCGGGATAGAAATGGGTTAATATTTTTAACAAATAACTCTAAATTGCGGAGATATATCTTTTAGGGTTATCTCGAGAAATTAATACCACTAGGGACAATTCTTCCGAGGAGAGGTATATTTTGGCTTGCCAACTTGTTTTCTAGTGTTGTTAATTTTCCGGAAAAATAAATTGCGGAAAATTTTCCGCAAATCGGAAAAATAAAAATTTGAAACATAAATTACCTTTTAAGGGTTTTTAATGTTTTTAACTCTTTATCGATATAAAATGTCTAATATCAGTAAACATACTACAAAACATTAATAGCGTTACATTGTTAATCAGTTTAAACTAGTCTAGAGGTTTAGTTTTACTTTCAGATTCGAAAATGAGGCGAAAATGCCGCTTTATTTCAATTTGCAAACAATATATTAGACTAATCACGGATTGAAAACTTTTTTTATTTTTTTCGGAAAAATACGGAAATTTTTCCGGAAAAAGGCCTCGGTCATTTTCCGCGGAAAATTTTCCGACTTACAACACTATTTTTTTCTAAAGGACTAAGTGTTTTAGATATTTATCTCATTCCCTTTTGGTTCTATTAACATGTCTAGAAGCACTTCTTTGGACTGATTTTTATACTTCAACCTCTTGTTTTTCTCTTTGTGATAAGTACTGTATAGCGTACCATCTAAGGTGAGAGTAGTAGCTGACACAAATGTTATTGGTCAGTCTTGTACATTCCTCACCATGCTGGGTGCCAGTACTCCGCGGTAAACAGCCACTCTCTCTTTCTGCTCCGAACTGAACTACTTCCTCACCACGAGTACCCTTACAAACATTTCATTTGTTGAAATAGTCTAAAAGACTAAAGCTGATAATAATGATACACTATTTGTCATTTTTGCAGGTAATATCAAATTATGTTTTGCCACATTTTGATTAAATAAGTTTTAAAAAAAGCAGGGCCGTGCAGTGACAATTCGGGCCCGGGGCAAATTACTAACTGGATGACGGCTGTTAATAATATTTAAGCATTAACTGAAATAAAATACAATCATTTACAGTTTTCTCCCCAATTTTTGTTTCGGTTCACGGTTTGGTGCCAACAAGCAAGGTAGAACAATTCCATAAAATATATTTTTTATCCTTGGAGAATATCCAAAGCCTCTGCTAAAGGCTTGACGCAAGTCAAGTGTTCCTCTATGTGGACCAACTCCGATTGTTTGAAACAAGCGTGTTTTATTCGTAATGCATTAAACAAATCCGAAGTTTTTTCCGGGAAACCGCTTGATATTCGATTTCATGGTCTAAATCAAGAGGACCCCGTAGAATTTTTAATTAGTCTTTTACAGTAACTTAAAGACGAAAATGTTACTATAGAAAATTTATTTTTGGTTATGTGTACATCGTTAATGTTTTGGGCGAGGGTTTGGGAACTTTTTGAAAATAAATGTGTCCAATGTCAAAATGAAGTGAAAGAACGTCGAACGACATTATATTCTTCCAGTAAGTACCTCTTTCTTAATCTGGCGAGGTTTTCTTATAGAGGGGCTGAAATGTTTAAAATTGACACTCCAATAAAAGAAATCATTTCTGACAAAGTGAAAATTAATGAAGTCTTTTTTTAAACTAAAGCCGCTGTAGTTCACAGAGGAAGTGACTGCGAAAGTGGCCACTACATAGTTGCTCTAAAAAACCCTGTTATTGGAACGGGATGGACAGTTTGCAACGACAGCGAAGTATCTTCAAGAAAAAGGTTTTACAACACTTTAACTAACGTTTATGGTTAACTTCTAGAAAAAGAGTAAATTTGCGAAATATATGGAATTGCAAATACGTGAGGTCCTTAAGGAAACATACAGCGGAAGAAGGAATATATCACTATTGTGCTGACATAAAGAATACCCTAAAAATTATTCTTGGCTAACTTATATATATTAATTGAGAATAAGAGTAATATACATGTATTGCCAAGAGTTGCAAATGATCCAGATAATTAATGGTAAACTACTCTAATTAGTCCTTACACGATATTGACAGAATATTCGAATCTTTTAAAACCAGCTAAAGGGTAGGTTATCTCCAAGGCGATCTTTATCGTAGACCCTATAATTTTGGGGATTTTCTAGCAGTGCCGTAAATATCTTAAGGTAAAGCGGGAGCTGAAAATTTTTAACCCTTTCGGGGCGACAAAAATACTAAGGGTGAATTTGCCTTTAATTAGTTTTTATACTATTGGCAGGACATCGATACCCTTTAACAAAAAAGGCTAAAATAACGAATAATATGTTGGAGGCCAACCGCGCCTAAATAATTTGGACAGTATTTTTGACACAAAATATGGACAGTCTGTCCTTAATTTTGTTATCAAAATACTGTCATAATATTGCAAGAACATGCATTAACATATTGATTTTACTCATTAAAATTTAAAACGATTGTATTTGCTCTACGTAATAAAAATTAAATTCAGTATAGATTTACGTCTTCCTAGTAGCTGACATTAATTCCCACGGGTTTTGTAGTAGAAGTCCCATTTATTTTCGTTCCTTATAATTTAACACATGTCCTTTAAGTATATATTTTCCTTAAAGCTAGTTTAACTTAGGATATAGAGTACGTTGTTGGTATTAAATTCAAAGTATCTTAGGGAAGCCAGCTCTAAATGTCTACACAGTAGTCAGATATAATTACCAAAAATTTCAGAACAATTTTCGTACATTGGCAACAAATGCTATTTAATATGAAAAGTCAAAAATCAAATTATACAGCTTGAATTTAATTATGTTCATCATAAAATAAACCATAGTTAATATCATGGATTCGTCAAAGCCATTGAACTTTTGAAAGCAGCGTGTAGTTACCCTGCCAAATTAGCATATTGGTTGAACTCTTGGCATATTCCTATAATTCCATTCAACTGGACTGATACTACTAAATTTGAAAAAATCTCAAAGATCAAGATATATTACTTGATCAATGTGAAGCCGATAATACCTTTAACCCATGTGGCTGTGGAAATCAGAGAATGCATAGGAGCTTATGAAGCCATTTTCTTGGTCGGAGTAGTGGCGTACTCTTTTAGCCTATTCGCCGGGGATCTATTTTATTTCATATGTCTATGGTCGCGACTCGCGAGTCTGGTTAAATATATGGGTCGTTAAGAATAAACGTAAATAAATAACAAAAACTAACACAGGGTCTACGCTTTAACCCTCTTATCTCGGCTGACTGCGCTAAAACAAGATTTAACCTTTAAATTTCATTTGTAAAAAAACCAGATTAGGCCTTCATAAATTCATTAATAAAAAAAGACTTTATTACCTATTATGCTTACGATGTGTGTCTTAATTTCAGTGAACCTAGGCAGCTATCGGTGGTTCTGTGGTAGAGCGCTCGACTGCCAAGCCGAATGGTCTGGGTTCGAAACCTGGGTGGCGCATTTGTTTTTAATCAATAGAGAAACGCTAAATTAGAATTTCTTCGATGCAATAATTTCAATTTCAATTCTATTTCAATTAAACCAAAATTTCGTACTCTATTAAATACGCTTCCGATAAAGCTGAAGGTCTAATTTTCAATGAAACGTAATAAGTGTCGGTGGTTCTGTGGTAGAACGTCCGCCTGTCAAACAGGCGGTCTCGGGTTCGAAACCCGCCCGATGCGATCGCAAATTGATACTAAGACGAATACCGTGAACAAATGCTGGAAACCCTGCCATTGGATGTTGAGAGGTAGCATTACACTCAGCACTCGGTCCGTCCCAAAAGTCAATATGAAGGAGTTGGAGAGATACCACTCGTACATACACACCACAAACTCAACACCCACAAACGTCATAACAATAACACAACATTACCACCCTACACATAAATATTACAATAGCGAAATATCCAAACTACTAAATTAAACCTGTTGTGACGGCGAGCGTAGACGAAAAAAAAAACCCCCAAACCAACCCCGACTGCAAATTAATCCGTCCCACGGTGGTTTTGCAAACACGGTTTTTCGACTTTGTTCCCTAATTACTAGCAACTGCGAACGCAGAGATCTCGAGAAACTGCGTACGCAGTGATTACACTTTGCACCGAAAATGCGAACGCGTTCGCAAGCCTGACAGACCCACAGACCCACAGACAGACACGGTCGTTGTATAACCCCTCCTAAGGGACTTTGTCCCCTCGGAGAGGTAAAAACCATTTCACACGACGCGATTTTCGAATTTTTCTCGCATAATAACTACAGTATAGATTTTACATTTACTAACAGGTGTCACTAGTCACGGCTGACAAAACCTTTCGTACCTTCGCTTTCGCTACGAGGTCACAATAGTCAATATTATTCCAACCTATATCATATATTTTACGGAAAACATTTCTAACATTTCCGGCACAAGTAAAACTGCACTGAAATATTATTGATTATTACTAATTATTATTTTTCAAAATGTTTGATTTTAAATCGGACTTTACCATTACACAATAGGGAATTATTTTACATTTTACACATTTACCTATATTCCCATATTGAAAAAATACAACTTGTCAATAGAGTAATGGCACGGTGACGTCCTAGTACGTCACCCATGCTCTTTCCTATAGATAAAAAATTTGCGAACAAAATGGCGGCCATGGGCAAAGCTACGGAGTGCGACTATAGACTCTTCAACGCGAATCCCCAATTGACCGCCATTACCTTACAGAGTACGGGGAGGGTGATGAAAAAACCTGTTTTGGGGGGATTAAATTTCTTCGGTAGAGCGCTTGCTCGTTGGGTGTCTGTACGATAATGGCGGCGCCCTGAAACGTTTCTTAAAATAGTGTATATAAATATAGAGTACCAGTTACAAATAATTTCTAATACAAGAACTGATTTTCAAATGTTTTACGGAGAAAATCAAAGGGGTCCTCCTTTTATCCACTGTAACAGCTGTCACTCTCGGCATTCCCCTCCTATTGTTATTCCAACGCGCTTAGAAAGGCGGGAAATTCGAATTTCAATGGTATTTTCTCTCTTTAATGGGCGGGAAATTCGAAATTCTGTAGGTTTTTCGGTATTTCAACTAAAAATTCTTGTGTAATGGTTTCGGTTGTCATGATTATGATTTTTATTATTTATAATCAAAGATTTAAATATCGTAAGAGAAATGTTTTATATTTTGATAACCAACGTTTCTTCGCGACTAATGTTGGACAACAATTGTCACGGTGAGATAAATATCCAAAAAAACCTATAAGAGATAAAGCTAATTTAAATCATAATGAAATGTTGGTTATGTTGACAGACTCAGCGGTATTTATTGAAGGAAGACGAAAATAATTGATTGTAGTAGCTATTTGGCCGACCATCTGTTAATTATCGGAATAGTTAGAGCAGATTAGTCCATAAATATAACTGCTGACTCACTGCGGTTTCCTTATATGATTGACAAACGCTTATATAAACATTTTCGACCCCGTGGAAAGTGCCACGTTAATTAGCTCTGGTTTGTTGATATTTTATCATGGAGGGGGGGGGGGGGGGTAGAACAATGTGCTGGGGTAGTAGGACCGTGAAAGTTTTTCATTACAATGGAACAAAAGCTTGGCTGTCTTTCAACAAGGGAATATAGATCTTATGGATTTGCGAGACGCTTGTCCCTGACCAGTGGCGTAGACGAGGGGGGTTTCCGGGTAAAAACCCCTCCTTTGCGCCTACCTTAGACTGTACTAAATTTACACCTCTTTCGGGCCCCTCTTAACATTTACGTACTTCGTTGAAGAATTTCTGGATACGCCAGGAAATAAACATACGAAGTTTTCTGAAGACGGTTTTGTTTAGGTACCGTACTTTTATTACGTACGAGTGTCAGGGCTGCCTTATCCAGGCGGCAGACTAGGCAAAGTGCCTAGGGCCTACCAAAAAGACGGTAAATGAGATTTTAAATAGCTTCAGCAACTTGTCTTAAACTGTCGTTAAAGTCATTTTAAGAGAAACCGTTGCTATTTGTGAAGCTACAGTAGCTAGCTTAGATGTTAGAAGGTCTGAACGGTTTGACTTTATTTGGAAAGAGGCTGAAAAGTCGCCAGAATCTTCCAAGGGCGGACCGTTAAATTTGGGGCCCTGGACTAACACTGTTTGCGGCCTATTCACAGATGCATTTTGCAGGGTAATTAAATGCCTTTTCAATGAACTCAAGTTGGGGGGTCACAGATGCATTTTGCAGGGTAATTAAAAATTTCATGTTTCTTAAATTTAAATTGTTTTTATTTTTTTTATCGCAAAGGGGGCCCTTTGTTTGTACGGGGCCCCGGTCCGCAGCCCATAAAGACCATGCCAAGATTCGCCCCTGGAATCGTTCCATATTTCGGTTACAGTGGGCCCCTAGGATTCAATCTTTTTTGTAGCCCTCAACAGGCCCTAAATGGGTTCGAGTGTGCAATAACTGGTGGCTTTACCGGGGAGTCGGGGTCCGGCTCTAGTAACCCATAAGGGCGGTGGCGCACTGGGAGCTGTTAGCTCTGATCAAATGGTCTTTGCCTATAGTCGTGGGGACTATGATCTATTTCGCGCTGCACTGCTTTCGAAGGATTGGTCAGCCGTCCTCGATGCCCCTACCTTAGACGAAATGATTGATATCCTTCTCCTTTACGTTACTGAAGCCAGGGACGTGTCGGTGCCCTTGATTTCCATTAAACCCACTTAGCCTTCGGGTCAGTTGAGGGAGCCCTGGTGGTCCAAGGAAACCGAGCACCTAATTCGAGACAAGCGTTCTGCCTTTCGTATATTCAGAGCGTCACCTTCTACTGACAACAGACATGCATTTGCGAAAAAACGTAACTTACTTACTAAACACATGCGTTCCGCGAAATATAAGTACAAAGCCCGTCTAATTGATGAAATACCTACCAACCCATAGGCGCTCTACCTACATGTTCCCCGTTCTCTTAAACCCAAACCCTCGGTGATGGTGATGGAGAACTCAGCCTTTTTTTAAAATTATATTACTGTCCTTCATATGTATCTTTTTTTTTGTGAAATTCTGTTTTTTTATTTTAATTTTTCGGGCACTATCATTGTATCAATTAATATTAATGTAAATAGTTTCTTTTGTTTCGAGCGTTACAGTATCTTTTGTATCACGTATCAGGGCCCAATAAGTGTACAGCTTTTTTTATCCTGAATTAAAAACATTATTATTAAATATCTCAACCTCCGACTTCGGTCAGGCTGGGTGTGGATACTGAGTTTCGGCTCAGGCTAACAGCGAGGGTTCGTACAAACCAATTTATTCCAGTAATTGTGTAAACATTTCATTGCTAACATTGCTGTATTTCCAAAAATACTTTCTTCTAAAGGCGCTTCAAAAAATGCCCGCCAAAAATGATTACGTATATTGGCGCACGTTTCACGCGGACGAATAGTTTACGTAATATTGACGCGCGTTTCACGCGCACGAATAGTTTACGTAATATTGGCGCGCTTTTCACGCGCACGAATAGTTTACGTAATATTGACGCGCGTTTCACGCGCCAGAAAATATTAAATCAACTTGAGACTTATGCCTAAGCCTTTAACTCTCCTGGATCATTGTGCCGGACCACACCTTGGGGATCATTGACGACAATGGACACCCACTTGACGTCGTCAGATAAGAATTTATCGTTAATGGGTAACACCGAGGGTAACACGTAAGTTATACCAAACCTTTTTACATTTTTTTCTTGAATGTCAAATACTATATTTGTCAATAAAAATGTACACTCTATGAATTTCATTTTCAGAGCCGAGGGATTTCCATTAGACCAGAAACACGACTTTAGGAAACGCGTCATCGCCATCAAAAATCCGAAAGATTATACCCACGCTTTCAAAGTATGGAAAAATAATATTCCAAAATATCGAACTCAAACTAACGCGAGTATTGAACGTTTTGCCAGATTAACACGAACAACGTCGAGACCTACCAAGTTTACCCAACTACTGGCATCTTGAAGCCCGAGGAAATAGACGGCGACGCGAAATTCGTTTACGACGAACTCCCGCGAAGATTGGGATTAGAAGACAGCCCTCAACGGAACAACCAACGCCATGACACCGCAACGATCCGGATTCAAGAGGACGACATCAACGTGGAAACCCTTTCCGAGAATGCGCCTAAGGAAGAACAACCGCGGCAGACGTAAATGTATAATATTTCATGATTAAGAGTTTGACTCATTTCATTTATTATACAGGACAATTGAAGACCAACCAAAGGATGTGGACACTAAAAAAGGTAAGTCAAAATTAGGTTTCTCCTTATTCACGAGACTTTGTTGTTTAGGAATAAGAAGAGTAAAGAAACAGCGCAAGCGTGAGCTCAGCGAAATCACCTACAAGTCCTACAAAGACCCAACTACCTATTGTGAAACAGTTTCTTTAAATTCGTCCCTGAACGAAAATCCACAGCAGACGTAACAGCTACTATATTTAATGATTTTCCATATCTTGATTACTAGAACAACCTGTTAAATTTATTATCCAGAACTTTATTGGACCAGCAGGAGGATGAGGACACTCACCAGGAAAAAGATGGGAAAGCTAAAAAAGGTAAGTCAAAATTCAGATTATCAATATTGACAGGACTTTGCTGTTTAGGAAAAAGAGGACACTATTCTCTTGAATAGAAGTTCCCTAAATGCTCCTAAGGGTGACCAACGGCAGCCCAGGTAAGCGTTACCACTTTTATATTTTATTCGCGCGGCATCTCGATTAAGAGTTTGACCCGTTTCATTTATTATACAGGACACTAAAAGATCAAACGTCAGTTGAGGACACTCGCCCGGAAAAAGGATTCGCACGAGGAAAATGAAATAAAAGCGGAAGACGCCAGAAGAAGCGAACTCGACGAAATTGCCAATAAATCCGTTCACGTAAACGAAACTTTTGTTAAACGAGAGTTGAATGCGTACATGCACAAAATTCATTTGGCTTTTGTCCGCTTTGGAACAAATATCAAAATTGTTTAGCTTAAAGATTATAAATCTATCTGTAAAATGTGTGAAACTTATTTAATCTCATTATAATATATTTCTGTTAACCATTAGTTAGTTGTTATTAATATTGGTTTTCATTCTCACGTATACGTTTATAGAATGCATTTGAATAAAAAAAACTTCATTATTTTGAGAACATATTCTAAAGTTATTTTTATTAATGTAAAAAAATTATCTTACGACGTTACATTTTAATTAACCCGTTTTTAATCATCCGTTATAATATTTGTTTTCCTTCCCATGTATAAGTTTATAGAGTGCATTTCAATAAATATAACTTTCTAAACTAGTTTACGAACGAATATCAAAATTGTTTATAATAAGAATAAACGTAATGAATGTGAAACGAATATTTTCTTATCGTGTTATATTTCCTGTAAGCACTTTCTAGTCCTTCGAAGTAGGGTTTGTTTTATTCGCGTGTAATAAATGTTTAACATGTACATTTAGTTGACTTAATATTTAGTAGTTTAGTATTAACATTTATTTAATTCTAATGTATTTTTATATAGAGTGCATTTTGATAAACATTATTATCTCAGAATACAACTTTAGGAAGGAATATCAAAATTGTTTTTTCAAACACAAAACAGTAAAAAATATTATATTGTATTTCCCAGAACCTTTCCTACTTTTATAACAGTCCTTTTTATCGCTTTATATGCTTTGTTAAATGTTTCTCAAATTATTAACTATTTGCCTTTGTACCGTGTTTGTTTTCTTAATAAAGTTTAGTTCCCCCTTAAACGTTTGTTGTTATTTCGCCGCCTTTTGAGCCTCGCCCCTCTAGTTTTAGAGGGGTTGAGGCTGTTATTTTCACTCTCGACGTTATTGGGGTTGGTGAAGGGACTCCGAGAAAACTGATTGCTCATGAACGGTACTCAATCAAAATTTAATTGATACGTCGTTTGATTGGTATTTATTCCCTCTATCTAACCATGCCAAAGCAGCGCCGTTGCTTTTAATCAAAGCGGGATTTTTCGTCCCCCAAATGCAAAAGGTATTTATAGGTTCCCGCGAATTGGCTGCTTATTCGGAAACTTGAGTGTTTAGGGGATTTTTTTAAATATTACTTCTTTCTAAATAGTACAATGGATAAATTGTAAAGATTGATGATAACCGGGTTCCCTCTGGAAAATAATTATTAATAACAGCTCATTTCACCAGGAAATGACCATTTGTTAACGATTCGCTCTAATGCAAGTACTCTTACCGTCGTCCGCTACAGCTACCCGGTAAAGAAGGGAGGGAGGCAGTGGCGCCGCCAGGATTTTTTCCCACGTAGGCACTACAATTTGGGGCCCTCTCTTGCCCACTAATTTTTAATATATTTACTTAAACCATAAGTATGACACTACCTATTTACCTAATGCATTTTTTAATAATGGTCTGTTTCGCCATTGACAACGTAAATTATTATGTGACTAAAGTTTAATAACTCTTGGCGAATTCCTCTTAGTCTTTGGAAATCGCCGAGTGATACAGCCAAGGCCTATAAAAATTTAAATGCTTTCAAAAATGTAAATAACTCTTACTTTGTGTGAAAATATTTATGCATTATTGTACGCCTATTGCTGGCGGCGCCACTGGAGGGAGGACTCCGAAGAGACTGTGGAGCAGGGTTGGACATAAGGATAATTTTTTTAGTGATCTTCCTGATTAGACGCATGGAACTAGCTAACGCTAGTGCGGCTAGTTAGTTAGAGTATGAAAATAAACCTTTTTATATTGGTACTGGAAAATACCTCATTGGTTAGGTACTTTTGCATACCTTTTGATATTGGTACTGGAAAACACTTCATTGGTAAGGTACTTTTGCATACCTTTTGATATTGGTACTGGAAAACACTTCATTGGTAAGGTACTTTTGCATACCTTTAGATATTGGTACTAAAAAACACCTCATTTGTAAGGTATTTTTGTATACCTCGTGGTATTAAATAATCCCATATTTGGAGAGGTAAAAAACCTTCTTGGGACCTTCTTAGTACATAAAGAGGTTTTTATATTTCCTATTTATGGTGCTTGTCCATACTATTTGTAGGTATTTATTAATATATTTTCGGGATTAAAATTAACCTCCTGGGTATTATTTCAGTTCCTAAAACGGTTTTCAGGCGAGCCATTTATGGTCTTTAAATACCATTTTAAGGTTTTATATCGCTGCTTTTTCAGATTTAAATTAAACCTTTTTAGGAACTATGTAATCCTACACAAGGCATTTTAATTTACTTATTATGATATATTTCCATACCATAAGGTATTTATTAGAACCTTTTGGAGGATTAAAGAACCTTCTTGAGACCTTCTTAGTGCCAAATAGGTTTTTATATTTCCTACTTATGGTTCTTGCCCATACTACTTTTGGGTATTTATTGGGACTCTTTCGGGATTAAAATTAACCTGTTGGGTAATATATTGGTTCCTTAAATGGTTTCAGGCGAACCATTTATGTTATTTAAATACCATTTTAAGGTTTATATCTGTCCTTTTTAGTTAAATTAAACCTCTGTAGGCACATTTAATCCTACACAAGGCATTTTAGTTTACTTATTATGATATACTTCCATACCATAAGGTATTTATTAGAACCATTTTTGGAGTAAAATAAACCTTGTTTTTCCCTTTCTTACCCAGGATAGGACCTAAAACTATATCGAAATCCAAAAAACACCAATTGCTTATAAATTGAATTTATTTCCAGGTTAATACCAAACAACTAAACAAAAATCATTGATTTTAAATCTATTTAAAGTCATGGCGTTATAATTACAAAATTTAAAATAATAAAGAGTCGAGATACTTCATGTTTAAAGTTTTAAAATTTATTTACAATTAAAATAAACACGGCTAAAACTTTAGTCATGAAGTATCTCGACTCTTTATTATTTTAAATTTTGTAACTATAGTGAGTTGCAGGCTAAGAAAGACAAAATATATAGTACAATCGGCGCAAGGATGCCTCAGATCGTTTCCGGTCATTCCACCGCGCGAAATTTGAATTTGGCCATTTTACGGTCAAATTTGAATTTTGCTCTTTTTGTCGTCTTTTAGCGCCATCTAGAGACCGAAATTGGAATCTTTATTTTTTAATTTCATAATTGTGGTGGCGAGCAAATTTAAAAGATAAGGCATTCCTATCATTCTTAAATATAAAATAGTATGTATAATTATTTATTTTTGTAAATTTATTTCTACGTCTTACCAGTTAAATCGGCAGTTTCTTTTAAAATAGTTACCACGCTTTCTTGGGGGTAACGTTGTCTTAATGAGCTATAGACGTTTAAAATTATATTTTTCTCTTTACTTGTTAACAATAAACCTTTATCATGCTTTTTATAGTAACCTCTTGGGCTATTTAAAATATTTGGAGCTTCAATTATCGAACCTTCTTTAGCTGCATTCAGTAATTAAACTCATGACAACATGAAATTAAAAAATAGATTCCAATTTCGGTTCCTAGATGGCGCGAAAAAATGATAAAACTCACGAAATTTGAAATTGACTGTAAAGTGGTCAAATTTAAATTACGCGCGGTCGACTGGCCGGAAGTGATCTGAGGTACCCATGCGCCGACTGTACTATATATTTTGTCTTTCTTAGCCTGCAACTCACTATAAACAAAAAGCTTGAATAACAATTGCTTTCCTGTTTTTGCTCCATAAAGAATTCTCAAGGATTTTGGGCAGCGATGTTTTTCCAGAAAAGAAAATATTCGAGTATATTTTACCATTGAGGTCAAAAATCTTTTAACTTACAGAAAAATCGCAGCTTTTGAAGAAGTTAAATATACAGCTAGATGCAAAAAAAAGACTTCGTTTTAGAGGAGAAGTTAGCTGGTAAAAATAGAATTTTTGTATTTATTTTTGATGACCTCTAATTAGTTTAGAAAACCGGTACCTTGACTTAAGTGTAAAATTACTAATAAAAATGCCAATAAGGTTTATAAGTTATGGCGTATTTTAATTAAAAGGCATTAATATGTAAATCAATATGTAAATATTGTTTTTACTCAAAATGAATTTCTTTACGTACAAGTATCTGACTTTGGAACTATGGTTGTGAACTGTTTCCTGATAAAATCAAAGCAGTAGTAGTCTGATTTCTAAACGGTTTTACAGTTGGTAGAAAATAGGCCTGCCATACATTCTTTGCCGGAAATAACAGTCTTGGAAAAGGGTTTAATATATAATTTTGAAATTCGTTTCTTCCTTTTTTTGTGAATTTTCATTTCCCATTTAATTAGGGATGTTTTGATATTTTATCGGTTTAGAAATGGAAGTCTGTGCCTGCTTGCTTCTTCTACCATTCCTTTTCAAGGAAGATCGAAACTTTCTCTTTATTTTCAGCGTAAGTTGTTCAATTAATTGCATTTAACAGTTAGAAGTTAACCTACGTCTTATATAGGAACCAACTGAAGATCATGAGAATTCAATTTTGCTTTTGCAAGGAGAAGATTATTTGGAAAAACTCAACAAAAATGTTGTTGGAAACAGAGATTTTCAACGCCGGTAGTGTAGTTAAAGGCTTTGTTATTATTTTCATTTCATATTATGTTTTCGGGATTGTGTATAGCCCCGAACTGCGAAAAACATTCGAATTTTTTTCAAAAAGTTATTTTGAAAATTCAGCTTTCGCTTCATAAAAATACAGCACCTGTAAAAAATGTCGTAAACAAGCTTTTTGTTTAGTTGTTTGGTATTAACCTGGAAATAAATTCAATTTATAAGCAATTGGTGTTTTTTGGATTTCGATATAGTTTTTTTTTTGCATCTAGCTGTATATTTAACTTCTTCAAAAGCTGCGATTTTTCTGTAAGTTAAAAGATTTTTGACCTCAATGGTAAAATATACTCGAATATTTTCTTTTCTGGAAAAATATCGCTGCCCAAAATCTTTGAGAATTCTTTATGGAGCAAAAACAGGAAAGCAATTGTTATTCAAGCTTTTTGTTTAGCTACAAAATTTAAAACAATAAAGAGTCGAGATACTTCATGACTAAAGTTTTAGCCGTGTTCATTTTAATTGTAAATAAATTTTAAAACTTTAGTCATGAAGTATCTCGACTCTTTATTATTTTAAATTTTGTAATTATAACGCCATGACTTTAAATAGATTTAAAATCAATGATTTTTGTTTAGTTGTTTGATATTAACCTGGAAATAAATTCAATTTATAAGCAATTGGTGTTTTTTGGATTTCGATATAGTTTTAGGTCCTATCCTGGGTAAGAAAGGGAAAAACAAGGTTTATTTTACTCCAAAAATGGTTCTAATAAATACCAGAGAGGAGTATGACCATCCGGTGATTGAGAATTTCATTCTCAATCACCGGAAGGACACAAAGCTGTAGCTTGGCTCCCGCCGTTCACCCGCGCCTCTCCCGTTCCTCCCTTGATCACCAGAATTTCTAATCACCAGATTCTCTCTCCCCCACCCCCATTCACTGGATACTTTATCTCTCGTTCACCCCGCACCTCTCCCGTTACTCCCTTGATCACCAGAATTTCTAATCACCAGATTCTCTCTCCCCCACCCCCCATTCACTGGATACTTTATCTCTCGTTCACCCCGCACCTCTCCCGTTCCTCCCTTAATCACCAGAATTTCTAATCACCAGATTCTCCCGTTCACCCGCTCCTTTCCCCCGTTCCTCCCTTAATCACCAGAATTTCTAATCACCAGATTCTCTCTCCCGTTCACCAGCTGCTTTCCCCCACCCCCATTCACTGGATACTTTCTCTCTCTCTCCCGTTCACCAGCTGCTTTCCCCCAGCCCCCATTCACTGGATACTTTCTCTCTCTCTCTCGTTCACCGGTTGCTTTCCCCCATCCCCATTCTCCAAAATTAGTTTTGCTCGTGCAGATATCTGGAGATTAGATTTTTACCCGTTTGCTTATCGCTTCCGAACTCCTTAATTTCTAATCTCTAGGCAATAAAAACAAGTTATTTACATTTAATTTTTTATTTTAGAACTTTGTTTTACATGTTAGTAGGTACTATCAGATATTCCATTAGATGGCTATCTTGTACATTACACAATTAAAACAAATTAAAGTAGTTAAGTTTACAGGCATTTAAATGGGGTGAAACGATCTCCTGCAACTTAATTTAATTAAAAGTTCTAACTCACGTATTTGTAGTGTTTAGCAGCAGTATCGTCTGACATCCGAGGGACAGTCACAAACGTCTTCTTCTTCTTCTTCAGGTACAGGTGAGAAGCTTTTGTCAGAGACCGTAGTTGCTTTTGGCGTCGGGGGAATGTCCCATTCTAGCGAAAGGTACTTTTTTTCCGATGGTGAATTATCCCTAGCCGGACAGTTTGGAAAGAATCTAGCATGTTCAAGTTCTGGTACGTCTCCTGATTTCCATCCTTCTAATACGCCATGGCATTTGTAACATCGTACTTCATCGCCCCGCTGAATATAGTAGAATCCAGCCTTCGCTAGTTGCTCCTTAGTGACGTGCGGATTTTTCCAGTGACGAAACGTTTCAAGTCGATACACTTCAATGTCCATAGCTGATCTAGACCAAATACGTTCTATAGTTTCAAATGATACATTCTCTAAGTCTACATTTACCCCTAAGTCTACTAAACCTAATTTTATCAATATGGTTAAATTTCTACGCTAAAATTCTCAATATAAACGCTTTTTTCAATATGCAAATTGTTTTAAATATGTCTAAAAATATAGTCTATTACCAAGAAAAAATAGTTACTTACTTTACGGGTAGAAATCCTTTGTCGAGCTGTAGAAAAGACTGAGCGATCCGTCAGCAGGTCTTTACTCGTCAATGTGCCGAAGAGAAATGACGCGTGTAAGATTAATTTATTCCTAACTTGTTGAGAATAATTCATCACGTGATCTAAACTTCAAATAACCCTCAAATTCTATTGGCTGTCTCTCTCTCTCTCTCTCTGACAGTTTAAACTGCCTCTAATGATTGACGGCAGATATTAACCCACTTGAGTATTTGAAAAAAAAAACCCCTTTGCTACTCGACGGAGAGTTTTGGAAATACCACGTTGACAATTTTCAAAGTAAATTGGCATTAAAATGAAATGAAAGGAGTACAATACACAGAAATTAATTTAGTTGATACCCCTGAAATGATTATAATCGACTCCCCTTAATTGATTGATATAACTGATAACGAGCTCCCAGAAGTACCCATAGTAACTTTACCCGATTCTCCAGAAATTGAAATAATAGATTTAACTGATACCCAAGACCCTACCCTTTCCTTAACTACAGTAACTGATTCGCAATTGGAACGTTTAAAAGAAATGACAATGGTACGAGATTATCTTAGAGAATATCAAATCTGTTCGCACCCTATCGTTAATTTACCTGGTTACTGATCATTGGTTGGCGCTAAAAAATCGTCACGTGTTAAATTAGGCAAATTAGAATAGCTGAAAATACATTGCGCTTACTTCTGATACAACTTTGATAAAAATTAATCCTGTTTCGGGGTTCCCACTAGAGGAAATCTTAGAGACTATTAACTCGGTAGAATACACTATTTTAGCAATTGCAGATATATACTGAAATGATTATTGTTGGATAGGAAATAAAAGAATCGTGCTACGTGTCTCTCCTCGAGGGGGTCCAGGAACTAAAAGAACGCTGGGTCGTATATCTAGAGATTAAATAACACTTGAGATAATCGAAACTTCAAATCCTAAAAGTTATTTTAATCTCGGTACGGGTAAAGGGATATTTGGAATTACTATGTAATAAACCTTGTTGAGGGGGTAGTAAAATTTAGGCATAATTTCAACTTTACGCGTCAAGAGTGTCGCTAAATAGGGTTAAATCATTGTTTTTTCTAGTTAGAGAAACTTTAAGTTGTACACCGTTAATCAAAAAAATATCGCAAAAATGTTTCCGTAAAGTTCAATTTCTTTTGATTCAGCTGCGTTTGTTATCAGATCCATGCTGCCCTGTGTATCTTTGTACAGGCCAGATGTCGCTAGATCCTTCAACGAATAAATATTTCACTATATTCGGATCAAAATAAATTTATTTATTTTATTTTTATACAGATTTTTTTTCATTTTTTTTGCCTTAATTTCAATTTTGGGAGTCGGTACCCGTTTCACCGAAGATGAAGATGCTTCGTTTTATTCAGCGTTGGGTAAATCGCCGTGTAAAAAAAACATCTAGCATTGCATTAACTTTTTCCTCGTCCTCGTCCGAGACCCCTACAATACGTCTCTCGATCTATAAAGTAAAGAAATCAAAATAATAAGCTAAACGATAATCCATACCTTCTATTCACTAGTTCAATTTATCACTGTCTCATATATCCACTATCGTACATACATACATACACTAACTTACTAACGCTTTAGTCTCCGCAAGTTTTTATGTTGTATAATCAAAGTTTTGAATCGAATAATAATAATAATAATAATAATTAGATCAAAACAAATTTCAAGCTTACGTTAATGTATTCCCTTGAGTGAGGGCCCAATCTTTGAAAAATCTTCTCAATGACGACATGGGTAGCTAGATGGACGTCGATGTAACCTTCGTCTTCTTGCAGGTTCAATTCACGTAAATACCAGTTTTTATATTTTCTTAACATTATTTCTAACGTTCTAAACGAAAATTGTTTTTCGGTTGGCATATCAGGCTTAAAAGAAAACCTAAGAACTGCTTTAGTTACACGCATATCCACGTTATTTTCCATAGCTAATATTTAGCCCTTAAACTTGCTCGTAATTACGAAGAATGTAAAAATGTAGAATGCTCGCTCCTATATTTATGCCAAATCAGAAATCACTTGAAATAATAACTTCATTTGGTACTTAAAAACGGGGAGAGGTGGGAGGAGGGGTTTGGTAATTTATAAATTTTTATAATCAAATGTACCATAGCAAAAGTATATAAATAATACAAGAAGTGCACTAATTATTATTTTCGCTCGCCAGGTAATTTCGTTTGATTTCCGTTTCGCACGGACGCAGATAACATGGTAACGCGACTACAGCGAACCGATAAAGCTAATTAATAAAATATTGTCAACCATTTGATATTAGAAATGTTAAAATAAAACTTTTACAGATAAATCTAATTTATAAAATATTGCCAATTGAGGGTTTGCAAGTTAGTTTGATTATATGTTTTGAGTGTTAGAAAAAACTGCGTTTCGCTACATTACACGGTGCATTTAAGAGGTTAGAGGGAGAGCAAAGACTATTTATACGCTTCGCTTCGCTTAGATACGCATATGCTTTGTTGACCTCTACAAGCGTTACAGACCTAGACCAATCAACATTTTCTGTAGACTTTCGGTTTAAAGTTCGGTTAAAGGCTGAAAATAAGATAGAAGACTTAATCAATATGTTTGGTGAAATATATTTTTCTCTGGAAGTTTGTGTAAATATGACTCAATTTTCATGATGACTATCAATTAGTTTCAACTTCCACATTAACAACCAAGGCTTCAACTTCTTTATAGATATTACTTAGAAATAACGCTAAATACAGGGTTAAATTCAATTCAAAATAAAAGACCATGACAATAAAAAATAACCTTTAAAATATAAATCGCGAAGAAAATGAAGTAACGCGACTTTTAAAATTAGTATAAAATGTTTAATCCCTCTGAAAACGTGAAAATTCATATAGGACAAAACCCAAATACATGTTTACTGAGCTTAGCACTCTACTTTTTCAATCCTCTATTCTCAATGGTGGCCTCTATTTTTACCATCGTCTGCTTCGTAAACTTTATGGATGCATTGGAAGGGCTCAAATTAAGCTAAGTGGGTACACTTCTTGTTTAATTTATATACTTCTAACCATATTAAAGTATCAATTTTAATAAAAGGAATTCAACTTAAGTGTTGTTTTGCTATCTGAAATTCGAAAACAAAGAAGTTAGTACAGGGGTACTTAAGTTGATTTTAATATTTTTTTTAGAAATAACTTAAGTATACAGCGAAATAATCATTAGTGGTATCTAATTTTTTAAGTGCCCACATACTTCTCATCTCGTATAAAAGAGGCTCATTTTTGTACTATAAAACCATTCCATTACTGAAATCCGCTACAGGAAAATCTGCAAAGGGATAAAAAACAAACATATATATATATATAAATATATATATATATATATATATATATATATATATATATATATATATATATATATATATATAGCTTTAATCAAATAAATAAATATATTCCTTATGGATTATAAGTTCGCGAAAGGTGTGTATTATATTTAATTTCTTACATTTCGTTTCATTATTTAATGATTTTTTTTACTCTGAAGTCACACTCTGGTTTTGGAGTTACAGCTTCAATTTTTGATGGTGCCCCAGCCGTGTACTTAACAAACGGTGTCAATAGTATCGTTGTCTCAATTCAATCTTGGGATTGTCTTACTGAAAAATGGTCCTATGTCATTGACGCTCTGGGGTCACAAACAGGAATACGAATTACTCTACCAACGCCTACTATTGAGCAGTATTCGGATTGCTGTTACAACCATTACTTTCGCGTAACGTCGACAGGCGGAGAGTTTAATTGGATTCTGCAACCATTTAGTCAAAAGTATTTGCTAGATGAAATGTGTTTAACTGGGAGTTTGACGCTTAGCGTACCCCAGGTAATTGCGTTCGATCAGTGCAAACCCAGAATTGATGAGCAACTTTCCGTACTTCGGCAAAATCATTCATCCATCACCACAATGTATGAAGTTCTTTTTAGAACTATACAGTGGATTCCGTCTCTCAAACGACTATTCTAAGCCTTTGGAAAACCTCTTTTTAGAAAAATTCTGTGGGAATTGCCCCTTTGAAATATATTCTCTAATGAATTATTGTTTGAACGATATAAAACATTTACAATTACTGTTGGGAGACATACTGTAATTTTCTAAACAATAAACAAAATACGAACCATTTTCATGTTTTATTATTATTAGGAATATGGATGAAAAAAAACACACATTAAATATTTATTTCAAATATCTGTAGAACCGAAGCCTCTCGATCCTCTTTCTGTATCTTCTTCAATTTGCTAATACAAACCAAAACAGGAAAATTGAAATAATAATAATAATAATTTTGGAGGGTGGAACATATCAATTTAACTCACAAGGCATTCCATAGGTACTGGCATCGAAATACATTCGCAGATAAGATGAGCTATTCGTTCGCCTCTGAAGATTTTAAATGCGTTTTTCAAGTGATTAATCAAGACAACCCCTATTGTACCAGTGTAATTTTTATCTATCACACCTACTAAAACATCAATACCATGTTTTACGGAAAGACCCGAACGAGTGGGTAGAAATAAATAAATAAATATAAAACATGGTATTCGTTAAATAAATATATATATATATATATTTGCTTAAAACTATGATTTTAAATCGATAAAGTGAAACACGTAAAGTGTCCCTGACCAAAATTGTTTCACAAACATCTGTACCGTTTAATAAGATACGAGTATGATAACGATTTCTAGAGCCCTATGTTCGATAATGATTCATTAGGAAAATTTGAATATAGTTTAAATTTTTAATTACTTATTTTTGGGTTGACTACCAATTTGGAGGACTACTGTTTTGATTTTGATATAACTAAATTTGATTGGTTTTCGAAAGGAGTATAAAAAGGGTAAACAGAAAAATTTAGAGATAGTATTAAGAAAACAGCCAATTCGAATTGTTTCGGAATCGGCTCGAGGGACTAAGTACGTAGAAATACGTCAATTGTAAATTCTAAACTTTGTATATATATATTATATTCAATCATTCATTCTTACTAATTTTATAGTAATGGATCCTATTTCCATAACTTTGGCCTCGGGAAATGAGTACGTCGGTACGACAACCGAATCTATGATTTGCTTTCACTGCGACGAATGTACGGAAGAATTGGCTGTAAGAGGTGGAGGACTGTTCTTTTGCTGGGGTAATTTTTCGACATGGTAATGTCTATACCAAACACATCCCCGGGCATCTTATAAAGGAGTTCCCGCCCCATCTCCGTTGTACGTACTGTGGAAGAAGAGGGTCGAAGAGAAGCCGTCGACGGGAGGAGTGCTCATCGTTCGATTTCATGGGATGCTGTCATTACCCTTAGCCTCCCAGAGACCGAACTGTAGTTCGTTTTATAAATAAATAAATAAATAAAATTGCGAATAATTTACAAATAAATGTCTATTGACTTTTCTTCATCCTATAATATAAGTTTATTCCTAAATTTTTAAGCTTATTACAATAAGATTTCTTTAAGAGAGAGAGAAAAGAATTGCTTAAATTATTAAGTTAGGGTTATAAGTCAACATGATAACTTATATCCTGGGTATAATTTACTAAACTTCAATAACTTTGACTTGATAAAGTAGGTAATATATGTTTCCATCTAAGTATACAAAAAATGCTTCAATCTTTCAATAACTTTATTTAAATTACATTGATTGTGAGTTGAATTTACAGGGTATTCCCCCCAACGATATAAACGAATTAATTTCTCATTGTTTAAATGATGTCGCATACTTAAATTATGCCTTTTCACAATCAATGTAATTTAAATAAAGTTATTGAAAGATTGAAGCATTTTTTTTGTATACTTAGTTGGAATCATATATTACCCTACTTTATCAAGTCAAAGTTATTGAAGTTTAGTAAATTATATCCTTCGCATACTTAAATTATGCCTTTTCACAATCAATGTAATTTAAATAAAGTTATTGAAAGATTGAAGCATTTTTTGTATACTTAGATGGAATCATATATTACCTACTTTATCAAGTCAAAGTTATTGAAGTTTAGTAAATTATACCCAGGATATAAGTTATCATGTTGACTTATAACCCTAACTTAATCATTTAAGCAATTCTTTTCTCTCTCTCTCTTAAAGAAATCTTATTGTAATAAGCTTAAAAATTTAGGAATAAACTTATATTATAGGATGAAGAAAAGTCAATAGACATTTATTTGTAAATTATTCGCAATTTTATTAATTTATTTATTTATAAAACGAACTACAGTTCGGTCTCTGGGAGGCTTAGGGTAATGACAGCATCCCATGAAATCGAACGCTGAGCACTCCTCCCGTCGACGGCTTCTCTTCGACCCTCTTCTTCCACAGTACGTACAACGGAGATGGAGCGGGAACTCCTTTATAAGATGCCCGGGGATGTGTTTGGTATAGACATTACCATGTCGAAAAATTACACCCATTTGATAATGCGCGCACTCTCGACCCCAGCAAAAGAAGAGTCCTCCACCTCTTACAGCCAATTCTTCCGTACATTCGCCGCAGTGAAAGCAAATCATAGATTCGGTTGTCGTACCGACGTACTCATTTCCCGAGGCCAAAGTTATGGAAATAGGATCCATTACTATAAAATTAGTAAGAATGAATGATTGAATATAATATATATACAAAGTTTAGAATTTACAATTGACGTATATCTACGTACTTAGTCCCTCGAGCCGATTCCGAAACAATTCGAATTGGCTGTTTTCTTAATACTATCTCTCAATTTTTCTGTTTACCCTTTTTATACTCGAAAAAAACAATTTACAACTGACATCATAATTATAAACTGGGGGGCGGGGTAGAAGAGAAAACTTTTCGAAAACCAATCAAATTTAGTTATATCAAAATCAAAACAGTAGTCCTCCAAATTGGTAGTCAACCCAAAAATAAGTAATTAAAAATTTAAACTATATTCAAATTTTCCTAATGAATCATTATCGAACATAGGGCTCTAGAAATCGTCATCATACTCGTATTTTATTAAACGGTACAGATGTTTGTGAAACAATTTTGGTCAGGGACACTTTACGTGTTTCACTTTATCGATTTAAAATCATAGTTTTAAGCAAAATCGTAAAACTAAGTACTTACTTTCTTAATTACAAGTACGCTAGGACGTCGCTCGTAAATTGCTTAGCTTAATCAACTTATCTTCACTATAACAAGATCAGTTTACAAGAATACTTCATAGATTATCTTAAGTAGCGTATCTAAAGAATTTTAAATCGAGTTAAACGCTATAAAAGGAATTTTTTCGTAAAACTTGTCATTTGTGTTTGAAACTTCTTTACTCGTTAGAATATTTTTTTAATATTTGTCTTTAATATTTATCCATAATGGAAATTCCTCAGCAAATTCTGAAATTCGTAAGATTAACGAAATATGCATGCGCGCCTACTCGAGAAACACCTGGCTCTGCAGGTCTTGATTTATGTAGTGCATATAACTAAGTTGTAGCCCCCATGGCAAGAGAGCTAATAAATACTGATTTAAGTGTAGTTATACCTGATTTCTGCTACGGACGTATTGGTAATATATATATATATATATATATATATATATATATATATATATATATATATATATATATATATATATATATATATATATTTAACGAATACCATGTTTTATATAAAGATTACACTGGTACAATAGGGGTTGTCTTGATTAATCACGGGAAAAACGCATTTAAAATCTTCAGAGGCGATCGAATAGCTCAACTTATCTGCGAATGTATTTCGATGCCAGTTCCTATGGAATGCCTTGTGAGTTAAATTGATATGTTCCACCCTCCAAAATTATTATTATTATTATTTCAATTTTCCTGTTTTGGTTTGTATTAGCAAATTGAAGAAGATACAGAAAGAGGATCGAGAGGCTTCGGTTCTACAGATATTTGAAATAAATATTTAATGTGTGTTTTTTTTTCATCCATATTCCTAATAATAATAAAACATGAAAATGGTTCGTATTTTGTTTATTGTTTAGAAAATTACAGTATGTCTCCCAACAGTAATTGTAAATGTTTTATATCGTTCAAACAATAATTCATTAGAGAATATATTTCAAAGGGGTAATTCCCACAGAATTTTTCTAAAAAGAGGTTTTCCAAAGGCTTAGAATAGTCGTTTGAGAGATGGAATCCACTGTATAGTTCTAAAAAGCCACAGGGATTCTCTCTCCTCTCCAAAGGTTTGAAAACACTATAGAAAGTTCTGAATTTTTGTTCGAGAACTTCATATGGATGATTGATTTTGCTGAAGTACGGAAAGTTGCTCATCAATTCTGGGTTTGCACTGATCGAACGCAATTACCTGGGGTACGCTAAGCGTCAAACTCCCAGTTAAACACATTTCATCTAGCAAATACTTTTGACTAAATGGTTGCAGAATCCAATTAAACTCTCAGCCTGTCGACGTTACGCGAAAGTAATGGTTGTAACAGCAATCCGAATACTGCTCAATAGTAGGCGTTGGTAGAGTAATTCGTATTCCTGTTTGTGACCCCAGAGCGTCAATGACATAGGACCATTTTTCAGTAAGACAATCCCAAGATTGAATTGAGACAACGATACTATTGACACCGTTTGTTAAGTACACGGCTGGGGCACCATCAAAAATTGAAGCTGTAACTCCAAAAACCAGAGTGTGACTTCAGAGTAAGACATACTTTTTTAAAAAATAAAAAAAATCATTAAATAATGAAACGAAATGTAAGAAATTAAATATAATACACACCTTTCGCGAACTTATAATCCATAAGGAATATATTAAGGTTGTTTTTGTTTAACCCCCGATTTTTTTTAGGTATATGTTCATATTATAGCCGTCCTCAGGTTATCTATATAAAAACAAATGGTTGTATAAAAAAAATGATAAGAAAGAATAATAAAATTGTTGATTTAAAACAGAAAAGTTATGTCTGTCGATTGTTTGAGTTTTCTTAAATTTATATCATATACATTTCTACATGGTTTTATTTCATTGTAATAAAGTCTCTAACACTTATGAATAGATAATTGTATAATTGATTTACACATTATTAGAGTTAGAAATTTAGTCTTAGCAATTTACACATTGCCTGTTTCTTAGGCCCGAGGTTTGCTTTTAAAACATCAATGCAATTAAGTTAAAAATATAAACACATTACATCTAATATAATTATTTTTAACTGAATTGAAAACCTTGATATATTTTTTTTTAAAAACTGTGTTTTAATGTTATACAATTTCAAATGCAGGTATTGTGTACAGTACAGTACAAATGCATAATTTAATGAAGCAATTCTAATTTTAATACTTATATTTAATAAAATAGGAGAAATCTATTTCTAAAACCCTATTTTGAAACTCAAAAGAAACTGAAAGATTTTCACATGGAATTGGGATTAGTGAGCAGCCATTATCACGTTACAATGTGGTTTTTGTTATGGAACCAATGACAATAAGCTTTAAACTTGGCTTACTTTGATAAAAAACGTCTCTTATTCCCCAAGAACATGTATATTTATCGAGAATGTACTAGCTCTATTAGATATTTTGGAGGAAGGGCGAACTAAAATTTATGCTTGTTTACGAAATTAATTAGCATATTTTAAAAAAATAAATTTATTCTTAACAAATGCATTCATGTTAGGATATGATTTACGGAAAATGTACTTTCATGGGCTAGGCCTAGAAATTTAGTCTTAACTATTTACACTTTACAGGTTTTTAGGTCTAGCTTTAATTTTTTGCGTATTGGAAAATGTATTTCAGCATATTATTATAAGTAAACTTTTAGTGTTATCAATGTCCACCAGTTAGGAAATGGTTTATGGATAGGAAAATATTTATAAATACTAAAGACAGAGGCAGAAACTAGGAGATCAGAGGAAAAAGATTTTTGAGATGCCCCTGATGTGATAGCCTACATTGAAGATGTTGAAATTGTTTGGTGAGAAATCACAAAACCTTTAAAATAAAATAATTGATTTTCCGTATTTAATTTTTTTCTTAAAATCCTACTACTACGCCAAGAATGTATTTATTTATTTATTTATTTATACTCAGGGAGAATGAATATGTCGATAATATTTTTAGCGTTTCTCCAATTCCACCCGTTGAGATCTTTTAATATCACTGCTTTGAGAACCATGGCGCCATCTAAACTTTGAAATAATCCTTAATTAAATATATTGATAAAAGAACTCTAGTGATGACACTTCCACTATTTTCAGTGACGTACCGATTCTCACGTGACTTTCATTTTCTGTGAGCGCGCACCCGATTAATAAGATAACTGAACTTTGAGCAATGGATTTTTTTCCACTGGTACTTAAGACATGCCGTCAGGGTAGTCATGGGAATCAATTCTTAGTTACAGTTTTCGTTATCTCAATAAAGAGTCTTAGCATTGGGAATAGTCATTGAAGGTCACGCTGAAAAGTAAGTTATAATAATAATAATAATAATCAGCTAGGCTATTTTATTATATTTAAAATGAAATTTTTAGGCATTCTTTTATATATATATATATATATTGGAAATGTATTAGACAGAAATTAGGTCTAGTAGGGGTAAGATTAGCGTAGAAATTAAGTTACTATCACGTGACTCGTTCATTTTTCTGTGCACGCGCACGTTTAATAAGATAACTGAACTTTGAGCAATGGATTTTTTTCCACCGGTACTTAAGATATGCCGTCAGTGTAGTCATAGGATTTTTCACTCTTAATAAATACTTTAAAATGTAAAAAATAAGACTCATTATTGAAAAAAACATAACACTTAGCCATTTTTTAGCAATCTTCTACGTAACTCAATTTTCCAAGAGGATTGTTTTCCGTAAACATTTTCAAGTGAGAGCTCGATTTTGATATCGTCAACGTGGTATTTCCAAAACTCTCCTTCGAGTAGCAAAGGGTTTTTTCCAAATACTCAAGTGGGTTAATATGTGCCGTCAATCATTAGAGGCAGTTTAAACTGTCAGAGAGAGACAGCCAATAGAATTTGAGGGTTATTTGAAGTTTAGATCACGTGATGAATTATTCTCAACAAGATAGGAATAAATTAATCTTCCGTGCGTCATTTCTCTACGGCGCATTGACGAGTAAAGACCTGCTGGCGGATCGCTCAGTCTTTTCTACAGCTCGCCAATGGATTTCTACCCGTAAAGTAAGTAACTGTTTTTTCTTTGTAATAGACTATATTTTTAGACATATTTAAAACAATTTGCATATTGAAAAAAGCGTTTATATTGAGAATTTTAGCGTAGAAATTTAACCATATTGATAAAATTAGGTTTAGTAGACTTAGGGGTAAATGTAGGCTTAGAGAATGTATCATTTGAAACTATAGAACGTATTTGGTCTAGATCAGCTATGGACATTGAAGTGTATCGACTTGAAACGTTTCGTCACTGGAAAAATCCGCACGTCACTAAGGAGCAACTAGCGAAGGCTGGATTCTACTATATTCAGCGGGGCGATGAAGTACGATGTTACAAATGCCATGGAATCTTAGAACACTGGGAATCAGGAGACGTACCAGAACTTGAACACGCCAGATGCTTTCCACACTGTCCGTCGAGGGATAATTCACCATCGGAAAAAAGTACCTTTCGCTAGAATGGGACATTCCCCCGACGCCAAAAGTAACTACGGTCTCTGACAAAAGCTTCTCACCTGTACCTGAAGAAGAAGAAGAATACGTTTGTGACTGTCCCTCGGATGTCAGACGATACTGCTGCTAAACACTACAAATACGTGAGTTAGAACTTTTAATTAAATTAAGTTGCAGGAGATCGTTTCACCCCATTTAAATGCCTGTAAACTTAACTACTTTAATTTGTTTTAATTGTGTAATGTACAAGATAACCATCTAATGGAATATCTGATAGTACCTACTAACATGTAAAACAAAGTACTAAAATAAAAAATTAAATGTAAATAACTTGTTTTTATTACCTAGAGATTAGAAATTAAGGAGTTCTGAAGCGATAAGCAAACGGGTAAAAATCTAATCTCCAGATATCTGCACGAGGAAAACAAATTCTGGAGAATGGGGATGGGGGAAAGCAACTGGTGATTAGAAGGGATGAAAGCAATGGGGGAAAGGAGCTGGTGAACGAGAGATAAAGTATCCAGTGAATGGGGTTTGGGGGAAAGCAACCGGTGAACGGGAGAATCTGGTGATTAGAAATTCTGGTGATTAAGGGAGGAACGGGAGAGGTGCGGGGTGAACGAGAGATAAAGTATCCAGTGAATGGGGGTGGGGGAGAGAGAATCTGGTGATTAGAAATTCTGGTGATCAAGGGAGGAACGGGAGAGGCGCGGGTGAACGGCGGGAGCCAAGCTACAGCTTTGTGTCCTTCCGGTGATTGAGAATGAAATTCTCAATCACCGGATGGACATACTCCTCTCTAATACCTTATGGTATGGAAGTATATCATAATAAGTAAACTAAAATGCCTTGTGTAGGATTAAATGTGCCTACAGAGGTTTAATTTAACTAAAAAGGACAGATATAAACCTTAAAATGGTATTTAAATAACATAAATGGTTCGCCTGAAACCATTTAAGGAACTAATATATTACCCAAGAGGTTAATTTTAATCCCGAAGGAGTCCCAATAAATACCCAAAAGTAGTATGGGCAAGAACCATAAGTAGGAAATATAAAAACCTATTTGGCACTAAGAAGGTCTCAAGAAGGTTCTTTAATCCTCATAAAAGGTTCTAATAAATACCTTATGGTATGGAAATATATCATAATAAGTAAATTAAAATGCCTTGTGTAGGATTACATAGTTCCTAAAAAGGTTTAATTTAAATCTGAAAAAGGAGCGATATAAAACCTTAAAATGGTATTTAAAGACCATAAATGGCTCGCCTGAAAACCGTTTTAGGAACTGAAATAATACCCAGGAGGTTAATTTTAATCCCGAAAATATATTAATAAATACCTACAAATAGTATAGACAAGCATCATATATAGGAAATATAAAAACCTCTTTATGTACTAAGAAGGTCCCAAGAAGGTTTTTTACCTCTCCAAATATGGGATTATTTAATACCACGAGGTATACAAAAATACTTTACCAATGAAGTGTTTTCCAGTACCAATATCAAAAGGTATGCAAAAGTACCTAACCAATGAGGTATTTTCCAGTACCAATATAAAAAGGTTTATTTTCATACTCTAACTAACTAGCGTTAGCTAGTTCCATGCGTCTAATCAGGACGACCACTAAAAAATTATACTTATGTCCAACCCTGCTCCACAGTCTCTTCGGAGTCCTCCCTCCAGTGGCGCCGCCAGCAATAGGCACGAGTAGGCACGTGCCTACGTGGAAACCTAGAGGGGGACCCAAATTTATTAAAAAAGGGGGCCCTATATTTTCATATTGGTAAATTTTCCGTATAAAAGTTATTTTTATCTCCTGATACAATAATGCATAAATATTTTCACACAAAGTAAGAGTTATTTACATTTTTGAAAGCATTTAAATTTTTAATGGGCCTTGGCTGTATCACTCGGCGATTTCCAAAGACTAAGAGGAATTCGCCAAGAGTTATTAAACTTTAGTCATATAATAATTTACGTTGTCAATGGCGAAACAGACCATTATTAAAAAATGCATTAGGTTTAAGTAAATATATTAAAAATTAGTGGGCAAGAGAGGGCCCCAAATTGTAGTGCCTACGTGGGAAAAAATCCTGGCGGCGCCACTGCCTCCCTCCCTTCTTTACCGGGTAGCTGTAGCGGACGACGGTAAGAGTACTTGCATTAGAGCGAATCGTTAACAAATGGTCATTTCCTGGTGAAATGAGCTGTTATTAATAATTATTTTCCAGAGGGAACCCGGTTATCATCAATCTTTACAATTTATCCATTGTACTATTTAGAAAGAAGTAATATTTAAAAAAATCCCCTAAACACTCAAGTTTCCGAATAAGCAGCCAATTCGCGGGAACCTATAAATACCTTTTGCATTTGGGGGACGAAAAATCCCGCTTTGATTAAAAGCAACGGCGCTGCTTTGGCATGGTTAGATAGAGGGAATAAATACCAATCAAACGACGTATCAATTAAATTTTGATTGAGTACCGTTCATGAGCAATCAGTTTTCTCGGAGTCCCTTCACCAACCCCAATAACGTCGAGAGTGAAAATAACAGCCTCAACCCCTCTAAAACTAGAGGGGCGAGGCTCAAAAGGCGGCGAAATAACAACAAACGTTTAAGGGGGAACTAAACTTTATTAAGAAAACAAACACGGTACAAAGGCAAATAGTTAATAATTTGAGAAACATTTAACAAAGCATATAAAGCGATAAAAAGGACTGTTATAAAAGTAGGAAAGGTTCTGGGAAATACAATATAATATTTTTTACTGTTTTGTGTTTGAAAAAACAATTTTGATATTCCTTCCTAAAGTTGTATTCTGAGATAATAATGTTTATCAAAATGCACTCTATATAAAAATACATTAGAATTAAATAAATGTTAATACTAAACTACTAAATATTAAGTCAACTAAATGTACATGTTAAACATTTATTACACGCGAATAAAACAAACCCTACTTCGAAGGACTAGAAAGTGCTTACAGGAAATATAACACGATAAGAAAATATTCGTTTCACATTCATTACGTTTATTCTTATTATAAACAATTTTGATATTCGTTCGTAAACTAGTTTAGAAAGTTATATTTATTGAAATGCACTCTATAAACTTATACATGGGAAGGAAAACAAATATTATAACGGATGATTAAAAACGGGTTAATTAAAATGTAACGTCGTAAGATAATTTTTTTACATTAATAAAAATAACTTTAGAATATGTTCTCAAAATAATGAAGTTTTTTTTATTCAAATGCATTCTATAAACGTATACGTGAGAATGAAAACCAATATTAATAACAACTAACTAATGGTTAACAGAAATATATTATAATGAGATTAAATAAGTTTCACACATTTTACAGATAGATTTATAATCTTTAAGCTAAACAATTTTGATATTTGTTCCAAAGCGGACAAAAGCCAAATGAATTTTGTGCATGTACGCATTCAACTCTCGTTTAACAAAAGTTTCGTTTACGTGAACGGATTTATTGGCAATTTCGTCGAGTTCGCTTCTTCTGGCGTCTTCCGCTTTTATTTCATTTTCCTCGTGCGAATCCTTTTTCCGGGCGAGTGTCCTCAACTGACGTTTGATCTTTTAGTGTCCTGTATAATAAATGAAACGGGTCAAACTCTTAATCGAGATGCCGCGCGAATAAAATATAAAAGTGGTAACGCTTACCTGGGCTGCCGTTGGTCACCCTTAGGAGCATTTAGGGAACTTCTATTCAAGAGAATAGTGTCCTCTTTTTCCTAAACAGCAAAGTCCTGTCAATATTGATAATCTGAATTTTGACTTACCTTTTTTAGCTTTCCCATCTTTTTCCTGGTGAGTGTCCTCATCCTCCTGCTGGTCCAATAAAGTTCTGGATAATAAATTTAACAGGTTGTTCTAGTAATCAAGATATGGAAAATCATTAAATATAGTAGCTGTTACGTCTGCTGTGGATTTTCGTTCAGGGACGAATTTAAAGAAACTGTTTCACAATAGGTAGTTGGGTCTTTGTAGGACTTGTAGGTGATTTCGCTGAGCTCACGCTTGCGCTGTTTCTTTACTCTTCTTATTCCTAAACAACAAAGTCTCGTGAATAAGGAGAAACCTAATTTTGACTTACCTTTTTTAGTGTCCACATCCTTTGGTTGGTCTTCAATTGTCCTGTATAATAAATGAAATGAGTCAAACTCTTAATCATGAAATATTATACATTTACGTCTGCCGCGGTTGTTCTTCCTTAGGCGCATTCTCGGAAAGGGTTTCCACGTTGATGTCGTCCTCTTGAATCCGGATCGTTGCGGTGTCATGGCGTTGGTTGTTCCGTTGAGGGCTGTCTTCTAATCCCAATCTTCGCGGGAGTTCGTCGTAAACGAATTTCGCGTCGCCGTCTATTTCCTCGGGCTTCAAGATGCCAGTAGTTGGGTAAACTTGGTAGGTCTCGACGTTGTTCGTGTTAATCTGGCAAAACGTTCAATACTCGCGTTAGTTTGAGTTCGATATTTTGGAATATTATTTTTCCATACTTTGAAAGCGTGGGTATAATCTTTCGGATTTTTGATGGCGATGACGCGTTTCCTAAAGTCGTGTTTCTGGTCTAATGGAAATCCCTCGGCTCTGAAAATGAAATTCATACAGTGTACATTTTTATTGACAAATATAGTATTTGACATTCAAGAAAAAAATGTAAAAAGGTTTGGTATAACTTACGTGTTACCCTCGGTGTTACCCATTAACGATAAATTCTTATCTGACGACGTCAAGTGGGTGTCCATTGTCGTCAATAATCCCCAAGGTGTGGTCCGGCACAATGATCCAGGAGAGTTAAAGGCTTAGGCCTAAGTCTCAAGTTGATTTAATATTTTCTGGCGCGTGAAACGCGCGTCAATATTACGTAAACTATTCGTGCGCGTGAAACGCGCGCCAATATTACGTAAACTATTCGTGCGCGTGAAACGCGCGTCAATATTACGTAAACTATTCGTCCGCGTGAAACGTGCGCCAATATTACGTAATCATTTTTGGCGGGCATTTTTTGAAGCGCCTTTAGAAGAAAGTATTTTTGGAAATACAGCAATGTTAGCAATGAAATGTTTACACAATTACTGGAATAAATTGGTTTGTACGAACCCAAAATTAGATATTTACCCAAAATTAGATATTTACCCAAAATTAGATATTTACCCAAAATTAGATATATATCCAAAATTAGATATTTACCAAAAATGAGATATTTACCCAAATTTAATCACCTTTGTTTTAAAAAAAATCTTTGAAATTTTGAATAATTTCATTAGGCACCCTTAGAATATTCGATTTTGCCATGTTAATTTACATAGAGAAATATAACATTTTAGTTGTCAAAAACGTTTTCGGTTGCCATGGTAAAAATAAATCCCATCGTATTTTTTCCCTTTGGGGTTTTTTAAGTTACATAAAGGTCTACTTAATCCCTGAATTTAAACAAAATCGATGAGTTACACCTCGGTAGTCTCCTTGTTAGTTAATCGCTAGAAAATTTATATACGGCGGACTACTCGTCGCCTTTGAAAGAGAGCTACAAAATTTGAAATTTCACTATAATTGTATCACAAAAAACATAACACTCATAAGTACGACTCAGACTATTCTTTCAGTGCTCAATGGTTTAATAACTCTTTGTTTCAAAAATGACCATATTTAATATTTAATGAAGACATACAACTATTTGAGTGTTGTTTTTAGTCATTCGAATGTATGATATTTTTTTCTTACTTCCAGTCACATAATTCTTTCGTGACTGGATATTAAATGAAATACATTTTATCATAAGTAACATAATAACAATAAGGATGACCATTAGCGCAACTTCTCATGAAACTGATTTTCACAGTTATTGCGCAATCAAGGTTTAGTTCAGCACAGAGCCCCCTAGTGTCTAAAACACGCCGAAGTTGAAATATACTACTACCAAGGACGATATTATACTACTCAGTTTGGTTGCAAATCCAATTCGGAGCTGGGCGAGAGTATCAGTGTCGAAGAAAGGTTTCTTTCGAAAATTAGTATTAACACAATAGCAAGGGTCATACTTATAGTTATTATTTTACTTATGATTTTATCATAATTCAAATAGTCCGCCGTGGATATTTTTCTTACTGAGACTTTTCGTGGGACGAATTGACGACTTAAGACGACCAAAGGCTTAACCAGTAAAAATCAATTGGATGATTACGATAATGAAATATTTCTTCTATTTTAGGCACATGGACAGTAATCACAAATTAATAGCGTTCCGCTTCGTATACCATGGGCTTGTTGATGGCTATAGACAGTCGTTTGATTATATATTTACGTTGCGCGAACAATAATCGAGCAGATACAGTATTAGGTTTTTTTGTAAATGGTTGTGAAAATTCTGGACTTCCTTCGCGAGTTCGAGGCGATATGGGAGTTGAGAACGTTAACGTCGCCAGGTACATGTTAGATCATCGTGGTCTTAACAGAGGTAGTTTTATAACTGGTCTTAGTGTTCACAACACTAGGATTGAACGACTTTGGGCTGAAGTTAACCGCGTAGTTACGTCGAATTTTCGATCAATATTTGTTCATATGCAAGAAGAGAGATTGTTAAATCAAACTAATGAGATGCACATTTACTGTCTACATTATGTATTTGAACCTCGAATCCAACGTTTTTGCGACACTTTCCGTAATGAGTGGAATTATCACATTTTAAGGACGGAAGGTGCATCTCCAATTCAAATGTGGTCATTAAATAGGTTGGATGACATCAGAAGCAGAGATGAAGACGACGAATACAATATCAATCCAAATATGTACGGCGTTGAAGATAATGACGTTCCAAGCGAAATTGAAACCGACAACAATATAATTGTGCCAGAAACCCATTTTGCATTATCAGAAATAAATTTTTTAAGTTTAAGAAACCAAGTAAACCCACTCGCGGATGATGGACACAATGGTATTGAACTATATAGAAGATCATTAGAAATAATAACCGATTTAGTGCGGCGTGGATAGTTGCATTATTTCAGATACAATATTCATAAGTTCGTGTTTTAAATGTTTTTACGTTATTTTCATTTCATTTTTCCTATAAAATCTAGCACTTTTTTAAATAAACCAATAACGTCACAAGAACGTCAATGACTTATCTTTGCCTTATAAGTACAGAAAACTACAATTACTTACAATACTATCCCTATATGCAGAGCCGTACCTAGACCAAATAACGCCCTGGGCAAAACATCAAAATGGCGCCCTCATAACTAGAGCTCGGCGAAACGGATAAATTAACCGCTAAAATTTCGATTAACCATAAAAAGTACGATAAACTGTTTATTCGTGGATATTATCCAGACTAAAATACAATTTAACATGTAAAATTAATAAAAAAAATCGGATAATTTGTGGATAATTGTGTGTTTTGGATAAAAATAAATAAAACGCCGAGCTCTACTCATAACCTTAGGTAGAAATATTTTACGAAAAACTAATACTCAGTGAAAAATATTTATTTTAAAATAACATTTATATTTACATACTCATACATATGATATTTATTTTTACAATTTTAAATTTTTATTTTTATGGCCTTTATTGCCGCAAACTTGTCGATAACCATATCGAAATTAGTTTTTTTTTTGACATTTCGTATTCTATCGATAAAATTGAGAGATTTTTACAAAATTCGAATGGCAATTGTTATATTTGGATATACATTTGTCAGCGAGGGTTCCAATATGGTATTTAATAAATCTAAAGAATTTGCGCTTTCAAGATTGTCCATTAAAGAACTAAATTGATATTAAAAACTTTCAATTTCTGCTGATATTTCAATTAGATCTATGTCACCTGGATATTTTTCGCCTAATCTGACTGCTCGTTTTTTAAATCTTCAACTGGAAAGGTACAGTCCCGATCAAAAGTTTCTAGCCGTTTTCTCTCGGCAGCCATTTTGTTTCTATTTTAGGTAGAGAGCCGAATGAGGACTTCTATGAAAGCAAACCCTCACGAAATTAATATAGGTGAAAATTAATGCCCAACCACCATTAGGGCACGAGCAAAGCCGGAAATAGCCAAACCCCTCCAAAATGACGTCATGAAAAATAAATAAAATATCTCGTGCCTACGCTCGTTCAAGCGTCATAATATTCGGAAACATAATCTGGTTTCATTTTTCAAATCAGATTTGTGGTTGTAAAGTTATTGAAGAAATAGTAATGACGGAAAACATGAAAATTAACCCTAATTTAATTTTAAAATAATATCGCTCGAGATATTTTTTGCTGCACGATGTTTTATGAAAACTATAGGAGTTACCAGTCCAGTTTTTATTTTAATCAAAAGGTTTAATAGCGTAGAGTAGCATATATTAATATGAAAGAGCTCTACTTGGTCGTTATGAAGATATGACGCGAAATTACATAACCAACTTGTAGGTTTTATCGGTTTTCCCCTTATGAATAATTAACAAATAATAATTACCTAATTATTAATTAATTTATGAATAATTAATTAGTTAATTTAACATTTTTTTATTCAAGCTTTGATTTTTTTCATTTTCTTTGTTTTTTTTAAGCTAGTTTAGTTATAAAACCATTTCAAATGTTGAAACTGGCGCCATCTATGAAAGTTCTACGAGCCTTAATGTAGTCTAACATTTCGGTAAGTCTTTATTTTGAGTTTCGTGAGTTCTACTGTATCCCAAAAATATCTTTTGTAAAACCTTTTTCGGCGAATTGACGACAGTGTAGCCGCCGGACTAAGGAAACCAAAATTCGTATTTGAACAATTCTAATACAGATATATTTATGTTTCATTATTTTCGATTTTTAGTGAAATATTTTCAATTTATTTTTAATAAAATTTTTAATTTTTCAATATCTAATTTAAATAAAAATCTTCCATTTTGGGCCCCTACAATTTTTGCGCCCTGGGCCGCCGCCCCGCCCGCCCTACCCAAGGAACGGTACTGCCTATATGATTAATTGGATGGCGAAATGTACAAGTGAAAACGCGATTAGGTCGTTTTGAGAATAGTCAATTTTATCCTCCGACTAAATAATTCATTTTAAAAGCGTATAGAATACTGGGCAAAGTGACCAGGCTTTTGCTATTGGTTACTATCTGTTTTTTTAAACCCACAATCCAGTGGTGTAGATCGAGGGGGTAGCCACCTGGAAAAAAATTGTAGACCAGATTTCTGATTTCCCAATATATTTCCGATATTTCTTACATTTCCGATATTTCCCAAATATTTCCGGTATTTCTTGTGGATTTCTAGATTTTCGGAAATAAGTATATCGCTATTTGTACACCATATTTCTTAAGTGGCTACCCCCTTGGTGTAGATAAGGCCTCCGGAGAACCCTAAGGCTTCAGTGGCCCCCTAATTTCCCATCAAATTATATGCTAGATACCGAATAAAATATCGAATATTATTGGGGGGGGGGGGGGGGGGTGAAAGTTACTTCTCGCCAACCCGAGCCGGGAGTGCTGTTGGGAACTCAAGATGGGTGCTGGGAGGGGCAAAAAACTTTTAGAACCTCAACTGTGTTTAAATTTCAGTCTTTTCCCACCAATTTACATAGTAGTAAAAGGTACACATGCATTCGGAGAAGCTACCCTCCATTAAAACATCAAAACCATTATCCAGACCCCTTTTGGTTTCTCTTTGCCCCCTCCAACTTCTCGAACGTTCCTACGCCCCTAGTGCAGACAGACTTTTCAAAATCATTTCGCCAACTCAACCCAAGTTTGGCCCTCTAGACAAAGTTGATGGGGGTGGCTCCATCTGCTTCTCCATGGATTCGCCCCTCCGCTTAACTAAAAATCGGAGGTTGGATTAAAGTTGTTGTATCTTACGGCACTGTAAGGGCAGAGACGTTTCCAATGTGAAGCGCTGGCGAAGTAAAGGACTCGAAATCTTGCCAAAACCTACGACTTCTGCACCTCATTATTCAGCATATTAGAAGTTTCGTAGGAATCTGGCACCATTAAGCAGCGATTCATGCTTTCGAATGGCAGTATTCTAGTTAACTATAAATTTAATTATAATCAGCTAGACTAGTACCCAAAGTACCACCCTAGGTCCACGCCATCTAGCGACTTTTATTGGCTTTAATTCAGAGGGCCGGGTTACAATGCGTAGGGGGGTGGTGGCAAGCCCTTCAAGCCACGGGAACCAACAGCTCCCTACACTCACTATTACCGTTAACCTCTACAAGTTTTTATGGAAGGGGAAACCGAAGAACTCAGGAGCAAACCCCTTTAACCAGTGAGGAGATAACTGGTAGTCATTTACATAACGCGTTATGTATAATTATACTAACGTCAAAAGTAAATTAGTAATTAATTAGTTTTCAATTATTTATGTCTAAAATGAATAACGTTAACAATTATAAACAGTTACTTCTTCAATTTCAAAAAAATGACTATATGCGAATTAACTTACTCATATATTTCACATGTTATTCAATTGTAGATATTTCCAAATCGGCATTACAACTTTGAAATAATTTCGTAAATTTATTTATTTATTTAATTTACTTTTTGCCATTGTAAACATTTTGGCTTTTGCGAAGTTATTTCTTAAAACTATTAATATATAAAAATAATTCGAATATTTTATTTCATAATTAAAAATACAGCGAGTATTTAATGTAATTTAATAATTAACCCCAATATCTGCCCTAAGCAATTTAAGAATTTTTGTGCCCCCCCCCCCTCATTAGTTAGTAGACGCCGGACTCAGGAAAACAAAATTCATATTTGGAATCTTGGATAATACTAATACAGATGCATTTATATTTTATTTATATTTTACTCGGTAACTTAATTTTTTAACGTGTATGAGATACATTTTGTAGGATAAATTTTTATATTTTTTAAATTAAATTTTATGGTAAATCCGCCACTGAAATAAGGCAAAGCGTCTACCGCTGACACCGGCAATTCGCCAAAACAACAACCTCAGGGGAGAGTTTCGTTTGGCCGACTGCTCGTTTGGCCGACTACTCATTTCGCCGACTGATCATTTGGCCAACTGCTCATTTGGCATTTGGACGATACTAGGTGCGTTTGGCTAGGTACTGTCCTCTAGGTCGCGTTTTAGAAGGCCCAGCTTGGTTATAAAGAACGGGGC
Source organism: Leiobunum rupestre (assembly GCF_980474605.1). Classification (NCBI taxonomy): domain Eukaryota; kingdom Metazoa; phylum Arthropoda; class Arachnida; order Opiliones; family Sclerosomatidae; genus Leiobunum; species Leiobunum rupestre. The sequence continues at coordinate 38,194,496 of NC_143394.1, read as the reverse complement.
TGAGGGGGCGCGGGTCGGGCCCCCAGCGCTCGAGCGAAGTAAGTTCGCGGCGCCGTCCGGCACCAATACTTAGAATACATTGCCCGTTCTATAAGTCAACCTAACACTAAAGACATAGAGAAGGACAGGCAATAAGAGTCGGTGAAATGAGCAGTCGTTCAAAAGAGCAGTTGGTCAAATGAGTGGTCGGCCAAACGAGCAGTCGGCCAAACGAGCAGTCGGTCAAACGAGCAGTCGGCCAAACGAGCAGTCGGCCAAACGAGCAGTCAGCCAAACGAGCCGTCGGTCAAATGGGCTGCTCATTTGGCCGACCAGAATTTCGGCTAAAAGAGTAGTCGGCCAAATGAGTAGTCGGCCATATGGTCTGCTCATTTGGCCGACCGAAAAGTCGACAAAATGAGCTGTCGGCCAAATGGGCATTCGGACATATGAGCAGTCGGCCAAATGAAAAGTCGGTCAAATGAGGAGTCGGCCAAATGCACCCCACCCTACCTCAGTACCTCTATAAAAATATTGGATACCGCAAAACTGGTGGCGATAACAAAATGGTAACACGAAATGTTTTGACTATACTAAAGTATAATAGATGATGCCAGACTACCATTTTTAGGGAGGTAATCGTTTTGGCGAATTGCCGATGTCAGTAGACGCTTCAAAGGAGTATATTACTATAAATATTATATATTGATACTGATATAGTTATTTTTTATTTAGTTTTAGTTCCATTGTATCATTATCACATTTTTTAGTTTTTCCTAATGAATAAAATTTCGATGGTGCCCCTAATTTCTATATTTCTTGATGCCCTAAGCAATTGCTTTTTTGCCTAATGGTTAATCCAGGGCTGGCCACGATGGTGATAATTAAAGTATGTGTCTTTGTGGTGTGGACAATTCCCAACATTCGTAGACTTGCTGGCACCTAGGAGCAACAAACACAGCGCCCCACACAAGGAGAACGCAACTCGTCAAAAGTGGTGGATTGTCTTGCGTACATTTGTCATTGGCTAGACGCTTTAGCGCCTGCTGCTGTCGGAAGGGAAAAATTCGGAAATTGTTTCCCCCCCCCCGCCCGTAAAACGTTCAGCGTAAAGGCTCGTGACGCTCGTCCAATGAAATTCGTACACAACCCTTCGTTAGCGTGTTTAAAGACTAGCTGCGTTCTCCTTGTGTTTGTTAATCCTAGCTGGCACGGAAGCATAAAAGCCCCGAAATCACGAGATTTACCGGGACAGTTCTCAGCTTACCGCGATCCCATGGAGACATTGCCGATCGCGCCCGTGGCGTAGCGTGGGCCATTGTCGCCCGGGGCGGAATCATAATTTGCCGCCCATTTGACGTCATAAAAATAATTATGTTGGTGTTGGTGAGAAAAAGTCATCATATGAAAGAACTGAGCGAAAAATATTTATTTCAAAACCATATAATATAGTACGTCTGTGTTCAAAACGTATTACACTATAAAAGTAACATCTAAAATTCAACTTTTCGGGCCATACGCGCAGCAAAATCATTTATAACTTCGTCAAAGTTAATTTCGTTCGTCACACTTTGTTCTATTGGCAAAATGGCCAAATTACTCAATCTTATGGAGCTCATGGTAGACCTCAAGTAATTTTTTCTTAATTTCAGCTTTGAGAAGTTACGTTCACATGAAGCAACACTGATAGCTATAGTTAAGAAAATTCGAAGCATAATTACGAATTTACGATATTAGGTACGCAAATGCCATAGTTGCATTGCTGAATAAATTCTAAAAGCTCGAGCGATCTTTTTATGAATTTTAGAATTTTATTGCCCTGCCCATGTTTCCTAAAAATTACTTGTAGTGTAAAAATCATAAACTGGCATATTCAATGTTTCATTTTGGGGCAGCCGGGTAGCCGCCTTCGTTTTGTTCATATTTTCCGTGAGACTTTAAACTAAAACTTACTATTAAAACGGCAGCGCGGCGGGAAACAAAACTGCAAAATACTGTCACAAAATTCTCATTAAAAAGTCTTCAAACTGGCACTGTCGAGTCGAGACTGGAGTGCCTTTGTTAACTGTATGAACTGAACTGAACGAAACGAACGAAGTCGAGCGAAGGACGCGGCAAAAGGAAATGGAGAAGTTCAAGTTCAACAAGTTGAAATAATTATATTTTGAATATTCGTCTGATGATGAGTCTTCAATTATTCAATTGAAGAGTCCCTTTTGAGTCGTAAGATATACAGCAATAAACAGTTTTTTCAGTTCAAAGAACTGACCAAACTCGAGTATTTACCAAGAAACAACTATCGGTTTACTTAATTTTAGTATTACACACAAACAACTATTCATCGTATTGTGTCCGGTTTTATCTCGTTTTGGAAATTTTTCCCCAACGAAAAAGACTGTTCTCTAACCAAGGCTTAAAGTTTCATAGCCACTGTTCCACTTGATGGAAATTGGTGAATACGGTAATCACAAATCAAGTATTCAGAATAAATAATTCATTTTAAAATACAAATTTATAACTTAGATTGTTGTTGATGTTAAATTAAATTTTTAATCAGTCTGTATTAACAATAATAAATTTTGGAACTAGTATGTACTAACAACAATAATAAAAAATGGAACTATAACCAAGGAGGATAGGAAGAGAGGCGAAGAAGAAGGGATGAACGCGCCAAAATCATCCAAGTTGTAAAAAGGGGCAATTTTGCCGCCCTCCTAATGGTGGCGCCCGGGGTGGTCCGCCCCTCCGCCCCCCCCCTCGCTACGCCACTAGATCGCGCCCCCCTCTATGCAATTTTTGGCTGGCCTATTTACAAATAAAGTTGCCTGAAATGGTTAAATTTCAGTTGTTTTCAATCTAAATCTCAATTTTAATCCTTTTGTAGAATAGTTGAACGCCTTTTCTCCTTCTCGCGCTTGGGGTCAGACAAAAAGGTCACCGGGGTTTGATTCCATTGCGTCGGGTGTTCAACTATCACTAAGAAACCAGTCACTTTCAAAGTTCTTACGATATTTAGTCCTTTTATAGAATAAGTGATCCATGATTACTTTCCCTTCCCACTAACGCCATCTATGGTAATTTAAGTACTTTTCATTGAAATTTTTTTATACTACGTCGTGCAGGTCAAAATTCGAAATATAAAAATATATTGGTATAAATATTTTTTTTCACAAAGCGAACAGGTCAAAATTCAAAATATAAAAATGTATTGGTAGAAATATTTTTTTTTCACAAAGCGAACAGGTCAAAATTAGAAATATAAAATAAAATTCCCAAAAATTTTGTGTGAGATAAAATATTACAAGGAAAATGTTTTTTCGTGAAATTTTTTTTCACGAAAATATTTTTCACAAAAATTTTTTTTCACTAAATTTTTTTTTACGAAAATTACTTTCACGAAAAATTTTTTCACGAAAATTTTTTATTCCTGAAACTTTTTTTATTCTCGAAACGTTTTTCACGACAATTTTTTTTCACGAAAACTTTTTTCACGACAATTTTTTTTCACTAAAATTATTTTTGCATACCAAAATATTTTTTTGCATACCAAAATATTTTTTTGCATACCAAAATATTTTTTTTTGCATACCAAAATATTTTTTTGCATACCAAAATATTTTTTTTGCATACCAAAATATTTTTTTGCATACCAAAATATTTTTTTGCATACCAAAATATTTTTTTGCATACCAAAATATTTTTTTGCATACCAAAATATTTTTTTTGCATACCAAAATATTTTTTTGCATACCAAAATATTTTTTCACAGGAACGCAAATATTTCTACCACAATTTTTTTATCACAACAAATTATTTTTATTTCATCTTCTAATTTTGACCTGGATGGCGTGCCATAATAGTGCCCGAAAAACGAAAATAAAAAAACAGAATTTCACAAAAAAAAGATACATATGAAGGACAGTAATATAATTTTTAAAAAAGGCAGAAATCTCCACCACCATCACAGAGGTTTTGGGTTTAAGAGAACGGGGAACATGTGAGTAGAGCGCCTATGGGTTGGTAGGTATTTCATCAATTAGACGGGCTTTGTACTTATATTTCGCGGAACGCATGTGTTTAGTAAGTAAGTTACGTTTGTTCGCAAATGCATGTCTGTTGTCAGTAGAAGGTGACGCTCTGAATATACGGAAGGCAGAACGCTTGTCTCGAATTAGGTGCTCGGTTTCCTTGGACCACCAGAGCTCCCTCAACTGACCGGAGGCTTCTTGGGTTTAATGGAGATCAAGGGCACCGACACGTCCCTGGCTTCAGTAACGTAAAGGAGAAGGATATCAATCATTTCGTCTAAGCTAGGGGCATCGAGGACGGCTGACCAATCCTTTGAAAGCAGTGCAGCGCGAAATAGATCATAGTCCCCACGACTATAGGCAAAGACCATTTGATCAGAGCTAACAGCTCCCAGTGCGCCACCGCCCTTATAGGTTACAAGAGCCAGACCCCGACTCCCCGGTAAAGCCACCAGTTATTGCACACTCGAAGCCATTTAGGGCCTGTTGAGGGCTACAAAAAAGATTGAATCCTAGGGCCCCCACTGGTACCGAAATATGGGAAGATTCCAGGGGCGAATCTTGGCATGGTCTTTATGGGCTGCGGACCGGGGCCCCGTACAAACAAAGGGCCCCCTTTGCGATTAAAAAACAAACAATTTAAATTTAAGAAACATGAAATTTTTAATTACCCTGCAAAATGCATCTGTGACCCCCCAACTTGAGTTCATTGATTAGAAATTTAAGTAACTGATTGGCTGCTTTGTGGTAATTTCTGTCATTAAAAACTTTGGAAGTAGTGGTGCTTTAATTTCAATTGTAGGCCATTTCACAAGATGTAAGCAAATGTGAAACATGTACCTGTATGGCAAAAATCCAGTTAAGTAACCCCGCAATGACATTTGAACACCTTAGGCTTCGTATTCTGGAAAAAGTATCGTAATAAAACGATCTATATTAGTCACCTAAAATAATTTTGTTGATACAAATATATCATTTTAAAATTCAATCTTGTTTACTTTTCATAGATAGGTCGATGACAAAGGCTTAGCCGAACTTATACTACGTTACTTCTTACACCGTGCGAATTCACAATAAATATCTAAAATATTAATATTAATTGGTAATTATTATGTTTCTACGTTGTGTTTAGTAAATATTTTAAGCGATTTACCTTTCAAATAATGTTAATTCCCTTCATTTGTCTACGTTATGTTATCCGGACTCTGGAACCGTTTTTCAAGAAATGTTTTTAATTTTGATGACGTCAAAGCAACAGCCAATCGCGGAACGTTTGGCTAAACAAAAATAAAAATTATTAAAGACTAGAAGTTCTACATTCAGACAAAGATAATTTAAACTTCGTACCCTAGATTCGAATACTGAGAGCTTTCCCATTCACGGTTTTGTTACGAAGCGTTTACCCTCTTCCGGCACGTGACCTCAGAAAAATCGGCTCCATCGGTTGCGGTAAGGCGCCATATTTAGGCCTAGATTTGTTTTATTTAAAACAAGAGTATTTATAGAAACACGCTTAATTGTAAATCATATATTTCCAATAAAAACTTACTTTAACAAATGGTAATTCTGGTGCTTGAATATCTTCTTTCGGTAATGATGCCAATCTTGAAGAATTTTCTAAAATTTCAGTCAAATATTCATTAAGAATGTCGATGTTAAACACGAACCCTATTAAAATGGTAAATGAAATTGAATGAACTATTAAGTTTAGTCAAATTATGCTTGAATCGCTTGTAAGATTATATTACTCACCTTTAGTAAGTCTAGGTTTTTTCTTTCGATTTGAAACTTTTTTAGTGCTATAATTGTGGTCCATCATGTTTTAAAACTTCGAGTTGAACGCAAAACGCGTCAAATTACGCACCGCAACTTCCAAAAAAAAATTAGTTTCTATCCCTAGATGGCAGTAGTGCGCCACCATTGGAGCGAATTTTTTCTGAGTTCCGGCAGGAAGTGGGTAAACGCTATCGGCAACGCGCGAGGGAGTGATTTAGAATCTAGGGTACGAAGTTTAAATTACCTTTGATTCAGAGGAGTAGACGACCCATTGCCGTGGGCGTTCGCTAAGTCTCTCGGGACTTAGCTTACCTTGGGATGTGCGGGTTCGAATCCCGCACCTGACCGGCCAGTACATACAGTTGAAGGTACCCAAGGTCTAATACCTAATGAAACTGTTATTTTTATTATAATTAAATTTATACATATTTAATATATTTTTTATACGTATTTAATATATTTTTTATACGTATTTAATATATTTTTTATACGTATTTAATATATTTTTTATACATATTTAATATATTTTTTATACATATTTAATATATTTTTTATACGTATTTAATATATTTTTATACATATTTAATATTTATTTTATATAATATTTATTTATTACATATAAATTATGTATTCCACGCGAGCCAACAGCTCCCTACACTTACTATTACCATATGTAACATAATTACTCATAAGTATGCCACTGTACCTTTATTCCATTCAAAACTCTTCACTAACGGTTTGTTTCACCACGAACCAGTTAAAAGGTGGACTACGTTAGATTTTAACCTTTTTATTCATCCTAGTAATTTTGGGAATCACACTATTGTTTAGTAACATATTTATATAAGCCAATGAAAAACCTCTAAATTGAGAAGGAATTTTTTGCGTCGGAATTTTAGTCAGCCCAATGTAGCTTTATTGAAAATTATAAACTCGCTCGGTTTGTGCGGATGAAGTTAAATTATGAGTAATTTAGAAAAATAAAGGTTTGGGGATATTCCATCAGCGTTATTAAAACCCATATCAAGAGTTACGAAATCTTTTCAAAGAGTCTGAAAGACGTTTGTCCAACAAAGTATTGGAGACATGACACTGTAAGGACAAGACGCAATTCTTGTAAAGTTCCGAAAAATATTGACGAATTTGTTCAAGTGTTTTTCTCTAGTTCCTCGAAGTACTTAGGTCCTGATGGGAACTAACCAAATAAATTTGGGCATTCATCTAAAGGCGTGACTAAATTCAAACGCTGTTGTTGTCCTTCAACTTCATGTGGCACCATCACTTTTGGAATAGTCAACGTGAATGAACTAAACAACTGTTGCTTTAAAAAAGGTTACGAAATGTCTAGAGCTGGCTTACTACCCGAAGTACACTCACCATTTGAAAAAAACGCTTGACCTCTCATTTAGTATTTACTTAAATTAAATTATTTCTTTCATGTGACCCGTATTTTAGTTTCCATTTAAATCAAGGGTGTTTTCTCGTTTCATTTATTTTCTACTAAGAAATTCAGGCTACCTAATACGGGATTTTAAGGCAACTGAAAAGATTAGTGAAAACCATTCCATAACTAAAAAATGTAGAACAACATTACTAGCTGTATTGTACTCACGTGAAACTGTTTTTGAAAAATATAATTTTGTACTACTTAAAAAATTATTATAAAGAAGGATAATTGGAGAAATATGTCTACGATTCTACTAAACAGTATGATAAAGGGGGAGCCCTAAACTTTAACATTTACTATTTATCGCCACTAGGGGGCGCCTGTACAAAATGCACACATTCTGATTCTACTCTGCTCACTCTCTCTCTAACTCTAGCCCACATGAGAGGCCGCTTAATTGTCAGTGTTGTTTTATATCATCATGTTTTGTTATTATTAACGAATTAAACTGTTATTGTTATGGATACGATAGTTTAATTATTTAACCCACTTAAACAAATGGCATCTCTGCTGGGGAGTCAAAGGGTTAAATTAACAAATAGAATAGTGTGACGACAACGTCAGCAAAGGCCTGGTTTCATAACAACGCAGTTACGTAGAATAAAGAAAAATGGCGGACGGCAGCTTAACGATGTTGGGGCAAGTCAGGAAATTACAATCAATTAATAATTATCGGAGCTGGCGGTTTGAGATGGGAATGCTGCTGAAAAATCAAGGATTATGGGAGATTGTGGATCAAACAGAATCTCCACCAGGAGCAACAGCGGCAGCTGAGGTACAACAGAAATTTAAACTGAGAGAAGCAAAGGCTTATTCTACTATCGCCCTTGGATTGTCTGAAGACCTTAGAAGCCTGATAGAGGGATAGAAAACAGCAGCAGGCATGTGGAAAGCATTACAAACCGCTTTTGAACCAATTTCCAGAGCCCGCGTTGGCATGCTACGAAAACAATTCTACAACATAGAATATCAAGATGGTGAAGGAATGCCAGCTTTTATTGGACGAATTTATTATGCAAGACGGCAATTAGAGGAAGCAGGGGAGACTGTAGCTGATAAGGAAGTTTCATACCAAATGATTGGATCTTTGCACGAGTCCTATCAAAGTTTAGTCTCAATTATATACGATGCTCCGGATGCAAAGTTCGTACCGAGCGTAATAAAGAATCAACTCATTGCAGAACATAGCCGGCAGACTTTACACGAAACTTCATCGCAAGCATCAAATGCTTTCTCAGCGCAAGTGAAGAAAGATTTGGCAACACAAAGCCAAATAGAAGATATCAAGGTCGATGCAATAGCTGCCATATATGGGGACATCGAGCCACAGATTGTAGAAATAAAATGTCTCAACCAAAAGAGAATAAGAAAGATGATAGACTGCAAACAAAAAAGGGAAGCAGAGGAGCTTTCATTGCGTCAGCCCTTATAACAGATACAAGTACAAATGAATGGATAGTTGATTCCGCTGCAACTCACCATTTTTGTCGATGTAGAGATTGGTTCCACACCTACTCACCTTTTGTTGGGAGAAGGCAAGTCTGATGTCATTGGTCGTGGAGATATATGGTTGCAAATGGACAAGAATATATTAAAGTTACGAAGAGTAATGCACGCACCCGGGATGCGCAGAAACCTGATATCTGGCCGCCTCATTGATCAAGCTGGTTTCAAGTCCATAATAGAGAACTCACGTTTTACTACATATTTTCCGAATGGAGTTTTCGGTTTTGAAGCGCCTTTAACCAATGCCAATTTCTACTCTGTCAAAGCTGTTGTCTTACCGGATGGACCTCAAGATGTAGATGAAGAGCAGGAGATAGTTGAAAATTTATCAATAACCGCTTCACCGGACTGGAGCGAGAAGGTTAGCGGAACTGACTTATGGCATGCACGTTTTGGCCATATGAACGAAGAAGACCTGAAATACATGGCGGCAATCTTGGAGTTTGCGTTCCCTGCAAGGTGGCGAAAAGCACACGTAATACACATCGGCCACTTGAGAATATACGAAGTACAGAACTATTACAACTTGTTCACTCTGATGTTTGGGGCCCGTCACCCGTTACTTCATTAGGTGGAGCTGTGTACTACATAACGTTTATTGATGATAAAAGCCGATATACAAAGGTATACATGATGAAGCATAAAAGCGAAGCATTTGATAGGTTCAAGGAATTTAAAGCGGATGTGGAGAATCAAACAGGGTTTACAATCAAAGCGCTGAAAACTGATAATGGACTGGAGTATTTAGCAGATCGGTTCACAAGATATTGTAAGGATGCTGGGATCAAACATGAACGCACCAATACGTATTCCCCTCAAATGAATGGCGTCGCAGAGCTCATCAGTCGAACTCTGCTTAATACAGTCAGAGCGCTAATGGACGATGCCAAATTGCCACATTTCTTATGGGCTGAGTTAGTACACACTGCTGTGTCACTGAAGAATCGCTCCAGACATGCAAAGTTGGGGAATAAAGTACCTCTAGAGCTCTGGCGAAAAACGAAACCGAGTGGGAGATTTCTGAAACGCATTGGATGTTTAGCATTTCTACACGTTATGCTGCAAAGTATGCGACCATGGGGACAGAATCTCCGTCTGGCCATATTCTTAGTACATAAATACATTCTTGCAATAATATGATTTATGCAGTTGTTAATAATCCATATTAAATAACTGCTCTTAGAAAATACCAATTTAATCACCGAGATAATATAAAATTCGAAAATGACATATTCTATTAATTTCTGTTCTGAAAAATTACATTAATGGGTATTTTTTTATGAATTTTCGAATTTACATGACTTTTGGTGCCTAAACTACCCCAATGTTTGATATAAATTTCCTAAAATAAACACATTTGAATCCCAGTTTAAAAATTTCTTTAAATCATATTTTCACTAATTTCATTAATTTAAAAGAATTATGTTAGTCGTGTTTTGCTTACCGATTTCACCTTTGATACTTTCCGTATATAAAACGATAGTAAATCACATGGCCTCAACAGCTTTTGTATTGCTTTGCCCACCCGGGTCTCCTGAGAGTGGGTGGCGCCCAAGTTTTAATCCTTCAACTTAGGATGGTATTTTATATATCTAACGATAGGAAATCACATGGCCTCAACAGCTTTTGTATTGGTTTGCCCACCCGGGCCTCCTGATGGTGGGCGCCATCCACTCTTTAACTTAGGATGGCAATTTATATAACAAACGATAAGAAATCACGTAGCCTCAACAGCTTTTGTATTAGTTTGCCTACCTGTGTCCACTTAGAGTGTATGGGTTTGCCCACCCAAATACACCGATGTGGAACTAATATAACGGCCTGGGCCGACTTGTTTGTACATAAAGGTGAGCCAAAGTATACGACATAAAAGGTAAGCTTTTGGGGATAATTGACTTGTTTTCAGCCGTACGATCCTTCTTATTCGAGTACGATAAAAATCAAAACTGTACGATAATCCAGCGCTTGGAGTCTGGCAACCCTGAGGAGAACGTAATCATTCCGACCTCTGAGGACCGTCACTGACGCCATCTATGAAGGACAAGCGCTAATACCTTATCTTCAAGGAGGAATATTTTGGCATACGGGTCGTATATTTCCTGGCGAAGAAATCAGAAATCGTCCAACATTTCAAAGATTTTCTGGCCTTTTATTTTTTTTGCCACTGTAGGCGTGGAAATAAGGGGTGATGTGATCCTAATTTTCTCACTTGCTCACTTCTATAGAAATAAACAAGTGCGTCGAGAGGGGCAAACGAATTTCAGTGAGTAAAATCGAATTTTTCTCACTAGATAATAAAGTTGAAATCTCATTTCAATGGAAAATTGGATTTTACTCACTGGGCTATGTGGGAAAGCTACCTTGCGGGGGAAGTAAGAAAAATCAAATTTTCCATTGAAATGAGATTTCAACTTTATTATCCGGTTGAGCGTGATTTGCGGGTGACACCCGACCCTGAAAAAAATTAAATACACAAACTAGAGACTAGTAAGTAGCACACATTGATATCTGCCCCGGGTGTCACCCATGCTAGCTACGCCACTGGGCTCAGGCCCTTATTTTTCATAAATAAAATTCCTATACTCAAAACTTAAGGAATCAAAAGTACTGCTCTAAATCTCTGTTACTATATTTCTAGTGTTCTTTCTAATATCTCATCCGTCATTGAATTAATTGATAATAAAATTTAAGTCGATGTATAAAAAAAATATCTGTGTACCAGTCTAGATCATTTTACCTTTTTGGGCCACATGTACTGCGAAGGTATTTTAGGGTATCTAGCATAACGTAAGATAATTGTGTAAAACAGGGTACAAGACCGGGCGAAATTCTGTTTGGAAAAATCTATCGAAATCAATTTTATGGTTATTTAATCTAATTGCATCTTTAATATCAAAATAACTTCTGTAAAAAGACTGAATTAGGACCAAAATAAAAACAATGAGGTTAAAATGTTTCTCTGATTACTAGCCATCCTCAATTTTAGTTCTGTGGGCAGGGGCGTAGGAACCGGGAGGGGCAGGGGAGGCAATGCTAATCCCTAGAATTTTGCTGGGAGGGGCAACTAAAGTTATTGCCCCCTCCAACATTTTGGTCAGTTGAAATTTTCAAAAGGCTCAAATTATCATTTTAAAAGCATATAGAGTTTATAGAACCTCAACTGTGTTTAAATTTCAGTCTTTTCCCGCCAATTTACATAGTAGCAAAATATACACGTGCATTCGGAGAAGCTACACTCCATTAAAAGTTCAAAACCATTCTCCAGACCCCTTTTGGTTTCTCTTTGCCCCTCCAACTTCTAGAACGTTCCTACGCCCCTGTCTGTGGGGGCCCGAGAATCGCCGCCACTACTATGTGGGTTATGAAAAAGTTCATTAGTGGCAATAAAGGAACACACTGATGACCTTGTTTATCTTCCGAATGACTTCTTTTGTGTTTAATGATGATTTATTTGCTTAATGCCATAGAAGGATAACATGTTACCTAAGTGCGTGGATATATACGGAAAAAGTAGAGTGCTTTTTATTTGCAATTCGTTCTATAACTTAAACTTCGACAAACAATATTTACATTGTATACGGTAATGACGCCAGTGCAATAGAGGCTGAAGTCAGCTAGTAAGACTAGCTTTGTTGATCTTTATTTAAAGTTGAATATTACTTTCATACCATTTGTAGGATCGAATAAAATTCAGATTATTATACATTAAACAAGTAGTTTTAGATAGTAACTTGTTTTTTACGTACTTAGTTTTTGTAAATAATTGGTGTTTCTTTAAGATAAGAAGTTGATAAAATCTAAACTGAGCTCAGGTTTCTACAGAAATAGCAATACGGTTCAATAAGCCCGAACTGTAGGCTAGTATTCTTCACTATGGCCTTGTATTATTATTACAACATGATAATTGCAAGCTTGAACTGCAGCCCTATGAGCTGCTTACCACTGCTGTACTATTTTCCAATTCCTTTTTAGTTCCACATCGAGATATATATATCGAAGTGGGACTATTGCTATGGACGGATTGTCGTTAAGTGTTGTTTGTTTGTTTGTTTGGTGTGGAAAGCAACGACATGGCAGATGGCGCTGCGAAAATAATTTATTATAAAAACGGCACCGGGGTTCGAACTCACACATGGCCAGTTTAAAACTGCAGATCACGACGCCTTTGCGCTCGCGGCCCCTGCAAGCTTGCAACATTGTGTTCGGAACTTCTACTCTATCCTCGTCAGTTTTAGCGACGTGGGGTGAGTTGGCTAGGTCAAGTGAACCTCAAATTTCGCCGCCTCCCAACCCAGTGGGTGGATTTCACGAATGGTGACACCGGCGCGGCGGGAAGTTTGAATTACATCGAGCAGTTAGTTTGGCGGGAAGTTTGAATTAGACAATTTTTGATATTTTAGTGGGAAGTTGGATATTATTAAAAATAATTAAAAGAAAAAGAGAATTTTGGTGGGAAGTTTGAAATTATTAAAATTAATTAAAAGAAAAAGATAATTTTGAAATTATTAAAAATAATGAAAAGAAAAAGAGAATTTTGGTGGGAAGTTTGATTTAATATTTTTATTATATTATACTTATTTTTTATTTAAAAAAACGGCGCAGGGTTATATTTTTATAGTTTTTAAATTTCCTCTGGAGATATAGCTAACGGCGCGGGGTTTTTGATTTAATATTTTTATACTTATTTTTTATTTAAAAAACAAAGTCGAAATCGTAATTTTATTTTTATTTAATTTTATTTAAAAAGTTAAAACATTTGATTTAATTTTCATTTAAAAAGTGAAACATTTCAAACATTAATTTCGTCTTGTTTACGTATATTTACGGCGTTTTAGGGTCAAGTTAACCTCAAACTTCGCCTCCCCCCGCCCTAATTTCGACCCCCTTATCGAAACCGTGTATGGTCAGAAGTAATAAAAAAGTGTGGCACTTTCTTATCGAAACCGTGTGTGGTCAGAAGTAACAAATAAGAGTGGCACTTTCTTATCGAAACTGTGTATGGTCAGAAGTAATAAGTAAGTGTGGCACTTTCTTATCGAAACCGTGTATGGTCAGAAGTAATAAATAAGTGTGGCACTTTCTTATCGAAACCGTGTATGGTCAGAAGTAACAAATAAGTGTGGCACTTTCTTATCGAAACCATGTATGGTCAGAAGTAATAAATAAGTGTGGCACTTTCTTATCGAAACCGTGTATGGTCAGAAGTAATAAATAAGTGTGACACTTTCTTATCGAAACCGTGTATGGTCAGAAGTAACAAATAAGTGTGGCACTTTCTTATCGAAACCATGTATGGTCAGAAGTAATAAATAAGTGTGGCACTTTCTTATCGAAACCGTGTATGGTCAGAAGTAATAAATAAGTGTGACACTTTCTTATCGAAGTCGTTTATATGTGGCACAAAATAATATTATCGCTTTCTTGGAGAACTTGTATAGTTTGTATAGTTGGTCCAGAGATTTGGTCTCATTCGATAGAACTCTTTGACGCGCACGCAGTGCCGTTAATTTCCGCCCCCTCCAAATAACCCCCTTAAAGGGAAAGTGACCGAAAAAAACAAGTTGGTCTCATTCGATAGAGCTCTTTGATGCGCACGCAGTGCCGTAAATTTCCGCCCCCTCCGAACAACCCCCTTAAAGGGAAAGTGACCGAAAAAACAAGTTGGTCTCATTCGATAGAACTCTTTGACGCGCACGCAGTGCCGTAAATTTCCGCCCCCTCCGAACAACCCCCTTAAAGGGAAAGTGACCGAAAAAACAAGTTGGTCTCATTCGATAGAACTCTTTGACGCGCACGCAGTGCCGTAAATTTCCGCCCCCTCCGAACAACCCCCTTAAAGGGAAAGTGACTGAAAAAACAAGTTGGTCTCATTTGATAGAACTCTTTGACGCGCACGCAGTGCCGTTAATTTCCGCCCCCTCCGAACAACCCCCTTAAAGGGAAAGTGACCGAAAAAACAAGTTGGTCTCATTCGATAGAACTCTTTGACGCGCACGCAGTGCCGTTAATTTCCGCCCCCTCCGAACAACCCCCTTAAAGGGAAAGTGACCGAAAAAACAAGTTGGTCTCATTCGATAGAACTCTTTGACGCGCACGCAGTGCCGTTAATTTCCGCCCCCTCCGAACAACCCCCTTAAAGGGAAAGTGATCGAAAAAACAAGTTGGTCTCATTCGATAGAACTCTTTGACGCGCACGCAGTGCCGTAAATTTCCGCCCCTCCGAACAACCCCCTTAAAGGGAAAGTGACCGAAAAAAAGAAGTTTTTCTCATTCGATAGAGCTCTTTGACGCGCACGCAGTGCCGTTAATTTCCGCCCCCTTCAATCAACCCCATTAAAGGGAGAGTGATCGAAAAAAACAATTTGGTTTCATAGAACAATAAAAGTAAAAGATTGGATCGTCTACGCTAGCGTCTACTTGAAAGAGTGAGACCAAAAAATCCAAAGCAGTCGAACTTAGGGTGTGTTGCAAAAGTCTGCTTTGCTAGAATCAAACATGTTAAGTTCAATGGGCTAGCACTTTGGCTAGAGGCCCTTAAGCTGAAAAGTATGCGACCATGGGGACAGAATCTCCATCTTGCCATATTCTTAGTACATAAATACATTCTTGCAATAATATGATTTATGCAGTTGTTAATAATCCATATTAAATATCTGCTCTGTCCAACGATAAGAAATCACGTAGCCTCAACAGTTTTTGTTTTAGTTTACCTACCTGTGTCTACTAAGGGTGTATGGGTTTGCCCACTCGAATACACTGATGTGGAACTAATTTTACGGCCTGGGCCGACTTGTTCTTCTTCGTGTATCCTGGCTTATAACAAAATCTAGCAAGTGAATGCCACCTAGATGGTTTTAGCAGTCTTGTCGCGGTTACTAATCTAAACCTGATGTACGTATTAAAAGCAGTCTTTGACTTGGATTACAAAATTATCAACTCTATAATGTGGACGCCGTGGTTAGCATTCTTGCCTCATATCAAGCGGAGCAATGGTTTGATCCCAGCTTGTGGTACTGGTCACTCCAGCATTGAATTTGCAAGTTCTCTCCCCGTTCTATTACAGGGAATTTGGTTTTCCTTTTCCCAAAACCTGCCGGAGCTTTTAGTTCGTGTACCGACAATAGTGGTTATCTGTGTGGCAACAGTAGTCAACCCAGTTTAAAATTCCCTTTATCGCTTTTAAAAGGGCGTCAGGCCTGTTTGCAATGCAGATTATAAAAATACCATGTGGTGGTTCTCATTTTTAACAGTTCAGTATTATCTAAACACGTGTTTATCATATAATATCGAATATTTTAATTTGTAAATGTTACATTTACTTTCTCAAGTGATATCTCAGATAAAAAATATTATAAATTCTGTTAAAGAAAACGTTAATATTTTTACTCAGATTACTGCGAACCAGATGGTAAAAAATTAGGTTAATCTGATTTTGACACATTTGACAAAATGGATAGGTGTTAACATACAAAATAGCAGATCGCGGTTAGAAGCACTATAATAATCACGGGTATAAAATGGCTTTAGGTATAATTCCTCCAGGGAGGGTATTCTGTAAAAATCAGAAATTACAAAATTCACGTGCTGCTACCGAAATATCACACTATCGATACTATTGGTCAAATTCAAAATAGTGGTGGTCTGTAATGCCGACGTAAGTGATTTTAATGAAATGCTTCGACACACGGTCGATGGTGCCAATTTAAGCAAAACAAAGTGGTATTTTACGTCCGCTTAATCATTTAGTTTATGATTTGACTAAAATACCGGGTATAGCGTAACATACGGTCACTACTTAAAATTGAACTGTATACAATCGATAGTTTGACTTTTCAATATCTGGCCCTTCTCCACATGCGCATTGCCATTTTTAACGGAAGTGAAACTTTAAAAAATCATTATTGAAGACACCTTTTGGGAACACACCCCACCAGTCACCACTATAAGAGAACAAACCGGTAAAATGGACGCGTGTATTTTCATTTATCTGTTACATCTCTGTACAACCCATTTGTATATGGGAAATAACGACGTGTCATTGATTGTGAAAATATTCTATTTGTTATATATTGAAATATATTTGGTCAATATTTCTAGAACGAAAATGTACCGTATATAGTTAACGAAAACGTTTTCATATTTAATGAGTGTATACGTTTTTATGGTTGTAGCAGATGTCACAGAGTGAAATCATACGTTAAAGATAAGCCTCGCATGATTGATGGCGTTTGATAAAAATCTAAGTTAATTTATTTTCCTTATTCCTCTAGAGACGCAACTTTCTAACTCCCTACGAGCTAAAAAATATGCAATAAATAATTTATGTGGAATTTGTGAACGAACAACGTGTTTGGCGCGCAGTTAATATTCTTGTTCCGAAGCCTGGTATCCAAGACGACAGTCTTCGGTGTTTCGCCGATATTTCTTGACTGTACCAGAAAATAATTCTTCAACTGTGAAAAATGAAATTTGAAATAAAACACCGTTATTCATGGCTAGATCAATTTTATAAGGTATTGTTGTGATATGAATTTTTTATAATATATTAAAAAAATATTAATTTTAAATTGTAATTTTAATACGTTTTGTTCTTTTATTTAAAGGAAGGACTTCATTATCGTGGTCAATACAGGACGAACACCCCCGAGTTCTCATTAATGGTTTGGACGTTCCTGAATTTAAATAACGTGACGTAATATCTCCTAATTAATATATTATAGCAAAGCTATTGATTTCTAATAAGTTTCTCGGAAAGTGTCTATTTAGTTTTTCTTGGGTTGTAAACGCCATTAACGAAAAGTTCATCTTTTCTAATTGTCAATCTAATTAGAGCCAAGGCTTAACATTTATTTCAATTAAATTTATCTTAGGAATACCGTAAGTAAAGTAAATTAATCAAAAATACAGGCTAACTGCTTTACTTACATTTTGTGGTTAATTAACAGTCAAGATTTATTGTTAATATAAGCTTGAAAAATGTTTTGAAGCTAGCTGAAACGATACTTTTTAAAACCACCATACTGCATCCAAAAAACCCGTAAATGTACATTCCCACCTTAATTCAAGCAGAGCCGTGCATAGGGGGGCAGTTGTGGAAAAATCCACGGGGCCTTACGTAAAACGACCCGGAACCCTGCTTTTTAGGGGCATGGTACAATAGTGGCCCATCGCCTCGACCTTCACCAGCATCCCCTATTGGAATTCTCAGTTAGAAGGGCCCGCTATGACGTAATTTGGCCCGGTACCCGAAATTTATCTGCACGGCCCTGATTTAAAGTATAAAATCCCCTTTTCTGGAACAAGTGGTGCCGGATGTTGAAATAGTGCTGCGTGATACTGGATATGTTTCTAGTTACCTAAGCGAGACTGACATAAGATCAGGCTTATCAGTACTTGATAGGACAGAGAACTGAGCCTTAAGCAATAAGGGATGCTGAAACCTAGGAGCAACAAACACAACACCCCACACAAGGAGAACGCAACCCGTCAAAAGTCGTGGATTTTCTTGTGTACATTTTTCATTGGCTAGACGCTGCCGTCGGAAGGGGAAAATTCTGAAATTGTCTTCCCCCCGCCCGTTACGTTCAGCGTAAAGGCTCGTGACGCTCGTCCAATGAAAATCGTACACAACCCTTCGTTAGCGTGTTCAAAGGCCAGCTGCGTTATCCTTGTGTCTGTTGCTCCTAGCTGAAACTAACAATTGTAAGAGTAAACACGTATGATTTAGTGTAACGAATGCTTACGTCTTCCCATAAAGTATTTCTTTCAGAAATTAGTCTCCAGGGGTTTCCAGTGGCGAGCGTAGCCAGCACTCCACGCCGGTGAGCAAAGCGCTCCCGCAATATATAACTTGACAAATTGATGTTAAATATAATTTCCGTATGGTGTTTTAATAACAGAGCTGAGAGCTGCGTGTTACTTTAACCGAAATAAAACTTAGTCAGTACACGAAAAATTTACCTTTATTTTACATCGAAGCAAAAAATGACCATTTTTGAATAAAAACCATATCTTAAATTGTTCAAAATTTTCTCCGATGCCTGAAAGAAACACTTTTCCCAACATGAGGATCCAATTAACTACAGATCGCGTAAATCTCGTTTATTTAGACAGTGAATAAAATGCGTGTACGAGCCTAACTGCAGCAAATACTGAAACTAAGACTTGAACGTATAAGGCAAAAACCTCTTTTTCAATAATCACGTGACTGGTGGATTTTCCAAGTAAACATTGTGAAACCTACATAAGCATTGAGTGGGGAAAATAAACTATGTCATTGGGTCAAAATTCAAATGAAAGTATCTAAGGTCACTATATTTAGAGAATATAGTTTCAGAACCATGTGTATGGATGACTATAAGTCAGAATGAGCACATGCGTATATCAGTCCCGGTTTTGCTTTGGAGAGCGCCTTGTGCATGACGAAAGTAAAGTTAGACCTACCTATTCACCGAAAAGGGAAGCAGGGGCGGAGTTTCAATGATACATCAGAGATTCGGCCAATTTGCTAGAAATATACGACCCCTTGAAAACCAACAGCTGTATTACAGAAATGGGGTGGCTGAGTGGTTAGCACTTTCGCCTCGTATCAAGAGGAGTCGAGTTCGATCCCAACTTGTGGCACTGGGTGAAAACTTGGAACATCTCCTTCCGCGTAGAGTTTGCAAGTTATCTCCCCACTGGTTTAAAGGGTTTTCCCCCTTCCATAAAAACTAGTGGAGGTTAACGGTAATAGTTAGTGTACTGAGCTGTTTGCTCGCGTGGCCTGCAGAGTTAGCCGCCACCCGCCTTCGTTTTGTAACCTGGCCACCTGAATTAATGGCCTGAAAAGTCGCTTGATGACTTAGGCCTAAGGTGGTGCCTAGTTTATTATTAAATTTGGGTAATTTTCTATTGTTGATATTTTTATTTATTTAAATAATTTTAAGTAATTTAGTTAAGACTAGAAATCTTTATGCGACTGTAATTTGTGATAACTTTCAGGTTCTTGAGATGTTGGTGTTTTTATATGATATAGTTTAACTGTTATTTGGTTAAATTAATTAAAGATGGTTAAGATAGTTAACTGAATTTTATTAACATCTTAACAGTCCGGAGGATCAATCCTCAATGCCTTTTTATTTTATTCCACGAGCGAAATTTAAAGCGTATATTTTTCCAAACAAATGTATTAACAAAAACTCGAGAACTAGATAATTTTAAATTACCCCTTAAGTCGCAAATTATATTATATTATATTACTAAAGTAAATTTGAACAAATAAATAAATAATCAAAGATCCTTTGGTCCTGGCGTTATGGCTGAAAAAGTTCCGGACGCCGAATGAATTCACGTATACGAAGGTTTGGACGAAGACTTGGACAAGGATTCTGAAAGAATTGCTGATTTCTTCCCCTGTGGGGTGGCATTAGTGGTGTTAATGTGATAGTCGAGGGATAAGACACTCGGCGAACTCGGTGTACTAAATGTACTAAATGGAACTCGCGAACTCTTGAAAATATGTACCTTTAACAGTGCTAAATGCACGAACTCGGTGTACAGATTATCTGAGACTGTCTTACCCCTCGGTGATAGTTGTCTGCGGTAAAAGCTGTTTCTTATATATATAAATAAATAAATCTTCATATCTGTCTCGTTTGACCCAACTTCTCGTTCTTTCCCTTGACCGAAGTTGAATGGCTTTAATAAAGAACAGTTTTTCTTAAACGGTTCCCCCCCCCTTTGTTTTGACTGTAATACCGCGTAATTTACTGATTTCCTAAATTACCGTACTTTAAGAACTCTACTTACACCCAAAACGATACCAATCGCTTCACGTTCGATTTGGTAATATTGTTGTTCCGTTGCGGATAGAGCTTTGCTGACAAATGCAATCGCGTACTCTTGACCATTACCATCATGTTGGGTAAGAATAGCAGCAACCCCTACAGGACTAGAATCTACCGTAACAGTTTTCGGGATCGTGAAACTGGAGAGAAGAGCATTCTTTGAGTCAAGCTTTTATTCCATCCTGTGCCAGCTGGTGGCAGTGTGTCCATATAAACTCGACATACTTTTTGAGATGGTCAGTTAGGGTTGCGAAATCCCGTACGAAACGAGCGCCGTAGTTGACTTAGGCCAAGGAAACTCAGATACGTTACGTGGCGATGGTAAATCATGCAACGCCTCAATTTTTGTTGGATTGGGCTTGATACAATAAGCTCCAAAAATATGGCCGAAAAACATTATCTCTATTCTTTTTAAAGTTTGTTCTAACTTTTCGTCGTGATCTTCAACACCCTCCGATTATTTTGTTATCGCTATTGATCGTATTGGGAATCCCACAGATAATGTCTTTGATTAATTTTTGAAATATTTTGGCTGCCGAATTTATGCCAAATGCTAGCCTAACGAAATAGACCCAATTGAGTAGAAAATGTTGTAATTTCGCGTGACTGTTCATCCAATTCAATCTGGTGGTAGCCTTTATTCAAGTCGATGCAATTCACAGCGTATATAATTTTAGTTGGAGTGTGTCATTCTCTCTTGATAGCAGTGTTCGGAAGGTGCATGTCTACACATCCTCGAATTAATGGGTTCATTTCCGAGTTTATTACGTTTTTCAGTTCATTATTTCATGATTTTGGCGTTCGTGTGTTGGGATTTGGTTTATTGGTACAATGACCAACGGGGACAACCAAGTTTTAGGCGCAACTGCTCGGTCAATGATTTTCAAACGTTCTATTTAAATTTCCCGCCATTTCCCGTAGGTGAAATGGCGTTCGTTGATAATGGACAGCGATCGGTGGTATAAATTGATCAATATGAAGGTGAGCCTTTAAATCATTCATTTAAACTATCCCGTAAAAGAGCTGGTGCTCGCGCGTGGTTATTATGATCCTTTATGGATTTACAGTTTCTTTAGTGTCTATTCACGAGGTGGTGAGATTCGTGAGGCTTGGAAGTATGTTAAGACTTTGAAGGCTCAAGGCGCCAATGATGTTGTAAGCAGATTTTTCCGGATGTACTACGTGAAATATCGCTTGGGACGATTGTTTTCGATAAGATAGTTCGGAAGGAAATTTGCCAATGAGGGGAAGTGGTTCTATAGATTCCAACGGATTAACGTAGACTCTGGATGGTGTTAGAACTTGCTGACATTTAAGACCTTATTAAGTGGTGTAGTTCATTATGTTTCTAGAAGCTCCAGTATCAATTAATGCTTTGATGCAGGTTCCTCCAACTTTGAAGACTAGGATAAATTGATACCGGCTTGCAGATATAAAGAGGGCAGCAGCGATAATGTTGGACAGTTGAGGTGTTTACCAAATGATGGTCATCCTCAACTTCGTGAAGAATAGCTGCGGTGGTGTTCTTAAGATGTTGGTTGTCCATCAGAATTCTTCAAAGTGGCCGTACCTTCCGCACCATGTGCATTGTTCATTTCTAGATGGACGTTTAAATTGTCCTCGTTGATGAGGAAATTGGCCACTGAAATTGCAGCATCGTTGAATGGGTAGGTTGATGGGACTGTAATTTGTGATAGCCGACCAATGGGGACCGTCAAGTGAATGGACTATTGTAACCAGAATTCACCCTCGCATTCCAACGACGGTCCCTTAGGTTACATACTGGAGGTGGATTTGGAACACATACACGATGAACCTGAGCGTTAGCCCAGCGAAACGTATTATTTTAACTTCCGAATTGTCCACGTGTCTTCAGACCATCTGGAGGAGTTGGATCTGAACGAAAAATATAGTTTTGCGAAACGAGTTACTTACGGCTCTACAAAAAGATAAATAAGAGGCACATTATATGCGTTTTAAATACTACGTTTCAAAGTGGTTGACAATAAGCAGAGTTCTTCTGATAATTTCAGTTCGTCACGGATCGTGGTTTAAGCCCTTTATTGAGTTTATCTCAAGATAACTACTAACGACTCAAGAACGACTATAGACTTACCATATGAATTAAAGATTCACGAAAATAATAACTGTAGAAATTGGGTTACAAAATGTTTAAAATTAGGCAGAGTAAATAAAATAAAATATTTCGGGTTAATAATAGATAGCAATCTAAAGTGGAATGAACATGTAATTTATATCACTAATAAAATTCGACTACGTATGTATAAATTTCTCGAAATTAAAATTTAATTTCTAGACTTACCTTGGTTGAAAACGGTATAGGCCTACTTTGCTTTAATTCGATCAATTATATCATATGGAATAATCGGCTGAAACCACTATTGCACCATTAGAAATATTACAAAGAAAAATATTACGTATTTATTATTACCCAAATCAATTGTTATATAACGAATTTAAAGTTTTTTCTGTTAAACACTTATATACTAAAGAATTTCTAATACACACTTTCAAACAACATATGGACTTAACAAAAACTTATAACACTTGATATATAGAAATAGGAAACTTATTTACCCCTAGATTTTACAAAACAATCGGGCAAAAACATGCTTGTTATCTAGGTGCTAAGATATATAATTTATTAGAGCAATATTAAATTATTTTAATAATTTGAATATTTAAAACTAAATAATATTTTATACACTTAATTCACAAAATTTTATTTCATCTAATGTAACGCGAAGTTCAGTTCAGTTTTATGTGGCAAAGGGACGATACAAAATTTTAAAAATATAAATGTAAAAAATTATAGCATCAATAAATTAGTTAATTAATTAATTCATTAATTAAATTAATTAATTAACTAATTTATTGATCCAGGAGAGAAGGAATTTGGCAACTACCGCCAAAAAAACGGTGAATTTTGCAAGTTAAGGAATAACAGCATCTTTTAATTTAGGAAAGACTACGGAGAATTTACGGTTTCGGATTTCATTTGGTACAGACTCCGGAACGCGCCAGTAAAAGGCGAGCTCACCAGCCTTTTAACATTTTTTGGTGTTTAAGAATGATATTATACTATATCTTTCAACAAAATTGTTAAATTTGAAAATGAATTGCTATAATCGTAAATAACTTTTCAGTTTTTTTATCTAATTCAATTCAATTTTGAAATTCCTTGTAATATAAAACGCTAACAGTCTTCGGTAAGCAGTGGCGTAGCTGAGAACTCAGAGGCCCCCCCGCAAAAATCTCTATGAGGCCCCCCTTTCTAATTTTTTTTATAGTTAGTGGGGCCCCCCAAAGCTCGAGGCCCCCCTTGAAGCTCGAGGACCCCCTTGAAGCTCGAGGCCCCCTTGAAGCTCGAGGACCCCCCGCACCGCGGGCCCTGCGGACCATCAGCTACGCCACTGTCGGTAAGTCCTTTGGCGAACCTTTAATTCTAATAAGTTTCCATTCTTTATCAATTGGAACTGGAAATTTGAGCAACTGAGATGGAGTCTCAAGTCAAATACGGATGTAAAGATTCATTATGAAATTACTCGTGAGATATAAAGTTAACCTCGTACTAATTTTCTCGAAAATTTGGGGTCTAGCTTTATGAGGGACCAGGAATAATGCTATATATGGTTTAGTTCAATAGGTGTTTCTATAAAATACGGGAGGTCACGTGTAAATGGTTTTTATACGTCACTAGCAATAGTTATTGAACATAGAGAGCGCGCGCTCGAGCCGATAAAGTTTGGGGAATTTGAAGTCCACGTGCGAAACGCGCGAGCCAATAAAGTACTAAAAAGGTGAAGCTCGTGACGCGGAGAAAAACCTTTTATACTTTCATTTTTTTATGGTTTTATTTTATGGAAACACCTATTTGATACTTTCAGTTGAATTTTGGTCCAATAACGTAGTAGATCTTCCCCACTCAATGCACACGTAGGTTTCACAACGTTTACTTGGAAAAACCAGTCACGTGATTATGGAAAAAGGTGGGTTTTTGCATTATACGTTCAAGTCTTAGTTTCAGTATTAGCTCCAGTATAGGTTCGTACACGCATTTTATTCACTGTCTAAATAAACATGATTTAAGAAAATTAAGGTTAATTCGATCCTAATAGTTAGCTTTCACTAATTATATAATAATATCGATTACTTTAAACGTTGTATCTCTCCACGCGTATTGAAAGAAGCGAATTATAATTACAAAATTCCTTAACTTTATTTTCAGACTACGTTTCGTGAAAAATAGGGTCGCATTTCCATCGAGCGTCATCCACGATGTAAGTACGACAAATGTTTAAAAGAAGTAATAGAAAAATCCTTAAAATAATTTAAATTTTTCGCTGTTTGTAATTAATTTAAACATTTTACGTTTCAGATTACTGTTATCATCTAGAAAGGCTTAAGGAATCTAAAAATTAACTTTTTAGTGGAGTGACCCCGGGTTAAAAAACCTTCTCCTTTCTCAAATGTGTACCAACACAGTGCGTAGGCGACATTTAATTGACAATATTTGCTATAACGTTCTTCAAAGGGTCTCTTTTTTTAAAAAACTAGTGTGTTTTTATTATTCATACACACAAATGATTTTCCCTATAACTTATTTTTAATATAAATTTACCGGGAAGTATTTAACCAAAATAAAATTTATTTATTACCTGAAACCATAAGCTAATAATTATATTTCATATAAGTGTATCGGTCCTCCCCATGTTAAATGTTTGTTGAAAGTGGAATCTAGAATGACTACACATTTGAGATCGACTTCCCATTAAGCTATTAGGCCTAATACGTGCTCTTTGCCTCTTAATGGATAGAATTACTTGGCATTTCTTCATAACGAGTTAGCGGACGCATTGGATGATCTTCCTCTGCATGATTTCAGGCGTCTTTGGTTTCAGCACGATGGAGCACCAGCTCACCAGCACCGTGATGCCGTGCAGTACCTCAACAACGAATTCCCAAGTCGATGGATGGGAAGTAATGAAATCGTGGGTTGGCCTCCTAGATCCCCGAACTTAACAGTTCTGGATTTTTATTTTTGTGGGACCACGTATACCGTACGCTTGTGAGCACCGTTCATTAAGAGTTACGCGAAATAATTTGAATCAATTTCAAACCCCCTGTATATAGAAGTTAAAAGTCAACTTGTTATATCACATACGACCTGAATACGTTCATTTAGGAATTGAATGCGCCCGAGGAATGCGTGTCTCGGTGTTATTGTTAGAAAAAAGCGGAGATGACGATATTGCCGAAAATGGTAGTCACTATTGTCCCCGAACACTGCATTCCTAAAATAGTTTTTCTTCGGAAAATTGAATCGAGTAATATTTTAGTTGAGTCGAATTGTCGAATAAAAGAAAATTTGCATTATTCGAGTAGATACAAAAAACGTTTTATTACTTAATAAAGATAAACATTTTCAAGCTAGTCAATAATTTGATGACTTAGGCCTAAGGTGGTGCCTTGGGTATTATCCTAGCTGAAAAAAAATTATGCGGTAAATATAAATTACAATAAATAACAGCCTGGAGGCGCCCATAGCGGTACCCAAAGGATTTCGTAAATCTCCAAGTGCTCAAATTCAAAGCCACCTATGCACTCGGAGAAGCTACACTCCATTAAAAATTCAAAACCATTCTTTAGGCCCCTTTTCTTTTCTCTTTGCCCCCTCCAACTTCTAGAACGTTCCTACGCCCCTGTAACAAATTTTGATACTCTAGCGAGAGTTATTAGCCCTTCAACCTGGTCTCTGGTAAATTATTTTCATTACCTACCGGTTTTGTCTAATATCCCTCGACTTATTATTGGTCAAATTAGGTGGGTAGTTCTCAAATGTGACGGGGAACACGTTTCTAGTTGAAACCAACTTCGTATCTCTAATGGTTTTCTAAATAAATTTTGAATGACCTTGAAGACATGGTTCAAGGTCATGGAAATTTCCGTTGTTAAGTGACCCTTTCACGTTCTGTGCCTTGAAAATTTCAAATTTCTAACTAAAACATATTTTGAGTTATTGGCCTGTACCGTTTTTTAGTTAGATATTTTTCACGTAGATATACATGTATATTACATACTTCTGTTTTTCACAGTTCATCAACGTTGAAGCCGAGAGAGTGAAACCAAAGGAAATGGTGGAAATTATAACGCGTCACGGGATTCAGGTCACTCAAGCATTTCATTCGGACACCTATCGGCTCTTCAGTTGTTTGGACGGTGAAGATGGAAATGAGCGGTTGGTGATGCTGCCCTACGAAGCTCTGGATCGAGGCAACTGGAACTTGCTGATGCTGTGCTTCTTCTCAATGGCCACCATCGCGGTTTTCCTCTTCCGAGAATCCTCAAAAACCACTTGGATCAGTTCCGTCTCCGAGAGCCTCTTCTTCTTCTACTCGGACCTGCTCTCCAATGACTGCACAAGTACATGTATACCTTTCATAGCGAAACAATTGACGTTTTACACTGGCAATAAATAATCTGTCAATAGATGCTAGCAAAATGCTAACTGGAAAACTAATATGTAAAGAGAAACCTTTCGAGGTTCGGTTTGTTAAAGGGGTTTTCCCGAGTTCTTTGGTTATCCATTTCCATAAAAACCTGTTGAGGTTAACATTAATAGTAAATGTAGGGAACTCTTGGCTATCGTGGCATGAAGGGCTTTCCACCACCCTCCTACGCCGCATACCCCTGCCACCTGAATTCATGGCGTTAAAAGTCACTCCATGACTTGGGCCTAAGGTGGTGCTTTGAGTATTAGCCTAGCTGATTTTTATAATTATTATACTTCATTTTATAATAGATGGCACCAAATTAAACGTTTCAAAGGAAAGTGCA
Organism: Leiobunum rupestre; assembly: GCF_980474605.1. Classification (NCBI taxonomy): domain Eukaryota; kingdom Metazoa; phylum Arthropoda; class Arachnida; order Opiliones; family Sclerosomatidae; genus Leiobunum; species Leiobunum rupestre. Next base: position 38,167,074 of record NC_143394.1, on the reverse strand, counting down.
CAAATTATTACTCATTTCTTAGAAAAATCTTTTAAAATTAGTTTAATTAGGTTTAATGCAAAAGTATAATAAATCTTCAAAGGAGAACGGAAAAAACGTATATTTTCGCGGTTTTTAGATAATTTAAAAGTTCTATTTTTCAGGCTGAAGGAGCCATCTAATAAGACTTGGAGTATTTAAAAATTTTAACCTTTAATTGCATAAAAGGCCTTTTCCCGTCACATACGTGTATCGATCTATTAACAATGTACACCGGCAAAAATCTCTATTGTCAATGAAAGAACCTCCACTTTGTTGTTCATAACAAGTTGCCACAAAGAAACCCTATTAGATGCATCCAAGTTCTATTCAAATTCTAATGAGTTATCAAATAAGAGGGTAGTTATGTTTCAAATAAGTATGTCAGTAAATTTTGAGACTTTTACTCGCAATTGATATGTAATTCAACCCTACAAACCGTATCGTTTGGAATGTTATGGACAATACGCTCCCATCGGTGCTAAACAAATAAAAATCCATGGTGTAAAAAAGACAAAAACGACACAGCTCACGTTTTTGGGCCCCGATCGGAAAATGTTTTGAAGGGGCCGCGAGGTTATTGATTTTTCCTAATAAATGCTTCTGGCTTCGTGGTCAGAAAGAGTGCATGTATAATAGTTTGATAATTTGAACTATAAATTGTTGGAATTTCTGACTTATGGTTAGACTAATAATTAGCTATGCTAATACCCAAGGTACCACCTAAAGCCCAAGTCAACTAGCGACTTTTAATGCCTTCAATTCAGATGGCCGGAATAGAATGGATATAACGTTGGTGGAAAGCCCTTCATGCCACGCGAGTCTACAGCTCTCTACACAATGTACACATACTATTACCGTTAACCTCTACAAGTTTTTATAGGAACGAAAAAACCGAAGAACTAAGGAAAAAACCACTTTAACCAATGGGCTGAGAGCTTGCAAACTCAACGCAAAAGGTGTTTTCAACCAGTGCCACAAGCTGGGATCGAATTTCCCTCCTTTTGCTGCGAGGCGAAAGTGCTAACTACTCTGCCACCCCGCCTTCGTTACTTTGTTATAGTAATCACTAGAGATAATACCTAAGGCACCAACTTATGACTGTATTAGTAACAATCGAAAAACATTCATTTAGTGTAGTTACACCAGTGGAAAACGCTGTTTGGTTTCAGATCAAGAAATTAGTGTGCTTATTTCCAAATCGTGATTTGCACGGTTTTATATTACAGCACTGAACCGTCGCAGCAGCACACCATGGAGGATTTATCTCTCTGGGTGGCTGTTGGGTGCAACTATAGTTCTGCAAAAAGGGTACCTCTGTAACCTGAAAGGGGAATTAGCAACCGCCAAAATAAAATTCGTTGACTGCATCGAAGACCTCCTCAACCGACTTGATATTCAAGAATACTGCGCGGATAGTGACGTTTTGCGGGAATTTAAGGTAATTAATCTACCAAAAGGAAGTGACCGAAAATTTTAAAAATATGTATAGAGCATTTAAAATGTTTCACTTGACATCCTATTGACACCCCTTTTTACTGTTTAAGTACGAAACCGATAGACCGTTACAAATTTCACAAGATTCTTTTAGATTTATTAAAGGCTGATTTTTAAAGCCTCGAAGTTATACCCGACGACGTCAGCCGTTTGAAATTATTGAAACAATTTTGTGTTTTTTGTATGCCGAATTTTTCCTGAGTTGATCCTTTATTTATAGTTTTTACTAAAGAGTTGAATTTTGCTAAATCTATTACAAATAAAAGCATTAAATTTAGTTTGCCTGTATGCAATTTGTGAATTTAGTTGCCTAAATAGTACGATTGGTATTTGCTAATTAAGACAAGATTTAGTTCCTGTACAAACTAAGACAGTTCGTGATTCAGATTGTTTGTTCAAAATTGTATTATTTTTGCATCAAACTGGAGTTTCTGTTCTAAGTATAGGTCGGTAGAACCGTAGAATATTAAGTTATGTTGAAACCCTTTATCGTTGATTGTGGTTAAACTGAGCCACCCACTCGACAAGTCTTAGCTCATCTAAGGCTTCGTATTGTTTTCTTTTCTTTCCTACTTTCAATGGTCTCCGTATTTACTACAACATTCAATTCGAATCAAAACTAGATTTATCAAATTTCACAGAATGAAACCAAGGATCCGGAAAATTTCGAGTTCTTTAAAAAGGCAAAAGAAAAATATATTTTTGAACCAAAAGTTCAGGCTAATGTAATCCGTCGAAAGTCGGCAATCATGTTAGGATCTAAATACTATTCCACGATCCGGAGCAAAAGCCGACATTGCAAGAATGTTTATATGGGCAAGAAAACTTATTTTTCCAAGTCGATGAACGTGTTCTTATCAGCCTATGTCCCGCCCGTCGTCCAAGAGGCAGTGCAATATCGGTGAGTATTCTACTCATCGAACCATACTTGTCAAATTAATAAAGGTGCAAGAAAACACCGTTGTAGAGTTTTCAGGCAAAATTGTTAAAAGATAAGTAGGAAACTTCCCTATCGATTGAGGAGGTTATCATCAAGTATGGGCACTTATCTATAGTTGGTTACCATGGTAACTACGGAGATATTGTTTTCTGAGTTTCGCTAGGAAGTGGGTAAACGCTATTTACTATGCGCGAGTCAGTTATTTTGAATCTAGGGTACGAGGTTTATATTATCTTTGGAGTAACGGACAAATTATGGACCAAAATTGTGATAGCTGAAGAAACGGCGCTTCAAAAAGGTCTACGTAAGCTGAGAGCGTTCATAGTTTTTAGGTTTGTTTAATGTTTTTCAGTGTTTCAAGATATGTGGAGGGCCATCAGCTACGATCTGTGGCCATGTATCAAGATTTTCAAAATTTACAAACGATTAATCCGGATTCGCAAATTCATCCGAAAGCAATCCAAATGTCCTTCTTGATGCCCATTTTCCGCTTTTGGGTTTACGGAACGGCTCTGTCCATTGCGGGCTTGTGCTTTGAAACAGCGAGGCATTATTTCATCAGTAAGAAGACACAAATTTTAAAACAAAGAGAATTCCAGCGTTGGAGTTGGATCAGGTTTTAAAGGAAGTAAAATATAAGTAGAATTTTGTTCCCCAACCTTTTTGGGGAAAAGGTTATTAGATAATATATTCTAGAATTCAGTGTTATTCTAGACTACTAAGTGGCTGGCATCTAGGAGCAACATTTTTATGAATACTGGGGCTATTCATTAAAATCTGTTGCCCTACGTGTGTGTGATCGATTTTTTTGCGTTTCTTCGGTATATTAGACTATCACCTGAAATTATGAAAACCTTATCTTTTTACTCATCGTTTCAAGTGACTGATTTAGCCAAGAAACTATCTGTCGTAGGAAACATAAGAGCGAAAGATTTAAACACGGAGATATTATTTTCATATCACTATCTGCCTGCTGCGCCACCCCGTCGATTTGTCCAAAGTTTGTCATTCGCTGCAGCTGTTCAACTGTATCTCTGACTGGCCCCTAGGAGTGTTTGTTGCTCCTAGCTGGCACGCACCACCGCTCGCCCCTCGTTGTCTTTTCACAACCGTATATTTTCCAGAGAGGAAGCTCCAGGCGAACATGGAGCTTGTTTTCCACGATTTTAATTTTATAATTCAGTAATTATAATTAGCCGAAAACAGCTTGAAATGATAACAGATCGAATGTTTGAAATGTCAGGAAAACGTTGGTGGTTTTAGAGCTTTCTACGTATCGTGTTCATAAAGCTACGTTTCGAAAGACGCTCGAAAAGTCGAAAAAGCCAGGCTTGGGTGGTTCATAGAACTTCGTGTAAGGGAATTTAGTTATGTATTTCATGGGCCTTCGGAAACCTAACTTTATTTCCAACGTAATGTGTGACACTGAAAATGTAGTGAAAGCCATTCTCTGTAAAAGATAGTATAGAGTGCTGAATATTTCCTTTCAAATAAGTGGGTTTCAAAAATCGCACCGCCATCTATTTATAACTTAGATAAATGCTACAGTATCATGATTACGGACAACTTTTGACTCGTACTTTTATTTTATCATATTGTATAACTTGCCGCTAGAGGTGAGTCGGGTCTAGCGTTTTAGTACTCACCCCGTCACAGGCCCAAGCCCGAAATTCATTAAAAAAGCCCGCCCACTTTGGGCCCGAAAATTCCATAGTGAACACTTGCTTTGACTCGCCCGAAATCAACTTTCAAAAACCTGCTCCGTTAACTGGGTACCTGGTTCGGGCCTTAAAAAGCCGGTCCGGATTTCCCATCCTATAATGAAATTAAAATTCAATTTTACTTACAAGGAGACATACCGAAGTGTAACCCACCGATTTTGTTCAAACTCGGGGGATTGGTAGACCTTCGTCGCGTACCCATTTTACCCACAAACTGCACCACTTGCTTAAAAAATATTAAATAATCCACGTGGATGGATTTGAAAAAATTGTGGGGGGGACTTCCATAATTTTAGGGGGGCATCCAAATGGTTGGCTAAAAATCCTTCGCCATATTTAACTCTTTCGCGCCATACAATATTGTTATTAAATATAATATGAAGGTGATATTTTATATTTGATCGGATTTTTTTATTCCATCTTTATATTGTTGTTCAGATTTTTTTGTTTAATTATATTGTTACCTGTCATTTTTATGAAAATTGTAATTCTTTGTTAATGAAGAATTCCTATAAAGCGCTTACAAGTCACAATTGACTTAGCCCTGCTCCAAATTATGTTAACAAACAAAGATAAACTAAATAAACTTGAAACTTGAACTTGATCCTTGGGCATCATTGTCGAATTTCCCCCCGGCACGAGAGGGGCGGGGAGGGAAAACGTCACAGCGGTGTGCTTCACTCGCCTCGGAGTAAAAAAAATACATTCTTGGTATAGAAAATCACTAAAATATGGTCCCAATTATTTGGGTGTATATACATGCCAAATTATTGGGTTGCAACCTCACGTTGAACAAATAAATCTAAATCAATAGGTGACAAGCCATGATATTAGGTGGTTTCTTCTCGCTTGTTCAGGGATTTTGGAGTAGGGTAAGAAGAGTAACGCTATGGCGTCATTTTACTCCGATTCTGTGGTGGCGATTAGTTCGATTTGGGGTAAAAACGTTTTTCCAAAATGTCTGCCTGTGGCCTTTTTAGCAGATAATTTCTGGCTAGCAGACGACAAAATCCCATTTATTCTCTTTACACCTCCTTTTCAGGAGTAAAAACAGTAGCTCTAATACTCCGGAACAAACGAATAGTTTATGGGCCGTAGTAATTATCGTCCACGGAACAGGTGAATAAAACGTTTTAGTTAAAAAGACTACGCTTTTACTCCGAGAACAGGCTAAAAGAAACCATCTATTATGGTACTAAGAACAAATATTATCACAAGTCATCGAGCCCATTTCGTATCAGAAACTACAAAGCATGTCATAAAATTATATTCTTAGCTTAAAGAATACACTTAACTTTAGCATAATAATATATGCTCTTAAAAATAACAAAAGACTAATCTGTTCTCAAAAGATTAGCATCAACTGTACAAAAAATTTAAGATCCTTTTTAATTGACTGGTAGATGTTTTATTTGTTCGTATGTTTCATTAAAGAGTTTCACCTCATGGTAAAATATACAATTATTTTTTTGTTCGTTTACATTTGACTGGATCTGGTCACCGTTTGGTTTTTATTGAGTATTAAAAGATTATTAGAGATACGGTTTATATTTCCATGTATAAAGTTAAGGCAAAAAAACTGATTTTATAAATATTTAACAATGGCTTAAACACTAAAAGTAGCTAAGTCTCAGCTAGCCATTCTGCATTATAATTCTGCTGATAATTTTAAAATGTTAATTTCCGCTTAAATTCGCCAGTTTCAATAATGTTCAATGAATGTTTCAATTTAATTAAAAATAAATATTTAATTTAAAGTCATTTTATTTCCTGATTAATACACCTCACCAGGGCTCGCTAGTGACCGACAGAGACGAAAATTGGCAGATGCGAGCAAGTGAAAGTGTTGGAGCAAAAGAGGGATTTTAATTAATTTATATTTATTTGTAATAGTTGGCGCTATCGGTAAACCAAATTTCCCGGGAGTGGTTAATTTATTCCTTAAATGTAAAAATGTTACTTTTTCTTTTGAGATTCTTTTTCCGTTACATTTTTACGTTTTTGTTGTTTCCCATATCTACCACCAGGATTATCAGACATTAAGAGTGATTGGAGCTAGTTACGTTAAATACAATTCGTAGCGGGTGTTAGCGGACGATTTTTCAACTTAGTGAACACTGTCTTTAAGAGGTTATCTGATCTGAGAAAATTATTACGGTATATCAGATATCAGCATTTACGTTCGGATGTAATCAAATCAGTGGATATGGGCGAAAATTCAAAGTAGATATTTAAAACCCAATGGATGATAAAATTAGCGAATTATCATCCTTTGCATTACAGTCCATAGGTGGTTCCTTTTAACGTTACATTTAAAACCCAAAACTGATCTGAATATATTTTAAACCAACAGACCGAAGGTGAACAGATTTCAGATGCCTCACAGTTATCGATTTTACATATACATTTATTGTGTTCCCGACTGAAATCCGGGAGAATACAATGTACCCCTATAGGACCTGTACCCCTATAGGACCTGTACCCCTGATTCCTCCACCACTGGTGTTTAATAACTTTGCCAAGGGAACATTTGCCATATTCTTGTTGTATTATTTTTCGTTTTACTCTATTTATTTAAATTTTGAGTATGTACATTAAAAATTAAATTTTGAGTATGTACATTAAAAATTAAATTTTGAGTATGTACATTAAAAATTAAATTTTGAGTATGTACATTAAAAATTAAATTTTGAGTATGTACATTAAAAATTAAATTTTGAGTATGTACATTAAAAATTAAATTTTGAGTATGTACATTAAAAATTAAATTTTGAGTACGTACATTAAAAATTAAAGACACTTGCTCATTTTCTCGTCGTCATAGTGATCGCGTGTGGGATGCCGTGACTAGGCGTGATAATTTGTTTTTAAGTCGCATATTTTGTGGCAAATTTTCTATGCTTTGGAATAGGAAGATGAGAAAAAGGATAATTATATTCGAATTTGCGTAGATCCCATTAACAAGTTATTTTTGTGCCCGACACTCACGTAACTGTCGCTATCGGGGTTAGCGAGATTTTAAGAAGTCAACTATAATCTTATACAAAACCGAAAATGACGCAAAGGCATTAATAAGGTTATCAAACCAAGAAACGGAGCTACCTTTTGGCGTCCATATTTCAATTTCTCGAACCGAGATTTCTGGCCGCGTAGTCTCCAAAACTGACGCCTTTATCAAGTGAGACACGCCATCCTTGTCGAAAACCTCGCTTGAACTTTTAGTCTTGAACACTTTTATAGTTTGTATAGTTCGTCCAGAGATGTCGCTCTTGTCCGAAAGTTTCGACGCGCGTTTTTTTTTGTATGCGACCATGGGGACAGAATCTCCGTCTTACCATATTCTTAGTATATAAATACATTCTTGCAATAATATAATTTATGCAGTTGTTAATAATCCATATTAAATATCTGCTCTAAGAAAATACCAATTTAATCACCGAGATAATATAAAATTCAAGAATGACATATTCTATTAATTTCTGTTCTGCAAAATACATTCATGGGTATTTTTTATGAATTTGCGAATTTACATGACTTTCGGTGCCTAAACTACCCAAATGTTTGATATAAATTTCCCAAAATAAACGCATTTGAATCCCAGTTTAAGAATTTCTTTAAATCATATTTCCACTAATTTCAATAATTTAAAAGAATTATGTTCGTCGTGTTTTGCTTACCTATTTCACCTTTGATACTATACGTCTATCAAACGATAGGAAATCACATGGCCTCAATAGCTTTTGTATTGGTTTGCCCACCCGGGTATCCTGAGGGTGGGCGGTGGCCACTCTTTATCATAGGATGGTAAACTATATATCAAATGATAGGAAATCACATGGCCTCAACAGCTTTTGTATTGCTTTGCCCACCCGGGTCTCCTGAGAGTGGGTGGCGCCCAAGTTTTAATCCTTCAACTTAGGATGGTATTTTATATATCTAACGATAGGAAATCACATGGCCTCAACAGCTTTTGTATTAGTTTGCCTACCTGTGTGACTGTGTCTACTAAGGGTGTATGGGTTTCCCACCCGAATACGCCGATGTGGAGAGTGAATTAACAGCAGGGTAGAAGAATGTACATTTCGATTGAATATGGAAAATATAATTCCAAATTAAAATTAGTGAATGATTAGTTGAGATTGCAAGTTATCTCCCCACTGGTTTAAGGGGTTTTCCCCGAGTTCTTCGGTTTTCCCTTTCCATAAAAACTTGTCGAGGTTAATGGTAATAGTTAGTGTTGGCTCGCGTGGCGTGAATGCCTTGACACCACCCTCCTACGTATTGTAGCCCGGCCACCTGATTTATAGGCATTAAAAGTCTCTTGATGCCTTGGTTATAAGCCTAGCTGATTATTATGTAATGTCCTACAATTTTTTAATAATACCTTTGACAGAAGGACATAATATATCAATTACGAGAGAAGTAACGATATCCATATCCAAGGTGCTAGATGACTTGGGCCTAAGGTGGTGCCAATGGTATTAGACGAGCCTAGCGGACGAAGCGGTACACAAAAAGAAATTTAATTCGATAATGACTGGGCTTCTATGCAATAAAGCTAAATAATCTTATATTACCCCTTGATATTTATTTATTTTCTCCCAAACATCTTCGGTGCATGTCATAAAACAGCACGAAGATACATGAAGATAATTAACCCATCGTTTTAAACGTTTATTTCCTTTATTAAAATTAAAACGGATAAGTTTGCACACATTAATTGATGTGTATGAAAATATTTTTTATAAAATATATATTAATAAATGTAATACAAAATCCATTATTTATTCTAATAGTAGGTCGAACCATGTTCTTGCTTAATGATGTCAGCGGCTTTTTCGGCAATCATCAGAATGGTCGCCATTGGATTTCCTGAAATTATCTTCGGCATCACAGAGCCGTCCACAACGCGAAGACGATTCACGCCTTTCACCCTATTAAATAAATGATTTGAATATTCAAAAATAACATAGAAGACAGTCGGATAACCCTGTTAATTATATTCTGGAATCTAAATATAAAAATTGAATGCGGACATTTTCAGAAGTGAAAATATAATAAAAAGGAATACAATTTCTCTAAAATTATTTCTTTGTTTATAGTTTTATAAAGAACATAAATATAAATAAAATTGGTTAGTAAGTCAAACCAAAGAAATGTAAATATGACAGGCTTCTTTGAAGTAGTCATCAGCCTTCCTTTAAACGCAGCTAATACATGTAATTTGTGAACATTGGTGTAGCCATTAGGGAAGGGAAAAAGCAGCTGCCCCTCAGGGGGCATGGAGGGATCACGTCCCCGAGAGGGGAAGAATTTGTTAGTTTATCAACCGAAATTACGGAAATCTTTGCCGCGACCCTGTTTGAGGAATCGACCCTGACTTATTAAGTCAAGGTAAGTTCAAAGTTCCAGCATGGAGGAAGAAAGTACTTCTGGAGAGGTAAATACGATACCTCTAGCACAGGCCGATTGTTCGAAGTACGGCACGAAAATCCGCTATAGGCGCCAGGCGTTACGCCTGGTTCGTAGGCTTTTAGCGCCTCCTATTTTAGGACAGCCATTACGGAATTTTTATAAAGTTAAATTTATTCCGTTCATCCGTAGGTGGAGACACTCTACTAGGCACAAAGGTCAATTGAACCACTGTTCGCTAGCCTTCTTTTCCTCTCCAGGATAGTAGTTTCTTCCTCCATGGTTCCAGTACAAGAATAGTTTGGTTGTTGAAGACTACATTGGCTTACAGTTACTTTCCATAGTTTGTTACAAAAGACGAGTGACATCTTACCTGAGGGACGGATCTACGACTGTCGATTTGTCTCTCGGGGCGCCCATTCGACAAGTGCAGCAACCGTGGTAGGCCGGGAATGAATGCGTTTTAGTGTGACAAGTGAAGTATTCGTGGCTGTAGATTTTGGCTGGCTGGCCACAATCGTACATCGGAATGGGGATGTGTTTGGCTCCGATGCTTTGGAACGGTGAAGTTTTCACCATAGCCATCACAAATTTCATGCCTAGCACGAAATAAACGCAAACATTTATTTCAAAGCACAGACTTATAGGAGCCTAAATCTGGTCTAAATCTACTTATAAATACTTTTTTTAATATTTTTAAGCCCAACAAAAATTACCGTTATTTACCGTAACATAATTTTATAATACTATTTTTGTTTCTTAAATGAGAACTGTCACCAAAACCAAAATTTTCGAGGTTTTTATACAGAAAGATAGAAAATATATTAATAATTATGTCCCTGAAATTTTATAGTTATTGGAAAAGTAATTAAAAAGTTACGCTACTTTTTCCGCAACCTACGTAAAACGGCTTAAAAAATTTCAGAAATCGCGGTTGAACCTACGTGCAGCGCCAAAAGAATGAAGCGGCAAAAATTCGAGAAAGGGCGGCGTGTAAGGCATATTAAAAACCCGATTAACTACAATCTACCAATATAACTAGGTTAAAAAGCCAAGGAGAATGTCGTAGCAGACAACCGTTCCGACCGAAAAACGTTGAAACCGGGGAAACAATATTTCGTTCACGAGATGGCGCTGCAGGTAGGTTCAACCAAGCGGTTCTGAGATTCTCGAGTCGGGGCGGCGGGATAAAACACGAAATTTGGTTTTTTATAATAAATCAAATACTGGCCATATTAACATGAAATTTTTTGTATAACCATTTTCGGACGTCCTCTATCCATTTAAATGGTTTTTAACCAATTTTAGGGTGGTGACAGTTCTCCGTTAACTGAAGTAAATTACTATAGCTTTACGTTTTTTCGTCATAAAATTAACGTAAAAAATATAAAATATTTTTTTGTGTTTGAAAACCGAGTTTTGAGCACTTGACATCCCGACCGGTGTTAAAAATTTCATTAAAATTTATTTCTGTTAAACCTTTTATCGAGGGGGAAGCAAATCTACTTCCATTATACCCAACACTCACAGTGTCATATTTGTTTCATTGAAACCGACCTAATCCCATTGAAAGTTATGCTTGGTAAAGCCAGCGGCGGTGATTGGAAAAAAGTCATGTCGGGCCTGGGCTATTCTTTTTTATTCCAAAATGTATATAATTAATTATTAAGCAAGAGAATGTTCAGCTCTAAATCTTTATTACTATTTTTTTAAGTTTTTTTTTCTATATCTTATCCAACAATTAATTCATTGATAACAAATTTTAAGTTGATGTCTTCCGAAAAATATCTGTGTACATGGGTCAAGGTTAGATCATTAATCTTTTCTGGGTGTGCACACACATTACAAAGGATTTGGGTACATTTGTTCGAATTTCATTCGTCCAAAACGGTGGTACAAATGTCCGAATGATCATTTGTCCGAATGCCGGAAAACAGGATCGTATATCCGAAAACGTATTTCATTTGCCCGAAAAATTAATTAATTGGTGATTTAGTCGTTCAATTTATGTTAACTTTACTGGCGAATTTCTTTTGTTCGAATTATCGTTTGTCCGTTTTTTCGAACATTCGGAATTGGTTGTTTTTTTTTTAATATTGTTAATATAATAAAATAGTAACATTAACGTGAGCCTAACCTAACCTAATCTAACCTAACCTAACCTAAAATATCCACAACATTCAACGCAATTCCCACTTACTATATCGGCCAAAGGAAAAATGGACATAATAGGATAAAATGATTAGACATAAAAGAAATTCAGACCAAAAAAAAACAGCAATAAGAAATACTAATTTAGCGACAGAATTCGGACAAGTGATGCTACCGATTCGGACGAATGAAACAAACAAGTTGTCCAATTCGAACAATTGAAACATTTGTTATTTCGGCGGTTCGGACGAATGAAATTCGAACATTTGTTCCACCGTTCGGACGATTGAAATTCGAACAAATGTACCTACCCCTTACAAAGGTATTTCAGCAAATCTAGAATATCTTAAGACTGTATTGAAATAAATCGTATGCTTATTTCATCTTCCTGCATCTTCAATATCAAAATAACTTCTGCAAAAAGACTGAATTCTGGCAAAAATAAAGGCTGTGATTATAAAAATTAGGATTCCTTACATAAGGACAAATACTCATTTCGCTTTTAATGATAAGCTAAGGAAAATTCATTAAATTAACGAAAATTCGTATTCTACTATCATTGTCTTCCTTGTGATCCGTAAGGAGAAAAGCAAAAACTTGACCACGTGGCCTATTCTTAGCCAATGGCCTTTCCCGAACTTATTCCTGAAGTGCTTGTTAGGAGTCGTTTTTTTTTCTACTAGGGACGAGGCTTAGTCACCACAAGGACAGTAAATACAGGGACGAGAAAGTGTATTGGCGGCCTAAAAGCAAGGAGAGTTAGTTGTAAACAAAAATAAATGGCGGTCACCTAATTTTAGCGGTTCTTGACGTGGCTTAAGTGTTCAAAAAAAATGGGCATTTTTTATTTACGCTGGTAGTTTTATTTTTAATTTAACATCAAAATGGTAAAAACTAACTACAATAGCATTGTCCATGGCTGCGGTTTGTTTACATCTAACTCCCCGTGAATATGAAGACGTTTAAAATCGAAATTTTTTTTCCTGCTTTCTCGTCCCTGTATCTACTGTCCTTGGTCACCATACAATGACACATTGAAGTGATAGATCTCGGAGTTTAGCTAGATATTCATTTTGAAAGTTATTTAGGATTTAAATTAATTTAAGTAACGAAAATAAATATTCAGCATAAGGCATTTTTTACAGCCCGATAATCCTAAAGAAGATATTACTACAAATTAAATTACTATTACATATATCATACCCTTATTCCTAGTAACAAATACCTTAAAAAAGAGAAGTCATTAATTAATTATGATTTTAATTTATTATCACTTTTTTCACTAAATGCTTTTTGACTATCGTTATAACAGCTAAATATAAAGTTTCAATATTTATCACGGTGGCCATCATAAAATATGAGCCAAATAAGAATAATTTTGGGTCCTTACGCCTCTAAAGAGAGGTTTTACCCGCACTTTATCTTAAGTACTATTTTCGCTCCTTATTAAGGACAATTTTTCTAAAGGATAGGAGTAGAATAGAAAAATTCAGATTTTAATGATAATTTAAATTTTAAGGATAATTCTAATTTTTAAAGTTAATCTAATTTTTTAAGGACCATCATAAAGAGAGGTGAAGAATCGGACCCCCCTCCCCCCACTTTCCACGTTGGTTATTAGCGATCGAAAGCTATCGCTACGCCCTCTGTAGGCTGCCGTCGAATACTAGATAGGAAGCGTTTTAGCAGACGCAAATACGCGTATTTTATTGTTAAAATGTTAATACTTGAATTTTATAATTTGTTATACTGTTTTGCGTTTCCACCATGGTAACAGAAAACAATTATGAGGCCCATTTTGAGTCTAGTTTTGGTCGCTAACTGTAGCTGGTAAAGGTTTAAATCTTTTTATAAACGCGGATTAATCTGCAATTTAAAACCATACTGCGTGAATAATCTCTAACCTAAAAGATTGTAAAATTAACGTTTTAAGAGCTGGAAAATTGTAGTTGAGTTAGCGAAATATAAACTAGAATGAGGGTTTTAAATAGTTTGGTAATAATCTTGCACTCACCCCCTTTGAGCCATCCTCTCTTAACTTTTCCGCCAACCGTCTTGAGTTTCATGTTCCCTAAAATTCCGCCAGAACCACACCCTGAAGTATCGAACTAAGAGAATTAAGTTACACCAGTATTCCCTCTCCGATCTAGTTGGTCAAGTTATTTTGCCTCCTCCCTAAAAAAGAGACTATTTGCTAAGTCTCACCCTATTAGTATTAGTTTCTACCTCGGTTTCTACTACAAAGAAAGAATGAGTTAGAAAACATTCGAAACCCAATGTTTACTCGTATTAATCAAGCCGTACAATCAATCCGATGGAGAAGACATTCAATAACTGTGGCTGACATTTGAAATATTGACTGGTCAATGTCGAATGCTTAGCTTCAAAATTAACCATTTTATTTGTGGGTTAGTTAAACTTTATAATTTAGAACTAAAACTTAAGCAACTAGCGAGTCATTCAAAAATCTGTTATTTAAAAAAACACGTTCAAATCGAGACCTAACCCTCCCGTCGAGGCGAAAACCTCAAGTGTAAAAGTAATTTTTTCGGAAACAGCTTTTAAACCCTAGTATCGGAAATTACTCATTAATAATACTAAAATTTTAGATTTAAATTAAAACTAATCAAAGTGCAATAATTTGATAATTTTTCATTACAAAAATAGGCCTTAAATTCTTCCCAGAACCGTCTAGGGCAGCACATTTTTAAAAGAAAAGGGACCGAGTTTAGAGCAATTGTGTCGGCTGAAGCCCAGTTCACACTATACAATTAACTGGGCCACTTAATTGAAACCAACTAATTGTAAGCAAGAAAATTAAATAGTGTGAACAGCTAAATTGTAACCATTGTTCCAACTTTTTCTGTTCATACTGTACAGTTTTCTTGCTTCCAATTAGTTGGTTTCAATTAAGTGGCCCAAATAATTGTATAGTGTGAACTGGGCTTGAGCAGTGCTGTATTTCCAACTAGTCCAACCTAGGCCATGGCCTAGGGGCCCATCCTTGGAAGGGGTCCCTCCAGTGACTGTAATTACTGTATTCGAATGCATAAATCTATAATATCAATCGTAATTTATATTGGAAAAATTCCTAGGTAGAAGATTTGGTTTTGAAATTACCAAAATTTCTGCCTGGCAGTTTACGGACGCAGCCTTAAATCGCAATGTTGCATAATTATCGCATATTTAGTCGACGATTTTTAAGTAATATAACCGTAGAGCTCAAACTTCTACGCTGAATCAGGGAAATTCAGGCACAGCCTAGTTCCAGGGATAAGAGTAAATTCAGCGCGTGAAAAGGGGGCCCAGACTCCTTATCTCTGCCTATGGGCCCAGGATCTCTAAGTCCGGCCCTGGGTTTGAGGCTCTTTGATTAACGTGTTCTGGAGATCATTAAAATAAGTCGGACGTAGTGAAAGCAGTCATTAAACATTTGTATGTTTTTCAAAGTAAGGCTCACCTTCAATTACGGCGTTCAAGTCATCATTGTGGGCGAAATATGAAAACTCAATCAAGGGCTGCTTCATTGGATTTGTTGATTTTATTTGAACCCTTCCTCTAGTTTTTGGGTGTAGACCCTCAATGTTACTAACGAAAATATTTTCCGCTAATTTCTGAAAAACAATTCGCAGAATAAACGATTTCAGTTGAAATAGTGACATCAAACGTCAAAGAAAAATACAGGTTTCACATGAAATTCAAATTATGAGATCGCCAAGGCATTTGAAAATTCAGTTTTTACAACTTTGACGTGGAACTTTTAGTTTATAAAATATACTTGACTTACCCTAAATATTTGTCGTAAAATAAATGGATTAACCTAACTGAATATAGAGCGATAAGGACTTATCAACCCAAGAATACCCTATTAAAGTTTGTAAAATCAAAAAACCCTTTTCCTGATGTTTAAACTATTTCTTCTTTAATCTTGGCGTCACTTTCATTTATGACGCTTTTAGAGAGGATCCGTCTTTCGTTTGTCTGACCAAGGACTTTTTCTGACTAACGGAAAACGAAGACATCACGTTCACTTTCAACGTATTAATGGCGTAGGTTATTATTAGTTGTATTGGCGGAGTTAGCACTTTCGCCTCGCAGCAAGAGGTGCCGTGAACGATCCCAGCTTGTGGCACTCTGTGAAAACTCGGAACAATTCCTTCCGCGTTGAGTTTGCAAGTTATCTTCCCACTGGTTAAAGGTGGTTTTCCCCGAGTTCTTCGGTTCCCCCTTTCCATAAAAAATGTAGACGTTAACTGTAATAGTATGTGCTGTTGGCTCGCGTGACATGAAGGGCTTGCCGCCACCTTCCTACGCAATGTATTGAAATCGTCATTAAAGTGTTGGTTGCACGAAAAATCGATAGTAATAAAAACGAATGAATGCGGGCTTGTTTTGAAGCCCAGGACGTTCTCTTTCCAAAAATGTCATTGTCGAAACAAATTTCCAAGCCTAAGTGTATTAACTTTGAGTCCGAAACTGACCTTTTTCGCTCCCCAAAATCCTGATATTTTCGGCGAATTTTCTCCTCCGTAGCACGAGCAATTTGGGGCAAATCAAAGCTGTAGTTTTATTCCTAAAATAGAAGGAACTGAAGTGGAGGGATTCTGTTTACTTGTAGAAGTTTTCCAACCAGAGGTTTTTAATCATAATATTATTTAATATTTTTTTACGCGCGCGCTACGCGGCGCGCGCCACCCGACGTTTTAATAAGAATTTAGAAGGAGCCTTCGGTTTCATATCGTTTTTCTACTACGTAGGCTTGTGTATGCCTATTTCAATTACTACTGCGTAGGACCTTTTCCTGGGTATTAAATCAACCTGCTTTTAATCCCAGATGTAAAGAAATGTATTACAGACAATTAGCCAATGATACGCTTCGCATTTTCTGACGTCATGGGTGCCGAGAAGTCTGGAAATTCGCCGAAAAACTCGATTTCCACCATTTCGACTTCTTTTTATAATAATTCAAAGACCACTTAACCGATTTTGATGAAATTTTCTGTACTTGCTATAAAATGTTTGCTCTTTCTAATGAACCATTAATTAGCCATAGCTAAAATTTCGTGCAACCAACACTTTAAGCATTTTGATAAAAGTTAATACACATAATTGTTCTATACCCTAGTGTCATATTCAGGGAATAGACGCACACCCAAATGTCACGTGGAAGGAAATATCGAAAACCCAGATGTTTCATATTTAAAAAACTCGTCTAACCAATCGCCATATAAATCAAAATTTTGTCCACTAAATTTCCTACATTGAATCTTCCAACCAATTGTCGTATACCCTTATAAATCGATTCAATATCAATAATTTCATTTCGTAGGACAAACAAAACTGAAAGATTTTATTTATGGCTCATGCGTAGCGCTCACCTCGGGTTTAAATCCATCGAAAAGGCTGACCATTGTAGTAAAGGAAATTGCTAGGTCATTGTAATCGCCCTTTCGTTTTACGTATTTGGTCTTCACAAAGCCAATCGCGCTTATGTAATTTGTAGTTAGCACACCAGTCAGTTTTCCTGTAAAGGATAATATTGGGTTAAGGTCATGGTTGTAGAAGACATTATTATAAAGTTACCAAGAATGTATTGAAGTTACTAAGAATATTTCAGCATAGCATTAACCCCTGGTACCATCCTCGCAGCTTTTGTGGAGAAAGTTCGTCTGCATTTAAGGCGCATTCAAGGTCATACCATATAGCAAACTTGAATAGGAAAACAGACCAAATTAAGCTCCAAAGGCTGAGAGGATGGGAATCAGAATCCTGTAGTCCAATATTCTTAGTCACTTAAACATATAGTAGTTTGTAAATTGTTTGCGAAGAGGGGCATCCGTGAAAAAGAATAAAAATAAATTATGGTTAAAATAATTTATTTAAAAATTGAGAGACGCTTCGAGCAGCGGCTCGTCGTTCAATCTGAACATATTTGAATTATTGTTTTGTTACGTGTAAGACCAAAAATCCGTTAATGTAAATATAGTATTAATTTTCAAATTTGGACTGTTGTGACGCGAGTTCAAAATGGCAATGGAGGAAATTGAAAAACTCGAGGGACAAACCACTTCCTAAAAATATGTATACCTATTACAGGAGTATGAAACTGACTAGGAGACGACCCGAGGTGTTACACACCGATTTCGTTCACACTCGGGGGATTGGCAGACCTTCATGTAATCCTAAAGGGAATTTATTCAATGGGTAACGGTTTTGCTATGGCAACGAAAAATGTTTTTGACAACATAAAATTGAAATTTTTCCTATTTAAGCCATATCGGTTCATTTTCACCCATTTGGTTCAAATTGATCAAAATGTGATCAATTTTGATTTTTTCGTCGATTTTTAAAACTCTTTCACAGGGGAGACCCTTGGAATCGGTCCAAATCCCATGTTATTTTCAAGGGTAAAATTTCCATTTTATGTTGTCAAAACATTTTTCGTTGCCATAAATTCCCTTTCGGATTTTTCAAGTTACATGAAGGTCTACCAATCCCCCGAGTTTGAACAAAACCGGTGTGTAATACCTCGGGTCGTCTCCTTGTGAGTACAGCCTTTTGAAATGCTGCTAAATCTGTAATCAGTTACATAATGTATGTAGGAAATGCTTCAATCTTGTACACCGATTACGGAAAGTGATAGCCCTTCGGAGAAACTGTGCCAGATATAACCTTAGGCGTCACAGTGCAATCAATTTTAGCAGATTCTTCCTAGGAGTTTTCCCAGAGATACTTTGGTTGCCCTTTTAAAACATGAATTGATGCGATGTTGAATGTAGATTCAAGTCAAATCTAGTTTGAATCAAATTCTATTTGCATCAAATAATTTTGAACAAATCGAAATATAGTAGAATTTCGTGTACTGTGATTGAATAAAATATAAGGGATTTTGAATTAAAATATTTGTTCAAAATCCAGTTTGGATCTGCCCAATATTTGGAATAAAATTTGATTCATTATTTTCCTTGGGGTTGTAACGCGGGAACGAAGAAAATGTTGAAGTAATAGAGAGGTTGAGCAACTATACTCGAAATCACTGTTACCTGGGGCAGTAAATTGGTCGGCATTTAACAATAATACTCATACGCGGAACTTCATTAACTGATCAATAGATGGCGTTAATCGTCCACATTGGTTTTAGCGGTGCTACTTATAAATAATCGCAACAACGAACTTACGGACTTTGCATTCAAGCTCGCACAGGAAAATCAACGTGTTAATTTACACAGAAAACTCAAATGTTTTCTGTCCAATCGCTAGTCTTTAGTTATGTATTATTTTAAAACAGTGTAGCCATGTCTTTTTTTAGCGAAGAAACCTTTGTTAAGACCAATGACAATGGTCGAGATAGTGAGGTCACCGTGTTACTTTAAATTTGAATTTTAGGTAAATAAATGTATTTATTTAAATAGTAAATATTTTACAAGCTCTTTTACTCTCAGCAAAAATTTCTAAAGAGCAATCGCTATCTTTGGGGGATTATATTTCCGGAGGACGTAGAAAAATCCCTGCCTTTGGTAGTGTACCCAGGTAACAGTAATTTCTAGTATAGAGCGCTCTACAAGTTTGAACAACAACGTCGGCAGTCACGTGAACATTTTAGACGTTTTACTTGCCCGTTTGTACTTTGGAGTCGAATATTTAACAACTTCAATACGACGCCAGTGCCTGCAAGATTTTACGAACATACGTCGCCATATTTCTGTCGAGCTTACCTGGTACGTCGTAATTTATTTAGCGTTTAAATACAAATATGGATAATTATAATTTTCCAACTCAACAAATAGAGAAGCACACTTGTTAAAAAGCGTAAATACTTGTTTTAATAGAAATACGCCTAGGTCTTGTACAATTAAGACGAATTTGGCGAAATAGGTACGAGCATACAACGTGAGACATTTTCGGTACACCCGGTCACACGAAGAAACGAATAATTGTATTTCGACAACACTCATACCCTTACGTTACGCCGTTTTGAGTATTGTTCAAACGATGTTTTGAATTCTTCATGTACCCTGGGTTAGCGAAAGTGTGCCATTTGTTCGAATTGGGTTGCAAACGTACTTCATTGCGTTAGCCGGCTAACTGAAAGTGCGCTTAACGGTTTTTAAAGAATGTATCTGCTCGAATGTCGAGGTACTTCCGACGCAGTTGTTCAAACTTCTAGATAGGGCCGTCCCGACGCACAGGAAAAAACAGGCGGTTGCCTGGAGCGCCAAATTCAAAGGGGCGGCTATAAGCGACTCTTTATTTTTCAAATTCGTATTTTATAATTTTTTAAACGATTTGATTTCAAATTCTATTATACTTTTAGCACTCATCAAGCCAAGCTCAATAGAAATAGGAAAAATAGTGCGACTTATGGACAAAAAAGGGGCGCTACCCTCTTTCTACGAAGACCACGATCATTGCGAAACGAAAACGGGGCCTCTCTTTTATTACAGCTTAGAGCTGGGCTCGAGCTCACCTCATTGAATTCGTATATGAGCTTACGGAGGTTCTCGGGCTCACCTTGGTCTCACCAATTATTGGCCGGGTCTCAGGCTCGAGCTCGCAATCTAAATTTCCCCGCCGATGTGAGGTCTCGAGCTCAGTAGATTTAAAACCTACGAACCGTCTCGGGCTCGGACTCAATGTAGTTATAAATATACGGGCAGTTTTGGGCTCGGACTCACTGTAGTTATAAATATACGGGCAGTCTCGGGCTCGCGCTCACTATATTTAAAAATTTACGGTTGGTCTCGGGCTCGGACTCGCAACAATTACAATTCGACATGTGGTGTAGGGCTCGGGCTCACTACAGTTACTTAAAATAAAATGGTGGCCTCAATTTTACTATGAAAATGTACACTAAATAGGAAAATACGTATATTAGCGGGATTCATTTTATTTCAATTTAAAATAATCGTTCTAAGACAACATTAAAATAGGCTTTCCACGGTGTTATATTTAATAAATAAACTATTGTTACTTCCATTTATGTCAATAGAGGGCGATAGGGTCTTTACAAAACAACCGGTAGGAAAATGTAAAATACACACGCGTACCCTCAGGGCTGGCTCAGGCCCACAATCATAATCAAGCAGTAGAATGTCGGTATCTCCAGTTATTTCTTAGGGCTAATTAATTTGTATATATGTTAATAAAGTTAAATCTATATTCATCCTGGCATGGTCTTAATATAATAAGTTATAAACATAACACACGGGAAACGGAAAAAACCATCCCAGGCCAGCTTTGTAGCATTTTCATAGTAATTTAAAATTTGAAACGCATTTACTTACGCTCAGGATTCAATGACACGTAACCATCTATAATCTTTTTAATGCTAACTCCGGTCGAAACATTAGCGGAGAAAATCAATCCACTGCCAACAGCATGATCTTGGAAATTCTCACCAACTGGTAAATCCGATTTTACTGGAATCTGCAAAAAAAATAAACATCAGCTAAGGAAGACATCCTTTTACAAACTTATGTTATTGAGCATCAACTTAAACTGCTTTTCGCGTTAATCGTTTAAATTCTACAAAAAATAACGTTGTGATTTTAAAAGTAGTACCAAACGAAGGTTCCGCTATTGTATACCGAAGAATCTCTGTTTAAATAGTCTCAGTGAAGTCCCCTCAGTGTGTTCACACAACATTAGAAAAAGCAAATAATTTAATTAAAATTTAGATAAAGAATTATCAATTGTTTGAAACGATTGAGCCATAACAAATATTCGTCATGCTGACATTCAATAAATTGCACCTTGACCCCACTCGCAAGAAGAAACTCGCTAATTCTAGCCTTTAAAAGGGTTCTCGAGTAGGTAAGGTTCCAGGATTATCTGGGTTTTATGACAATCTTTGTCCACTTATTAAACATTAGACGGAAGCGCGCTGATATATTAGGCGAATACTTTAGCCGGCCTCAGAGCATTTGAAACAATGGTGAGTAGTGGACATAAAGCAGTTTCTTTACGCCCTCTCACTTAATTACCTGAAATTTCCGAAGTAGCTCTTTTGGTCCGACGCCGGAAAGCTGAAGTAGTTGTGGACTGTTAAATACTCCGGCTGAAAGTATGACTTCTTTCTTGGCCGGAATGAAATGGCTCCTTCCATTTTGCAAAACAAACACTCCTTTCGCTGTGTTCGCCTTATTGATGTGAATCTGTCTCAAGGAAATTCATCAAATATATTGGATTATTGATACCTAAAAGCGTGTTTTACAAATGCATAATTTAAAAATTAATTGTTTTCAATTCTTAGAATCGAACTTGTAATAGAAATTTCTCCTATCGTTAAAATTCCGAAAAATGTTAGTACTTGGTTTTTTAGATTGAAGGGTATACAAGTTTATGTGACAGCAAAATTGTGACTTAAAGAATGCAGAATACCTATCTGACTGCACTGATGATGTGGAGAAAGCTGATCAATCAAAATTGAAAACCAAATGTTGTAATTCTGTAGAGGTGTACTTATTGAACTTAAGTACTTTTCAATTAATTATATTTTTAATATCTTAACCCACAAGCCTAGTTTCAAAGCAATAGAGTTAACGTGATAAAATACAGAGAAAATCGGTGCCCCACAAAGGATATAGTGACAATGGATCCGAATTTCTTCTTTTCCAAGAAATCTCTGTCTTGGCATACTAGTTTTATTTATTAGGGAAAACGTTAAAAGTATTTCTAAGCTAACTTCCAGCTAGGAGCAACAAACACAGCACCCCACAAAAGGACAACGCAACGCATCTAAAGTCGTCTATTTTCTTGTGTACTATTTTCAATTGGTTAGACGCTTTAGCGCCTGCTGCGTCGCAAAGGAAAAATTGTCTTCCCCCTTTCCGTAAAACGTGCAGCTTAAAGTGGAAAGGCTCGTCCAATAAAATTTGTACACAACACGGCGTTAGCGTATTTAAAGGCTAGCTGCGTTCTCCTTGTGTGGGGTGCTGTGTTTGTTGTCCTTGCTGCCAGTCATTTTGAATGAACCATATAGCCAGTGTGTCAGAATTTATAGCCCGGTGTACCTAGCAACAGGAGCCATACCACCGGAGGCCTAACATAATAGTGCCCTACGCCAGCGTCCCCAAGCCCGGACAAATGACAAATCCAGCATGGGTAGTAGTACCCTACTACTGATGGTCGCACCTTTGACGCAAGCCACTCGACCCAGCAGAAAGTGCAGCAATGGGTGGACCATTTCCCACTTCGCACACAGCAGTGGGTTTAAGAGTGGATGCTATAGCAACTCCAGCCGACACCCTACCTACGTAGGTAAAGAGTCATACCCTTTGGAGAGAGCTCCTAAAGGGGAACGACGGGCACACAGCGGTCCACATAACCCGGCACAACTGGCACCGGAGATCCCGGTGTGCACCAAAAGGCCGGGAAACAGGACCACCGCGCCCTCATACGGAGGCCCACCTCCCCACAGCAGGCTACCCAATCCGCCGAGGCGGCCAGTTTGCAAGGACCCTCTCCGTTAGCCTGAGTCGAAGCTCAGTTTCCAGCCCAAACCTGACCGAAGAGATAGGACCACTTGATCAAAGCTAACAGCTCCCAGTGTGCCACCACCCTTATGGGTTACAAGAGCCGGACCCCGACTCCCCGGTAAAGCCACCAGTTATCGCACACTCTAACCCATGGAGGGCCGAGCCATATAGCCATTCGAAGTAGCTTTCAACATTCCTAAAGCGTAGTTATAAAATAATAAAGTAACTTTCTATGCTACCCGGCTCACTTTTTGGAATGGCTAAAAATAACTCCTCCTCTGTGTGTGATTGGTGTCACGTAGTGACCCTTACCTATGATTCCACGTGACCCGAGGTCCTGGTGGAACAAAATCAAAGAACATTGCCTTTCTTTGGGAGAGTGAGACCAAAATAACTCGAACAGTACCAGTGATAAGTACTTTTCAAGATATATGGCTTGGCATTAGTTGTAAATATTAATTGGCATAAAATCTGGCAGCGACACGGGTTATGTTGTGAAATATTCGTTTATTCGAAGTGTCAGGGTTTTATTTGTTATCATTCATAGGATTTAAGTGTGGAGTCGATATTGATATTAATCTGTGGGTGGGTTTTCGGTAAAGACTAAGGGATTGGAATAGTCGGGTGACTAAGGATTTTCAGTAGATGTTGCGAAATAAACGACCATTGACACGATATTCTGAGAGTTCTGATTTGAGGACCCACAATCCTTAAGTCCTAAGCTAAAATATTACAGAAGATCCGAGACCTTTCATCTTCAGTGTTATCGCTAGGGAGAAACTCAAGGTAAATAACACACTCGAATAAATAAGCGTGACCTAAAGCGACTGGCCCATGAGAACCAATGGGGACCTTTGTGAGCATTGAACATTTTCACGGACCAAAACTGGGTATTACTTTGGCCTCCAGCCTGAAGCTTAACGCTAATACTCGGTTGAATAAAAAAGAGGCACCACCTTCAATACCATCGTTGAACTAAGAATTATAAGATTTTTTCTGTGGTAAGCTGGGTACAAAAACATTTTGTCCGCGCCACAGCGGTAACCGTCTCTTTCCGTAATTGTCGGAAATCCAAAGCCTGTTAAACAAGAAAAATAAAAGCTTTATTTATAAGTCGTTGTGCAAGCAACTACTACGCTATCTAGTTTAAATAATGTGGTTACGGGTCTCGATTTTCATTCCACGGGAGGTCATGTGATAATGTTTTGTCTACGTCACTTGGCTGTAGTTCCTTAAGGTAGAAAGCGCGCGCTTCAGTCGCGAGACCCTCCGGAATCTGAAACCCGCGTGCAAGTAAAGCGCTTAAATAACTTGCGCTCGTGACGCAGAGAAAAACATTTTATACTTATTGATTTATTTTATAGAAACACCTATTGGTGTCCATTATGAGTCCCATCGCCTCCGGTTAATCGAAAATTGGCGCCTTCTAGTGGCAGAAACGCACACGGTATATGGATAGAAATCATGTTTGAATGAGCACATGGTGCTAGAATTTATCTAGTTTACTCGCGGAAGTCTCCGAAAATAGAACTGAAAATGTCCCTTAATTTTTGGTAATATTGCCATCACTATAGCCGCTGCATTTTCACCTAGATTTTTAAAACTGGTTATGCTGAATCAGCTGTGCTTTTTACCTTCTGAAAATTCTAATCTTTGTCTCGTTACTTCGGCTATTTCAACTCGATGCCAATATCAAGTCGCGTGTCGTATGATATAGCGCTTTATAATAGATGCTATGTAAAACATTTTAGGCATTAGCGTACAAAATTAGCCACGTAGCGGCCCATGCGAGAAACTAGTGTTGTTAATTTTCCGGAAAAAAAATGCGGAAAATAATCCGCAAATCGGAAAAATAAAAAATTTAAACATAAATTACATTTTAAGGGTTTTTAATGTTTTTAACTTTTTATCGATATAAAATGTCTAATATCAGTAAACATACTACAAAACATTAATAGTGATACATTGTTAATCAGTTTAAACTAGTCTAGAGGTTTAGTTTTACATTTAGATTCGAAAAAATGAGGCAAAAATGCCGCTTTATTTAAATTTGCAAACAATATATTAGACTAATCATGTAATTAAAACTTTTTTTTATTTTTAGCGGAAAAATACGGAAAACTTTCCGGAAAAAAGGCCTCGGTCAGTTTCCGGAAAATTTTCCGACTTACAACACTACGAGAAACTCATAAACAGCTTCTTGCTTTGGCCGATACGTGGCAAACTGTAACGGCTACTTGGAACCAGCCATTAGGGAGGAATTAAGTGCTACAAATAAATTAATTTTGAACGCTATTTTATATCGTTATAATTATAAGTAATTTATATCAAAGTGTTTCGGAATAACCGAATAAAATTTCATCGAGGTCAGCTAAGTCGTCCCGACTGGAAGGATCTCATTTTTTACCATTATGTTTGAAATGCAAGAGTGGGAATTGATTTGATTATAGAACTAATTCTAATGACTATATTAGAAATGTTCATCCTTTTTTGTGAATAGGTTTTCTACGGGCATTTAAGAGAATAATCATGTTATTTATCAGTACGCGACCTATTGGTTCTTGATTTTTCTCTTCCGAAGCCGAATTGCTATACCAACTAAATTTATTAATTTCCTGCAATTTTAAAATTTCAAATATTGTCAACGGAAAAATTATTACCTCTTTGTATTGCTCCATTAAAGTCCCGGGTTGGAAACCCTAAAATTCGAGCAGCTTCTAGAACAACGTTGTCAAGGGCAGTTTTAAAAGAAGAGTGTTCAATTGTTTGTTCACCATTGTATCCGTGATACCCTAGAATGGAAACAAAAAATTTAAAATATATCAATAAATTCTAGCAAAATAGGCGCGTGCTTCGGGCATTAAGGAAACGGATATGTAAACATTGATATATGAACAAAATGTATAATTCGGTACACAGACATTTCACCTTACAAAACAATCAACAGCGCTCCAAAATCGAACATACTAATCTTTAAGGCAATTCGTTAGGCAAACAGCTTTTAGTAACAAGTATTATCTTCTACACGCGTTTTTCGTTCTTAATCTCTCTTCACGAGTTGTTTCGGTAAAGATAGATCTATCTATCTATCTATCTATCCATCTATGGTTGAATGTCGTAGTAGCGGAGTGCTCGTAAAGATTCCTTTTAGTTTTCGGTAACAATTTACGGGTGACGATCTCCCATTTCTCATTTCGTGTTACCTGGATCAATCGGCGATGTAACTCGATTGCCTTCTGTTTTTTTAAAGTAAGGCAGCACGTGTTTGTAGGACCAATTGGACGCTCCCATTTCCTCCCAGATGTCGAAATCCATTTTATTTCCTCTCGAATAAAGCAGACCACTGGTGATACTCGAGCCTCCTAACACTCGTCCGCTTGGGTATGGAGGTCGCTGCCATCAATTTAATTAAAATATTCCTGTTAATATCGTGACTCAAACGAAAAATAATACAGCTATATGCAATAATTTCCTGATCAACTTCTAGGATCACGCGACGATTTTTCTAAGCTTAAAGAAAATGACGTAGTCCATGACTTCCAAAATTTATGAGATAAATATATATATATTTATAATCTATTCCTTTTTGTCTTGAAAATTTTAAATATTAATTCCAATTAAAGATTGACTAGACTACTTAATTACAGAAAATTTGACAATAGCACTTTCTGTAATGAATCATTGCCTTCTTGTTTTAATATTGCCCTTCCGTCACTGATTTTTACCTTACCTTTACATATCTACGAGTGGCGTGCTATACTCGAAATCAATGTTACCTGAAACAACTAAAGCGGTCGGCATTTAATAATAATGAACATCCGAGTAGCTTCATTCTCTGATCAATAGATGGCTTTACTCCTCTTACAATTTTTTAAAGGCGCAATTATCAAATGCACCAACAGATAAAAATTATCTCGCAACTTACGGACTTTGCACTCAATCGCGCGCGGTATAATCATCGTGTCAATTTACGTAGAAAAATTGGTCGTTTTCTGTCCAATCGTTAGTGTTTAGTTGTAAAATTTTCAAAACCGGGTTGCCATGATCTTTTAAATGTATAAGCGTATGTATGTTATTACGAATGATGGTGCTTGAGTTACTTTAAATTCAATTTTTAAGTGGGAAAATATTTTTTTGAAAATATTAATTTTTTTACAAGCCCTTTCAAGCTCTTACTTCATATTAGTGACATACAATAAATTTAACCTAACTCTGATCTCATAATATTTAACTTTATTTAGCGGACTATATTTCCGTCGGAGGCCGAAAAATCTCATCTTTTGGTAAAGGTCGAAGGTAACAGTGACTTCAATTATAGAGTCACGAGAAACTTCGTGTTTTCTAGCGCGCGTGATAAGAGTACACTAAAAAAGCCCTGTTTTGTGACGTAAGAGCAACGTTTGATATTTTTTATTTTATTCGTTTTATTTTGAGGAAACATATTATTCCCCTTACGACTTATTCAAATTGGGAAATTAACATTATGTTTTTAACCCTTATTTAGCGCAAAGGGATCTGATCTATACATTGTACAATCTGCACTTACTTTAAATGGCATGAACTGGCAGCCCACTGGTTGCGGTTCCATTATATAGTTCCAAGAAATATTAGGATTTATGTAGGTCAATGGTAATAGTTGTGGGATTTGACTGTACGGTGGGGGCTCCTCTCCAGCTTCGATCAAACAAACTACCACAGACGGATTGGCCGATAATCGGTTGGCCAGTAATGATCCAGCTGTTCCAGCTCCAACTATTAAAGTAAAGAGGTCAAAACTACGTAACTTGAATTACTTGGTTTTTGCTTTAACGAGTTATTTAAAATTTGCGACGATTTCTGATAGCAGGAAAAACTCAGATCTTTTATCACAAATACTCGTCAATTCATCGATTTTGGTTTATTAAAATATCATAAAAATAAAAATATTATTAAAATAAAAATATAAATATAAATAAAAAAAATATGTTATTAAAATAAAAATATTAAAATAAACATATTAATAAAATAAACATAATAAAATAAACATTAATAAAATAAACATATTAATAAAATAAACATAATAAAATAAACATTAATAAAATAAACATATTAATAAAATAAAAATATTATTAAAATAAAAATATCATTAAAATAAAAATATTATTAAAATAAAAATATTATTAAAATAAAAATATAATTAAAATAAAAATATAATTAAAATAAAGATATTATTAAAATAAAAATATTATTAAAATAAAAATATTAATAAAATAAAAATATTATTAAAATAAAAATATTATTAAAATAAAAATATTATTCAAATAAAAATATTATTCAAATAAAAATATTATTCAAATAAAAATATTATTCAAATAAAAATATTATTCAAATAAAAATATTATTCAAATAAAAATATTATTCAAATAAAAATATTATTCAAATAAAAATATTATTCAAATAAAAATATTATTCAAATAAAAATATTATTCAAATAAAAATATTATTCAAATAAAAATATTATTCAAATAAAAGTATTATTCAAATAAAAATATTATTCAAATAAAAATATTATTCAAATAAAAATATTATTCAAATAAAAATATTATTCAAATAAAAAATTATTCAAATAAAAATATTATTCAAATAAAAATATTATTCAAATAAAAAATTATTCAAATAAAAATATTATTCAAATAAAAATATTATTCAAATAAAAATATTATTCAAATAAAAAATTATTCAAATAAAAATATTATTCAAATAAAAATATTATTCAAATAAAAATATTATTAAAGGGCTGTAAACAGGGCCCCAGCGCCTCATACGGAGACCCGCCGGCCCACAGCAGTACATGGCACGCGATGACGTCATGATTGACCCTTTACCCATTGCAATGGCTTGGCGTAATGCCTACGTTGTTCCTTTCGGTTTGGAAGATCACGTATTTTCTATTTATCCGATAAAAAACTGTTTTTAGGAAAGCTGCGGCGCACCTAGGATTTATTGCTAAGGGGCCCATTATATATTTAGTGGAACTTAAATATTAACTAAACTAAATTGAACTAAAATTGCAGCTGAAAAACTTAGTTTTCAATCTGAAAATTAAGCTAGAACTCTCGAAGGCGATCAGGGAAGAGGACCATTCAGCTAGTTGTCTCAAATGATTAAGAAACAACACTAAATGAGACCCATCGTATCGGTGTGTAGGTGGCTCCAATTTTTTAAGTAACGCTAGTTCTTTATAGCCTAGGGTTAATCGTTTTGTAAGTGTACATTCATTCAAATTTACTCCACCGTAAAAGACCCGTCAGACGAAAATACGCCATCTTACACGTTTCTTCTACGTGTTTCGCAAAGCGTAATATTAGTAAAATAAACTTACCTATAATAAAGTCGCATTCTTGGATGATGCACTGACAATATGAAATTATGCTAATTATAATTAATATGATATTAGTCTGAAATAAACGAGCGAATTTCATTTTCATTAACAAGAAATGCTTAAACGTCCGTAGCTCGAATGTTCAAATTGGGCGAATGAGCGAAGCTAACTAGCTAAGACAATTAATTATATATTTCGTGCCTTGAAGATTTATAAGCACTTCGGAATTTTTCATTTCCTTTCACGTTTATCTTTGAATCACGAGATTTATTTGGTTTTCATTTTCAAGCCTTCGAATCAAATTTTTTTTGATTGGGAAGCTCTTTACAAGTAGTAAGAGGGAACGTTGAAATTGGTGAAGAGAAAATTTAGTACTAACCACTTAAACGTCTTTTCTACGTCACGCGTGTTGGCTCTTTGAGTGAAAGCCATTTTAGACTGAAGGATAGCGCTGTTTTGCTTCCGAAGATACGCTTCCACGACTTAAATATTACAATTTACAAAATATCATTATTATTACATTAATAATATTACCTACTTAGTTTTGATTTTAAGCGAATCCTTAAAAGTATTCGAGATCCGAAAACGCGAATCTTCGTGGTTTTTTCGGCAATCGAATTTTTCGAATCCAAACTTAAGCAAGTCGGCCCAGCCGTATTATAAGCTCCACATAGTATATGTTAAGCTACTTCTCCAGGCTTGTCCAAAACACTATACTCCTAAATTTTTATCTCAAAGGGGAATTCAGTATCGTGTAAAAACGCTTACAGCGTCCTTTAGTACCTTACTAATTGATATTATGTCACTTATGATTATACGTTACACGGCTTCACTTACAAGGAGACGACCCGAGGTGTTACACACCGATTTCGTTCAAACTCGGGGGATTGGTAGACCTTCGTGTAACTTGAATAATCCTAAAGGGAATTTATTCAATGGGTAACGGTTTTGCCATGGCAACGAAAAATGTTTTTGACAACATAAAATGGAAATTTTTCCTATTTAAGCCATATCGGTTCATTTTCAGCCATTTGGTTCAAATTGATCAAAATGTGATCAATTTTGATTTTTTTCGTCAATTTTTAAATTTTTTTTTATAATTTTAGTATTTTAAAACTTTTCAATTTTTTAAAATCTTTCACAGGGGGGAATGATTGTACGACGTTAATCACAGGGCTCACAGCTTCATTTAGTGTCGTACTTATGGATATTGGTACGTATAATTGTACGTGAAACCCACCACTCACAGTTTTATTTAGTGTCATACTTAATGATATTGTTACTTATGATTGTATGTTACTAAGCTACATTAACCGTCATACTTATGGATATTGTTAGTTATGATTGTACTTTAAACAAATTGCTTAGAGAGACAGAGAAGCAGAAGCTATACTAAAATTATTTCTGACAAGAGGTTTCAAATTACTAATAAAAATAAGCCTTGAGTGACCGAGATAGAGTCTCAGAATATTTTGAAAAATAATTTCCAACAAGAAAGGGGTCGCAATCCCAAATGTTAATACGGAAATATAGCTTAACAAAGCAATTTCCAACAAGAAAGGGGTCGCAATCCCAAATGTTAATACGAAAATATAGCTTAACAAAACAATTTCCAACAAGAAAGGGGTCGCAATCCCAAATTTTAATACGAAAACATAGCTTAACAAAGCAATTTCCAACAAGAAAGGGGTCGCAATCCCAAATAAAAACTTGTTGAGGTTAACGGTAATAGTTAGTGTAGGGAGCTGTTGGCTCGCGTGGCATGCAGGGCTTGCCACCACCCTCCTACGCATTGTAACCCGGCCACCTGTATTAAAGGCTTCAAAAGTCGCTTGACGACTTAGGCCTAAGGTGGTGCCTTGGGTATTAGCCTAGCTGATTATTATTATTATTATTATTATTATGTTAATACGAAAATATAGCTTAACAAAACAATTTCCAACAAGAAAGGGGTCGCAATCCCAAATGTTAATACGAAAATATAGCTTAACAAAACAAATTCCAACAAGAAAGGGGTCGCAATCCCAAATGTTAATACGAAAATATAGCTTAACAAAACAATTTCCAACTATAAAGGGGTCGCAATCCCAAATGTTAATACGAAAATATAGCTCAACAAAACGGTAAAACGAAAACATAGCTTAACAAAACGGTAAAACGAAAACATAGCTTCACAAAATTTTATAACGAAAACATAGCTTCACGAAATTTCATTACGAAAACATAGCTTCACAAAATTTTATTACGAAAACATAGCTTCACAAAATTTTATTACGAAAACATAGCTTCACAAAATTTTATTACGAAAACATAGCTTCACAAAATTTTATTACGAAAACATAGCTTCACAAAATTTTATTACGAAAACATAGCTTCACAAAATTTTATTACGAAAACATAGCTTCACAAAATTTTATTACGAAAATATAGCTTAACGAAATTTTATTACGAAAACATAGCTTCACGAAATTTTATTACGAAAACATAGCTTCACAAAATTTTATTACCAAAACAGCTTCACAAAATTTTATTACGAAAATTTAGCTTCACGAATGTTAAAACGAAATTATAAATATAGCTTCACGAATGTTAATACGAAATTATAAATATAGCTTCACGAATGTTAATACGGTATTATAAATATAGCTTCACGAATGTTAATACGAAATTATAAATATAGCTTCACGAATGTTAATACGAAATTATAAATATAGTTTCACCATGTACTACCGCCATCTGTCAAAGCTGTAGAGAAACTATACTAAACATGTCATAAGCTAAAGGCCTAAAGTGCTAAAGCGTTCGGGGTTGAAGTTGGAGGTGTCTAGTTCGATTTCTCCTGATGACTGTTATAGGTGTTATTTACTGATTTTTCATAAATATTTGGGTTAAATTACACCTTGAAACTAGTTTAGAAATATTTCAATCAATTTTACCGCCGTGGATTACCAGAGCCATCTCGCGGCACAAGACTACTATTAAATCACTCAAATGCAGGTTAAACAAGCTGGCCCAGCCGTAATATTAGTTCCACATCAGCCAAATGTATGGGCCCCCATGGCCATCGCTTTCGATAAATTGGTGTACCTCAAAAATCGACGTATCATTTACATATGTGTTCTCAGCGTTAAACAAGAAATCAATTTCCCAAATTTAAGGGCAACCGAGGGCTCCAATGGGCAGAGGCGTAGCGAGGGGGGCTGGGCGGGGCAATGGGTATTGCAATCGACATAAAATTTAATCATCCATAAATGGACGTATCGTTTATATTTGTGATCTCAGCGGTCGCCGATAAATCCAATTTACGGGTCCCAGAGGGCTCAAACGGGTATCACGCTTGAAGTTTTTCATAACCCATTAAAGGACGTATCCTTCATATTTGTCACTTCAGTGATCGCTGAGAAATCAAGGGCCCAAAGTTACGCGACCCTGGGGGCCCCAATGGATATTGTGATAGAACCGTTTTTAGTTATTATTATATCTATTTATAATTTAAAATATTATCATTATATTTACATCATTAATATTTTATTTATTTATATCATTATTATTTCATTCATTTATATCATTATAATATTTCAAAATCCAAATTAGTCACAGATTGTACAAAAAATGACTGGAGAAATGCTTTGAAAAAGGAAAAGATATATACGAGATCATTGGGAATCTTTAATATCAAGGAAGCTGATGTAAAAATTAACTTTAAATGTATATGGCGTACCCATTATACGGAGAGAGAGTCGAATATTTTGTATCGCCTACTTAAAGCCAACGTTATCACTCCAGAGGTTGCTTTCCATGTTTTTAATTTATCCAATATGTGTCCTCTATGTAAGAAGACCAAAGGCACCCTAGAACATTTATTCTTTACTTGCGAAATTACTGAATGGTTTTTAAATCGGGTATCTGCAATGATTGCCCTTTTTATCCCCAAATTTTATACTAAAAGACAATTTATTTTTATATTGGGTTAACGATAGTAGTGATTTTGAATACGGTAATTGTATAATACTAATTTTAAACATTTGTAAATTAATAATTTATTTTACTTACCAAAATGCAATGAATACCAATGAACCGAATGTCAAATTAAAAATGAAGTCGGCCTTCTCAATTAAGTTATTGAGATGTTGCACTCACCATTATGAATTAAAAAAAAGAAATGAAATAAATATGATAATTGCCCTCATGAACGCAAGAATCTGCAGAGTAGACTACTCCGGGAAAGTCGTTCTAACTGTAAATATTTAATTTTTTTTTATGTTGTTGGATGTTTTTGGCGAATTTTATTTAGCTTTTTGTTCCGTATTTCAAAATTTTGTAACATATGAAAAGAAATGTTCAATAAATGCTTACCTGCTTGACAGGTAGGCTTAAATAAAAAATAATACTAAATATTTATTTATAATATACAATGGTATTCCTATATTTATATCATTATAATATTTATATATAATATAAAATGATATTATTATATTTATATCACTATAATATTTATTTATAATATAAAATGATATTATTATATTTATATCATTATAATATTTATTTATAATATAAAATGATATTATTTTATTTATATCATTATTATTATATTTATTTATAATATAAAATCTGATCATTGTATTTATATCATTTTTATTATATTTATTTATTTAGAATATAAAATCTTATCATTGTATTTATATCATTATTATTATATTTATTTATTTATAATATAAAATCTTATCATTGTATTTATATCATTATTATTATATTTACTTATTTATAATATAAAATCTTATCATTGTATTTATATCATTATTATTATATTTATTTATTTATAATATAAATCTTATCATTGTATTTATATCATTATTATATAATTTATTTATTATTATATTATATGTAATAAGAAATAGATATAACTATATAATATAACTCAAATAACCAAATTAACGTAGCTGTTCTTATATTAAATTGACAATGAATTATGTAAAAAAAAGACTGAGCAATGTTGTAATTTGTATATTTAACGAAAGTTGTTTCAACTTTAAATTATATCATTCCGCGATGAACTATTGTGTTAACTTTTTAACTTTGCCAAAATTTTATTCAAATCACTGTAAACATTCTAAGTGTTTAACTAACCTGTGTGTGTTTTTTATCATGTTATTATTAAGGAATAAAAAAGCATTTGAATTGAATTGAATTGAATTATTATATATATTTATAATAAAAACAATTATCTTTATATTTATATCATTATTATTATATTTATTTATAATATAAAATGTTATCATTATATTTATTATTGAAATTATCGGTGCCTGTGCTCCGACGGTTTCCGTACTCACATGGTGGTTGAGGCTATACGGTGTTTAAAGTGTGATGCGTCGTTTAAAGGCAAGCAGAAACACTTACTATATGTGGCAAGTGCACTAATAAGGTCCACCTAACTTGCACGTCATTTTCGAAGGCTGACTACAATGACCTCTGCTATAGCAGCACGTATCTCTGTACTGCATGTACCAAGGCTGGTCGCCTCAATAGCGACCCTCTCTTACGATCGTTAGTGCACCGGCGTCTACCTTCATCCCATCGTTAGCTGGAAACCTTTAATTCATGACTCCAGACACGCTATTAGGAATTCTTAATGAATTCCACCAAGCCGAGAGCCTCACCAGGGAAAATACCTCGGTTTTCGACGCTATGCGTGAGTTTTTGACACACGTGGTATTGCTCCTGACAACATTGCAAGCAGATATTGATGTATTAAAACGTGACAACAAATTCTTAAAGCATCTCTTAGTGGGGCAGGTGGGTGCACCTACACCATCAGCCGACTCAACGTATGGGAAAACTCGGTCCCGTTCCTTGCCACGTCCCAGTATTGGTGGTACCTCCTACGTGGCGAAATTACAGCACCACACCGCTAGCGTTGTTAGCGGGGAGGGCATAAGCGGCGCTAGACGTAAAGATCCGAAACCTATTAACCGCCAGTCATCTGTTCCCAAGAGTAATAATTTATCTTCCCCCGCAGCGGACAGTTGGAAGCCTGGCGGCAAGGGCAATCATAACCCCCCAAGGTCAGTTCGCACAGAACGACACCCCAGAGGCGATCCGATGTCTTTAAACTTACATTAAAATGATCAAACGCTAACACAAAGCTTCAGTCTATTCCGAAAAGGGTCAAACCACGTCGTCGAGCCATTTTTGTATGTAACTCGCCTTATCCCGACGCTCACTTCTCAAGAGCTGAAGGAGATCTTAAAACGGTGATGTGCGTGCGTCTGAGAACACGTTTCCCGAATTACTCTTCCTTCCACGTCTCGACCGACGAAGCTGAATAGGTTATAGGTTAGTTATTTATTGCCGTATGAAAATACACTTTTTTGGAACAGAGTGGCTCCGTAGTGGAGCTCAGCGAGAACAGAACAAAAATTACACAAAGAAGCGTAAACAAAGCAAAAATTAAAAATTAAACAGTAAAAAGTAAAATTGGGTTAAAGATAATATCACAGTAATATCACGAGTACAATTATTAAAATAGTTAATATGCCCAGTACATATTAACTGCATATTGTGAATTAAAATTAAGAATTCTTTTGACGCTCCCACTTAAGCTTTTGCCACTTAACTAAAATATCTAAGTCAGAGTCCCAGGGCTGCTCCGATAGGCCCAAAACCTCAACTAAAGGGTCATTGTTGTGATGGGCACGCCAATTAATGATATCGTTGTTCAAGTTAGTGAAAGGACAGTCAAAAAGAATGTGTTCAACGGTTTCTCTGCTTGATGGACAATTTTTACAATTTTCGGAGTTAATACCTTATTCAGCCAACCTACTCCCCGTTAAAAGAGATCCTGTACTAGCTTGAAACAGGAGCCCCGAACAAAAGCTATTGCCATAACAGTTTTCTGATTTTGGTTGCGGTTTTGCCTTATAAATCCCTAGACTTTTTTGTTCTAAGCCCGACTCTTCCAGATACTAATGGCCGCGGTACACATTTCGCTATTAACGCAACTAAACCATTCTTTATAGGTGGTGGATTTCCCCCTTTCTGTACCAATTCTAAACATATGGTCAAGTTGAGCAACTCTTTTGGTCCAAACTACCTAAATGCCGTTTGCTCTAACAAAGTCATAAGTTTGTTTGACCAATCTTTCAGAGCTCATAAATTTCAAACGACCCAAATATCTTATTTTACTTCTTTATTCCCGGAAGATCATAGTGGCGCAGCCCATTTCACCCTGTATAGCCATATTGGCAGCAATAGGGCCAGCATTTAAAAGTGATTTGCCCCCTGCTGTTTTTCTCTTTGGGGGCCATCGCCCCAGAGCCCCCACGGGATCGCCGTCGCTGGGCTTGGCCCTGGAACACGCGACTGGCCGGAAAATTCGCGAAGTAACCGGGTAGCCGCGTTCCGTGGAATACATCAGCCAACGCATAGCCATTGCCGTGCAGCGGGGCAACGCGGCCGCCGTCTTGAACACGTTCCCACCAGGCTCCTCTCTTGATGAATTTCTTTACAAACTCCACTAATTTTTACTGTTTAATTTTTGTAAACCAATTTTTTTTAAATAAATTAAAAAGTTAATTCTTGTTTATAGGCTTACTTATGTAACAACAGTAACATTCATGCTACTGATAAATAAACCCTATAGCAGATTAGGTCAAATCCCACACCAAAGATTTGCCACCTAAGCATACGGAGCCTTTGTCATCCGTCAGGTCGTTTATCGTCGTCGCACAAGGGCACGATTTAAAATGTCGCTCACGGCAGCATGACTGTGCGGGTCGCTTCTCGTGTCATGACGCGACTAGCGACTCTCACCTCTTTTGTAACTCAAACCTTAAGCACGTGATTATTTTGAGGTATCACAAAAAGAGCGGTCAGTTATCACAAAACCAAATAAAATTGCGTTGTTTTTTCTCTACTTTAGACTGTGAGTAGACGAATTAGCAGACGGAAATCCAGTAGTTTAGCGAACGTCTCGCGTTGGCCGAGCAGGTTCTATGGTAACCGAATGTCTTATTTTTAAAATTACAGTTTAGTAACTTGTGCAAAAATTACCAAAATTAAAATAACGTAGACGACGAATTTTTCTAGTGCACAAGATTTATTTAAAACATAAATATTTAATTTGTGTAATTAAATATTTATGTGTATGATTTGAGCGCCCCTAGCGGATTTTTTTTAAATAGTTTTTACATTGAAGCGAATATAAAAACGAGCGTGGCGCTGAACACGTTATAGTACAGTTTATAGGGGGAAAATCCTTGCTCGCGGAATTTCAACGAATGTGTTGGCCACTGTAGCGTGAACAGCGCGTGATCAAAGTTGACAATGGTTTACCAGTGCGGCGCTGATGGCGTAACTTTCGTTACCAGCCAAATGAAAAGCATGGACTAAAGGCACGGTTCTTTAAAAGTTCTAATCGGACCACACGACAAAATTTCAAAACCCGTTCTAGTTTGTTATCCGATTTCTATATTGGCTTCACGAAATGCAGTTGCAGCGTCAGCTGTCAGTTATTTCTTTGCATTATTCTAACCCATAAGTTAACTTCTATTTACATTAGAATAAGATATAACAGGTTCAAATCTTTTGTTAAAAAAATCTGAGCATGTGGGAATTTTTGTTTTAAAATTTGTACTTTAAAAATCTTCGATCAGGGGTGAAATAATTTTCGGGTTTTTGACATGGTAACGCTGCTCATGAGTCATGACTCCTGACATAAGTTAGTGTCGAAAATTTGGAGCGCTCCCGACACAAAGACGGGGCAAGCCTTGGGCATTTTGTTCCACTCTTAGGCTTAGCGAAATCATCAATTTACTCCGAAGATTATAATTATTGTTAATAGTTAGTAGTATTTATTAATTTTGATTAACATAAAAGTAGTATTAAAGGTAATATACCGTAGTGTCTGTTTTAAACGGTGTCCGTTTGAAAATAGTCCTCGGCTATTTAGGTCCGTTTGCCGATAGGCCTGGTAGCGGCTATTTTGGATCGGCAAACGGGTACGGGCTTAAATAGCCGAGGACTATTTTCGCACGGAAACGGTTCAAAAATAGACACGGCTGTAATAAATACGCGGTTATGAATGAGAACAGAAAATGTTTCGATGCGAGTTTACAAAGCCCAGAAATTCCCGCGACCTGGGGCGCCAGCAGCGTAAGTTAAAGTTATACGATTTTAATGTTCCAGTTTTGATGTTAAGGAATGTAAATAGTGACGTAGACTGGAGCTTAGGTGGTGAGGCTCTAATTTAAAACCAAGCTTAATTAATTATTATTTATTATTTTATTGAAACACCTATTGTATTAAGTAAAAACGTTGACTAAATTTTACTATATG
Source organism: Leiobunum rupestre (assembly GCF_980474605.1). Classification (NCBI taxonomy): domain Eukaryota; kingdom Metazoa; phylum Arthropoda; class Arachnida; order Opiliones; family Sclerosomatidae; genus Leiobunum; species Leiobunum rupestre. The sequence goes on along the minus strand of NC_143394.1, from coordinate 38,128,161 downwards.
GGAATGGTTGCAGTAGAACACGTGACGGACATAGACGCAAAGAGTGTTCAAACTATACTAAGCTTTCTGGGGACCATAGTTCGACTGTAGTAGAACTCGTGAAGATGACATTGTTTGAATTATTTCGTTTGGACTGTACTACAATAATATTGAATTATTTTCTAATATTTTAGACGTTTTTTGACAAATCATTTTCGAGTTCTTCCAACATACTTCGGGATCCGGGGAAAAAGTGGGGCTTTATTGAAAGAACAAGTGCCGTGAATTATATGAAATTATTAAGTTATTAAATTCTTCCTATATTTTAGGCTGGAACTCCTATTAGTGACATAGAAAAAAAGCTGCCGCCTCGCCCATGTCTGATAATTATAGGTAATAACAAAAGTGAGATAATTACTTAAGAGTGTGACACTCCCTGTACTTTCCTACGCTAAAGGTCTAATGAATGTTCGACTCGAGATCGACCACATCAACGGGAAATATCAAGGAAATCGGTATGAACCCTGCGTCAGTTTTAGGCAGTGATGGGCATTTTTCAAAACTTCGTGATAACTCTCACTCCACCTCATTTCCGTTTCTAAAATTTTAAACTCAAATTCATCTCCTCTAACCACCGTAAACTAATTTTGTATCTCATCTCCTCTACCGAATTTCGCTAATTAAACTAACCTCGCGCACACTCCCTTTAGTTTTATTAAAAAATCTGATCTCCTCTCTCACTCTTTTCCGTTTATGGAAGTCGTAAAATCCCTCCTTTCAATCTCCTCTCTCTGAAACGCGTACTTTGTGAAACTCCTCTCACGCTCCTCTCCTTTTGAAGTTTCGCGCATCTCACCTCCTCTCAAATTCTCGCCCTGTTCTCACAGGGGTAGAACAACGACCATCACTGGCTGGTGACCACATGCATTAGATTTACTGTCTCGAACTTCTTTATAGCCTTCTAACGTCAGCATATTATGTGCTCTTCTTCCTATTTAATTACCACTTCAAAAGAAGTTATGGTTTACCTTATAATAGTTGTAAGATTTGAACGTTATTTCATTAAAGTAGGTACATTGGTCCCAGTGGCGTAGCTAGACCTTTTGCCGCCCCCTTAATACATAGAAATAGTTTTCAAAGATAGTTTAAAATGGAGTATTGACCGTCGCTTCAGTTACCATGAAGTGAAAAGGGCCGCCCCCTTTGCTACGCTACTGATTGGTCCATGAAAATTGTGTTAGACTGTCCGGGAAAACCTGGAAAAGTCGGGGAATTTTAAAATGTAAACTTTGTGGCAACTCGGATTAACATTTTGAGGGAATAATCTTTTCTTGTATAATAAGTCCTTTCTTTGAATGCGGGCTAACTCTAATAATAATAATAAATTATTGAGGGCAAGGTTTAACTAATTTTCTTTTCAATATTATAGAAACTAAGATGCAACGCCAAGATAAATCCAGAGAATCCGAAAGAGGTTATAAACGTAAAGATCCTTGTTTTGATAAACAAAATATCCCAATATGATTGGATATGAATTAAAAATAAAATCCGGTAGTTATTTTGGGAAATTGGCTCATGAATAAATGATTTTTTCGAAATTGTATCCAATATTTTGTAATATTTGTAGAATTTAGGTTTTTTATCACAACGGAAAGTCCGTTTTTCAAAAGAAGTTTTTACATAATTAATCTGTAAGTGAAAATTTTGTTTTTATCTGTTAAAAAAACAGTTTGTTACTGTAAAACTTTATTTCGGAAATGTCTGTAAAGAAATCAAAACATTTCTGGAATGATGGTTTGCCAGATATTTTCTGTAATTCATACAACATAAATTTCTCTCAGTGCAGGTTGGTGACGGCCCATCGCAACTTATTACCCTAGGTCCTAATGTTCTTTTCCATTTCAGCGAGATAATGACCTTGAGAGCTAAGCAAAACCCCTAAATATACATATTAAGAAACGACTGACATAGGGTTATTATTGAGTTCCAGAGTAGCATCTATGGGCTCGTTAATTAACATCTGTATAGCCTCTAAAGATCATAATGTTGGATTTTTCCTTGCTAAATTCAAACCTCTATTCAGGGCAAAAGTAGAGCAAACATCCAGGATACATTGCATTTTCTTGACGGAGTTAGCCAAAAGGACTACATCATCAGCATATAGAAGGCAAGTTATTTGTATATCATTTAGGGGGAGATGAGTTCCAGGAATTTCCGCTCCAACATTCAGATTCTCAACTGCCCTCACCAAATCATCAATGAAAACAATAAACAATACAGAGGATAGAGGACAGCCTCGATGAAGTCCCCCCCTACTTAAAATGGTTTGGGATAAATAGCCATTGAAATTATACACATATACCCACAACTAAAATAAATGTTAGAGAGCTGTCCTACGAATGTTCCTGGTATTCCCTTATCCGGAAGCACCTGCCACAAACTATCACGATTCACACTATCGTATGCTTTTTTGAAGTCTAGGAATGCTATTTACAAAGTTCGCCCTATTTTCTTAGATATTTCAATAAAGCATGTAAGGATGAAGAGGTTATCTGCAATTCTACGATCTGTTCTGAAACCGCACTGAGCTTCTCTGAGTAAATTATTCGATTCAAGATAATCGACTAGACGATTTTTGAGGAGCAATGCGTAAAGTTTGTAGAGAACTGAGGTCACCGCTATGAGACGATATTAAGTGAGGTCTGTGTCATCTTTGCCTTTTCCTTTATAAAGTAGGGTCACCCGAGTATCAGACCATGAAGCTGGGATATAATCCCCTTTTCGGATTTCATTGAATATGGAGAGTAGGACACGACGGGCCCGAGGCCCCATGGCACGTAAACATTCACCGTGTATACCATCTAGCCCAGCAGATTTTCCATTTTTAATTCTTTTTAGAGACACTTCAAGTTCGCCGACTGAAAAGTCTTCTAGCAACTTGTCGTCTCCTCGCTGAGGCGTAGGTTCTTCATGAGGTACAGGTGTAGGTTTACTGCGTGTATGTGTGTGATCCACTGAGGGAGTCTGTGAAGTCGGAGGGATGGTAGGACTTATTGCAGGGTTGGAAGGGCGGTGGTACAATGAGTATAGAGGAATTCTTGTATATATTCCTCAATACGTTTCGCTACTTCCGTCTTTGCAAATAATACCGATCCGTCCATTGCTTTCACTCCTTTAAATTTTGATATTATACTCTTTCCTTCTTTTCGTAGTCTTTTTATATAATTCCAAAATTTCTTTCTTTTCTCTTTTACCGCTTCCTGGATTTCTTTCTCAATCTTTCTACTGAAAGTCTTTATTTTCCTGCTGATGATATTTTTTACCTGTATTTTGGCCTGTTTATACTTTGCTTCAACATCCTGATGAGTTGTCGATTGGCTTCTTTGCGCAGCGAAATTGCAACCGAGATTTCCTTAGGTGGGTCTGTAACTTTGCTAGTACTGTCTTGTGAGGGAGTGTTATTTCTATTCGTCGGGCTATGTTCTATGAATATTGCATGATGATCACTACCAACACTAAAATCTTCCATCTCTTCGACTTCCATACAGGCTATGTATTCAAAATATAAGTCGCTAAATAGGACATAGTCAATGGTGGTTTCTGATCGATGATCATGTCTAGTAACTACACCTTGAGAAATATTGCCAATAATCAATGAGTTCGTTTCTACAAATTCCTTAAACAGTCGTCCATTTGCATCTTCAGAGTCGAATTCGTCAAGGTGGGCATTAAAATCTCCCAATATGCAGACCTGATTACCAGCATTGATCTCAGTTAATATGCCGTGATTAAGACAATCATAAATGGCCTTATTCCATGAGATAGAAGAGGCTTTATTACCGGAGGCACAATAAACTAGTGCGTTACAAATGTGAGGCTCACTTTCTAACATGAACCATAAATGCTCCTTGCAGTGTTTGACCTTGGTATATGATTCACTCCGTGATAACATCACTCCCAAACCACCACCTTTCTTCTCTCCTTCAGTACGGTTTAGACTAATCCACTGATTTCCACAAACGATATCCGGTTCTGTACCCTCACGCAGTTTTGTTTCCAAAACACCAATAAAGCGCAACCGCTTTGTCAACATAACTTTTTCCAACTCATGCCACTTCTGCTCACTACCTCCCTGCATGTTTAGGAAGCCAAACCGAAAAAGCTGTTGCCATTGTTCCTTCAGTTTTACATTTCTGCGTTTGCCTCTTTTTCGCTTCTTCCGATTAAAACCTCTAGGGGCTTGTATAGTGCCTTTGCCAGTATGATTTTCCTCTTCGAATATCACATTCTAATGGAACCCCCCACATGGCCTACGCACTGCTTTCTAAATAAATTCATCGGTGCACTACGCGGCGATCGTCTCTATGAAACCGAAGCAAACTTTGTTAGAAATACCGAGGGACAAGCTATTTTTCCGCTTGCCGGAGCCAGCGATTCCATTGGTAGGTAACATATAATTGCATAACATTAGCTTACAAGAGTGACAGAATCAGATAGCAAAGCCTAAGCCTTCCTAAATAGCCCTAAATACAGTAAACTATTTTTTTAATAATAAAGATAAGTTACAACAATTATTCAAAAGATAATCTATCATCTCGTAAAATAACAAATAAATGCTGTATTTACCTTTCGAAAAATATGAATCCGAAAACCACATTCTGGATAGTTGCAGCCTTCTCTCGCTTTGTACTTACAGCTAAAACCGTTAAAGAAAGTGGAAAAGAATACTAATGAATCAACAACACCTGTAAATGATTATTTGCATCAGTGCCTACGCCATTCACAAAGTAGACCTGATCACTAGATAAAATAAGCTTCGTGCGCGCGTCGTAGATGGTGTTATTGTGGTTTTAACTAAGAATCTAATCGGTGGGCTGCCAGCCATTCGATTAAGCGTTCTAGTTTGTTATCCGATTTCTATGGAGGCAGTGGGCAGTTCCAGTGTTCAGCGATTTGGTATCTAGGTAAAAGATAAAAGATACTAGGTAAAAAGATATTTGTATCTAAGGTTAAAGTATCTAGCGTATCTGTTGATTGTTAGTGGAAAGATACTTTTATCTAGTTCAGCTATTATTATCTAAAGGTGCTATACTGTTTATCTTCTGATACGTATTCGAGAGTTATATTCGCGTATCGGATATTTCCTCGAACACCTATTATCTTAAAATATAGTACCCAGTAAAAAGTGATTTTTTCTAAAGGTAAAAATATCTGTATCTAGGTAATAGGTACAGTTTAGATATAAATAACGATTCCTATGTAATTTGAGTAGCGACACGAAATTTAACAGAACATTTCAAAGAAGAGCAGGCATAGACAGAATATCAACAAAGCTAACTCAAGACGTTAAATCGACCGATAGGTAGATCCCAGCTTATGGAATTGGGTGAAAACTCGGAACAACTCCTTCCGCGTATAGTTAGCAAGTTCTCTCCCCACTGGATAAAGGGGTTTTCCCCTGAGATCTTTGGTTTGCCCTTCCATAAAAACTTGTTGAGGTTAACGGTAAAAGTTAGTGTAGGGAGCTGTTGGCTCGAACGCGTGGCATGCAGGGCTTGTCACCACCCTCCTACGCATTGTAACCCGGCCACCTGAATTAATGGCTTCAAAAGTCGCTTGATGACTTAGGCCTAAGGTGGTGCCTTGGGTATTAGCTTAGCTGATTATTATTATTATTATTCAGAAAGCCAGTGGGTGAAAATTTGCGTGAAGTGAAGTCCAACTTCCCAGTGGCGTAGCTAAGGGGGGCGGTCCACCCCGGGTGCCACCCGTTTGGGCGAGATTTGGGGGTGACACCCGACCGTGAAAACACAAACTATAGAGACTAGTAAGTAGCCCACCATGATATCCGCCCCGGGTGTCACCCATGCTAGCTACGCCACTGCAACTTCCCCCCTCAGGCCCGCCATTATTGAGAGTGCGGGGCCCTAAGTAGTGAGAAGGGGCCCCTTCTCTCAACGAAATTTAAGGAAAAAAGAGGGGGCGCACCAATAAGTGCAGCTAAGTACGGGGGGAACCAAAAAACCCCGCTAAGTGCGGGATACCAAAAAGTGTAGCTAACTGCGGGATCTCAAAACATGTCGCTAAGTAAGAGCAAGTGGCGTAGACCAGGGGTGTTCCGGGTCCAGACTTCGGCCACCCCCTTTGACGGATTTACGCTGGCCCCCAATAAGTGCCGCTGAGTGCGGGGCTCTAGGTGGTCACATTTGTCGCCATTCCCTAGCGCCGACCTTTTTTCCCTACGTCATATCGTCGACTGCTTCGTCGTCTTCCTTTATGATAGGATAGCGGAAAGATGGAGAAACACTGAACTCAGCGGTAGTCACCATACTTTCCGTATTAATAGTACCGACACATTTATGCGAAATACTAATTAAATTACATTCATCACTGCAAACGACGATGTCCGTCATGTTAAGAGTAGGTGTTTCTTTTAAAGTCTGACCAGGGGTGGATTGGGCAGGTGGGCTGGTGAGCGTTATCTCACGGGGCCGCGACCAAAATTACCCTTTAGTTCGACTTGGGACCGCAAGCCTTCAGTACCCACTTCACGAAAAAGACGCCTGTCCGCCCCTGAGTCTGACTCTTGTACGCTATAAACGTTAATATTGCTCAGTGTTTCTCTCAGAAACGTTTCCTCGGGGGAAGGCAACTAGGCTCAGGGTGGTTTTTACCAGACAAACGTGTGTGTGATGTCCATTGGCAAGCTCTTAACGCCCGGGAGGTAGACATTTCCCCCGGAGAGATGCCTGAAAGAAACCCAGATAATGCTTATTCAAACTAAATACATAATTACCTTCGTTTTCACTCTTTGTACCTGGTATATCTTTTTATCGATGCTTTAAAATATAACTACCAAAACAAGAAAGATACAGATAAGGAAAGTCGCAGATATAGTCCCTCAAAAAAAAGAGATACCAAAGGGCAATAATTTAGATACATAAGATACATTATTTGCAAACAGATACGGAAAAAAAGGGTATGTGTAAGAGCCAAGGATAAATAGTTTGGGATAAAGGTACCAGAGCGCCGCACGTTTTGTGAATGACACTATTCATGAGGGTGAGCCGCCTAACACGTCTACGAGCGGCAAGGGTAGTCCAGTTGAAATTTGTCAGGACTCGAGACACGCTGATGCTCCACGAGAAGCCCACATTGGCCACAAAGCGCAGGGCACGCCGTTGAATCATTTCGATAGAATGAATGTTTCTGGTATTGTCGGAAGACCATATTGCCGAGCAGTACTCTATTATTATTAGTAAAAGTTGGGTGGTTGGGTTAGACCCAACCTAGCACTTCGACCAGAGGTCCATTGTGCAGCCCTAGCCAATTAAACATGGAAAAGCCCAGTCTTAGAAACGAAGCGCAAGATTTGCTTCGCCGGGATGTTGGAAAGATCGCTCGTTTCCAACCTATGCATACCAAGGTACTCAAACCTTTGAGCCGCGTAAGAATCACAGACACAAAGGACATGAGAGGAAGTTTCCTCCTCTGCAAGGCATGCCCTGCACATAGGACCCTCACTGATACCAATCAGATGCAGATGTCTATTAAGCTGGCACTGACCTAAACGTAGGCCCGTAACCACCCTTATACTACTCTTAGAGAGCGAAAGCAACTCTATTCATAGAAGGCCCAGGAATAAACTCCTTGGCCTGCCTCTGACCCTCCGTCTCAAGCCAAAGCCTGACCTGCCTCTCAGTCATAGCGCCATGCACATGGCTGCGAACCAGGCCATTGGGTATTGGAATAGCAGGTTCAGCACCTAAGAACCTAGCCTCCGCACCCTCCTTGGCCAGAGTGTCGGCCATCTCATTTCCATGATGCCCTTTATGACCAGGCACCCAATATAGTTGAACCCTATTATGGGTGCCCAGTGCCGAAAGGAGTTCCAAACAGCTAAGAACGAGCTTAGAAGTAATACTAAACTGATTAAGAGCCCTAAGGGCAGCCTGACTGTCCGAGAAAATCTGAATAGTCTTGCCCCGATACTTCTTTTTAAGACAGAAGTCTACACAGAAGCAGATGGCTGAAATCGCAGCCTGAAAAACCGTAGCAAAAACGCCGAGGCTCTCAGAGAAGCCAAACTTCTTGGTGTGACAATAAACTCCAGCACCCACCCCCGAGTGAGTCTCGGAGCCATCCATGAACCAAACAATTTCGCCCTTGGTTCCAAACACTGTGTCGCCAGACCAGTCTAAACGACTTGGAAAGTAAACACTAAACTGCTTTTCAAAGTGTATCTTTGTAGCCATGTTGTCAGAACCCATCAATAAGATCGGTAAGTGACCAGAATATTGCCTAAACAATTTGGTGTGGCTGAACTCCCAATAAGCAGGCCTCCACCAACCATTATGCAGTAACCGATGGGCACTCATAATTGCAGCTTCCTATATATAAAGATGAAGCGGTAGAATATTCAGGAGCACCTCCAGAGAAACGCTTGGGGCCGTTCTCATAGCTCCTGTAATGCTGACACAGGCCAGCCTTTGCACAGTGCGCAGTTCAGCCTGAACTGACTTAAGCACTACCCTCGGCCACCAAACCACAGCTGCATACGCCAGCATGGGCCTGATTATCATGGTATAGATCCAATACACAACCTTTGGGCTAAGACCCCAAGACTTGCTTATGGTACCCCTTACTCTCCAGAATAACATTTTTGCCTTCCTGATACGGAGGTCAAGATGTGGCTTCCATGTTAGTCTACTGTCGAGAATAACACCGAGGTATTTTACCTCAGTCGATTTGACCAGGATGGTCCAAAAGAAAAAAATATATAATTGAACAAGTCCTGCACCTTCCTTCGAGTGAAAGGAATCAGGCTCGTCTTGTCAGGACAACATCCCTACACCAGCATTCCACAGAGATGAGAGCTTTTCTCATCATAGTCGAAATGGTAACTGGGAACGTCCCAGTAATTATCACTGCGACATCATCAGCATAACCAAAGCCGCGACAGCCATCCCTCTTTATCCTCACCAAGAGTTCGTCCACAACCAGGCACCACAGCAGGGGTGAAAGAACACCCCCCTGAGGGCAGCCCTGGCTTGGTGGTGACCCTTAGCGATTCTCCAAGCAGGGAAGCCTTCGCGACCCGATCAGTTAACATAGAGTCGATCCAAAGACACAATGTGTCATTGATAGAAATAGTTCGGGATAAGGGTACCAGAGCGCCACACGTTTTGTGAATGACACTATTCATGAAGGTGAGCCGCCTAACACGTCTACGAGCGGCAAGGGTAGTCCAGTTGAAATTTGTCAGGACTCGAGACACGCTGTTGCTCCACGAGAAGCCCACATTGGCCACAAAGCGCAGGGCACGCAGTTGAATCATTTCGATAGAATGAATGTTTCTGGTATTGTTGGGAGACCATATTGCCGAGCAGTACTCTAAGATGGGGATAACGTAGGTTTTGACCCCTAGAGTTTTGGTGGCGAAGGAGCAATGCGCAGGGTGCCGCCGAATAAACCCAAGAGCTCTCGCAGCCTGAGAGGTAACTCGATCTATGTGAGTGCTCCATTCCAGAGTGTCAGTGATAACCACGCCGAGGTAGCCCGCTTGAGCGGGGATCCATCAAGGGTGTAAACGGAATTAGTTACAGGCCAGCCTTGTCTACGGAGAGACAGGACTGCACACTTGAAAGCATTGAGTGGAAGCATCCAAGCTATGCTCCAATTATGGATTCTATCCAGGTCGTCTTGGAGGGAAGAGCAGTCCTGCAGCGAGAAATAACCCTTGAAAGAGCCACATCATCAGCAAAGACGTACATTTTCGATACAATAGTATCACCGATATCATTGATATATATAACAAAAAGGAGTGGGCCAAGTACTGATCCCTGGGGGACGCCGGACGAAGCAGGAAGCCAAGCAGAGGCGCCACCCAGGGCCGTAGCTAGAGAAAATGGCGCCCCCTAATATAATAATATGGACCAATTTTGGTGCCCCTATACCCTATCACGCGCACGGCACCCGGGGCGGCCGCTACGGCGCTGGCGCCACCGGACAAGACGACACGGAAAGAGCGGCCCTCTAAGTAGGCAGAGAGCCAAGCAACGGTCTTCCCACGAACACCATACGAATGGAGTTTTGCCTTCAGGACTTCATGAGGCACTGAATCGAAGGCCTTAGGGAAGTCGAGGAATACTACGTCTACTCGACCGGCACTGTCGAGATCAGAGGACCAGTCCTCAATACAACAGATAATCTAAGTTTCAGAGCTGAACCCACTCCGGAAGCCATGTTGATTCGGCTGTGGTAGGGTCCTATACGCTATGATTTTCACGATTCATCTTTTCTTCCCTTGCAAACCCTTTTTTAAGAACCATGACAAAAAGGTTGACAGTATATAAAATGTTTTGTATAGCGCTTAATTGGAATGACAACGATAAGAAGTGAAAGGGTTTAAACATGACAACATGTGTTACCAGAGTGTCTTGTAGAACCAATGTATTTAGTTTTAATTTTGGATTTTAGTAGGTAAATTTAATGTTTCTAGGCTGGTCGTAGTTTAGTTTAATATGTATATGGAGTACCTTATCCAAGGTCTCTTGTTAGTTTTAATCCGCATTCGTTATATATTATTAGGTCAAAACTATTCGCTCGCTTTGGGACGAAAAGAGTACACTTTTTACCCCAGACTACCAACTTCTTCCATACAAAAACAGCCAAACTGCATTTTGAAGTTGATCGCTATTTGCTAAAAATTACTCCAAAACTAGCGAATACTTTTCGCCTAACAAAACCTTTACAAAAAAATTCAAGGTCAATCTTGAAAATGGCACCGCAAAAGTGATCGACACTGCAGTGAAGTTTTCAAATAATGTTTTACCTCTTGTGCGCGAGAAAATTTGGGTGTCTCTTTTAATTTTTAATTATATAATTATAAATAGTTTTTTGGTTAGTATAACTTCATTAGTCAGGGCGAAAATGTAGAAGAATGAGGGTTATTGACCAAATTAGGCCAACTCTAGTTTTTAAACTGTTTTAAAGGTAATTTTGCTTGAGGAATCTAAATTGGTTTGTTGCCACTCTAGCAAATGGCCAGAATCCCTTTAAAAGTAACCACCATCTTATTTGTTTAAGGTTTTCCGCTGTTATAGACGTAACTTTACGTCTGACACTGTTTTGAGTTATAGAGCTAGTCATTGCCTATCCAGGTGGCCTATCGAACCGTGTATTATACTTAATGGTGCGTTGAATACGGCTTCCTTAACGGAATATTTTTAGGCCCAAATTGTAGAGCATTGTAATATGGTTTATAATTAATTTGGTATAGAATTATCGTTGCGTCACCTAGCGGCGCAAACCCTGCTATGGCGTTTTTAAATGGTCATCCGGGATTTTTTGCAATTTTTAAATATTTACATACTCAATTTCTAATCTTTTCAATGAATAGTGTAGATTTCTGATTAATAGTCCAATTATGAGGACAGGTTTCAGTTGAGCCGATGTGATTTCTTAATTTTGTGGTTTTCCGTTTCTTATTTCTAGCTGTTTTCTGCCTGGCGTTTCCGTGACAATCACCCGGCCGCTTTAAATTAATTTACTTTATTTATTTACAAAAAAAACTTTTGGTTCTGTCCGTTGTTATATTGATTGTCTGACTTGGTATATTATCCGAACTTAAAGCTATAGTGCATGTAGTTATATTATAAGTTTTTATTACTATAGTCAATACAGGGTTAATTAATACACTCTAAAAATTGAGCGTGCTTTTTGGGTTCAAAATTAATCAAGGTCATTCATTTTTGAACAAGCCATTATCGAGTCGTTCACAATTAAATATGATCATTCAAATTTATTATCCTATAGGATATTAATGTTATAGTTTTCTTTACAAATATGTCAAATAATAAGAGCATATGTATAATTTTCGGTGTGGATGCCTCTAGTGATTTAGTGAAATCAACCGCCCAGTCATAGGATTAAAGAATTTGCTAGTTCGTGGGATAAAGTAGGAAAGATTAAAATTTTAAATGACAATATCATAGATAAATCGATATCTATCCAATATCAACATGTTTGCTATTCATCTTGGACTTATAGAAATCCCGGCCACCTGAATTAATGGCTTTAAAAGTCGCTTGATTACTTAGGCCTATGGTGGTGCCTTGGGTATTAGCCTAGCTGATTATTAGGGCGCAAAGAGATTATGAAAAAATTAAAAAGCACAGAAACGTCGTCGAGGGTTTTTTGATTCACCAATAAATTAATTGCCTTCTAGAACCCGAAAGTGCTTCGACAATAAGCTTTGGGTTTTTGTCAATTGAATATTCTGGGCACGAAACATTCAGATGTAATGGGTGATAAATTTATTAAAATTATAACGATCAGCGAATCTGCATAAGTACGAGCTCGTTTGACTATTCTTTATAATGCAAAAGACGCCTTCGTTCATGATATGAAATATCATTCGACTTTGTTTCGATCAATATCTGGGAAACTCTAAAAGATTCAAGACGCGAAAAGAGAGCTAAAAAACCAAATCTAAACTACTACCAGGGCTGCGTCAAAATTCTAAGAGGGAATTCTTCTCTTGAGAAGAGTTCTTCGTGAGAATTTTTATCCCCGTGAGAACTCGCAAAAAAGCGCCAAATGTAAAAAGATTCTTCCAAAGATGGCGGCTTACGAGAATGCCACGAACGTTGTAAACTAAGCCTTGACAATAAATATTATTTTTACACGAATTCAAAACAATATATGATGGAAGAAAACATTTTATTTATAATTTAAAAGTAAATATTTCATCGGAAAATCATTTTCTTCCACAAAAATATCATACTGTTTATTTTTTTTCAGTATCAAGTAAACTGACTAGAATATTACCGCCATTTTTATTTACAATTACCCCCTTTTTGAAAAACACAGTATTTTGGAAATAAAATATTGGATCACTACCAAGCAAGTCCAAATGGTCATTTATCATAATGTAATTTTGACTAATTGTACTTGGTCTGAAATGGTATCTTTAGCCCAAATTAAAGAAAGTAACTTACATTTCTTACTAGAGGCTGATCAATTAACTCTTCTTAATGCTTTTGATATTGGACAACGATAAAGTAGCTGCAGTCTTAGTGGTTTTGCTTCAGACACCGATATTCAACCGTTGCTGGTTTGTTTTTAAGAATCTATATCAAAATCCACCATAATAATAAAATATAATGCTGAATCTTTATCGTTTGCCGAAATATACACGCGATTAGGGAAACGTAGAGCTAATACCTTAATTGGTTGGTTAGCATTTAGAGGCACTGACAATACCGGCAGTATCGCACCCGAAGGTATAAAACAGCAATTTCACGCATTTATCAAATCCCCAAACCCCAAAACTACGATGAATAATTGGACGTCACCAAAAAAGGATTAAAGCCCGTCTATTGTTGTAACCCGCCGGCTTCTCAAGCTCTTGAATTACGAAAGTGTGGATGCAAATCTCCAACTAAGTGTTGCTCCACAATGTCGTGTTCGTGTTTTAAAAATGCAATTCAATGTACTGACATGTGTTCTCGCGGAGACAAATGACAAAACAGAGAAATTGACAAAATATATGAAATTGATGAGGAAATTTAACTTTAATGGAAAATCAATTGAAAACCACTTTAGTTACGTAATAAAATAACAGAGAGCGAAACTAGTCGTCATTTTAATAATTTTAACAAAAGTCATTTTATTACGTAGCTAAAGTGGTTTTTTTTTTGTTTATCCATTACCAAATACGTCAGAAGTCGTCCATTTTTAATCAATTTAACTTTGTAAATGGATCGAATAACCTGTTAAATGTTGAAAATTCAAATATAAACAAATGAAATTAGTTTTTATAATTCTAATAAAATTTGTAAATATTTATAGATTATAAATGCCTTTTTTATGGAAAAATCGCAAGTAGTTGTCTCAGAATTTGCACTGCTAGGTGGCGCAAAGATAAAATGTATCTATGAATAGATAATGAAATGCCGTCCAGCTTGTAAAACTAGAAATAAGTAAAGTAGAAAACTAAAATCTCAAAAAGACCGCCGTAGGGCGAATCTCACCTATAGGTGGCGCCGCGAGTATTCAACGCACCATTACGTATAACACACCGTAGCCTCCGTTATTTAAAAAAAATAAACTTTGTTCTATGTAGTATACGTTTTTTGCCAATAGTATTAAAATAATTATAAAAGACTTTCCTACTCTATGGTTTAAATATAGAACCTGCACAATTTTGGTTATGTAGACGAAATAAGAATTTCTTTGACCAATGCGAACCAAACCTGCAATTTGAACACAAGGCTAAAGCGCTCCATCTATCGGAAAATATTTGAAACTTCGAACAGGGGGGTGAGAGAGAACTCATAGTACTCTACTCAAGGTAGAGCGTACCCGGGCCTTGATAAATAACGGAGGCTGCGAATACACCGTTCGATAGGCAAGGACTCGCTCTATAACTAAAGTTCAAAACAGTAAATTTAGGTCTATAATAGCAAAATATCTTAAAACAGTAAGATGGCGGTCATTTTAAAGGGGTTCTGGTCATTTGCTAGAGCGGCAACAAACAAATTTGGATTCCTCGAAAATAAACTACCCTTTAATCAGTTTAAAAACTAGAGTTGGCGTAATTTGTTGCTTTTGGACATTTGGACCCTGACTACATGGTAGTTCGAGTGATGGAGTCGCTTTAGTAAGTTAAGGCAATAGTTGAAAATGAGTTGAAATTAAGTAATGGTTCATCTATCGGGTGCTCAAAAACGGCGGAAGAGGAAGAATCGGCTTCATTAGGAAGAGATCGAGCCAAAGAACTCAATTAAGTAGTTCTTCCGATCACCGAAAGTTCAAGAAGTCGTTTCTAATACCGATACATATCATCAATCGGAAACTATTCGTAACACCAATTCGGGAAAAGAGATAACACCAGCCATCGTCAACTTGCCAACTGATTTTGAAAGTAAAAGTGCTAACCTCCTTTCATATTCGCAAATTTTGTGTGATGTTGAAGACGGAATGGAGGATGACTCTCCTAGCGAATACCGGGCTAATCAGATATTGGGGATATTGAAGACCTGCGATTTCTATGGAGACTGGAGATCTGAAGACTGGAGATCTGAAGACTGGAGATCTGAAGACTGGAGATCCGAAGACTGGAGGCCCAACCTTCTAGTGGAGAGTGGAGGACCGAAGATTGGAGGCCCAACCTTTCAGTGGAGGCTGGAGGACCGAGGACCGAGGACCGGAGATTGGAGGCCCAACCTTCTAGTGGAGGCTGGAGGACCGGAGATTGGAGGCCCAACCTTCTAGTGGAGGCAGGGCCGGCTCAAGAAATTTTATACACCCGGGCAAGGGGGATTTTTGGCGCCCCTTTTATTTTGAGACTAAATTAAACTACCCCCCCCCCCCCGGTAAAAAAACTTAACCATGTCCATGTTATAAATTTACCGTTTTCATAAAAATAAATAATCCCTTTAATCACTTTCTCAATACTTTCTGTAAATAAGCAAAATACTAGTCTCAAATCCATGGGTTTAAAAAGAAACTTAGATCGTGAAAATATTCTTAACCCCAAACGTACTTCAATACCTAGGGTCCCTCCTACAGGCTACCACTTCTAAAAGCATATGTAACATAATTACTCATAAGTATGCCACTAGCATTATTTCTTAACTAACGGTTTGTTTCACAGATATTGCGTCATACATACCCTTCGTAATATTTGATATCATATTTTATGTCATATTTGACGTCATCGAATCTCAAATGCCGATAATACCGTCGCCCAAATAGCTTTACGTCTGATAAACCGACGGCCATTATTTTAGTAAACAAACCGGTTTGAACAACCAAGGCTTGGGAGCTAAAATATAGTGTCAAATTCTGCTAATGTAATTATTTTGCCAATTAATTAAGTTCTCGGAGACTCACGTTCTAAAATAAATTTGCATTGTCAAATAAAAGAAGCAGGTTTATTGGAAAAAATAGTTGAAATTCAGGTTGAGCTTTTCCGGGGCATCTACAAGGTTGGAGTCTTTGCAGATTTTTTTGAGCCTAGGCCTAACCGGGCCTAACTCTTCTAGGCTTGGTATGGGATTTAATAACGCTGGTGGAATATCCCACTTCGACTACTTATTTCATTTTCGGAAAGTGATCTCTGAACCGAACCGTATTGGTCATTTTCCTTTTATTTTTCTAAACTACTCAGTATTTAACTTCATCCGCACAAACCGAGCGAGTTTATAAATTTCAATAAAGCTACATTGGGCTGACTAAAATTCCGACGCAAAAAATTCCTTCTCAATTTAGAGGTTTTCCATTGGCTTAAATAAATATGTTAGTAGCCAATAGTGTGATTCCCAAAATTACTAGGATGAATAAAAAGGTTAAAATCTAACGTAGTCCACCTTTTTACTGGTTCGTGGTGAAACAAACCGTTAGTGAACATTTTTGAATGGAATAAAGGTACAGTGGCATACTACTGAGCAATTATGTTACATATGCTTAAAGGTACGTCTCTAAAATATTCATATAAAGACAGGATATAAGCCAAATTCTCTTAAACCAAAGAATAACAAACTTTGTTAGTCCTGATGAACTAGCTCTATAGTCTGTATGAAACGTTTGGCCGGTTTTGGGCCTATTTGATAGAATGCTTTATTGCTTTAACAACTTAATTAAAACAGTTTTTGGCGGGATTTTTTAAGGCTTACACTTAAGAACTTTTTTTAAGCTGTCGCTTTCTTTTCTGCTTCAACGGCTTCTCTTAATTTCCTTTTTTTATAATCTTAATTCAATTCAACGTGTCTCTAATTAATATCTATCTAACTAAAACTATTTAACTGAAACTAATAAATGGCTTTCTGCGCGTGCGCGTAAAATAGAAGTTACTAACGCTAACCACGGACACACGACAGATTAAGGGGGAAGAATACAGTAAAAGCCTCTTTTTCGTTCAACGTTTAACAATTACATAATTGAATTATATTTTTATTATTAGGCTGAACCTTCCTCTAGTGCTTAAAATAATTTTGATAATTCTGTTCCTGTTTCTCGGCCTTTTGGAGTCGCACCGGGATCTCCGGTGCCAGCTGTGCCCGTTTTATGTGGACCGCGGTGTTCCCGTCGTTCCCCTTTAGGAGCTCTCTCCAAAGGGTATGACTCTTTACCTACGTAGGTAGGGTGTCGGCTGGAGTTGCTATAGCATCCACTCTTAATGCCACGGCTGTGTGCGAAGTGAGGATTGGTCCACCCATTGCTGCACCTTCTGCTGGGTTGAGTGGTTTGCGTCAAAGGTGCAACCATCAGTAGTAGGGTACTACTACCCGGGGGGTTAACCACTTCCCGTAATCGGTGTTCACCCTACCTGTAATCTTCGGTAATCTTTTGAACTCATTTGTAATCCCGTAATCATTTGTAATTTTCGTACTCATCTGTAATCACGCGTATTAATTGGAATTGCCCCGTACTTAATTACTCATCTGTAACAATTTTAAAGATTTGGGTTGCCTGTTTACTCATCGTAATCATTATGTTCTCATCCTAATCATTCTGTACTCATCGTAATCGGTCTGTACTCATCGTAATCATGTGAACTCATTTGTACTCATTATTGATTACGTAATTGGTGTACAGGCAAGTTCTTACTGGCTAGCCCCTCGCTGGATTTGTCACCTGTCCGGGCTTGGGGACGCTGGCGTAGGGCACTATGATGATAGGCTTCCGGTGGTATGGCCCCTGTTGCTAGGTACACCGGGCTAAAAATTCTGCCACCCTTCTTTTCTTCATATTATATACCCTGGTTTATAATGAAAATACCAGGAAAATGCTTTATCCGTCAAAACTATGCACCGTAATTTTATGGTTTATTTACTATTGTAAAAAAATAGTCGCAAAAAACGTTCATCGACGATGTTGGACATTTTGGTTGGTTAAACAGTTTGTATTTCCAATTAGCTAAAGATTTTTCAAATTATGTTATGCTTTCATTAAAATTTTTATAAACAAATCCGATTCTTGGTAAACCAAAAAGGCTCACAACTCAATTTCGGCGCCCCTCTCAAACCGGCGCCCCGGGCAGTTGCCCGGGTTGCCCGGCCCTTGAGCCGCCCCTGAGTGGAGGCTGGAGGACCGGATATTGGAGACCAACATTCCAGTGGATGCTGGAGGACCGGAGACTGGAGACCAAAAGTGTTGCCGACCTATGGTGTCGGCTCGACGTCAAGTAGCTCTTTTTTGAACAGATGTCACTATCGTCGACATCAAAACATGATAGTGAAGCTACATTTTCACCCAAAATGCGATACTTATAGGTACAGTAATTTTAACAAATATTTTTTACATGAAATAGCTTGTCCTAATTGTTTTTTGATGTCTGTCGAAATTTATTACTACAAACAGAAACGGTGCATCTTGTTCCTCCGATTGGCATTTTGATAGTGTTACGTTTCCGATCTCTAGATTTGTTTTTGTTAATTTGGTAAGCTTACACATTTCAGATAATCAACACATAATTATGCTACTGATTTCCTTAATTCAATAAAGTAATTTCGTTGCACGAGACTAAAAAACAGGAAATA
This sequence comes from Leiobunum rupestre, assembly GCF_980474605.1. Lineage (NCBI taxonomy): Eukaryota > Metazoa > Arthropoda > Arachnida > Opiliones > Sclerosomatidae > Leiobunum > Leiobunum rupestre. The sequence goes on along the minus strand of NC_143394.1, from coordinate 38,109,634 downwards.
AGGAATTTCCTTAGAAATTTCAAATAAGCCTTAGTCCACCTTCATACAACATTTGGAAAAACATTTTCCCTGATTATTACAGTTTTTGATAGTTTTCTTTGATATTTCCAGGCTTAGGATCACAAATTTTTTATGACATATCTGTTTATTTTAATTGTCTATATCTTGAAGTAATTGCCCCTTGCATGAAGTGGCTAACTAATCTAACCTTTGCATGATCCCAGTTTAGTTGCTTTGACCCATTCCACTAACGATGTAAGAGTCAGTGAAGTGGTGTCGCGTAACTATCTCCACCCTGACAAATTTCCATGATTTATACCAAAACTTTCTAGTTTCCTTTTTTTTTTGCCTTAATCTAATTCCCTGATTTTTCAGGTTTTAAAGATGATTTATACCTCGAACCCTGGATTAAAAAATAGACAGCTTTTCTATTGCAGATTTTTGTAACTAACTAATAGAGTAGTAGCACTCCGTAGCTTTGGCCATGGCCGCCATTTTGGTCGCAAATTTTTTATCTATAGGAAAGAGCATGGGTGACGTACTAGGACGTCACAGTGCCATTACTCTATTCAGAAAACATCTTCCCTTTTGCAAAACGCGGTTTTCGTCATATTAACAATTTTGCGACGTGTAGTGAAATAGCTAACGAGCTAATCTGAGATCAGCAACTCCTCCGAAGCTGCCAGTTCATTTTCTAAATACCACTTTATCGCCCCTCTGCCCCTTTAAAGTCGGCTTATAGCAAACCGGATAAACTTTCTAATGAAACGAAGCGAGGCTCTCGTAAATTTTGCACTCTAGTTTAGATACTTTTATCATTCCAAATCAATGACAATAACGCTTCATAGTTTTATTTTAGAACTACCAGATCTACCGAAACCAATAGTTAAGCCAAAGGCAGGGGAATAATAAAGTCCTCCGAAATCAGCGCGTATTTTCATAAATGTTTAAGATTTGTTTGTAAAATAAATATGTCCGAGAATCGATATCGTACTTTCCTTGACACAAATCAAAACGATTCTATCAAAGCGCAAACGCTCCCCACAAAGAGCCAAATACGGCAGAAAACGTCTTTTGCTTTGCAGAACACACGCTTTCGTCAAGTTGACAGTTTTTTTAATAAAATAACTAACGGTCTAATCCGAAAACGGACAGCACAGACTTTAAGAACTCATAACGTACGCTTAGACAAAAAATCCTAACGACTCTGTTAAAGACCAAACGAATTTAAAATCGCAGAAAACGTCGTTTCAGAATGACGTTGACGAAAGAATAACGAACCTTATTATATAGATGTTAGCAGGAATCCATACCTCTACTTGGAATGCTTATCACGGCAGATTTTCTTCTCGATGTGGCTAACGGTTTTTTTGACGTCACTATGTTAACTTAACAAACAACAACGTGAGAGGGGAGCGCGCGCAGAGGGGATTTTTTCTCTCGAAGGCGGGGCCAAAGCCGTCAAAGTGATCTTACCATCCGCGATACGGCAGGATAAGCATTCTCGATTCTGGACCATTTTGTACCATATTGACCACTACCATCGCTAACTGACCATTTGGGACCATATTGATCACCCCCATCGCAAACTGACCATTTTTAACCATATTGACCACTCAAATCGCAAACTGACCATTTTGACCATATCGACCACTCCCATAGCAAACAGACCATTTTGACCATATTGACCACTCCCATAGCAAACTGACCATTTTGACCATATTGACCACTCCTGATCAAACTGGCCAGTTTTGGTCATTTTACCCAATTTTAACTTTGAATGACCACTTTTACGCATGTTTGACATGGGCATCACAAAAGTCAAAATTTCAAAATTTTGCAAAGGGTGCCCATGAAATTAGCATATAAAATCCCATAAAGAATTTCTGGCTCGACCAAAGTGAAAATTTCGAAAGGTCATAAAACTTGACCTTTTGACTCTGTTCAAAAATCCGCCCGGCTGATACCTTCCTGGGGCATGGTCTAAAGGTTGCCATAACTTTTTATCGGATCCCCGACTTACAGTCCAAGACCTTCCATTGTTAGCTGTGACCGGCACTTAACTCAAATGTTCCGAGTTGTCTCGCCTGGCTAATGTACCAGAAAGACAAAAGGTGCCGTTGAGCAGGAATATTTCCCACTGCCGGCTTCCACAGCACCGCTTGCTGAAAATGAGTCATTCTGCCAAGGACAGTAGATTTTAAACGTCTTCATATTCACGGGGAGTTAGATGTAAACAAACCGCGGCCATTGTTAAGACGTGGTTCACCATGGAAAGTATTATTGTAGTTAGTTTTTACCATTTTGATGTTAAATTAAAAATAAAACTATGAGCGTAAATAAAAAAATGCCAATTTGTTTTGAACACTTAAGCCTCGTTAAGAACCGCTAAAATTAGGTGACCGCCATTTTTTTGTTTACAACTAACTCTCCTTGCGCTTAGGTCGTTTTAGGTGATATATTCCAACAGAGGTCGCCAATACACTTTCTCGTCCCTGTATCTACGGTCCTTGATTCTGCTAAGTCAATCGTTTTTCGAGATTTCACCTACTACATTTACACAGCGCTTCTTCGTATTCCACAGCAGAAAGAAGGAGCGCACCATAAACCGAAATAGAAGCGCTGACTGGTGACTACAACATTCAGTGGCGCACCCAGGATTTTTTTATGTAGGGGGCCCTGATTGGTCTAGTAAACTAAGTTGAAATAATTTGAAGACATTTAATGAAAGACAAAGCCTAAAATCTTTATAAAAGTTTATTAGATGGTAAAGTCTAGTTTTCGTTTCTTTTTACAAAGTTCTTGGACAACTTCGCTGATGGAGACATTAATCTCTCTTTGTATATACAACATAGCCAATCCATTTAATCGATATTGAGTCATGGTTGATCTTAAATAAGTCTTTAAAAGATGTAACGTTGAAAATGACCTTTCACTAACGCAAGATGTTACCGGAAGTGTTACAAATATTTTAAGTAAGCTATATATGTTAGGATATATAATTTTATCGCATTTCGATAACGACTCAATAGCGTTTTTGCACGGATTGCTTGAAACAGGGTTTTCAAATTTTTTGTGCCATAATTTAATTTCTGCTATTAAAACCGCTGAATTCGTAGTAGACAAATTACGTTCGTAAAAAAACGCAAAGCTGAAGATATTTATTTATTTCACTTTCTGCTAAGATATTTCCTTTAGGGAGAAAAGTGAAAAAGTTTTTTAAAATGCTCCGGTGTCGCGTGAAACGTTCGTGGAGTTGACTTAATATTTGGTCCAAAAATGGTAAAAAAGTAGTCCCCCTAAAATATTCTTATTGTTTCGATGTAGTCCTTGGCTTTTTAATATCGAAATTGAAGTTATTAGCTTTTAAACACGCTTCATCGTAAATTTCTGTAAACGAAGATTCCGGTGATTCACGAAGAATACTTATTTGATCCACAACGTCATCAACAAAACTTAGGGCATTTAACAGGTCACTATCAGATTTTTGCATTATTTTAGACAATGGTTATGTATACGCAAATACTTTTTGTATGGTATATAAAGATATTATAAAGCTAAATTCGTACAAAGAATTAATCTAAAGTTTTGAGTTAGAGGTCGAGTCTTTATCGTCCCAAGAAGACTTTAATGCTTCAAGACTATGTATTACAGCATCATACAACTCTACCATAGTAATAATTGCTTTGTGTCTTTCTACCCACCTAGTCGGGCACACTCGACGTAGTTTCTGCCTCTTAGTTTCAGGTGTACATTTATCAATATTCCGAATAAATTTGGGGTATTAAAAAAATTGTACACCTTTTCAATTATGCCGATGCAATTTCGTATTTGGGTCACCGAAACGGCATTTCCGATTGCCAAATTGAAACTGTGGGACGCGCAGTGAACATACATGTACAACGCTTGTGGGTAAATTGCTGATATGTGAGACTGAACACCTTAAAGTGGGGTGGCGGAGTGGTTAGCACTTTCGCCTCTCAGCAACAGGAGCCGGGTTCGATCCCAGCTTGTGGCGCCGGGTGAAAACTCGGAACAACTCCTTCTGCGTTGAGTTTGCAAGTTCTCTCCCCACTGGTTTAAGGGGTTTTCCCCCGAGTTCTTCAGTTTCCCCTTCCATAAAAACTTGTCTAGGTTAACGGTAATAGTTAGTGTAGGGAGCTGTTGGCTCGATCTCGTGGCATGCAGGGCTTGCCACCACCCTCCTACGCATTGTAACCCGGCCACCTGAATTAAGGGCTTCAAAAGTCGCATGATGACTTAGGTATTAGCCTAGCTGGTTATTATTATTATTATTATTATTATTATTATTATAACTTTCCACTCATTGCCGCTGCTCAGTCGTACCCTTGGTTTTGAATGTTCCAGCTGATGTACGTTGTGTTTTTACCAAGGGGCAGATTACTTTGTTACAGGGTGTCCTAATAATCATGATTAAAAATTTAATCATGATTTAATCTTTGTACAGCCAATTCAATTTTAATCTAATCTTTATTATGATTTAATCCTACCAGGGTGTCCTAATAATCATTGGAGTGAGCTGCCCCTTGGTTTTTACCACATTACTTTAAATGTTCGATAAGGTTTTCGTCACCCGCATCGACTCTCACTCTTAACAAAGCTCGAAAATTACCTTCATTGGCAACTGGTTCGTTTTCAATTGAAAATTTACCATAATCACGATGACCTCTTAGGGAAATATTTTGCCGACCGCATAAAATTACTGTTTTAATTATCGGTTCTAATCGTTTTCTATTAGTTGCTGCTTGAGATGCACTGCTTAAATCAATTTGTCGATCAATTGAAGTACAGTGTCCTACTCGTATACCGCGAAGCTTTTCGTACGTCAAAACGGCCGTTATATGATATTGCGTGATTATTAAATTTTTCAATAGCTCTTTTCCATTTGTTATAACCTTGCGTAACTAACTGACCTGGATCTTCGGATTTGTTTTATTCCAACATGAATAAGAGCAAAAAAAAACGCAGTATCTACAATACGCATTGTTTTCAACTTTGGAATACAATAGCCATTCAAATTTTTTAAACCAACTATATTGAAAACTTCGATTATGACTCGCAGCGGACGTTTTTTTATCAGTCTTAATGATAATGATAATTTCAACTTGATTTTTCAAGCAAAAAATACCTCGGATAACAAATTTTCCTTCACGTTGAAGACTCTGAAGAGTACCAAGTCCAGGCTTGGAAATAAGGTTTATTTCTAAACTGGTCTATTTGGCCAGTGACTCCCAACTCTCGAATTATTTCAGTGGTCACGTAGACCAGTTGGTTAATAATACGGTAGATAATTTTGAATTAATAAACTGGACACTGGACCAGTAAACCCCTAGCTTTTGAATAAAAAAACTGGTCCGAACAATTAATAAACTGGTCTTTGACCCAGTGACCACCCCTTATTTCCAAGCCTTGTACCAACTACCGAACCGATAACGAGTCGAATTTCGTACTTTTTCTATAATTGTAATAAAACAGAGTACGTGACGGTGACTTTATTTTGTATTGAGTTTAAACAAAACTAACTTTTCCTTTTATTTACTTTAATGTATTGAGTAATTTCATCTTTATAACTAACAAATATTGCACTCTAGTAATTTACTAGTGCCCAATTTAAAAACAAATGAGCTAGCCATAAAACATAAGAGGTTCGGTAAATATATTATTTTGAAAAAGATAATATATTTACTGGACTTCATATGGTTTATGCTTCTTCGTTTCTTTATAATCAGTTACTAGAGTTTAATATCTGTTAGTTATAAAAATGAAATTACTCAATACATTTAAGTTAAATATAGGCTCTATCGGATAAACTCTATCCATAAATTAGTTTTGTTTAAACTCAGAATATTCTACGTCACTTTCCCTGCGTTACCACATTTTTTTAAAACAAAAGCGAAAATGTCCAGCAGGGACGGAAATAAGCGCAGAGTCCACCGGAATCGAAAAGCGTAGACGAACTCGTAGAAGAAATTCGATAATAAGGAAAAAGAAATCATAATTTTTTCGGGTAAATTTAAAAAAACGATCATTGCCCGATATCATGGTCTCACTTCGGGAGGATATCGGACAATGATCGGTATTTTTCTGAAAAATTACGAGTTTGTACTCTAACTTTCGAATTTCGTCCATATGGGAATACGACCTTTCAATTTTTTCATTTCGTTTAGGGGAGGCCTAATGTTTTATAGGCTTCTCATTTTCAAGGCCTCTCGTACTCTTTCCCTTCAGGGATTTATTGAAATGCAAAGCACCCACAAAATGTGGCCGCCTACCTCACCTTAGAAATAAATACGCCCCTTGGTGTACAGCATTTTCAGAAGTGGCTAGCCCCTCGAATCATAGGCCCTTATTGCGCTTACCATATACTGTTGCAACAATGCAATGGTAAAATGCGGGAGTTGGTCCGCTAGTTTGTTAGTTTAATTTTCTATCACAGGTTTAATCCCAAAAAGTCCTTTTCTAATGAAAGTTGGTTTGTTTTGCTTCGCATTCTTTTAATCTTCAGCTTCTCCAGAAAAAACTGCAACGTCTGTCATTGTTTTTTTCTGTTTTTAAAAATTTAACATCACAGCCAGAATCTGCGAATCTTGTCCCTCCACTTGACATTTTGGAAGTGTTACGTTTTTAATCTCTAGATTTATGATCAACTAGCAATTATGAGTTTCGACTTGCTAGTACGCTAAGCCTTATTTGTAACTCGAAGGCTTAAATGAAATCGGATTATAAACTATTTTTTTTCGCCAAATGAAGTGTCATTTTAGTTGCGTATGGCAATAAACAAAAAGCATAGGCTAATTAAAAATATATTTAACTCGGCAAAATTTAGTTTTATTTTAAATTTTCATCGGCTAGAATATTTGAAAACGTAAAGTTCGCGTTCTATCCCATTGAAAATATTCAAGTGTCGTCGTGTGATCTCAATATGTGACGTCATGGAAGGTAGTCCAACGCCGCCGTCGCCGATATTTACTATGACCAAAAGTAAATATTGAAATAAAGTCTATAATAGTGCCTTCAGATTTTACCTTCCACCATGCTTGATATCCTTTTTAAAGAGCTGTCGATCACGTGTTTTTTAAACCAATAGAAAAGCACTTTATTCGACATATTTTCCCGCGAAAAGTAGTGTATTCCGGGGAATTTTGGGATACATTGTTTCGGTCGTCGCTTTCGACGTCTCGAATCGTCCGCTTCTGTTACAGAAACGCTAGCCTAGTATTTTACTTCGCACTCGGTTTTGTTTGGACCTCGTTTAAAGATTTTAATTAAGTGATTATGCCGGGAGTAGTGGCGTACTCCTGTAATCCCAAGCGTCTGGGAGGCAGAGTTTGTGGATGGCCGTTTGAGGAAGACCACCAATCTCCCAACGGGTGGTCGGAATACTTCCGCCACGGGTGTCCTCACCCCTGTCCCCACGTATCCCCCCGTTGGCGTGGCCGTTACACATATTTCGCCCTACTTAATCAAATGGACGAGAGGACTGAATAGTTCTTTCTATAAAGTAAAATGGCCTTCTTGTTTTAATGTAGCTCTTACGTCACTCCATTTACCTTCTCCAACACTACGAGCGCGCGCTCGCATCACGAGGAGCTTCCTATTTTCTAACGCTCGTGCAAATCGCGCGTGCTAAGATAATTCCACCAAAGCTCAGTCTTGTGACGTAAGAGCAACATGTTATACTTCTACTTTTAACAAGTTGGGTAAGCGTAAAACATTTATAGAAAGAACTATTGTCCCACACGTCACAATCGACTAAAAAAAATTAAGTGATTAGTTTAATACAGTGAATAACAAGTTGGCGAGCCAAAATATACCTCTCCTCGGAAGAATGGTCCCTAGTGGTATTAATTTCTCGACACGACCCCCAAAGATATATCCGCAATTCAGAGTTATTTACGAAAAACATATTTTCGGTTCAAACCCTGCCCGGTATAAAATTTTAATTTTAATTTAAATAATTGAGATGAAACAATCGAGTTTAATTTATTCAGAATATTATAAATTAAGTAGTTACAACAGCGAGTTAGACTTACTAAAACAATGCACAATTGAATTTAACCCTTTTTACAGTACATGTTTATCAGTTGAATAGACGCTAAAAGAAATTATTCGCTCCAAAATAAAAACCGTCAAAAGGAAGGGTTTTTAAATTAAAAACGCGTGAATCTCGATGATATCGCCCATTTTTTCGTAGCACGTGTAATTATTTATTCTGATAATAAAATAGAATCACGTGGGCTTAGCAATATTTATCCGCATTTGTCTTAGCCAATAAGATTATCCCTTCCGAGCAAGCACGCGCCAATTTACACAATATAACCGTTGAATTTTTTCAAATCAATTTCTTTTAAGATCTATATAATACTAAGCAAATTTTAATGAAAGAAATATCTACAGATGGTATTTGTATTTTTCTCGCTTACGAAATACTTGCCGCATCTTTAACGCTCATTTTATTTCAACGCTCGTAGACTTCCAGTTGACGTTGTGACACATACCACATGAAAAAGACCAATGCCGTCAATTTCCAATATCATATAATGACTCGCACACCCAGGAAATCATTGACTGCGTTAGAAATCGTAGATATCCAAATATCCACACCAAATATATTTACAAGAAGCAAAAACCTTACCATCAACAAAGCACAGAGAGCCACTTGACTAACCACCAGCTCTTAAAGCAATTAACGTTAAATTATCGTCTTTGAATTAACACAACTATATATAGGTCGTTAATAATACCCGTAAATAAATAACAAAAAAACTAACAAAGTGGACCACCCACAGGGTCTACCCTTTAACCCTCTAATCTCGGCTGACTGCGCTAAAACAAGATTTAACCTTTAAAATTTCATTCGTAAAAAAACCAGATTAGGCCTTCATAAATTCATTAATAAAAAAAGACTTTATTACCTATTATGCTTACGATGCGTGTCTTAATTTCAGTGAACCTAAGCAGCTATCGGTGGTTCTGTGGTAGAGCGCTCGACTGCCAAGCCGAAGGGCCTGGGTTCGAAACCTGGGTGGCGCATTTGTTTCTAATCAATAGAGAAACGCTAAATTAGAATTTCTTCGATGCAATAATTTCAATTTCAATTCTATTTCAATTAAACCAAAATTTCGTACTCTATTAAATACGCTTCCGATAAAGCTGAAGGTCTAATTTTCAATGAAGCGTAACAAGTGTCGGTGGTTCTGTGGTAGAACGTCCGCCTGTCAAGCAGGAGGTCGCGGGTTCAAATCCCGCCCGATGCGATCGCAAATTGATACTAAGACGAATACCGTGTACAACTGGTGGAAACCCTGCCATTGGACGTTGAGAGGTAGCATTACACTCAGCACTCGGTCCGTCCCAAAGTCATTAGGAAGAAGTTGGAGAGAAAACGCCCATATAAACACAACAGACTCAAGATGCACAACCATCAGAACACAAACACAACAAACTCAACACTCACAACCTACGCATAAACATTACAAAAACGTAATACACCGAACCGTTACGACGGTGAGCGAAAAAACACCATCCAAACCAAACCGCAAATGCATCCGTTAACGCTCACCGTCACACGGTGGTTTTGCCAACCCTTCGAGAAACTGCGAACGCAGAGATCTCGAGAAACTGCGCACGCAGTGATTACACTTTGCACCGAAAATGCGAACGCGTTCGCAGGCCTGACAGACAGACAGACACGGTAATTGTATAACCCCTCCTAGGGGACATAGGAGAGGTAAAAATGCCACGTAATTAAGCAACCTTTACCGCCGATTGCAGTTTTAAACGCCCCGAAAATTCAATCTACACAGTATAATTTTTATTTGAGGGATGAATTTGAAATGATAGCAAAGGCTTCAGTCAGTAAACAAACCCAAACCGAAATTTTAGGTGTTATGTTTCCATCCTCTATTGTATTTTAAGCATAGTTTATCTAGTATTTGCTAAAGACTTTCATCCATCAACAACGACTCGCAAATAGCTTTATAGGTTACATCCAGTTCGAAAAAATCATCTTCATAATTCTCCAACAATGCTTCAATACTTAACCCTTGGCTAATCATTTTTTATGAAACCAATTAATATGTTCCTTTTCTGGCTTAGAATTCAATGTCAACTAATTAAAAACCATGAAAAAAGTCTAATTTTAATGTCATTTAAAATTCTTACCTTTTAAAGTTTTAAATCCGTTTAAATATTCGTTTTCTTGTAATATACTCCACATGACATAAATTTGTGGCTTTCGCGATATCACGTCATATTAGGCTTACTAAAAGCACTGATTAAAGTTACATGTGTATCTATTTTAAAAAATCGTATTATTGTTTTTAAAATGTCGTATTTTAGGTTCAATCATATATCTACTTTATATACTTTATTTTGGAAAATAAATTATCAAATTATCGCAAGCGAAAGTTTAATATCCGCGTATTTTAAAGCGAACTATTTTTACCGCGGCGGAGTACATCGATACACTTAATGTTCCTGAAAAGTGGCGAGGGGGAAGACATCACTAAACCCAAGAATTTTTTACCCCTCAAATAATATGACACCGAACCGCCGCCGCCGCCGATAAATTTTGTGTTTCCTCCATAGTGACGCGGATCAACAACGACGTAAGGATGTAGCTATTTCTCTTTAAATTGACAATTCGGAAGAGCGTATCGGGTCGACTTGAGTATTGTTTCTGTAGTATGTTTTAACGCTGAGTCGAATGAGATCCACCGTGGCGCGTCGCTAGGACTATTGGTTACGGAGTTATGACCAAAACTACACTCCAAACGTGGTTTTTTCGAAATTTCACTAAATATTCGGGGCAACGGCCCCCTCTGGCCCCCTTTCCCCCCAAAAATACTATGTTGTCCATCCCGCATCGCTGCGGAATCATAGGATCCTCAAAGTAGACACCAAACTGGAATTTTTAGGCCACATTGCAAGTTGAGACAAATTTTTCCGCTGAGCTACCCTTTTTTACCCGTACTAGTGGTGCCGCTACACTAACTAGACTCGTTTCGGTCAGAAATTAACTTCAAACCAAAGCCGTTTTCATTTGAAACCCGGAAAATACTTCATCCAAAGACTAAGCGAGTATTTTAAATAATAAATTTAATTGACTTTGAGATGTACGGTCAACAACGGAATAAACGTTACCTGTCAAATAAGCGAGCCCAACCTGTCATAGATAAATTGGATGTCCGAGGCTTGTTCATTCGTGGTCTCGGTAGCGCGATGGTAGTGGCTTTGGAACGGTTATCCAAAGATTGTAGGTTCGATTCCTGCCTGGCTAGGTGATGTGAGTTTTCTCAGTCGCTCACTCCTTCCCCCTAAAAAACCAAATCAACCCGGTACCTAATCGGCTCCCAAAAACTTACGTCTTCCTAGTTCCTACGCGATTGGAGAACACGCCGGTGATTTTATCATAATGCCCGCGTATCGCCCTACAGGCCACATAAGCCTTCTAATGTTGACTTGTTTTCCGAAACGGGATGGTACGCTTAAGACCTCTAACGGAAGGGGAGGAGCTACCTCAAATTCAACCCGAATTTGGCAAACGATCCTATGGCCCTTTAACTAAGTTATATATTATGATTATACCGATAAAACTAGCCGTCGAAACCTTTTCAATTTTTGGCGTAGTTAATCTGGAAATAGCGTAATTACAAATGGTTTCAAAACTCGTAATTAAAACAACTATATCCGGTAGATGTTATTCCAATATCGCCAAGAAAACGGGGTTGGTGCACCGCTCTAATTTTAGCCCGAGGATTGAGTTTACGGAGATGATTATATAGCGCAATTTCCGGAATAGTTGAAGGAGTCGGATAATTAATATTTCAGATTCCAAGCGTTCCATCCTGCCCCATTCGGAAATGAGTCGCCACTGCTCACCAACCACGAATTTCCTCTTCAAATTACCAAAAGTAAGCCTCTCATATTTATTGCCGTTTATGTCTAAACTTGGATAAACCGATCCCATCTTATAATGGCGACTAGAGCGGGATAACCTTAGATTCAATGCTGAACTATTCAATTGAAAAGATCTTAAGGAGTCAGGATTCATTCAGTTCATTTATTAGTATTTTTTAGAAATTTCATATTGAGAATTAGGGGCAGAACCGTCCCTTGGGTAGGGCGAGAGGGGCAGGGGCCCAGGGCGCCAAAATGTTAGATTCGCAAAATCGATGATTTTCATTTAAATTAGATATTGAAAATTTAAAAATTTCTACTTAAGGTTCTGGGGGCGCCATTTTGGTTTTTGGCCCAGGTTGGACTAGGTACGGCTCTGATTAGGGGGCTAAGTTATTTGACGACGTTTAAGAACTGTCACCTGCTAAATTGTGGTTCAGCAACGAATCTAGAGATGGCGGTAGTGTAATTACGAATTTTCGTCTGCTATGACAGGAATTTGCGGTATATCTGTAGTATATTTCTACCAGCCTCTAGAATTATTATATTTTTCAAACGATGCGGACATTATCTAACTTTATAGATCACTACACGCAAATAGAGACGACGTTTAAAGGTAATATAAAATAGGAATTTCGATGGCGGATCGAGGAATTTCACTATTTTGGCGATAGGAGCGCTGTTGATTGATTGTCTGAGTCTTTTCCGTGGGCATTCCTTCTACAGCTCAATGGCCAGAATAATTCGTAGAAAGAAGATTCTGCTAAGCAACAGTTACTAACTGTGTAAACTTGGCAAAAGTTCCAACCGTAATTATGGCGGTTTTGGGGGAGTGTGAAATGGGTCCAACGAAAACAATTTCTAAAATCAGTTTTCCCTAAAGTGTACGGGATTTTTACAAATGTTGGACCAAACTGCCATCCGTTACGGGCAATCCTACATCAAACTCTTTATCATGGTGAAATGGAATGTTGATATGACTTGCATCTAGCTTAGGATGTCCGACGAAACCTCAGATTTTCCGAATATACCTTTCGTGTCCATTTTCATGAGCTAAACTAAAACCGCGTTCACACTAGACACTTTGGAAACGTTTTAAAACTGTTTCGAAACATCAAATTAAACATTTTCGGTGTCAACTGTATTAATAGGCATACGATAAATACATTCGACACCAAAATTTTACAATTTGAACTTTCTCAACCGTTTTAAAACGTTTCCAAAGTCTCTAGTGTGAACGCGGCTTATTTCCATTATTTTAACAAGCAGGTCCTGGCTCTCGAAAATGTTACTTCTTGCCGATTTCTTGAGAGGATTATTTATTTAAGTGTCTGAGAAAAAACCAAGCAAGAAGTTTAGAAAATAACACACATTTCATTATTTTATTTTCAAAATTAAAACTAAATGCTTTTCATAAAATTAGAAACATGATGTATCTCCTCTGAAACTCAGCCCACTGGCGGCGCTGCTGGTTTCAGCAAGGAGCGAGTATAACAGACTAACCTTAAAAGCATAGAATTTCTTCTGCCAAAACACGCGGAAACGTACAGGGTTCATACAAACATTTAAATCAGTGAAAACCTGGAAATATCAGTGAAATTTATTTAAAGCAAAAAATAAAATTTTCCTGAAAAATCAGGGAAATCAGGGAAAATAATTATGTGAACTCCAAATTATGTGCAATTTGTTTTAGTATTACTGAAATTATTACTTAGTATTGAATTCATACGTTTAATCTTGACTATATTATATTAGAAAGTGTAACAGTAATGCTTTTAACATTTTAGAGACCTCTGTTGTTTTAAAAAATACACCTGGAAAATATTCAAAAATACTCTGGAAAACCTGGAAATATCAGGGAAAATGGTTTTTGAAATATTGTATGAACCCTGACGTCGAATAGTCCATAATGAACATAAAACAAGCCAGTCCAGCCGTAATATAAGATCCGCATCGTAGGTGTTAAGCTACTTCCGCAAGCATGTCCAAAACACTAGCTATATTCAAAATTTTATATCGCAAGGAGGAACCAAGTATCGTGTAAAAGCGCTTACAGATTCATTTAGTAGCATACTAACTTATATTATTTTACTAATGAGTGTACGTTACACAGCTTCACTTACAATTGTTATTATACTTATGGATATTTTTACTTATGATTGTACGTTAAATACACGGCTTACAGCTTTATTTAGTGTCATACTTATGGATATGGTTACTTATGATTGTACGTTAAATACACGGCTTACAGCTTTATTTAGTGTCATACTTATGGATATGGTTACTTATGATTGTACGTTAAATACACGGCTTACAGCTTTATTTAGTGTCTTACTTATGGACCAATAGTCGATATACAGGGTGTTTTTTTGCTCGAAAAAGTGATTTTGTTCAAACACTATGTTTTCTAGAAAGTTGAAATTTGTACTGTACATTATATGCCGGGGGACACTTTCTACCAAAATTGCATCTAAATCGAAAAATATTTAGATAATTAGACTCATCGGTACCGCGCAGGGAATCTGGCATGCAACTAACTAAACCGAAAATAGAAGCTAAAAATTTTAAAACTCGTTTCGTAGTAATGAAATAGGGGTTTGTGGTGCAAAAATATTATCGGAATATCGGAAATGTAACCGGAATAATAAATATTGAGAAATATCATAAATATCGAGACATATCATAAATATCGAGACATATCATAAATATCAAGAAATATCATAAATATCGAGACATATCATAAATATCGAGACATATCATAAATATCAAGAAATATCATAAATATCGAGAAATATCATAAATATCGAGAAATATCATAAATATCGAGACATATCATAAATATCGAGACATATCATAAATATCAAGAAATATCATAAATATCGAGACATATCATAAATATCGAGACATATCATAAATATCGAGACATATCATAAATATCAAGAAATATCATAAATATCGAGAAATATCATAAATATCGAGACATATCATAAATATCGAGACATATCATAAATATCGAGAAATATCATAAATATCGAGAAATATCATAAATATCGAGAAATATCGAGAAATAGCATAAATATCGAGAAATAGCATAAATATCGAAAAATATCATAAATATCGAGAAATATCCTAAATATCGAGAAATATCATAAATATCGAGAAATATCCTAAATATCGAGAAATATCATAAATATCGAGAAATATCATAAATATCGAGAAATATCATAAATATCGAGAAATATCATAAATATCGAGAAATATCATAAATATCGAGAAATATCATAAATATCGAGAAATATCATAAATATCGAGAAATATCATAAATATCGAGAAATATCATAAATATCGAGAAATATCATAAATATCGAGAAATATCATAAATATCGAGAAATATCATAAATATCGAGAAATATCATAAATATCGAGAAATATCGAGAAATAGCATAAATATCGAAAAATATCATAAATATCATAAATATCGAGAAATATCATAAATATTGAGTATATATATCTCAACTAAAAAGACATTTTACTGCTTTAATTATTCAGTGTAATTGTTATCCGCATATTAAGGCGTATTTAAGTTAACGTATCAAGAAAGTTTAAAAAAAAAATCAACTAGATAGCTACTTTTACACGACTGGTTAAATTGGTTCAATACCGTTCGCACGAGCCTTAGAAAACAGCTAGTATATTATTCAGCGGGGAAAGCGACGCCGACTTAGTAAGCGAGTACGGAATTCCTACGTCCTTTTTGCCAATGCTGTAGTATAGTCCAATAAATTTCTTCTTCTTCGTGTATCTTGGTGTATAGCGAAAGCCAACCCTATATTTCTTTGAAAGAAGCACGATATATATTTTTAAAAATTGATTTTGTCCGCGGCGCGATAAGTCAGTGTCGCTCTCCACTGGGCCGAGAAGGGAAATTTTCCCAATTGGATAGCGGGCCTGGAAGGAGAATGGGGCGCTCGAAATGGGAATGCGCCCCTTTCGGATAGGCGGCTTTTGGCCCCCAGTGAAAAATGACGCTTTCTATGGGCGAACGGCGAGAAAAGCAGGGACTGACAGCGCATTGAAATCGAAACTGCGGCGAGCTTTGCTAGAATGCGCGTCAGCTTGCGAGGAATGGACGTTCGTTGCTACGTCCGAACGCGCATACCTCCTGACACGCACGCTGGGAATTCCCAACGGTTCGATTCGACCCTTTACCGCTAGTATATAAAATACTCTCTTAACCATAAGTTTCCATCTAATGCTATTTTCTTCGTACATTTCCCGATATTTTTTTTTTAATTTTTAAAACAAGGGCCACAGAATAGTTTGAATATTGAGGGTGGAGCAATATAATCACGTGTTTTGAGAAGTGGGTACCTACGCCTGAGTCGCGTCACGGAAGGAGATTAGATTCCTGAAATTCGTCCGGAATTTTTCAAACGATTTTGTTTACCTTTAAAGGGGAACGGCCAAGCTTTTCCAAATATGGCCTTATTTCCGTATCAAAAGATTAACAAGACGTTCAATATACTAAAACGTACCTTTTTTTGTCTTGAACAAATAGCTTATGGCCCAAAAATTTTAAACTAAAAATAACGCCAGGTGTTTGGGTTTGAATTTTCGCCGCCATCTTAGGGGCTGCCGCCAGCGCCCCTAACCCCGTATGAGCGATTTGCGAACTATCCTAACTTTTAAAATCGCGCAATTTAGGCTTAAGTCTCTTACAACTGGAACGCACCGCGCGTGCAAAACATATTTTTTGCGTCTTTAGCTTTTACGTTGTTTTTCTGTTCACAGACTTCTCACCAGGTGCTGCGGCGGACGCGCGCTTTTCGATTTCCCGAAATTTCTTTACTTTATTCAAAATTAACCACTCAATATTTTTTGATGCGGTTTTCGCCATAAATTTTAGTTTTTAATGGGCTATAGGGCTATATAACTGGTTAAAGCTTGGTCATTCCCCTTTAAGAAAAATGGTGAAATGGAATGCCGTCATTATATGATATATACAATTACATATGATTCACTCTTCCTCGAAAATTAGGCGTCGAACTTCTCACCTGTATTGCGGACATAAATTCAAATTTGGTGGTCGCCATGGCGTCCGGGTGTAATTTAGAATGACTGGAAGTCGCTAGATAGTTGACAGAGAGTTTGTGCAATTCGGTAAGTACACGGTCATTCGATATATGTTTCACTTTTAAGGCCTACATAAATTCTTCGCGTGTTAAGAGTTTTCTTGTCGAGGGGCAGGTCACTTCCATTTTGGGTGCGTCTTAATCATAGTAAAATGATTAAATCAGGGTAATAGTGATTAAATCAGGGTAATCAAGATTAAAAAATCTAATGAAGATTAGAAAATCTAATCACGATTTAAACGAGATTTAATCATTCTAATCATGATCTAATCTTTTTAATCAGGATTTAATCATTTAAACGAGATTCAATCTTTTTAATCAGGATTTAATCATTTAAACGAGATTCAATCTTTTTAATTAGATTTAATCATTTTAATTAGATTTAATAATTTTAATTAGATTTAATCATTTTAATTAGATTTAATCATTTTAATTAGATTTAATCATTTTAATTAGATTTAATCATTTTAATTAGATTTAATCATTTTAATTAGATTTAATCATTTTAATTAGATTTAATCATTTTAATTAGATTTAATCATTTTAATTAGATTTAATCATTTTAATTAGATTTAATCATTTTAATTAGATTTAATCATTTAAACGAGATTCAATCTTTTTAATTAGATTTAATCATTTTAATTAGATTTAATCATTTTAATTAGATTTAATCATTTTAATTAGATTTAATCATTTTAATTAGATTTAATCATTTTAATTAGATTTAATCATTTTAATTAGATTTAATCATTTTAATTAGATTTAATCATTTTAATTAGATTTAATCATTTTAATTAGATTTAATCATTTTAATTAGATTTAATCATTTTAATTAGATTTAATCATTTTAATTATATTTAATCATTTTAATTAGATTTAATCATTTTAATTAGATTTAATCAATATAATCGGTCGAATCGATAATTTATCATTAAAATCAAAACTAAAGTACCATTTAATCATACTAATCACGATATAATTTTTTAATCAGGATTTAATCATTTTAAACAGATTTAATTATTTAATCATTTAATCATTTAATCATGATTAAATCAGATTTAAACATTCTAATCATGATTAAACGTGATTTAATCAACTTAATCGTGATTAATTGAATTTAATCAAAATAATCACGATTAAATCGGATTTAATCTTTTGAGGGGTGCGTCGTTAATCAAGGAAGTGTGATAAAATACGCGAAAAATGAGATTAGTCCATAATCAAGGAAGTGACCTCCCCTCGTTTCTTGTATATTTCCGATTTCTCAAAAGCGAATAACAAAGTGAAACACGTAATTTCGCATGCTGGAATGGGTGAGAATTTCCCGCCAAACCGCGAATGTATACACCGCATCGCGGCATAAAATATGTTAAATGATAATTAATGCTCAGTTATAAACTCCATTTCCAATGTAATAGTGAAAATCCGCGGAAAAACCACGAAGGTGGGTGTTACGAGGGATAATATAAACAGTATATGGAAATTCATACTTATCTCCTAAGAATTGTCTTATGTACTTCTGGTGTTATCATAAGCCGATAATAAGGTCCCCATAAGCAAAGGCCTAGGCCAAATATTTGACGTAGGTATTCAAAATCTGCACATCCTAGTGGCTACGTCATTTAATAAATAAATAAATTTCGCGAAATGCATGATGAATGCGCATAAGCCGTGTGCGAACGTTTTTAAACTTACGAGGAGACTATCCGAGGTGATAATCACCGATTTGTTGTAAACTAGGTGGGTATGTAGGCCTTATGGTAACATGAAATTTCACCAAGGGAAAAATTGCAATGGGCTTTAGTTTTGCCATGGCAACCGAAAATGTTTTTGACAACACAGTCTGTATATTTTCTCATTGAAAATAACATGGGAATCTGAGCACTTCTAAGGGTACCACCCCCTGTGAAAAATTTTAAAAAAATTTCAATTTTCAAAACCAAAAAAAAATGGATCAAAATTGACAAATGAAATGAATTTTATGATATTTTGATGAATTTTGGTCAATTTGATCAAAATATGTAAAAATTGATCAATTGTTATTTTCAATGGGACAATATACAGACTGTGTTGTCAAAAACATTTTCGGTTGCCATGGCAAAACTAAAGCCCATTGCAACTTTTCCCTTGGTGAAATTTCATGTTACCATGAGGTCTACATACCCACCTAGTTTACAACAAATCGGTGATTATCACCTCGGGTAGTCTCCTCGTTAGAACCACGCGGGAGAGATCTCCGCCGCGACCCCTTAGCACCGGAGCCAAGGCTTATTCCCAAATTTATCGCTTTAAAACTTAAAATTAACACTTATCTTTGCAAAATGATTCGTCAGATCCTAAAACTGGCTATTATAAATAAGAGGTATTTATTTTTAAAATTTGAGATTTATACGCGTTTTGTGTGGCATTTATCAACCCAAACGTGGCTGCTTTACCAAGTAAGATAATATTTTAGGTGTAGAAATTTGGAAAAGAAGATGTCGCTACTGCCCTATCGTTAATTTTCTTCGCGCATGGACATAGCCGTTACCATAGGGATCTATGCTAGAACTTTATTTATGGAGACCTTTAATAGGCTTATGGCGTTACTGACTGCCAAGCCGGCGACACTACGCGTTACGAGAGAATAACATAAACAGAATATGGAGATGACCACTTATCTCGAAATATATATCTTATTTACTTGTGGCGTTGCGTAATACCAAGCCGGCGGTCGGGTTATCGAGTCGCGGTGGCCCGCTACCTCCGGAGTGGGGCTTTCCAGTATAGTCCCATCAGACATTTATCCCCCCCCTTGCGCGCGCTCACTACCCCCCCCCTCCGCCCTCCTGTTATTGCGCGTTTCCCTACATTATCGATTAAAGCGCGGAATGTGTGTTGAGCTGTGCGGAGAAGCCGATTTCGGTCTCATTCGACGAGAAGCCAGTACCACGCGAAGGGGCGCGCTCAGTGATCCTCCACCAACCGACGGAGAAAGAGTTGTTTCTTCCGAAACGGACAATTACTAATTACTAGATTTAAGTCGTATAACTGAAAGACGCGAAAATGAAAGGTCGAGTCATTTGTTTGTTAACGTCGCTTCTCCTGACGCCCATAGTCCTTCCTAGTCCCATTGGTAAGTTCTCTTCTCGCTTGTTTGACTAAACGACGTATTTGAGTTGTACAGTAATCTTACGCCTGAAACACGTACCTTCGTGGGCTACCGCTCTTTTTCAAAACACGTCGGGATAAAATAGTGCGAGGCGTAATACAAACTACTTTTTACAGGATGCAAAAACTATTCGTTAGTTTTGGAGTATTTTTTAGGAAATAGCGAGCAATTTCAAAATACAGTTTGGCGGTTATTGTGTGGAAGAACTACAGAAGTTGACAGTTTGGGGTAAAAGGTGTATTCTTTTTGTCCCAAAGCGAGCGAATAGTTTTGGCCTATAGTGTTTTAAAAGGTTATGCAAACATTTGAAGGAGTTGTAGAGGGATGAGTTGAGAAGTATGCCTGTTTTTCCCCCATTTTCCAACGATGAGTTAATAGAGCGCCAAAGAGCTTCAAAGTGTGGCCTACTAGCCGCTGGAAGTAGGATGCAACCAACGCAAAACCAAGCAGCAGGGACTTTAAATAACGTTTAAGTTTACTTTTTTACGCTGGTTACCTCGATTTGTTTACCAAGTCCTTTTTTAACGATCACACGAACCCAAACCTTAATGGTCGCGTTTCTCCGCTGGTTGGTTTTGCGCTTGTTGCAGCCTACTTCCAGGGGCTAGTAGGCCACACTTTGAAGCTCTCTGGCGCTCTTTTAACTCATCGTAGGAAAATGGGGGAAAACAGGCATACTTCTCAACTCACCCCCTACAACTCCTTAAAATTTTTGCATAACCTTTTGAAACACCCTGTATAGATATTAGAACCGGAAAATATTATTTATAAATGGTTCAATATCCTTATCTAGTCGAAATTTCGAAATTTTGTTATTGTTCCCTGATTTGGCGGGAAATTCGCTTCCATTGGAAACTGCCTGGTGTTTTCACGTGTGGATGTCGGAACTTCTTTATTAAACTCTAATACCAAATAACTAAGTTGGGACTTTTACTAGTTGTTAATTTCACATACCACCAAAAGTAAATGATATTTATCTTATTAGAAGTATCCCTTTTTCAATTCCACTCTATCTATCTTTATAGCGCAGTACACTTCCTTTATTCATAGTGGGGTGGTGGCGTGGTTGGCACTTTCACCTCGCAGCACGAGGAGCCGGGTTCGATCCCAGCTTGTGGCGCTGGGTGTAAACTCCGAACCACTCCTTCCGCGTTGAGTTTGCAAGTTCTCTCCCCACTTGTTAAAAGGGGGTTTTCCCAGAGTTCTGCGGTTTCCCCTTACCATTAAAACTTGTCGTGGCTAACGGTAATAGTTAGCGTAGGGAGCTGTTGACTCGCGTGGCTTGAAGGGCTGGTCACCACCCTCCTTCGCATTGTAACCCGGCCACCTGATTTAAAGGCATTAAAAGTCTCTTGATGCCTTGGTTATAAGCCTAGCTGATTATTATGTAATGTCCTACAATTTTTTAATAATACCTTTGACAGAAGGACATAATATATCAATTACGAGAGAAGTAACGATATCCATATCCTTCTAATTTTTATACGTTTGAAACATGTACCTATGATTTTAAAAAAAAATTCGGATTAAAAAAATCAATATATTGATTTTATAAAACTATTTCATGGGGAATATGTGTTTTGTGTATGAGTAAAGATCTCTTAAAGGCCTAGGTTTTTTCTGCCTGTCCCCCTTTAAATTAACTTAGTGGAGCACAAATACCCTGGTGGTAGGCCAACCGCTGAACATGTTGGCCTAATTTAAAGGGAGACAGGCGGAAGAAAACCTAGGCCTTTTCTACGAAGGCTTCTGTGATACTTTTCACCTAAGAGTGATATTATAAACTTCTGATAACACGCTATCTTTGCCTATTACGTCTTAGGCACATTCGAAGGTACATTTATTAAAACCAGAATAGAGAGACAGAAATTATCGGCGTTTTCAGGTCATTAAATATAACTCGAATAATTTATGAGGTGTGATTTCGTTGCGTAAATAAATTAGAGACATTTCGGACTATTTACGAAAGGGTTATCTCCAGTCATAACGGCTCTCACGGGGCCCGCAATTATTGTTTTACCTTGGACCATACGGCATCTGGACACTAAGTGTACTTTTTCCGTCCTGGGGTAAACCACGGCCAACTTTGATCACGCGCTGTTCGCGCTACTACGGCCAACACATTCGTCGAAATTCCGCGAGCAAGGATTTTCCCCCTATAAACTGTACTATAATGTGTAGGAGGTCAGCGCCACGCTCGGTGGTTATATTGTCTGCAATGTAAAAACTATACTAAAAATAATAATCCGCTAGGGGCGCTGACGTCATACACATCTTTTGCTCATAGGTTAACACAGAAACGTCAAGGAATGAGATGGCCGCTGTAGCGCGAGAGATGCGCGAGAAATCAAAGTTGGCCGTGGGTAAACGAACTACTTCCCCGAACCTGGAATTTTTATCTTGAAGTACCCTTTATATTAAAAATTAACGAACACTCTTGTCAGAAGTATATAAAAGGGGGATGTATGAAAGGTCTAATACCCGCATGGAGAAACAGCAGGCCTTTCTTATGGCGCAGCGGCATTCTATAGTCTTACTACAGAAAGAAAAAAAATCTAGTTTAAAATTAAAATTAAAAATCTTTTTATCACGTTCAAATTATAAATTTAATAATGTTTAATCACAAAAATTAAGTTTAATTTTTGTTAGATTTGATGCTTTTATTTATACCAGATGGCGCCAATTTTAAAAAAGGGGAAAGCCTGTGTAACGTTTCCGGCCACTAGATGGGGTAAAGACTACCTCAGCATCGTGCTGTATTGAATAGAGTAAAGCTCAAATAACCAAAGCTAGTAAGAAACTTCACGCTTGTGAACAGCGTCTTTTATATAATTTATATCTCGGGCACTAAATGAGCACATATAAAATTAAAAGTTGAAACACGTTTAGAAGTGTTGAAACTGTAACGAAATATAAAAATGCAGAATCTATAAAGCGCTACAAATAATGAAAACCAGGGCTAAAGTGTGACTTAAAACGAAAATTTTAAATATTTATTTTATTAAATAATTTTAATGAGAAAAGTGCTCTGAACAAATTTTAAGTTATTAGGTAATCAACAAAATAATACATTTATCTTACGTCATTCTCATTAAACTTTGATTTAATAACTGACGAAATGTGTGGTTTTAGTTGGTTTCGTCATGTTTAAGATTTATTAAAGTAGTAATTATAGAGTCAAAATATTATTCGGAATAAATTTGAAGATGCATCTCATAGTTTGGCCTCCATAAACTAATCAGTAAATAAAACGAGGGGGTAGCCACTTAAGTAATCAGGTATACGAATCTTAGGTAATCACGATAATTCACTTAGAATAATCACCGGAAATCACCGAAAAATTGTGAGTTATCAGTGGAAATCACCGAGAAATTATGAGAAATCACTTGTAATCACCGATTATTTTATATCCAGACTATAAATAAAAATTCAATTCAGGAAAAAAACACAAAAAAAGAAAGAATTAATATTTATCTACATTTTTGATAATTTAACATTTCCCCTTTTCAGACTGTTAGCGCCATCTGGTAAAGCTTCGTGTATTTAATCACCGACCTCTAATGGCGTTATTCCCGTGAAAGGATCTCCTCATTTGTCAAATGTGTATTGTCCTCTTTCATTGTCCGCGGATTACGTCATCTGGACACTGAAATTTGCAAATCGATTATTAGGCCTTGTGTTTTCATTAATTTCGCTTAGATTAGGTTAGGGTGGTATTAGATTACATTAAGGAGGGTTATCACTATGGGGGAAACGCCGCGACAGCGAGTTTCGACGCAAAAATATTATATTAGGCATAAAGACTAGTTTTCACTAGGACAAAAACGCCCCGCCAAAAAAAGATTGCATTAAACCTAACGTGAATTTTTGGTGTCGACCCTCGCCGTTGTTGCCTTTTTGTCAAAATGAAAAGCAGCCGTTAGCCCTAACATGCGTTTTTTTGCGTCGACGCTCGCCGTTGTTGCGTTTTTGTCCCAATGAAAAGCAGCCGTTAGCCCTCACGTGCATTTGCGTCGATGGTCACCGTTGTTGCCTTTTGTCCCAATGAAAAGCAGCCGTTAGCATTTTTTGCGTCGATGCTCGCAGACCCTTGAAAAGCGGTGCTCGTCCGCCAAAGTCATACAGATCCACGATAGAACTCGATTTGACTAAGCTTCTCTTAAAGGGGGTCATTTTAGGCTTCTGATACCGTTGAATTAGTCTAACAATTGCAGAGTTTATTTTTCAACTTTTATCGAAGGAAACGGCAATTCAATTTAGAATTTAATCAAATAGAGAGGTGTATATTTTGCAAGGAGAATATCTTTTCTCTATCGGTAGGGGCAGTAGCTTTGCTGATGGATCTCGAGATCCTTTGTTAAGAATTTCAAAGACGTTGGCGCGCCTTTCATTTACTCGGCTATTCGTTATTGCAATACTCAAATTATTCGAGAACTTTTTTCTTATTCAAAACGCAAATACGCCTAGAGGTAAATATATATTGGCGTTGAACTGGAATTGATATGAGAGATTTCCTCAAACGTTTGTGGAATTTTATTATCGCGACACAATAGACCAATACGCATTATGAGAATGGAATGGATTCTTTCACAAGAGTAAAGCCATTAAAGGGTGGATGTTTAAATACCCGAAGTATTACTAGATGGCGCCAGCAGTCTGAAACGTTGAATTTTTAAATTATCTTAAATTATTGAAAAATTTAATTTTCTTCGTGCTTCTTTTAAGGTCGAACTTTTCACTAGTTCAACATTTTTTTTTATAGTTTTACATAAAAACTCGTTTAAAATAGTTTTAGAAGTGCTGTTTCCTCCCTAAGAAATTAGATATAATTTATTAATTTATTTCCAATACGTTTGAGTATTGAAATCGAACACGGAAATGCTCCCCCCTAAATGTTTGTTTTAGTGAATGCTGGATCGCGTGTCATGAAGGGCTTGTCACCACCCTCCTAAGCGGTGTGCTCGGCTACCCGATTTAATGGCATTAAAAGTCGCTCGATGATTTGGTCCTAGGGTATTGGCCTAGCTGATTATTATAATATAAGAGATTAATTATAAATTCTAATATTAGCCAATGAAGAAATCGCATATAGCTGTAGAGCTCGACATTGCCGGCGTTTGGGGGGGTAAGCGGGGCAAAAGTACCCCGGGCCCGGTCAGGGCCGGTCCTAGGGAAAGGCGAGTGAGGCGACTGCCTAGGGCCCCGCGCTTCGCAGTGCTTTCCGGGGGCCCCGCTTTTAGTGTAAAACTATTTTTGGGCCCCTATTTCATATCTTGCTGCCTAGGACCCCGCACAGCGTAACGCCGGGCCCAGGCCCGGGTGCCTAACTAAAATTTTCTGACTCTTTCCAAAAAACCAAATTTTGGAGTAAAAAAATTTGGGGGGCGGGCCGGGGCCTGAGAACGTTTACCTGGGGCCCGATATTCCTAGCGCCGGGCCTGGAGCTCGACCGTCTCTCATTATTGATTCTAGACGCGTGTCCCAGATAAAGAAAGCCTGTAAACATTCTTTAATTTTCGCGTCGAAAATTCAGCGGAGTTAAGCTCGCTTTCGAGACGATCCACTTAAAGAGGACAGAGCGGAAATCGTAGACAACGCTAAAACCGCTTTTAAAAGAAACACATCCGGGCTCCGGCTATTTTCGACAACAGCTTTTCGTCTTAAAATCAATGGCTATTCCTTCTGAGGGGCTGGATTAGAGAGGAGAATCAAGTGCGGAACGCTGTTCGCAGAGAAGCCTCTTGGTAGGCGATCCGTGTACTGGTACACCCGAGGAAGGTCCCAAAGCGAGAGGTCCCTTTCCCAAAATACCATTATCGACGAAACGCACCTTTCCATCGATTCCCAGAGCCGTACTTGCCGTAATCGGCGTGCACTCTTACTGAAACTACTACGGTAATCGCTCTGTAATCCTACCGTTATTATCATCGTCACTGATTCTTAAACCTTATTATTTATTGCTATTTATGATTAATTAAATTAATTAAATAACTAACACTTCTTTTATTAAAGGGCTCACTTCGCTCGATATAAATTGTTCATTGGAACTTTAATGTAATTAATTATAGACGTTTTTTGAAAGATCTAAAGAAAATCTAGACTCGTACGTTCTTTGTAACCTAAAATATTTCTTCATTTGTAGAATATCTATTTACACTTAATTTTCTACATGGGAAATGTAGGGATGTTCGAATTTTCATAGAATAAATACTGAATTTTGTAGAGATCATCTACCAAGACGAAAACTATAATTCAAGTTTATTTAGCGTTATAAACTCGTTTTAAGTTTCAAATATTATTCAAATCGATGGTTTAAAATAATTTATCATTGTTGCGTCGAATTTATTTTAACTTTTGAGAGCGTCATTTGTTACATACAACGATAGCCAAATTCGACCCTAATTATTTGGTCGATAACTTACTTCAGAGTTAATATATATTTAATAGTCTGTCATATTTGGTAGCCCAAATTCTAAATCCAAAACATAATTATTATAAATTTGGAAAACAATAATTTCAACTTTGAAGAAAGTTCATTTTAAAAACCGTCCGATTTTCTGTTTTAATGTCATATTTAGCATGTTTGGTATTGGTTGTAACAACGTTTTCCTTTATCTTTCGCTAAAAAGTCTATAAATAGTTCGATTTCACTTTTAGATCAGTTAAGGGGTTTTCCCTCGAGCTCTTCGGTTTCCCCTTCCATAAAAACTTGCTGAGGTTAACGGTAATAGTTTGTGTAGGGAGCTGTTGGCTAGCGTGGCATGCAGGGCTTGCCACCACCCTCCTACGCATTGTAACCCGGCCACCTGAATTAATGGCTTCAAAAGTCGCTTGATGACTTAGGCCTAAGGTGGTGACTTGGGTATTAGCCTGCCTAGCTGATTATTTCGTGCAGCTCTAATTAACGCTGAATTTAGCTTCTTAATTATCAATATCTATAAATCACAATTAGCAAAAACGTTCGTATATTGTATATTCTCAATTATCGTTTCAAAGATTTTTTAAACGATTTCCCCAAAGATGAGGTACATTGTTTCAATTTAAATTTCAAATTTCCATTTGGCGTAGAAAATAGTTCTTGCTTCTGTAAACGGGTAGACTCGTACGTTCTCAGTTACATAAATAATTTCTTTGTATTATGAAATAATTTTTAAAACCTGGTATGTAATTAACTAAAACACGAGCTGATTTTCAAATTAATGGAAATTCTATTGAAATTTAGTAATCGAAGCACAAAAATTAGTTTTTAGTGTGGTTATGCAAGCATACGTTTCGGGTGGCATGTGCCCCCTTTGCCCCCCCTGGCTACGCCACTGAAAGGTATATAAATTGACGTATTGCTTAACTCGCAACCTTTTTCGAAAAATCTAGCAACACGGAAAAATTAAATCTAGGCTACAAGTAGTGATCGATCACTCGTAAGTGCTTCAGGCCAAGGACTAATATTGAAAGCTTGTTTTATTAAGTTTTTGGAGCGCGAGCAATATTTTTGTCACCTTTCGTTATGCAAATAAAGCATTTAGTCCCCGGTGAGTCGGCAGCTTTTGTTTATTTGTAAATTCCAATTGAACCCCGCCGGCGGGTCACTTTCGCCGAACATCCGCCCGAATGGCGCTATTGAAATATTTGTTACAAACTTTCCGACTCTCCAAATAGGTAATTTAGAAAGGGAACGTTACTACGGCTTCTCTCTTAAGCTTTTAAGTTTAAAGTTTGGTAAAAACGCTACGACTGTCGGCGCGAAAATATTGTATTAACCTTGGTTTCCACTAGCGCGAGTAACGGCGCGGCACTTAACTTTGGAACCAGCGTTGCCAGACTTGAAAAACGAAATTATTGTATTCTTGCTTAAAAATTATTGATTCTTGGGATAAATTATTGCAATTCTCACACGGCCAATTTTAGCGTTAGCCGCGCGAAATTCAAAAATAAAATAGTGTAATTATTGGAATTTGAACTATCTACGTTATACTTATTTTACACTATAACACTGAAGTATAAGTATTGCAAAATTTATTGCACATATTTAAAAAATTACAAATTTAAATTTTTAAAATAGGAATGCGAGTCTTAGAATAAAATATCTCTACAGAATCAGATTCTTCAGACAATAATTCAACTGTAATTTGTTTTAAGAAAGAGTTTGAATACCAATTCCAAAATGAAAACTTACCGTTATTAGAAGTCGCCATTCTTTTTAGAAAATAATAATTGGTATAATGTTACCCATGTATCCCTAAACTGCTTTCAACGTGATTCTCAACCACTAACCTAAGATTACTAGACTTGTCCAAACATGGAGGAAGCAACTACTATCATGGAGAAGAATAGCAGGCGCGCGAACAGCGGCCCAATTTGTGCCTAGTAGAGTGTCGCCACCTTTTAATGAATGGAACAACTACAACTTTATAAAAATTCCGTAATGACTGTCTTAAAATAGGAGTCGCTAAAAGCCTACGAACCAGGCTGAACGCCTGCCGCCTCTAGCCGATTTTCGTGCCGCACTTCGAACAATCGGCCTGTGCTAGAGGTATCGTAGTTTCTTTCTCCATTGTCCAAAGAACTCCAAACCCAATGATAAGTGATAAGCAGATAACGATAGGATTTGGCACGGTACATAGAATATCCATGGGCGCACTGAACATGGGAACTGAGACCAGGGTGGGAAATAAGGATTCTTTTGAAAGTGAACATGTTACCATAGTCTATGGGCGAGGCCCGGGATTACGGCCGAAGCCGAAGTTCTCCGAACTGCCATAACCAAATAAAAAACTGACGAGACTGGAAAAAACCATCTTAAACTAAAATTATTGAAATTATGGTACACAACTTTAAAATTATTGTAAATAAGCGTACAATATTGTACAAGCCTAAAATTATGGTATGACCAAAATTTTGGGCTAAAATTATTGTTTTGTACAATAATTATGGTACGTCTGGCAACGCTGTTTGGAACGTACAATCGTTTTGACGCGCGTAAAAAAACTCAGTGTGACGCGCCCTAATGGAAACTTAGCATTAGGACTAACGGGATTTTTTTTTGCGTCGACGTTAATGTCGTTATTGCCAGCTTAAAGGAACTGAGACTTCACAAGATAACGGGAAGGGAAATTTCATCCTTTTTCAGAATAAAATCTATTCATAATTTCAGTTCCGTTACTCAATTATGATATTTTACCATAAATCTACAAGTATATTCCAGTGTATCAATTAGTGTGAAATAACTGATAACGATGAGTGGCGTGACGTATATTATGATGCCATACACCAATAAAAAAGAGCCCTTGGCAGAAAAATTCGCATCTTAGTTCTGAAGTCTTCCAGTAATGAGCGGTTATTCTAAAAAGGGCTCTGAAGTCCAAATATATCACATGGATCGGAAAATAATAAAATTTCCACAAATCCCAAATTCTAAAATTGATCTCTTAATCTGAAACCAAAAAAATCCAAAATATTATACGCAAAAGAGGTAAATATTCAACCCCTCGCAGTGTTGGACATGAGTCACGGAATTTGACTACTAAAATAAATGATATTTTTCCCGGACTAAATTGCCAAATTTCCCTAACCATTTTTGTAGAATAAATTTATGTTTTGAGGTAAAATCTTGAAAAATGTTAATTATGTATTTTTAATACATTTTTCAAAAATTTATTTGCCGGATTTGTTTTTGGGGTCATTTTAAAATTCCCTTACTATTTTAGACCATTTTAAATTTCCCTGACTATTTCCTGACCATTGGGAATCATTTTCAAATTCCCTGACTTTTCCCTGACCTTTTGGAAACATTTTCAAATTCCCTGACTTTTCCAGGTTTTCCAGGTATTCCAGGTCGTGTACGAACCCTGTTTTAATTCTGACGAGTAATGCAAAATGTTGGCTGCCCTTATTGTTTTTATACCACCGTTTTTACCCCCACTAGTCAGTGACTACTAAAATAAATTAAGATAGCAGGCTCACTAGTCAGGCTGACTACTAAAAAAAATATCCTTATGTCCAAGCGCCTCTACTCGAAATGGGAATCGTCTGCCATCTATCGGTGGCAATACGTACTAAAATAGGAAATATCCAAAATATTAAGGATCCAGAATTCCGTTGCAGAGTGTATTTAGACAAACTATGACTTTTATTATATTTTCCATATAAATAATAAGGTCAAAGGTTATTCTAATTTATGGTTGAAGAGCTAAACAGCGACCAAAGCATCAGATTTCACGACCAGGTGTGACTTGATCAACTTGTTTCCAAGCCCTGGATGGAGCCGACGGAGCCTGGAAAATGGCCAAATTCTATTGATCATAATTTCCCAGAAAAGGGAACGGTTACTGGAAAGTTAATAAAATTTTTAAACGTCTGTTTGATCCTTTAATACTAATATTGTTGACCAAACTTAGAGTTCAATTACCCGTTGAATATAATAACCCATCAAAGCCGGGGAATAGAGTTAGGTGCAGATTTAGAGGCTTAGAGCGGCACCAGGCCCAGTGGTGCTGTCGAATATTGAATCCCCGCAAATGATAAATATTCTAATTAGTTCTTACTTTGTTCCGTGCCT
This sequence comes from Leiobunum rupestre, assembly GCF_980474605.1. Taxonomy (NCBI): domain Eukaryota; kingdom Metazoa; phylum Arthropoda; class Arachnida; order Opiliones; family Sclerosomatidae; genus Leiobunum; species Leiobunum rupestre. Next base: position 38,078,874 of record NC_143394.1, on the reverse strand, counting down.
TTCTAATACCTCCCGTTTTCGTAATCGAAACATTGTTTACTTAGGACTAATAATAATAATTATAATTAAACTATTTGTTTATGTAAAAACGGCCGTTTGGGAATGAAAACGTTCGCTTAAAGGGACTGGAAAGTGGTGTATCTCCAAAAAAATCCGGACCCTGCTTTATTTTATTTTTTCACTGCTTGAGGAATTTGGCTCTGACGGAGATGTTTTGAAAATAGTGAGGAGCGACCCGAGAGAGACTAGTGAGAGGTATTCATACGCGAACTAAGATATTTCGGGCCTTCGTGGACGTGGTTTTGGTTCTAGTTAAACATTTGTTATTTTTTAAACTAAATCTCAATAAGGATTAATGAAATTTTAAAACTTCCTACGAGCTCAGCTAACACTGACCAAGACCACGCTGGATTTCGTCATACAAAAATCCCAACACAGCGGTGCCTGTTTACGTCTTCGCAAATTTCTTTGATGACGTCACGGATGACGTTATTCAAAAGTCCACTTTCCAGCCCCTTTAAGAGTGAAAATTGCCAAATTTAGAATAGCAACGACCTTTTTGATTACCGAGTACCAAAAAATTGCACATTCGGGTACACGATTATTCGAATAAGCTGCTCTCTAAACTCGTCGAGTATTATTTTATCCTCGTTTCTTCAAAGTTCAAAGAGGGGTTTTTACAACTATGGGGGGGGATAAACGGTACCTACTAAGTTGCGGAAACTGGTTCATTTAAATTAAAGGAATATTTTCCAGCATTGAAAGTTACTTTATACTCCTTTTAAATTTTAATTTCATAATTAGTTGAATAAAACCAGCTCTTAATCAAGTACTTGATAACCCGACTCCTTAAAAATATGACTCGAGGTTTTTTATAGATACTCGACTCGAATAAGAGTAAGTTTCGCCTTAATCAAGTACTCGATTACTCGACTCGACTTCAATGTTAATCGACTCGAACCCTCTATGAAAAAAATTTTATACTCCATAACCGACTTGATTGTCTTAAACCACTAATCGCACTGACCTATCTTTTTGGATTAAGAACACTCGTTTGAGATTAGAAAAGACCATTTGAAATTAGAAACGTCGGATTAAGAGTAGAAAGGCCCGTTTGAGATTGGGAAAACCTCGTTTGAATATGGGAACACCCGTTTGAGATTAGAAACGACCATTTGAAATTAGAAAAGACCCGTAGAAATTAGACACGACTATTAGAAGCGTCGTATTAAGAGTAGAAACTCCCGTTTGGGAAACACCTGTTTGAGATTGGAAAACACCCGACTGAGAGTAGAGACGATCCTTTGAGATTGGGAAACATCCATTTGAGATTAAAAACTATAGACTGAGAATAGAAACGCCCGTTTAAGAATGGTAAAACCCCGTTTGAATTTGGGAAAAAACCCGACAATTTGAAATTAGAAACGTCCGACTGAGAGTAGAAAAGATTGTTTTAAGATTGGAAAAACTCCGTTTGAGGTTAAAAAGACCATTTGAAATTAGAAACTCCAAACTGAGACTAGAAACAACCAATTTAGAAGGAGAAAACCCCGTTTGAGATTATTAAACACCCGTTTTAAATTGGGAAAAACCCATTTGAATTTGGAAATACTCGTTAATTGGAAATTAGAAACGCGCGACTGAGAGTAGAGACGATCGTTTGAGATTGGGAAACACCCGTTTGAGTCTCGGAAACGCCCTTTTAGATTAGAAAAGACCATTTGAAATTAGAAACCCCGGACTGCGACTAGAAATGCCCGTTTGGGAATGGTAAAACCCCGTTTGAGTCTCGGAAACGCCCTTTTAGATTAGAAAAGACCATTTGAAATTAGAAACCCCGGACTGCGACTAGAAATGCCCGTTTGGGAATGGTAAAACCCCGTTTGAGTCTCGGAAACGCCCTTTTAGATTAGAAAAGACCATTTGAAATTAGAAACCCCGGACTGCGACTAGAAATGCCCGTTTGGGAATGGTAAAACCCCGTTTGAGTCTCGGAAACGCCCTTTTAGATTAGAAAAGACCATTTGAAATTAGAAACCCCGGACTGCGACTAGAAATGCCCGTTTGGGAATGGTAAAACCCCGTTTGAGTCTCGGAAACGCCCTTTTAGATTAGAAAAGACCATTTGAAATTAGAAACCCCGGACTGCGACTAGAAATGCCCGTTTGGGAATGGTAAAACCCCGTTTGAGTCTCGGAAACGCCCTTTTAGATTAGAAAAGACCATTTGAAATTAGAAACCCCGGACTGCGACTAGAAATGCCCGTTTGGGAATGGTAAAACCCCGTTTGAGTCTCGGAAACGCCCTTTTAGATTAGAAAAGACCATTTGAAATTAGAAACCCCGGACTGCGACTAGAAATGCCCGTTTGGGAATGGTAAAACCCCGTTTGAGTCTCGGAAACGCCCTTTTAGATTAGAAAAGACCATTTGAAATTAGAAACCCCGGACTGCGACTAGAAATGCCCGTTTGGGAATGGTAAAACCCCGTTTGAGTCTCGGAAACGCCCTTTTAGATTAGAAAAGACCATTTGAAATTAGAAACCCCGGACTGCGACTAGAAATGCCCGTTTGGGAATGGTAAAACCCCGTTTGAGTCTCGGAAACGCCCTTTTAGATTAGAAAAGACCATTTGAAATTAGAAACCCCGGACTGCGACTAGAAATGCCCGTTTGGGAATGGTAAAACCCCGTTTGAGTCTCGGAAACGCCCTTTTAGATTAGAAAAGACCATTTGAAATTAGAAACCCCGGACTGCGACTAGAAATGCCCGTTTGGGAATGGTAAAACCCCGTTTGAGTCTCGGAAACGCCCTTTTAGATTAGAAAAGACCATTTGAAATTAGAAACCCCGGACTGCGACTAGAAATGCCCGTTTGGGAATGGTAAAACCCCGTTTGAGTCTCGGAAACGCCCTTTTAGATTAGAAAAGACCATTTGAAATTAGAAACCCCGGACTGCGACTAGAAATGCCCGTTTGGGAATGGTAAAACCCCGTTTGAGTCTCGGAAACGCCCTTTTAGATTAGAAAAGACCATTTGAAATTAGAAACCCCGGACTGCGACTAGAAATGCCCGTTTGGGAATGGTAAAACCCCGTTTGAGTCTCGGAAACGCCCTTTTAGATTAGAAAAGACCATTTGAAATTAGAAACCCCGGACTGCGACTAGAAATGCCCGTTTGGGAATGGTAAAACCCCGTTTGAGTCTCGGAAACGCCCTTTTAGATTAGAAAAGACCATTTGAAATTAGAAACCCCGGACTGCGACTAGAAATGCCCGTTTGGGAATGGTAAAACCCCGTTTGAGTCTCGGAAACGCCCTTTTAGATTAGAAAAGACCATTTGAAATTAGAAACCCCGGACTGCGACTAGAAATGCCCGTTTGGGAATGGTAAAACCCCGTTTGAGTCTCGGAAACGCCCTTTTAGATTAGAAAAGACCATTTGAAATTAGAAACCCCGGACTGCGACTAGAAATGCCCGTTTGGGAATGGTAAAACCCCGTTTGAGTCTCGGAAACGCCCTTTTAGATTAGAAAAGACCATTTGAAATTAGAAACCCCGGACTGCGACTAGAAATGCCCGTTTGGGAATGGTAAAACCCCGTTTGAGTCTCGGAAACGCCCTTTTAGATTAGAAAAGACCATTTGAAATTAGAAACCCCGGACTGCGACTAGAAATGCCCGTTTGGGAATGGTAAAACCCCGTTTGAGTCTCGGAAACGCCCTTTTAGATTAGAAAAGACCATTTGAAATTAGAAACCCCGGACTGCGACTAGAAATGCCCGTTTGGGAATGGTAAAACCCCGTTTGAGTCTCGGAAACGCCCTTTTAGATTAGAAAAGACCATTTGAAATTAGAAACCCCGGACTGCGACTAGAAATGCCCGTTTGGGAATGGTAAAACCCCGTTTGAGTCTCGGAAACGCCCTTTTAGATTAGAAAAGACCATTTGAAATTAGAAACCCCGGACTGCGACTAGAAATGCCCGTTTGGGAATGGTAAAACCCCGTTTGAGTCTCGGAAACGCCCTTTTAGATTAGAAAAGACCATTTGAAATTAGAAACCCCGGACTGCGACTAGAAATGCCCGTTTGGGAATGGTAAAACCCCGTTTGAGTCTCGGAAACGCCCTTTTAGATTAGAAAAGACCATTTGAAATTAGAAACCCCGGACTGCGACTAGAAATGCCCGTTTGGGAATGGTAAAACCCCGTTTGAGTCTCGGAAACGCCCTTTTAGATTAGAAAAGACCATTTGAAATTAGAAACCCCGGACTGCGACTAGAAATGCCCGTTTGGGAATGGTAAAACCCCGTTTGAGTCTCGGAAACGCCCTTTTAGATTAGAAAAGACCATTTGAAATTAGAAACCCCGGACTGCGACTAGAAATGCCCGTTTGGGAATGGTAAAACCCCGTTTGAGTCTCGGAAACGCCCTTTTAGATTAGAAAAGACCATTTGAAATTAGAAACCCCGGACTGCGACTAGAAATGCCCGTTTGGGAATGGTAAAACCCCGTTTGAGTCTCGGAAACGCCCTTTTAGATTAGAAAAGACCATTTGAAATTAGAAACCCCGGACTGCGACTAGAAATGCCCGTTTGGGAATGGTAAAACCCCGTTTGAGTCTCGGAAACGCCCTTTTAGATTAGAAAAGACCATTTGAAATTAGAAACCCCGGACTGCGACTAGAAATGCCCGTTTGGGAATGGTAAAACCCCGTTTGAGTCTCGGAAACGCCCTTTTAGATTAGAAAAGACCATTTGAAATTAGAAACCCCGGACTGCGACTAGAAATGCCCGTTTGGGAATGGTAAAACCCCGTTTGAGTCTCGGAAACGCCCTTTTAGATTAGAAAAGACCATTTGAAATTAGAAACCCCGGACTGCGACTAGAAATGCCCGTTTCGGAATGGTAAAACCCCGTTTGAGTCTCGGAAACGCCCTTTTAGATTAGAAAAGACCATTTGAAATTAGAAACCCCGGACTGCGACTAGAAATGCCCGTTTGGGAATGGTAAAACCCCGTTTGAGTCTCGGAAACGCCCTTTTAGATTAGAAAAGACCATTTGAAATTAGAAACCCCGGACTGCGACTAGAAATGCCCGTTTGGGAATGGTAAAACCCCGTTTGAGTCTCGGAAACGCCCTTTTAGATTAGAAAAGACCATTTGAAATTAGAAACCCCGGACTGCGACTAGAAATGCCCGTTTGGGAATGGTAAAACCCCGTTTGAGTCTCGGAAACGCCCTTTTAGATTAGAAAAGACCATTTGAAATTAGAAACCCCGGACTGCGACTAGAAATGCCCGTTTGGGAATGGTAAAACCCCGTTTGAGTCTCGGAAACGCCCTTTTAGATTAGAAAAGACCATTTGAAATTAGAAACCCCGGACTGCGACTAGAAATGCCCGTTTGGGAATGGTAAAACCCCGTTTGAGTCTCGGAAACGCCCTTTTAGATTAGAAAAGACCATTTGAAATTAGAAACCCCGGACTGCGACTAGAAATGCCCGTTTGGGAATGGTAAAACCCCGTTTGAGTCTCGGAAACGCCCTTTTAGATTAGAAAAGACCATTTGAAATTAGAAACCCCGGACTGCGACTAGAAATGCCCGTTTGGGAATGGTAAAACCCCGTTTGAGTCTCGGAAACGCCCTTTTAGATTAGAAAAGACCATTTGAAATTAGAAACCCCGGACTGCGACTAGAAATGCCCGTTTGGGAATGGTAAAACCCCGTTTGAGTCTCGGAAACGCCCTTTTAGATTAGAAAAGACCATTTGAAATTAGAAACCCCGGACTGCGACTAGAAATGCCCGTTTGGGAATGGTAAAACCCCGTTTGAGTCTCGGAAACGCCCTTTTAGATTAGAAAAGACCATTTGAAATTAGAAACCCCGGACTGCGACTAGAAATGCCCGTTTGGGAATGGTAAAACCCCGTTTGAGTCTCGGAAACGCCCTTTTAGATTAGAAAAGACCATTTGAAATTAGAAACCCCGGACTGCGACTAGAAATGCCCGTTTGGGAATGGTAAAACCCCGTTTGAGTCTCGGAAACGCCCTTTTAGATTAGAAAAGACCATTTGAAATTAGAAACCCCGGACTGCGACTAGAAATGCCCGTTTGGGAATGGTAAAACCCCGTTTGAGTCTCGGAAACGCCCTTTTAGATTAGAAAAGACCATTTGAAATTAGAAACCCCGGACTGCGACTAGAAATGCCCGTTTGGGAATGGTAAAACCCCGTTTGAGTCTCGGAAACGCCCTTTTAGATTAGAAAAGACCATTTGAAATTAGAAACCCCGGACTGCGACTAGAAATGCCCGTTTGGGAATGGTAAAACCCCGTTTGAGTCTCGGAAACGCCCTTTTAGATTAGAAAAGACCATTTGAAATTAGAAACCCCGGACTGCGACTAGAAATGCCCGTTTGGGAATGGTAAAACCCCGTTTGAGTCTCGGAAACGCCCTTTTAGATTAGAAAAGACCATTTGAAATTAGAAACCCCGGACTGCGACTAGAAATGCCCGTTTGGGAATGGTAAAACCCCGTTTGAGTCTCGGAAACGCCCTTTTAGATTAGAAAAGACCATTTGAAATTAGAAACCCCGGACTGCGACTAGAAATGCCCGTTTGGGAATGGTAAAACCCCGTTTGAGTCTCGGAAACGCCCTTTTAGATTAGAAAAGACCATTTGAAATTAGAAACCCCGGACTGCGACTAGAAATGCCCGTTTGGGAATGGTAAAACCCCGTTTGAGTCTCGGAAACGCCCTTTTAGATTAGAAAAGACCATTTGAAATTAGAAACCCCGGACTGCGACTAGAAATGCCCGTTTGGGAATGGTAAAACCCCGTTTGAGTCTCGGAAACGCCCTTTTAGATTAGAAAAGACCATTTGAAATTAGAAACCCCGGACTGCGACTAGAAATGCCCGTTTGGGAATGGTAAAACCCCGTTTGAGTCTCGGAAACGCCCTTTTAGATTAGAAAAGACCATTTGAAATTAGAAACCCCGGACTGCGACTAGAAATGCCCGTTTGGGAATGGTAAAACCCCGTTTGAGTCTCGGAAACGCCCTTTTAGATTAGAAAAGACCATTTTAAATTAGAAACCCCGGACTGCGACTAGAAATGCCCGTTTGGGAATGGTAAAACCCCGTTTGAGTCTCGGAAACGCCCTTTTAGATTAGAAAAGACCATTTGAAATTAGAAACCCCGGACTGCGACTAGAAATGCCCGTTTCGGAATGGTAAAACCCCGTTTGAGTCTCGGAAACGCCCTTTTAGATTAGAAAAGACCATTTGAAATTAGAAACCCCGGACTGCGACTAGAAATGCCCGTTTCGGAATGGTAAAACCCCGTTTGAGTCTCGGAAACGCCCTTTTAGATTAGAAAAGACCATTTGAAATTAGAAACCCCGGACTGCGACTAGAAATGCCCGTTTGGGAATGGTAAAACCCCGTTTGAGTCTCGGAAACGCCCTTTTAGATTAGAAAAGACCATTTGAAATTAGAAACCCCGGACTGCGACTAGAAATGCCCGTTTGGGAATGGTAAAACCCCGTTTGAGTCTCGGAAACGCCCTTTTAGATTAGAAAAGACCATTTGAAATTAGAAACCCCGGACTGCGACTAGAAATGCCCGTTTGGGAATGGTAAAACCCCGTTTGAGTCTCGGAAACGCCCTTTTAGATTAGAAAAGACCATTTGAAATTAGAAACCCCGGACTGCGACTAGAAATGCCCGTTTGGGAATGGTAAAACCCCGTTTGAGTCTCGGAAACGCCCTTTTAGATTAGAAAAGACCATTTGAAATTAGAAACCCCGGACTGCGACTAGAAATGCCCGTTTGGGAATGGTAAAACCCCGTTTGAGTCTCGGAAACGCCCTTTTAGATTAGAAAAGACCATTTGAAATTAGAAACCCCGGACTGCGACTAGAAATGCCCGTTTGGGAATGGTAAAACCCCGTTTGAGTCTCGGAAACGCCCTTTTAGATTAGAAAAGACCATTTGAAATTAGAAACCCCGGACTGCGACTAGAAATGCCCGTTTGGGAATGGTAAAACCCCGTTTGAGTCTCGGAAACGCCCTTTTAGATTAGAAAAGACCATTTGAAATTAGAAACCCCGGACTGCGACTAGAAATGCCCGTTTGGGAATGGTAAAACCCCGTTTGAGTCTCGGAAACGCCCTTTTAGATTAGAAAAGACCATTTGAAATTAGAAACCCCGGACTGCGACTAGAAATGCCCGTTTGGGAATGGTAAAACCCCGTTTGAGTCTCGGAAACGCCCTTTTAGATTAGAAAAGACCATTTGAAATTAGAAACCCCGGACTGCGACTAGAAATGCCCGTTTGGGAATGGTAAAACCCCGTTTGAGTCTCGGAAACGCCCTTTTAGATTAGAAAAGACCATTTGAAATTAGAAACCCCGGACTGCGACTAGAAATGCCCGTTTGGGAATGGTAAAACCCCGTTTGAGTCTCGGAAACGCCCTTTTAGATTAGAAAAGACCATTTGAAATTAGAAACCCCGGACTGCGACTAGAAATGCCCGTTTGGGAATGGTAAAACCCCGTTTGAGTCTCGGAAACGCCCTTTTAGATTAGAAAAGACCATTTGAAATTAGAAACCCCGGACTGCGACTAGAAATGCCCGTTTGGGAATGGTAAAACCCCGTTTGAGTCTCGGAAACGCCCTTTTAGATTAGAAAAGACCATTTGAAATTAGAAACCCCGGACTGCGACTAGAAATGCCCGTTTGGGAATGGTAAAACCCCGTTTGAGTCTCGGAAACGCCCTTTTAGATTAGAAAAGACCATTTGAAATTAGAAACCCCGGACTGCGACTAGAAATGCCCGTTTGGGAATGGTAAAACCCCGTTTGAGTCTCGGAAACGCCCTTTTAGATTAGAAAAGACCATTTGAAATTAGAAACCCCGGACTGCGACTAGAAATGCCCGTTTGGGAATGGTAAAACCCCGTTTGAGTCTCGGAAACGCCCTTTTAGATTAGAAAAGACCATTTGAAATTAGAAACCCCGGACTGCGACTAGAAATGCCCGTTTGGGAATGGTAAAACCCCGTTTGAGTCTCGGAAACGCCCTTTTAGATTAGAAAAGACCATTTGAAATTAGAAACCCCGGACTGCGACTAGAAATGCCCGTTTGGGAATGGTAAAACCCCGTTTGAGTCTCGGAAACGCCCTTTTAGATTAGAAAAGACCATTTGAAATTAGAAACCCCGGACTGCGACTAGAAATGCCCGTTTGGGAATGGTAAAACCCCGTTTGAGTCTCGGAAACGCCCTTTTAGATTAGAAAAGACCATTTGAAATTAGAAACCCCGGACTGCGACTAGAAATGCCCGTTTGGGAATGGTAAAACCCCGTTTGAGTCTCGGAAACGCCCTTTTAGATTAGAAAAGACCATTTGAAATTAGAAACCCCGGACTGCGACTAGAAATGCCCGTTTGGGAATGGTAAAACCCCGTTTGAGTCTCGGAAACGCCCTTTTAGATTAGAAAAGACCATTTGAAATTAGAAACCCCGGACTGCGACTAGAAATGCCCGTTTCGGAATGGTAAAACCCCGTTTGAGTCTCGGAAACGCCCTTTTAGATTAGAAAAGACCATTTGAAATTAGAAACCCCGGACTGCGACTAGAAATGCCCGTTTCGGAATGGTAAAACCCCGTTTGAGTCTCGGAAACGCCCTTTTAGATTAGAAAAGACCATTTGAAATTAGAAACCCCGGACTGCGACTAGAAATGCCCGTTTGGGAATGGTAAAACCCCGTTTGAGTCTCGGAAACGCCCTTTTAGATTAGAAAAGACCATTTGAAATTAGAAACCCCGGACTGCGACTAGAAATGCCCGTTTGGGAATGGTAAAACCCCGTTTGAGTCTCGGAAACGCCCTTTTAGATTAGAAAAGACCATTTGAAATTAGAAACCCCGGACTGCGACTAGAAATGCCCGTTTGGGAATGGTAAAACCCCGTTTGAGTCTCGGAAACGCCCTTTTAGATTAGAAAAGACCATTTGAAATTAGAAACCCCGGACTGCGACTAGAAATGCCCGTTTGGGAATGGTAAAACCCCGTTTGAGTCTCGGAAACGCCCTTTTAGATTAGAAAAGACCATTTGAAATTAGAAACCCCGGACTGCGACTAGAAATGCCCGTTTGGGAATGGTAAAACCCCGTTTGAGTCTCGGAAACGCCCTTTTAGATTAGAAAAGACCATTTGAAATTAGAAACCCCGGACTGCGACTAGAAATGCCCGTTTGGGAATGGTAAAACCCCGTTTGAGTCTCGGAAACGCCCTTTTAGATTAGAAAAGACCATTTGAAATTAGAAACCCCGGACTGCGACTAGAAATGCCCGTTTGGGAATGGTAAAACCCCGTTTGAGTCTCGGAAACGCCCTTTTAGATTAGAAAAGACCATTTGAAATTAGAAACCCCGGACTGCGACTAGAAATGCCCGTTTCGGAATGGTAAAACCCCGTTTGAGTCTCGGAAACGCCCTTTTAGATTAGAAAAGACCATTTGAAATTAGAAACCCCGGACTGCGACTAGAAATGCCCGTTTCGGAATGGTAAAACCCCGTTTGAGTCTCGGAAACGCCCTTTTAGATTAGAAAAGACCATTTGAAATTAGAAACCCCGGACTGCGACTAGAAATGCCCGTTTGGGAATGGTAAAACCCCGTTTGAGTCTCGGAAACGCCCTTTTAGATTAGAAAAGACCATTTGAAATTAGAAACCCCGGACTGCGACTAGAAATGCCCGTTTGGGAATGGTAAAACCCCGTTTGAGTCTCGGAAACGCCCTTTTAGATTAGAAAAGACCATTTGAAATTAGAAACCCCGGACTGCGACTAGAAATGCCCGTTTGGGAATGGTAAAACCCCGTTTGAGTCTCGGAAACGCCCTTTTAGATTAGAAAAGACCATTTGAAATTAGAAACCCCGGACTGCGACTAGAAATGCCCGTTTGGGAATGGTAAAACCCCGTTTGAGTCTCGGAAACGCCCTTTTAGATTAGAAAAGACCATTTGAAATTAGAAACCCCGGACTGCGACTAGAAATGCCCGTTTGGGAATGGTAAAACCCCGTTTGAGTCTCGGAAACGCCCTTTTAGATTAGAAAAGACCATTTGAAATTAGAAACCCCGGACTGCGACTAGAAATGCCCGTTTGGGAATGGTAAAACCCCGTTTGAGTCTCGGAAACGCCCTTTTAGATTAGAAAAGACCATTTGAAATTAGAAACCCCGGACTGCGACTAGAAATGCCCGTTTGGGAATGGTAAAACCCCGTTTGAGTCTCGGAAACGCCCTTTTAGATTAGAAAAGACCATTTGAAATTAGAAACCCCGGACTGCGACTAGAAATGCCCGTTTGGGAATGGTAAAACCCCGTTTGAGTCTCGGAAACGCCCTTTTAGATTAGAAAAGACCATTTGAAATTAGAAACCCCGGACTGCGACTAGAAATGCCCGTTTCGGAATGGTAAAACCCCGTTTGAGTCTCGGAAACGCCCTTTTAGATTAGAAAAGACCATTTGAAATTAGAAACCCCGGACTGCGACTAGAAATGCCCGTTTCGGAATGGTAAAACCCCGTTTGAGTCTCGGAAACGCCCTTTTAGATTAGAAAAGACCATTTGAAATTAGAAACCCCGGACTGCGACTAGAAATGCCCGTTTGGGAATGGTAAAACCCCGTTTGAGTCTCGGAAACGCCCTTTTAGATTAGAAAAGACCATTTGAAATTAGAAACCCCGGACTGCGACTAGAAATGCCCGTTTGGGAATGGTAAAACCCCGTTTGAGTCTCGGAAACGCCCTTTTAGATTAGAAAAGACCATTTGAAATTAGAAACCCCGGACTGCGACTAGAAATGCCCGTTTGGGAATGGTAAAACCCCGTTTGAGTCTCGGAAACGCCCTTTTAGATTAGAAAAGACCATTTGAAATTAGAAACCCCGGACTGCGACTAGAAATGCCCGTTTGGGAATGGTAAAACCCCGTTTGAGTCTCGGAAACGCCCTTTTAGATTAGAAAAGACCATTTGAAATTAGAAACCCCGGACTGCGACTAGAAATGCCCGTTTGGGAATGGTAAAACCCCGTTTGAGTCTCGGAAACGCCCTTTTAGATTAGAAAAGACCATTTTAAATTAGAAACCCCGGACTGCGACTAGAAATGCCCGTTTGGGAATGGTAAAACCCCGTTTGAGTCTCGGAAACGCCCTTTTAGATTAGAAAAGACCATTTGAAATTAGAAACCCCGGACTGCGACTAGAAATGCCCGTTTGGGAATGGTAAAACCCCGTTTGAGTCTCGGAAACGCCCTTTTAGATTAGAAAAGACCATTTGAAATTAGAAACCCCGGACTGCGACTAGAAATGCCCGTTTCGGAATGGTAAAACCCCGTTTGAGTCTCGGAAACGCCCTTTTAGATTAGAAAAGACCATTTGAAATTAGAAACCCCGGACTGCGACTAGAAATGCCCGTTTGGGAATGGTAAAACCCCGTTTGAGTCTCGGAAACGCCCTTTTAGATTAGAAAAGACCATTTTAAATTAGAAACCCCGGACTGCGACTAGAAATGCCCGTTTGGGAATGGTAAAACCCCGTTTGAGTCTCGGAAACGCCCTTTTAGATTAGAAAAGACCATTTTAAATTAGAAACCCCGGACTGCGACTAGAAATGCCCGTTTGGGAATGGTAAAACCCCGTTTGAGTCTCGGAAACGCCCTTTTAGATTAGAAAAGACCATTTGAAATTAGAAACCCCGGACTGCGACTAGAAATGCCCGTTTGGGAATGGTAAAACCCCGTTTGAGTCTCGGAAACGCCCTTTTAGATTAGAAAAGACCATTTGAAATTAGAAACCCCGGACTGCGACTAGAAATGCCCGTTTGGGAATGGTAAAACCCCGTTTGAGTCTCGGAAACGCCCTTTTAGATTAGAAAAGACCATTTTAAATTAGAAACCCCGGACTGCGACTAGAAATGCCCGTTTGGGAATGGTAAAACCCCGTTTGAGTCTCGGAAACGCCCTTTTAGATTAGAAAAGACCATTTGAAATTAGAAACCCCGGACTGCGACTAGAAATGCCCGTTTGGGAATGGTAAAACCCCGTTTGAGTCTCGGAAACGCCCTTTTAGATTAGAAAAGACCATTTGAAATTAGAAACCCCGGACTGCGACTAGAAATGCCCGTTTGGGAATGGTAAAACCCCGTTTGAGTCTCGGAAACGCCCTTTTAGATTAGAAAAGACCATTTGAAATTAGAAACCCCGGACTGCGACTAGAAATGCCCGTTTCGGAATGGTAAAACCCCGTTTGAGTCTCGGAAACGCCCTTTTAGATTAGAAAAGACCATTTGAAATTAGAAACCCCGGACTGCGACTAGAAATGCCCGTTTGGGAATGGTAAAACCCCGTTTGAGTCTCGGAAACGCCCTTTTAGATTAGAAAAGACCATTTTAAATTAGAAACCCCGGACTGCGACTAGAAATGCCCGTTTGGGAATGGTAAAACCCCGTTTGAGTCTCGGAAACGCCCTTTTAGATTAGAAAAGACCATTTGAAATTAGAAACCCCGGACTGCGACTAGAAATGCCCGTTTGGGAATGGTAAAACCCCGTTTGAGTCTCGGAAACGCCCTTTTAGATTAGAAAAGACCATTTGAAATTAGAAACCCCGGACTGCGACTAGAAATGCCCGTTTGGGAATGGTAAAACCCCGTTTGAGTCTCGGAAACGCCCTTTTAGATTAGAAAAGACCATTTGAAATTAGAAACCCCGGACTGCGACTAGAAATGCCCGTTTGGGAATGGTAAAACCCCGTTTGAGTCTCGGAAACGCCCTTTTAGATTAGAAAAGACCATTTTAAATTAGAAACCCCGGACTGCGACTAGAAATGCCCGTTTGGGAATGGTAAAACCCCGTTTGAGTCTCGGAAACGCCCTTTTAGATTAGAAAAGACCATTTTAAATTAGAAACCCCGGACTGCGACTAGAAATGCCCGTTTGGGAATGGTAAAACCCCGTTTGAGTCTCGGAAACGCCCTTTTAGATTAGAAAAGACCATTTGAAATTAGAAACCCCGGACTGCGACTAGAAATGCCCGTTTGGGAATGGTAAAACCCCGTTTGAGTCTCGGAAACGCCCTTTTAGATTAGAAAAGACCATTTGAAATTAGAAACCCCGGACTGCGACTAGAAATGCCCATTTGGGAATGGTAAAACCCCGTTTGAGTCTCGGAAACGCCCTTTTAGATTAGAAAAGACCATTTGAAATTAGAAACCCCGGACTGCGACTAGAAATGCCCGTTTGGGAATGGTAAAACCCCGTTTGAGTCTCGGAAACGCCCTTTTAGATTAGAAAAGACCATTTGAAATTAGAAACCCCGGACTGCGACTAGAAATGCCCGTTTGGGAATGGTAAAACCCCGTTTGAGTCTCGGAAACGCCCTTTTAGATTAGAAAAGACCATTTTAAATTAGAAACCCCGGACTGCGACTAGAAATGCCCGTTTGGGAATGGTAAAACCCCGTTTGAGTCTCGGAAACGCCCTTTTAGATTAGAAAAGACCATTTGAAATTAGAAACCCCGGACTGCGACTAGAAATGCCCGTTTGGGAATGGTAAAACCCCGTTTGAGTCTCGGAAACGCCCTTTTAGATTAGAAAAGACCATTTTAAATTAGAAACCCCGGACTGCGACTAGAAATGCCCGTTTGGGAATGGTAAAACCCCGTTTGAGTCTCGGAAACGCCCTTTTAGATTAGAAAAGACCATTTTAAATTAGAAACCCCGGACTGCGACTAGAAATGCCCGTTTGGGAATGGTAAACCCCGTTTGAGTCTCGGAAACGCCCTTTTAGATTAGAAAAGACCATTTTAAATTAGAAACCCCGGACTGCGACTATAAATGCCCGTTTGGGAATGGTAAAACCCCGTTTGAGTCTCGGAAACGCCCTTTTAGATTAGAAAAGACCATTTGAAATTAGAAACCCCGGACTGCGACTAGAAATGCCCGTTTGGGAATGGTAAAACCCCGTTTGAGTCTCGGAAACGCCCTTTTAGATTAGAAAAGACCATTTTAAATTAGAAACCCCGGACTGCGACTAGAAGTGCCCGTTTGGGAATGGTAAAACCCCGTTTGAGTCTCGGAAACGCCCTTTTAGATTAGAAAAGACCATTTTAAATTAGAAACCCCGGACTGCGACTAGAAATGCCCGTTTGGGAATGGTAAAACCCCGTTTGAGTCTCGGAAACGCCCTTTTAGATTAGAAAAGACCATTTTAAATTAGAAACCCCGGACTGCGACTAGAAATGCCCGTTTGGGAATGGTAAAACCCCGTTTGAGTCTCGGAAACGCCCTTTTAGATTAGAAAAGACCATTTTAAATTAGAAACCCCGGACTGCGACTAGAAATGCCCGTTTGGGAATGGTAAAACCCCGTTTGAGTCTCGGAAACGCCCTTTTAGATTAGAAAAGACCATTTTAAATTAGAAACCCCGGACTGCGACTAGAAATGCCCGTTTGGGAATGGTAAAACCCCGTTTGAGTCTCGGAAACGCCCTTTTAGATTAGAAAAGACCATTTGAAATTAGAAACCCCGGACTGCGACTAGAAATGCCCGTTTGGGAATGGTAAAACCCCGTTTGAGTCTCGGAAACGCCCTTTTAGATTAGAAAAGACCATTTGAAATTAGAAACCCCGGACTGCGACTAGAAATGCCCGTTTGGGAATGGTAAAACCCCGTTTGAGTCTCGGAAACGCCCTTTTAGATTAGAAAAGACCATTTGAAATTAGAAACCCCGGACTGCGACTAGAAATGCCCGTTTGGGAATGGTAAAACCCCGTTTGAGTCTCGGAAACGCCCTTTTAGATTAGAAAAGACCATTTGAAATTAGAAACCCCGGACTGCGACTAGAAATGCCCGTTTGGGAATGGTAAAACCCCGTTTGAGTCTCGGAAACGCCCTTTTAGATTAGAAAAGACCATTTTAAATTAGAAACCCCGGACTGCGACTAGAAATGCCCGTTTGGGAATGGTAAAACCCCGTTTGAGTCTCGGAAACGCCCTTTTAGATTAGAAAAGACCATTTTAAATTAGAAACCCCGGACTGCGACTAGAAATGCCCGTTTGGGAATGGTAAAACCCCGTTTGAGTCTCGGAAACGCCCTTTTAGATTAGAAAAGACCATTTTAAATTAGAAACCCCGGACTGCGACTAGAAATGCCCGTTTGGGAATGGTAAAACCCCGTTTGAGTCTCGGAAACGCCCTTTTAGATTAGAAAAGACCATTTTAAATTAGAAACCCCGGACTGCGACTAGAAATGCCCGTTTGGGAATGGTAAAACCCCGTTTGAGTCTCGGAAACGCCCTTTTAGATTAGAAAAGACCATTTTAAATTAGAAACCCCGGACTGCGACTAGAAATGCCCGTTTGGGAATGGTAAAACCCCGTTTGAGTCTCGGAAACGCCCTTTTAGATTAGAAAAGACCATTTGAAATTAGAAACCCCGGACTGCGACTAGAAATGCCCGTTTGGGAATGGTAAAACCCCGTTTGAGTCTCGGAAACGCCCTTTTAGATTAGAAAAGACCATTTTAAATTAGAAACCCCGGACTGCGACTAGAAATGCCCGTTTGGGAATGGTAAAACCCCGTTTGAGTCTCGGAAACGCCCTTTTAGATTAGAAAAGACCATTTTAAATTAGAAACCCCGGACTGCGACTAGAAATGCCCGTTTGGGAATAGTAAAACCCCGTTTGAGTCTCGGAAACGCCCTTTTAGATTAGAAAAGACCATTTGAAATTAGAAACCCCGGACTGCGACTAGAAATGCCCGTTTGGGAATGGTAAAACCCCGTTTGAGTCTCGGAAACGCCCTTTTAGATTAGAAAAGACCATTTTAAATTAGAAACCCCGGACTGCGACTAGAAATGCCCGTTTGGGAATGGTAAAACCCCGTTTGAGTCTCGGAAACGCCCTTTTAGATTAGAAAAGACCATTTTAAATTAGAAACCCCGGACTGCGACTAGAAATGCCCGTTTGGGAATGGTAAAACCCCGTTTGAGTCTCGGAAACGCCCTTTTAGATTAGAAAAGACCATTTTAAATTAGAAACCCCGGACTGCGACTAGAAATGCCCGTTTGGGAATGGTAAAACCCCGTTTGAGTCTCGGAAACGCCCTTTTAGATTAGAAAAGACCATTTTAAATTAGAAACCCCGGACTGCGACTAGAAATGCCCGTTTGGGAATGGTAAAACCCCGTTTGAGTCTCGGAAACGCCCTTTTAGATTAGAAAAGACCATTTTAAATTAGAAACCCCGGACTGCGACTAGAAATGCCCGTTTGGGAATGGTAAAACCCCGTTTGAGTCTCGGAAACGCCCTTTTAGATTAGAAAAGACCATTTGAAATTAGAAACCCCGGACTGCGACTAGAAATGCCCGTTTGGGAATGGTAAAACCCCGTTTGAGTCTCGGAAACGCCCTTTTAGATTAGAAAAGACCATTTTAAATTAGAAACCCCGGACTGCGACTAGAAATGCCCGTTTGGGAATGGTAAAACCCCGTTTGAGTCTCGGAAACGCCCTTTTAGATTAGAAAAGACCATTTTAAATTAGAAACCCCGGACTGCGACTAGAAATGCCCGTTTGGGAATGGTAAAACCCCGTTTGAGTCTCGGAAACGCCCTTTTAGATTAGAAAAGACCATTTTAAATTAGAAACCCCGGACTGCGACTAGAAATGCCCGTTTGGGAATGGTAAAACCCCGTTTGAGTCTCGGAAACGCCCTTTTAGATTAGAAAAGACCATTTTAAATTAGAAACCCCGGACTGCGACTAGAAATGCCCGTTTGGGAATGGTAAAACCCCGTTTGAGTCTCGGAAACGCCCTTTTAGATTAGAAAAGACCATTTGAAATTAGAAACCCCGGACTGCGACTAGAAATGCCCGTTTGGGAATGGTAAAACCCCGTTTGAGTCTCGGAAACGCCCTTTTAGATTAGAAAAGACCATTTTAAATTAGAAACCCCGGACTGCGACTAGAAATGCCCGTTTGGGAATGGTAAAACCCCGTTTGAGTCTCGGAAACGCCCTTTTAGATTAGAAAAGACCATTTTAAATTAGAAACCCCGGACTGCGACTAGAAATGCCCGTTTGGGAATGGTAAAACCCCGTTTGAGTCTCGGAAACGCCCTTTTAGATTAGAAAAGACCATTTTAAATTAGAAACCCCGGACTGCGACTAGAAATGCCCGTTTGGGAATGGTAAAACCCCGTTTGAGTCTCGGAAACGCCCTTTTAGATTAGAAAAGACCATTTTAAATTAGAAACCCCGGACTGCGACTAGAAATGCCCGTTTGGGAATGGTAAAACCCCGTTTGAGTCTCGGAAACGCCCTTTTAGATTAGAAAAGACCATTTTAAATTAGAAACCCCGGACTGCGACTAGAAATGCCCGTTTGGGAATGGTAAAACCCCGTTTGAGTCTCGGAAACGCCCTTTTAGATTAGAAAAGACCATTTTAAATTAGAAACCCCGGACTGCGACTAGAAATGCCCGTTTGGGAATGGTAAAACCCCGTTTGAGTCTCGGAAACGCCCTTTTAGATTAGAAAAGACCATTTTAAATTAGAAACCCCGGACTGCGACTAGAAATGCCCGTTTGGGAATGGTAAAACCCCGTTTGAGTCTCGGAAACGCCCTTTTAGATTAGAAAAGACCATTTTAAATTAGAAACCCCGGACTGCGACTAGAAATGCCCGTTTGGGAATGGTAAAACCCCGTTTGAGTCTCGGAAACGCCCTTTTAGATTAGAAAAGACCATTTTAAATTAGAAACCCCGGACTGCGACTAGAAATGCCCGTTTGGGAATGGTAAAACCCCGTTTGAGTCTCGGAAACGCCCTTTTAGATTAGAAAAGACCATTTTAAATTAGAAACCCCGGACTGCGACTAGAAATGCCCGTTTGGGAATGGTAAAACCCCGTTTGAGTCTCGGAAACGCCCTTTTAGATTAGAAAAGACCATTTTAAATTAGAAACCCCGGACTGCGACTAGAAATGCCCGTTTGGGAATGGTAAAACCCCGTTTGAGTCTCGGAAACGCCCTTTTAGATTAGAAAAGACCATTTGAAATTAGAAACCCCGGACTGCGACTAGAAATGCCCGTTTGGGAATGGTAAAACCCCGTTTGAGTCTCGGAAACGCCCTTTTAGATTAGAAAAGACCATTTGAAAAAAGAAACCCGGACTGAGAATGGGAAATCCCCGTTTGAGATTGGGAAAAACTGAGGGCTGTTCACTTTCTATAATCGGTGACTCTACTAAGGTTATTACGTAACTGATTAATAAAAGGCTGAGCTCAGTTTCTTTTGCCTGCAATCGGAGTACAGAATTTTAGGAAGCGGTTAGCTCCTCAGAAAAACTCCCTATCAAGAAACGCCGGACTGGGAGTAGAAATGCCCGTTTGATAGTAGAAATTACCATTTGAAATTAGGAAAATTTTGAGAAAGGAAACGCCGAATTCAGGTCTGATACCGAGTCACTTTTCTCACTTAAAATCCCTTTTTTTTAAATCTGTCACTAAAAGTCACTTTTCTCAAAATTAGTTACTATTTATCACTTTTTTAAAATTTTTAGATTTCCTTATAATTGAACGTTAGAAAACTATCTTACAACCCCCTTTTTTTTACAAATAATAAATCAAAATCAAACTCCGTTCGCTTTTTTTTTTAATTAGCAAATAAGCCGTTGAAAAAAGCTATTAGTGATAAAAACTTTGTAGAAGTGGAATTAGCCCAAGCCATGCTTGTAGGTGTTATGAAAGTTGAAAAGAAATCGGCTGACTCCATTCAAAAGAAAATAGATAAAACAAATAATCTAGCCTAATTTCGTCTTTTCTAAAACAAAGGTGATATAACTTCTATGGTTATATAGTAACTATTTTGGTTGTGTAACTAGTCAAAAACGCCAATAAAACAGTATTTTCTATACCATTTTTGGTAGATTTTCAGTCAATTTTTTAAAATTTTTAGTCACTAAACTAACTAAATTCTACTCGCATTGAGGGTAAAAATTCAAGTTTGAGTAGAAATCGACCTTCGAAACACCTCAGTGACTATTCCTGTCAGCCATCATAGCGCGGCTCGGTGTATATTTCCGGTTGAGAGCGCCTTTGGCCGCCGAGACAAGGGTTCCTTTAACGGTACGATGAACCCAAATAGGATCTTCCTATGCAGGTGTTGCGAAGGCCGCCGAAGGAAAACGGGAAAGGTCATCGTGTGAGTGTCCTTACGAGAGTCCGGCGCCATTCCGAAACGACCGCCACTTGAGCTCTCTCCCCCCACTACTGAGCTGCCTTCTCGCGGTACTTGCCTCGAATAGAAATTTCCAAGTAATTACTTTACAAGCACGCGTAATATATATTGAGTCTACGTACTTATATACACCCGGTGACTAGAACTGACCGAATATTTTATCACCCGAACTGAAATAGACGCTAAAATTTAAAATATTTCCCAAGACAAACTGAAATCGACTATAAAATCTCATTTGATATTTTAGCTTCGATTTCAGTTTGGGCATTGAAGTCATCTTCCAAACTGAAATCGACGCAAAAATATCAAATACTTCCTCGCCCGAACCGAAATCGAATCTTAAATCTCAAATAGTTTTAACGTCCAAAGTGAAATCAACGTTACAATATCAAAGGTCTTATGGCGCAAACTGACATCAACGCTAAAAGCTCAAATATGTTTTAAGAGGAGGTAGTCACTCGTAGCACCTAATTATTGATTTTCGAAATATTCATTGATTACTTATAATTTTTCTGTGATTGCCAGTGATTTCTCACCATATTTCGGTGTTTTCCAGTTATTTTCTTAAGGGATTATTCGTTATTACCTACTATATAAATTATTATATCCTACTCGTGGAATTTTTACTTCCAAACTGAAACCGTCGGTAAATTTTCAAATATTTTTAACGCATAAACTGAAACCGTCGGTAAACTCCCAAATATTTTTAACGCATAAACTGAAACCGTCGATAAATTCCCAAATATTTTTAACGCATAAACTGAAACCGTCGATAAATTCCCAAATATTTTTAACGCCCTAACTGAAATCTACGATAAAATATCAAATGTTTATCAAATAGTTTAACAACCAAACTGAAATCGACGTTAAATTCTAAAATATTTATCCCATCGACTTAATATGTTGATGTAAAGTGTTTTTCGCAGTCGATATTATGTTCTAATATAGACTTATTTTCATAATACACATTCAATTCTTGTTTGTTTGATTTCTTTTAAACAGAAACCAATGCACCGAAGTGATTAGAAAGCGTTATACTTCGCAAAACTGAAAACATTTTCCTTGAGATAATTATAGCCTCAATTACTATTTCTATGTCCCCAAAGGTTCCGGTTTTGGCTCTTGACATTTTCGGCGTTGTAGGCTGTATTAACATTTTAAAATTTCTTGCACTTCTAGACAGAATTAATATCCCTACTAGACCCTTCTTTAAATCAGGGTTCATTCAACTATTGGAAAACCGATTTCCCAGATATTTCCAGATTTTTCAATTGATATTTCCTTAATTTTTCCAAATGCAAAAGCACACGCTGTTTTTTCAATAACCTCAATAAAAACTAAGGTTATATTATACTATTTATTATTGTTATTACTCATGTCATGATTGACATTTAAATTCAATGGTTTCAATTTTAGTAATAAAGTAATAAAGGCCAAACTTAAATAGGAAAACAAATTGATGTTAATTTGTAATCTTTAGGACAAACTTTTAATTTCCTAGGTTTTCTAGGTCAGAATGAACCCTGAAATTCCAAGCTAAGTCGATCGGCTTATGTCCAGTTCATGTCATGTTATTAATATTATTGATTCATTGTAATAATTTCGGGATATTTAATAAGAGTAAGTTAGATATCTCCGGTTTTCAGGAGTGTTTAATTAACTCATTTGGTTTATTAGAAGTTTAATTTAGTTTTTTAAGCTATCCCACCGACCAAACAATGGATGGATTAAATATTAGATAGACTAAACAGAGCACTCTAAAAGTTTGAACAATAACGGCGGGAGTCACGTGAACATTTTAGACGTTTTACGGCCAACTTAGATCGAAGTTGGCCGTGACACGTCATAATATATTTGTAGTGTTTAAATAACAATATTGATAATTTTCCAACTCAACAAATCGAGACAGAGTTATGAGAATTTATTATTTATCCAGCAGCGTACTTGTTAAAAAGCGTAAATACTTGTTTGAATTGAAAAACGCCTTGGCCTTGTACAATTAAGACGAATTTGGCGAAATAAGTACGAGTACACAAAGAGAGAAATTAGCCGTACACCCGGGCACACGAAGAAACGAATAATTGTACTTCGACAATACTCATATATAACGCCTGTTTTAGTACTGTTCGTTCAAACGCCGTTTTAAATTCTTCGTGTACCCTGGGGCCTGGGTTAGCGAAAGGTGTGCAAAATGTTAAAATTCGACGCTGCGAAATTTTGACCGGCGGCGGCGATCCGGTGATTTCCCATCGTTGGTGCGATCGGCATGCGCCGGCTTTTTTGTCGGCGGAGGCGTAGAACCCAAATTTAACGGCGGCGTCGACGGGGCGCGGCGTTTGTATAGAATTTCGTAGAAAATAAACTGTCTTTTATTTGCACTACCAAAGTAATATTTGAAATTTGATAAAGAAATAACTACATTTTTGTTAAAGCTGCAAAGAGACTGATATTAACGGAAAATCTGGTAGCCCTGTTAGAAAACAACCATTGGCGTTGGCGGCGCGCCGGCGACTACATCGGCGGCGTCGGGGTATATTGCAAACGTACTTGATTGCGTTAGCCGGCCAACTGAAAGCTTAACCGATTTTAGAGAATGTTCCTCCTTGAACGCCGAGGCACTCCCTACCATCGATGGGCACCGCTAATCTCATTGTGAGCGCTTTTGTTATTATCAGTGAAATTGAGCGGCAAAAGGTTTTTTTGAAAGAGTGCGAAACGAAATGAGATGAGCGCCAATTTCAGAGCACAAACAAGAGCGGAAAGAGAGGAGCGCCAATTTCAGAGCACAAAAAAGAGCGGAAAGAGAGGAGCGCCAATTTCAGAGCACAAAAGAGAGCGGAAAGAGAATAGCGACAATTTCAGAGCACAAAAAAGAGCGGAAAGAGAATAGCGACAATTTCAGAGCACAAAAGAGAGCGGAAAGAGAATAGCGACAATTTCAGAGCACAAAAAAGAGCGGAAAGAGAATAGCGCCAATTTCAGAGCACAAAAGAGAGCGGAAAGAGAATAGCGACAATTTCAGAGCACAAAAAAGAGCGGAAAGAGAATAGCGACAATTTCAGAGCACAAAAGAGAGCGGAAAGAGAGGAGCGCCAATTTCAGAGCACAAAAAAGAGCGGAAAGAGAATAGCGACAATTTCAGAGCACAAAAAAGAGCGGAAAGAGAATAGCGACAATTTCAGAGCACAAAAGAGAGCGGAAAGAGAATAGCGACAATTTCAGAGCACAAAAAAGAGCGGAAAGAGAATAGCGACAATTTCAGAGCACAAAAGAGAGCGGAAAGAGAATAGCGACAATTTCAGAGCACAAAAAAGAGCGGAAAGAGAATAGCGCCAATTTCAGAGCACAAAAGAGAGCGGAAAGAGAATAGCGACAATTTCAGAGCACAAAAAAGAGCGGAAAGAGAATAGCGACAATTTCAGAGCACAAAAGAGAGCGGAAAGAGAGGAGCGCCAATTTCAGAGCACAAAAAAGAGCGGAAAGAGAATAGCGACAATTTCAGAGCACAAAAGAGAGCGGAAAGAGAGGAGCGCCAATTTCAGAGCACAAAAAAGAGCGGAAAGAGAATAGCGACAATTTCAGAGCACAAACAAGAGCGGAAAGAGAGGAGCGCCAATTTCAGAGCAAAAAAAGAGCGGAAAGAGAATAGCGACAATTTCAGAGCACAAACAAGAGCGGAAAGAGAGGAGCGCCAATTTCAGAGCACAAACAAGAGCGGAAAGAGAGGAGCGCCAATTTCAGAGCACAAAAGAGAGCGGAAAGAGAATAGCGACAATTTCAGAGCACAAAAAAGAGCGGAAAGAGAATAGCGACAATTTCAGAGCACAAAAGAGAGCGGAAAGAGAATAGCGACAATTTCAGAGCACAAAAAAGAGCGGAAAGAGAATAGCGCCAATTTCAGAGCACAAAAGAGAGCGGAAAGAGAATAGCGACAATTTCAGAGCACAAAAAAGAGCGGAAAGAGAATAGCGACAATTTCAGAGCACAAAAGAGAGCGGAAAGAGAGGAGCGCCAATTTCAGAGCACAAAAAAGAGCGGAAAGAGAATAGCGACAATTTCAGAGCACAAACAAGAGCGGAAAGAGAGGAGCGCCAATTTCAGAGCAAAAAAGAGCGGAAAGAGAATAGCGACAATTTCAGAGCACAAACAAGAGCGGAAAGAGAGGAGCGCCAATTTCAGAGCAAAAAAAAGAGCGGAAAGAGAGGAGCGCCAATTTCAGAGCACAAAAAAGAGCGGAAAGAGAGGAGCGCCAATTTCAGAGCACAAACAAGAGCGGAAAGAGAGGAGCGCCAATTTCAGAGCACAAAAGAGAGCGGAAAGAGAGGAGCGCCAATTTCAGAGCACAAAAAAGAGCGGAAAGAGAGGAGCGCCAATTTCAGAGCACAAACAAGAGCGGAAAGAGAGGAGCGCTAATTTCAGAGCACAAAAAAGAGCGGAAAGAGAGGAGCGCCAATTTCAGAGCACAAACAAGAGCGGAAAGAGAATAGCGACAATTTCAGAGCACAAACAAGAGCGGAAAGAGAATAGCGACAATTTCAGAGCACAAAAAAGAGCGGAAAGAGAGGAGCGCCAATTTCAGAGCACAAAAAAGAGCGGAAAGAGAATAGCGACAATTTCAGAGCACAAAAAAGAGCGGAAAGAGAGGAGCGCCAATTTCAGAGCAAAAAAAGAGCGGAAAGAGAATAGCGACAATTTCAGAGCACAAAAAAGCGCGGAAAGAGAATAGCGACAATTTCAGAGCACAAAAAAGAGCGGAAAGAGAATAGCGCCAATTTCAGAGCACAAAAGAGAGCGGAAAGAGAATAGCGACAATTTCAGAGTACAAAAGAGAGCGGAAAGAGAGGAGCGCCAATTTCAGAGCACAAACAAGAGCGGAAAGAGAGGAGCGCCAATTTCAGAGCACAAACAAGAGCGGAAAGAGAGGAGCGCCAATTTCAGAGCACAAAAAAGAGCGGAAAGAGAATAGCGACAATTTCAGAGCACAAAAGAGAGCGGAAAGAGAATAGCGACAATTTCAGAGCACAAAAAAGAGCGGAAAGAGAATAGCGCCAATTTCAGAGCACAAAAGAGAGCGGAAAGAGAATAGCGACAATTTCGGAGCACAAAAAAGAGCGGAAAGAGAATAGCGACAATTTCAGAGCACAAAAGAGAGCGGAAAGAGAATAGCGCCAATTTCAGAGCACAAAAAAGAGCGGAAAGAGAATAGCGCCAATTTCAGAGCACAAAAGAGAGCGGAAAGAGAATAGCGACAATTTCAGAGCACAAAAAAGAGCGGAAAGAGAATAGCGACAATTTCAGAGCACAAAAGAGAGCGGAAAGAGAGGAGCGCCAATTTCAGAGCACAAAAAAGAGCGGAAAGAGAATAGCGACAATTTCAGAGCACAAACAAGAGCGGAAAGAGAGGAGCGCCAATTTCAGAGCAAAAAAAGAGCGGAAAGAGAATAGCGACAATTTCAGAGCACAAACAAGAGCGGAAAGAGAGGAGCGCCAATTTCAGAGCAAAAAAAGAGCGGAAAGAGAGGAGCGCCAATTTCAGAGCACAAAAAAGAGCGGAAAGAGAGGAGCGCCAATTTCAGAGCACAAACAAGAGCGGAAAGAGAGGAGCGCCAATTTCAGAGCACAAAAGAGAGTGGAAAGAGAGGAGCGCCAATTTCAGAGCACAAAAAAGAGCGGAAAGAGAGGAGCGCCAATTTCAGAGCACAAACAAGAGCGGAAAGAGAGGAGCGCTAATTTCAGAGCACAAAAAAGAGCGGAAAGAGAGGAGCGCCAATTTCAGAGCACAAACAAGAGCGGAAAGAGAATAGCGACAATTTCAGAGCACAAACAAGAGCGGAAAGAGAGGAGCGCCAATTTCAGAGCACAAAAAAGAGCGGAAAGAGAATAGCGACAATTTCAGAGCACAAACAAGAGCGGAAAGAGAGGAGCGCCAATTTCAGAGCAAAAAAAAAGAGCGGAAAGAGAGGAGCGCCAATTTCAGAGCACAAAAAAGAGCGGAAAGAGAGGAGCGCCAATTTCAGAGCACAAACAAGAGCGGAAAGAGAGGAGCGACAATTTCAGAGCACAAACAAGAGCGGAAAGAGAGGAGCGCTAATTTCAGAGCACAAAAAAGAGCGGAAAGAGAGGAGCGCCAATTTCAGAGCACAAACAAGAGCGGAAAGAGAATAGCGACAATTTCAGAGCACAAAAAAGAGCGGAAAGAGAGGAGCGCCAATTTCAGAGCACAAAAAAGAGCGGAAAGAGAATAGCGACAATTTCAGAGCGCAAAAAAGAGCGGAAAGAGAGGAGCGCCAATTTCAGAGCAAAAAAAGAGCGGAAAGAGAATAGCGACAATTTCAGAGCACAAAAAAGCGCGGAAAGAGAATAGCGACAATTTCAGAGCACAAAAAAGAGCGGAAAGAGAATAGCGCCAATTTCAGAGCACAAAAGAGAGCGGAAAGAGAATAGCGACAATTTCAGAGTACAAAAGAGAGCGGAAAGAGAGGAGCGACAATTTCAGAGCACAAACAAGAGCGGAAAGAGAGGAGCGCTAATTTCAGAGCACAAAAAAGAGCGGAAAGAGAGGAGCGCCAATTTCAGAGCACAAACAAGAGCGGAAAGAGAATAGCGACAATTTCAGAGCACAAAAAAGAGCGGAAAGAGAGGAGCGCCAATTTCAGAGCACAAAAAAGAGCGGAAAGAGAATAGCGACAATTTCAGAGCGCAAAAAAGAGCGGAAAGAGAGGAGCGCCAATTTCAGAGCAAAAAAAGAGCGGAAAGAGAATAGCGACAATTTCAGAGCACAAAAAAGCGCGGAAAGAGAATAGCGACAATTTCAGAGCACAAAAAAGAGCGGAAAGAGAATAGCGCCAATTTCAGAGCACAAAAGAGAGCGGAAAGAGAATAGCGACAATTTCAGAGTACAAAAGAGAGCGGAAAGAGAGGAGCGACAATTTCAGAGCACAAAAAAGAGCGGAAAGAGAAGAGCGCTTATTCTACCGCTCAAAGAAAAACGAAAAGAGAGGAGCCCTTATTATACCGCTCGAAAAATAGCGAAAAGAGAGCAGAGCTTATTTTACCGCTCGAAAAAGAGCGAAAAGAGAGGAGCGCTTATTTTACCGCTCAAAAAAAGAGCGAAAAGAGAGAGGGCCGATTTTACCACTCAAAAAGTCGGGAGCGTGAGCGGATATTTGCTAGTGAGTGCGAGCGGTGCGTGAGCTGAGCGGCTCTTTGACGAAAATGCACTGATCCCGACGTTGTTGTTAAAACTTCTAGAGCGCCTTGCTTAACCTCTCTAATAGATTTAAGAAACCTTATTTGGTTCTCTGATGATGATCGATGTTCTTGGAAAATCGAATTAATTCACGCAAATAGATGGTAAAAAAGGAGTTAAATGAGGTACGTTGAACTAAATCTTAAAGCAAGTGTCGGCTCTCTTTTCAACAAATGTCGCGTCGACATAAAAACAAGATGCTTAAGCTACATAAAAGTACTCCTCACCTTGATTGTAAATTTGACAATAACTTAAATTATAGTAATTTTTAACAATATATTTTATGTGGAATATACAATTTAGGTTAAAGTACATTAAGTAGAGTATAAGTTGTCTAATTGTAATACTCTACAATGCTTCTCTGACAATGTTATCGTTTCGCTACTTTGAATTTTAGCTTTCTGTGCTACCATAAGTTAATGATACCTCTAAGTAGACAAATGGCTATGCTGCCTATGTCGGATATGCTTGTCCAAATCGACCTATGTCTCTCCGTTGCGCGTATCAAAGTGGCCTTAACATACACTTGGAACTGCCGAAGCTGACGTTTCTTTAATTCCGTTTGGTGCAAGGCTAGCTTGAACTTCCCCAAAAGAGATAAATTTCGGTATTCCCTTAGAAAATTCGTTCCCCCCCGCAGAGGCAAAAGAACGTTTTTTGCTATTGGTTTATTTCTCTCAGCCCAATATAGTTTCATTCTCGGCCGCACAGCGGCGCTGGGTCCGAGATATTTTTCAAATCTTTCATTTTCGCGGGAATCGGAGAGACAAGATTTGACATCACATTTTCTGGACAAAGATTCCACCTTGAAAGGGCTTATTTGTCTACTTAGAGGTATCATTAACTTATGGTGCTACGTAAAGGTCGTTTTTTTCAAAGAATCGGCTCAATTAATTGCCATTGCTAATAACAATGGCCTTATCACAATACAGGTGGCAATGATAAAGCCGACAGTTGCTTTAAGACTATCAGGTGTCTCGTGGAATGTACCTCTGTAGTCAGACTGTAAGTCCCGCTCACAAAGTTCTGCTACAAAACAATAGAATATTTATCAATGATTAGATCTGTAATTATAATTTTTTTTAAACTTTTGTTGAAGGCTACTGGTAGGGGGTAGGTACATTTGTTTGAATTTCAATCGTCCGAACGGTGGAACAAATGTTCGAATTTCATTCGTCCGAACCTCCGAAACAACAAATGTTTCAATTGTTCGAATTGGACAACTTGTTTGTTTCATTCGTCCGAATCGGTAGCATCGCTTGTCCGAATTCTGTCGCTAAATTAGTATTTCTTATTGCTGTTTTTTATAATGTCTAATCATTTTATCCTATTATGTCCATTTTTCCTTTGGCGGATATAGTAATATGGGAATTGCGTTGAATGTTGTGGATATTTTAGGTTAGGTTAGGCTTACGTTAATGTTACTATTTTCTTATATTAACAATATTTAAAAAAAAACAATTTATAATGTTCGAAAAAACGGACAAACGATTATTCGAACAAATGAAATTCGCCAGTAAAGTTAACATAAATTGAACGACTAAATCACAAACAAAAGTTGTGATAAATTTTTCGGGCAAATGAAATACGTTTTCGGACATACGATCCTGTTTTCCGGCATTTGGACAAATGATCATTCGGTTCGGACATTTGTACCACCGTTCGGACGAATGAAATTCGAACAAATGTACCCAAATTACTGGTAGACTTAAGTCTAACAATGTTTACAGAATTTTATAATCCATTGGATTTTTTCCTGGATTTGTTCATTTTGGGCTAGATTTTTAAAAAATCCACGCTTTTTTTTTAAATCAACGTATTTGTTTTTTTTGGGGGGATTGGTTTCAAGAACTGTTGGATTTGTTGGTTTTTCTCTTGGATTTTCTTCATTCGTGAATTTTATAGATAATTTAGTGAATTTGCGGATTTTTCGATGGATTTTGTAGATTTGTAAAAAAAAAAACAGGATTTAAAAAAAAAGGTATGTTTTCGGGATTTCGTTCTTCATAGACTGGTGAAGATCAAAGTGTTGTACATTTTTCCATATGTTGTTAAACGTGTCTTGTCGCCATGTATTCCATGCCCGAGTTATTCTGGTATGTAAATCTCCTGTTATATTAATTCCTACGCCACATATATATCTCCTTTACTATGACTACCGGAATCCAGGATCGGCTCAGACTACGAAATGCACAGTTAACAAAGGGATAGCTTTAACCCGTCTGTAAATTGGACGTCGGAGGCCTCGGTACTCGATTGGGTCCGAAGATCAAAGGTCGCGAGGTCAAATCCGTCCCGATGGGAATTGACTTTTCTCATGCAGTCCTTCTGGTAGGGACGCGTTGGGGTATCCTATGTAAGAAATAAATCTCTTATTGGAATAAGGTGGCGAAAATGGTTCAATCTGAAGTCGCCAGTTGAAACCATGGAAGAGAAAGAGACCCTGACAGATAGGAGCAGCCCATTCCCTCCAGGGCGCCAACGCGAAAGACATTGTCTCGCGCCCAAATGTTGCTGCTACGAGTAAAAATAGCAAAAGCTGTCTAATTTTTCCATGGCTAATTACCTCGAAGCCCGGGACGTTTAAGATTGAGTTTCCGAAATGACACTGAAGCTGGCCCAAATTAGCTCCCCCACCCCTGTTTCCCGCGTGCAAAGGGCGGCCGAGTCGCTGAAATGACATTCCCATTTTGGAAAATAGCCCATTTCCCGCGCTCAGTAATGGAGAGGAGGTGTGATCGTAGTCGGGGTAATTAATGGGTCGAATTCGTTCTACCCCTCTCACCCTCTCACCGCTCCAAGGAGTTGATTTTCAAATAAGTTCTCTCCATCTCCCCCCTCCTCCCCCGACAATCTTTGGCCTGTTTTTCTTCGGGAAAGTCTAGCAGACTGTATAGACTCACTATTAATTACTTTCGTCAAGGATGGAATGAACGAGCTTAAAGGGGGTTCGTTTGAGATTAAAAGCTTTAACAATGGTTCTTTAATTGTTCCCCAAACTTTCGATTCAACAATTTTCTATCGTTTAAAACGGGAAATACTTACACTTGGAATGTCTAAGCAACATGATTCCTGAAGAGACGGACGATTCGCCATTAACCCTTGGCTCGAATAGATGTTCGTTTCCCATATTTGATCTATTTAAATTACCCGTAACCTTCATTATGACAACGAATCGTTGTTTCTTAAAACTTTTCTAGAAAGTTTATTTTCCGAGTGAACGTCACCCATTTTTTTGCGCCGGTGCCGGTTTCTTAGCGACGGCGGCCAGCCAATGAATTTGAAAATATTTACTTAGAGATCTGAAAAAACTTGATTTGCAAAACTTCAACGGTTCATTGTATAAATTGGCGCGCTGGTTCGGAAAGGATAATCTTATTGGCTAAGACAAATGCAGATAAATCTTGCTGACGATGATAAAATACGCGAATAAGTAGGTTAGTCACTTATGGCACGACCAACTTTGATCACGCGCTGTTCACGCTACAGTGGCCAACACATTCGTCGAAATTCCGCGAGCAAGGATTTTCCCCCTATAAACTGTACTATAATGTGTAGGAGGTCAGCGTCACGCTCGGTTGATATATTGGCTTCAATGTAAAAGCTATTCTAAAAATAATAATCCGCTACGGCCTCTGACGTCATACACATCTTTTGCCCATAGGTTAACACAGAAACGTCAACGAATGAGATGGCCGCTGTAGCGCGAGAGATGCGCGAGACATCAAAGTTGGCCGTGCTTATGGAAAGGGATAAAAAAGTTAAACCCTAAACAAATTTGAAGAAATTTAAAAACTTGCAAATAGCTCATACCAATAAGTCTTCGAGCAAACATAAATACACGAAACTCGGACCAAATAGATCTTCGAGTGAAAAACTAAATGAAATTAAATAAAATACTTAACATTTCATAGCAGACGACTTTTTAATATGAATGTTTTAACTGAAACGTTCATCTTTTGTATCGAGATAATTTTGAATGAGCAGACACCTTTCACATATTACATTTAAAACTCAGTCGGTAGGCGGCGATACTTCTGACCAAAGTTTATACTACGCACGAAGTCTATCCCCTTATTCGGCTTTCCGTTGCTACTCAACTCTATTTAAAAAATTTAATGTTTAGGCTTAGTCTCTCTTTTTGGTGTAACAGACGCGAGCCAGATTTCCCGCACGGTACTGACGAGTCCCAATAGGACGAAACCGGTCTACCGTTGGAAATTCTGGCTATTTTATTTAATTTAATTTAATGGTTCACTCGAATATCTATTTGGTCCGAGTTTCACGTCTTTTTGTTTGCTCGAAGACCTATCGGTACGAGCTATTTGTAAGTTTTTAAATTTCTTCAAATTTGTTTAGGGTTTAGCTTTTTTATCCCTTTTCTTTATGAACTAATCTACTTATTAGGGTATTTTACCATCCTTTGCAATGCAGTCCATAGCCGTGGTTCCTTTTAACTTAACAGCTAAGATAACCTACGTGCAGATAGTATATTTTGAAATATATAACCTGCAAAGCAATCTTTACGGAAGAACCCTTAAATTTTTCAAATTTCCCTGTACAGTGGCGCCAAACATTTTTAAAGCCAAAGGCAAGAGCGGCCAGAGCTGCAAGCGTTGGTGTTCCCCACCAAATACCTGAGGTTATATTCCCTTTAAATATATTCGATTTTATGATCAGAAAGCGTGATATTATCGCGATTCAAGCGTTCTAAATTAAAAAACCCTTCCTTTTGACGGTTTTTATCGAATAAATTCTTTTAGCGTCTATTACGTTTTACATTCCACACAGTTAACAATAAATTTAATCGCCATAACGTATGATTAAAATTTTTAACTTTCAAATAGAAATCGAAAGCCACCAACGCAACGGTCAAAATATTAAAAGAAAATGGACAAAAATTAAATTTGAAAAAAAAAACGCGGTACTTCGACACAAATGCCTTCGAGATGAAGAAGAAACAAACTTTCTAACACAGGGTCGCCATTCCGACTCAAAATAGTCGAAATAACGATGTTCGGGGTTTTTGAAATGTTTCAGCCTTTGAGTCGGCTTTTGGTCGTGAGGCTGAAATCGACTTTTCGCTCACAATTCGATCCTTAAATATTTATCGTTGGGTAATTTAAGCCTCGTATTTTGAAATGTATATTAACCCTTAGCTTTAGAATCAACGAGGTACATTTTAAAACCGAAAGGTAAGACACTCTTCGAACTCGGTGTACACTGCCGTACCTTTGACAGTGCTAAATGGAACTCGCGAACTCTTGAAAATATGTACCTTTAACAGTGCTAAATGCATGAACATGGTGTACAGATTATCTGAGACTCTTACCCCTCGTTTAAAACCTTGGCAAAGCTATAGTTTCTATTCCTTTTCTACATTTTCTATAGCGCTAAATTGGAGATGATTCGATACAATGAGAATCGACGTCATTCGTCAATGAAACCCGTTTGCCATTCCTTCCGGAATAGTTTCCTTACGTTTATAGCTAATTTTTGACCTTATCGGTAATGGTCTAGTTGAGTGGTTTCATTAATTCTTCGATGGATACAATGTGGAAGACTATAAATCTATAATTATGTCTCATAAATGGGTCACTCAGTTCAAATAAATAGTTAAAGACTATAGCTACGTGTCGAATTGACGTCATACCCAAAGAGATAAGCGTCTCTAGCGAGATAACTACCCAACTTAAAAGCTAATTATAACACAGCCTCATAAAAATTTAACTCGTGGAAGAAATTTTACGTGAAAATGTAGATAATAGACAGGTAAAGCGAGCACCCGAAAGCGTAAGTAGGGGAACTGTAGGTCGTGCAGGATGTACAGACACGTTTACACTTCTACAAGTTCACTCTACGCGTTTTTAGGTGCTGGCTTAAAGGGAATATAGTCTCAGATATTTGGTGTGGAACGCCAATATTTGCAGCTCTGGCCGCTCTTGCTGTAAAAATGTTTGGCGCCACTGTACAGTGCACACGATAATTTAAAAAATTGAAGGGGTCTTCCACAAAAATTGCTTTGCAGGTTATATTCCCTTTAAACTCTCTATTCTAGGTACAGTCTACAGATGTGTAAATTGTTTAGTAACGCTCGCGGTTGCTTATCCTAGTGCCTCTCTTGCAACACATTTAAACAACATTATTTTGATCAAAAAGCGCTGACTTATAAGGTGGAAAAGTCTGAAGAAGCCTTTATAGATTAGTGGAAGATGATGCATTCGTAGAAAATTCTGCTGTAAAATTTCTTTTTTTATCGGTTCGTGGTCATAATAAAAGGTAGTTCTATGGAATTTGGGAGTACAGTGACCCTCGTAACACCAGCAAAATACCAGGATAATTGAGCAACATAGTGGATTAGATAGTCAAATATTTTTTTCAGTATTTATATAGGCAATTTCTGAAAGCTCTTGGCTCAAAATAGACTATAAAATATTTGGGTTTATGGCGAACATTGCACGACACAATCGATAAAAATTGTACGTCTTAGTCACGCGGAAATTCTTCTATACGTTTCACTCGGATGTATAAATTATGCATTATACATGTTATTATCAAGGATCTGTTTAGGTAACTAAGAATGAACGAGTCTCTCAAACGGTAACTTTCTATTTTCACAATTGCATCGCGCCATCTAGTATACAGGTCCTTTTATCTTTCCAGAAGATGTCCATAATTAGTTGCGGAAAGTTCGATTTAACTTTCATTTTAGTTTGTACAAACTTTAATTAAAGCTCAATTTAACTAAATAGCAAAACAGTTGGCATATTATCAATTATATATTATATAATTATATTATAAATCATATAAATTCTTCTATTGAAAGGGCTTTGAAATTTCTGTTTTGGTCTATACATAGTTTGCACCATGGAAACCGAGAGGGGATATCAAAAATTTAAACCATTTCGCGCGTAGCTACTAAAAAGATAGCCATTTTGTTGGTCACAACGAAGCGATAAAACGTACGTAAATTAGATTTATGCTTAAATTTTTTTAAATTAATATTGCTATGGGCCCTAAATAAAAACAGACGAGATTTTAAACCCGGGTTATTTAAACGAAAAAGCAAATGGCGACTGGAATATCTATGAAAAGAAGTTGGCAAAGTTAATCAAATTAGGCCTTGGTGATGATCGAATAAAATAACAATTTTCGATCTCCCTTACTAATTGAACTACTCGAACAATTTATAACAAGATAACCAATTTTAACGTGAATCTAAATTCTTTGTCATTTTAAAATAATTAAAATCCGCAAATAGACGATTGAAACTGTTAACCATCGCGTTTTACTGATAAATCTACACCAGCAAAATGGCGGCATTGTACGGTTCATTCTTGCTTAAATAACATATTTATTCTTGGTGCATATATCTATACTTGCAACTGGGTCATTGGTGACGTAGGGATGCAATCTATGTATAGTATTCCAATTGCAGTGCTATAGAATTTTCATAGTGTTTTTTGGTACTTAAGGGAAAATATAAAAAACAAATGGGGTTAGTTTGTATATTTTAAAAACTACATAATGTGTATGGTTTTCCCCAAGAGTACTCTATAATTCATTTTACAGAAAAAACCGTTAACTTAGAGGTTTTTTTCTATACTATTGCGATAGAAAGTCTAAGGTTCTCATCATCCTAATAGAGTTATTTTTAAATATTTCTATATTAAAGGCGATGAAAGTTTTGGGTTATTTTATAGGCCTTGTTTTGTAAGTGCCGTACGGGCAAACGAACGTGATTGCATTGGGGTTCAATAAACTTATGTTTGTAAAAATAATTTATTTATTGCGGAAACACTGATAGAGCAGAGTAGAGACCGATTTTCTCTATGGTAAAACAGGGCCGTACGTAGAAAAAATTGTTCCCGGGGCGAGTGAAAATTTGGCGCGCCTAGACCCAAACGAGCCAGTGGTACCCTGCCTAGCTACGACCCTGAGTAAAAACGCCGCGAGGGTGAGTCTCGACGACGAAAATTTATTAGGTCTAAGGGCTGATTTTCAATAGGGCAAAAAAGGCCGTGAGAGTAAGCCTTGACGCAAAAAATGTATTAGGCCTACGGACATGATTTTCACACTGGCAAAAAGGCCGTGAGTGAGCCTTTACGCAAAAAATGTATTAGGCCTAAGGGCATGATTTTCACTATGGCAAAAAGGCCGTGAGAGTGAGCCTTGACGCAAAAAAATGTATTAGGCCTACGGGCTGATTTTCACTAAGGCAAAAAGGCCTTGAGAGTGAGCCTTGACGCAAAAAAATGTATTAGGCCTAAGGGCTGATTATCACTAAGGCAAAAAAGGCCGTGAGAGTGAGACTTGACGCAAAAAAATTATTAGGCCTAAGGGCTGATTATCATTAAGGCAAAAAGGCCGTGAGTGAGCCTTTACGCAAAAAAATGTATTAGGCCTAAAGGCATGATTTTCACTAAGGCAAAAAGGCCGTGAGTGAGCCTTGACGCAAAAAATGTCTTAGGCCTATGGGCTGATTTTCACTAAGGCAAAAAGGCCGTGACTGAGCCTTTACGCAAAAAATTTATTAGGCCTATGGGCAGATTTTCACTAAGGCCGTGAGAGTGAGCCTTGACGCAAAAAAGTTATTAGGCCTAAGGTCTGATTTTAACTAAGGCAAAAAGGCCGTGAGAGTGAGCCTTGACGCAAAAAAATATTAGGCCTAGCGGGAATTTTTTACGTCAACGCTCGCGTTTTCGACCCAGTGAAAACCAGCCTTAAAGGGGTATTTTCTGCATCTGCGCTCACCGTAACGGTGTTTTTATCATAATGAAAACCAGCCTTAAATGAATATCTTAAAAGTAGGATTGATAACTACACGGGCGTATATGGACTAGACGGCGAGCCTTTATAATTGAATGGAAGTTCCTCTGAACGCGATCTCTTTTAAATAGAACTAGGCGCGATAGAAGCGACCTCTAGTTGGGGAACGTGTAATTAGCAAAGGCGCTTACATATTAGACGAGTAGATAAATGGATCGAGGTCGAACAATACGTGTTCGAAGCCGGAGTCTGTCGCTACCGCGTCGCGGCGAACGTTAAGCCTTCCACTTGACAATTCAAGGCTTCGTGTGTGCGCGTGTAGAAGTCGCCACTAGCGTTTTCTTTAACGGACCGAGAAAACTTTCCGAGTCGGGTCACGAACGGAAGAGCCCGGTAGGGGGCGTGACAGTAGCTCCGCCGTCGTGTTAGAGCAGGGAAATTAAAAAAATTTAAAAATACGTTAGAATTTCCTATTTCTATGCTTGCTCTCCTGTAAGCGTGTAAAGTGAGTGTAACGGTTTTTTTTACTTTCCTGGACATTTTTTATTGGCTAGAAAACGACCGCACCCATCTTCCGACGACAAAGTGTCTTTTTTCTGTTTAGTTATAACGTTCAATTGACCTTTCGGAAAATACAACCGCCTTCCGAATTTGGCCATGTATTTCGTTGGTTTGCATTATATTCAAACATTACGTTGAACAAGTCTCGACGGTTACATAAAAAAATAAAAAAACTAAGCGAAAAGCGACTCGTCATGACTTCTTCCGCCATCTATTGGTGGCAACGCGTACTAAAAAAGAGAATATTCAAAGTAATAAAGTCGTCAGAAAACGTTGTGGAGTATAATAATGAGGTATATTGATTGGACTTTTATCTGAATTATAATGCCCATATTAAATTAGAGACAAAGGTTACTGTAATATTTGTAACTACGTCGACATTTCCAAGGAGCGAAACAACAAAAAAACCTCTGATTTGAGTAGCGAATAGACGCTGGCATAAACTCTAATTATGTCTTATTCAACTTGTTAAAAGGTCCCACGTGCCTCTTGATATGTTAGTATAAAATGGCTCGAGCGATTTCGCGCGACCTCCCTAAAATAATAAAAATGCGCGTGACTTTTAGGCTAAAATATCAAGGAGCGCGTGGAACTTTTTAACAAGTTGAACAAGACATATTTAATTTATGCTAGCGCCTATTAGCGATTGGCGGATTTTGAAAAAACGTTTTAGCCCGAGACACTACACCTACATTTATTATTCATTTATTTATCCGCTTTTTAACAAAAATAAGGCGGGATATTTTCACCCACAAGATTAATTTTAAAGGGCGGCTATTGAAGCATCAGCGACCTGTTTCCAAGGCTATTCGCGACCCTAAACGAGTCTAGGTGGCGTAACGGCGCTAGCTTCTCCGAGGTTGCGCCTAAGATCTAGCGTCTGCTACAGACAAATTAAAAAGTCATCAGGTTTTTTTCTTAAAAGAACTTAGCAAAATATAAGCAAACGATGCAAAAATTATATTAAAAATAACGATGAGGAAAAACTAATAGCGTCTGCTTTAGCCGCTACCTATCTACATGTCTACATGTAGCTTTCAATGGTGAACCAAAGGGGGCGTAGCGATAGTTTTCAGGCACTTCCCTCCTAGGAAAAAGGGATCGTGTAACAGGGTTGGACATAAGTCATGGCATTTGACTACTAAATTTAAATAAAATCTGCGGGCTCACTAGTCAAGGGCGTATTTAAGGGGGGTTTGGGGGTTCTAAACCCCCCTCCCGAAATGCTGATGACTGGGGGGGTGCCTAATAAAAATCAGTGAAACTTCCGTCAGCACCCCCCCCCCTTGAAATTTTCCCTCAAAACCCCCCCTGAAATAAAATCCTGGATACGCCCTTGTCACTAGTCAATTTGACTAGTGAAAAATTTACCTAAATATTCATAAATAATGGCGAATATGGCGTATCATAAATTCATCATTCATCAATCCCATTTTATTTTTAAAAAATTACAACATACTTGTAGAGCTTGTAGAAAATGAAGAGTCCAGACAGTCCACTGCACCTCATACAAGTTTTGATTCAGAAACTATATCTCAAATTAATGCGTCATTTGATGATATTATCAATGAAAATATTTTAAACTAGTCAAAGATTAGAAAATCGAGAAAAAATTGTGATCGGCCAAAGTCATGTAACTCAACTGGAGTTACTCAAGTGATAATAAACTCCTAAATTAATTCTGACGGGTAAAGCAAAATGTTTTTCCCTTCGATGCTCACCATCTCAACGTTTTTGTCCTTTTAAAATTAGAATAACTTGCACCTCCAGGTTCTACGTATTAATACTTCCCAGATAATCGCTGAATGGACTTTATTGAAGCGCCTATTGTGTCTTGGATCAAGGTTATTATATTATACGCTATAAATGGCTTTGGATGGAACGGACACTGGCTTTAAAGTGGCTTCAAACCTCGTTGGCGTTTGAAAAATGTATTGACTGGATTATGAATTCCGAAACTCCGCGGAAAACTAAATTGAGTGTGTGTGTAGCTAGGCGAGGAATTTTCAGCGATAGTTAATTTTAGCTTGAGATCAAGGCCAAATGAAAACTAAAACACTTTCGTAACTAAAGCTGACTTTACTTCGGCGAAATAATGACAAATTATTGAAGCGGAATGTAAAATTGACTCCCCAATGCTTTTTCCTACATATAAAAAATAATTGGTGCCCAAAATGGCGACCATGGCTCAAGGTTAGGAGTGCTACTACTCAGTATATCACCATTAAGGTAACTTGATAGCAAAAGCGACATAATACCCAAACGTGTGTCAACTCTACCATGGCGCGCTTTAAAATATTTACTGAGAGCTAGTCTCACAATAGACTGCATAACCTACAAGTAGGAATAGTACTAGCAACAATAAATTTAGTCAGGAACAGGGCCGTATTTCCGCCTAGGCACACCTAGGCCTAGGCCGAGGGGCCCATCCTTGGAAGGGACCCCTCAGTGACCTTAAGTACCCTTAACGAAGGCATGAACCTATAATATCAATCTTAGTTAAGATTTTAGAAATTGCTATAGGTTGAACTGCGTTGAAGATTTGGTTTTACAATTACCAAAATTTACTATATTTCTAAAAAGTGGCCCAGACTCCTTATCTGCCTAGGGGCCCAGGATCTCTGGTCAGGAATCCATACCTTTACTTGGAATGCTTTTTGCGGCAGATTTTCGTCTCGATGTGACTGATAGTTTTTTTGACGTCACTATGTTTACTTAACAAACAACAACGTGAGAGGTGAGCGCGCGCAAAGGGGTTTTTTTTAACGTAGGCGGGGCCAAGGCCGTCACAGTGATCTTACCATACGCGATACGGCAGGATAAGCATTCCAAGTAGAGGTATGGATTCCTGATATAGTCTATGGTCCCTGGCGCGATTTTATCTCTTCGATTTACTCGCCCGTAGACGTATGATCTAAAACGCCTCACTCGGCGGCGCTGCAGTGGAGGAAATTTCAAATTTCGTTAACGTATTTTTGACCCCCACGCCCACTCCCTTTCCTCATTTCGCGACAAACTCTCATTAAATATCATAACGGACTGACACACTTTTGGGTATATGTTGCTTTTCATTCTACCAACAAAGAGATAAAAACATCAAGCTTGCAATTGAAGAATAGGCAATTTCTTATTCGTAGAAGTTTAATTATCCTGTTAATCATCTTAATTATGGATTTGGGTACATTTGTTCGAATTTCATTCGTCCGAACGGTGGTACAAATGTCCGAATGATCATTTGTCCGAATGCCGGAAAACAGGATCGTATGTCCGAAAACGTATTTGATTTGCCCGAAAAATTTATCACAACTTTTGTTGGTGATTTAGTCGTTCAATTTATGTTAACTTTACTGGTGAATTTCATTTGTTCGAATAATCGTTTGTCCGTTAATATAAGAAAATAGTAACATTAACGTGAACCTAACCTAACCTAAAACAGCAATAAGAAATACTAATTTAGCGACAGAATTCGGACAAGTGATGCTACCGATTCGGACAAATGAAACAAACAAGTTGTCCAATTCGAACAATTGAAACATTTGTTATTTCGGCGGTTCGGACGAATGAAATTTGAACATTTGTTCCACCGTTCGGACGATTGAAATTCGAACAAATGTACCTACCCCTAATTATATAGTGTCTTATTTTATCAAGTTTGTATCATACAGAAAAAAATTTGGCTTAAAAATATCTGCATCGCGAGATCAGTTCAACAGACGCTTCCATAGATGGTGTCAGTAGGCGAAAACTCGTCCCGGTACACATGTGCACTGCGTGTCGAACACTTTTTACAGGCGTTAGTAGGTCAAATTTCCCAATTTTAAGGGATGACCCAAATTTAGATAATTTTCCAGCTCTATTTTCAGCCGAATAAATGAATATTTAATTGAAATTCAATCCTGTCGGCGATAATCTCCACGTTGAAGATCAAAACTAACGCTCCGGCATATTGACATAAGAGAGTGTATTTGTGTGTTTAAATCATAAGGCTCAATCTAGGACGTCGCGAACAAAACATTTTTGCTATTTCACTCTTATCGCGCCCAAGGGGGGAGTCACGATAAGAATCAGCTCCTCCCCCCTCTCCCCAAAAAAAGGAAGAAAGAAAGGAGAGCTTCCCTTTTATACACGCTCTGAGGAGCAGCCTACGTTTAAGGAGAGGAAAAGCGTCATATTTTCTGGCTGTGGGCCAAAGCAAAGCAAAGCCCTTTTAAGAACGAGAAGACCCCGGAGGAACGGATCAAGAGAAAGGCTGGCCTGTATACGGGCCCCGAATTAGGCTCTTGTTTCTTTTGTGCCTCGCAGTGAAAAGATACGGCAAGGGGCATTGCGTCAAGCTAGCGTTTTCTCTCGTTGCGTAATCTCGGGCCGTGGATCTCTTTTTCATGTCGGAGACTTAGAAGCCGGCTTTCCTAATCTCTAGATGAAACAGAGTCCGTCATCTGTTGTCGTTAACGTTTCACTATTCAAGGGACACAAAAAAGTTGGCCTTTCATTTTAGACGACCCCAATTGTTATTGCTTTTTTTCCTCGATACCGTTAATTTGCCATTGAATTAAGCCCTATTGAATGAGGCTAAGATCGCTGGAACGGATAAAACATTGCGATATCGCGTTTAAACTTAGCTAATGAAAAAGATTTAGATCTTTGTTTATTCAAATTGGTTCCACGAGCATTATACCAGCGTTAATTTTCCATTGAATTAATTAAGCTTTGGTGAATGAAAAAATAGGTTTGAATAATGACAGAATTTGATTGAACGTGTCTATTATCACGAGGTACTTTGGGAAGAACAATTTTCAAGTGATTCTGTGGCTTTTTAAGCTACGACCTGCTAAATGCCCAGGTCAATAGTGTGTTTAAAACTAGATTGTTGAAACTCGGGGGTTAGGTACATGTAGACCTTATAGTAGTATGAAAATTACCAAAGAGAAAAGTTGCAATGGGCTTTAGTTTTCACATGGCAACCGAAAATGTTTTTGATCTCTCAAAACGAAAAATCTCCATTTAAAAAGCATGGCATTTTCTCGGTTTCACAGGGTACTTGCTTACTTAAAAATTTTGAAAAAATTAAATTTTCAAAACTTACCCAAAAAGATGAATTTGACCTATTTTGGGTAAAATTGATCAAGAATTTTGGGTAAAATTGATAAATTTTTGTTAAATTTTAACAAAATTTGGGTAACCGAGAAAATATCATGCTTTTTTAAATGGAGAGGTCAAAAACATTTTCGGTTGCCATGGGAAAACTAAAGCCCATTGCAACTTTTCCCTTTGGCAATTTTCATACTACCATAAGGTCTACCGAACCC
Source organism: Leiobunum rupestre (assembly GCF_980474605.1). NCBI lineage: Eukaryota > Metazoa > Arthropoda > Arachnida > Opiliones > Sclerosomatidae > Leiobunum > Leiobunum rupestre. The sequence goes on along the minus strand of NC_143394.1, from coordinate 38,036,708 downwards.
TCGAGTTTCAACAAAATCCGTGATAATCACCTCGGGTAGTCTCCTTGTAAGTATTCTTTAAGATTGACTTCTAAACTAAAATTTTTATAAATATTTCTAGATTTTTTAATGATTATAAAAATTAAAAACTAAGTCATATTGCTTTAGATCTATAGAAAATTACATTATTCTGTATAATAGACGCTTCAATAAATCATCCTCCAAGGAAATCGCCAAGAAGTAATATTTCCGAGATCCAGGACCTACAAGTCACTGTTTATATAGTGCTTGTTAAAATAATGTACATTTTTCACCTTGATACGGCAGCCACAAGCGTTCCCTTTTAACCAGGCTGTTGTTTTGACAAATTAACGCTTGGCCAAAACAGGACGTTCAGTTTAAAGGTGAAAAGTTTCCATTATTTCAACAAGCACTATATAAACAATTCCTTGCCGGTCCTGAATATCGGAAATGTTACTTCTTGGTGATTTCCTTGGAGGATGTTTTATTTAAGCGCCCATTCTATTGATTTGCTTTAGAAATATTTCGTGAGGATACAAAAGGTTAAAGAGTGATTAAAACTCCCGTTTTACTAAATCTATTTAGAGCTCCAAGCCTGGGCTCTGTCTATTTAACATTCTATAGATTCCATAGAAATGTTGGTAATTTTTCTAAAGAATTTTGATTTCAATAGAATTTCTATAGAAATTTTGTGTAAGAGCAGGTACAGAAAATTTCTTATGAGTCTTTTTACTACAGTTATTTATAACTCCAAGCCTGGGCTCTGTCAATTTGGACATTTGTTTTTTTTTATTTCTATAGTTTCCATAGAAATGTGCTTAATTTTTCTATATAATTCGGAATTTCGGATTCAATAGAATTTCTATAGAAATTTTGTGTAAGAGCAGGTACAGAAAATTTCTTATGAGTCTTTTTACTACAGTTATTTATAACTCCAAGCCTGGGCTCTGTCAATTTGGACATTTGTTTTTTTTTTATTTCTATAGATTCCATAGAAATGTGCTTAATTTTTCTATATAATTCGGAATTTCTGATTCAATAGAATTTCTATAGAAATTTTGTGTAAGAGCAAGTACAGAAATTTTCTTACGAGTCTTTTTATTACATATAGCCTATTTAGAATTCCAAGCCTGGGCTCTGTCAGTTAGGACGACTTTTCAACATTTCTATAGATTCCATAGAAAAATGGGTAGTTTTTCTATAGAATTCTGATTCAATAGAATTTCTATAGAAATTTTGTGTAAGAGCAAGTACAGAAATTTTCTTACGAGTCTTTTTATTACATATAGCCTATTTAGAATTCCAAGCCTGGGCTCTGTCAGTTAGGACGACTTTTCAACATTTCTATAGATTCTATAGAAAAATGGGAAGTTTTTCTATAGAATTCTGATTCAATAGAATTTCTATAGAAATTTTGTGTAAGAGCAGGTAGAGAAAAGTTCTCTTTTCAACTAAATCTATTTAGAATTCCAAGTCTGAGCTATCTCTATTTCAGCAGCGTTTTCCTTTTCTACGCGTAACAGTCGATGGTTCGACTTTAAGGCGCATCGATTTCGGCTTAATTTGCTGACTGCGGTGGAGCGAGCGTTAAGATAACCACACTTCTTCTTTCTTCCGCGAGCAAGGTCGCCATTAATGGCCACCGCTGTCTCCGTCCATTCTCAGATAACCACGCTAATGGTCCAAGAGTTTGGTCAAGTCTAAAGCCTGACCGCTTTCGAAAGAAACTAATTTAAACTAATGAGCGAATTATTTTAGAGAACGAATTTATTTTGAATCTTTTTCCAAGCAATACGCGTCTATACCAGGGCTGGGGAAAAACCGGCTTTTCCTAAAAATCAAAAAGCCAGCATGGTTTTTAACCCGATAAAACCTTGGATTTAACCCGATAAAACCTTGGTTTTAACATGTTAAAACCAGGATGAAAACAGCGGTAAAGCAATCTTATATCAGGCAATAATGAAAAATTTTCCCCAGTGTATATGTATAAAGCAGACAACGGATGATAAAATTGGCGAATAAGTAGATAAGTCCATTATGAAAAGGGATAATAAAGCTAGACCCTAAATAAATTTGAAGAAATTAAAAAACTTACTAATAGCTTGTACCGATAGGTCTTCGAGCGAACAAAAAACGCGAAACTCGGACCAAATAGATCTTCGAGTGAATAATTAAATTAAATTAAATTAAATTAAATAGCCAGAAAATCCAACGGTAGACCGGTTTCGTCCTATTTGGGACTCGTCAGTACCGTGCGGGAAATCTGGCTCGCGACTATAACACCGAATAGAGAAACTAAGCCTAAATATAAAAAATTTCAAAACGAGTTGCGTAGCAACGGAAAGCCGAATAGGGGGAGAGTGGTGGAGATTAGTATATACGTAAAGTTAAGTTAAAAGGAACCACCTATGGACTGCATTGTAAAGGATGATCCTTTACAATGCAGTCCATAGGTGGTTCCTTTTAACTTAAAGCAGACAACGCCAATTAGAAAATAGTAAACAAAATCTTATATCAAGCCTTAATTTGTATTTCTCGTGTTGATGCTTTCAGCAGACGATTCAAAATTCAAATTTGAAAGTTTTAGTTTCGTACTTTCGTTTTTGAATGACTTTTGTTATTTATATTTAATTCGAAATAAAAGCACTGTATCGTCGTAGTTTGTCAATAGTCAGTATTTTTAATTTGCACCTAATTACGGCAAAAATACCGGTAATCAAACTGTTATTATTAATTGGGCACTTATTACTTAATTTTAATCGTAATTATTTTTAATTAAACCAAAGAATATATTAAGCATTTTGAAATCTGGGACACAAATTATTAATTGATTTGGGAATATCCTTACGTAAGTTACCTTACTATAAATACTTTATAATCGCCCAACAACTGGAAAGTACCAAACGAATGTAGAATGCAGGTAGGATTTCAGGATTATTAAATTAAAAAAATGCTTTGATATGAAATCATCTATTTCGTAAAAACAAAATATTTTAATAAATGTTTCATGTTTTTATGTAGTTATTTATATACTTAAAATACGCGGGAATTACGGTTGATTTTTGCCCGGTGGTGTGCTTTTCAATCGCATCGGTAGACGTAACCCAAAAATGGGTGCTGGATTTTGATTTCCGGGATTTCACGCTGGATTTCGGATTTCCTCACTTTTGCCCCGGATATCGCGATTTCACTTCGGATTTCGAGATTTCTCGACTGATTTCGGGATTTCACGTCGGATTTCGAGATTTCTCGACTGATTTCGGGATTTCACGTCGGATTTCGAGATTTCTCGACTGATTTCGGGATTTCACTTCGGATTTCGAGATTTCTCGACTGATTTCGGGATTTCACGTCGGATTTCGAGATTTCTCGACTGATTTCGGGATTTCACTTCGGATTTCGAGATTTCTCGACTGATTTCGGGATTTCACGTCGGATTTTGGGATTTCACTTCGGATTTCAAGATTTCTCGACTGATTTTGGGATTTCACTTCAGATTTCGAGACTTCTCGAGTGATTTAGCGATTTTGTTAATTTTCGATTATTTGTCGGATTTCCGGATTTCTTGCATAATTTCGAGATTATGAAGAAATCCAGGTGGATTTAGGTTTCTGTTATTCAGCTAGGCTAATACCCATGGCACCACCTTAGGCCCAAGTCATCAAGTGACTTTTGAAGCCTTTAATTCAGGTAGCCGGGTTACAATGCGTAGGAGGGTGGTGGCAAGCCCTGCATGCCACGCGAGCCAACAGCTGCCTACACTAACTATTACCGTTATTTCGAGATTTTGAAGAAATCGCCAGATTTTAAGAAATCCGGGTCGTATTTCTTAGAAAGTGTCCGACTACTCGGACGTACTGCCCTACGTTTCAGAAACGCATTATCTCAAAAAATAACATTTCGAGATAAATTTATTATTTTAATTCTTATTAAAAATAACCATACGAGAGTGTTTAATTAACTGAAAACTAGCTGTTAGAGGTTTCTTTTAATCTGAAATCTAAATATGACAACGACTATCGCCAAAGTTAAGTAAATCTCAGAATAATTTGACATAATGCGTTTTGTACGTTTATATTTGGCAGAAACGCATTATGTGGTATAATAATACTAAGTAACGGCCATTGTAACTGTTACCCTGGGACTGCAGCTGAAGAAATTAGAGTAGACGAGATTATACGAAATGAAGACTCCTATTGGTCAATAACGACATAATGCGTTTCTGCAATTTTCCGACGGTCTTTAATGCGTTTCTGCGGAGTATTTTCGAAACTTTAATGCGTTTTTGCATTTTTACATCTCGGAAACTAGACAGGATAGGATAAAACGGACTTCATATTTAGGATCAGCGCCCTAAAATTAGTATGAAGAGCATTCAAAGTCAAAAAAGGCCGATAATGCGTTTCTGAAACGTATGAAGCACAAACATATTAGGTATCTTTTACTTCGGAAGTAGGCTAGTAGTCATGGGCAAATATCCCGCGAAACTACGGAAGCATATGCCGAATCGCGGCTCAAAAAAAGTGTTTCACTCCGCCTGAAGGCGAAAATTTTTAAAATAGCGCTGCTTATTTATAAAGTATATTTTTCCTAATGCAAAAGTTTTAGTAAGTCGCCCCGGGCTATTGTACTTTGAAAAATCAGCTTGAACTGGAGAAGGTACCCTTTTCAAGCGAATAAGACTCTTATTCGAGATGGGTTTTGACTGTTTTGTAAGAAGCGAGTTAATAAAGGTTTCCATAAGTGCGGCAGCCAGGAGCAACAAACACAAGGAGAACGCTAGCTAGCCTTTAAACACGCTAACGAAGGGTTGTGTACAAATTTCATTGGACGAACCATTACACCGAACGTTTTACTGGCGGGGGGAAGGCAATTTGTGAAATTTCCCCTTCCGACGGCAGCAGGCGCTAAAGAGTCTAACCAATGAAAAATGTACGCGAGAAAATCCACGACTTTTGACGGGTTGCGTTCTCCTTGTGCGGGGTGCTGTGTTTGTTGCTCCTAGCTGACTGTTTACTATCTTGTTAAATTGTGACTGAGCGCCATTTCAAGAATGACCACGTATTTTTAGGCCTAATAACCGCTCTTTGTGAGCGCGTGCAGGTTGCCGTGTCACGCGGTAATTGGTTTTCAAGTCGCCTATTTCTCTCTCTAGACGCGCTTCACTTTCTGGGTACGACGTCAATTCTACGTCACTCTACACGTAGGTTTCAGTAATCATTTTGACTTACTGACGCGGCTATGAAATATAATCATGGCTGGCAGGGGCAAAAATGAATAAAAGACTCTACAGGAAGATGAACACTCGTCTATAAAATATGTATTACATACTTTTGTACACGCGATATTAAAGTTTCAGACTATTTGAGCTAAAAAGCGAATGAAATAAGGTGGCGTCTCTAAGTCATTTATCCTAATTATAGAAGCTGAAATAAACGGCGACCCTATAAGCCCGGGCAGGAGGGACTTCACAAAAGCCCTTTTCAAAGCGACGAAGCGTTCTTCCGTTTACCCTGGAGCGAAGCCTTCGGGGAAATACAGAATGATGTACGTTCTAGCTCGCGTTTAGGCTATTTTCGAGTCTATCTCGTTTCTGAAGACCTCAATGGATATAAATAAATTCTTGGTGTAGTTGGAAAGGTGCTTCAATAGTTGATTTTATAAAATAAAAAGTGGTCTTGCCCAACTTGTTAACATGTTGCTCTTACGTCACAAGACACAGCTTTATTAGTATATTTTGCGCACGAGCAATTTGCAGCGGCGGCGATCGGAAAACATTTCTGTGGGGGCACGGACCAGTATTTTTTTATCCAAAAATGCATATACTTAAAACTTAAGCAAGAAAATGTACAGCTCTAAATTTTTAAGAGTATGTATATTTTTTTAAAAGTGTTCTTTCTCATCCGTCATTGAATACATTGATAATAAAAGTTACGTCGATATCTTTAGAAAAATATCTGTGTACATGGATAGATAATTAAGCCTTTCTTGGCCACATACTTTACGAAGGTATTTTAGGTAAAATAGGGTACACGATGCGGCGATTTTCTGTTTGGACGAGTCTATCGAAATCAATTTTACGGTTATATCATCTTAATGCTACTCGCGTCTAATATCCAAGGCATCACCTTAGGCCTAAGTCATCAAGCGTTTTTTAAAGCCATTAAAAAGACTGAATTCGGACCTAAATAAAGGCAGTGAGATTATAAATATTCCCTGATTACTATTTTTCCTCAATTTTATTTCTGTGGGGGCTCTGTCCTCGTTTGTTTTTCCCTGTGGGTCCTAGAGCCCCAGAGTCCACACGGGATCGCCGTCACTGATAATAATCAGCTAGGCTAATACCCCAGGCAACACCTTAGGCCCAAGTTTCGATTAATTAATTGAGCATTAATAAATAGTGCATTAATTAATAAGGCATTAATTAATACTTTTGATTTTTAGTTGAACTCACCCTGAAACACTATCAAAAATGGTTTACATAACTATAAATCGAGTGCGTTTTTTATGTAAACTTAAATATTTTTTCCCAAATAACCGCTTACTAAAATAAAATTGGATTAATTAACGAATCAAAAAAATTCAAACGCGTTCCACAACTGTTTACATTATAGTTTCTTGATTGTATGAAAGGTGGCGCTGCATCTTGAATTCCATTTCCGTTTTCCACTTTAAGAGGAGGGTAAAAAGGGGGTTGATGATTACAAGTTCGGAACAATACCTCTGCTGTATATCCTTAGCGCGATATTAATTAGTCCGAGGACTACTAATCGGAAACTTTTAGTTTTCGCTTTATATTTGTCAACAATCGCAGTTGAGCTTCGGAAGGACGGGCGAGCTCTATTTGCCGCGACATAGCGGGCCATTGTTGTCCACCAAGAAGGGCAGACCAAGAATAGGTATATGTTAAATATTTGTACAGGCTAATACTGCAAGTTGTAGATCCCACTTAGCTAGTTCCGAGGGGCTAACCACTCTTAGAAAATCTGTACACCGGATTACGCTTAGATTAGCACTGCCAAAGGCAGGGACTTCAAAGATTACGCGTAATCCCATTAGTACAGTCAAAGGTACGGCTCTGTACACCGATTACGCGGAGTGATCAGCCCCTCGGCTAGTTCTAGCACATCGCATATCGCGATGGTAGCTCCGACCTGGATTCAAAAGAAGGAAGCTCTACTTGGCTTTTAAAAAAAAATGCCCTTGACAGTGTGCCTTTAAAGGAGGTGGCCGGCTAGGCTGAGTTACAAAGGACTGTGGTAATAAGCCCTTCATGCCACGCGAGCCAACACTAACTATTACCATAGCTATAACCGATGTGGTTGACGCGAATGCCTGTGAGGTTTTTCATTCCCCCAGTTTCTTGTTTAGAAGTATTTGCGGTTGTCTGTGACATATTTGACCGAGCGAGAACACAAAATCTTTTTCGTGTGTTTTGTATTGAGGTTACATTTTAGTAGTACCAGAAGTAAATGAAACGAAGTTATCAGACCGTTATATCTCTCATACTAAGTGAATTTTCCATATGGGATCTCCAATTAATCGACGTTTTCAAGTTTCGCGACTTCATAGCTAAAGTATCACCATCTAGCGACTAGTAGGTGTTAAAGTGGATACCCTCAATTCTTTGGTGAAATTTTTGGCTGGAACTGAAGCGGGTGGGCTGCCCCACGCTCACGAAAATGTCTTTTAAAATTTTGGCCATCTCCAGTTTTGTGGTGTAATATTGAAACATACGTTTTGAAAAATGTAAAATAAGAATGTATAGATAGGTACCTCTAAAATATATTGCATTTTACAAAATAGATGACTTAAAAGGAGACATCGATTTTTCAAACTCGGGGGTTCAGTAGACCTTCATGTTCCTTGAAAGCTCATAATGGAAAAGTTTCAATGGCCATTCGTTTTGCCATAGCAACCAGCAATTTTTTCCCATGCAATTTTACTTAGATAATGTTTAAATTTGAATAGTGAAAAACTTTTTGGTTGCCATTGCAAAACGAATGGCTATTGAAACTATTCCCTTTAGGAGCTTTCAAGGTATATGAAAGTCTACTTAACCCCGAGTTTGAAAACATTCGGGGAGAAACAACTCGGGATGTCTCCTTGTTAGTATAAAATCCTTTTTTTTAAATTTGATAATAATATATTCCCTCGATTGCCTAATGAATCAATGTTTTTGAAAGCATTTTCGTTATGACCATATATTAAAATCCGAGCCTGTGAAGAACAGGAAGCATTTTCGAAGGTCATCGATAGAGGGCGTTGCGATAGATTTCGGTCTCGAATGAATCAGTGTACATTAAATTCCAGAAGCGTATAATATACCTCTTACGATAGTAGAATTAATTTTCGTCGTAAAAGTAAAACAGTAAAAAAAACGTCAAACCGCGAAAGTATACACGTCACGTTTCAAACAAATATAACAGGATAGGAAGCTGGATACTTTTATCGTACGACGTACATTATATACTTTTGAAAATACTCATTTATGTAACTGGGATAAATATAATCTAAACAATCAAAATTCGTTCTTTAACCGAAATAGGCTTTTTAGTTCTAGACTTTTCCACAACTCTACTTTTGTAGTTGAATATATAAGTCGATTTCGAATCTGTTCTGTTCGTATAATGGTAAGGTCTATTGAACAATAAAAAATATATAATCCTGCTTCCAGGAAACTAGATTTGCATCAAGGATCAATAGTGCGTTTTGCAGTTTATGTATCTGAAAACTCTGAATATCTCCTTTGATATAGTGATGACGACTGCAGAATACAGATAGGAGAGCTATTCCCAGATAGCGCGTATGAAAAACCGATTCGCAAAACGAAATAAATAAGCCGATAACAGAGAAAATTTCCCAATATCTTCCAACATCCTATACGGACCTAGCTGCTCTCTGATAACGTTTTTTGGACAGCCAAAAAAGCCGTATATTTAACTTGTTAGGCGTTTTGGTGAAGATTTTACACGTGGTTAAAGATAATAAGAATAAAAATATACACAGGTGTCTTCAATTTTGTATTTTTATCATGGTTAAAGATATAATTTATACGGAAATGTAGTTGATCTTAGTAAATTTAAAGTATAATTTGAAACAGGACTTGGGCCTAGGGTGGTGCCTTGGTATTAGCCTAGCTGATTATTATTATTATTTTTGTTATATTAGCATTCTTATAATCCTTCTGCTATTGAAAAGTTAACAAAATTTCATGATCACGTGACACGAGCTAAACTATAGATTATAAAAGTCAGATACGCTCTAGGAATTATCCCAGCTTAGTGCTCGGATTTCGATTAATGAATAAAATAAGCTCGGCGATATTTAAATAATATTTATTTAAATAACCAATAGTTGAATAAAAATTGTAAAATGTTTAAATAATCGAAAGTGAATAAGCCTATTATTTATATAAAACAAACAATTATTTAAATAAATACCACTTTTATTCAAATAAATGCTTGGTTGCGTAAAAAACATAATTAAATAAGTTAAAATGATATTCTTTTTACCAACATTTTTTAAATAAATCGGAAAATTTGTGTATAATGAATAAACAATTCCGAGCACTAGCCCAGCTGATATTATTATTATTCCCCCATCATCCTAATGTTAGTCTTATTGAGAGTCATTTCTAGAAGTGTCGTAGGATAATTTGTTTTTAAGGTGGGTATTTTTGTAGAGGCGGATATCTCTTCGAGTATAACGTAAAATTACTTAACTCCACACGAATCTACTAGTAATTGATTAGGACTAATTTGTGTTGTTAATTTTCGGGAAAAATTAAATGCGGAAATATTCCGCCAATCGGAAAAATAAAAAATTGAAACATAAATTATGTTTTAAGGGTTTTTATTTTTTTAACTTTTTATCGATATAAAATGTCTAATAACAGTAAACATACTACAAAACATTTATAGTGTTACATTGTTAATTAGATTAAAGCTAGTGTAGGGATTTAGTTTTACTTCTAGATTCGAAAAAATGAGGCAAAAATTCCGCTTTACTTAAATTTGCAAATAATATTAGACCAATTATGGAATGAAAACTTTTTTTATTATCTTCGGAAAATTTTCCGACTTTCAACACTACTTATGGGTAAAATCTATATTGAAACGATCCGCGGGCAACATGGCCGAATATCCTCTGACAAGAGATGGGGAGGGAAAAACGTCACCGGCGAGCGCTTCAATATATTAAGTCGTTGGTTTTAGGGAACCAATCAGATACAGGACTGATTTAAAAGATTAACAAGACGTTCAATATACTAACACGTACCTTTTTTTTTGTCTTGAAAAAATAGCTTTTGGCCCAAAAAGTTGAAACGCAAAATAACGCCAGGTGTTTGGGTTTGAATTTTCGCCGCCATCTTAGGGGCTGCCGCCAGCGCCCCTAACCCCGTATGAGCGATTTGCGAACTATCCTAACTTTTAAAATCGCGCGATTTAGGCTTAAGTCTCTTATAACTGGAACGAGCCGCGCGTGCAAAACTTTTTTGCGTCTTCAGCAGCGCCCGCTTTTACGTTGTTTTTCTGTCTCACCGACTTCTCACCAGGTGTCGCGGAGGACGCGCGCTTTTCGATTTCCCCAAATTTCTTTATTTTATTAAAAATTAACCACTCAATATTTTTTGATGCGGTTTTCGCCATAAATTTTAGTTTTTAATGGGCTATAGGGCTATCTAACTGGTTTAAGCTTGACCGTTGCCGGGAGTAGTGGCTCACTCCTGTAATCCCAGGCGTCCGGGAGGCAGAGTTTGTGGATGGCCGTGTGAGGACGACCACCAATCCCCCAACGGGTGGTCGGAATACTTCCGCCACGGGTGTCCCCACCCCTGTCCCCACGTAGCCCCCCGTTGGCGTGGCCGTTACACATATCTCGCCCTGATTAATCAGATGGTGTCTTCGCCGGGCTCGCGGTCTTCTCAGACTCACATCAGCCCTTTCTTCTTTGAATAAAAAAAAAGCTTGACAACTACAAACTTGGTTACTAACATTTATTTTTATTTTTTTTAGAAATCACGGAACAATTTGAGGAAAGGAAGTCAACAGATGAGGTATGTACCCGTAGACCTAATGGACGCTTCAATAAAAGATCCTCGGTTTCTACTCCCCTCTCCAAATTCATCTGGGAAGGAGCTATTTCCGGTCGGTCGGTTAAACGGTTAGAATGGCTAGCCAAAAAGTCATATTTAAGCTAATTGGAGACGCGTTTTTGCCCTCATGAGAATTTTGCGTCAGATAAGAAACGCGTCGGCTCACGTGTATAAGGAACCTACTATGTTAATTTTCGATCATATATTTTAAGGTAAAATATATAATGTTACTAAAACTAAGTATAAGAAGATAATATTGTTATTATTATCATCCTCTTATGGTATAAATAATTAAAATTATATGTAATATTTTTATAATAACGGGCAATATTAAAGCTTCTCATGTAGGCAGAGTTAATTCATTTCGTATAAAATTATCTTTTGGAAAAAGATGAAAACTCATTAATTTATAACTAAACATATTACTTTTGCAGTACGGTATGCAACAAGCGTTTCCTTTTAACCAGGTAACTTTTTTGGCATGTTAAGGCTTAGCAAAAAACCGATGTTACGTTCGAGAAAGTTTCCAGCTTTCTAATATTTCAACAAGCACTATATAAATAATAACTGGCTGTCGGAAATATTACTTCTTGGCAATTTCTGGGAAGATGTTTTATTTAAGCGCCTATTTCCTCGTCACTTTCATTATGTATTGATCGTTGGATTTAATCGTAGGGATCGGACGTTCAAGCCGCGGCTTCGGAGCGCACGGGCTACCCTCAACTCTTTACCAAAAAGACGACGCGTCTGCTGTCGGAAGCCTTACACATGCTGAACCGGGTCAAGGACGTCAAGGAGCGCCGATGGCTGGAGTCCTTCGTCCACCGTCTCAGCAACCTGGCCTCGGAGCTAGACAGGAAGGCCGCGTCAAAGGTGGACAGTAACGGCACGACCAAAGACCTGGTAGCCTTCAGCAAAAGTCTGGCCGATAACACCAACCAGCTGAAGGACTTCGCGGTAAGACGCACTCGCTATTCATTATTAATTATAATAATTTCTGGGATAATTATTAATTAATAAGTGGAAGTTAGATATATCTGGTTTTTGGGAGGGTTTCATTAACTTCGGGTCATTTACCTTTGGTTTATAAGAAGTTTAATTTAGTTTTTTAAGCTATCCCACCGACAAAACAATGGATGGATTAAATATTAGAGACTAAACAGAGCACTCTAGAAGTTTGAACAATAACGTCGGGAGTCACGTGAACATTTTAGACGATTTACTTTCCCGTTTGCACTTTGGAGCAGTGTGAGAAATAAGGCACTATCACAAGCCAATCGCCAGTTTAAAAATTAGCTGGGCCAGTTTAAAAATTAAATGCTTGGGGTGTTAGTGGCCCTGATAACCACTTAATTAATTCAAAGTTTTTTCCCTTCAAGATTTTAGTTCATTAAAAACCATACTATATTAATCCCTAAAATTGTTTGGTCTTTGCTTCTATGTTGTGTGCTTGGCAAGCACACAGCATAGAAGCAAAGACCAAAAAATTTGAAATACCTATAATAACTAACCTACTAAGCCTATGCCCTAGCACATATTGTCAAGAATATATAATTTGACCATAATTTATAAAAGCCTGATTTCGAAGATTAAAAATGGCAAGTGGCCAGTGGATAGTTTTTTAATTAAACTACCTAGGCTCTACTGGCCACAGGTTCAATTTAAAAAAATCCTTATTTCTCAGCCTGCTTTGAAGTCCAATATTTAACCACTTCAAGACGACTCCATATCAGTGTAGCCAGATTGTGGGAAATTTCCCATATTGTGGGAATTTGTGGGGTTCATTTTAGCTCTTTGGGGAAAAGGAAATTTTTTTTCAAAAACGTTGATTTTGTGGGAATTTTCATGTCTGCGGGTATTTAACCTAGGTTTTTTAAATCTGACTATGAATAGAACGCTGAAAATAATCTAGAGCTGTGCATTTTCGTGTATCTTGGGATTTTATAAATAGTATAAAGGAGGCGTCTGCTAATACTTCAATCAAATATTCTAGGACTAAGAATCAAAATGTTTAAAAATTTAATTTTAAAAAGTTCATTTCCCAAAATTTTAACAGTTTTCATTTGGGGCCCGGGGCGGGGCTCAATAGGGGTGTGGTAATTCGTGGGAAATTTACTATCCAACAATGAAAATTTAGATTTTCGAACATTGGCAACACTGCGCCATATTTCTGTCGAACTTACGTGACACGTCATATATTTGTAGTGTTTAAATAAAAAAATTTCAACTCAACAAATCGAGACAGAGTTATGAGAATTTATTAATTATCTAGCAGCGTACTTGTTAAAAAGCGTAAATACTTGTTTGAATTGAAAAACGCCTTGGCCTTGTACAATTAAGACGAATTTGGCGAAATAAGTACGAGTATACAAAGAGAGACATTAGCCGTACACCCGGGCACATGAAGAAACGAATAATTGTACTTCGACAACACTCATACATAACGCAGATTTTAGTATTGCTCAAACGACGTTTTTAATTCTTCATGTACCCTGGCCCCCTGTGTTAGCGACAGGTGTGCAATTTGTTAAAATTCGATTTCAAACGTACTTGATCGCATTAGCCAGCGAACCGAAAGCGGGCTTAACTGATTTTAAAGAATGTTCCTCCCGAAATTGTTGTTTAAACTTCTAGAGCGCTTTGCTTAACGGCACTACCTACGTACATGTAATTAATCAAAGACCGTGCATGCTCGGAAAAAATAAATTTTCGGGTCTTTCGAATTCGCCTCAAATTCCCGCTAGGTACGCATATACGTCGAATCTACTGCTCCGGCCTTGTCTATAATAGCAACGCAATGTTAACTACCACTTTAATTAGTCAAAAAATGAACTTGTAAGTTTTTACGCAGTTATTTCTTCTAATATATCAGGTTTAATTATAACTAATCAAAATGTAATAGTTGGTTACTGGGCATTATCAAATAGGTCTCTTACTATTAACTCGCGTAACCCCTGTCATAATATTTTCGACCTTCTTTCCATAAGCGCCCAATGCCCATACTCCTAGCGCCAGAGATGGATAGCGGACGGCTCTAGAATTACAGTCCCGCGGCGGATAAATGTAATTTTCTAAAATTAATAAAATTAAATAACAGTTATTTTTAATCTTTTTTTTGGCTCGGGCTCGTCTTTTTTATATGCTGTACAACTTTTAAATGTTTTTGCCAATTAAATTATAATATTATTTAAGAAAAGGGCTCGAGTTTGCAGCTACTCTATAAAATTAATAATAATCAGTTAGGCTAATAGCCAAGGCACCACCATATGTCCAAGTCATAGAGTGACTTCTAATGCCTTACAATGACTGTGTAACAATGTCTAGGATGGTGGTGGCAAGCCCTTCATGCCGCACTTGCCAACAGCTCCCTACATTTAGTATTACCTAAACCCCTTAAACCAGAAAGAAGAAAACTAATCTTCTCAACGTCGAAGGAGTTGTTCACTCAGACTCAGTGCCACCTAGGAGCAACAAACACAACACCCCACACAAGGAGAACGCAACCCGTCAAAAGTCGTGGATTTTCTTGTGTACGTTTTTCATTGGCTAGACGCTTTAGCGCCTGCTGCCGTCGGAAGGGGAAAATTCGGAAATTTTCTTCCCCCCCCCCGCCCGTAAAACGTTCAGCGTAAAGGCTCGTGACGCTCGTCCAATGAAATTCGTACACAACCCGGCGTTAGCGTGTATAAAGGCTAGCTGCGTTCTCCTTGTGTTTGTTGCTCCTGGCTGCCACAAGCTGAGATCGAACCCGGCTCCTCTTGCTAACCACTCCACCTTCCCATCTGGGCTCGTTGAGTCGCGTGGTCTCCATCGCATTTAAGAACGTGTCAACCACCAAGGGATATGGAATACTGGGCCAGTCCAAGACTCTCTCTCTCTCTATACATTCTATACATTAGCACAATGGGGAGGCGGACACTTCTCTCGTTAGAGATATCTTATATACTTATGTAAACCAATCGTACGGCGTTCCATCCATCAGGTGCACGACGCGGAAGAGGCTGAGAAAGCGGGATATTTGAACAAGGAAGTGAGCGTAGGGGTCGCCTTGAAGGCGTCCGAACAACAGACTCGAGACGAGCTCGAGAGTCAACTTCGTAGCCAACCATCTTCCGAAGAACAGCGGCAAAAGCAACGGCTTCGAGAGAGCCTGAAGAGCAACAAAACCCCGAAAGGGGACGGCGACGATTCTTTATCCGAGCATCGAGAAACGAAACTGAAACAAGAGAAGGCGAAGGTGAGTCCTTACCTTTCAATCTAAGTTATTAAGCGACCTCTATGTACTTGAGCCGGAAGTTTATGGGCGATAAGATTTTTAGTAAACGGCGGAATCGTGCGTTTTCCGTTAACGGGGGATATTTTTCACGCGAATGTCCTACTTTATTTGTGACCTTGAGGAGCCCTCCCTTCCCGGATAAATAAATTGAGACGATTTTTCTAGTGACCGGATAAATAGTTTGTTTAATAATCATATTTTAAAAACTTATTAATATGTTGTATTTCTATCTTTATAGGAAGCCGAAAGAAAAAAGATTTTAAAAGAAATATATTCTTTGGTAAGATACCGTTTAACCATAAGCCTATAGCTGGAGTTCATAAGTGTGTTCGGTACCCGACCATGGACGCATTGACTTGTTTCTTTGCTTCTGATTGACGAAAGATTGCTCTCGGATCTGGACCGAATAAGGGGTTTTAAAAGACGTTAGGCTTAGCCTTTTCCGTTCAGATAAAAACAAATTCTATAAAGACCATTTAAATTAATGAAATGGTATGTTTCCATTTCTCCCAATCGCTTTTTATTAATTTCAAAATTAATTTATCCCATTTCTCCAAATGTAGTTTTCACAATTCCCATTTATCCCACGTCCGTATATACATTTATTTGTTCGAAACTTACCACGCTATTTAAAATTTCTGTGTCCAATTTATTTTGTTGGAATGATAAATCGTGGAGATATTAATTTTTAAAAATTAACGTTTTTATTTTCCGTTTGTGGTACAGTGGGGTACACGAAATTTAAATTTGTACCATTTCAGCTGATGGGATTTTTTACGATGGGATTGGGTAGCCTGCTGTGGGGCGGCGGGCCTCCGTATAAGGGCACGGCGGTCCTGTTTCCCGGCCTTTTGGAGTCACACTGGGATCTCCGGTGCCAGCTGTGCCGGGTTACTTGGACTGCTGTGTGCTCGTCGTTCCCCTTTAGGAGCTCTCTCCAAAGGGTTTGACTCTTTACCTACGTAGGTAGGGTGTCGGCTGGAGTTGCTATAGCATCCACTCTTAAACCCACTGCTGTGTGCGAAGTGGGAAATGGTCCACCCATTGCTGCACTTTCTGCTGGGTCGAGTGGCTTGCGTCAAAGGTGCGACCATCAGTAGTAGGGTACTGCTACCCACGCTGGATTTGTCACCTGTCCGGGCTAGGTGGACGCTGGCGTAGGGCACTATGATGATAGGCCTCCGGTGGTATGGTCTCTGCTACTAGGTACACTGGGCTATAAATTCTGACACACTGATGGGATTTCACTAGATACAATTAGATATGGCCCAGTGGTGGTTAATTAGAAAGAGGGGTGCCCGGCGCCTGAGCGAGGGGCAGTTCACTCCCATGATTAAATCTGCACTCTTGGTTGATTAAATCTGATTAAATTTTATGTCTGTAGCTTTGGCTGTATTAAATTTAATCCGATTAAATTTTTAACCTTGATTACTTCTGAACTGCCCCTCGCGCCTGGCAATTTATCGCGGTTGTTTAAATATCCAACGAATTTCAATTTTAAAATAACAAGAAAGGGAACCCCAAGTTTGTGGTTGGGGTACGTTCAAACAGGATAAATTCGGTGTAATAAATAAACATTTGAAGCATATTTAAAAGGGCTTGTTTTTGGTGAAATGGGATGGGAGGAAATGGCAATTGGGAGAACAATTTTGGATACAATGGGGGTAATCAATGAAATATGTGTTATCATCTTTGTTTTTCTTAATTTCTGGAAATTAAACGGCTCTAAAGAAGTAAACTTCATCCCAATTTTTTATAATGCAACAGTTTGCACTTTAGAATGCCGTATTATTTAATTTATTTCTGGAAAATTAAAAACTAGTGGAACAAAAATGCCAGAAATCATCACGGGCCTTTCGAAAGTTGAAATTTTTCCGTTGCCGAGGCAACGGGGTCCAGAACGTAGTGCATATAGAACTGTAGAACTAAAATGTCAGATATTAATTGAAATAATTATCCATGTACGGGGTTTTATTACTGGTAGCTATGTGTGGAGTGACGTAGAATTAACGTCATAGGCAAAAGATAAGCGAATCTAGCGAGATAAATACGAAACTTACAAGCAACTTATCAAGCGTCGGTCCTAATTAATCCTCTGCGCATACATCTCTTTGCATGCGGTCACTATGACGACGAGGAAAAGATAGCGTATTAGGCTCAATTCCTATTCTAAAAATCACCAAAATGTATGGTCAACATAATTTTAAACTATAAAACAAGTTGGCAAGCCAAAATATACCTCTCCTCGTAAGAGTTTCTAATTTTCAGTGAAGCGAAACATCCGTGGCTCTGTTCACCTGTCGTGCAGGAGGGCTCGGGTTCGAATCCCGCCCGATACTAACGCAAATACAAAACAATTTATACTACACCCAATGACAAAAAGAGGGCTCTTTTGGAAAAAGCTTTTCCCTAATTCCAAGAAACTGCGAACGCAGTGATTACACTTTGCTCCGAAAATGCGTTCGCGTTCGCAGCCCAGACAGACAGACAGACCCACAGACAGACAGACACGGTGATTGTAAAACCCCTCCTAGGAGACATAGTCCCCTCGGAGAGGTAATTATGGTTTAATCTTGAACAAATAACCGACTGGACCCGAATCTAGATTGGACACTTGGTTCTTTTAGAGCAGCGCCGCTAGTAGCGCCACGGGTCCGATTTTGGAAAGATTTCCAACCAAATAGTAAAACCTCGAAATAAGCCACCAACGTTGGCACGCAATCTAACGGTTTTACTCGCGTGTTATGTATTTGGATGGAAACATTTCGCGGTTCTCTCTGTAGGAGCGCTGGTGGGCGATGCCATTTAAAAAATTGATTTGTTTATGATTCGAATCGAGTAGTTTATTTGCTCAAGGTTTAATGAAATTAATGAATTTCAAACTATTACCAGAGATCCTGGCAGTTATAGAAATGCGAAACTCCGCCGAAAACCTGACAAAAAAATGCAAGCATCAGCGCCGCCCTTCGGCCGGAAGGAAGCGCCCGTTTCAAGCCGAGAGACGCAAAAATTGTAAACAACGGTAACAATCCTAGGATCTCTGCGATTACTCCCCACGTACAGGCGTCGCTGCGATCGGCAAAAATTGGAAAAAAAACTGGTTTGCTTAGGGTATAGGGAGTTTCGCATCTCTATAACTGCCAGGATCTCTGCTATTTCATTCCTACAATTGAGTTCATGCCAAGTTATTATTTTTAATTCTTGATTTAATTTTGTTTCATCAGTCGCAGAAGCTAAAAGAACTGGGAGGCGAAACCAAGTCAGTTTTGGACGTCATCAAAAGGTCGAAAAGTGGCGGAGTGCAAAGTAAGACGGCACTAAAGCAGATTGCGCTTTTATTAAAAAAATTAAAATGCTAGTTGGTACCGGCCATCATTTCTGGGACCAAGTCCACAAGGACGGCGCGGCCAAACGGAAGTGGTCGGATGAGTCGAGCACTTTGGCCCCTTCGAACAGCCAGCTGAGGGAAGCGGACGTGGTCCCGGCGACCAAAACGACCGTTTCTCTGACCGTCAACTCGAAAGAGTCTCAATCGGACGAGGACAGCGACGAATCCGTGGCCGACTCCGCCGCCGAGGACAACAGCGACGACCTCGAAAAGCAGCTGCAGGACGAGAAGCTCATCTTGGACACGGTCAAGGAGACTTCGCAACAGGCTCGTTACCGAGCGAAACCCGAAGAGTGACGGCCGTGAAGAGGCCGCGATTAAAACCGCGTTTTTGTCCCCCGAGAACTTCGTTAAGAGAACTTTCTATAGAAAGTATATATAAATAAATATATAACAAATATTATATAAATTCGGATAAATACATTCCCATCTCTTCGGGTACTCTACCGGGGATGTAAATAATAGTACCTTTAGTAAGGAATGATTGATATAATATATAAATTATTATAAATTATAATTATATAGTAAACCACGCGATTCGTGTGTCCAAAAAAATATTTCGACGTGAAAAGTATATTTAAAAAATTTTAGCACGATTCGAAATTTTTTGTCGCGTACGAAGACTTGACGATATTTAAGCAAAATACTTCTTTATCGTATTAATCGTATATCTACCGACTAGGTATGCGTAGCCACGTTATTTATATACGTAGATGTTTGGGTGTTATAAATACCTCTTTTACATTATATCACGCGTGAATGGAAAAGTATATTTTATTCTAAGACAGTTCTATCTGTATTACTTTTCGAGTGGAGTATGTATTCAGTTTAGAGATAATGAACCCTTCTTTTGACACCTTCCCAAACCGGAAAAATCCTTCGAAAAAACCATATAAATCTACTTTAATGGGACTTATATCAAAGATCATTCTTTGGTTGTTTTGCTTATTTTAAGTTACCTTTCAGTTGCTAGGCAGTATATCAATTTTGGGTGTCTAGCTAAGGTAACCTACGTGTGCATAGTATATTTAAAAATATAGAAATATTAAAAATATGAATATTTAGAGAATTAATGAGATATCGTTATTGCACTGTATATGATGGTTTGTTTACAAATTTAACAGATAAATGAGTAAGTGTTCTCACTAATTAAAAGTCGCTAGATGACTTGGGCCTAAGGTGGATATTAGCCTAGCTGATTATTATTATTATTATTATATCTCCTTAATATTCATTTTAAACCAAGGAACTACAGGTTTGCAGGTTTGCCACATAAGGTTCAAGAAATATCTAGCTAAAAATAGAAGGGTCTATTCGGATTATTTTAAAGAAGTTCAACCAAAACAGACTTACGCTTAATTTTATTAGCAGAATGTTGACGTTATCGACAGGAATTTAAGCTTAGCCCCAACTGAAAATCGTTTTTGAACTTTCCAGTTTTTTTCAGTTGATATTTTGACGTCAGTAAAACCATTGGCTGGACATAACCGATACAAAGGCTTCTAACTTAGTTTCACTATTATGAACTTATGATATTTTTTGGTTATTTAGCTTAAGGGAACCACATTGATTCTTCACCGTGCAGTTGATATTTTGAATTTGACTCGCTGTTTGCACACAAAACAAATTTAAAGCTGGTAAAAACGGCCAGTCAATTTAAATTATTTGGAAATCGCCTTGTCCCGTGTGTAATTGCTGGCAAATGCACTGTATAACTGTATAGCAATAAGATATAGGCTTACAATCCCAACCTAACAAATATCGATCTTTGGAAATCTGGTCATGTAATAATTTCGTACACATTACATATTTTGAGGAACTCTACACCGTGAACTGCGTATCATTTATCAAAGATTATGTAAATATCGAATAAAAACGATTGTAAAAGCTGTTCGAAAAGTCTATTGTATATTGACCCATTAGTATATTACCGTTCTTTACGCGAAGCGTTGCCAGATCCTGAATATCAAATTATAGTACCAAAGCTAGAAAATTATCGACTTCATAAAAAAACATCTTGAAGAATTGGCGAAATATTTTAGTTTTGTCGAAATATTGCTCTTAAACTAGGTCGATTTTATATTATGAAAAAACGCTTAAATCAAATTGAACCTGTTGAAAAGATTTAGTTAAACCAAAATAAAACTAATAGAACGCCAGTGAAATGATCGTACGACCCAAAAGTCATTGACAACGCCTCGTTATGGGATAAGCAATTTGCGTTAGTATCGTGTACAACACTAGAAAAGCAATAAATAACTGGAACCGCACTTTACGATAGACTAGACTTAATAGCGCCCACTATCTGCCAAAAGCTCTCAGTAAAATATTTTCCCAAAAAGGACATACTTAAAGAAATATCAAAGACTTATGTTCAAACGTTTTATAGGTTATGAAATTGCAAAAGGGCCGATAAAGGACCTTCATTACGCTTTGCCGAAATCGACTTTTCCGGTGCAGAAACCATTTTTGGAGATGAAAATGTCTCAGCTAGGTCTTTAAGAGTCATTAACTCTATTTCCAGGCGCATTAATCTCTATTTGATTCGGTAGGAGGAACTCCTTTTCAATAATGACTTTTGCTTCTTGCCGTTCACAAAGTGCGCCCGTCCATTCATTTTCTCAATTCAAGGATATTTCGCCAAGTTTTCTTAATTTTAAGAGATCGTAAATAATTTTCCAAGCAAAAATCAACACTGATACCAGAAGTGCATAGTGAAGACTACTAGTGGACTCGATAACTAACAATAAGTTTTTCCTAAAATAAATTAGCAATACGTCTATTGATATACTTTTCTTTTGTTGTGTACGATCTCATAAGAAGTACACATTGTAACTAAAATATATTTATTGATAAAATATCATATTAAGAAAGGTTACACACTGCGTGCCTGTCAATAGGTTGCCGGTGTTTATATACCGTTAGATTGTCACGTTTGTTTTTTATACGAAATATACACAACATCACTTCCTTCTTTTCGTATCGTTCGGGCACTTTACGGTGCCGTTGTGGCCTTGTTACTACGGTGGATTGAGCGTCGTTCATGGTCGTAATGTTTTGTGGTGCAGCCGTGGGAAGCCATACGAAGTCATCAGTTGGTACAAGTCCACTTGATCGCGAAGATGAATCGGCTCCCAATTGTCGTTTGCGTAGCTGATTTTGGTGTCTGCGCAAGAGGTGATCGCCGCTGGCTACCTGGAACGTGGCACGTCCGATGAATTTTGTAATCGTGCCCGAAATCCACTTAGGGCCGCGAGAATAGTTGCGAATGTGGACCTTGTCTCCCACCTGAAATTTGCGCCGGTGTGGTTCTGGCGCTTCGGAAGCATTGGATTGAAGACAAGGATTGCAAAGGTCCAGACGAGACGTTATGTTTCTTCCCATCATCAGCTCAGCTGGAATCTTGCCCAATAAATACGGAGCTCTTCTGTGAGCCATCAGGATCCGCTGGATTCTCTGTTCAAGCGTGCCCAGGCTGTACCTTTGCAGTCCCACGTTCAGGATATCGGTTTCTTCGCCACTTCCGCCCGACAGTTTTCTTATTTGCTGTTTTACCGTACTCACTGTCCACTCTGCTTGGCCGTTTGATTGAGGGTGATACGGCGCTATGGTGATGTGGCGTATTCCATTTCTCCGAACGAACTCCCCGAACTTTTCGCTGGTGAAGTAAGTCGCGTTGTCAGATACGAGAGTTCTTGGTATTCCAAATCAAGCCGTCATGGGTCTAAGTGAACGAATGGCACACTCGGTTGACGTGGTGGAAACGATATTCACCTCCATCCATTTTGAGTACGCGTCTACGACGATGAATATCAGCTTCCCTTCAATAGGCCCGGCGAAATCGCAATGCACTCTGGTCCATGGTTTCGTGGCTGCGGGCCATGGTGATAATTTCTTGGCTGGTTCGGCTGCTGTGGACTGACAAGAGTTGCATTGTGCGCAGAGTTGGGAGATGTCATTGTCCATTCCTGGCCACCAGAACGTGGATCTTCCTAAAGACTTCATTCTCACGATACCTTGATGCGGATTATGTAGCTGGTGAAGTATATCCTGTCTTAACGTTTCGAGTACAACGACTCTCTGACCAGACATGAAGACGCCATTCATAGTCGACAGTTAATAATAAGGCTTCATTTTTTCTTCCTTGCCCTCAGAGTGTCTCCATCCGTGAATGGTGAATGATAATACTCTTCTCAGAATGTGGTCGCTTTCCGTGGCCATCTTCATATCGCTGACAGTAAGTGGTCCACTATTGATCTTCTCGGTCAGAAGAACGTATTCGGTCGGTAGTGGTGTTGTGCTCAGTTCGTTCGGCAGCGGCAAGCGGCTCATTGCATCTGCGTTCGAGTGAAGGCTTCCTCGTTTGTATACGATTTGATAATCATATGCCGCCCACAGAAGTGTCCATCTCGGTATTCGTGCGTCCACTGTTTGTGGCACAGGTTTCTTTTCCGAAAGCAGACTGACCAGTGGCTGGTGATCCGGCAATAGTTTAAATCGCCTTCCGAGCAAGTAATCGCGAAATTTTACCACTCCGTATACCAGAGATAGGGCCTCCTTTTCAAGTTGGGAAACGTTTTTCTCGGCCGGTGTGAAGAAAAGGTTTTTCTACTGGGTGGGAGAGGGTTGATCTAAATTTGGAAGAGCTGATTTAAAATCCTAACGCCGACTGAAAAAACGTTAGAATTATTTTGATCAATTAACGAGACTCTTTTTTTAAAACGATAACAACTAAGTTTATTTCTTTACTACGACACAATACTTCGTGTCTTAAATTCCTCTAAACTTGCACTATACGGCGTGCTACAAACTTTTTTTTACTGAAAGCGCGGTCTATGCGTCGACCTACGCTCCTTAAATCTTTTCGTACATACTGTCACTGTGTATTCTTTTTCTTTTCTTAGGGGTCTCTTCGCTGAACACCTTTCTTACAATAAATTTTTGAAACTTTCCGTTGTACGGTGTTTTATTTTGGGGATTTTACCCAAACGCTTACTCTCGGCCCAGAGATCGGCGGGCTCTGGGCTCTAAAGAGTCCGAGATCTATTTTTGGGCGCGAGCTCGACTCTTCGGGAAAAAAAGAGAAGAGCGCGAGCGTGGGCTCCACTCTTCCGGAGAAAAGAGAAGAGCGCGAGCGTGGGCTCCATCCTTTGGGGAAAAAAGAGAAGAGCGCGAGCGCGGGCTCCATCCTTTGGGGAAAAAGAGAAGAGCGCGAGCGCGGGCTCCCCCTTTTAAACTAAAGGAGAAGAGCGTGAGCGCGGGCTCACCCTCTTGTACTAAAAGAGAAGATCGTGAGCGCAGGCTAACCCCTCTTGTACTAAAAGAGAAGAGCGCGAGCGTGGGCTCCATCCTTTGGGGGAAAAAGAGAAGAGCGCGAGCGCGGGCTCCATCCTTTGAGAAAAAAGAGAAGAGCGCGAGCGCGGGCTCCCCTTTTAAACTAAAGGAGAAGAGCGTGAGCGCGGGCTCACCCTCTTGTACTAAAAGAGAAGATCGTGAGCGCAGGCTCACCCTCTTGTACTAAAAGAGAAGATCGTGAGCGCGGGCTCACCCTCTTGTACTAAAAGAGAAGATCGTGAGCGCGGGCTCACCCTCTTGTACTAAAAGAGAAGATCGTGAGCGCGGGCTCGCCCTCTTGTACTAAAAGAGAAGATCGTGAGCGCGGGCTCACCCTCTTGTACTAAAAGAGAAGATCGTGAGCGCAGGCTCACCCTCTTGTACTAAAAGAGAAGATCGTGAGCGCGGGCTCACCCTCTTGTACTAAAAGAGAAGATCGTGAGCGCGGGCTCACCCTCTTGTACTAAAAGAGAAGATCGTGAGCGCGGGCTCACCCTCTTGTACTAAAAGAGAAGATCGTGAGCGCGGGCTCACCCTCTTGTACTAAAAGAGAAGATCGTGAGCGCGGGCTCACCCTCTTGTACTAAAAGAGAAGATCGTGAGCGCGGGCTCACCCTCTTGTACTAAAAGAGAAGATCGTGAGCGCGGGCTCACCCTCTTGTACTAAAAGAGAAGATCGTGAGCGCGGGCTCACCCTCTTGTACTAAAAGAGAAGATCGTGAGCGCGGGCTCACCCTCTTGTGCTAAAAGAGAAGATCGTGAGCGCGGGCTCACCCTCTTGTACTAAAAGAGAAGATCGTGAGCGCGGGCTCACCCTCTTGTACTAAAAGAGAAGATCGTGAGCGCGGGCTCACCCTCTTGTACTAAAAGAGAAGATCGTGAGCGCGGGCTCACCCTCTTGTACTAAAAGAGAAGATCGTGAGCGCGGGCTCACCCTCTTGTACTAAAAGAGAAGATCGTGAGCGCGGGCTCACCCTCTTGTACTAAAAGAGAAGATCGTGAGCGCGGGCTCACCCTCTTGTACTAAAAGAGAAGATCGTGAGCGCGGGCTCACCCTCTTGTACTAAAAGAGAAGATCGTGAGCGCGGGCTCACCCTCTTGTACTAAAAGAGAAGATCGTGAGCGCGGGCTCACCCTCTTGTACTAAAAGAGAAGATCGTGAGCGCGGGCTCACCCTCTTGTACTAAAAGAGAAGATCGTGAGCGCGGGCTCACCCTCTTGTGCTAAAAGAGAAGATCGTGAGCGCGGGCTCACCCTCTTGTACTAAAAGAGAAGATCGTGAGCGCGGGCTCACCCTCTTGTACTAAAAGAGAAGATCGTGAGCGCGGGCTCACCCTCTTGTACTAAAAGAGAAGATCGTGAGCGCGGGCTCACCCTCTTGTACTAAAAGAGAAGATCGTGAGCGCGGGCTCACCCTCTTGTACTAAAAGAGAAGATCGTGAGCGCGGGCTCACCCTCTTGTACTAAAAGAGAAGATCGTGAGCGCGGGCTCACCCTCTTGTACTAAAAGAGAAGATCGTGAGCGCGGGCTCGCCCTCTTGTACTAAAAGAGAAGATCGTGAGCGCGGGCTCGCCCTCTTGTACTAAAAGAGAAGATCGTGAGCGCGGGCTCGCCCTCTTGTACTAAAAGAGAAGAGTGCGAGCGCGGGCTCCCCCTCTTGTATTTAAAGAGAAGAGCGCGAGCGCGGGCTCGCCCTCTTGTACTAAAAGAGAAGAGCCCGAGCGCGGGCTCGAACTACTCACTGTGAAAGAGAAGAGCGCGAGCTCGGAAATTTAGTTTTGGACTATCTCTGTCTCGGCCTAGCTCTCTCCGATACAATGGAGAGAAACTGCGAGCTCGCATCTGCAAGGGGAGTTGAACCACAATATCCTGTTTTACCATCTTTCGCGGTGTTTACAACAAGGGTTGAAATGCAATACATTAAACTATTTCCTACCCTAGATACATTTAGGGGTTTACAAAGTTAAAATTTCGCTACACTGAATACAAACACTATCAAAGGTAATTCATCAGAAATATACATGCTCAAAAAATACCACAAAAGATATACAAACCCAAATCTTCTAATACATTAGAAAATCACAAACCAAATCAATACAATTTCGATTACAGTGAATAATAAGACATTCAAAATAACAAACAACATAATACACTCAAAACAAACACTAATGAAATTGAGGCCACTTAGACATATTTATTGATAAAATATCATATTAAGAAAGGTTATACACACTGCGTGCCTGTCAAAAGTTGCCGGTGTTTATATACCGTTAGACTGTCACGGGATACGTTAATCATGATAAGAAGTTTGTTTTTTATACGAAATATACACAACAGATATACTTTTCTCGCTGTATTTGTGTGTTTTACTCTTAGGTGGATAACTAACGCTAGATTACTCCAAATAAGGTTGACATTTTAGTACTACATTAATTCGTTTCTTTGCTGTTCAGTTTTTGTGTAATACCGAAACATAATTTTTCAACAATTGCAATTATTGAAAACACTTTACTCTAGATCGTTTCGAGTGATGTACGGAAATTCTAAAATCATCATCTGATATTTTTAACCATTCATCTTTCAACATTTCAAGTTATTGCCGATTAACTTTAATAACTAAATCATTAAGTTAAAAGATACCAAAATAATTTGAGTGCCTGTAAACTTCTTCGGCTCTTAGGAAGGCAATTGTAGCCAGACAACGACGGGCAGCAGACAGAAATATATCAAAATAATACATACGTTCGCCTTTAAATCTTTCGGTATAGCTATTAGCTATTTACCTCAGGGAAATTAATTTCCGATCAGGTTCGTCGTCAGGTGCAGTAACACAAGCGGGAAATTTTGAGCCGTAATAAGAAATGTTTTTTAGCATATTGTTAATAATAGCTTTTCAAGTTACAGACTATTTCGTAGATTTTATCGCCGTTTTGAGTTCGGTGGCTCTTGGGCCTTTCGTAGCTTATGGCAGCACCTTGCTAGATGGCAATTTAACTTACTGGCAGGGCCGTTTTAAGGCATGGGCTAAATGGGCTACAGCCCAGGGCCCCCAGCCAGTTTTGGGGCCCCGGAAAGACCAGCCATACAGCTTCTACTCTAGGGATAAGGGAAGGGTTTAGTTGGTTAAATATTATTTATGCTCATTTAATATTATGTATCTTTAAGTTACGTATAAAGTAATTTGACTCATCGCCACATCGCGTAACATACGGTACCTACAATATCTAAAACCTAACAGCGAGTCACTGTCAGTAAAAATCTTATTTGGAAATTAAAAGTTTTGGTTGATTATTGTGTAGTTGAATTTAGACAACGGACATACAAAGGCTGACCGTTGGGGATCGTAAAGGTCTTAAGAAATAATTTAGCCCAGGGCCACAAAAGCTCTTAAGGCGGGCCTGCTTACTGGATTACGTAACTCTACGAATAGTAAAATATTTTCCACTGAACTATACTTATGGAACAACAATGGTCACGTAAGTGCTGGAAAAGAAAACATTCAAAGGGTATATGACCATATAAGAAACCAATAATAGACTGAGCGTTTGAATTTGTGTCTCTTTATTTTTGTGATACCATCTGCGGTAGGTTTTTGAAAACAGATACGATTGAAAATTTGTAGAAACTGAAGAAATGGAAATTACATACTAAACAAGTTCACAAGTCAAAATATACCTAAGAGTTTGCCTGTGATATTTTTTATTTTCAATATAGTGACGTGGAAGTTAATGGCTCAGCGGTAAACAATACTCCTGCTAAACATATGACCCGGGATCGGTTACTGGCCACGACTTTATTATTCATTAAAATAATTATTAAATCTAATTTAATTTATAAATAATAAAACTATTATAGAATAAATTGACGTTAATACGTTTATAAAAACGTAAAGGAAAATGGACTTTCGCCAAATCTGATTTTCTAAATATCGTCGTATAGGAATATGTTTCGGTAGTTCTATGGTAGAACACTCGCCTGTCAAACAGGAGTGGCTTTGTTCTAATTCCGGGATCCGTATTTGTTTTTATTCAATAGACAAGCCGCAACATTTGAATTTCTTCTACGCAATAATTTAAATTGAGCACTAAATCTCGTTATCTTGAAATAAGAACCAAAATGTAAAACTCTATTAACTATTAAAAATTTCCTGACTTCCGGTAGGAGTAATACCCCTCAAAAATGAACGCCACTTGGGAAAATTTGGTTAATTTTGTGAAATAAAGGCCGTAATTATCTCTGTACGTTATACCGTTCAAAAGTTTCCTTCATTTGATGTTTAAAATATTGGTTTTCTATGGGGTTTTTGCCAGGCCCGGACTGGCCCTGGTGGCTAACCGGCGATCGCCGGTCAGATCGGGGCTAACTCAAATTGGGGGCCAAAGAGGAAGAATTTGACATTAATGGGAAATGGGGCCAACACGATTACATAGCCGGTGGGGCCAACTACTAGCTAGTCCGGCCCTGGTTTTTGCTGGAAAAAAATTCGAAACTTTACCAAGGTTTAATATTTTTAATATAGCATTTTATTCACCAAAATAATCCATTTTTACAGTAGTTTAAACATGATATACAGTTACATTCTCCGCACATAGCCGTATACTTCATTCCATTTTTCGGCGCGAGCATGCCTTATCACAGTTACTCGCCTTACAACACAAAGAAAATCAGTTTTAAAATATGATTGAGAGCAGGGCAGCAGGTGGAATATTGCAAAAATAAACTAATTGAAGTTTTGAAATTTCAATTTTCCAAACCCCATTCTTCAGCGCTTAATTAGTTCCCAACCATTCCTGGGTTTGTAAATACGAACCTAGTATATGCTGTTGCGCGGCTGATATTGTTGGTGGTAAAGCTTTTTAATCAAACTCGCTTTGTAAAATTTGTTTTGACACTAATTTAATGTATAAAACCTTGGTTTGTACAGTTTTAGAAAAAGTTCCTCGCCAGTTTTGAATATAGCGTTTCATAGGATAACCATGCAGCACTTTTTAACTAAATCTGGATTGTCCTTAAAAAATTTCAGGACTGGCAGTGTAACTGTTTTATAAATGCACGAAGTCGTATGGCAACCAGAATCACAAGTAACAAAACCATGCTTGTTTAATCCAATGTATGGATTCAATGAAATATGTATTTTTTAGCTCGAATTTAAAGAGCGCGCGCGATAATGTAACGCTTTTTCACGTATTTATTTTTAAGCGCTTTTAACTTTAATATTCTCCAACGGTTAGATTTGTCTTGGTTTTAAATGATAGTGGTTTAACTGATTTTTGAGCTCTCCTTTGTAAAACCCGCATTTGCATCCGCAAATGTAGGCTTTTTCCCTAACAGTCTTTCCCTTTACTTCAGAGAGTTATCTCGTTGTTTTGGGCCATCGCTGCTGGGGAAGGTAGGGATGACTCATCCTCGCTCGTGTCGTCCATCTTCGGAATTCTCCGAAAGTGGCGACCTCTGACCCGAAGGGTTAAGAGCGGGGTAAAGTTACCGGTGACGCTTACTATTGCACCACAGTGAGTCCGCAAATATTTCTTGGCGGGCTTTCTTCTCCAGCCAATTAGGTGGGAGAGTGGTAAAGTCATCAGAGGGGACAGCTATATAAGGGACGTCGGGACAATGGACTAGCTCTCTGGGTTACGGACTCCAACCTAACCAGTCAAATCTTTTCTATTCTCTCTTCTAGAGAAAGTTTAGTTGCCATGCTTTGTTATAGTTGGTAAATATATATATATATATATTATTAATAAAGGGTATTTTACAGTTTGACTCTCGTACATGGTTTAGACATAAGCCGACAATTTCCTGGCTTCACACCTTCAAATAAATGAAGTTTTATGGTCCGTCGAGCCTGATTTCGTCAACGTAATTACTTTTCCTAACTAATCGTTCGAACCGGCATTATATATTACCGTGAGCTACAGTGAATTTGACGAAGATTGCGGTATAGCAAGTATTCTACAGTGGCAACCCCTTTTTCAACCAGTAGCGGCGCTAAGGGTGGGCTGAAGTGGGCTTTAGCCCCCCTGCATTTCTGAGAGGGGCCACATATTTATATTAAAAGGGCCACATATTTATAATTAAGAGGCCACATATTTGAATTTATGAATTTTCTTTATCTCTAGAAATTTGTTTTATTGCCAAGAAAAATATTTCTGGAAAAAACTTTCAAAATCAATTTGTTTACTCAATAAGATAGTAGACCATAAACAGATAGATCCGGGAGGAAGGGAGCGGAAATTAAGATAAACTTGAATGGACAATAGAAAGAATAGAAAGGGAATTTAGGGAAATACCCCGGGCGTTCACGTGTCCCCTCCAGGTCGGACACAAGGTCATAGGGGGTCCAGTTAACGCGACGAGAGCCGCAACAATAAAACGACCTTGCTCCTCTCGCTTCCTGAAAAATTTATAAGGGGTCACTAAATTTGTAAAATGGAGTGTAGCTACACTCCATGGTTGTAAGGGCCACAAAATTCTTAGGGGCCACAAAATAATTAGCCCACCTGTGAAAAAACCTTAGCGCCGCTACGGTTTTCAACCCCATAATCGAAGAGAATTCGAGGTATCTACATCATGGATATCCTTGTAAACAGACGAAGAGCTCTCAAGGGACAACTGACCAGGATTGAAAGTGCATTAGGTCAAGCTGCCAACATTCTATCTGATGTCGCCTTGAGGTTGTACGTGGAAAAAGCATAAAAATTATCTAAGGATTTGCATGAAATTCATGAGGTTATATAGTCGCTAGTCTCGCTCCAGCTGGGGACTTTAACGTGCACGAAACTAAATACAATCCACTCATTGCCCGAAGTGAAGCTCTGAACATATTGCTCGTTACTGAATCTAATCAAAGAGCACCAAACGTCCCAGTTGGACCGGCCAGACCCTTCAGTGACGATCGATTAGCCAAATTAGAACTTCCAACATTTGGTGGAGGGTACATCGACTGGCTACCTTTCCATGATCTTTCCACGGCAACAGTCCATAAAAACGAATTGCTAACAGGAGCTCAGTAATTGAAGTATTTGAAGTCATCGTTACGAAATGAAACTGCGCTCCTTATACAATCCATTCCGGCTACCGATGCTAACTATTTGGAAGCTTTTGTAATCTTGACCAATCGCTTTCACAACACTCGAGAAATCATCGATGCACACGTTAAACGGCTTTTCAATAAACCTAAAGTAACCCAAGAATCATCAACGGCTTTGAGAACACTCATCGATACTACAGACGAATGTATAAGAGCGCTCAAGGTTCTTGAAGAACCAGTACGTCATTGGGATGCTATATTACTACATCTTGTCAAAGAAAAGTTAGATCAAGAGTCTCGCCGACAATGGGAGCTATCCCTGAGGGGGGTGGAAAGACCCACTTTCGAAGAATATTGAGAATTTTCCTCGAGCAACGGGGTAGAGCCTTAGCTACAGCTCCACCTACGAATACAACAACAAAAGCAAAGGTTCCTATTCCAGAGGGTCATCATGGTACTCAGCGAGATACTTATACGTTCTGCAGTGAAGGACATACAATCTACAGATGTCCCAAATTTTTGAACGAACGTTGGAACATGGCGAAGAAGAGTTCATTGTGTTTTAGTTGTTTACGAGCTGAACCTCAAAGCAAAAAATGCAAATCTGGTCATTGCAGAAAGGCATAACGCACTTCTTCATCCAGATTCTCAAGAGAGGAAATATCGAAGACAAAAGCAATATCCGGAATTGTTTCATGCTCTTCTCGTCAGACACGTGGAACATCTCCAGTTATTTTGGCGACAGCAATGGTTCAAGTCAAATTAACAGATGAACAACTTTATCCGGCCAGTGCGGTATTGCACTCGGGATCTCAAGCCAGTTTTATTAAGGAACAATTCACTCAGCAATTGAAG
Source organism: Leiobunum rupestre (assembly GCF_980474605.1). Lineage (NCBI taxonomy): Eukaryota > Metazoa > Arthropoda > Arachnida > Opiliones > Sclerosomatidae > Leiobunum > Leiobunum rupestre. The sequence goes on along the minus strand of NC_143394.1, from coordinate 38,004,726 downwards.
TTCAAAAAAACGCGCTTTAACGTTTCAGTTGGCGGAATTGACGTATATATATCACATATCAATAACTCATCGGAGGTGATGGTCGAATCCATAATTCTGAAGAAGGTCACGGACAAGCTACCGAACAATTCGTTTGACCCGGGAAATTTTCTGCATTTTAAAGGACTGAAACTCGCAGATCCAACATTTCACATCCCAGGACCAGTGGATATTTTACTAGGTACCTAGATACTTTGCAAGATGGCATTTGCAAAGGAAAAGAAGGTCTACCAGGCGCCTTTAACCCTTGTTTTGGCTGGGCAATTTCCAGTTCACTACTCGGAAGAAATCCGAACATAAAGGTTCACCATTGTACATTGGATAACCAATTAAAGCGACTTTGGTAGCGGTAGCTCGAAGACATCCATCCTCGTAGGATGTTGACTCCAACTGAAGTTCCATGTAAAGAACACTTCGAAGAAACTCATACACGTGATTCAACTGGAAGATTCACCGTACGACTGCCAATAAAAGACAACGCGTCAACTCTCGATGAATCCAAACAAATGGCTATTCGTCGTTTCTGGCTAATAGAGCGACGTTTTCGAACCAACTCTCATCTCTATGATGAATACCGAAAGTTGATGGATGAATACCTAGCATTTGGGTACATGAAACTCATACCAGTGAAGGATCGTAACAAGGACTCAAACCAAACGCATTATGTGCCTCATTACGCTGTTTTTAAAGAAGATAGTACGACTAAGAAGATTCGAGTAGTTTTTGACGGCACCGCAAAGTCTTCGACTGGTGTTTCTCTGAACGATACGGTCCTTGTGGGACCTAAACTAAAAGATGGTTTAGTCAACCTTCTGATTCGCTTTCGTCAGCATCGTATTGTTTTGAAGGCGGATATTGCAAAAAGTTCCGTCAAATTTGGGTACACCCAGAAGACGCGGATCTTCACCGAATTGTTCGGCGAGCCGATTCGAACGAACCATTGCAAGACTATCGATTGCTAACCGTAACATATGGAACGGCATCAGCACCATATTTAGCAACCAAAGTCTTGCAACAACTAGTTCAAGAAGTTAGGGAAGAACTACCGTTAGCTTCTGCGGCGTTGCAGAATGATTTCTACATGAACGATCTAATGTCTGGCGCAGAACCAACGGTAAACGCTTTAAAACTACAAGCGGAAATCATTGACGCAACCTCGCAAGCAGGGTTTGAGATTAGAAAGTGGGGGTCCAATGATGAATCATTATTGAACGTATTACCTGACAGCATTAAGGAAATTCAAAAGCCTTTAAGTATCGAAAATGACAAATCAATTACAACCCTTGGTCTTTATTGAACTCCATCAGCTGATCACCTTTCGTTCATCGTTACGTCACCAGATTCAAGATGTTTGATCACGAAACGAACAATCCTATCAGACACAGCGAAGATTTTCGATCCTTTAGGACTTCTGGCTCCCGTAACGATTCAAGCTAAATAATGCTATAAGAAATGTGGAAAATAAATTTAAATTGGAACGAACCACTTCCCCGATCACTCGAGGCAAAATGGAAATCGTTTCGAACCGATCTACCGGAAATCGAAAACATTATGGTTTAACGACACGTTGCTCAAGCTAATACAACTGAAATTAGTTTTCATGAATTTGGTGACGCTTCCGAGAATGCCTTTTCAGCTGCTTTATACATGAGGACAGTCAATAAAGATGGACTTATCAAAAGTCAATTGATCGCCACAAAAACTAGAGTACCTCCGTTAAATCAGATAACACTCCCGAGGTTGGAACTTTGTGGAGCACTACTTCTCGCTTCTCTGATAGAGCTTATCAGGGGGTCCTTGAAAACAGAAATAACAGACCACGTTCCAACGAAAGTAGTGGAAGGCTTGCCTGTACCAAATGAATGTTTAATTGGAGAAAAACGAGTATTTTCTTTGATTATTCGTTGCCAATCTACCCTACTGATGAAATACTCTTCACTAACCAAACTCATTCACGTTACTGAATATATTCTGCGCTTCATTTTCAATTTCTGTAAAGTGAAAGAGTCATGGGATACTGATCCACTTTCAAAAAAAGAAAACGAAAAGGCCTTATCTCATTGGATTCAAATCGCTCAAAATGAGAGCTTCAACGAGGAGATAAGTTGCCTGAAACGAAACGAGGAAATATCTTCGAAAATCAAAATAGTAACGTTGCGTCCATACCTTGATCAAGATGGAATCTTACGTGTTGGTGGTCAACTATGCCATTCGAATCTACCATACGATTAAATGCATTCAGCAATACTTGCAAGGAAAAGCAAACTCCTCACAGACCTCTTAATTCAACACGAACATGAAAAACATTTTCAAGGAGGAGCTCAATTACTAGCATCTGTTTTACAAAAACGCTATTGGATTCTTGGCATGCGCGATGCCATACGTTTCCATATCCGAAGATGCGGTTAAGCAGTTAATGGGAGATCTACCTTCAGCGAGAGTTATTCCAAGTCGAGCTTTTTTAAAGTGCGGCGTTGATTACGCAGGCCCATTTACTCTTAAAGCTATGAAGGGGCAAAGTCACAAAAGATTCAAGAGCTATATCGCTGCTTTACAACCAGAGCTGTTCATTTGGAACTTGTCAGCGACAAGACAACCCAAGCGTCCCTGGCCGCTCTGAAACGCTTTATCGCTCGACGTGGAAAATGCACTGACATTTACAGCGACTGTGGAACAAATTTCGTGGGAGCTGATAAGGAAATGAAATACTTAATCAAATTCACGGTGTCCACAAATAACAACCAAAAAGTGTCTCGATGGTTCGCTGATGAGGGAATTAATTGGCACTTTAACCCACCTGCCGCTCCACATTTTGGAGGCCTTTGGGAAGCAGGGGTGAAATCAATGAAATTTCATTTAAAACGAGTTCTTGGGAGAACCATTCTCATCTACGAAGATATGCAAACGCTTCTCTGTCAAATAGAAGCTTGTTTAAATTAACGGCCACTGACGGCTTTAAGTTCGGATCCGCATTTACACCGGGACATTTTTTAATCGGACAAGCGCTCACCACTACACCCGAACCAGATTTATCTTCAGAAAAGGTTGGCCGTCTTTCGCAGATTCCAAGCTCTCGGACGACGATAGCACGTATAGTGGTGAGACAGAAGTGTACGACTATTCCGATCCTGTCAGTGTTGGCACTGAAAAACGGACAGCCGAGGAGACGGAAATGGTTCCCGAGAAGAGGGTCCGTAGGGTGCCGGAACGATATGGCGAGTATGTCACCCATGATTAACCAGACAAACATTTATATATATTCCAAGTGTCGACTTAACTTCTTGGTTTGTTTAATTGATTGTTTAGTATTCTAGTTTGCTTTAATCTCTTTGTATACAAAAAACGCAGATCAAAACCCGAAATGAAATAGAAATGTATAATTATTATATACAAATAACGGAACTAACAGAGGATCGGGGTTCATATGCTTATGGTGTTAGGCGCAACCATCCTTTACCTTAAAGTATCAAAGTACAGTCATCCAAATGGCGTAAACTGTATCATTCTGAAAGATAACCCATCTTTAGAGGGGGCTCTAAACTTTTGTCAGGAAGGACCGAAAATGTGACGGAATGTCTTTTGCTTTTGGGCCTTAAGGGAAAGCCCCTTAATGGTAGCCCAAACGTGGTCTATATTGCCGCTGGGGCGCGATAGTAAAAAGGAAAAAGGAGCGGATATAAAAAGTGGCATTCGGGTTTTGGTTCGCGAACGATACGCGCGAACAAGAATAAAAAAAATTTGTAACAATCGGAGTAAAAATAAAAGTTGATTTGGAAAACCGTTCCTTTATTTATCCTTAATCTTTCTCAGTAAATAGAACCCGCGCTACAATACTCTTTATTCCCTGCGTTTTAAGGCGGAAGTAAGAGGTTTTGTGTTTCGAGAAAAATATACTAGATGGCATTAAAACTCGTCTCTTGGCAGTGTTGCCGAAATATATTTTCGGTCAAATATTACGCGCGAAACTTTGGAATTTACAACTTGAAATATTGATTGACAGGTGGGTGACAATATAGTCGATCTTTATCGACTAGCCAGAGCGACGGAGGGGCTTTTAGCGTGGAAGGGAAAACGATCGCATGTGGAGTTTGGGGATTGTAAGTAGACAAAATATACTGCTCAACGAACTTTCATGGGAGCCTTCTCGCGTATTATATTGTAGTATAAGCCGTTTCAAAACGGGCCCTCAGTGTTTATTCTCGACACGGGTCAAGTTTAAAAAAAATGACATTTTAAATAAAACTGAAATTAATAAAATAACTAAAATATTGAAAATATTTAAGATTATGATTTTATTCCACGTCTTAAGGGGCTGTTAATGTTATTGAAACCATATAAATAAAGTTTTAATATATTTAATGCAGATTAAATAAACAACTTTCTATCACTATTTCTAAAAAAACACAATTCCAAGCTAATTATTTAAGAATTAAACTTGACCGAATAATTTGTAAGCTTTATCTTAATTTAAATATTAGACCAGGTTTTAAATTTTGGTTCATTTTACACCCGAATTAGGGTATAAATATATTTTAACAAAAAGGTATATTAAAAAACGGTTGCTTCATATTTTACTGAAATCGTTTAAATTTTAAATCCACATATTTTTACCAATATTGTTTGAAATACACAAAAGTGACCACGATATATCAAGTAAACCAGAAATATAAATATAATGAAAACAAACATAGTCCGTTGATACCAATAGCTATAATTTAGTCCAAAGACAAAATATTCTACCTTAATTTTTTTAAACAATAACGGTACAAGAATGACAAAAAATCGACTTTTCTCTACAGAATAAGTTTTGGTGTGATATCACCATAGACAATAACACGCGCCAAAATATCTCGTTTCAATTTGTTTAGCTCCCTTGTTTCGTCCAACTGCCATTTAACGAAGCTTGGCGCCTAGTTACTTCTGCTGTGCTGTGGCCACGGAGTTGTGGAAAAAAAATCCTCCATTTCGGGGAAATCGATTGAAAGGGGATTTTCTTTTGTTATAATAATAATAATAATAATAATAAATAATATTTAACGGTAGCGACATCTTTGATCTTTCGATATAAACCACGAAAAAGCGGTGGGGTTACAGAAAAACATTACTTTTTAATAGTAAAATTTATATGAAAACTTTGATAAAGATTCAGTAAATACCCTGTTGGTTTCTCTTCTTTTCGAAGGTTCAACCATAGTAATCCGACCAGCAGTATTTGAGTTATTGTGACAAAAAGAAAGTTACGTTTAGTCATTTGTAATTAATTCATTTTTAGTATTAGCTTTATGTAATTGATTCCTGAAATACTTCAAACCTTTTACTTCAAAACACCGCAAACCGTTTATTTTTATCAGTTTTAATTGTTCTGTAACTAGTTCAAGAAAAAACCATGTTTTTCTGAACTTACCTCAGACTTCCCCCTTAACAATAAAATTTTTCCCGCTCGATAAGAGGCCGTCACAAGTACAGCATGTTGTGGTATCCATATCGCGTTCCTTTCGCGAGAGACAACGGAATGCTAAGTAGTTGTCATCGCCGGTGCTTTGTCAACGAGTCGATGTACATGTACATAAACGGAAGAGCCGATGACATCATTTTCGTCACTGACACTCTAAATATAACAAACTAAAACGATATTCGAATCCACCAATTTGCTGGTTGTGAAAAGCTAGCTTCCATAAAAATACTACATAGGGGACTCGGAGACTAGCCACTTTGTGAAATACGAGCTGGCGAGCTTGCCAGGGGACTGTTAAAGTTCGGGGTATTGTTATCGTATTTTATAATCCTCGACCTTTATAGTTGGTACTGTCTTTTTCAGCTTAAAGGGAGTGTAACTCTGGTTTTGAAAAAGGTTATACTCCCTTTAATTGCGGATTTTTCATTTATTACGTAAAATAGTGAGAAAAAATAAAAGGAATTTAATTGTTAACAGGAAACAGGCTCATTGGCGCATTTACCTTTCGAGATTTATTCGATTTAACTTAAAAATCTGATAAAATATCATTTCTTACTCAAGTAAAAACCAATATTTTAAACATCAGATGAAGGAAATGCACGTAAATTTTTAACGGTACAGTGCACAGAGATGATTCAAACACCATTAGATAGATAATTGTACGGCACGAAAGTCAATACAATACAATTAAATCACGACAGTAAATATTACGAATGAAACTGTAAATTTGACTGTTTCTATAAAAATTACAGTACTATTTTCGTAATCTGTGATATAGTGTTTTATTCTGTTAATCTCCCAGATATGCTTTACTGATAAATTGTTTTTTTAAGATAAACTTAAAATTTTACAGATCAGCAACACAGATTACCATTCGTAAAAAACTTAAATGAAAATATTTCCCAAAAGTGGTTTGAAATATTTATACCAATAATAATTGATTAATCTATATAACGATAACTAATTTCTCAATCCTACAAGCAGCGTTAAGTGTTAAAAGTTAATTTGATACAGTAAACGAAAGATTTATATGATAAAGTAAAATTCCTTTTATTTTCCTTTTGGAATTATAATTTTGTTATATTTATATATGCTTTCATCAATATGTAGAACATATATATAACTATATTGCCCTAGCTGTGAGCGGTCCATTGAAATTATAGTGAAATTCTTCACAGTTATTGCATGGCGTTTCGATATGCATCGAACATATTTTATACTCGAAAATCCGTCGAAACGACGTTCGGATAAATATTGCAAAGTCTTTCCTTCGCATTTTTTGGAATTGTGGAAAAGGTGTTGTCCAAAAACTGTTCTTTCTTCCATATAGTATGTGGGTTTGTATTGTGTGTTGACGTATGTTGGAGTGTTTGTAAGTGTGGTTTGTATGTGTCTTTCCTCCGGGGGGGGGGGTCGACGCTCCGAGCTCCATGTAATCGTAGTCTTGGTGTGTTAGCAAGTGTTCTTTTAGGGCGTATGTTCGGGTTTTTGAATTTCTACTCTCCGTCAGCTACTATAGTTATTGACTTTTGGGACTGAGCGAGCGCTAAGGGTTACGTCAAACGTATTAGCATCCAAAAGGCAGGGTTTCCACCAATTGTTCACGGTATAGGTCTTAATGTCAATTTGCGAAAGCGTCGGGTGGAAACTCGGGCCCTCCTGCTAGACAGGCGAGTGATCTACCATAGAACCACCGACGCTTACTTTATTTTTTGATTTTTTCAAATACCTTAGGACAAGTGTTCTTTGCGGAGTGCACAAGTACATAGGCATGGAATGGAGCAATAGCTCCAACTTCCACCAATTTGTTCTCACTGAAGTCCAACAGATCCTCCTCGTTCTCCTTTGGGTGTCCAAACATGGGAGATGATACGGAAATAATGCACTGTCCGAGACCTTCAACCTAACGTCGAGGCATCTATTCTTCCGGTAGAAGAATTTGACGTGATCAGTCCGTCAGATTCCGTCTGAATTCTGACTAAAGAAATGGTCTTGATAAATTCGAGGAGTGCGTCCCCAAGTCGGGCACAGGGAGGGGCCAAATGTGGTATTTGGGAGAAATTTACTGTGAATGGAATGATTATCGAAATCACGCTAGCCTGCTCCTTCCGTGTCGTGGGGAAAGACACGAACAGAAAAAAATAAACTTTTTGGGGCCGTTGTTGGAGGTGAAATTATCAAATCATAAACTATGGAAGCCACTTGTCACTGAATTAGCTGCGGCGAACATTTTACCCGCCATGTTGCCCTTTCATTTCACTTTTTTGCTGAGTTGGCAATTTCAGTTCCTCCTTACGAGACAAGTATTTTACAAAATTGGCAATATGCGGCAAACAAAATAGTTTTGCGGGTTAAATTTGGAAAGAAGTGTAATATCAACGCTAATTAGATTCTAAATGTGAGGTTTCAATTTCTTTAAGTTCTTACATGTATTGTGTGCCAATTTAAAACGCTTCATTCATGAAAATGAAATTCAACTTTACTAGCATCAAAACAAAAACCCAATCCAAACTACATAAAGTATATATAAAATAATGAAAATAAAGTGGTGATTCATTTTTCGAAATCGACAACTCGCAAAGCGGCGGATGTTCTTAAGAATTTGGCGTTGTGTTGGTTGGCGAATATCAGCAAGTCCAGAGCGTTTTCGTCGGTGAGTTGACCAATCAATGTTCGCTCGCTGAGCCGCTTCAGGCCTGGGATGCCTTGCATTTCTCCGATCTGAATCATTTTGCGAGCGGTGTCGCCGAGATTGGCCGGTGGGTTGTTCAAATAGATGTAATTGAGCAACGCCTCCAATTCCTGTCCATTCATGTCTTCACTAAGATCCACCAGGCCCTCTTCGTTCTCCTTCATTGGGTGTCCAAACATGGCCTTGAAATAGGGGGATCTGACGGACAGGATACACTTGTGGGCGTCAAACAAGCCGCCATCCGAGGCCTTCAACTTGACGTCGGGGCAGATCTTCTCTTCGTAGACCATCTTTACAATCTCCAATGCCGTTTCTGATGAGGTCATTCCGCTAGCTTCCGGCTGAATCCTTACTTTAGAAACCGGGCTTTTTAATTCGAAGTGAGCAGTGACCCTGCATTCCAAATTGAGATGTCCGTCCAACAACCATTCTTTGGCATTCCTAAGAAGAACTTCACGACTGGCAAATTTATCCCATCCTTGACCCTTTATCATGTCGGCGAAAAGTAAATGTTGGGAAGCCCCTGTGCACTTGGTGAGCACTTTCTTGCTACGCACATTAAGCAGTGATACATCAAAACTAACCTTTACATCCTTCACAACTTCGGTTAAATTATCAATATACAGAAATGCGCTGACAAATTCCTTTCTTAATTCAGTCTCACCCCGCGGAAAGATTTTCAAATGAAATTCGACCCCGTAATCTGTTCCCTTGGTGCAGATGAAATTTGGACTGCGAATGTAACTCCCGATCTTCGCGGGATAATCGAGAAAATTCTCGATCGTCCAAACCGCTCTGAAGTGAGTCGGTTCATTCTTAGTGCGAAGGAAGCATCCATGTTCGCTATTCGAAGCCATTTGCTCTCGATTCTCAGTTAAAAAAAGGCAATTTAATTTGCAGGCCGAGAAAGTCAGAAAAACAGGAACACAATTTCAAGCGCAAAAACCTCTTCTTTTCGATTAGATCAGTGTTCAGCGGTGGATACAATTATCTATACGAGTTGAAAAGATAAAAATAAAAAGCGTGAGTGAAAATACCTTGAATGACGAACTATTTCCTCTGATAACGATTATTACACACAATTCCTAAGGGAAGACGACCATTTTCCCGCCGAATTCTACATAACTCTATAACAGTTAGGTTAGAAGGGTCCATGATGTGTCAGTCGTAGAGGAAATGATGCCCTTGTTGGCCCATTGTGCATTTTGGTGATCGGGAAAATTCACGATTTGTTTCCGTCTTTTGGTTTTATTCCATAAATTACACCATAAATAATTTAATTATAAATAGTGAAACTAAACTCACTATTCGCTAAAGTTTCAATTTACTTCTTAATCAGTACGCTAGCCGAGCTCAAAAACTCGCTCGAAATAAATAGTTCGTAGCAGAATATTCTAAAATCTAAATCGTGTACATTTCAGCGATCTATCCCTAGAAAAGATAAGCAAGACAGTTTCTGATTACGATCATCTCAGTTTGCGCGGTTCGTTTCGATTATTAAAAATTTCGCGAAGGATAGCTGAACCCCCAGGGATTCGAATCACGCTCGAGATCCGATCTGGGGTTTTTATTAGTGATTGAACTAATTGCGTAGAATTGTAGCGAGTGTTTAAACTAGCGATATTTATATAATTTTATACCGATTCCCACGGTTATGTTTTTGTATGGATAATACAATATTTTTTGCCTGATTTGCTTATATTTTGATTAGTTTATTTAAAAAATTAGATGTCACGGACATTTAAGTACATACAATCCCCCCGGTGTACTAACTATATTTTATATATTAAATTTAAATTTGAACAAGTTTCCAATCATGCATTAACTTAACAATAATTTTTCGAGTTACCTGGTTTTGGAAATAAGGTAGCGAAAGGCGAACACGTTAATTTTAATTAATTTGGTCGAAAAATGAATTGTTCGAGTTACCTGGTTTTGGAAATAAGGTAGCGAAAGGCGAACACGTTCATTTAAATTACTTTTTAGACACGCCGAATTATTCGAGTTACCTGGTTTTGGAAATAAGGTAGCGAAAGGCGAACAAGTTAATTTGAATTAATTTTATCGAAAAATGAGTTGTTCGAGTTACCTGGTTTTGGAAATAAGGTAGCGAAAGGCGAACACGTTAATTTTAATTAATTTGGTCGAAAAATGAATTGTTCGAGTTACCTGGTTTTGGAAATAAGGTAGCGAAAGGCGAACACGTTCATTTAAATTACTTTTTAGACACGCCGAATTATTCGAGTTACCTGGTATTTGGAAATAAGGTAGCGAAACGCGAACGAGTTAATTTTAATTAGTTTTATCGAAAAATTCATTTTTGGAAATAAGGTAGCGACACGCAAACGAATTTTTTAGGGGTTAGATGGCGCCTGGGTCAATTGGCACGAAAATCAAATATCACAATGGCTGTGGGGTCCCGCGAATCACACTTAAAATTAAAATTTGTTAATGCAACCGAAAACCTAGTTCACAAATAATCAGAATATAATTTACAACAAAGTCGGTCTTAATTTAAAAAAGTTATTTTATGCTTATGGCTATTTAACGTTTAGCGTAGTGTTATAGTGTATAGTCTGTGTTCGCTGACGGATTCGCTGGAGTTGCCTGGCTCAGACTTGGAAATAGTGATATTTTTAACGGGGGCCGCTTAAAGCTGGTTTCACACTCGACGGAAAATATGCCGGAAAGACGATAATAAACGCCGAGCTGAAAATTGATTCCCATTCGATATACCGCTAACGTTCAACTTTACGCTGCTAATTTTCCGTCGAGTGTGAAACCAGCTTAAAGCTGGTTTCCCACTCGACGGAAAGTATGCCGGAAAGACGATAATAAACGCCGAGCTGATAATTGATTCCTATTGGATATACCGCTAACGTTCAACTTTACGCTGCTAATTTTCCGTCAAGTGTGAAACCAGCTTTAGTGTATTTTTATTGACTTTAACGCTAGATTTCGCTATCGACTAGATCGACTATGGTAGTAAAACAGTGTTTCTGAGACGGCGTAAAAAGAATTTTTCCGGATATTTTTATAAAATTTGGGGTCCAGGTGGCCCGCAACCCCCTTTCAAATGATTCATTTTAAGGGCCCCCAGATTTTTTTAAGAGCCATTGGCCCCAGGACTCCCACTATTTCCAAGTCTGTTTGAAACTCTTAAAGCAAGTGGCGGCTCGACGTGAAGTAGCTCTTTTTTCAATAGATGTCGCTAGAGTCGAATAAAAAAGGTGGTACTTATAATTGCCCCTCGCGTTGATTGGATCGTTTGTAAATTGGTCAATATCATAAATTACAGCAACTATAAACAATATTTTTACATGGATATAATTTAAGTTAAAGCCAACTAAATAGAATTGTCTAACTATATCATCCTTCCTATGGCTCTCTGACGACGTTATCATTTGGCTTTTTTAAATTTTAGCTTCCTTTGCCACGCTCTCCAGTAAAGTTGCGTTTTTCGAAGAATCTGAAAGATTCATGGCCATCTCTAATAACAGGGGCCTTTTCATAATTACAAATTCATTAAATGTTTATCTCTGATCTGGAATAAGTGGCTTTTCAAAAAGTGAGTCTTAAACTTTTCTAATGCGACAAAACTTGAAATTATACATGTTGCAAAAAGGGGGGTAGGACCGAGCACAACTTATGAAATTAATTTAAGAAAATTTTTCATAAACACTTTTTTTTACTTTTTTGATCAAAATCTATAATTTTAAGTCTAAAATTATTATAAAATTAATTTTAATTAAAATTATTAACTTTAAATCGGCAATCATATTATTAAGATCATAGGACGCATTTTGACACCGATTTCATCCAAATCGGTAAGTGGTTCAAAAGTTACGACTACTTCCGGTATAGCGCGCGCTTTCAAAGATGGCGGCGAAAGCCGGCTTCGGAGGCTTGGGGACTTTTGGCGGATGATATAGGACCATAAAACCTTTCATTTCTGAAATTTTCAGAAACAGCATATTTTTTTCCCTTCCAAATGCTTATCTACCCTGTACTAATAGTGCTTGCGGAAATTATGGAAACTTTTAACCTGTAAACAGAACGTTAATATGTCAAAAAAGCACCTATTTAAAAAGGATTCGGGAACGCCAATTACGCCATGGAGAACGCTTGCTGTTGCCGTAAAGGCATAGCTGCACACCAAGACTTGGTCTCGGGCTCGGTCTCACCAAACTTTTTGTCTGGACTTAGTCCTCGTCTCGGTATCTCAATAATTTCGCCAAAAACACGAAAGCTCGTCTCGGGCTCATAAGTTTTTTTCCTAAATACGAGAGCTCGACTCGGGCTCACAATTCCTCTCCCTCGACATTTGAGCTTGTCTCGGGCTCATACTTACTTCTGTTACTAACAAGGGCCCGTCTCAGTCTCATAAGAATTTGCATAACTCGCGAGGCTCATTCCAGACTTTTAATATAGTTTTTAAGTCTTAATATATTTACATATCGATATATAAATCATAAGTCAAACTAAACAGCCGGGCGGCTAGGCCTTGTACTCTCTCCACTACAACAATCTTCGAAAATTCTAGAAGGTAGTTTACTTTGGACCAATCAGAAAACAACTGGGTTAAATCACGTTATCCGAAATATCCACTTACGTAAATTCCGTACTAACCCAGTAGGCCAGACCCATAGATATAGGAAACGTATATAAAGGTCTAGATAAAATATTTCAAAGGGAGTGAATACGGAGGTGACAGCTAGCAGAAACGCGTAATTTCTGCAGGCTATCCTTATATATTTATGTTATATCAACATAGTTTTTACTTAAATAAATGTAAATGTATCGTTGTCGTGATATTTTGAACTGTTTTCTATAAGGAAACTAACAGAAGTTCCCAGAAGAAGTGATCATAACTAAGCCTTGGAGATATGCTATCTTGCTGTGTAGTGGGTTGCAAATGTCACTCTACATATGGTAATAGTATTGTTAAATTAATACAGGAGTTGAATAATATCAATCGCTACTGAGTAGAGTTTCATATTGTTTTCTTTAGCCAAAAAGTGATACTCGCACATTAACTTACTTAAAAAACCATAGAAATACAGCAAATGTAGGCATTCCTGTGTAGAATTTCGAAACATTATCATCATTCAGTACTTTTACAACAGACCAACTTTTTTTGCGATTGATATTATTCAACTCGTGTATTTCTTGCTTCAGTTTAACATTTTCTTCCACAAGTGGATCGGTCATGATTAGTGCGCCAAAGCCTAACCAAAATAAAGAAGTGAGATTATTTATATTTAACGAAAACAACTTAAAAATTACTTCGAAAGGATTTTTCATTATTTTCAATAAATACAGGTTGAAACTGGTTGTCTCCAACATAGTCATGAAATGAAAGTGATGATTGAAGAGATAAATTTTCCCAATTTCTATCAAATAACTCTTTTTCCAATTTTCTCTATAAAATATTACATTAATAATTAATTCGAGTCAATAATTTAGAGATGTAAAAGCAACCTTCTTTTTGATCCGATTTTCATATCTACTTTCTCGTGAGCGCTCTAAGACATTACAGCTCAAGTTTGCATCAGATGGGTTAATTATTTCAAAAGAATCGTTCTCTACACGGTTTTCAGATACAGCATTTTTATGGGTAACTTTATTTATAATAGGTTTCATAAAACGTGTTGGTACTCAGTCAACATCCGATGGTTCCCACCCTGGATACCCACTAGCAAAATGCCTGCTGCAAACTTTGTCATCCCAGGCAGCTTTCCACTCTATATATACGATTAAATAGTCTTTGCCACAATTTTCGCCGTTTTACTGGAATTCGATGAAATTTAATATTACTATCACCATAGGTAGAGCTTAATCCAAGGGTAGAGTGACTTTTGCAACCCACTACACAGCGAGATGGCATATCTCCAAGGCTTAGTTATAATCGCTTCTTCTGGGAAATTCTGTTAGTTTCCTTATAGAAAACAGTCCAAAATATCACGATAACGATACATTTACATTTATTTAAGTAAAAACTATGTTGATTATTATTATTATTAAATTCCCGCACAATAACAAACCATCGTCTGATAACTTGGCCCCCAAAGCCATACTGCGCAGGCGTGCATAAAATTACGAAAAGGGCTATTACATATATGAAAAATCCTCTCGCTACCTTAAATAATTTTTCAACCAAAAATTCTTAGTATTCATATTGTGATCTAACCTTACGCTAACCTAACTTACACGAAAACAAGAGAAGAATCAAGATATAATTTATTAAAAGAATATAATGGAAAATTTTATCCAGACCATCTTACCCCGTTTCCGGCCACGATGCAGATTTGAAACTGTAAAATCAACTGCGGATAAATAGGGGTAACGGTGCACCAATGAAGATCTTGATATATAAAATTATACAGAAACGAAGACTTTTAAATTGGGCGATACTAAAAGCGCCAGTGATTTAGTTACAAGGGACTAACGACTACAGTGCGGTTAAAGTACTATAAACTATATTTAAAATAAATAAATAAATAAATAATTGCTCGGACCAGTTTATTAACTGAAAAACTAAAGGTATCCTGTAAATTAATAATGAAATTTCCTAAACATTATGTAGATGTCCTGTTTCAAACAATTTTTTTTTTGGATCGCGAGTCCCATCTTTTATTCCCACTTCCGCGGCGGTTTATTTTTATTTTTTTGGAAATGGGCACCCGGCAGCTCCAGCGACTGAATCAGCGAGCAAATTTTCGAGGACTATAGGGTGAGAAAGTTTATTAGTTGGCGCTAAAGGTAGGTAGAGAAATGTTTAAAGGAAAAGTCCAGCTTCGGTAAAACTTGGGTCTATTTGAAAGATCATGTCTAAATATACTCAAAAATATCAGTCGTAAAATTGTATCCTTTTTTAATGACGAGAAATTAATTTTTAAACGAGCCAAATTTACCGCCAAGCGGTCTGCCATTTTTTGTTTCGGGGTGACGTTTTAGGACTTTGTCACTTTAATCACACGCTGTTCGCGCTATAACAGGCTTTAACAGCGCTCTGTTCCGCGCGCGCGCTTGCTCCGCGTGCGGTCTGCGGAGGGAAGGTGACTGATATTTTTGAGTTTATTTAAACATGATCTTTCAAATAGACCCAAGTTTTACCCAACCTGGACTTTTCCTTTAACTTCACATAGAGTTCAGTCTTTAAACACAATTAGTTTCGAGCTCTACTCTACTTCACTTTAACTTACACTGCCTAGAATTAGTTCATAAAGGAGGACACACGACGTTACCGTCCATAAATTTTAGTAAAAAAAACATTTCGATGTGATGGACGGTCGCTGTCGCATTTTTATTCTAAACTGATTTCTACCTTCGATAATTTGTTTTTTATCAAAAACTATTCTCCAAACACAGCATATTTTTTGGGTGACTATGCGTAGAGCATTGAATTGGGAATAGGCGTAATCGGGAGTCGTGGTTTCACGAAACAAATTCTGAAATTTCGAGTCGGCGCACGCAGCCGTCAACTTCATCATTATACGGGTGGCGCTATTTATTACTTTCAAAGTACATTAATACTATTAATTCAATTGTATAGTATATAGTTCCCACCGCAAACAGCGGATGGCGCCACCGACAAATGATAGCGTTCTCAATTTTGAAAAATTTGTTTCGCGGAAGGTATATTGAAATTGTCATTCTAGTAGGGCTGTGCAAAGTATTCGTCATTATTCGATTTGACCAATTTACTTGGTCATTTTTAGGCTAAAATATTCGCACCGACAAATCGAATTCTAGTTTTTAAAATTCTAGAATACCAAATAGTGAACTTTGAAAAACCGGCTATTCTATATAAAAAAATTAATTTGATTTCGTCGATTTTAATCCAAATTTATCAAATTATTTCGTATTTGAATCAAATTTCTACCGCCAGAGGGCACTAAGTTAGTATTGTAATCGTTTTACTCATTACCGATATTAGCGAAAGGCAGAAGCGACGTATTTTCTAAGCTTGGTAAAACCTACTAAATCATACGCGACTGTTTGTCGTTTATAATAAAGAGTCGTATTATAACTAACTAAATACTTTAATGATCTAAAAGCGTGTCTTACATGCATAGCATTCGTCAATCGTCTGACTGCCTTCTCCGTTGTGTCAGACGCCCCCCCTTTGCTCTTTTGGTGGCGCCCTCTGTGGTGATCCCAGCAAACATAAAGATACCCATAAACATCTCCCCCTTTTAATTGTCCTTCATAAAAAAAAAACTTTTCTTTGAACTGGTTTCATTTGCTTAGTCCAATACAAAATCCTTTTGCCACTCCGGTCGGCATCTATTTGAGCTCGGTCGCAACTTTGGACGCTGGGCATGGCCTGTTTGTATCCGTTCCCGAATATCCAATTCAATTGGTTGACTAAGCACCCCCGCATACGTAGGACTTCTAGTTCTGACTGATTCCGGTAAACTGTTCGCACAGTTATCCATATCTGCAGACGGAATTACCACTGGATGAGCAGTCGGGATATCTTTTCCAACATGCGCTAGTGCCGTTGAGCCCTGAAGGAACCCTTGATTTAATTGCTTGCTTCCTTCTATAGTATTTCCCTGCAGCGACTTCCCCGTTTCTATTGACTGTGGTTCTGGTAGCGCTGTAATAGCTGCTAATGCTGACTCGGTGCTGGAGGTTTGTGCTGTCTGTGGTCTGAAGGGTTGATTGGCGCCCTCTCTACGTGTATACTTGTTCACTCGATGATTCGTTGGTTGGTTGGTGAGCTTTATTTGTTTGGTCTCATGCGCCTGATGATATCGTACTTGATGCCCCATCTGTGTTTGTAAGGCTGGCGTTATTTGACCTTGATACTGAAGCCGGTAAATTACGCTATTATCTTTTTTATCAGACCTCGTAGTATCCCGTGCTGGTGGCAACGGTTGTCCTCCTGATTCTTTAAGAAATCTTCTATTCCTCCGTAGAATTGCGCCGTTTTCTGTTTTGACTAAGTACGACCTCGGTCCGACTTGTTTAATTACTTCCGCTGCCACCCACCGAGATTGCCTCTCACGTGGTTGTACGTGAACTTATCTACCTATGTTTATTCGTCCTAGGTCTTGTTTGCCCTTGTCGTATTGCTGTTTGATTTTCTGTTGTCTTTCCTTGATTAACTCTGGAATCCTCGGTATAACCACGGGCATTAACAACTGATTTGTAACCGGAAGCAGTCCCTGCGTCCGCCGTGCATAAAATTTCTGTACTGGACTCACACCGTCTTGTTGTGGTGTATTTCTCCATTCTAATAATGCCAGTTCCAATTCCTGTTTGCAGTACACCGCCTTTTTGACCAATCTTTTCGCTACCTTCACAGCCGCTTCAGCTTTCCCGTTCGACTGGCTGTGATATGGGGATGTGGTGATATGCACAAAACCCCATTGTCGAGCAAAGCGATCATACTCCTCACTAACAAAGTTGGGACCATTGTCCGTTATTACTACTTGGGGCACTCCATGCCGGGCAAAATGTTGTCGTGAGACTTGTATTAGCGCCGATGATGTTGTGGAGGTCAATCGATCAAGCTCCCAGTAGAAACTAAAATCGTCGACTGTCACAAGGTAGTTAATTCCATTGATGGTAAATACATCCTGTCCCACCATCTGCCACGGGCGCTGCGGAATTTCATACGGCTGTAAGGTCTCTAGTTTTTGTTTAGCCATGAAGGTGTTGCAGGCACTGCATTTACTGACATATCCTTTGATGTCCGCTGCCATTCCCGGCCAATAAATTACATCCTTGGCTTTCCTTATAGTAGCTTCTGCGCCAACATGACTGAAGTGTATTCGCGCCAATATCTCATGGCGAATTGAGTTTGGTATTATTATTCTTTGTCCTCGGTACAGTAGCCCTTCTTGGAACGTAATATCGCCCCTTTCTGACCAGTACTGCCTGACTTCTTGAGGTACTTCTTGTCTATTTATGGGCCAGCCCTTCAGCACTAACCGCGTCAGTGACTGACAGACTGGGTCTTCCTTTGTTGCTTGCCGCACATATTCTAGAGTTGCTGTGCTGACTGGCAAGTATTGAACTGGATTGATTTCTGATACTTCATTTAAAATCCGTTCGACTGCATAAACTATATCTTGATCTCGTGACTCTGGTGACTCCGGTAGGTAGGCTCTACTCAGCATATCCGCAACAAACAGAGTACTTCCCGGACGATACTGCAGTTCGAGGTGATAATTTTGGAGCTGTAAGATCATCCGTTGCAGTCGTTTTGGCGCACAGCGTAAAGGCTTCTGAAATATGGGTATCAGTGGTTTATGATCGGTGTGTATTGTGACTAATGGCCGTGCTCCGATATAGTGATCAAACCTTAAACAAGCAAACAGAATTGCTAAGCACTCTTTTTCTATCTGCGCGTAATTGCGCTCAGTTGGTGTTAGTGCTCTCGAGGCATATGCAATAGGTTTGCCTTCCTGCAGTAACACTGCTCCGAGGCCTGATTCTGAAGCGTCGCATTGAACGGTTGCTTCCTTAGCGATATCGTAATACGCCAATATGGGTGCGCTGCTCAACTGCTCTTTAATGCGATTGAAGGCCGCGGCTTGTGCTTGTTCCCAAGTAAAAATTACGTCCTTTTCCATCAGAATTCTCAGCGGTTCCGTGATTGCAGACATAGATGGTACAAAACGTGCTAAATAGTTAACACTACCCAATAGTCTTTGTACGGCTTTCCGATCCGTCGGTGGTGGCATTTTCATTATCGCTTCCACCTTTGCTGGGTCTGGATAAATGCCTCTGGTGGTAATCACGTGTCCCATGTATTTAACTTCGGCCACGGCCAGTCGTAATTTCTCCTTGTTAAGTATAAGATGTTTTTCTCTGGCACGAACCAATAGCGCGTGAAGATTACGATTGTGATCTTCTATATATTCCTGCGGTGTTTCTCCTCGACCCATTATTAAAATATCATCCGCTATATCTTCTACACCGTCCAGTCCCTCCAGCAGTTCCAATAATCGACGTTGGAACTCTTCCGGAGCGGAGGATATCCCAAATGGTAGTCGACGGTATTTGAAGCGACCAAACGGGGTCCAGAATGCTGTCAGATCGGTACTCTCCTCTGCTAACTCAATTTGGTGGAACCCGTCTTTGGCGTCCACGACTGAAAAAATCTTGGCTCCTTGTAGTCGAGGTAAAATACTATCCAAAGTGGGCATTTGATATTTCGGGCGCCGAATGGCTTTATTCAGATCCTTCGGATCCAGACAGATGCGAATTTTTTCCTTTCGTCGTACAATCATTAGGCTACTGATCCATGCTGTTGGACGTGTGACTCTCTCTATGACCTTTCGCCGTTGTAAATCATCCAGTTTCTCTTTCAGAGGCTGCAGGAGTGCTACCGGAACTCTCCTAGGTGCGTGTTGTACCGGTACTACCTGCGGATCCATGTCTATCTGGTACTTCCCCGGAAAACAGCCCAATCCTTCGAAAACGTCGGGAAATTCTTGAATTATCTTTACTGCTTCTGATTGCGCTCGTGCCAAAACTCTGGTTTCTTGGTCATCTTGTTTGATTTGAGGACAGGATGTATTCCATGCTTGAGACTTGATGAACGGTGAGATAACGTTTATCAAATGTTACAAGACCTAACTCTACTGAGGTTCGGGCTGACAGTACGGGTGTGACATCTTGTTGCAGTATTTGAAATTGAACGTTGTATTTATTTTCTCCCAAGGAGCACTGCAGAACACACGTTCCTTCTGGCGTAATTATATGACCATCATAAAGACGTAACTGTGAGTACGATACATTTAACGGTGGACTGTCCTGATGTGTGATGGTGCAGTAATCCCTGTAGGAAATAATGTTGCAGGTGGCCCCTGTATCAATTTGACAAAGTTAGTGAAGCTGGTGGTTGTCTTGGCTGAGAAGAGACTGTTAATGTTACGAAATATTTTGCTGCCCTGTGACTGTGTCCGATGGACTCTAGTGCCTCTATCTGAGTTTCATCTTGTCCGATGGACGCGATTTCTTCAACTACGAAAAGATCTTCCGAATAGTTGCTGTATTCCTGGGTGTATTGCCCCATTCCTGAGGCTACGAGATAACTTGGTCTATATTCTTCACCTTCCACCTGACGAGCGTCATCTAACGTCTTTTGCTTCTTCTGTTTTCCGCACACTTTGTGATTGTAGGATTTACAGTAATCGCATTGCTTTCCCCAAGCTGGACATTCCCTTGGACCATTAATGTGGGCTGTACTGCTACCACAGTACCCACATCCACTGCCTTTATCTGCATAACTGTTCCGCCGAAAATTGCCCCGTGAGTTGCCCCGCTGCTGGACTGTGGAACCGCCTCTTCTTACCGCTGCTGCGCCTCTGCGTTGATACCGCTGTATTTGGTGAATGGTGTCTGTTTCTCCTTCTGTATTGGACGCTTGGTGTGTGGCGGGATCAAGTTTATTTAGTTCGCTTAACTGTGCTTTGGCTCTTTCACTTATGCGTAGTGCATTCAATGCTTTGTCTATTGTGACAATATCCTCCTCTCGAAATAAAGATTCCTTGGACTTAGTGTCTTTAGACCCCATCACTAATTTGTCACGGATACACTCTTCGACCACAGCTGCGCTGTAATTACAGTCCTGATATAATACTGATCTACAGTTTCATTCACTAATTGGTGAGCGTGTAAAAATATGGACCGTTCGTATAGAACATTTGTCTTCGGTTTAAAATGGCTATTCAACGCTATTAAGATTCTGGTGTCATCCTGTAAATCTTCCGCAGAGAGTGGTAGGCTTTGCATTATCTTCTTACATTCGGCTCCCATTAACGATCGAAGCAAGGCCACTTTATACGTCGCTGGTTTTCGATTCAATTCCGTGAATATTAAATAATCTTCGTACGCCTCCTTAAAGTCCGCGAAATTCTGAGCTAAATTCCCGGTCATGCACATGGGTGAGGGCATAGGCCCATGAGCTTCCATGATTCTTGGCGCCGATGGCAAGGCTTATCGTGGCGGAAAAAGAATTGTACTCAATATATTGCACACATCACTGACGAATTTTATCTTCAAAACTAGCCACTTCTGACATCATGTTTGTCGTTTATAATAAAGAGTCGTATTATAACTAACTAAATACTTTAATGATCTAAAAGCGTGTCTTACATGCATAGCATTCGTCAATCGTCTGACTGCCTTCTCCGTTGTGTCAGACGCCCCCCTTTGCTCTTTTGGTGGCGCCCTCTGTGGTGATCCCAGCAAACATAAAGATACCCATAAACAGCGACGGTAATACTGCTTACTCAATTCGCGACCGAAAACTATGGATACGCCCTCATTCGGCAGCAGACGGAAGCAGTAACAGGTCGCGCATTAGCAGACGGTACTAACAATCAAAGTTTTAAATCGCGCTGAAATATATAAAAATATATAATATTTTCCTCAGAAGTTACTAGTTTTATTATTAGAATACAACACAGAACGTCATAGACCCCAGATGTATTTATTTTCGGCTCTAGCAGACGCTACACACACAAGAAGTGGCGGGAAAACTAAGTCACCGCATCGCCACCTAGAGCTGTTTCGGTCGCGAATTTAAATCCTTTAATGTAGAAGAAGTAAAAGAAGCCACTGATTTTTTGACACACTTTGGTGTCTACAACTTTTTTCATGCCAGTGTTAAAAGATGGAAATTAATTAAGGAAAGTTAAATTCCTTCTCATAGTCTCAAACGACTGTGCCCAACCAGTGGCGGATACATGAGACTATAGTATTTATATACCCCTTGCACAGCCTAAGCATTACAGGTGCTTATCATCATTTGTCGCGCCGAGCCGCCGACCTGTATACGTTGTTAGGAATCACTTCGTAAAAAACATACACTTTGTAGTATACACTCGTATACGTTAAAAACCTACTCACGACTCACCCGTGAGTTAGTCAAAGTTTACAACAACGTAACGCATTACACGTTCCAACTCGTTGATCGTTTCGTTATCCAGATTTAGAAGACCATCTGCATGGAGTGGTCTTCTTATCAAGTGGTTCGTTTTAGGACAGTTACGAAAATAGTGCTATGAATCAGCTTCCAGAGTACCGCATATGCATTTGGGTGATGCTATATGTCCTAAATTGTACAAGTACCTTTTAATCACCAACTTAGTTGGTTTCATCTCCTTCTTCTCTGGAAGATCAGTTGCTGACTTTGCGAGAAAGTCAGCCCTTTCATTCCCTACACACCCACTGTGTAACTTTATCCATATAAACGTGACCTGCGTCACCATACATTACAAAACCTTACTTGATTGTTTTTATGATTGCCTATTGCGCTTATAGCAAAAAACAATCAGTAACAACCGTTGCACCATCACATGGAAGTTGCCCTTGCGTCCTTAACCAGCAAATACTCTCCTATATTGCTAAGAGCTCCAGATGAAACGCATCCATCTTTTCATTAATGTGACTGACCATGTTATAGACTTCCGTGCCGTACCTATACACAACAAATGCCACTCCGGCACCCGTACTGGACAACGAACCGTGAGTAAGCAGCTCTGAACACAGCAGCTTCTTGACTCACCATCACGTCTAGCGGTTGTATACCAGCAATGACCCTTAGTTCATCGCTTGAGATAGTCCGTTAAGCACATGTTATACGTAGTGCAGCAATTCTCTGTATCGGGCTCAACTTCCTCACCACTAGACTGTTCTGCGTACTCTTCCACAAGCGTAAGAAACCACTTTTACAATGCAGCCTATGGTCAAGGCTCCACTCAACCTTTGCAGAACATTCAATGTTTTGCATACACTTTGTCACCCGGACACTGACATCCTCGAGGTGAAGAAGAAAAGGTAAGCTTGTTGTCGATGGTGACACCAACAACGTTCAAAATGTTAACGGTAGCAATGTTGACCACTCCCAACTTATAGATTCGGAGTCTTTTCATAACGCTCTTTGCGGCGAAGGTGACTGCTGCCGACTTCTTTATGGAAAATCTCAGCTTATAGACAAGGCTTCACTCAATCAACTTATCCACGATCACCTAACACGTGGTTTCTGGAGCACGCCTGGACGTGCCCCAAAAAATCGATTGCAAGTCATCTGCGAAAACCTGGATTTGATGATCCTCTGGATAATTAATCCTCAGTGCGCTATCCGTGACCACATTGAATAGCAGAGGTCCACTGTATGAACCCTGAGGGCAGCAGCTGGTCTGTAATCTCCGTATGCAGATACTGCCTACCCTCACAACTGCCACTCTATCCTTCAGATAGTTAACATACGTTTCGTATATGCTTTTTGGACACTTAAAGTTCCTCAAACCGTGTAAGATTCCCGGAATCCACACATTGTCAAAAGCACCCTCTATATCTACAGATATAAGACTGGTGTGACAATTATTCGCCTTGTTATCCCTGATACGGTTCACCATATTGGTAAGACAGTGAGTCGTTATAAACGTATTTATAAATATGATTAATTTTAAAGAAAATAAGAAACTAAGTACATGTTTAGAATAAATTGATCTTAAAATTTTAATTAATTATAATTAGCTGTGATAGGGGCTACTATAGTACTAAGACCCTCGTCATTGTAAAAGTGGTTAATTACGCTTGTGGAAGAGTACGTAGAACAGTCTAGTGGTGAGGAAGATACAGAGAATAGCTGCGTTACGTATAACATGTGCTTAACGGACTATATCAAGCGATGAACCAAGGGTCCTTGCTGGTATAAAACCGCTAGACCTGATGGTGAGTCAGGAAGCAGCTGTGTTCACCAGTGCTTACTCACGGTTCGTTGTCCAGTAGGGGTGCCGGAGTGGCATTAATGAAAAGATGGATGCGTTTCATCTGGAGCTCTTAGCAATATAGGAGAGGATTTGCTGGTTAAGGACGCAAGGGCAACGTCCATGTGATGGTGCAACGGTTTTTACTGATTGTTTTTTGCTATAAACGCAATAGTCAATCATAAAAACAATCATCTGGCTTATGCCATAATATCCTTAAGGTTTTGAAATGTATGGTGACACAGGTCACGTTTACTTTGGATAAAGTTACACAGTGGGTGTGTAGGGAATGAAAGGGCTGACTTTCTCGCAAAGTCAGCAACTGATCTTCCAGAGAAGAAGTAGATGAAACCAACTAAGTTGGTGATTAAACGGTGGTTAAATGAGGTGGTGATTGAAAGGTGATTAAATGAGGTGACGACTCAAAGGTGGCAGGAGTCGTGGGAGGTAAGTGAGAAAGTTAAAGTTACTAAAAAAAAGTTTCCTAAGGTTAAAAGTAGTTTCATCTCGAACTTCTATTTGACGCAAATCCTAAGTGGACATGGTAAATTCCCACTTTACTTGTACAACTTACGACATATGGCATAACCCAAATATATATGCGGTGCTCTGGAAGCTGATTCAGAGCACTATTTTCGTAACTGTCCTAAAACCAACCACTTGATATTGATAAGAAGACCACTCCATGCGGATGGTCTTCTAAATCTGGATAACGAAACGATCAACGAGTTCGGACGTGAAATGCGTTACGTCGTTGTAAACTTTGACTAACTCACGAGTGAGTCGTGAGTAGGTGTTGTACGTATACGAGTGTATACTACATAGAGCATGTTTTTTAGGAAGCGATTCCTAACAACGTATACAGGTCGGCGGCTTGGCGGGACAAATGATGATAAACACCTGTAATGCTTAGCCTGTGCACGGGAATATAAATACTATAGTCTCATGTTTCCGCCACTGGTTGGGCACAGTCGTTTGAGACTATGAGAAGGAATTTCACTTTCTTTAATTAATTCCCATCGTTTAACACTGGCATGAAAAAAGTTGTAGAGACACCAAAGTGTGTCAAAAAATCAGTGGCATCTTTTAACTTCTTCTACAGCTTCATTTACAACGAGATTAAGATTATGAGCTGCGCAATGAACAAATTTTGCGTTAATTTTTCCTCAAGCCTCAAAATTAGCTTTTACCATAGCATTTGAATAGTCCAATCACGTTTCCTTCCTTCACGTATCCTGGTTTATCACGAAAATAGCAAAAAAAATGCATTTCCCATCAAATTACCCGGCGGGAACTATTCAAGCTCGATGATCGTCGACTACTCGACTTCACACTCTACACCATTGAATAGAGTGCCAGTAGCCCCGCCAGGATTTTTTCGCGAGTAGGCCCTGCGTGATTAAGAGGCCCCCATAAAAACCTCCTTTGTAATTTTTGTTGTTCTTTAACTAGCCAAATTGTATATAATTATTTAAAAATTTTATTATTTTTAAATCAATAAAATTTTTATTATTATTAAATTAATAAAAATTTTATTATTATTAAATTAATAAAAATGTTATCATTATTAAATTAATAAAAATGTTATTATTATTAAATTAATAAAAATTTTATCATTATTAAATTAATAAAAATGTTATTATTATTAAATTAATAAAAGTTTTATTATTATTAAATTAATAAATTTTTTATTATTAAGTATATTATTTACAAATAAATATTACCAACTTTACTTTTAATCGAAGAATTCCACCCTTCGATTACCTCTTTACCCAAATTCATCAACTTCTTATTTAGGCTTGTCTCCCCATTGTTAAGGGGGAAGACTACAGTGGCCATTGTCTAGTTTCGCGCAATTTCAAGCTGAACTGTTTTATTGTTGTGTTTTAACTTATTAAATTAATATTGATGTGTAAAACAGCCTCTTGTTTAGTGCTTAAAATAATTTTGACAATTTTAAATTTCAAAGTAATCTAATTATTACGTTTTAATTCGGACCCCCGGATCTAAACACGTTGGCCAAGCGCCCAAACTACCCTATACCTCTTGAACAATAATTTTTCTCACTAAACTTGCTTTTAAATCATGACATTTTTTTTTAAATATCTAATATTGCAATAAAGTTTCCCCTATTCCCAATATTGTCGGCGGATGTGTAAGTGTTCCCCTGAAGTGCTTAATCTTGTTGGGCACATAAAATAATCACTTCCACGTGTGTAGATAGGACCTCTCTGTTTCTAATAACGTCTAGTCTATGGTGATCGTTAACCTGGAAAACTATTGATCCACGGGATTTGGATTCCATGTAGTCTAAGTACATTTTGTAGGCTAGTTGGTGAGAAGATTTGTTGGAAGTGAAGTGTTCTTCGAATTGTGTCCCCATGTTTTTCCAATCCGAAAATCCCTTTAGAAATGCAGTGTTTCTACTGCCTAAAAAATGACGGCAACAAAAACAATACACTGCATCCTTTGCAACTGAATATTCAGTCATTTGATATTTTTCATACCAAGAAGAATTGAAACCTCGATTTTTACCGCCAATTAATCTTTTAGGAAAAGGATTTAGTTTAGACTAATATCCAAGTTATTCAACGCGTGTAAGCCCATTTATTTTGAATTGGACACGTTGTTTGATGTATTTTGTGCATGGTTAGAGTTGGGGTTTGCAATTACTTCTGCAATTTCTCCTTCATGAGTCAGTTCCATTTCCATATCAGTACTGACGTTTGGAAGAACTTCAGCAGTATTACTAGAACAGTGACTGTTATCAGTCTCCAAGGATTCTAAACCCTTTCCCAATTTTTTGGCTAGGTTTTTCTCAGAACTATAGTTATGGCTTTGCGCCGACGATTTCAAAAAACGTGCCATTGCACCTTTCTGATTACTAACGAAACTATCTTCCCTTTTCCATTTTTCTCATTTTTGGGACCCAGATAAAAAATTTTTGGTACTCATATTTGAAAATGCTACTATTATATACTAATAGCGAAATAACCTTAAAAAGGTTTAAGAAAATAAAGCTTAGTTAAAGCTATGTAGTCTTCAAACAGACTTTTTAATAATACCAGCTATATCAAAGCCCTGAAAAAAGCGGTTTGAATATTTTTTCTAGAATAGCTAATTAGCCTTGAAAAAGTCTTTTTGAATAATTTAGCTAGAATAGCTAATTAGTCTTGAAAAAGGATTTTTGAATAATTTAGCTAGAATAGCTAATTAGCCTTGAAAAGGGCTTTTTGAATAATTTAGCTAGAATAGCTAATTAGCCTTGAAAAGGGCTTTTTGAATAATTTAGCTAAAATAGCTAATTAGCCTTGAAAAAGGCTGTTTAAAATTAGCTTAAAACAGCTAAATAGCCTTTAAAAAAGCTGTATTGGACTTAGAAAAAATTTGACTGGGAGATAATCGAAATTGAGAACTACCTGTTTGTTCAGGAGCAGAAAACGTAATGAAGAAACGCGCGTTATCTGGGACAAGTCCGACCACCGAAGGTCTAGGTCCTTTCTCTACGATCAGTGGTCACTGATATCACGTGATTTCGCAAAAGGGACAAGGAGTAAAAAAGAAAAAACCCTAATCCCCAGGACGCTCTCTATTCAAAGTAGTGACTGGTACGATGCTTTACGCTTCGACTTCAGCTCCGCTGGGATTTCCCTTCGTTTAAGCGTTACAACGGTTTAAGTCGTATTAAAGAAATCCAGTTTCTCACTTTATGCCCCCTTTTGTAGAATTCCTAGAAACTAAGCTTATATTTATTGTGTTGGTTGGAGCTAAGTTATCACTGAGGCGAACAGGGGTTTTTTTTTGCTGCTTTCTTTGCACGACGGACTTCCCCGTCCCGGGCCAGTCTTTTGTCATATACTCTATATCAATGTTAACAGAGTACACTACCAAAAGCAGAGTTTGTGTACTCAAGTAATATTGATTTCGAGTATAGGTGGTTCAAAAGGGAACGTTTTGTTAGGGCCATTTAGGACTCTTGGAAATTGGAATTGAATGAGAGTTCTTTTTTTAGGGGGCTAGATGACCAATTTTTAAAAATAAATAAAATTTAAAAATCACATTTGGAGGCCCCAGAGGCAATTTTTTTAAACTTTTAGAGGCCCCTAAAATAGGCCTAAAATTTTTGAACATAGGCACGTGCCTACTGCTGGCGGGGGCCAAGGTTCGTAAAATACTGCGTATAATAAGGTTGGCTTATAGAGCCGGTTCTGGGGAACGAGAGATCGGCGCGCAAAAAAAGGGAGGCAAACAACCGGTGTTTCCCCTTTCATGACGTCAGTGGATGCCACTGCCGAATAAACGAGCCTTCGCGTAGTCGCGTTATATTTTGGGGTACCACAACAAAATCGGCGAGTGGCGTGTAGCAGAAGTTGGGATTTTACCCATTCGGACCGTCGGACGATGGCTTGTCATCATGGCTAACCAATTTATAATTCAAACGCAGGTAAAAATAATTTTTTTAAATTTCAATGTAGTAAATAGCTTCGAGTATTATATAGGTTATAGTGGTAATTTGCAAGCTTAGTGATTTTATTGAATAATCTGTTGTAAATTAGTATTATTTATTGCCGAGTCTTAACTTTGAAGCCTTAATTTGACTTGATTATTTTGAATTTAGAGACCACGTTTCGCCATTGATTTAGGATAATGCCAGGTCAACGCTGCTCAGTTTCTGGGTGTAGTAATTTTTTTACTGGAAGTAGGGGTAAGAATGTGTCATACCATCGATTTCCATCCGAAATAAATATTCGACAGAAATGGATAAAGGCATGTGGATCTTTACGAGACAACCTAAATTTAAAATGTGCCAGGATATGTTCAGAGCATTTCATCGAACAAGACTTTCAAAGAAATTTGATGGCAGACTTAATGAATTATAAATCAAAGAAGTTATTAATACCATCGGCTATCCCCTCAATCAACTTACCAATCAATGAAGCCGCATGCCAAACCATGGGAAGAAAATCAAGAGACAGGCGAAAATCAAGTGATCAAGAGGTTTTAAAAAATTAATCCTTTTTTCATTAAAATATTAAACATAACATTAATCAATTTTTAGGTCGAGACCATTTCCAGTGAAAAATCAACCCCAGATGAACTTCTACCCCCAGAATATAATCTAACTACTGTAGAATGCTCTAATGAAAACCCAATATCAAATGTATCTTGTGATATACAGCCTACTGAAAACCAAGAAATTCTGAAAGACACCTGTAGTGAAAAGATCTTAAATTCCACTTGTGATAACAACCAAAGTTCCTTGAACATTAAGTCTTCAATAAACCAACAAGATCCAAAAGAAAACTCTAGTGAAAAAGCGAACATAACCTTTACTTGTGATAATAATACCAAAAGTTCCTTGTCTATGGATAAACTACATGAACTTTCAAAAGAAAATGGAAATTCAAATTCTATTTGTGATACTTCCAAAAGTTCCTATTTTAAAGAGAGTGATTCACCTCATATCTCAACTCGTGCCTATAATTGCAATAGCTCAATTTTCAAAGATTTTAATGGTTGTCAGTCCACCCCTATTAGAAATAATACATTTAAAAATTATTTTCAAAATTTAGATTTTAATGATTTGTTACCAACTTTGAATTCTAAGGAATTAGCATCAAACCCATATAGTACAAAGTTATTTTCTACACCAAACTTAAATGAAACTAGCTCATTATTGAATGTACCAACTGATTACCAAGTTTGCTCGTTAGACATCAACTCTAATAACTTGTCAACAACCACTAGCTTTCTCTCTATATCACCAACTGTGTCATCGCCAACTAACCTTTGTTCTTTAACTAACCCCAGTAGTTCTCAAGTGTTGTCTAAAACTGTTTCTATAAACAAAAGCTTAAATTATCTACTTTCTCCCATAAATTGCTTAAAGGATCCACCCCATCGTAGAACTAATTGTAACTGTAATGCAATAGAAATAATAGGAAAACTTAAAAATTGGAGGAAAAGGTCAGAAAAAAGGGAAAGTAACCTCCGTAAAAGACTGCGTAGAAAAGATAAAACAATTGGTGACATGAAATATAAACTTTTTTATTTAACATATTCAAACCGCCGGCTTAAAAATCAAATCAAAGGGCTTAATAGAAGGAATATTTTGCTAGAATAATAATAATAATAATAATAATCAGCTAGGCTAATACCCAAGGCACCACCCTAGGCCTAAGAAAAGCAGAATAGCCATTTTCAAGCTTTACTTGGAAAAGTTTTTACTCCATGTCAAATGAGAATGATAATGGGAAAGAGAAAAGTCAAATGGGGTGATGATGATTTAGCTAATGCATTTGCATTAAGGTATTTGGGCAAACCAAGCTATATATATCTCCGAGAAAAGCTACATTATCCATTGCCTCACATTTCGACCTTAAAACGCTATGCAGCCAAACTAGATTTTAGTCAGGGATTACTGCATGATGTAATAAACATTATGAGAGCAAATGGGCAAACAATGAATGTTAAAGAGAAGCTAGTGGTTCTGACTTTTGACGAGGTGAAGGTCAAATCTGTTTTAGAATATAACGTTAAAGATGACCAAGTAATTGGACCTCATTCCCAGCTTCAAGTCATAATGGCGCGTGGTTTGTTCTACAGCTGGAAACAGCCAATATATTTAGGGCTGGATCAAAAAATGACCAAATCTATTCTCTCAGCTGCCATTATTGATTTGAAAAAAGCTGGATTTGAGATGGTTGCTTGTGTCAACGATATGGGTGGCGGGAATCAGGGATTGTGGAGGGAATTGGGGATCTCTGTTAACAGAACTTGGTTTTCAAATCCGGCAGATTTTAATGAAAAAATTTACTGTTTTGCTGACGCTTGAAATTAATACGATACTGGTTTTATACTCGACGACCAAAAGATATCTAAAGAACCAGTGCTTACAATGTTTAAAAGTGATGTCGGTGAAATAAAAATGTGCCCAAAGCTAACCAATCTGCATTTCAACTGTGTTAAAACGCAAAGACAGAACGTTAGGCTAGCCGCTGAACTTCTATCGCACAACGTGGCAACAGCTGTTAAGAGAATGGGGCTCTGTAATGAAACAGCAGAGTTTATAGAAACAGTAAATAGTTGGTTCGATGTTATGAACAGCTTTGTTAAATATGACACCCCAGAATCCAAATGTGGTTATGGTATTAATTTTTCAGCTCAAAATGAAATTTTAGATAAAATGTCATACACAATGAATGCTATGGTCTGTGATGGGAAAAAAACGGGATTCTGCAAATTTTCCAGAAAAGTATTATAATATCGAACAAATCACTTAAAGGTCTTTATTATGATTTAAAAAATAAGTATGGAATTAAATACATATTGACCCATCGGTTAAATCAGGATTGCTTAGAAAACTTTTTTTCTCAATTGAGAACGAGAGGAGGGTTGGACGATCATCCTACTCCTATAAATGCCTTTTACAGGATTAGGATGATCGTTCTTGGTAAAAATCCAGGAATAGTGAAATCAAATGTTAACTCTGGGTCTCAATCCTGCGATGAATACTTTGTTACAAATGTTCTCAAGCAATCTGATATAATAGTAGATGACGAAGACATAATGGAAAATATTGATGACATTACGTCCTTACTTTCAAATGACATTAATGTACATTCAATATGTAGTATTAATAATGTAGTTTCTCCCACTCATTCTCCTATTAAAAAAAACCCCAAAGTTAACGAACCTCACAAATTGTGTAATATTAAGACCAAGTCAAATGTCTAAAGAAATATTTACCTCACCCCCAAAAAATAGTAAACATGTACAAAATGATAACTATTCGCCCAAAACAAACAATAAAACTAAAGAGAATGGCGAAAAA
Organism: Leiobunum rupestre; assembly: GCF_980474605.1. Classification (NCBI taxonomy): domain Eukaryota; kingdom Metazoa; phylum Arthropoda; class Arachnida; order Opiliones; family Sclerosomatidae; genus Leiobunum; species Leiobunum rupestre. The sequence goes on along the minus strand of NC_143394.1, from coordinate 37,972,966 downwards.
AATTTGTCCCCACAAGAGGAAGGTGGCTTGGAATATTTAGCTGGTTGGGTGGCAAAAAAATTTGTGGAGAAATACCCCAATATTGATCTGAAATGTTCTTCAAACACTCTAAACGACCACTCGTATACCATTCCTTCATGGGTTACTCAATTAAGTTATGGTGGTTTGGTAATTCCGTCCAATACATTCTTAAACGATGTCAATAATTTTGAAAAAATGTTTATCTCCTATCACAAAGAGGCTACAAATTCTAAGTTAATTAGTATAAGTAAAGAAAAGGGTGTTGTAAAAAATTTTACCGATAAAATTTGCCAATTATTTACTCAATATCCAAGATAAATAATTTTCACGTACATTAAAATGAGAACACTCATCAGGATATAGTTTATAAATATTGCAAGCAATATAGAATCACAAGAAAGGAAACGTGATAAAAAAATGAAAAAGCTCACCAAGTAATAATCTAATGTTAAAAATGAAAGATTAAGACTTGTAAAATACATGAATTTTTTTCTCTTAAATGTATTTAACCAAAAACATTTTAACAAGGTTGTCTTATATGACCTTTTCCTTTTTTTTCATTTAATTAGTTGCCAAAAATAATCTAGTGAAAAATAACATAGTTAAAAAGTATTTGTGATATTTTAAAATTAATGTTAAAATATTTTTAAAAATGTATGACTTTGATTAAGACCGTTAAAATTAAAAGAATTTTGAATAAATTTTCCAACATTTAATACTTCATTAAAATAGTAATAAATCAAAACAAATAACATGCTTTTAACATTAAAAGCATGTTACTTCCGATTAAAGTTATACTCGCATATTTAGTTTTATAAAGACAGATATAGTTTGGAGCTAAGTAAGACGGCTAGAATTTTGTGCGAACGCGAGGTACCTCTAAGATTTGGCATCCATCTACGTCATTGGCGACCGAGCTTAGAGGCTTTCGTCAATATCCAACAGAGAGAAAAACCGTTACTACGAATAATCCCCCCTTGGGCGGGGGCACTGTAGAGTGCTAGCAGTTGATGCGTTTTTACCGCTCCGAGGGTACTTTGTATCCTGGAGGGGTTACACAATCACCGTGTCTGTGGGTGGGTGGGTGTGTGGGTGTGTGTCCTGCGAACGCGTACGCATTTTCGGGGCAAATGGTAATCACTGCGTACGCAGTCGAACAACCGTTTTAGCAGTTTAAAGGTTGGCAAAACCACCGTGTGACGGTAAGCATTAACGGATTGATATGCGGATGGGTTTGGTTTGGATGGTCTTTTCGTCAACGCTCACCGTCGCGACAGTTTTAATTCAGTTTGATTGGATATTTCGTTATTGTAATGTTTATGTGTAGGTTGTGAATGTTGAGTTCGTATTGTGAAACTTGTGGGTGTGGAGCTTGTTGTGAATGTTGAGTTCGTGTTGTGAATGTTGTGGGTGTGGAGTTTGTCGTGAATGTTGAGTTCGTGTTGTGAATGTTGTAGGTGCGGTGTTGTGTTATGATGGTGGTGGATGTTGAGTCTGTGAGATTGTATGGGCGTTTTCTCTCCAACTTCTTCTTAATGAATTTGGGACGGACCGAGTGCTGAGTGTACTGCTACCTCTCAACGTCCAATGGCAGGGTTTCCACCAGTTGTACACGGTATTCGTCTTAGTATCAATTTGCGATTTCTTGGCGCCGGCCGGGAATCGAACCCGGGTCTGCCTCGTGCAAGAGATGTACTCTAACAGCTTTGGCGAATGTCCTTTACAAAGTTATAACGTTAGGTACTATAATTTATTCTACATCATTTTAAATATTTATAAATTAAATTAATCTTATTTTTAATTAAATATTTATAAATTAAATTAATCTTATTTTTAATTAAATATTTATAAATTAAATTAATCTTATATTTAATTAAATATTTATAGATTATATTAATCTTATATTTAATTAAATATTTTAGTATTTTAATGTAAAATTTGATCGTGATCAGGAATTGAACTCGGGTCGCATTGTTATAATGCGGATAGTTCACCGCCGAGCCATTGACTTCCTTAGGGAAAATATTCAAGTAAAGGAACAATTATGATTATGAACTAAACGGATTAATACAATATCTGTATATATTGTTTATTGAATGATAATTATTCAAAATTCCCGCGGAAACTATATCAAAGTAATAATATAGCGCCACCGTGTAGAGAACTATCAATGAAACCGGGTAAAAAATATAATCTAACAAGTTGGCAAGCCAAAATATACCTCTCCTCGGAAGAATTGTCCCTAGTGGTATTAATTTCTCGAGATAACCCTTAAAGATATATCTCCGCAATTTAGAGTTATTTGTTAAACATATTAACCCATTTCTATCCCGCCCGGTATAAAATTTTTATTATAATTAAAATAATTGACACGAAACGACCAATTTTAATTTATTCAGAATATCATAAGTTAAGTAGTTACAACAGTAAGTTAGACGTACTATAACAATGCACAATTGAATTAAACCCTTTTACAGAACAAGTTTATCAGTTAAATATAATACGAAGCAAATTTTAATGAAATAAATATCTACAGAGGCTTTTTGGAATTACTCGCTTACGAAATACTTGCCGCATCTTTAACGCTCATTTTATTTCAACACTCGCCCTTGATGAAGATACCGTAGATATCTGGTAGTGGACGACTCGTTCACTTCCTGTTGACGTTGTGACGCATACCACATGAAAAAGACCAATGCCGTCCAATTTCCAATATCATATAATGACTCGCACACCCAAGAAATCATTGACTGCGTTAGAAATCGTAGATATCCAAATATCCACACCAAATGTATTTACAAGAAGCAAAAACCTTACCATCAACAAAGCACAGAGAGCCACTTGACTAACCGCCAGCTTTTAAAGCAATTAACGTTAAATTATCTCCTTTGAATTAACAGAACTATATATAGGTCGTTAAGAAAGTGGACCACCCACAGGGTCTACCCTTTAACCCTCTAATCTCGGCTGACTGCGCTAAAACAAGATTTAACCTTTAAAAAATACCAGATTAGGCCTTCATAAATTCATTAATAAAAAAAGACTTTATTACCTATTATGCTTACGATGCCTGTCTTAATTTCAGTGAATCTAAGCAGCTATCGGTGGTTCTGTGGTAGAGCGCTCGACTGCCAAGCCGAATGGTCTGGGTTCGAAACCGGGGTGGCGCATTTGTTTTTAATCAATAGAGAAACGCTAAATTAGAATTTCTTCGATGCAATAATTTCAATTCTATTTCAATTAAACCAAAATTTCGTACTCTATTAAATACGCTTCCGATAAAGCTGAAGGTCTAATTTTCAATAAGGCGTAACAAGTGTCGGTGGTTCTGTGGTAGAACGTCCGCCTGTCAATCAGGAGGTCTCGGGTTCAAATCCCGCCCGATGCGATCGCAAATTGATACTAAGACGAATACCGTGTACAACTGGTGGAAACCCTGCCATTGGACGTTGAGAGGTAGCATTACACTCAGCACTCGGTCCGTCCCAAAGTCATTAAGAAGAAGTTGGAGAGAAAACGCCCATATAAACACAACAGACTCAACATGCACATCCATCAGAACACAAACACAACAAACTCAACACTCACAACCTACGCATAAACATTACAAAAACCGTAATACACCAAACCGTCACGACGGTGAGCGAAAAAACACCATCCAAACCAAACCGCAAATGCATCCGTTAACGCTCACCGTCACACGGTGGTTTTGCCAACCCTTTGAGAAACTGCGTACGCAGTGATTACACTTTGCACCGAAAATGCGAACGCGTTCGCAGTCCTGACAGACAGACACACCCACAGACCCACCCACAGACCCACCCACAGACAGACACGGTCGTTGTATAACCCCTCCTAGGGGACTTTGTCCCCTCGGAGAGGTAAAAACGCCAAATAAACGTATATAAAGCCGTTGCCGTCAATAAAGAAGATTAAAGCTGGTTTCACACTCGACGGAAAATTAGCAGCGTAAAGTTGAACGTTAGCGGTATATCGAATGGGAATCAATTTTCAGCTCGGCGTTTATTATCGTCTTTCCGGCATATTTTCCGTCGAGTGTGAAACCAGCTTTAGTCTTTCTTAGTTCTTGGCTGACAGACGAACTACTACAGGACGGGGTCCTGGTGTCGGTCAAAAGTTATGAGGTAACTCTGCGGTTTTAATTAGTATGTTCGGTCTTCGGTCAAGAAAAGAGTTAAATTGTGTTTCGCGTTTGGAACGTGAGTGAATGGGCTTAAGTGTATGAACAGTGCGTGTTTAAGACTGAAAGTGTTAAAGTAATTGTGAACTAACTCAAGTCAGCTGTAAGATAAAATTGATTGTTCTTATTTTTTTAATTGGAAAAACCTAATTATACCCTTGAAATTATCAACTCAACCTGTGAGGCTAATTAAGTAGATTGGAAGTAATTAGTAGAGAACAGCTCTCAGTTGTTAACTAAGACAAGAGTTTATAGTAAGGTAGTTTGAATTTAGTTAAAATTACTCAGTATAATTTATGATATTTACTTAACTGTAAGTGTAAGTGTGTTTTGGTTTATTTTTCAATCACGATGAACTAAGACAAATCTAGTCTTGGACACTTGAGTACCAGTTCTGTACAATTACGTAGGAGGGATATATATTGTTGGGTTATTGATGAAAGTTAAATCTAGAACGTTAAATAGACTGTTCTGAATAAAAATAAACATTTATAATTTTGCATAATTCTGGTTGCCATTTTATTTTCTAATCACTCGCCCACAACATTAAAGTTCTGGCAATCCCGAATCAACTAAATTTTCGATATAACGGCGACGGGAAATTATTACCGTAAATTTATCGCGTGGCCTTAGGGAATATTCTTTTAACAAAATTTCGATAAACTATAGTTTAATTAAAATCGGCCCGATTCCGTTAAAATTATAAACCAAAAAGCGAACGGTCGTTATAATACCCTCTGTAGATATTTCTTTCATTAAAATTTGCTTTGTATTATATTCAACTGACAAACTTGTACTGTAAAAAGGGTTTAATTCAATTGTGCATTGTTATAGTACGTCTAACTCACTGTTGTAACTACTTAACTAATGATATTCTGAATAAATTAAAATTGGACGTTTAACATTGGTGACGACGCAGGGTTTTAAGCTGCTGGCACTCTATTGGAAATAGTACCGCTAGAATGTAGGGCTGTACGAATAGTTTTTTTTTTCTTAGGTATTGGCGAATACCAAATACGTCGGTTTTTGGGAACAATCATTCTGTCGGACTGAATTTGGAAAATGACCAAATAATTTGACCAAATAGCGCGACGTTTAAAAATTTGGACAAAATTCATTTTTTTCTCAAATTATTCTATCAAATACTACATTTTAGTTCGAAAAAAGTTTTTAGCGTATTAAAGGATTTAAAGGGAGTAAGTAGTATTACCGTCGCGTATGATTTAGTAGGTTTTACCACGCTTAGAAAATTCGTCGCTTCTGCCTATCGTTAATGAGTAAAACGATTACAATACTAACTTAGTGCCCTCTGGCGGTAGAAATGTTATGCAAATACGAAATAATTTGATAAATTTTGATTAAATCGACGAAATCAAATTAATTTTTTTAAATAGAATAGCCGGTTTTTCAAAGTTCACTATTTGGTATTCTAGAATTTTAAAAACTAGAATTCGATTTGTCGGTGCGAATATTTTAGCCTAAAAATGACCAAGTAAATTGGTCAAATCGAATAATGACGAATACTTTGCACAGCCCTACTAGAATGACAATTTCAATATACCTTCCACGAAACAAATTTTTCAAAATTAAGAACCTTATCATTTGTCGGTGGCGCCATCCGCTGTTTGTGGTGGGAACTATATACTATACAATTGAATTAATAGTATTAATGTACTTTGAAAGTTATAGATAGCGCCACCGGTATAATGATACATATAGTTGACGGCTGGGTGCGCCGACTCGAAATTTCAGAATTTGTTTCGCGAAACCACGACTCCCGAAGGCGAACACGCCTATTCCCAATTCAATGCTCTACACCTATTCACCCAAAAAATATGCTGCGTTTGGAAAATGGTTTTTGATAAAAAAAAACAAATTATCGAAGGCAGAAATCAGTTAAGAATAACACATCGAAATGTTGTTTTCACTAAAATTGGTGTATGGTAACGTCGTGTGTAGAGTAGAACTCGAAACTCGGTAAGATAACCTAATCGTGTATAAAGACTGAACTCCATGTGAAGTTAAACATTTCACTACCTACCATTAGCGCCAGCTAATAAACTTTATCACTAGGGCTGTGCGATTAGTGGTTTTAGGCAATCGAGTCGGTTATCGAGTATCAAATAGATTTCATTGAGTATTCGATTCGAGTAATATTGAAGTCGGGTCGAGTAATCGAGTACTTGATTAAGGGGAAACTTTATCTTATTCGAGTCGAGTAACTAAAAAAAAACCTCGAGTAATATATTTACCGAGTCGGGTTATCGAGTACTTGATTAGGAGCTGGTTTTATTCGAGTAATTAATAACTTTCAATGCTGAAAAATATTCCTTTAATTTAAATGAACAACAGATTTCACAACTTTGTAGGTACCGTTTATTTCCCCCCAAAATGTTTTAAAAACCCCTCTTTGAACTTTGAAGCAACGAGGATAGAAAAAAAAATACTCGACGAGTTTAGAGAGCACCTCGTTCGAGTAATCGAGTACTCGACTATGCAATTTTTTGGTAATCGATAATCGACGAGTACTCGACCTCAAAAAATTCCGAGTAATCGATGATTTTCGAGTACTCGCACAGCCCTATTTATCACCCTATAGTACTCGAAAATTTGCACCCCCAAAATCTCTTGCGCCCCTACGTGCCCTATATAGCCGCCCCTGATATTAATTGCCCACTTCTGCTCTAACCATTTATGTTAAAATAACTAAAATAAATAATATTGTCCAAAAATTAACTGTGTCTGTATCCCGGTTTACCGCAGAATAACTAAAATCGATTATAACTACCCTACAATGTAATATAGGAGAATGAGCTCCCTGCTCAGCCTGCTCTCAGCATTCAGCCATTTAAAATCTTGTTGTGTAGATGGCACTTAAATCGTACTTGTTAAGTAATGGGTCCGCCTTAATTTTACCCCTTTATCAGCCCACCCGGAGTCAGAAGGTGAGGCCGAGCCCGTTGACCTATGACGGCCAGGCTTTAAGTTTTCAAAGTGACAAATTTTGGATGTAGTTTACTTTTTTAGCATCTCTAAATTTCCAGAAATTGAGAAAAATGTGAGTACACATTTATTAATTATACCGTTTTAATACAGGGTGTTGCAAAATTGAGCGTCTATGGGATCTACGCGTAATTTTAAGACGAAAATGTTATATGGCAATTTTTCAATTTAGGCCACCGTTTCGAAGTTACGAAACGATTGATGTATGGACGAACCCTTCATTTATCGGAACTTTTAATAAAACTAAGCAATTTCATTCATAAGAAACAGCACGCGGAAAAAATAGAAATCTTTCGCGATGAAGAGTTCATTAATTTTTATAAATGAAAAAAGCACGTGCTTTTATTTAAAGACGAGCGAACTCCGTTTTATTGTTGCTATGGCGTGAAATGTTTGTTTCAGAAAAAATGGAATCCAAATTCACGCGCCGCCTAATAATTTCAGGTTTAATTGTCACGCGCTCGCGCTTTTTTGTTACCATGACATTAGATTTGATAATTTCGTTAGGTTTAGTAAAGCCGATTTCAATGGAAATGGTCGTCTTCCCTTAGGAATTGTGTAATAATCGTTGTCAGAGGAAATAGGTCGTCATTCAAGGTAGTTTCACTCACCCTTTTTATTTTTATCTTTTCTACTCGTATAGATAATTGTATCCACCATTGAACACTGATCTAATCGAAAAGAAGAGGTTTTTGCGCTTAAAATTGTGTTCCTGTTTTTCTGACTTTCTCGGCCTTCAAATTAAATCACGCTTTTTAAACTGAGAATCGAGAGCAAATGGCTTCGAATAGCGAAGATGGTTGCTTCCTTCGCACTAAGAATGAACCGACTCACTTCAGAGCGGTTTGGACGATCGATAATTTTCTCGATTATCCCGCGAAGATCGGGAGTTACATTCGCAGTCCAAATTTCATTTGCACCAAGGGAACAGATTACGGGGTCGAATTTCATTTGAAAATCTATCCGCGGGGTGAGACTGCATTAAGCAAAGAATTTGTCTGCGCATTTCTGTATATTGATAATTTAACCGAAGTTGTGAAGGATGGAAAGGTTAGTTTTGATTTATCACTGCTTGATGCTCGTAACGAGAAAGTGCTCACCGAGGGCACAGAGGCTTCCCAACATTTACTTTTCGCCGACATGATAAATGGTAAAGGATGGGAAAAGTTTACCAGTCGTGACGATCTTCGTAATAATATAAAAGAATGGTTGTTGGACGGACATCTCACTTTGGAATGCAAGGTCACTGCTCACTTCGAATTAAAAAGCCCGATTTCTAAAGTAACGATTCAGCCGGAAGCTAGCGGAATGACCCCATCAGAAACGGCATTGGAGATTGTGAAGATGGTCTACGAAGAGAAGATCTGCCCCGACGTCAAGTTGAAGGCCTCGGATGGCGGCTTGTTTGACGCCCACAAGTGTATCCTGTCCGTCAGATCCCCCTATTTCAAGGCCATGTTTGGACACCCAATGAAGGAGAACGAAGAGGGCCTGGTGGATCTTAGTGAAGACATGAATGGACAGGAATTGGAGGCGTTGCTCAATTACATCTATTTGAACAACCCACCGGCCAATCTCGGCGACACCGCTCGCAAAATGATTCAGATCGGAGAAATGCAAGGCATCCCAGGCCTGAAGCGGCTCAGCGAGCGAACCTTGATTGGTCAACTCACCGACGAAAACGCTCTGGACTTGCTGATATTCGCCAACCAACACAACGCAAAGACTTAAGAACGTCCGCCGCTTTGCGAGTTGTCGATTTCGAAAAATGAATCACCACTTTATTTTCATTATTCTATATGTACTTTATGTAGTTTGGATTGTGTTTTTGTTTTGATGCTAGTAAAGTTGAATTTCATTTTCATGAATGAAGCGTTTTAAATTGGCACACAATACATTTAAGAATTTCAAGAAATTGAAACCTCACATTTAGAATTTCAGAGTGGAGATTACATTTCTTTCCAAATTTAAACCGCGAAACTATTTTGTTTGGTAGCATATTGCCAATTTTGTAAAATACTTGTCAACTCAGCAAAAAAGGTAAATGAAAGGGCAACATGGCGGGGAAAATGTTCGCCGGAGCTAATTCAGTGACAAGTGGCTTCCATAGTTTTTGATTTGATAATTTCACCTCCAACAACTGCCCCAAAAAGTTTATTTTTTCTCTGTTCTTGTCTTTCCCCACGCCACGGAAGGATAATCATTCCATTCACAGTAAATTTATCCCAAGTAACACGTTTGGCCCCTCCCTGTGCCCGACTTGGGGACGCACTCCTCGAATTTAACAAGACCATTTCTTTAGTCAGAATTCAGACGGAATCTGACGGACTGATCACGTCAAATTCTTCTGCCGGAAGAATAGATGCATCGACTTTAGGTTGAAGGTCTAGGACAGTGCATTATTTCCGTATCATCTCCCTACTTCAAGGCCATGTTTGGGCACCCAAAGGAGAACGAGGAGGGTCTGGTGGACATCAGTGAGGACAAATGGGTGGAAGCTGGAGCCATTGTTCCATTCCATGCTAATGTACTTGCGCACTCCGCGGGCCAAGAAGAAAATCAGTTCTTGACTTGGCCTAATGAATGCATACGTCAAAAGAAATGTGAATATAACAAATAAAATTGTCACTTTTATTAGAAATTGAACACTTCTCCCGTAGAGATATATTATAATCTCCCAAAACTGTTATTCGCTTGATACATGTACCCACTGGTTTTTCAAAACACGTTTCAGGTGAAAAATAGTTTGTGTTAGTTAGTCTAATAGATACGGAAAATATGGTTTGTAAATCGTTAAATATCCCTATGAATTTTAATTTTCTCATTTTACATTGGCAAGTGGAGTAATAAATGCGTAAATATTAAGCCGTGATGCGGTGTCCACAACCGCGTTTTTGGCGGGTAATATAATATAAACGTCTGCTATTATTATTATTAAACCGTCACAAATAAATTTCAGATAGGAGAAATGCAAGGAATCCAAAGTTATCGTGTTTTGTAAGACAATCTTTCAACTGGAAAATATTTCGTTTATGGTAAATTTTTAAATTTGTTCCTTTTACATGTTAAATGCAAAGAACACTTGTCCTAAGATATTTAAAAAAAAATCAAAAATCAAATAAGCGTCGGTGGTCCTATGGTAGAACACTCGCCTGTTCCCAACCGACGCTTTCGCATATGGACAATAAGACGTATACCGTGAACATTTGGTGGAAACCCTGCCCTTTGGATGCTAATACGTTTGACGTAACCCTTAGCGTTTTAATTGAAAATTAAAACTAACAAACGACAGAAGAAATGTCTTGTTTAAAATAAAGTTTTATCTTCTAATACCATGCCGTTTTCTCTGAATTAAACATAATTTCTACTAATATTCACCATGGTAAATAATAAGTTTAATATATACAAAAATAGTCCTGTAATTTTTACAGAAACAGTCAAATTTACAGTTTCATTATTAATATTTACTGTCGTGATTTGTATAGTATTGACTTCCCTGCCGTACAATTATCTATCTAATGGTGTTTGAATCATCTCTGTGCGCTGCACCGTTCAAAGGTTACGTGCATTTCCTTCATCGTATTTCGCCAAAGCCCCTATGTAGTTTTATGTGCATAGGGATTTTACGGTTTTTGTATTTTTATGGAAGCTAACTTTTCACGACCAGCAAATTGGTGGATTAGAATATCGTTTTAGTTTGTTATATTTAGAGTGTGAGTGACGAAAATGATGTCATCGGCTCTTCCGTTTTCGTACATGTATATCGACTCGTTGATAAAGCACCGGCCATGACAACTACTTGGCGTTCCGTTGTCTCTCGCGAAAGGAACGCAATATGGATACCACAACATGCTGTACTTGTGACGGCCTCTTATCGAGCGGGAAAAATTTTATTGTTAAAAGGCAGGGAATAAAGGGTATTATTAAAGGGATTGTCGAACGTGGCGATGAAAAATTTCTAAGTTTCGAGGATGAAGCAGACTCTTATTTTGCATTTTGAGATATTTAAAAAGATGTGTAGATCTTCGGAAGAACCACCCGTGATTAGAGTGGTTACACCTGAATTAAATTTTAAAGAGCATTGTCGTGTACAGAAGTAATAACGAAGAGTTAGGGGAAGGAACAACTAAAACTTTATTTATTTGAAGGATTTCCGGTAGATCGGTTCGAAACGATTTCCATTTTGCCTCGAGTGATCGGGGAAGTGGTTTGTTTCAATTTAAATTTATTTTCCACATTTCTTGTAGCCTTAGTTTAGCTCGAATCGTTACCGGAGCCAGAAGTCCTAAAGGATCGAAAATCTTCGCTGTGTCAGATAGGATTGTTCGTTTCGTGATGAAACTTCTTGGTGACGTAACGATGAACGAAAGGTGATCAGCTGATGCATTCCAATAAAGACCAAGGGTTTTAATTGATTTGTCATTTTCGACACTTAAAGGCTTTTGAATTTCCTTCATGCTGTCAGCTAATACGTTCAATAATGATTCATCATTGGACGCCCACTTTCTAATCTCAAACCCTGCTTGGGAGGTTGCGTCAATGATTTCCATATGTTACGGTTAGCAATCAAAACAATACGATGCTGACGAAAGCGAATCAGAAGGTTGACTAATAATAATAATAATAATAATAATCAGCTAGGCTAATACCCAAGACACCACCTTAGGTCCCTCGAATATAATAAGCAAATCTAAAAAATAAGAGTTTTTACGTGTTTAGAAGTGTTGCAACTGTAATAAATAATATTAATCCGGCAAGATAATCAATTTGACTAATATTCGGACTGTAACTATATTTTAATATGGCAGATGTTAGCTCTGATATTGTTGGCTGTGATAATGTGATATTTGATGACTAAGATATTGCGCTATTCGCAGCCTGTGATGACGTTCCTGAACCTAAGCCCTTAGTGTTAAATTTAACTTATTTAACATTTATATTAATGGCTTGTTGTTTGCATTAATGCTCTAAATGTTTAGTGAAAATACTTTGTTTGCGTTTGTTTGGATACTCTTTATTCGTCCTTACAGTTTCTGGCCGAGCTCAACAAAATTTAGTTTGTGATTCCGTAGTGCCCTACGCCAGGTTATAACGAGGTATTGAGGTTCTACCTCTCATAGTTTTCGCCCACGCGCCCAAACAACAACTGTCGCTATAATTATGCCAGCTTCTGCCCACTGCCCAGAGATCCGTGTCGCATCGCATTCTCACAGGATTTGTGTTTCACCAAAAATAAATAGATATTAACAGAAAGGTCTAGCATTAGCTGTATTCTGTACCATTCCCTTTGGTTACCATGAAATCTAAGGTGCAAACCACCAATAATTCCCACCCTTAGAGTGCCACCAAAAGTAAATAGGGGGAGAAAGTCTCTCACTTGGGTCCAACCGCACGACGTCTTATTTGAGGGGTAAAATGTTTGGGCTTCGGAAATGACTTCCCCCTCGCCTCTTTACAGGGACACAAAGGTATCGGTTGTACTCCGCCACGATGAAAAATAGTTCTCTATAAAATACGTGAATATGAAACTTTTGGTTTCGATAATTTGGTTAATTTAGTTCCTAAATAAAGTAGATGTATGATAGAAACTAAAATGCGACATTTTAAAAATAATAACACGACTTTTGAAAAGAAATAAACCGTAACTAGAATAACGCTCACTTAAATCGTGGAGAGCGTGGCGCCATCTAAGAGTAGAGATCGGGAGTAATTGGTAAATTTACGATGTTAAGGCCTAACAATTTGCAAGTTTAACTGAAATAATAGCTATAGCTACGAGCTTTTTTTGTTTATTTTACAATTGATATAGTAATTATTAATTAAAATCAACAGTTATCGAAGGAAATAATGGTTAGAATTTGACAGAGAGACTATTTGAAATCGCGAGGCGGTGATATGGTTGCCAGGGAATAAAATTCAAAATTTTTATCTTGACCGCGGACCGGAATACCACAAATGCACTACTTCTCGCGTAATGTGCTATCCTTATTGGTTAGAAAGCATGGTGGAAGGTAAAATCGGAAGGCAGTGATAGACTTTCTCCCCCTATTTACTTTTGGTGCCACCCAATCAGATCGCCTCTAAAGCATTGGAAAATTTGGGTCAGAAATTTGTAAAAGTAGTGTTTCGCGATGCTAAACACCGCAGCGGGATTTCCTACAAGATCGTTCGTTTTCAGTTCTAGATGGCTCGAGAAAAAACCCCAGCTCAATTGGCATGTCTAAAAACCAGGAAAGTCAATGTAATTTTTACGTAAAAGAGTTGTTTACGACTGGAGTTCAAACTGAACTCGTTGAAGACATTTAAAAAAACAAACAAAGCGTTAGAAGATTTAGAGAAGTTAGACCTAGGCTTAGTGGCTGAATTTGTTGTTATCTCATATTTTTCTTTCAACAATGTAAATTGAGAAACCATATCTCAATAAGTTCATTAAGAAAAAATTCTCTTCAGCATAATTTTTAATCATAAACTCTCCTAGAATTTTCCATTATTATAACACAACTAAAAGCTAGCTATTTCGCGGAGAGCGACGTTTTTAAAACCAGTTTTCGCATGTACCTCGTGCAATGCCTATTTATTTATGGTTTCACCAAGAACGCATAGAGACTAACAATGTAAGTACTTGGAACTTTAACATTCGCCTATGCTGCCTTGTTGTTACACTTTCAGAAGCAGTCTAAGCAGTCGACGGTTCTCTCTCTATGTAAAAATCCATTACACCAAGGCCCAAGTTATGCATTGTTAACATTGGGGCCCCCAGAAGTGGTGAATTTGCCCATTTTAGTGATTTTTGGCAATTTTCGAATTTAAATGTACATAATGGTTGAAAATTATATTTTTAGATGGTTCTGATCAATTCTGAACTATATTTTCGGTTGTATTAAGAAACTTTAATTTTAAGTGAGATTTCTGTCCAATTCGCGGGACCACATAACCCGCGTACGCACTATCGTCATATTTGAATTTCGTGCCAATTGATACAGGAGCCATCTAGTTCGCTACTTTATTTCCAAAGCCAGGTAACTCGAAAAATTCAGTTTGTCTAAAAAATAATTTAAATTACTCTGTTCACGTTCCGCTACTTAATTTCCAAAACCAGGTAACTCGAAAAATTCGGTTTGTCTAAAAATTAATTTAAATTAACTTGTTCGCGTTTAGGTTCTTCCAAAACCAGGTATCTCTAAAAATGCTTTTCCGATAAAATTCATCTTGGTTTTATTAAGTTAATGTACAATATAAAATTTAAATTTAATATTTAAAATATATACAATATAAAAAATATACAAAATAAAATTTTAATTTAATATTTAAAATATATACAATATAAAAAATATACAAAATAAAATTTTAATTTAATATTTAAAATATATACAATATAAAAAATATACAAAATAAAATTTTAATTTAATATTTAAAATATATACAATATAAAAAATATACAAAATAAAATTTTAATTTAATATTTAAAATATATACAATATAAAAAATATACAAAATAAAATTTTAATTTAATATTTAAAATATAGTTAATACATCAAGGGGATTGTGTGTGCTTAAATGTCCGAAGCATCTAAGAGCAACAAACACAAGGAGAACGCAGCTAGCCTTTAAACACGCTAACGCAGTGTTGTGTACAAATTTCATTGGACGAGCCTTTTCGCTGAACGTTTTAACGTTCCAAATTTTCCCATTCCGACGGCAGCAGGCGCTAAAGCGTCTAACCATGGAACTAATCAACGATAGGGACAGTTTGCAGCCGTAAAAACTTTCGTTGACAAGTTACACCCGGTTCTTTCCCCCGGCTAGAAATTTGGTGATTCAATTCGGAAACGACTTAGTTCTTAATGCCGTTATTACTGAACGAAAATTAAACTCTTCCTGTTTCCAAAATTTGTATTTTATTTCTTTTTGTAAGAAAATAGTGTAAGGAAACGCGAATTGGGGAGTGGGGAGGAAGTAGGGAAAATGAAATCAGGATTCGGCTTGCAGGCCTGAACCTTTTTCTCTGAAAGGAACGAAATTGTCCTTCATGGAACTGCTGCTACCAAATAAATGAACTCAAAAACAAGATACTTGCGGGTCACGTAAGGGAAGGAATGAAAACGGCCCCGGAAGGTCAAGCGAGTTTAAAGGGCCGCAAAAGTTGCGTTTACGGAAAGGGGTTGAAATTGCGCCACAATTGAAAGGGAATCTACCTGTGGCGCGGTCGTCTAACGGCGAAGGTATGACCCTCAGCGTCGTGGTGCGGTTTGAGCTGATTCCGTCACGTAGTGTTCCCCCGCGCCAGTTCCGCGTTCCCTTTAATTTCTGTTTCTCGGAGACCCCGGACGGCTGCCCCATGTCAAAACCTTGTAACCAACAAATTTTTGAAAAATTAGATTTTTACGCATCAGTATTACTAAGGCATGTACAAAAGTACTGTAAAAGTTTCAGGTAAAAGTCATAAATATTTTACTATTTATGACTTAAAAAATGGTTTTGGATTTTATAATTTTCGCATTAAAAACCACGTTAAAATCTTATAACTTAGGTTTTGAAAAAGTCAAATATCTCAAAATTACGATCGTGTTGGTTAATAGGTTTTGCCATGGGACAGCCGCGGCCGGAAGCCCTACTATGAAAGTAAATAGATCTGGGAAAAGATATCTCTATTAAATGCGCCGGAGATCATTTTCTCTTGGTTTCTTTGTAGCACGCCGTGCACGCGATTCCCTTCGCACGGACAGTTTGCTATTTTAATTTGTCGCCCTCGGTGACTAAATCACGTATTTCCACAAATTCATTTTTAAAACATTATTTTCTTATTACGCACACATTTTGCTGTCTTAGTTCCAAACCATAGTATTTCAACTCGTTATTTTTATCCCAATTTGGGAAAACTTTAAGCAGCATTTGCTTTTACAAATATTCAGTGTATTATTGTGAGCATCGACCACTGATAACTTTTAAGATTTATCATGTATTATCGAGTAGACAAGTTGCCGATATTCGCCGTCACAGCGCTGGCATCAGGCTTTGCTCTAAGCTTACCTAGGTCCCTACTGAGCGTGCCGTCTCTTATTTCTTGATCAATTTTTGTTTATCTTAATCTACGCTGTAACCTGGTTAATTTCCTTTGTAAAACGCGGCAGAGAGATATGGTCGTCCAGTATCAAATTGCGCTCGTAAACGGAAGCCGTTTTGAACGACAGAGGGCGCCCTTGACGCTGCTGGAATTTCATTAAAATGTTAAAAGTGAAGCAATGTTCCATTTGGGATGAAACTAAAAGCGCCTCTCAGTTTTAGTCTTCGTAAAGGCCGCTATCGATTGGAGAGTCGTGGAAATCCGGTTGTCCTTTGTAACCAGAACGTCGTGTCGTTTTTCAGTTTATTCAATTGTAAAACACGGTTTTTCCGCGAGAGTGGAGGAAAAGAGAGAAAGAGAACCTGTAATCAAATCAGGACAAACAACGTTATCGCTCGCAACCTTTTCCTATATTGTCAAATACTCTTTCATTGATAAACTCTCTGACCTAGGGGTACCAAAGTTTTCCATTCAAGAGATCGCCACCCTGAAGGTCGAGATCACAATTCTTAAGGTCGAGATCGCCCTTAATTAGGGTACTTTTTTTATTATAAGATTTTAGTATATCATCGAGGTAAAGATATAGATGGTCGAAATCAGCCTTGTCAAGGTCGAGATCGCCATTTACTGAAAATCGGAGTAATATTGTAGACATAAGTTCTAATAAGTTCCCTATCTTTTGCGTAAAAGTAAGATGATTTCTTTATTCAATGCAGCAGGGAGGGTGAAGGACAAATTTAAATTTATTAAATTATTTTCGTCAAATATAATATTTAAAACTGTAGTTGATTTGCGAAATTAAGTATAAATATTAAAATAGTTGTGCTGGCTTTAATTTCTCAGTAAAATTCTCTACTATATAAAGGTCTAGCAATAACTTAGTAATTCATGTTTAATAGGTTTGAAAAATGGAAGCAAATCGGAAAGCGAAAATGTAGTTTTTTTTACAAACTGAATAAGCATTTTACAGAGCACAATAACATTTCCGAGCGGAATCTGAAGGGTGTATAAAGAGGGATAAATTTTGGAGCGGAATCGGTGTATTTTTTTTCATATATCTCACACAAAATTATTCATTAAATACAGAAAAATAACTAACTAAGCACGATGCTTGTTTTTAGGAGGGATTTTATAACAAATGTGAATATATATTATATGTTTAAATCATCATCGATTACTCGGCCATTTTTGAGGTCGAATACTCGAACTGGACCTCGAAGAAGTAATTGGAGAATACTCGTCGATTACCGAGTACCAAAAAATTGCATATTCGGGTACACGATTACTCGAATAAGCTGCTCTCTAAACTCGTCGAGTATTTTTTTTTTATCCTCGTTGCTTCAAAGTTCAAAGAGGGGTTTTTACTACATTTTGGGGGCAATAAACGGTACCTACAAAGTTGTGGAAACTGTGGTTCATTTAATTTAAAGGAATATTTTTCAGCATTGAAAGTTATTTTATACTCCTTTAAATTTAATTTCGTATTTACTCGAATAAAACCAGCTCTTAATCAAGTAGTCGATGACCCGACTCCTTAAAAATGTTACTCGATTTTTTTTTAGATACTCGACTCGAATAAGAGTAAGTTTCACGTTAATCAAGTACTCGATTACTCGACTCGACTTCAATATTAATCGACTCGAATACTCTATGAACAAAAATTTGATACTCGATAACCGACTCGATTGTATAAAACCACTAATCGCACAGCCCTAATATTTAACTCGGCGTTTCGGAAACGGATAGGAACAGTATGAGTAAATTTGGTCTCTGCAGCTTTCTAGTTTCGATAACCGCACCGCCATCTATCGGATTTAAAAAAACAATTAGCATGGCACTTGTCACAACAAAAGGGAAGCCTAAGCTGACATCAAAGGTCATCGACGTCACGCTGAGGTCTGACGTAAAAGTGCCACTGCCATCCCTTGTCTGTTTTTTCGTCTAACTGCGCATATGCCAGATATCATTCAAACTATTGTTTTTGGTAAACGCGTAATTAAAAAAGTGTTGACTCATTCCATTCTCCCAGTTTTCAAAGTATAATCTATTTCGCCAATAGCCAATTAAATCATTACCTAGCTAATTACTGATAACTCACCTCTAGTTGTTACTCGTCTTTTGGTACTGCCAGTTGTAAGTCCTCGATTGTGAAATCGAACCGCGTCTTATAGCGTTTTCCATTGGGAACCTCCGAGCACTCCCGGAGTGCTCCAAAATCAAAATCGTATTCCATTGGGAAAAAAGGGGAGTGCTCCCAGAGTGCTCCCAGCTGCCCCAACTCAAGAGTCGGAGGGAACCAAAAAAGTGCTCCGAAAACGTTTCGTATTTCATTGGAGCTACCAGGGCGAATCCTCTGAGCGCCTCCTACAGAGAGCAGTGACGTCATTCAACAAATCCGGATCACAATCGGAGGTTTCCAATGGAAAACGCTATTATCTCGTATTTATTACCCTCAACGCAACCCGTCAAAAGTCGTGGATTTTCTTGCGTACGTTTTTCATTGGCTAGACGCTTTAGCGCCTGCTGCCGTCGGAAGGGGAAAATTCGGAAATTGTCTTCCCCCCCCCCCGCCCATAAAACGTTCAGCGTAAAGGCTCGTGACGCTCGTCCAATGAAATTTGTACACAACCCTTCGTTAGTGTGTTTAAAGTCTAGCTGCGTTCTCCTTGTGTTTGTTGCTCCTAGCTCAAACTAACCTGGACGGATCACATATTGGATATACTGATATCGGCTGAAAAGCCAGAGTTCCTATACAGTACTGATAAGCACCAAAAGTACGAAACCGGTCTGCTGTTGGAATCTCTGGCTGAAATTTTGATTTTTGATAACCTAACCTATACATAAGGTAAAAGAAAAAGGATGTTATTTTCGAACAGTTTCTAGGGAATTGAAATGAGCATCTTCGTTGTAAACCGATTTGTTTAAATTTACCATATGATGTTTTGTAGGTTTACCCCCATTTCTCCCAAAATAGTTATCCCAATTCCAATTTCTCCCAACCCCATTTCTCCCAATTCCCATTTCTCCCAATCCCATTTCTCCCAATCCTATTTGTCCCAATCCCATTTGTCCCAAAATAGTTATCCCAAATTCCATTTGTCCCAAAATAGTTATCCCAAATCCCATTTGTCCCAAAATTACACTTGGTATAAACATGAATCTAAGTTTTATTTTAATATGCAAGTACATCAAATTTTGCCCATTTAACCTAATCTAACCTAACCTAACCTAACCTAACGCCAAGTCAATTCACATATTCACAAAACGGTAAACTTACTTTGTTTACCGATTCCAAAGGGCTGGACTCAACTGCCGTCTTCATCTCAATCACTGCACGTTTTTTGATTACTCGTAAATGATCTATGGCGTAAATTTCTCGTTTTGGGCCCCTTCCTATTTTATTAGACAATGTCGTCAAAAAATATAATGCCGTCAAAATGTTACGCTGTATTTTTTCCGGCATATCGACTCGTACCGATGAGATCTAAAGCCGCGCAATTACCATATATTTGGAAAATAATGATTGGGAGAAAGGGGAATCCATATTTTTGGGAATATTGATCGTTGGGAGAAATGGGACTCAATTTTTTTGGGAAACTTGATCGTTGGGAAAAATGGGAATACATATTTTTGGGTTAAATGAACTCCGGTTCGGAGAAATGGAATTGGGACAAATGGGACACCATGTTTTTGGGAGAACTGATAACTTTGGGAGAAGGTAAAATTGGAATAAATGGGAACATACCGTTTTGTAAGGCAAAAAGCGTTATCTCCTAAGTGACAGCTAGGAGCAACAAACACAGCACTGCCCACACAAGGAGAACGCAACCCGTCAAAAGTCGTGGATTATCTTGGGTACAATTTTCATTGGTTAGACACTTTAGCGCCGGCTGCCGTCGGAAGGGGAAAATTCGGAAATTATCTTCCCCCCTCCCCCGCTCGTAAAAACGTTCAGCTTAAGGGTTCTTACAATGAAATTTGTACAAGAGTGTGTTTAAAGGCTAGCCGCGTTCTCCTTGTGTTTGTTGCTCCTAGCGGCAAGAGTCTTTGACCGCATTGGGTTTTTATCTACGTTTCTTATCAAGGTGAGGTGTCTTTTTCAAAAGTTCTGGCTGCTTGGAGTCGATTGGGACGCAAAATTACAGAATGGGACTAGTGGTGTCAAGACTTAACTGGTCCAGTAGATTTTACTACGAGAAGCAAGACAAGAGATTCATATGCTCTGAGATGCCAGTACAACGGCCTTTGGAGCAGTCGTTATGAAACTCCTTCGGTAAAACGTTCATCGTAAGGCTCGTCCAATGAAATTTGTAAACAACACCGCGTTAGCGTGTTTAAAGGGTAGCTGCGTTCTCCTTGTGTTTGTTACTCTTAGGTGACAGGAATAATAAAACAGTGGAATCGAGGACATAAAGTTGTGTATTTGGTAAAATAAAAAAATTTTCCCCGTTCTTTGGGTAAGTATATAGGAAGGGCAATTTCCCGGCCTTTTAAAAATGTCGAACGCGTCGCGGAGTGGGCGCCCAAAAAGGTCGACAGAAGAAGTAGAACGGGAACGCGTTTATATAAAAAAACCACGCGCGTAAAAGTAGAATTTGGACGTCGATGGAGCGTCTTCCGCGCAAGATATTCGCTTCGATGATTATAAAAGGTTTTTCTTTTGTCTTCGGAGCTAGTGCCCCCCCGACGTGTGGGTCAAACTTTCGGTCACCAAATCTTTTTTAATTATTACGTCTAGGGAAGTGAAATACGGCGCCATCTAAGTTTCAAATATGATACTGATAAGACTATGTTGGCATATGCAAAAACAACATCTTTCTAACTTAAAATATGGTGTGAAGGCCACGATGCCATATATGCACCCAATAAAGCTTAATTTAGAATAAAAAGTTACATATAACATTTTGTTTGCTGTGCGACCTAATTAGGTAAAGGAAAAGTCCAGGTTGGGTAAAACTTGGGTCTATTTGAAAGATCATGTCGAAATATACTCAAAAAATATCAATCCTAAAATTGAATCTTTTTTAATGACGAGAAATTGGTTTTTAAACGACTGAAATCTACCCGCCAAGCATGGATTAATGTTTAATCCATGCGCCAAGCGAGCTGCCATTTTCTTTCGCCTTCCCTCCGCAGACCGCACGCTTAGCAAGCGCGCGCATGGAACAGTGGGCTGTAGCGCGAACAGCGCGTGTCCTAAAACGTCGCCGCGAAAGAAAATGGCAGATTGCTTGGCGGGGAAATTTGGCTCGTTTAAAAATTAATTCATCGTCATTAAAAAAAGATACAATTTTACGACTGATATTTTTGAGTATATTTAAACATGATCTTTCAAATAGATCCAAGTTTTACCCAACCTGGACTTTTCCTTTAAAATAAACGGGCTTTGTTGTTAGTTTAACTCTGCGTCTGCTTTTTCAAATGCCGAATTCCCGTGTTCCCGACAGATACATTTATCGGATCTGTCGTAGACACGTTCGCGTTTACGCCTAAAAATACATTGCTGAAACTCTATTAACAATTCCCGGCGTAAATTGATGTCTCCCCCCCCCCCCTCTCGCCCTAAAATTCTTTCCGCATAAGTCTATAATTTCCAAAGTGACTGGGTTAAGTCGTGCTCGGCGCGTTTCACTCGCTTTCTCTAATTTCTTGGTTGTCCCATTATTTGTTTTAGAATGAGCCACACTGAAGGTTGCCAAAGCCTTTTTTTATTTAAAGCAAGTGGCGGCTTTCGCTCGCACTAGATGTCGTTAGCGTATTTATCAAAACAAGTTGAGTGAGCATCAAAATCTAGCCTAAAAGGAGTGTCAAATTGGAAGCTTCTCGCGTTGATTAGCTTTTTGGAATCACGTGATTATTAACTTATGAAACACGTGGTTTCGGGAAGCCGATAGATGGCCGACATCTCCCCGGAAGGTGCTGCCACCTGGAAGTGCTTTTGGAAGCATTTTTGTAAACTATTATGATAGAGCCGTTATCTATTTGACTTGTGGGACGGTCAATGATCAAGGATGGATTTCGAGAATTACGCCGTTTGAAAAGAGAAAGTTTTTAAAAAGAGGTTCGGAATAGAAATCGTAAATAAATAAAGTAGATCTGTTTAAAAAATCATACGGTCGATTGTAAATAGTCCGCATCTACTAAGTTCCGAATTAAAACTATAATTTCTGCGTGAAAATAGTCGCGAACTCTCGAATATGAACGTACAATAAATGGGGAGCAACCGTTCCAAAAAGAGTGATTCTTCAACTGCCGTGGACTATTCTTGATTATCCTCTCATTATCCATAAATTAGCAGCCGCCACTGATTCTACTCGAACGGCTATGACCAGGGACGTCATTTCAGGAGGGGCAGAACTTGAGCTCCGGAAAACAGTTTTTTAAAAGGCAATAACGCGTCAAATTCATAATTTATTTTGATTTTTTATTGAAATAGCTATTACATAATTGCTAGTGATTTTCAGGATAATAGACCGAACAAAACATTTTCCTAAGATATTCCTTGTACTTCATCCGATTCTGAGTTGGTAGTATGAACTTGTTTTAGCTCATACAAATTCAGTGGGATCTCCCTTGTCCCACTCAAATTACGTCCCTGGCTATGGCCTATAGCTAAACGTAAATCTTTGAGACGCGCTACAATACCTGTTAACTTTAAAGGTACGGCCATACGTTTCGTAGTGGCACGTGCCCCGGTCTCCCCCCCCCCCATGACTACGTCACTGACTCGATTGCCGTAAGAAAGTAAACTGAGTTAATCTGAATTTAATTTATTTCAGTCTTAAGTGTCATTTATATAATTTGTGGTAATTAGTGTTAAGTTAATATAGTAATAATAAATAATACTCAGTTAGTCTAATACCCAAGTCATCAAGCGACTTTTGAAGCCTTTAGATCAGGTGGCCGGGTTACAATGCGTACTCATACAGAAGTTTTTTATACAGTCTAAAGGCGGATAATTCAAACTTGTTCGTATTAAAATTGTATAAAGTAACATGTATTATTACAATTTAATTGCAAAAATTGCCGATATATATGTGATATTTTAAATTAAGCGTATAAGATGTGTTAATAAGTGAGAAGCAGTTTTTAGAGGAAGGGATTTCGTATTCGGTGGTGCAATTTTCAAACGTCATAGTTGGAAGACGTGTTTTTAAAGTATCTAGAATAAGATAGTTTACAAAAAAAGAAAGATATTTATGACCACGTTCAGGTAAGGATAGCTTAAAATTTTAAAGATTTAATAATTATTGTTAATTTGGCGTGTGTTTTTTTTTTGGCGTAATAATGAGTAATAATGCCTTCCTGTGGTGTTACCACAATTTACATCAAATGCCAATAATAGCAAACACTTAAATAATTCCGCCTGTTCTAGATAACATCTCTCGTACTTACGTGTATTCAGCAAGGTTTGAAAAAATTTAAAGAACTAACATACAAACCAGTTTTTCGGAAAGTACACAAATTAAATTAAGAGTTCATACACTCATTTTCATTTTTAACTATCATCCACTGACATACATTTACGGGGTTTATTATTATTTAAAATATTGTGCAATCGTATAGCGTTTATGAATTTTAGTTTGGCTAGTTGTAAATATAAATATCATAAAAAATTATATCAAATATAATAACTAATTAAGTAACAAAAAAAATTTTTTACTTTGGTTTAATAAAAAAATTACGAAAATTTATTCAGCAGACGACTTTTTTCCCAATTTGAACACCCATTTTGCATTGAAGCCAATATAAAACAAGTTGGCAAGCCAAAATATACCTCTCCTCGGAAGAGTTTTTAATTTTCCGTGAAGCGTAATTGTATCCGTGGTTCTGCGGTAGAACGCTCAGCTGTCGTTCAAGAGGGCTCGGTTTCGAATCCCGGCCGATTAAAAAATTATACTACACCCAATGACAAAAAGAGGGCGCTTTTGGAAAAACCTTTTCCCTGATTCTAAGAAACTGCGTACGCAGTGATTACCCTTTGCTTCGAAAATGCGTTCGCAGGCCTGACAGACAGACCCACAGACAGACACGGTGGTTGTATAACCCCTCCTAGGGTACAAAGTCCCCTCGGAGAGGTAAAAAGTGTTATGAGTTCGCCATAGAGATAGAAAAGAAATAGAGGGAAGATTACCGCGTTAAGGCACCCCTGTTTTTGAGCGGGAAAATTAAGCCCCCCCCCACGCTTGTATGAAAGCGGAGATGGGCAGAATTTGCATCGCCATCTATCCTTCCTTTGTTTACATCAAATGACAATTGATTTTCCAAAAGGCATAATGTATTTCAATTCACCGCGCGTCGATGGCGCCACGTCATCTGCCCATCTCATGGCTTAATACATTGGCGATAAGGGGGTCGGCACTCGCGGTCCATAGCGAATTTCTACTAACCTTGCTCGCGGTCAACTTCGCCAGATACAATTATAGCAATCCTTGATTATAGTGCCTCTATTTCTTTTCTATCTATGGAGTTCACCACCACCACCAAGCGGGAAAATCCTTGCTCGCGGAATTTCGGCAAATGGGCTAGCCGCTATAACGTGAACAGCGCGTCATCAAAGTTGGCCGTGCCTGAATTAAAGTCTTTTTAAAGCGATGGTGGATCATGGATGAACTGACAGGGCTGAGTGTCGAAAATATCTAAATCAGTTTAGTTGAAAAGATTGTTCATGGAAGGAAATATTTAGGTATAATCAAAATTTATAAAGGGTACTTGTTGTGTTCCTCAACTCTGTCATCAATTAAATTTCATTATTATTTTATTTCGAGATTTTTAATTAAATGGACGGGGCTTGTCAAATTAGACCCCGAAGAAGACCAAATTCTACACCAATTCCTATATCTGATCTTGAACAGTTTATTATTGACGAGAATGACGGCGATGTCAAATTGCATATTGCCGCATATAATGGTGATTTACCGCTATTACAAACGTTAATTTCACGTTACCGACGTGAAGTCAATCGTCGTGTTAGACCTTTTGGGTCAACACCACTACGCTTAGCGGCAACTAGTAATATATTTTATACCCATCAAATTTGGTGTTTAACAAGGTTAGGTTTATGATTTTGCATACATTTTTAGATAATTTCCCTGAATGCATAGAATTTTTACTAAACAACGGAGCTCTAGTTGATTTGGTGGACTTCAAAGCTCAAACGCCATTATTTATTGCCATTCAAAAGAAAAATTTGGCTTGTGCCAAATTACTACTGGAAGCAGGAGCAAATGCAAATGGTGATATAGGAAATAGGTGTTCAACCCTTTACGTTGCAGCCCGTGATGGATTTCTCGAAGGAATAAAGGTGTAAATTTTTACCAATATCATAAGCCATCTTCACTAACCCCTTTTCCTTGCAGTTGCTCCTCAGTTACGATGCAGATCCTGAACTAGAAGACCGCCTTCTTGGAATTGTTCCTGGACTACCCCTCCATACTGCAGCAATTTATCATCATTTTGAATGTTACGCTAGCCTACTTCTCGGAGGAGCCTTAAGCAATCTCAGAAAAAGCCAAACACCACTTCCAAGCAATGTAATCTGCTTGCTAAGGTAGTTATTTGCTATTTGAGACCTAAATATGTTTTGGTTCGTTTTTATTGCATCAAACTAACCCAGTAGTGATTTTTCACTAAGCCTTTCGCATACCTTAGTGAAACATAGGTGTTCCATCCATTTTGGCAAACTCTTTTTGGAATTTGGGGGAAACCTATGGCAACAGGACAAAAATAAATTACTAGCCACTGAACTGCCTCAAGATTGTGCAATTAAAGTATTTTTTAAGCAAAAATTAGGTTGGTTAACTTTGACTTATTTTTAAAAAGAAACTTCATTTACGTTTTCCATCATTTTCTTAGGCCATCCGCTATCTTTAAGTTCATTATGCAGATTGAAAATTCGATGGCATTTGGGTAAACAAAAAAGACTGAAGCTCATCCCATTCCTTGGATTACCCAAAAATTTAATTAATTTCATGCATTATTCCGATCTAATAACTGATCCTGAAAAACTACTTCACTATTCTTATACAAATAGATAATAAAAGAAAAAAGTTTGAAATTATAATTATTATTGTATAAATATTTTTATTTTTAATTGTAGACAAAGCGGGTCTGTTGTATAACTTAAGCCAAATTTGCGACTAATTTGCTTAAATGTGAAAAAAAAGCAGAGTTTTTTTTTAGCAAACAATCAATTTAGGCGGAAAAATTATTACAATTACAATTTAGGGAATTAAAAGATTGTTATAAAACCAACGTTTTCCGTGTTATTAAATTGATTACATTATAATGCTACAATTTTGATAGTTCAATTGAAAAACAGCTCATCACTATCAAGCCTAAATACATTGATGATTTGTGACAATGTTCAATGTGCTAAATTATAATACAGAAATGAACAAGCTACATCTATCTTATGTTTTAGTTGTTGGGGTAGAAGTAGGTGACGAAGGGGGTTCTGCTTGAAATTGGTAAGCTGGTACTGCACCAACATACATCTGAGATGTAGTTGCATAAACGTAACCACTCGATAGCGGAGCAGAAGTGTAAGACACTGGATATCCTGGGTAATAATATCCAGTGGCACCATACTGAGGTACCAATTGATGTTGAGATAACTGAAACGGGAACTGATCGCTTTGTTCCGTTGTGTAAATAGCTCCACTAGGTGCAACTACTTTCTTTGGCGGAGGTGGTGGTGGGGGTGGTGATCTTGAAATTTAAAAACTTTGTTACAATAAAGGGAGAAAAATAAATAAGGCAATGCGAGTAGAGGTTTTTAAGCAATCGAGTTGGGTACAGAGTATCAAATTTTTTTTGAGTATCGAGTTGGTGAGTATTTTTATCAAGTCTGGTAAACAAGTACTCAATTAAGCCAAAAGATTCCTTATCGAGTAGTTAAGAAAAACATTCAGGTACTAGATTGTTTTTTTCTGGTAGTTTTCTTTAATTATTTATAACATTATACTTGAATATTCATAACTGTATTAAACTTGATATACGATAATTCTTAACGAATTAACGATTTAAAACTTAATAATTCATAGATAAATTGACTGTTTAACTGCATTAAACTACTAAATTGATACCTAAGTAGCCTAAGCCCAAAGTTCGTAAAAAAGGGAACTATAAGGTTGCCTCGATCACATGGTTTTTTTATCAAAATATTCCACCTTTTGCGTTGATAGGTAAAATTGACGACGTCAGCCAGATGAGATCATATTGAAAATCAACGGACGCTCATCTGGGTGACGTCATCAATTTTAACTCTTACAGAAATTTTTTCAAACATCTTCTTGGTCGAGACCCCCCCGGGCCTAAGCGTTAAAGTGACGCACTAATCCAAAACTAAAACTTAACACTAGTCGAACGAGGAATTTCAAAATCGCGCAGCCACTACAGAACAATATTTGTCTGTAATTAATCTCAAGGTCATACCATTCAATTATTGTTTCACTCCCTTCTCTTTTTCCTATCTTTCAGTTACAAACCTATCCTAATATCAGGGAGTGCTGCGTTGAAATTTTTGCGGCGGGTACACAAAATTCAAAAATACTCGTTGAATAGTCGAGTACCCAAACATGATGGGAAAAATAATAACCCAACAGATTCCGCGAGGTGGCTTATTAGATTATTTGAGTAACCGTGTACGTAAATTTTCTTAATTGAGTTATGAGTTCGGGTACCTGAACAAAAAAAATCATGTACTCTTATTATGATCAAGTACTCGCACGGCCCTAAAAATAAACAAAAATTGTTATTACCTTGGTGGCGGTGGTGGTGGAGGTGGTGATGATGACCTACAAAAAATATAACATTGATTTAATTATTAACATTACAGATAAATAATCTAATAAATATGTAGATCCACTGAGCTATTATTAAAATTATATGAAAATAATAATTATTTGCTCTATTAATAATTTTGTACAGGATAAGCCTAAAATTTCAGTATCAGTTAATTAGGTGTTTCCATAAAATGAAATAATAACAAGTTGGCAAGCCAAAATATACCTCTAATTTTCAGTGAAGCATAACTGTATCCGTGGTTCTGTGGTAGAACGCTCACCTGTCGTGCAGGAGGGCTCGGGTTCGAATCCCGGCCGATCAAAAAATTATACTACACCCAATGACAAAAAGAGGGCACTTTTGGAAAAACCTTTTCCCTGATTCTAAGAAACTGGGTACGCAGTGATTACGCTTTGCCCTGAAAACGCGAACGCGTTGGCAGGACAGACACACACACACATACGGTGATAGTAAAACCCCTCCTAGGTTATATAGTACCCTCTGAGAGATAAAAATTTATAAGGTTCGCATACATTTTTGGTCTTTGCTCTGAACACAAGTTCTATTTTCTTTCCTGACATGCAAATGCGCACTTTAATTTAGCATTTTCAGTTTACATAGCGGCCAATACATTAAGCTTAAAAACCGCTGGATTTTAGTCTACTAAGCTAATAGAAATTTGTTAATTTATCACGTTGGCCGCGATATGGTTCTTTTAAAAACTGAAAGGCTAATGAAAAGTGAATGTAGCTCCGTCTAGTGGCTTAAGCCCCTGTTAGTTTATAGAAACACCTTTTCTGATATGTCACCACTACAATAAGGGCAGAAAAAATATCAAATTGACATACAAAGGAGGTTGAGTCTCAACTACAGGTCTGGTAATATGCTTCACTTTGACTCTCCGACGTTCTTTAGGCGGTGGTGGAGGAGGAGGCGGAGGTGAGTCTGCCAAAACTATATCTTTACCAGGAGCGATGCCTGTGAAAACAAAAACAAATTATGAACAAGGCAACGACGTATTTTTTTGGATAAAAAGCTATTATACCATCGGCAAACATGACTGATTTTTTAGGCCTTGAAGAAATCTCCCGACTTGTATCAGAGTTTCTATTTCCAGGCAAAAGAATTCCGACCTTTGGTGGTGGAAGAGGAAGAAAAACTGGTTTTGTACCAGGGGGTGCTTCGTCGCTGGTTGATGGTGATAAAATTTCTGGTGCAGCTTGGTACGTACACAAAGTTCTCTCCTCCCCACTATTTTGACAAGTTTCCTCTGACTGAGTTGGGTCCTCTGGTGTGCCTTTAAGTAGACGGTACCGCGCACTGTGCACCATCTGATCTTGAGGAATTCCTGATGTCGATACTCTATCATCGTATACATCCAACTGTTTCCTGGCAGAATCTTCTCTTTTTTGGGTGGATGATGAAACCAATTGTTTTTCCGCGGACAGCTTTTCTTTAATTGTTTGGTTTTTGTTAGATGTGGATGCTAACGTTAATGCTGAATTAAGAGTTTGTAACAAAACTGGAATCAAAGCTTTACCAACTTCGTTACTAGTGTTGGATTTTTTTCCAAGAGTTTCTCTAACTAAATTAGCCACGGAAGCTAACGTTTCTTCACCCGGAACTGGTGGATCTTCTCTTTCAAGTTGATTCGATATAATCTCCTTCCAATCTTCGAGCGAAAGTGATAAAATATTCTCACTAATTTCAGATGGTTCTGGTTGGTCTTCGTAAACTTTACCACTTTTTTCTTCCTTCTTTTCTTCTTGGTCCCTCTTAGATTTCTTGCTGATTGCGGGGCTCTTTCCAATGATGGGAATAACCGCTTTATTTTCAAGCTCAGGTGGCAGCTTGGGCCCAAAATAGCCTTCAGGAGGATTCTTTAGTTTAATTCCTGCAGTAGGGAGATGTACTATAGGCAATGCCGGTGTATCAGTCTCACTGCCACTACCAGAACTTCCAGAGGATGATTTTTTCTTCTTAACTCTTTCCAATAAAGCCTTCGCATTTGTTTTAACCCCATCTTCTTTAAGCCTATCAGTATCTTCTTTTTTAACAAGTGAAATGTCAGAACTAGCAGGAGGAACAGCATCAGTGTGAATATCAGCAGATACTTGTGGCTGAATTCCATATTGCATGGTGGCATTGGCATTGCAGCTTGGATCCCAAGAAATTACAGGTGCAGAGACAGTATTGGGAATTTGAGGGTGATATTCTACTTTCTGTTCTTCAAAAGGTGGTAAAGGGATGACTGAGGAGTATTGAGGATGCACAGTTCCTAATGGCATCTGAGGTATGTAACTTAATTCCACAGGAGATTTGTAAGTTGAAACGGGATAAGATATTAAATACTGTTTCTGCATGTCTGGATTCGGAACCATGTAATTTCCGTAAAATATATTACAAGTGGGATATTCCGTTGAAACTGGAACGGACGACGTAGTTTCAGTTCTTGTGTCTATTTGTGCTGTAGAATATATGTCTGGATTCATTGCCAAATTTAATACATTCTTCGTAGTCTTTTGAACTTCACTGGAAGTTACACTCAGAGGTACATTATTTTCACTTGGTTTAGCTTCATTTACGAACTTGGTTGTCCTTTTATCTTCTTTCTGGGATTCAATTTCAGATTCTTGAATGGGTTTACTTTCTTCCAGCAATGATAGTTTTGAATGTTTTTCTTCATTCAGTCTTGAAGCTTTTTCTTTTTGTATTTTTTCTTTTAGAATTTTTGCAACTGGAATAACACATTCAGTTGAAGTGATAATACCTTTATTAGCTTCTCCACTTTCAGATTCTTTATCTTTCTCTCTGGAAATAGGATTGGATTTCTCTTTGTGTGTAGAATCTACAAGTATAATATTTGTGGATGGTCCAGGTGAATTTTCTTTATCTTTAGTATCCCAAAGCTTGTCAGAGTGTATTTCAACTTTCTTCTCGATGATACCAGGAGGTAGATTGTCAAATTCATCCTTCAGAAGATCAGGTCTACTCCATTTTTTACTGCTTTTTCTTTCTTTCTCTTTACCCAAGGTTAAATTTGGTTCAAGAGGTTCTTCTGTCGCGCTTGATGTCAATTCTTTGGTTGCACTGTCAGATGAAGGTAGAGTGCTTGATATTAATTCTTTGGTCACAATGGTGTCAGTTGATGGTAACAGTTTCTCTAAAACCTTTTTGCTATCCAGAGGATCTTGGTCATCAGAATGCAATGCTGAACCAGGCCTCTTATACTTCTTGTCCTTAGATGACTTGTGCCGTGATTTAGATGATCTATCACTTTTCCTTGAGGAGTGTTTCCCATGTTTCTTTGACTTAGATCTCTCCAGTCTTTCGCTGTAAGCCAAGGAAGGCTTTGTTTCTGTATTCTTTAATAAATTAGTGGGCCACTTCATTGTTTTCTTGCCATCTTTGCTAATAACATTGACATGTTCCATGTGTTTTGTTTCTCCTTCAACCTTTCTACTTTTATCTCTACTTTCACCTTTTCTGTTTTCCTTACAACTACCAGAAGCTTCACTATCTTCTGTGACATCCATTTCTTTTGATAAATTAAGTTCATCTTTAATAGCTAAAGGATTGGCTATTTCTACCCAAGTTCCTAATCTTTGATTTTTTGGATATTCCACTTCCGGTTCAGGATTTTCCTCTTCCACTGGTGGTATTGCATTTTCTTCCTCTTCTACCACTGGTAGCGGTAACACTATCTCCTCCACTGCTTCTTCGTAAATACTAGGTTCATTCAGTAAAAAGTTGGATTCTTTTTCAAAAGAAATTTCAAAAGCACCACCTAAACCAGTTGCTGAACTTTCAAACTTTCCATCTTCCAAAAATGCAAGTTCTTCTAGAGATAATTCAGTGTTACTTTTTACTGGATTACAATGCAACCGCGAATCATCAAACGTATCCATGTCAATCACCTTCTCAGGGTTACAAACCAGTTTCGAATCATCCAAAGGGTCCTCATCTATTCTGCTAGTTTTAGCATACGCTACACTTTTAAAAATGTTTTTCAATCCTAATGGTATAGTGTCATTGTCTGGCTCGCTGGGTGTTTTGACATCGTCTACTTTCTTCCTTTTTTCATCAGAATATAAGCTGTTGTCCGACCTATCAGAGTTATAGCTCCTCTTTGATTCGTCACTCCTTGAAGTAGATTTAGGCTTGAGTTTTAAGTCTTCAATACTTTTCTCTGCGCTTCTCTGCCTTTTGTATCTATTAGAATATCTTTCTCTTGAAGAGCTTCTCCTATATCTGTCATCTTCATCCCAATCCCTATTTCTTTTATTTCTACGATCACTTTCATAATCATTTCTCTTTGTATTTGGTGGGCTCCTTTTCCTTGAAGATCGGTCGTACCTTGATACATCAGCTGGTTTCGAGTAAAGTGAATATTCTGAATCTGGAGGGCTGCCCCTTCTAGAGTTCCTCCTTTTACTATTACAGCTGCTTGTAGTTGTAGGTGATTTGTCTCTCATTACATTTGAGAACGGAGAATGGTCTCGGACACCAATTCGATCCAATTTTTCAGTTCTTGAAGCTACAGGTGGAGATTGATCTGGATATAATTTAGATAGTGGTAAAGCATCATTGAGTAATGGACTATCTGGTTTTTTCAAAGACATATTTTGTTTTATCTTCTCAAAATTTAACAATTCTGTCTCTTTTGCTCTCTGGGAAACAGAACCAAATTCATTTTCAGTGGCTCTGAGAGACACCTTCACAAAACTATTGTAGCTTTCCGACTCTTCGTGTTTTTTAATTGGGTCTGAGATACCACTAGATACTTCGGTTAAAGAAGATATAATACGCTGTTTTTCAACAAGGGTTTGGTCAAGAACGTCACATTTGACAAATCGAACAAAGTCAAACTTTGGTTTCAAAGGACACTTCGTGGGAGGCTTTAGATGGTAGTTTCTTTCTTCCTCTAAATTTGAGGATGAGGTGTTTTCGCTGGATTTTGGTAGAGGAACATCTTCCACTGGTAAAGTAGCCTCCAATTTTTTCCTCACCTCTTCAAACTTTAAAAATTGTTCCAAACTATCAAAATCATTGAGACGTTTCACTTCGACCTGGTTTTTATGGTCTTCCAGAGGCTTTGGTTCTTCCTTACGTTTTACATCATCTTTGTGCTTCAAATCTACTTTATATTTATCTTCTAACTTGGAGGGCCTATTAGATTCTGTCTTTCTCTCCTTTTCTCTTCGATGGTGATGACTTTGAAGAGACTTTGAGAATGGATCTTTCTTCTTGTCCTTGGATAAAGAATCTTTGTAGTTCCTTGAATAATCTTTAGAATTTTTCGAAGATTCTTTAGAACTCTTGGAAGCTACTTCCTTAGAACTCTTAGTAGGTTTTTTTGGCACTGTAGCTTTAGCTTCTGGATTATCTTTCGCAGCCTTAGCTTCTTTCTGCATGGCCAAAGTTTTCTTGAAAGCACTGAGTCTTTTTTTAGCTAAATCTTTGCTAAGTACAGTTTTATCCTTGGCTGGTTTCAAAGGAACTTTTAAAGGTAAGTTTTCTTCATTGTCCTTTTTCCCCGTAAAAGGGTAGAACATTGGATACTGAAACTGACTGGGACCATACCCGTAACATCCAGTTAAAGGGTTTACAGGTCCCGGTATCATGTATTGGTGAGGATAAATGTGTGGTTCCATCATCATCATTTCAGGACCCAATAAGCCAAAATTAGGGTCTGGTAGCATCTCAGGAAAACCATCAGGCATGAGTTCAGGTTGATAGAAAAAAGGATCTACCATTTCAGGCATAGGGTATGACTGCTGCTCAGGAATTTCTTCAATGGGAAAGAGTGAGGGATGTCCTTCATCAAAGCGGAAAAGCACAGTATGTTCAGGTAAACCTCTCGGTTCTGGAATTACCACAGTTTCAGGAGGCCTACTCTGTTCTGGTAAAACAGCTTGCTCTAAAAGGATCGTATTCATGTTGTCTTCCTGCTCTGGTACTTGTTCCATTTCAAATAAGGGGAGAGGAGGTCGTTCCAAATTTAACAGTGGTATTGTAGAAGTTAACGTGTTGGACTCTGATATAGGGGGTGGAGGAGGAGGCGCCTTTAGGATTAGTTCCAAGTTTTCACTTGGAAGGGGCGGGACTTGAGTATTTTCAATCTCACTCAAGGGAGGAGGCGGTGGGGCTCCTTTTGAAATAGTCTCTAAGCTAGGTTCTGGTTTTTCCCTTATTGTCACTGCTTCTTCATTTGGAGGTGGAGGCGGTGCTTTTAATAAAAGTTTAAAATCTTCCCGACTGGGAGGAGGTGGCGGAGGATCTCTTAAAATCTTCCCTAAATTTTCACCAGGCGGCGGAGGTGGTGGTTTCAAAATAAGGTCCAAATGTTCAATTGGTGGAGGTGGTGGCTGAAAGTGAGAAATATGGCTGAAACTCATCAAAGCACTTGGAGGAAGTGGTGGAACTTCCGTCATCATCTTGTCCAATATTTGTTCTTCACCAGGAGGAAGAGGAGGCAAGGGGGGTGGTGGTGGAGGCAGAGGTGCTGAAAAAGGATTGGGTGGTAGAGGAGGTGGTGCTTGAAAAAGCCCAAGACCATAGTTTAAGTTAACTTTTGATAAATCTCTATCTTGCACACTCTGTGTTGGAGCTTTCGAAGGTGGAGACTGTGTCACGAAACTTGGTGGTAAAGGAATTTCCCCAGGCAGAAGCGATTCGCCTCGTTTTTCTATGGGTGGTAGTGGTGGTTTGTTAGGTTCTTTGTGTTGGCTATCAGATTTCTGAGGTATATTCTGCTTGGGTGGCAACGGAATATCACGCATAAGTAAGAAATCAGAATTCTTTGGCAGAGACTCATCTGAATCTGACAGATCCATATCTTCATTGGAATCGCTGCACGCCAAACTCCGGTCCGACTTGGGGCTCTGAGAGTTTATTTCTTGAAAACCACCTCCCCTTATGAACTTTTCACCTGTTCCCATCTCCAATGGTCCCCTTGCGAAAGATAATATTTTAACGCTTAACAAACCTACATCGTGAAAAAGTGATTTACCTTCTCTCTGCAATTTGAGCCCTTAACTCTGCAAGCTCGCTCAATCTTTTTTGTTCTTTTTCTCTACGTTTGTCTTCTTTCCTCAACTTATGTCCAACACTTCGCCCATATTCTCTTTGCTTTAAATCTTTTAGCCGCTAAGCTCATGAAAAAAAAAACATTAATTAATAAAATGGAGAGGGTTTTGAACGTAGATAAGTTACAGCATTATTTTTTACCTGTTTATGGGCATGATCATAAGAGTTCATATGATTATCAAATTCCTGATGTTTGTAATATTGTTTATCACACAATTCACAGAAAAAATTTGCTTTCAAAGAAGCCAAAGCATCTTCAACCGCTTTCTCTTTTTCCTGAACAGCCTGAAAATTTCAAATTTTAAGTATGCAAGCGCAAAAATCATGGAAGGGGCCAGTAAACATAAATTCTAAGTTCCAAAATTTCAAGGTGCTACCATACTTACGTACATAATATGAAAAAAGAACAAAAACTATGAAATTTAAAATACTTTATATTTTTGCTTCAGTTCCTCAGTTTCTTCCTTTTCAATTTCCAAAACTTTTCTCTTTTCAGTAGTCTCTTCAGCATAATCCATCTTTAGTCGCAAATATGGGTTAAAAAGATATACTACAACCTCTAACTTAAAATTAAAAAACATACTTCCATTTCCCACCGTCCAACGCCCATAATATCATCCTTAACAAAAAAATTTAACGGCTCCAGGCGTCCTATGCAAGAGAAACAAAAAATAGCCCAACACTTACAAACAACCCAACAACAAAAACCAACGCTAACATTTTATCATCCGTTTCTCGATTTTTATTTTATACGTGTAAAAATCTAACCCACTATGACGCGTATTTTGACATAGTAGTCTAGATCTTTAGCTGTTAAATTGAGTTATTTCTGATTTGCAAAAAAACCTCGCAATAGTATCCAATCAAGTGAGGCCATTTTTTTAAACAAAAGGCCAAATTAGTATTAAGTATTATTTTACAAAAACCAGGTTTTGTCCGATAAAGCGTGATATTAGAACTATAGTCAATCGAGAAGCGCTTACACTGTACACTCGAAAAACTGAGAGATCTTGATGAAGTGTAGAGATAGGGAGTAAAGAAATTGATCTATTATCCCTCTACAAATCCCAAAGCAGCCACTTTTCCGGCATCCTTCAAGTCAGTCAAAGTCGAATCAACCAACTGTCGCGTGTAAGCACCAACTTCGCAGTCAACAAGGTTTTCAGGGAAATCAAAGAAAGCGCAGAGAGAGTACGAAGTCAATACCATACTTTTGGTTTAAAAACCCCACGGATGTAGTGTTTTTAATTTCATAATTTTACATTTAAACTATCAATTCCTTGTTAAAGTCACAAATGACTGTGGCTTTGGCATAATAATACAATAGTCTACCAAATGTTTGGTAAAATGAAAGCCCTAAACAGGTATTGACTTTAACAAGGCATATTTGTTTCCATGTAGTGTATTTCGCCTGTATTTGATTACTGTTTTGTTTCAATCATATAATTATTTTTTTAAATCAACAAGTAACCAACAAGTGTACAAATTTCTATTCCAGGTACTTAAAACTTTAATCAAGAAATAGAATTTGGATAATTCACAACATGACAAAAGATTATTTTTCTTTGATCAGCCTGGAATGTGCTAGTTAGCACACTTATTGCCTACGCTTCAAAATAATCAACTGGTAATACTCGTCTAAATTACCTGTTCTATTGTTGAAACTACAGATACTCTTTAGCATTACTTGTAAAATCTTTAGCACGTCTTTGCCAATATTGACAGTTTTATATTTAAGCAACTAGGCTTTGTTTAAAAATATTTCTAGAGTTGCAAAATTATTGTGTATATTGCGCTTTTAGTGTTTCAAACTAATTATGATGGCACATTTGATACGTACCTTGATTTTTTTACTTACAAACGAATAGACTACGGATTTACAATTTGGAATGGTGTCTGAATGTCCAGCAGCCGTGAGCTCAACCCAGATAGATTTTGCAAAATGAACATTACCTTGTTCTTTACGTCCCAGTCCCTGTCCACTCTTCCATCCATGCTTTCGTAACAGCTTATATCCCAGATTATCCTGTTTAGTTTAATGAAAAACACAAAACGAACCCAAAGAGTAGAAACAACCAAAATCCTCGGGAACTTAGTTATCTAAAGTCACAAAGTATGCATTTAAACCCTTAATCTAAGCCTAACTGGTCCCTAGTATATTACCTCAGAAATTGGTTGAGTCAAGGAGGATTGCTCCAGCTCAAGTAAGCCATCGTCATAGCTGTCAACATCCAAATTTTTGCCCTACAACAGGAAAACATACGTTTGAAATTGTCTAACATATTGAATGTGAAAATTGATAACAACATTGACCCCCCCTCTTCCCTGGTCCACAAAAAATGCTGCAATCAAGTCTGGGAGGCTGAGCTAATGGTAAAATCATAGTATAAGAAATGAATGTATTGAAACTTAATTCTAGAAAAATATTGCTGCTTGTTAGAAGCAAAATTCACAATTTAGCACTTAGAACCGTCCATGAAATTGTTAGTTGGTAAAAATTAATTAGTTAAAAATAGAACCACCCAAGGCTTAACTATTACGGCTTTTTTGAACAAAGGCTTACGGTAAGAAGTGTGCCTCAATGACATAACTCTTAATATAATACATTTTGAAGTGTAATACTAAACTAATTATTAAACAATAACTCGAAACGGTATTTAAAAATAAGTGAAGACCAACCGAGTAATCTCTTGATTCGTGAAATCTTGAAAATCTTTCCGACATTTTACATTAACACTAACAGTTCTCTTAGGCGTTTTTCTTTTTCGAAATGCTAACCAAAAAATTACAAAATGGCAGCCTGTCCGCACGTATTGCTATCCGAGCAAGGACCGAGAACGATCATAATGATTATGAAGGAAAAGTAAGGAGAGCCAATTTGGTCTTTGAAAATAGTTTTTAAAAGTACTCTTTGTTCTTTTTAATTTATTTACTGACGACTTTTATAAGTTAAAATCGGAGTTATTGATAGAACATTAGAAAAATTCAAAGCATCATCTTGTTATCTTACGGATAAAAGTCATAAAACAACTTGGCTGTGCTTACAATAACGTTTTGGAAATAGGCTAAGTTGGCTCTCCTTATCTTACATCCAGGATATTATCAAACATAGGTAGCCAGGTTGCCTTTGGAAAATAAACCTTTTCCAACATTGAGTTAATGTTAATTTCGGGATTTCCTCGACGTACATATGGTTCAAGAATAGAATGATGTTTCTATTAAAATTTCTATTTTAGTTTTCGCCGTTCTGGTTTTTTTTTGGACTTCATTAACTGCTGCGAGGAACGTGGGAATGATCAAGCAGCAAGTGGTGCGAGGGGCTAACCACTCTTAGAAAGTCTGTACACCGGATTACGCTTAGATTAGCACTGCCAAAGGCAACGAATTCAAAGATTACGCGTTATCCCATTAGTACAGTCAAAGGTACGGCTCTGTACTTCGATTACGCGGAGTGATCAGCCCCTCGAAGTGGCGGTCATTAAAGGGAGTATAACCCCTCTTGTTTGGTAGATTGCGCTTAGACTACACCGACTAGCTTCTACAAGCCTTCCTTGTGGGGGAAATAAACTTATCAAAATATAAGCAAACGATGCAAATATAATTTTTTTAAAGTCAAATTTACGAACAACGATGAGGAAAAACTCTTAGCCGCTACCTAGGTGTCAATGGTGAACAAAAGGGGCGTAGTTTTCGGTCACGAATTGAAGAATCTAAGAGAACACGGCTCTGGTTCCAAAAAACATGCCTAAATAGTAAATACCGGGAAATTAAGACCTATTTATTTTCATTTTTGAATCCAAGTTCCGTTAGAAATGTTTGGCAGGGAGAGAGGAAAGACGGTCCTGAATGATTTTATGGAAAGAACATGAATTGCCAAAATAAACGTAATCAAAGAACAATAATAATTGCTAATGTGTCACTATTAAATAGGCCACAAATTCTTACCCATCCAGAAGCCTCTTCAAAAGAACAACATTTTTTAAAGACGCGAGTTTTGAGTCGATTCTTCCAAAGATAATTTAAACTCGTACCCTAGATTCGAATACTGAGAGCTTTCCCATTGACGGTTTTGTTACGAAGCGTTTACCCTTTTCCGGCACGTGACCTCAGAAAAATCGGGCTCCATCGTTTGTGGCACGGCCAACTTCGATCACGCGCTGCCGCGCTATATAGCGTGGCAGCGCGTGATCGAAGTTGGCCGTGGTTGCGGTAAGGCGCAAACCATGGAGCGAATTTTTTCTGAGTTCCGGCGGGAAGTGGGCCACAGAATTTTGAAAATAGGGCTTGAAAACGCTAAATTGTCATTCTGCTATCGTGAGCTACATTAAATACGGACCGAGTTTTTAAATGATTCTGTGGCCATTGAAAAACGTGTCAACCTAAGTTGAAACTGGAATATTCGATCATCTCAGACTTTCTCGACACATTTACTTTTGGCATTATTAAAGCTTAAAAAATTATACTTTTTTTCAATAATCAAAACCAAAATGTGAGCTTTATTAAAATAAAATACACTATAATCATCCGTTACTTGAGTTTAAAAACATAGTAACTTGAAAAATTAAGATTTTGAGAAAAGTAAACTTGAAATATTGAAGCTTTTTAAGAAATCATTAATATTTTGAACTTTTTTTTAAATAAGGTTTTAAAGCAAAATATAACAAACTTAATTTGAGTCCGAAAGCATAATACATTCGTTTTTTTGAACGTCAAATGCTGTGCTTATGATTTTCTACGCTTAGAATAATATAATATCGTTACTATTCAAATAAATTTATTTCTAGAAATAAATAATATAATAACTTCGTTACTTTAAAGTTAATCTACTTCTTGCAAACAAATAATAGCATAACTTTAAAAAAATCGAAGTTAGGATATTTTTAATCCAGTCTTCTTTTCAATAAAAATCAAGTTACAATATTGTTATCTTAACCTATTGTTCATGTGATAAAATAAGAGTGAAACCCCCTTCTGAAACAGGAGGGAAAGCATTTCAAGATGATTTCGCAGGAGAAAACTTCTATAAAATTAAAAGTCAATAACATTTACCAGGAATCCATAACGCTACTTGGAATGAATAACGGCTTCGATTCCCCGCCGTTGTGGCGGAACATAGTAGGCGGAGCTTATAAGCCTTTGTTTGTCACTGAATTTGACGTCATTTAAGGCGGTATAAGCGTTTTAGCCCCTCCCACAATGTTCCGCCACAAAATACCACAGGGGATATGGGGAGATACTCATTCCAAGTAGCGTTATGGATTCCTGCATTTACATACAGAGGTAGACGCATTATAGAAAAACACAATAGAGAAACGATAATAAAAGTTAGAAAAAGCTAATCACAAATATAATACAAGGTCTTTAAACATTCCACCCCCCTCCGGCATGCCACAACCAAAACATTCAAATTAAATTAAATCTACAGTCTTTTTAACCTGAGACCTCCCCAACGCCCAAGAGTTCGTCACTGCAATGTACACAGGCGTGACAGGCCCTAACCCGAGAAGAAAAGCTACACAGTCATCAGACTTGATCAGTAGCGTAACTACGTGGGACAATTGCGAGGACAATTGGGTCACGTTGTCCCAAAAGGGCGCCCACTGAAGGGGTGCCATTTCGTTGTAATTTTTCAAATGTTTTTTTCTGAAACAGTGGCGGCGTTAGGGGTAGGCGAAATAGGCTATAGTCTATCACTGAGGGGCCCACAAATCAACTTTAAGGGTCCCCTCAAGTCCATTTTATGGTCCTAAATTAAAATATTTTAAAATAAATTAAAGACTATTTTCGGTTTATACGTAATATTTGCAAACCTTTTATTTTTAACCGCGTATTTCACTGGAAAATGCTCGCCCCGAGAGTTGCTCTTAAAACGAGGTTTTATTTCACTGGGAAACTCGCTCGACCGCTATCCTTGGAAATCTCGACACGAGCTGTGACGTCGAAATCGATTTCGGGTCGCTCTCGGAGCTTCCCAGTGGAAATCGCTATAAGTCAATATATAGGGGCCCACAATCGAAAAACAAGGGGCCCTTAAATTGAGAAAAATTATTAATTTACACCTAAAAATCTCCTGGCGTCGCACCTATTCTGAAATATATTTCGGGGCTGTGGAGAGAGGCGCCTTGTTTCAATTTGTCGCCACTGGACTTGATCAGTTCAGCGCAAAAAAAAAACATTCTTCTCGAACCGGTGCGAACTTCGAAAATTCCACTAAAATATGAGGGATATCCTCCACCGGATAACCAAAAGACGGGCATTCCGGGCTCTCTGCAAAAACTTCCGCGAGTGGGACGACGGTGGACAAAAACAGTTCTCCGAACTGAAAAGACTGTTTAGAGCTCTTAGCAGTTAAAGCCTTAAAGGTGCAAATATTACTTTGAACCATACATTCAGTCTTCCAAATGACAAATACCCTATTTCTAGGACCGATGTCTATGGCCATATTATTAACCGAAAAGGGTCTATAGGCCTAAATCATTATTTTTATTCCTGAACCTCTCCTAAAATTTACAATTTTATTCTCTTATTGTTCATGGAGGCTTATATTTTTTGTGAGCTTGTATCTACGCAGGCGGCAGGAACGTCCTGCCCATAGAAATCTCATAGGTAACTAGAATGCTGCCGTGTAACTGGCAAATGGCCCAAACGCCGTGGCAGACGAAGCCAAATAACAGCCAATCAGAGCTCAAAGAGTTGTTCTGCCAAGAATTTAATGTCACCGGAGAGAATGACGTCACCTATCTCCCGCTATAGTAACGGAACCAAGGAGGATTATTATCCTCCTTGGCGGAACCACTCTACGGCCTCTCATTGGCTGAAGGTTCAAGGCGAACTGGCGTCAAGCTCGGCCGTAGGCGGCAGCATTCT
This sequence comes from Leiobunum rupestre, assembly GCF_980474605.1. Lineage (NCBI taxonomy): Eukaryota > Metazoa > Arthropoda > Arachnida > Opiliones > Sclerosomatidae > Leiobunum > Leiobunum rupestre. The sequence continues at coordinate 37,930,934 of NC_143394.1, read as the reverse complement.
AGTTACCTATGAGATTTCTATGGTCCTGCCTAGCTCACAAATAAAAACGGCTTTGTCGGTTCACGGCCAACTTCGATCACGCGTGCCGCGCTTTAGCGGCCCTGTCAATCACCTCGCATCTAATGTTAATTTGCGTGTATGAATAATCCCGATAGGGGCGCTACGTACGACCAAAAACCTACTATCACCAAATGCGGGGAATACAAGCGAAATCGCGGAAAAATGTTTTTTCTTCGGTTTTCCACTTTCCTATTTTGAAAAAACAAGGTATAGTAAGTTAAACTATCTATTCGCAATATATTTATGTATAATTCATAATTTAAAAAAAATAGTACCTTATAAATATTAAATGAAAATAAAGAGACGCGTTTTTTACGCGAGGGCGCCATATTAGAATACATAGTTTTGAAGGCTGTAGAGGTGTTTAGAGCGTTTTGACGCGTAAATAATGAATCTCTTAAAATTTATAAATCTTTAATAATAACAAATCTTTATTAATAGTATATATATATATATATATATATATATATATATAGCAAATTCACGAGTTTATAACCGTTCTTAGGTAGTATTTTCTGTAAATCTAATTAGTTTTAAGAGTAAGAATTTTAAAACTAATATAATTGAAGATAAAAGATGCTTAGGTACATCTTTGGAACTAAATAGGTCAAAGATAGATGGTCTGCAGCCTGCATTTCAAGGAGGATGATTTCTGTTCAGATTTGTACCTTTATTATGGAAAAATATTTCAGTCAGATAAAATTACAAACCGGCCCTTACTAAATGTACAATATTATTCTAGGTTTAAAAAGACGAAAGCTTAAAACTAGTTGAAACCTAAAATTATAATTTATTGCGCTTATAATATATTTTAACTTAATATTATTTAATAAAAAATGTTAAAATAATATATTTACATTGAAGTTACAGTGAATCTTCTTTTCACTTTTGGTTTTATTTATTTATTTACATGTGTTTCAAGTATTAAACAATAATACTATGTTGCTTGCAGCATCTAGAGGATGTTCTTGGTTTCTGTTTAACTCTTTTATAATTTATAAACACCGTTAAAAAATTAGAATCATTAAAAAAATATTATACTATTAGTTAAATATTAACATACATTCGGTTAAATTCAATGTTTTTTAAAATTTATTTAAAACTAATTTTTTTTGTGGATTTTTCCTATCTGACTAATGTTAAATTTTAGTCGTAGCGAAACCCTGGTGGGAAAATATATACACGTTAAATTCAGGCGATTGACGGGGCCGCTAAAGCGCGATCGAAGTTGGTCGGTTTCAAAAGAAAATGACACGCAGCGCCTCTCGTGGCGAGCTCGCGCGTAACTTGGTTAAAAGTTTTTTCCCCGCCCCATTGAAATTAAAGTAAAGTTTTCGATAATTAAACGTTAATTAACCTACCAAATGATATAAGAAATATTCCAATGACAATTTTTCCCGTTTATATAAACTTAAATGTAATATAAAATCGTCTTGAAAAATCGTTTATCGATTTATAACATTCAAAAATAATATTTTTAACGCGTCATGTAGATAATCGAACAGCTGCTCGTCTAGGTAAAGTTTGCGTTGTCAGCCCGCGTACTAAAAATCAAAATGAGATTTTAGAAAGTAGGTTGTAATTCGGAACGATATTAATACTTTTCGCGAATTTTGTCATCAGTGAATTTTAAATATGACTTGAAATAAGTTTCAAGGTTTATTTAAAAGCTGGTTTCCTCCATTGATTCGTTCACAATCTATGTTTAAAGTAGGTGAAAATTTTAACGCGGTGAATCTTGCCCAGTCTTAAGCCTCGGTTTAATCTACCGCGTATTTTGAAACGGAAAAACCCGATTACAAATAAATTATAAAATAAATATTAAGAACCAGACGGCGCCCTATCGGAGCTCGACGCTCTAGGGCTTAGCCCTACCTAGCACAATGGTAGAGATGGGCCTGGAGAGGTTATGGTGTTTGGCCATTTCCCGGCGCCACTTTGTTAACACGTTTTCCACACCGCATTGTCCGTAACGTTAGTTCATTCACGAAAAGATGTTAATTCCCCGCGAGGGTGACCGTAAAATTACGCCCGATCCAATATTTCTAACCTCTTCGCCCGATAAGTCATATGTCCCATGGCACTTACATACCGGTAAACGAATGAGTCAAGTCGCATTGGTTGCGTAAAAATGAGACGACCCAGGTATAACAGCTTACTTCGAGCTTCCCGCTTTTCAAAGGTGGACCAAGCAGGTTCCCCTTTAATGGCTGATTTCGCCGTCATAATAATTCCACCAACTGCCACTTTCCCCACAGAGAACTGAGATGGCTCCAGTTGACGAATAGTAGGTTCTGTTAGACACATTACTTCATTGGCTTAGCTCAAACTCGGTACCGCGACGGACTTCCATAGTATACGGGTTGTGTTAATCGCACCTTGTAGACGCCCCGACTTTGGACACAGTTAAGACTGTTGAGGCTCCAGATAGTCGCTTCTTGTGCTAAACGAAACTCCGAGGTAGTAAATTGGATCGGTGTACCCTCGAGAGAGGGAATTTGACCGTCCAGGCCAATAGACCAGCCTTACACTTTTCACTGCTAATCAAGAGTCCATACCTACATGTATTAGGCAAAATCTCCCCAAATATCCAAGAGTCTCTGAAGATCAACCAAATTATCCGCGGCTACGAAGATATCATCAGTGTGTCAGAATTTATAGCCCGGTGTACCTAGTAACAGAGACCATACCACGTCCACCGGAGGCCTATCATCATAGTGCCCTACGCTAGCGTCCACCTAGCCCGGACAGGTGACAAATACAGCATGGGTAGTAGTACCCTACTACTGATGGTCGCACCTTTGACGCAAACCACTCAACCCAGCAGAAGGAGCAGCAATGATACGACCAATCCCCACTTCACACACCGCAGTGGGATTAAAATTGGATGCTGTAGCAACTCCAGCCGACACCCTCCCTACGTAGGTAAAGAGTCAAACCCTTTGGAGAGAGCTCCTGAAGGGGAACGACGAGCACACAGCGGCCCACATAACCCGGCACAGCTGGCACCAGAGATCCCGGTGTGCTCCAAAAGGCCGGGAAATAGGACCACCGTGCCCTCATACGGAGGCCCGCCGCCCCACAGCAGGCTACCCAATCCGCCGAGGCAGTCAGTTAAATAACCAATAGTTGAATAAAAATTGTAAAATGTTTAAATAATCGAAAGTGAATAATCCTATTATTTAAATAAAACAAACAATTATTTAAATAAATACCACTTTTATTCAAATAAATGCTTGGTTGCGTAAAAAACATAATTAAATAAGTTAAAATGATATTCTTTTTACCAACGTTTTTTAAATAAATCGGAAAATTTGTGGATAATGAATAAACAATTCCGAGCACTAGGCTATTTCTATCGGTTATCAACAATATTTTGAAGGTTATACCCCCTTTAAACAATTTTGACAACCGTTTTCTCTTATAGAGTAATTTCACCTCGTAGCTTTGGCTATGACCACGGTTTATAGAATCTAGATTCTATAAACCGTGCTATGGCCGCCATTTTATGCGGGATTTTTTCTCTATGCGAAAAAGCATTGATGACGTCGTGTCACGTGAGACTGAAATCACTGAATTGTATAATTAAATTTTTCCTATTCTTTCCTCCCAATTTCCTTCCTATATTTCACTGATACATTTCCTATAATTCCTTTAAATGGTTTTAAAATATGCTGTGGTCACCCTGGTATTTGTGAAGTGAAGAGATCGTTTCACAGGGGTAACGTTGTTATTAGTCGACTTTTAAAATACCGAAATTCTAACCAGATGGCGTCAGCATTCTGAAACGTAGAAATATTAAATTATTTAAAAATCAAGAAAAAGTATTTCGCAATTTGCTTTATGCCAGCCAAATTTTTACCTATTAAACTTTTGTTGGTAATTTGTACCGAAAGCGCTTTTGTTTATACATAAAAAATTGATTTCTTTAAAATAAATCTATTTACACCAAAGGTCTAAATTGGCGCCATCCAGTATAAACAAAAGTATTAAAGATTAACTTCTGACAACTTCTAAATGCTTGTTTCCCTATAAGCTTTTTATGAATTTAATCGCCCCGTCTTACATTAAATATTTTTCAAAACAGTTACAATAAAGTTACAGTAAGATGGTTTTCAAACTCCGATAATGCGCCACGGTCCACGAACCCCCAAATTTACTAAAAAGTACTAAACAAAGAATACAGTCTTTATGGAAAAATTCAAATTAATTTCAAAAAGGAATTTTAGCAATTTTCTGGGAAAGATAATTCCTAAACGTTAACAATAAATATAATATAAATTATTTAAATTGCGTTTATTTGGCTAAAATATTGGATTATGGAACAATATATACGGGAAAAAAATCGTATAAATTAAAACATAATGGAATTATCAAGCGCGAAGGGGTGGAAATACATCAAACAAGATTTATTCAGCGTAGGGTGGGTTTCAAAAAATCAGAAGGGGAAACATACATATCCCCTAACTGTGCCCCAAGGTCTCGATGCTGCTTCGTTTGCTGCGGAGTATAAAAACAAAACAAAAAATCGTTACCTGAGGTTAAAAACATCGTAACTCTAAATTTATAGTAACTTTGTTTCGAACATTCTCCAATATAAAATAATCTTTCCCAGAATTAATTATATTTTCTCATAACTTGTTTAAAACATATTTTCGTTTAAAAATATCGTATTAGTTTTAAAGTTACGATATTTTTGTTTGGAAAATTTTGATTAATTTTATTGAAGTTAGGATATAATTTGTTTGGAAAGAAAAGGTAAATTTATTTTTTATGATAACTTCAACTTTGGATATTTTTAAATGAATAGTTCAAGGTGAAAATGTAGTAACTCGATCTTTTTCTATTATAATTTAATTTTCAGGGTCTTTATTAAGTGATTGAAAATCCCGTATGATCCCTTTTAAATATTTAAAACGATTGCCACAAATTTGTTGAATATTTCTAATTCATACAAAGGCATAAATACTTAAATTATTCGGAAAACTTAATTTGTGACGATACGATGTTTTTAGACTCGAGTAACGAAAGATCAACAAGTCGTCGCGTGGAAGCTTGTTCGTCGTCATCTCGTTCGACGAATTAGTTGACAGACATCGCGAGAGCCTGGCGTCTTCGCCTCGCGGACGCGTCCGAAACTTTGGCGGCGCGCTTGAGTGAGAGAAAAAAAGAGGTCGAATTGCGAAAAGAGACGCTAAAATGGCGCCGCTCGTGATCCGCCGCATCCGTCGAACGATCCCCATCTCGATAGGGAGACAATTGTAGCCGCGAGTGGAACAAAAAATTATCTCCCCGAAAGTTGTCTCCAATCCATTTTTTTCGCGTTCAGATAGAAAGAGCTCTCTCAGTTTCCATTCACGAGCGCGTAGGGGTCGATCGCGCCTCTACACGGCCTGGCTTCTCCCTCCTCCAGATACTTCTCTCTCTCAGTTTGCGTCTCTCCATAGTGAACTCCGCTTCCCACGGAGTACGATCAGCGAAAGTGTCAAGGATGCTCGTCAGCGTCGGGGATATGCATTCGGCGATCAGGTAAGTCTCCATTCGCCAAATAGCTCCCATCGCGTCTTTCCTTACTAAATTTCGATCAATAATTGAAGAACGGTTTCTTGGTTCCGAGGGAAAAGGACGCGTCTTTCTCATCCGGATACGATTTCAGTAAATAGATGCCCGCGAAACTAAGGGTTAATGTTACTGTCCAACGCCATTCGACGGCGCTTCTATAGCAAGCAACACCTGTCGATAGGATGTTGCTTTTTCACGCCTGGCTTTCGACGTGTTTATACCCGAGTAGCGCGATGTTGAATGGTTGAAAAAATAACTCGTATACGAAGCCACGGTCGCACAGACACATTGTCGCTTGAAAAGGGTTTTTCACGGCAAGTTTATAACAATTTTGACGCTATAAACTCTTATATAAACCGATATAAACTTAGAAGGAGACTACCCGAGGTGGTTATCTCCGATTTGGTTCAAACTCGGGTGGTAAGTAGACCTTCATGTAACTTGAAAATATCTATAAGGGTGGACAAGAATGGGCTTTCGTTTTGTCATGGCAACCAAAAATGTTTTTCACAACTTAAAACTGTTTTTCTCTATGAAAATTAACATTTGAATATTTTTCAAAAAAATAAAAAAGGTTCATCAATTAGATACATAATTCAGATCATGGCTAAATCTGGTACATTTGGACCAATATACGTCAATTTTGGTAAATATGAGAAAATATACATATATTGGGTAAATACGAGTAATCAGTTTTTAAGTTGTGAAAAACATTATTGGTTGCCATGGCAAAACGAAAGCCCATTCTTGTCCACCCTTTTAGGGATTTTCAAGTTACACAAAGGTCTACTTACCACCCGAGTTTGAACCAAATCGGAGGTAACCACCTCGTGTAGTCTCCTTGTTAGTTTTAAGACTCTGTAGTGGCAGTTTCTCGATTGAATCGTCGCGTTAAGCAACGGGGAGACGGTTTGCCTAATTTGAATACCTATCGAATTGTCTTTTTAATATTTATTTAAAAATTAGGAGATAAATTGATATTTGGTCTCCCACGGTTTTCCCAATTACAGAAAAGTATTGTTTGTATTTTAAACGTTTCGTTTCGTAGTTGTTAGGAGCGAGTTTACCCTAGAAGTAACAAAACTATTAGATATCCAGAAAAATAACTCGCGGGGAAAACAAGACATTTCGGAGCTTTTTCGGGGACTGGCGAACCGAAAACGAGTCTTATTCACCGACTAATTAACTTTGTTTTATCGATATTTCCCGGCAGCCAATTTCAGCGAAGAGTCAGCGTAACGGGCAACCGGTTTGTCGCGGAAATGAACAACATGCCTTTGCTGAGCGACCACGAGCTGCCGGCGCACTTGCGGGAAGTGGCCATCGTCAGCGGCTACCGTTCGCCCGCCAGTTCCATGAGAGAGTGCCTACAAAGCGCCTTCGTGCCCACCAACGAAACGCTCAATTTTTGGACACATTTCCTCCCGACCTTCTACTTCGTGTGGTTGTTGAACGATTCCTTCGAGACGCTCAATGTCCTAACAAACCCTTACACTTGGGCCTACGCGGCTTACATGTTGACCATTTGCATCTACCCGTTGGTCAGTTCCCTGGCGCACCTTTTCTTCAGCCTGTCCTGCTTCGCTCGCGACGTTTGGTTCTTTCTCGACTACGGCGCGCTCAGTTACTACAGTTTCGGAGTGGGCCTCATCTACCGGGCCTACGCTTTTCCCGAAGACCTGATCAACACCGCTTACGGGGACATTTTCCTGTACGTGTGCGCCTTAAACACCATCATCTGCACCTTTTTGGCGTGCTGGTCGCGCTTCATGGAGTCCCTGCTGTGGATCAAAGTCTTTCGTTTGGGGGCCTTCGTCATACCCTGGATCTGGGACAGCGTACCCATCTTTTATCGCTACTACTGTATGGCCGAGGTGGACAGCGGTTCCGCGATGCCGTTCTACCTGAGGCAGTTCGCGTTTTCCCTTTCCATCGGACTCTTCTACGCCAGCCATCTTCCCGAGAGGCTGGCTCCGGGGAAATTCGACATTGTCGGCAACAGCCACCAACTGTTGCACATCAGCGGCATTCTAGCCACCCAGCAACAAATGAACGGGGCGCTGCGCGATATGCAATCTCGCCGCTCGTCGATGGAAACCGGAGCCGTCATGGACCATTGTTTTTGGTGCGTCTACGCCATGTTAGCCGTCTTTCTTATCAATATGCTGGTAATCGGGCTGTTTAGTTTGCACTCCTGGAAGATATTGAACCGCGGAACGAACCCTTCCAAGAAAACGAACTGAAAACACCCGATTTATTAACGTACTGAGTTAGAAAGGCAGCTTTGTCATTTAACGTGGAATCACGCCCAAATTAAGCTTCGTAATTGTCGTCTCATAAACATATATATATTTATAATCTTTGAAAGAAATCAAAGTGTATAACTATATATACATTCTAAACATTCCTCCCACGGAATATGAAGAAGAAAGTGATGTTGAAACAGACCAAACAGTGAGAAGGCAAATATTTGGAATAGTAAGAACTTTCGTCGCGGGATATGAAAGCCCGCCTAAACAGCGTTGCCAGCTCCGAAAATTCGAATTATAATTTCGCGGGGCTTGAAAATTAACGAAAAAAATATTAAGCAAAAATTGATGATAAAATTAAATTTTGTAGAAATATGGTCTTAATAATTTGTTATATTTATGATAAATCTTTTAATAATCAAGTTGGGCTTAATGAAAAATATTTAACTAAACAAAAAAGTTACAATTTTAAAAGATTTTCTATAAATTCGAAAATTATCGTACATTATCTTACGCTCAATCGTAATAAATGGGCGAAGATGTGGCTGGTAATTATCGCGTTCGATAATTTATCGTACGTCTGGCAGCGCTGCGGGTAACAAGAAATATTCAAAACAGAACGTATAACCATTTATTCCATAATGTTCGCGTTCCCCAAATCGAATGACCCAGTCTTTCGCACCCCCCTCCTCCCCCTTGGATTTTTTCGTTGCGGCATTATGAACGTAAGAGGAGAAAAGGGGTCGATAGTTCCTCCCCCCTCCAGAGAAAAGCTATAAAGTTCGCAATATTTCGAAGTGGGTTTTCAAGATAAGCGCGATTCCAAAATTATTTCGAAAAACTACGTTCCTGAAAAGCGTCGTGTTTTTTGAAACCTTGAGAAGTGGCACAGATGGTACTAGATTCTGCCCTTGGTAACACTGCTGGCTAAAACTAAATCCAACTTATCTGCAATTAAACGAATCCCTTATTAATAAAAAGTACAGGTTTTAAAATAATTATAATTTTGTGAAACCAGAAGTATATAAAACCTGAGAAGAATCCATTTAGACCATAAACGTTAAACGAGTAACTTCGCATTACCGAGTGAGCTAAACACTTCATATTTTTTTGGGTACACCGATTACCTAATCAGTGATCGACTATAGAGTGATTAGGGAATGATAACGAACCGATTACCTCGGTTACGGAGTGGTTACAGGTGATTACTCTCATCATTTAGGCCAAAGTGGTTGTTTTAAGCGAATGACATTAGCAGTAAAGAAACTAACCCTGTATCGTGTTAGTTATGTTGGTAGCCAGTATGTTTAATTAATCTCTTATAATCTCGGTAATTTTTTAATTTATCGGAATTAAGTAAACCCAATTATAATAATTAAATATTGAATATTGTATACTATTTATTTATCATGGCACGATAATGTTCCCAAAATAACTACCTATAGTCACAAACTTCTCTCGCAATTCGCTACCTTAGAGCAAGAGTCAAGCAAAAGCAAGTCTAAAAACCCCTATTTGAAAAAAACCAGTTTTAAGTTCGAAATCTAGCATAATAATAATGATAAAAATGATAATCTAATAATGAAAATTGATAAAAATAGAGTGAAAATATTTAAAAACACTCAAGGAATTTTATTTTGAATTTCTTTCAATAGTCACGTATCTCGGCTTACTTGACTTTTGCAGTTTTTGGGCGAAACAAAGTTTAAGGGAGATGGATAATTCTCGATAACCAAGATTTTTATTTACTTCTGATTCCACCAATATCAAGCAGTCGTAGTTACGAAAGGCAACGTTTAGGTTTGCACGGTGCTACGTAGGCTTTTCGTTAAAGCTTATTATTATTTTCATCAACCACTTCTACGTCAACACGAACCGAGCAATTATCTGTAAAATAACGAAAAACCTGCTGGGAACTTTATATTTAATAATTTTTGATCTACACGAAATACGTTATGGTGGCAAAAATATTGTTTACGGGTATACCTTCACCTAATCATTAGTTTATAATACAAAAGCTCGTACACCTAAACCAAAAAGAATGCGCAGTGGTAAATACATATTTTTGTTAATTTTATATGCCGAAAATAGCTTATCACGCGTGGATAATTAAAAACTTTCTTCGTAGGCACTTACAAATATTTTGTTGTATCATACGTAATGTAATCAATCACTCCTAAAGCTCGTCTTTGCGTAATATCTTCATCAATGACAACAAATAAGAAGGCTATTCGCAATTTAAAATGCTTAAATTTATAAAAAAAAAAACGTATATCTGACTATTGGACCAATCAAAAATAAATTTAAAAAGGTTAAAAAAAGGTGCGAATTAAATTTGGCTTGTCAAAGCCAACTTTTCAATACAGATGATTCTTAGTTTAATAAAATATTTTGGGAACAATAGTTGGTTTTATAAAATAAAAAGTGGTCTGGCCTAACTTGTTAAAATGCTGCTCTTACGTCACAAGGCACAGCTTTATTAGTATATTCTTCGCACGATCGATTTGCACGCGCGCTAGAAAAACCTGTATTCCTCTGGAGACTGTAGCACGTGCTCGTAGACGTGTAAAAACCGGGAGGTCTACTCGCTGGTAAAAGTAAGAGCCACATTAAATCAAAAATGCTACGTTAATTTATAAAAATAACTATTGAAATATATTTAATAAAATAAAAATATTTTCAAATAATATTTCATTTAAAAAACTTTAATATTTAAAAAAAACTAAATAGTAATATTGAAAAAGAAAATTAAACAAAATTTACAAATATTGCATTTTTGCCTTTCGGAAGTCTAGCTTTTCCAAAAAATAATGGGCCCCTTTTGGTTCGGGGCCCTTGAAATTTCCATAGCCTACACAGACAACCTACACACCTTTGAACAAAGTTTCATTATGTAAAATACATTTATGGTACACTTATGAGGGACTATGTTACGTATGGTAATATTCTCTATTACTAAAACGTACTAAAATTAATATAGGGCCCCTTAAAGAAGCAACCAGAGATAAAATGGTTTTATTTTTCTATAAAGGGAGTTCTGTCCGTTAAAAATTACAGCTTACGATTAGATAACGCGTATTTTAGGTTTTTCGTCGACCATAAGACCCAGTCTGACTCGTTCGACTGTCGAAGAGCCTAGAATATCTACGGGCTTAGACAATCTAACGTGACAATTAACGCTATTATATTTCCCAGGGCCAGTTTAGCGTTAAGTGACCCTTTAAGGAAACAATGTTTAAATTCATTAAATTCCTATTTCATAAGGAAGCATAACGCCTAGTTTATCGACGTTTCAGCTCAATTTTCTTTTCGTCCTGGCATATAATATTTATACAGTGCGCGAATTATTTTTTTTGGGCCTGTAAATTTTGCTGTTCAATAGACCTCCAGTCTAATGTAAAAAAAAAACACAAATTGTGATGAATTTTCGAAATGATGTGGATTTTCCGAGTGTTTTTTTAATGTTAAAACGTGTTTTTATATTTAGTGTGTTGATTGTAATATTTTATTATTTACACTTGTTATTGTTCGGGGAAAAATTTACGTGTTTGCAGTAATAATGTTAAACCAAATTTACATACCGCTATATCGTATACCAATATATTCCATTAATTATTAAAGTTTATAACCTGAGAATTTCTAATCTGATCAAAATGTCTATGTACCTGTAAAACATGGTAAAATAATTTATTAGTAAACGTATTTCTTTATATAAACCATTCTATAAATTCCTAGTTGTCTGGGCAAACCTTAAACATAGACTATACACTACTATTTCAGTCAATAGTGCTTGAAAACTGTTTTACACTTTTAAAATTTCATAATAAATCGGATCATTTTGGTTGACAATGACCAGTCACTAGGTTTAGTTTTTTGGATATAGCTAAGGTAACCTACGCGAAGAGAGTATATTTCAAAATATAGCAATACTATGAAAGGAATATTAACGAAATCAATGAAATACCGTTATTTCACTATACACAATTGTTTGTTTAAAGATTTATCCGATAAATTAAGGTTACGAGGTAAAATCTCCATATTAAACCAAGAAACAAGTTTGAAGGTTTGCCAGATAAGTGCTACTCTATCTCTCTTTACGAGTATCCCTGGTTCCAGAAAATTCTGGCGGAAGAATTTATAGAAGGATCTATCGCGCATTCAAGATCTAACCGAGGTTGTGCAAGCCCAAAAATTAAATATGTCTTTATTTTTTTATGATTACATTTAGAGAGGTTAAGCAGCCGACGTTTTCGTAGGGAAAGAATAGGTTTCCACGGTACTTTGCTGACGTTTGTTACAACAAGCTAACGTCTACACTACTTTTGCACATTCACTTAAACTAAACCAGACGTTTATAATACAGATCTTTTTAGAGAAGTATCCACGGTTCAAAATTTACGACAATTATAATAAGCGAGGGGTCTGACATTTGAACAAATTCTGTACACTCTAGACAAAAAATATTTTAGAAATGGCCGAAATCTGGGCGGAAATCAGTTACAAAACTTGGAAATCAGCCTTAATAACCAGAAATAAACCTAAAAATTGTGCTCTGATATATCAAAATCAGTTTCTGACTTCTAAAACCACTTTGAGAGTCAAAGGTGGTGCCTTGGGTATTAGCCTAGCTGATTATTATTATTATTATTATTATTAAATTTGGTAGGCAAATATCGGACCTCTCGGCCATAAGTTATTTATATAAAACTATATTGAGAAAGTGAACATTTGATGTATTTTTTTTCTTCTTCCGAAACGTATATTGAAAAAGCAGTGGCAACCTGCGATGGTACACGTTTCAAGCGAATAACATTAGCAGCATAGGAAGGTGGATACTTCCTTTATATTGTTTACTTCTGACCCCACGTAAATGCATCGGTAGCAGAAAATCTCTAGCGTCTTCGGTTATTTGTATATCAGAGGGTAGAAAGTTTATCCGCGCAGTTTATAAATAGCTCATTTTCAAAAATAATCTCTAGACCGCAGCTGCTAAACAGTGGTTCAAGAAACTGAACCTTTGTCGTCCAAAAAATATATATATATATATTGGCAAGTTAAGCTTTCCAATAAAAAAAGGTTTCATTTAAAGCTATTTCTATGATAAACATTGCTTTTATAATTGTATAAAAATTACCGATATAAATGTGTGACAAAGAAAAAAGAGTACATACAATTTAGTTTAAAACGACCCCTTTTATAAATGCTCGATTTTTACCCAATAGTGCAAATTTGATGTCTAAAAATGTTCGTATAGCTTAGGTTATAGATGTTGATAGGGCGATTGGGCGTGGCTAAATTGGCGTCATTCTGACTAGCGGAAGTTCCGTTACTACTTTAAAGGCGGGAAATACTTTACCTTTTCCCGCCTTTGGTTTAAAGTGACGTAATTCTCTGAAAGGAAAATGATGCTCACTTCCGCCCTATCGTAATTATGACCCTGGATGTATAGAAAATCTTTAATCTCAAAAAATTCCATCGTAATGGCTTGTTGATCGTGGTTATATTCAATGTGATAACGCATAATTCAAACTATAATTAATATTTGTGCCAAAAATGTCATATTTTTAGACGGTTAGATTTAAAGGTACAATCGATAAAACAAAACTAAAAATACATTATCAAACATAGACGATTGCAATCTCTATTTTTATTGGGCAAAAACCGTATTATGTTACTTCTATAAACTTCCAAAAAAAAGATAAACTATCGACCTGATTATTTTATAATTGTCGTGACTGTCGTCTGACATATTTTGCAGCGTTTTAAAACAAATATGAAACGAGCTTTTTATAATAGAAACTGACAAAATTTAAATTTAAATAAAAACAGAAACCGAACAAACTATACTGAAATATTTTGCGCGATATTTTTTATCGAAACGTTTTATAAAATATATTGAACTGTAAACGATTTCTGTGTATTTTTGAACAAAATGTTGATAAAATAAAAATTTAAATAACGCACGATTTTCGTAATCAAGTGTATACGCTATCGAAATAAATGTATATTAATCTATGGAATTAAATTTTGTATACGAGTTCGAAATACAACCGTAATTTGTTTAAAGTTAAGGGAAAAATGATTGAAAATAGTTCAATAAAAAGATATTAAATGTTTATTTGGCGACTTTTTATTAACTGATATTATCTTATATTAACTGACTCAGCATTCGTAGAACGAATCGAATCATTAGGCTTATATGTAAGTGTTATATATAAAATATTACGCCGTCTAGCGTTTACGACCGTGTTGAGAGGGTGAAATGTTCTGGCGGTCACATTAAAGAGTTGGCAAGTCTATATACGCCAGACCCCCAACGAAACGAAGGTCTGATAGTCCTATATGTATATCACGTCATTCCCCATTAACGCGTACATTGTTTGGTAGAATAGTCATAGGACGTCAAATATAAAAATACATCGTGATGTCACCATTTACGCGAGAATTTGTTTTAGGGTTGAGTTCGTTAGCCGTCGTTTTTACAATGTAAACAGCGAGGATAATTAGTCACGATAAAAGGATTAATTTATCTCCTGAAATCAACTGTCTGACTGATAAGCTTGAAACCGTAGTGAAATAAATATAGGTGTCGTCACTTCCCGTCATATAATTTTGTAATTTGTTATACAGAACAAAAATTATGCGAGTTCTATTTTGATTTTAGAAAATATAAAGTCCACAGGTGCGACGCGACCTTCGAAATCCTTCGTAGAAAAAACTTGATTTTCTGGTCTCAAGCCCAAATATTCCCAAAATTCGTTTGGCGAAGAAATACGAAATACCAGAGCGTACTAATTCAAAAGACAAAGTAACTTGGCCAAGCCAAACACGTAATTATACCAAAACTATGGTACCTTTACAGCAGGCCCGTAACCAGCCGCCAAAACTCGGGGATGCTCATATTTTTTTTATACTAAAAATCGTCATTTTTAACTCCCACTCCTAAAATTAGTAAATTTATTTTTTATTTTTTAAATTAAGAATAAAACAGAATATTTTATTAAAAATACAGGTAACCGATATATATGATATTAGTTGGTATTACTTTTTAATATAATTTAAGGATTCGCTTTTTTCATTGAATTTTAAACACTTATCTTTAAGACGATTAGCTAATAGTTTTCTTTGATATAGTAGGATACACCTCAATGAAATAGTAAGCATGAACTGCAGTCCTATGAACGTTTTACCATTGTCCAATCACTTTCCTCTAAATATCCGTCGAAACACTTTTGATTGGCTAGTTCGGTATTTCAACAATTGAAATATTTCAACTTTTGGTACAGTGAAAAGCGCGAAAACAATTTTTTTCAAAACTTTAATAAAAACGTTTTAAATATTTACTGAAATTAAATTTTGATGTAGCTCTCCTTTTTGATTAATATACAAATATTTTAGATCATGTCTTTTGGTAGTTGGACAATCGGTTTTGTTTTGGTGGGTCGGGTTGGGATGCTCGAGTATTCATTTGGGGGCGCTGAGCATCACCTGGCACCCCCCCCCCCTTCCATATACGGACCTGCTTTACAGTTACATTATTAGACGAGCGAGGACTATTAGAAGATTAAGAGAACTGGCGGGTTTTGTCATGGCGCGATAAGTAAAAAGGATACAGTGTAAGCCTTCCAAAGTTCCATAATTTAAATTTTAGTCTATAACTTTAGAAAAACCCGGGTAATAATAATTGCATTATTCATAATATAATAATATATTCATATAATTATATAAATTAAGAAAGTGATTTAATTATAAACTGATTTAGACTCGCTGTTTGCTAAACATGGCTCTATTGTCGTGAAAATCACTAACAAAACTGTCATTATGTCTAGGTTTTATACAAAATAGATAATTTTCTGTAAATTTAATTAACTTCTTCATCGTTTGGTTAAGATCAAAGTTTCTGAATCTGCTGTTGAAATGTACGAAATAGATGACTTTGAATAAATCGTTGTATCAACTTTTAATATTAAGCTTCTTCGTCATTTTGGCTAAGATCAAAGTGTAGTTTCTTTTCACATCAGCTGTGGACAAAAGTCTTATCAACTTTTGGCTGTGGAACATATCCCGTTCACCTGAATTAAAGGCAATAAAAGTCGCTAGATAAGTTGGGCCACATTCACATCAATTTAAATTGGATCGATCTATACGATACATTAGCGGTCGGTTCAATTAAGTCCAAGTATTAAGTATACTTCAACAAAGGGATGGCGCTCGGTTAAGTGGTTGACAGGATTTTACACTAGCAAAAGATGGCGCTACATAACACTGCTAGGTATAAAAATGGTTGCGTCAATTTTTAAGACCTAAATATTTAAAATATGTTCTTCTAATCCTTTAAAGTATTTAGAAAAATTTAATAGTGATAAATAAACAATAAAAACAAAATTAAGCAGTGTATAATGAATATAGTAAAGCAGAAGTATTCATATTCCTATACTGTTAATTAATGGTGTTGAGAGGCTCGCGTTGCTTTTCAATAGTGACTAAAACCTAGGAGCAACAAACACAACACCCCACACAAGGAGAACGCAACCCGTCAAAAATCGTGGATTTTCTTGTGTACATTTTTCATTGGCTAGACGCTTTAGCGCCTGCTGCCGTCGGAAGGGGAAAATTCGGAAATTGTCTCCCCCCCCCCCGTAAAACGTTCAGCGTAAAGGCTCGTGAGCTCGTCCAATGAAATTCGTACACAACCCTTCGTTAGCGTGTTTAAAGGCTGGCTGCGTTCTCCTTGTGTTTGTTGCTCCTAGCTAAAACTATCGATAAAATACACAATACATTTTGAGACGTGATACGGTGTATCATCGGCGGATTGTCAAGAAATTCGCACCCATTGAAAATCGCCTAGAGGCTACGATGCCTCGATAAGCCTTAGGTGAAAAGCTCGAAAAGGGTTCGAGCTTGAGGTTCGAGCCTATAATTGAGGCCTAGGCTCAGTGGCGTAGCTAGCATGGTTGGGTGTCACCCCCAAATAACGCCCAAACGGCAGGCACCCAGGGCGGACCACCCCCCCCCCAGCTACGCCACTGCCTAGGCTTAACTTTCGAGTACTCGAAACTATTAGGCCTTGGATTAATAATAGGACTATTATTAATCCAAGATTAGGCACTGCTCGAGAGCTTTTAAAAATGGCGGGAAAAGCGACTAAAAAAAATCCATTTGGTAAAAGTCCTGGTGGTTTCTGATTGGTCACTGATTTTAAATGTAGAAAACGAAACCAAAACTATAAGTTATACCATACGTAGGGTGCCCTAGCTGTTGGCGGTTCATCAGTCCACTATTTTCTTATTATATTCCCTTGTATGGCCAGTTATTAATTTAGACTTTACAAATATGGCTTCAAAAGTTCAAATAAACGTAAAAGCTCTGGCGGTAAATATTCTTTTAATGAAGAAATAGTAGAACCTAGTGATAGAGCTAACCCTAATTATTCGAGTACTCGAAACCACTTTTTAAGCCAATCCTAAAAGCTCGAAAGCTCGATAAAATTTAAAAGCTCGGCTCGATACTCGAAAAGTGAAATTTTTCATACTCGAAGCTCGGCTCGATACCGAAAAATCAAGGCTCGCACATGCCTAGTTCCAGGTAAACTTAAAATTTGAGTTTAGTAAAACGGCTTTAGGCTGTCTCATTATTTATGTTTTTAAATCTTTTTAACCATTTATTTAGTACATTTCCATTATTATATTATTATTATTAATGTCGATAACTATAAAACAACATATTAGTTTCTTTCAAATAGTGGTGTCTAGACTTACCTGACTTTTGATTTCAGATACATTAATTCAGTGTTGCCAGGCATACTTTAATAACAGCAAGTGTCGATAGTTTCTAGCCAATTTTGGGCTGTACAATAATTTCATCGGCGTACTGTATAGGAAGTTATTTTTGGTATTTCGATGAATTACGTCCTGAGAGTACTTTAATATAAGTTAAATTTCGACTTTAGCAGAAAACCAGACTTATATCGTGACCGAAAACTATCGCTACACCCTTTGGTTTGCCATTGAAACCTAGATAGTTAGCGACTAAAGCAGAAGCAATTTTTTCGTTATCGTTATTCTTAAATTGGACTTTATAAATAAGGATACTTGCATTTTAATTATTGAATATTAATTTTTGCATCGTTTTGCTTCTATTTTGATAATTTATTTAAGAAAAAACATTTTTATGTCTTTTTAATTTGTCAGTAGCAGACGCTAGATCATAGGCGCCTCCTAGAGACTAGACTCGTTTCGGTCGCGACTACCTGTAACTTTAATATAATTTTTGTGTTCGTAATTTTTTTCATTATGCCTTATTTGATTTATCGTTCTGATTATGAAGACCATACATTCTGATAAATAAAGATAATTACACTACTAGTTAGTTTGTCCTACGTAGCTGAAGCTTTCATTAAATGGTTCAATGCGTGTTTTGATTTTCACCAATATTCTGACAAAATTCAAAATTTACTATGAAAGCGTAAGATATCTTTTTTCTGATATCGATATTTCTCTGGTCATACCACAATAATTTCATTATCAGGATATGGCAGCACTGAATATATGATTCATAATCAGCGTTGCCAAATGTATCATATTTATGTTAAAATCCCATAATTCTAGCTAGAAATTTGGAACGTAAAATAATTTCACCAGTGTGCCATATAGTACGCCTTTTTTCAAATCATTTTAACAGACCGTAACATATTGTCAATAATTTTCGAACCCATTACAATCTTGACTCATGTTCAGCCCAAAAAGATATTTAGTCGACTTTGTTTAAATTAAATATAGACGTCGACAAAGGTAATTTCTGGTGATTTGATCTTGAAAATTAACTTTTAATATTTAAAAACTCGCCAAATTCTCGAAACAAGCTTACATAGAGAAATAATTTGGCCAAGAATTCAATAATTTTGGAGTTTGTAACTTCGTATATCATAATTTTCATTTTTACATCTGGCAAACGGTGTTCATAATTTATGTCTTAACCAGCTTGTTAGGAATATTTTTTCGTTTCGGTAGGACTACAGATGGCACTGTTATATTAATTGAAATAGTTGATAGAAAATGCGTTACGTTACGTTCATTTCAATAGATTTTAAATTAACTGATTAATACTGAAAAAAAACCATGGTCGATTTATCAGGAGGGCAAGAAAAATCGGGATTATTAGAACACACATTCAGCAACTGGGTTTTCATATTTCCTGGTATATTTTGTGTGGGCCTTATCGGTAAGGCAGTTTTTCAGATGGTCTGTTTACCTTTTTGACAGGTGCCTTGGCATGCCTTTTAAATTTCCTTTTTCTTAGTATATATATATATATATATATATATTTGTACTTGTTGGTTTTGCGATAATTTTATTGCTAAAGCTATAAACCGGAAATGGCCATGATTCATTATACTTTAATTCCCATATTAAGACACTGCCCCTGAGGCCCACTTGAGCTCATAAGACCAGTTTTCGACATATCTGTGTTAAAGTTTATCTCAGTTCATACTGCTTCTACTACAAACCTCTCCCCTCCCCTATTACTAGACCGTTTCTGCCACGTTTTTTGTTGCATTGATAGCTATCCTGAAAGGCTGATTTATCAGTTTTTTTGGATAGAACCTAAGCAGCTGTATAGCTGATGTTGCAAAGAGTGTAATCTGGAAAAAAGTATCATAAAAGGTTTCGCTTTTAACGCATTAGATCAGTTAACTCTTGAGCATTTAAATAACTATGGAAGAAACGGTTTTGGAAAGTGAAAATCAAGATGTTGGGGGTGGATATTTACCTCTCTACTCCCTCGCGGTCATAATCCCAATTGGTATCCTGGGTTAGTAGTTTTAATTCTAAGATACAATTAAAGGGACATGAGGGTGTAAATTTACTACCATATGGTACGAGAATGTTGCGGAATCGGGAGTTAATTTAATTTTTTTTTACTATTTTCAGGATTTTTCACGTGGAAGTTAATAAAATCTTTGAAAGAGAAGGAAAGCAAGAAACAAGAAAAGAAGAAATTGAAAATGCAGAGAAAAGACGTGAAAAAGAAGAAATAACATATCGCTCAGCTTTAGGCCAGGGGAAAAATTATGGTGAAATTAAATGAACTGTGAAATATCACTGCCAAGTTAAAGAATGGTTAAGGGAAAAATGGATATCAAGGCGCAAAAACTGTACTCCTGAATGACTGGCTGTTTATGAAAGCCTTCAAAAAATGTCTAAACATATGCAGGAAGACCTCTACGCTTCCAAAAATTGGCAATCATAAAATAACATTCCATGAAAAAGAGGATAAAATTACCAACTGGTATCATTTTTTTTTAAAGCTAAGTTAAAAATTTATATTCTTCTAAAGCCTTAAGTTTATTCTAAAGAAAGTATTTATTTTCAGAGTTATTTATTTAATCTCTATTCCAATAATTCAAAAAAGACTTCCATATTTTCAATTGTTTCAATCTATAAAAAGTAAATAGGCTGAGTACATGTTAGTCTTGTATCTAAGTCTGGGTATGAAATAAAAATCTTTATATTTAAAAAGGATATTACTTGCATTAGTATTAACAAGTGTTCATCTTCCTATACTGCTAACAGGGCCATGCACAGTGGGCAAAATCCCCGGGGCACTGCGAAAAAATGGCCCAGTAGCATAGATTTTAGGGGCCTTTCAATAGAACCCCAGCTTGAAAACTTCAATTAGAAAGCCCCGTGATGACATAATTTGCCCCAGGCCCCAAATGTCTCTGCAAGGCCCTGACTGCTAATATTATTTGCCTATAACATGTACCTTCACAATTTCCTGCTTATTTTTCAAAATATGTTATGGAAAAAAAGTGGCCATCAAAATACGTCATGGTGATTTCACAAAACCCGTAAGAAAAATGTTATTTTTATATCCCTAAGTTGGGTAACTTAATTTTTTCATCACTGGGCACTTTTTATATCCTAGATGAAAACCCATCTTGCAAGAAACACAATTTGGAGGGGTCGGACATTTGCCTCTTTTGTGTACAGGATTTTGGATTTTTATTGTGGATTTGTTATACAAAGTCTATGGGAGCAAAATTCTTGGATTTGTGGATTTTTTTTCAAAATTTTGTATGGGATTTGGCCAAATGTCAGACCCCTCGCATTATTTACTTCTGGTGTTATTTGAAATAGGCCTTCAATGAAATTTGGGTGAAATGGGTTAGTGTTTTATTTACCAGACAAAAATGCTTTACAAGTAATTTTTTCATTATACAAAGCAACAAGTTTGTACAAAACCATACAGGAACATATATATTTTTTGGCTATATTAATTTTATTTTGTCATATTTTTCCCTTGAAACAGGGATATTAACTTTACAACGTAAAAATGTACATTTTATAGCATATCTGAAATGTTTTTACACCACTACCCAATGGACATTATTGTAAAAATTTGTATTAATGCCACTGATGCAGCAGCGAAAAATTCCAGAAAATATTTTTCGTTGCAAAAATTGGATTCCTTACGCTTAACCAAAAGAATTGATTACTTTTTTTAAAGGAGGAAGACTTTGTAGCATTATTTTTCGAGTTAAGGAATGAAAATGTCGTCGTTTACATTATTAAAGCGTAAAAAAGTTTATAAATAAAAGTATTGGATTATAATTTAAATATATAAAATTAAAAATTGTCTGTAAAACTTACTTGGCCCTTCATTTTTTTTGGTACAGTGGTCAGTGAGGCATTTCGCCCCCAATAAACAAATCAAAAGATGGCAGCACATACGCCATTTATATTACCAAAGGTATTTTCCAATGAAGATTCTGCTGCCACCTTTTGATTTTCAATTTCAGCTTTTGCCTTTATAATTCAACCGCAAAAACATAACACGAGATGAATTATTTAATAAAAAAATCTTATAAATTTATAATTATATAGTAAAATAATTCGTTTAAAGGAATTGATGTTTCTGGACTCAATTGAGACCTTCAATGGAGTGTTTTCAGTCAATGCTATATACTGATAAAACAGGGCCAAAAATAGTGGGCAGTTCTAAAATTCAGATTTGGGCAGTGCTACTTGATTATCATATGGGAGATGTCGCGGTCGATGGATCTTTCCAGTGCATATCAACAAACGCGGCCAATTTTGCCGAACTAAGTTACTTATTTACAGCCCTTTATTCTTTCATAATTTTGATAAAATATTCGTCTGCTACAAATTCTAAATACCATGCTTTTTTTTAGCTCATTGAAATTTGGTTTTGGGGGTTCAATTTTATTTGGGCAGTTCTAAAAAATCCTAATTTTAGCCCCTGTGATAAAATTATCTAATAATAAATAAGTTTGCAAAAATATTATCCAAATTGTATAAAATATAAATTATATTGTATCTAAAGGTTTTTTTTCACAAACTTTTAAATGTGAGATTTCACGAATTTAAGTACCTGCTAGAGGTCTCTATTGAGTTCAGAATTCTAATTAAAATATAAATTTATTAGAAATTTTAGCTTGTAAGAAATGGGATAAATTAAATGAAAAGCGTATTTTCTTTACGAAAAAACAAAGTTTAAGTTTTGAAAGTTTCTTTCGAGTTTGTAATAAAGGGTGTAGTGGAAATGGGGAGAATATTTAAAAATTCTTTCGTTACCAGGATAGACACCGAGATAACATCCATCTAAATGTTTTTCCCGCTGCTTCAGTTTAGGACTTTCATCCGACGGAAAAACCGTTTCTAGGACCACAATCAAACACCAACTGAAAGTAGAAAAGAGACAAAACCTCTTGTCTGTTGTTATAAAGACGTTTCGCCACCAGGACCTCCGCAAGCCTGATGACCCTCTCCTTCCAGCATCGCAATCCTTTGTTTCAACATTCGAACCTATAACAAACAAATACAAATTAACAGACTGATTAACAAATTTATTACATTGAAACCTTTCGAGGGTTTGATTTTTTTTATATTTTGTGGGAAATGCATAAATTATTATTCATTTCTTAAATGACACACATTTTAAAACAATTTTAAGGTAGTTTTTATGTAAAACTATTTACAAATATTCAACTCATGAAAGAAACATGTTTCAGAGTTGCAGCGCCATCTAGAAAGACTGTGTATTAAAAAATCAAACCCATAATGGCATTTATCTGTGAAAGGATCTTCTCCATTCTCATACAAGTATCGACCTATTAAATTTGTCATATTTACTTGTGCATTGTGCCTTTCTAGCATAAGAGCCATTTGCTGTTCTAATTTCTTCACTTTAGTTTGGTTTTTCTTCTTTGCTTTCTCAAAAGCAGTTACCAAGGCACTGGAAAAAAGGGCAAGATTTAGTTAATACAAAATTATTTTTCGATTTAAAGATAGGGTTACTTAATTTTACAAAATGTGTATTTAATTTAAAAACTTCCATTAACTGCATTATTCCGAGTAAGGCGTAATAGTTAATCCATTAGTCTTACAAATAAAATATGTCTATGCACGGCCAACTTTGATTTCTCTCGCGCTACAGCGGCCATCTCATTCGTTGACGTTCCTGTGTTAACCTATGAGCAAAAGATGTGTATGACGTCAGCGCCCCTAGCGGATTATTATTTTTAGTATAGTTTTTACATTGGGGACAATATAACCACCGAGCGTGGCGCTGAACTCCTACACATTATAGTACAGTTTATAGGGGGAAAATCCTTGCTCGCGGAATTTCGACGAATGTGTTGGCCGTAGTAGCGCGAACAGCGCGTGATCAAAGTTGGCCGTGGTCTATGTTACACAGTTACAGCTTAGGTTGGTATTAACCAACAGTAAATTCTTTCGTAGCAGACTTCATTTCCAAGGGTTGACTCCCTGTACTGCCATTTTCAGAATCATTGCTGAACCAACATTAAGGAAAAAAGTATTTCTAGATTTCAGAGAGCTTTGCTAATAAGCCCCAGATAGAGAGGATGGTAGTACTTCAAAAAGATATCAGTGACTTATGACATTAGGCTTCTCTTTGTTATGAAAAGTTACATCCTACTTTTATTTTTAGAGCCGTTAGATTGTGGTGCGACTATTGAAACTTCCCTATTAATAGTTCAGCAATGAACGTAGAGGTGGCGCTATATTATCGGCTGTCACGCGCTTGTCGAAATGACAAGGTGGGATCGTTGCCGGGAGTAGTGGCGTACTCCTATATTACCAAGCGTCTGGGAGGCAGAGTTTGTGGATGGCCGTGTGAAGACGACCACCAATCTCCCAACGGATGGTCCGAATACTTCCGCCACGGGTGTCCCCACCCCTGTCCCCACGTATCCCCCCGTTGGCGTGGCCGTTACACTTCTCTCGCCCTGATTAATCAGATCTTCGCTGGGCTCGCAGTCTTTTCAAACTCAATCAGCTTGAATAAAAAAAAAGTAGGGATCGGCTTAATTGCTATAATGATCTCACCTATTAGCCCTTTTCAAGTCATTTATAAACTCTGTCGACTGCTGCGCTCTCAAGTCTGAATTCTTGGTCACTTTTTCCAAAGTAGAAACTAGCTCTTGAATCCGCGACTTGAGTTTTTTCTCGCGTCTTTCAGCTTCGGCAAATTCGTGTCCGCTATCGGGACTAGCACTTCCTTCGGACATGTACACGTGCGAATTGGAGCCGTGACCTTGAGCTCCCCTCAGTCTGTCGGCCAATTGTTGGTGCTCTTCTACCTCGGCTTTCAAGTGTTCAATGTGAACGAGATAAGCTTGTTCTTGGGCTTCCCGACTGTTCAATCGAAGTTCCAAAGACGCCTTTTCTTTCTCCAACAAATACACCTGAGCTTTCAGTTCCGCTTTATCTTCCTGCGTACGTTACAAATTTAATATTTAACTTGAAATACATTTAAGCATAAGTCTAAAATATTATACACTTATGATTTAAGTAAGTATCGGCTCCATCCAAGGCACTTTAACAACCCTTGGAAACTAATTGCTAATATCGTGTTCACATAAATCGTATGACGTAATTTTTTCAACGAACTATTGCTCAAGTTACAATCGCTTATGCTCTTTAGAAATGTCATGTTCACATAAAACTTGTGACGTAATTTCGTCAACGAACTAGATGACGTAATACGCAGCCAATGAAATTGTGCACCTTTACTAAAACTAAAATAAATTAAGAGTAACCTTTGACCATAATTTATATATTGAAAAATATATTATGTTATATATGGTAGTATGTCTAATTATTGTAATCTACAATGGTGCCTTTTTTAGTTTAGATATTCTATACTTGAGTACGCATTGCCACCGATAGATGGTCTAGGGTTCGGAGTCACTGGAAGTAAGCACCTTCCCAAAGTAAGTTTTGTGTAGATAGAGCCGGGACTCGCTTTAAGGATAAGAATCACACAAAGTACCTTCATTGCCATCAACTCTTGCATAAGAACAGCGTTCTCCAGATCGAGTTTTTGGGCCTCAAGAACGGAAGGAAACGTATCTTTCATAGAAGGATCGACGTGGACGCTTTCCAGTTCGACTACCGTAGTTTTCACTGATGACCGGTCGCTTTTCAGTTGGCCGATATAATCGCGTAACCTCTGTTCATCAATTTTCGTAAATTCAGTACCTTCACTACTGGATGTTGAACTTGTTGTACTGCAAACAAAAGAGTTCGTTTCAAATTAAAGGTGGGTCCACGAATTAAATGTTTTGGCCACTAACACCGTCTAATACACATTTCAAACACGTAGTCTTTCGCGGGCTTTCCTTCAATTTTGGTGCAACATGGTTAACTCAAAGAAAGTTCTGCTAAGCAGCTTACCGAGCAAATATGGAAAACTCCTATTTTATTATACCTCTACCAATACTGTCAATTTCTAACAAGATTTCAAAATTATTTTTTCTTTGGGGGTTTTGAACGACCACTGAGCACAGTGTTTTGGTGACAATATTAAATCCCAATAACACGTAAAGGCTCACATCGATTTTATCAAAATACGTTTCGAAAGAAAAATCCATGTACTTTTTTTCTAACAATTTACACATGGAATATAATGGGCATTTTCATTTAAGAGCCGCTCAGATCATGTATCGCTCATTTAGTTCATTAGTACCACGAAATCGGCGCTCACCTCTTTCCGCACTCATTCGAGAAACGAAATAGACGCCACCCCTTTCGAGTAATGTGTCGCTCATAATAAAATAACTTTTTTTGTCTCCCCTAGAGTTCGGGAAGGGCTAGGCCGAAAAGCCATACAGCCCACGGGGACCAATCGGTTAACATTAATAGTCAATAATTCCAGGGGATATTGTCAGTCAAATAAGCCTACAAGGGGGAAAGTTTACGTAAGCAAAGGCGAATCTACATTCTTGACAATACCTTGTGGTGCGACTATGCGACGAAACGTCTTCCCACGGGCTGATATTACATCCTGGGACTAGAAAGGCGATGCCGTAGGTCCTGTCCAGTTTCTGAAGACAATGCCTGGCGACATTCTCGGCGGCTTTACGATTATCCTGGGCCCTTTTCAACAAAACGGTCACTTCTTCATCTTCGTCGTTACAGCCTTTCACTAAGGATACGTAAATGACACCATCGTCAGAACATACATGGATTCTCGGAGAACGTTAATTTTAATTATGTGTCACGAAAGTGTGTCAGTTCCCTATTTTCCGCTTCTTACATTTTTTCAAAGAGCCATTTCTAAACGTAGCAACGGTTTCCAATTTGATTGGCTTGGGATTACGTCATCGGGGTCGCGATTCCTTGAAAACTTTACTTTCCGTTGTGGGAGGATTTTGGGACCAAGGGAAATTGGGAACATTCGCAACGTTTAGTCACACATTTTTGGTGGACTACGGACTAAGTCATTAGGTCTAACAAGTGCTCTTATCCTCGTCAACATAGTGAGTGCGTTCAGCGATCTAAGCCGAAGTGTAGAACAGGCACCGGATAATTTAATTTAAAATTTTTACATTTTACATCGTCTAGCGGAGTAATACACGCTTGTATATGCACCCGTGATTTAGCAGAAAATTCGCTCTCATTGTAAAGGGATTACCATCTTTGACTAGACATCTGAACGTTTTACTCACGTCCTTTGTATTTGGGTGGAAAATTTTCGCGATTCTCTCGGTAGGAGCACTGACGAGCGATGCATATTAAAAAATAGGGTTTATGTTTACGATTCGTGTCTAAGAGTTTATTAGTCCAAGTTTCGCCAAACTGACACACTTATGGAATACATAATTCTATACTTATGGAATACATAATTTTATATTTATGGACAGGCTTACCAAGACCACCGAGACCGGCGGCTCTGCAATTAGCTAAAATGAGCCCCTGTTCAGTTTCGAGGAGCGCCAAAAGGACTTCGAAGGTTTCGATAGATTGATCACTGTAGGTGAGCGCTAGCTGCAGAGCGGTATTGTTGGACTCGTATTTGCCAATCAAGACACTCAGGCGATCACACTGACTTTTACTCTCTTCCAAAGTCAAATTTAACAGGTCGTTCTGCGACTTCAAGTTCTCAATTTTGCTATTCAAACGCTCCATTTCCACCTCGAATTCTTGTATCTTCGACTCTGGAACGGCCGAACCGGCCGAAAACAACGTCTGAAAAATCTCTTGGGCGTGAGATTCTTCGTGCATATTATGGCACAAATGTTCCGCCACCTTTGAACTGGTTACCTACAGAGATTCGATACATATAACAATGCACAAAAGATCCTTTCTATAACGCCATTACAGATTCAATTTCTAAATACGCCCAGTCTTACTAGATTGACATCTAGGAAGACTAGGTGTATTTAGGAGCAACAAACACAAGAACGCAGCTAGCCTTTAAACACGCTACCGCAGTGTTGTGTACAAATTTCATTGGACGAAACCTTTAAGCTGAACGTTTTACGGAAAGGGGGAAGACAATTTCCGAATTTTCCACTTCTGACGGCATCAGGCACTAAAGCATCTAACCAATGAAAAATGTACACAAGAAAATGCACGACTTTTGACGGGTTGTGTGTTTAGAAGTGGCTTTTTCCATGAAATTAGTAATAGTTTATTTTATTCGTCGAAATGTTCAAAATGGCGCCACCTAGTATAACCAATAATGTATTTATTTCTACTTAAGGAAAATGACAATGTTGAGGCAAACCGCTGGCAGCATGGCCAAACTTCCCCGGACACGAAAAGAGGGAAGCAACAACGTCACCAAAGACGTCAGTTTTATTGAACCAATCAGATTGGCTTGTCTTTAAGGGGACGTTCCTGGGGTACGTTCAGTAACTGTAGTTTTAATGAACAATTCTATTAGTTTGGTCAAAGGCCTATCATTTAATTGGAATGTCTCGGCTACTGCACTAGCCGTTTCCGCTTTTTTAAATAAAAGACTGATCGTTTCAACAATAAAGAATATTGTCGTCAACAATTTCGTCATTTACCAACTCATTAATTATTGAAAATAATATTTTTCGTTTCGTCTGAATTTCGGGCCCCGTAACATTTATCGCTGCCATCTTTTAACGCTGTTCAGTAACTTCCTACGTCACTATGACGACACAGTGGCGTAGTGAGGTTATTTGGCGCCCAGGGCCAAGCTCCAAAATTTGCGCCCCCCCCAATTTCCGACATAAAATTCCTTGTTTTTAAACGAAACCTAATCATTATCAATAATAAAATAAATATTAATTTAATTGTTATATTAAAAAAAATTTCAAGTTTCCAATATCCGCTTTAATACTTTAGGCGCCTCTTTGGCGCCCCCCTGACCGTCGGCGCCCGCGGCGTATGCCCCCCCCTCACTACGCCTCTGTGACGACAACCACTCATCAAGCAAACATCCAAGTAAAAACCGACTTTTCCCAGACTTGCGTTACTGATATTACCCTTACTCTTCGAGCAAGATGGAGATTGGACGTAAGTAGGAATAAATACATTCTTCGAATAACTTAAAGCAATAGAATTGAACCTCTCAAGAATTCCCACTGAATGTTTGTTTCACTGCAAGCTATTGGCGAATGGGTCAATTTTCTTACCCCTAAACAAGCGATTTCGGAGCCCAAAATCTGCCTATCTCCGCTATCCATTTTCTTTAAGCGAACCCTCTCGGCGATTTTGGCAATAGGAACATCTTCTCTGGAGGTCGGCGTTCTCTCGCCAGTTGTGGGATTGATGTGAGGACTTTTGCTCCTGGTCGGGGAACTGCCCGCTTGCGAACCTTGGGAGCTCTGAGACTGAAGGCTGGCCACTTTGACTTGAAGTTCTCTGACCCTTCTTTGCAACCGATCCCGTTCTTCGCGACAACCCGAAAAGGCCATCCGAAGACGATTCAGTTCCGTGGCCTGTTGACCCAACTGCTCTTGAAGGGTCGAAGTTTCGGCTCGAAGCGACACCACTTCCTCTTGCATCTGAGAAATTTGCAGACTGTGACACGACGTGGCCCTGTTCTCCGTTAAATTCGGATACTCTTCCGTGTCCCGGCATACCTAAACGAAACGACCATTATGATATCTCAATTTAGGAGACGCGATAATAAGTACTATAAAAAATGAGTTCAAGTACCTAAGAATAAGGCGCTACCACGCTCAAAAACTCCGTAGCGAAAGTTGGTCTGCTTTTTAATCACAAAATGTAAACATACATGGCGATCGTCTGTGTGAACGAGTGCCACGAAAAATCGAAAGCTCCTCAGTTCCATATTCTTAGGTACCATAATGAATTATTGGTACTACCAGGAGACATGACTGGTACTACCTTTATTTATAATTACGTGTGATAAGTGTGTCAGTTGATAGAAATAATTATTGATAGCTATGTAAGGATTGGTTCCCTGCATACGCTCGCTACAACGACGAGGCAAATAAACCTAATGATTTACTCTCAAGTCCATCAAAAAATTTACGCTATTAGTATTAATTTAACACGTGGAAGGTATGGAACTGACACACTTATGTGAAACCTATTATAATCTTATGGTATAACGAGTACAGACCTGCATGGCTCGTTCCTCGAAACTTTCGTTATCTCCGAGACCGCTACTTAAATCTTCGTGGTCTCGGGGACCACCGGCTTTTGTAGTTACATCAGGATTTGATTCACAGTTCGAGTCACCTAATGGATAAATTAATAGACATCAACTTGGATTTCATTGAATCTACTTCTACAACTATTGGGCCGTGTGACTGTGCTTCACATACATCGATCAAATTTTAATGATACTAAAACATACTATACTTTAAGCGGCCAAGAAAGCTTAGTATTAAATTTAACAAAATATTTTGTTCTACAACAGAGACCCTGAGTTGGTAAAAATATTTCATACGAAATCATGATGTAAAAAGATGCTACACTTTGATCTTCGTCAAACCTTATTATTAAATTTTAAAAATATTTTATACGAAGTCATCTATTCTGTACAAAACAATATTTTATTTATGTTTTTCAAAAAGTACATTATACAGGATGTTAACTAAAAAATGGACCGGGGCGAATATCTCAAAATGTGTTTTAGCTACGATTTTGAAAATTTAGGGTGTTATAAAGCGCTCAGGGGGGTCAACCGACTACGAAAATTTCAATGACCTTGAACCCTGTCTTGGTCATTCGAAAATTATCTTGATAACCGTAAGAATTACGTAGTTGGTTCCAATTAGAAAAGTGTTCCCCATCACATTTAATTACAGTAAAAACTACACAGCAAAGAAAAGTATCTCGATTGATACATTACTAAAATATTAACTATTCTTTGTAGAAATGTAGCTTTTCTCGCTCGACCAACAACGCGATATCATTTGATAAATAAAGCATACTAACGAACCTTTTTCGCTACAAGAGTCAGCTAGGTTGTTGTCGTTGCTAGTGCAATGACTTTGTACTTCGCTCTGACGAGATTCTTCACCCGATTGTTGACTAAATTCATCTTCTTCCCTGAAAAAGTAACCACAAACGCTTTAGCCAAGGATAGTTCTTTCGTCGCGAAAACAGACGCGAGACAAGTACTTGATAATGTTGGCCCGCTGAATGTCGAGTTTCTTGGAAAGTTCCGCGATGATGGAATGCAGTTCGGTTAACCTTTCTTCGTACCGCTGAGCCTGTTGCTCGATTCGCTCTTCGTGTTCGCGGACCAGCAACAAACGATCCAACTGGAAAATAACTCTCATCAGTCATGCTCAATAATAATTAGATAAGCTCTACCATAATTCCACGCATGTGACTGTGTCACAACACGTAATCCACCAGCTCCTTGCGTAATGCCCCAGTTCCTTACTGAACTGGGGAAAACACCCATTTTAACTGGTGGGGAGAGATAACTTTCAAACTAAACCTAGTGCCACCTAGGAGCCACAAACACAATTCCCCTTCCGACGGCAGCAGGCGCTAAAGCGTCTAAACAATGAAAACTGTACACAAGAAAGTGCACGACTTTTGTCGGGTTGCGTTCTCCTCGTGTGGGGTGCTGTGTTTGTTCATGGACACTATCTCTAACCGACGGGAAAAGCAGCCTAAAAGAGGTACCCCCTCACTGTCCACTTGCGTCCTACTTCGTATTAGCTGAAATAGTCGGCCGTACTCGATTCACAGGGCCGTCAAGGTTATTCGAAAGAATGTAAACCCCCATTTCAAACGGAACGTTTTGTCGACCACGTGACGAATTACATGGCCTTGACAGCCCGAAACTTTCAAAATTCTTGAACCTCCCCCCCTTTTACAGAGAGACCGTGGCGGCGGCAGGTGATTTTGTATGGTGGAAGCTACAGCTTTTCCCGTCCGGTTAGAGATACAGTGTCCATAGTTCTAGGTGCCACAAGCTGCGATGGAACCCACTTCACCCCGTCAATTGGAGCATTGAAGCAAAGGTTTATAATTATTTGCATAAGTGTGTCAGTAGTTACCTATCTTTGGCGTGAAAGGCCACACATTTCTGGTTAACTTGTTTTTAAGTTGGATATTTTTCCAAAGAAAATATAGAGCAGGAATAGAAACTAACTTCTAGGAGGTGTTAAAACTATTTCGACATTTGAAATCTTTCGCGTTAAAATATTGCAATTTTATTACTTCATAACATTATAGGAAATCAGAAGCCCTGCCACATCTCTGTTTTCTTGGATTTTTATCGATGCTCGAGGCGATTATCTTCAAGTATTACTTACAAGGAGACAACCCGAGGTGTAACCCACCGATTTTGTTCAAACTCGGGGGATTGGTAAACCTTCATGTAACTTGAAAAATCCTAAAGGGATTTTATTCAATGGGCAACGGTTTTGCCATGGCAACGAAAAATGTTTTTGACAACATAAAATAACATGGGATTTTGACCGATTTCCCTGTGAAAAAAATTTTAAAAATTGATAAAAATGTGACCAATTTTGATTTTTTTCGTCAATTTTTATCAATTTTTTTTTATAATTTTGGTATTTTAATTTTTTTTTTCAATTTTGTAAAATGTTTCACAGGTGGGGGGGGGGGGGGGGGGGCTTGGAATCGGTCAAAATCCCATGCTATTTTCAATGGGAAAATTTCCATTTTAAGTTGTCAAACCTTTTTCGTTGCCATGGCAAAACCGTTGCCCATTGAATAAAATCCCTTTAGGATTTTTCAAGTTACATGAAGGTCTACCAATGCCCCGATTTTGAACAAAATCGGTATGTAACACCTCGGGTAGTCTCCTTGTTAGATTCTACATCACTCCCAAACTTAGCTGCTAGTAATTATATTGACAAACTGACACACTTATGGAACGTAATTATACACTTATGATTGGAGATAAAACGAGACTGACCTGAGATCTGTTTAGTTGTCTTTCTAAGAGATCCCGTTCTTGAAAAGTGTGTTGCAATCTGTTCGTCAGCTCCATAATTTCCCCCTTCAACGACGATAAAGCGGCCAAATGAAGCTGATAAAATAAATGAAAAATATGAGGCTTTAATGGAACCTTAACGCCGGTGGTTTCAACGCCCATTCCCTTCGCGCGATAATTCCATTTTACACGCTTTAATATTGAAAATCATAAGTAGAAACCAGAACCCATTTAGGTTACTGAGAACGTTACAGTTAACAGGGCCCCCACTCGAATCTTCAATTTTTTTATAGGAAAAATAGGATTATATTTCTAAAAATAAAGGACTTTATAGGACTATTTTTACAAAATTATAGGATTTTATTGGACTATATATGATATTTCATTTACTAACTTTATGCATTTAAAATCTTAATCTATATTTAGTGAAATAAATCTTTGATTTTCACTTAAAAATATAAACTATTTAACCATTTTATCAAAAAAATATACTAGTAGCTAACCATGTTAACAATAACAAAAGTATAGACTAGAATGACTTGGTATAGGAATTTATCCTATAGCTAAAATAGCAATTTAACTACTGAGTGGTTGAATTTGAAATGGGCAAAATATGAAAATTATAGGATTTTATAGGACTTTTGGGGGATTTTACTAAACATATAGGATGTTATATTACATTTTTGAAAATATAGGATTTTATAGGAATTATAGGACCTCTGGGGGCCCTGAGTTAATCTTCTTGGCCATAATCTACACACGTGGAACCCCAATCATATGCCATATGGCGCCCTCTAGTATCGGTCTTAAGTGTTTCATCTATCATCAGTTACGATAAAAGCAAAATTTAAACCTTAAATTAGTTCCGTGTAACTTTAATTAAAGCTGAATATAGCGATCTAATTTTCGTAAGTAGGAAAATAGTTGGTAAATTCTTAATTATAGTGTCAAAAATATTTTAAAACAGATGGCGTTACTGTTTCAATCGCGATTGCCAATCAAAACTAAGTGGTAATTGCTTCTGTGAACTCGTACATTCTCAGTAACTTAAATAGGTTCTTGGTAGAAAATCAAATGAGGGCGAAATAATCTTTATAAATGGTTAAAGCCGGGGATGACGCGAATAACAATGGGTGGATTTCAATAAAATATGACGACAGGATGGCGGAGGCTGTTCAAACCGCCGGGGACCTTCCATCTTCCAATTACGAGGCGACTCCGTGTCTGAAGAGGAAAGACAAAGGAGGCCAGTCTTCCATCCAGACAGTCCTTCAAGAAGCCGGGGAAGGGGTTGCTCTACGGATTATACATTTCGACCTTTCCGAAGCGGCTGAGCTCGCACGACAATGTTTGATCAAATTGGAAATCCGAATTTATATCGAGGGGTAAGACAGTCTCAGATAATCTGTACACCGAGTTCGTGCATTTAGCACTGTTAAAGGTACATATTTTCAAGAGTTCGCGAGTTCCATTTAGCACTGTCAAAGGTACGGCAGTGTACACCGAGTTCGCAGTGTCTTACCCCTTGACTTATATATAAAGAATCCAATAGAAATAGTCTTAAATAGAAATGTTATATTTGATCCTTTTACAATGTATGTAATTTAACGATTTGATCAAAATTATTGGATACAAACAGAATAATAATAAAAATAACAATGTGAAATGTAAAAATGACACTGTCTATAGAGATTTTTACTTATTTATAGCCATATTTTCCTATTGGGATATATATTACACGCTTCTGATTGCACGCATGTCCATGATACTAAAACACCGTCACGAATAACAGTAAAAACCCACTATCTAATTGGTTTGAAATATATTGCTATCTTCATGGGTTGAAACATGTTGCCAAGTTCCACGGAATCAATGGATAATTATAACATTAGCTTCATATTACGTGACCTTGTCCAATCAAATTCCGGAGATTAGCACGAAAAATGACTGAAATTCAAAGGATACTATGGAGATTTAATTTGGGTGAATGGTACTACATAAATGCTATGTTCACAATCATTTCGTTTGGTTTTTCATTTAAAATTAGCTTGTGTTTCAGAGGATATAAAAAAAAATTATGAATCGCTGGTACGTTTGGTAACACGGGTGATGACGGTTAAAGCACTCGCTCGCTAGCTAGCAAAAAGCTATCTCGAAGAATACTATGTCTACGGGGTCCGTACTAAATTTACTGAATTAATTTCTCCGACCATTTTTGAACAGTAAATGAAAATCTTGCCAAATATTTTACACATCTTTAAAAAATGTATTTTCCGAACTCTTTTCAAAATCCCATGACCTTCCCGACTTTTGCGAACAATTTTCAAATTCTGACTTTTCCAGGTTTTCCAGGTCGTGTACGAAGTAGTTTTCGAAGGCCCGAGTGAACTATTTTGAATAAACTAACATCGAAATATTTTCTCGGTAGCTCGTGTCAGCGTTACTTAAGTCGTGTTAGCCTCTTATCATGATAATTTAATACTCATTAGAAAATATAATGCTTGAGCAGTTGTCAAAATAAAAACATATTTCAGGAAGAAATAAATTTTTTGATCAATCGAACGAACTTATTTGCAAAGAAAGCTTGAGAATAAACAGATCCCACCCGGCCATATTCATTGTAAGGGAGCTGTTGGCTCGCGCGTAGAGGTCGGCGGAATGAATAAATTAACCGTCAAAATTTCGATTAACCATAAAAAGTTGGGTTAATTGTTTTTTATGAACATTTTATACGAATAAACAACGATTTAACATGCAAAAATAATCGGTTTTTTCGTATATTTTTTGGATAATTTGCGGTTATGAAAAAAATAAATAATTGGATAATTTCTTATTCAAACGCCGATCTCTACTCGCGTGGCATGAAGGGCTTGCCACCACCCTCCTACGTAGTGCTCAGATTTCGATTAATTTTTATCCATGAATAAAATAAGCTCGGCGATATTTAAATAATATTTATTTAAATAACCAATAGTTGAATAAAAATTGTAAAATGTTTAAATAATCGAAAGTGAATAAGCCTATTATTTAAATAAAACAAACAATTATTTAAATAAATGGCACTTTTATTGAAATAAATGCTTGGTTGCGTAAAAAACATAATTAAATAAGTTAAAATGATATTCTTTTTACCAACGTTTTTTAAATAAATCGGAAAAATTGTGGATAATGGATAAACAATTCCCAGCACTACTCCTACGCGGTATAACCAGGCCACCTGATTTAAAGGCAGTAAAAGTCGTTAGATGAATGCTAAGGGTATTATTAGTCTAGCTGATTTTTATTATTATTACGATTATTAGATTCAAGAAACTTTCATCTACTAAAATAGTGGAACATCGCACAATTTCGTCTGGTATGAAAGGGATTTCATATAGTATATTCTGGCCAAACAAGGCAGTGGGATCGGATTTTTGTATAGAACTCCTACTCTTTTGACGTAGGCCGCGTGTCGTATTGCATCTACGAGTAGCAGACGATAACCCGGCAAGAGACCAAGAACAAATAAGAACAGATCGGTATGTAATAAAAGCAACGAATAGCGGGCTTCCGAGCAACTTACAAGAGAAAACAAGGTGTCGTTAGACACAAGGACGGAGGAATGTGTTTCAGAATCCCCTGGTTGTCCGAATCTTCCCTTATTAACCAATAAGAATGCCCTCTATTTTGTGGAATACACTTTGATAGGAAGTGGAAAGAAAAAATTCTATCCAGCAATTTGGGCAACAAGATTATTGGGGGTACAGCGGACTCGAGGGAGATCGTCGGAAAAGTGTAAGCTTCGGCGAATCCCAACAGGAGAATCGGAGAAGGATGAAAAGCTCATTTCGTCGGTGGCAGGAGGGCCAGTGGCCATCAACGGCGGCTCTTCCCGCCCGCGTGTTTCGGCGCCAAAGGGGCCTCCTCCGAGAAGAGCAGCCGAGGATCAGATTCCTCTCTCGCTCGACGGAACAAACTCAACGGAAGGGAATCTTTTCTTCGCGAGTTCCAAAGAAAAAGAAAACTATGGGAAAATAGCCTTAGCACTATGTGGACTTTTGCGAGATCGATAAAGTTCTTCAGCGCGCGACATCCCTTCCCCCCCCCCCTTTAACTCCGCCATGAATAAAACTACGCCATCGCTGCCTGAAAGCGATAGTCAAGCTACTCTAAAATCCCTTATTTCATAATTAAAAAAATTGCTGTATATGTGGAATAAATTAATAAAATTAATCTAATTATGGAAATACATTAAAAAAGGATGAAGGCAAGTCCGTTTTTATTTATATTTAGGGATAATTACTATGTTGAGGATATCCTATATTCAAATTCCATGACTTTTTCAGGTTTTCCCTGACCATCTCCGGAGATTTTCCCCGACTTTTTGGTGATGAAATTTTGTATTTTTAACCATAAATTTTAATAACGGTTTCCTATTTGCAACCGAAATTCCCTGACTTTTCCCTGATATTTAGACCCCTAATCAAATTCCCTGAATTTTCTGATTTTTAGACCAATATTAAAATTCCCTGACTTTTCCCTGATTTTTAGAACCATATTCAAATTCCCTGGCTTTCCCTGATTTTTAGACCCATTTTCAAATTCCCCGAATTTTCCCTGATTTTTAGAACCATATTCAAATTCCCCGATTTTTAGACCCATTTTCAAATTCCCTGACTTTTTCCTGATTTTTAGACCCATTTTCAAATTCCCTGACTTTTTCCTGATTTTTAGACCCATATTCAAATTCCCTGATTTTTAGACCAATATTCAAATTCCCTGATTTTTAGACCAATATTCAAATTCCCTGATTTTTAGACCAATATTCAAATTCCCTGACTTTTAGACCAATATTCAAATTCCCTGATTTTTCTAGGTTTTCCCTGACCATCTCCGGAGATTTTCCCCGACTTATTTGGTGTCAAATTTTTTTTTAACCCTAAACTTTAGTAAAGGTTTCCTATTTGCAACCGAAATTAAATTCCCTGACTTTTCCCTGATTTATATATTAATCTAAACTAAAAAAAACAGCGGGTGCAGATTCTTATGTCCAATTTCTTTAAAAAACCACGTATCTCGACTTGCTTAGATTTTGCTCTCGGATATCTCGGTAGAAAACCAAGAAAAGAAATGTCAAAGTATTCAAATATTCGCGTCGCGTCGCGAGGACGACTTGGAAATGAAAGAGTTTGGAATTCCCTCGCAGTAAAACTATTTCAGGAATGAAGATGTGAAAATGGTTCCTATATTGCAATGAATCTAATTACGCGCACGTACTGGTACCATAAGTCTATAATATTTTTTTCCATAAGTATGACAATACCTAGCGTCACAATTTCTACTAAGATATACATAAGTATATGTATTTGTACCCCGCTGCTCCGCCTTAAGCACTACAGCGGCCACCTAAAACAACCAGCCCTGGACAAAAGTGCGCTTTGCGAAACAACGTTCGGCCAGTGAGACAGCCATTTTGACCGCCTCACATATAGCAAACAAACGCCCTCATCACGGCCCAACAAAAGGCGACACCATGGGCTGCCCGAGACCCACCCTCGCACAGCTGAGGACTAGAGTGGCTTCCTCTTCCACTGCAAACTACCCTCCTTAGTAGGTCACAGAATGACGAGTGTGGAACACCCATGAGGTTCCAGTGACCCAGCGCCCCGATCACATGACCTTGAGAGCCGGGTATGGAGCCCCCCACAGGCTCCAGTGACCCCATCACACCACTAGATAGGGACAGTGGGACTAAGATATACAGGGTGGAAGCCTCAGCCGTGGTCCAGCCTCGGTACTTCTCTGAGTACACCAGAGTGCTGCGTGTGGAACACTTCTACAGGCTCTGCCTCGGCTATTTAATCCGTTATTTAATTATCCGGCTAGAATTTCTAGCGGAAACCAAGTGCGTAACTTTGTTCTTACCAAAATTAGTTAACCGATAAATAAATAACGGATTAAATGGCCGAACAGCGCCTGTAGAAGTGTTCCACCCACAGCACTCTGGTGTACTAGGAGAAGTACCGAGGCTGGACCACGGCTGAGGCTTCCACCCTGTATTCCCAACACAGACTATATAGGGGGCTTTGATGGGGTTCCGAGTCCGTTCGCTATAGCTTCTCCGTAGCCCTTGACTCCGTTAATAGTTCTCAGTAAAATATTTCCCAAATAGACATACTTATGCAACAATATTATAGATTTATGCTGGAACGTTATTTAAATAAACATCGTGTTGCAACAATATTATAGATTTATGGTGGAACGTTATTTAAATAAACATCGTGTTGCAACAATATTATAGATTTATGCTGGAACGTTATTTAAATAAACATCGTGTTGCAACAATATTATAGATTTATGCTGGAACGTTATTTAAATAAACATCGTGTTGCAACAATATTATAGATTTATGCTGGAACGTTATTTAAATAAACATCGTGTTGCAACAATATTATAGATTTATGCTGGAACGTTATTTAAATAAACATCGTGTTGCAACAATATTATAGATTTATGCTGGAACGTTATTTAAATAAACATCGTGTTGCAACAATATTATAGATTTATGGTGGAACGTTATTTAAATAAACATCGTGTTGCAACAATATTATAGATTTATGCTGGAACGTTATTTAAAGGAAAAGTCCAGGTTGGGTAAAACTTGGGTCTATTTGAAAGATCATGTTTAAATAAACTCAAAAATATCAGTCGTAAAATTGTATCTTTTTTTAATGACGATAAATTAATTTTTAAACGAGCCAAATTTACCGCCAAGCGAGCTGCCATTTTCTTTCGCCTTCCCTCCGCAGACCGCACGCGGAGCAAGCGCGCGCGGGGAACAGCCTGTTATAGCGCGAACAGCGCGTGATTAAAGTCCTAAAACGTCACCCCGAAACAAAAAATGGTAGATCGCTTGGCGGTAAATTTGGCTCGTTTAAAAATTAATTTCTCGTCATTAAAAATAGATACAATTTTACGACTGATATTTTTGAGTTTATTTAAACATGATCTTTCAAATAGACCCCAAGTTTTACCCAACCTGGACTTTTCCTTTAAATAAACATCGTGTTGCAACATTTTATGACACCTAAGGGACATAAGTAACATAATAAAATAACTTTCTTCACAATTGACAAACAAGTAGAAGGATTAGCAAATCCATCATTAGAAAATTTCGTAATCTTGGGGGATATCTTTTTCAAATTAGGCAGCCAAATCAAAATTCAGTAATATTCGGAAAATATAGGTTGAGGTTGATAAACTCAACCCTGATTCAACCCAAAAGTAATCATTAATTTTCATTTTGAAAGTGTTCTAAATTTCGCTAGGCCTTGTGACCTTAAAAAAAAATACTTTTTAGGCAGAAATCGCCCCCGTGTGATGAAAAAACAGCGAAAACGGCCATTGCAGTAGCTGAGACATTCCAATTAAATGATAGGCCTTTGACCAAACTAGTAGAATTGTTCATTAAAACTACAGTTGTATATGAAGTCGATACCACGTAGCGCTATTTCTATATTTTTAACAAGAAGTGTCGTAGTTACATCTGTTATGT
The DNA here is from genome assembly GCF_980474605.1 of Leiobunum rupestre. NCBI lineage: Eukaryota > Metazoa > Arthropoda > Arachnida > Opiliones > Sclerosomatidae > Leiobunum > Leiobunum rupestre. The sequence continues at coordinate 37,890,830 of NC_143394.1, read as the reverse complement.
TATGTTATTTACATAAAAACATACGTATGCAGGTATAGAGCCTTTGGCAGCATGACGCCACGCTATGCTTTTTTTATTGAAAAAAGCATGGGTGACGTATTATCTACGTCATGCGTAATACCATAAAATGACATAGTGACATGAATCTACTATATATCTTATATTTTCGGGAAATAACTTGACGCAAAAATTCGATTTTACTCTTGAAGCTTTACTAAAATTTAATTAAACTATTTAAATAGTTTTAATTCAATTAATAATAACAAATTAGTTGGATAAGAAATTTTTCTTTTAAAGACAAGTCCCCGACGGATGGCGTTACTGTTTCAACAGACGCTTCAATAATACCAGCTCGCCCCTCCGTAGCCACATTGCGATCGCTGGGGAAATATTTTCGTTAGCTGAAGAAGCCTACTATAATCCATACTCAAGTACAATCAACTAGGTTCGTCGTTCACTTTATAGACGCAATTTTTTCAAAATGCAAAAACGGCGGGAGTGGACGCAAAAATTTCGTTTACGTCTGACAACTTTTTCTCCTCGACGAAAAAATTATAATCTTTTGCCGTCGACGACCAACCACCGCCGCGTTTTGGCCATTTTACAAAGACCTAATGTGTTTTATTGAAGCGCCTATTGTGAATTGAAATATTCATTAGACCAGCTTATGTAAGAGGATCGATCTCAGTAGCCTAAATACGTTCCTGGTTTGACGGTTAATTCAACGGGAGAACGCTAATACCCTGACGGCCGCAAAAATTATCGGAAGAGGGGACTATACTGAAAACGGTCTTTTGTTTAACCCCGCGTTCGTCTATTGTATGGCGCCAAAGAACAAAAGGAGAGGGGAGCCGCACCGTGTCTGTCACAGACGACAATCAATGGCGGGTGGGGTAGAAACCGGAAAGGCATTTTTCATTTCCTGCATTCGCCCTCCCCTACAAACTTCCTTTCCGCCGAGATTATGATGTTATTGTCAGACTGTTTTCGGAATCCATATCGATACAGTTGCCCGGAAGTGGCTCTTCCCCGCAGAGCATCCGGACAAACTCGTTACATCTCTACTTTTTGAACTCCCTTGAACCCCGCCCACTGGTCAGAGTTGAAGGTAAATCCGAAGATGTTCTTTGATTTTCTGTTCAGAATTTCCATTGAAATTATAGAGCCAAGAACGTATTTAGGCTACCGGGAACGTACGCGACTACCTTTCAGCGTCTGCTAGTAAAGTTATTCTCTGAAACAGTGGCGGATTAACCGTTTCGGCGCCTCTAGGCACAGAAAAATTTGGCGCCCCTTGACATTGTCTAACGGATTGGTCAGCTAAGTAGGGGTAAGCCAAGTAATTCGACCTGCGGCTTTAACAGAGTTTTGGCGCCCCTAGAAAAATGACGCCCTAGGCACTCTGCCTAATGGTTAATAAGCCCATGCTCTAAAAGGCATAACCACAATTTTCCCAATGGTCTAGCGCCATCTAGAATGGGTCGTAAGAACTTTTTCTATTATCCTTCGATATAACGTCTTTAATTAGTTTAAATTTAACTATTAATTTAGTTCGTGTAACTAGAGCTCGGCGTTTGGATAAAAATTAACCACTTATTTTATTTTTATCCATAACCTACAATTATCCGAAAATATAAATTATTTTTTGCATGTTAAATCGATGTTTATCCATGGATAATATCCATAAATAAACAGTTAACCAAAATATTTACGATTAATCGAAATTTTGTCAGATAATTTATCTGTCACGCAGAGCTCTACGTGTAACCGAGGAAGAACATTACATTTCTTGAAAAAGTATTGGATGGGGTAGTAAACTTTATTAGATATTATACACTTGGACTTAAATTAGAGCTAAATTAAACGATTTCATTTTTTAATTCATCATAAAAGAAAATTATGGTTAATTTTCAATAATTATGAAGAAAAAATATTTTAAGACCCGTTCCCAACAGATGGGGTTACTTTTTCAATAAACGGGTTAATTCGTTCTCTATAAACCTAAAAACGTTCTTGGTAGAAGCGTTTCAAGAAGTAGTAGACACCACTTGAGTTTAAAAATTATTAAGTCTTTTAGGTTTTTTCGTCAGGCTTAAAAATATTTACTAAACATACATTTTAAAGAACCTCCCATAAAGTCCTTTTCATTTGTCAGAAAAAGATTGAAAAAGGGAGAAAAAGGGAGAAAAATACCCGAAAGATGTCAGTTACAACGGCCCTTATCGAAAATATGTGACAGCGAAAGGAAAGTATAAAAAACCCCTTTTCGTAGCGTGTTCGATGTCGAATAAAAGCTATAGTGAGACGTTACAACACGGAGAGTTGCGACGTCAAAAGAAGGAAGACGAAGTCATCCTCATAAAGGAAGAAGCCGCTCTTTTTCTTCAGAGATGGGCATCTTCTTCCAATTCAATCTCAGCTCATAAGCCGTCTCGTCTCATTTTATCTCATTCATTCATTTCCAAATTGTTTACAGCTCACATCGAGGCTCACACGGCTCAATAAACAGAAACAGATTCCGCTCGTATCATAAACAATTTTTGTTTAATTATTGAAAACCTGTCGAACCTATTTCAGCAAAAAACAATTTAGAACGAAAAATCAACGTAAAAGCCAGAGGTACGTTCAGTAACGCTCATCAAAAACATTGATGAGTAATCGATACCAACATTTTGTTACTGTACGATTTTTCGAGTTTCTGATTTGACGTCACGATGGGCTGCTCTCCGAGATGGTATTTTTGATGTCTTGACGTCAAACGCGTCATTGTATACAGTTTAGCTGGCGGAGGAAAATTCAGAATATGTGACTGAAAATCCAGAATGATATACAACTGTAGTTTTAATCAACAATTCTACTAGTTTGGTCAAAGTCCTATCATTTATTTGGAATGTCTCGTCTACTGCACTAGCCGTTTTCGCTTTTTTTAATAAAAGACTGATCGTTTCAACAATAAAGAATATTGTCGTCGACAATTTCGTCATTTACCAAGTCATTAATTATTGAAAATAATATTTTTCGCTTCGTCTGATTTTCGGGCCCCGTAACATTTATCGCCGATATCTTTTAAAACAGCGCTGACTAGAAATAACACCGTTCAGTAAATTCCTACGTCACTATGACGATGTTTCCTTGATGAGCACTTGCCAAATAAAAACCGATTTTTCCATATTTGCGTTACTGAACGTACCCCAGGATTTTATTTATAAAATTTCGCGGATCATTTTGAGTTCAAACGCTCAGAGACGCTCTAAGATGAGAATGAGAGTGCCCATCCCCGCCATTCTTATCGCGCTGAAGGGGAGAATTCGCGTCTCTATTAAGTTAACGGCTGAAACGACATTTATACGAAAATTTCACCCATTTCTGGTTGAAAAGCGGAATGGCAGGCGCGTACGGTCGAAGGCTCAGACGTGGGTGAAGGCTGCGCCGAGGCTAAAACGCCCGAGCGGATTCAACACGAGTTCGGCTGCACCGTAAGCAATTCTGAAAAGCCGAACTAACAGGCGCGGGGGGAGAGTCAGAGATACGGGCTCTCAAAAAAATGAAATGTTTTATCGTTAAAAAAAGAGATAGTTGGCTACATTCCCCAGTTTTTTTAACTCGAGGCAGAAGAAGAAAAGATTTGAAAACATTCAATGGAAGACGCCACAGCCCGCGTGCAGTCGATGATAAACGACTTTTAACCCCATTAGAACCTGGAACAATGCTTTTTATACCCAAAAATTTTCCCTTCATCCTTTAGCCTGATGATAATGATAATGGTGACGGATAATGATAATGAACTAGCCAATGTTTAGAACTCTAACGTTTAAAATTATTCTACTAATAAAATAACGCTAAATAATAAATGTGAGCTTTTTAATTGCGCGTGAAGTAGCTCGTGCCAGCAACGCGCGCTTCATCATTAAGAACTAGTACTTAAGTTTGTTTCTCGCGTCTTCCGTCGAGTGGCTCTGCGGGTAGAATGAAAATAAAATGGGGTTGATTTTATAAGAATTCTGATTGAAACCACAACGGGAAAACTTATTTTTGAGGATTTAAACATATTTGGTTGTTAAATGTAAGTTTTTTTAATCCAAGGTTGACACAGTTTTTTCCCTTACTTGGAAAGGTTTTCCCTGACCATTTCCAAGGACTTTTTTAAAGTAAAATTTTGAAATTTTTAATCCACATTTTAATAAATGTTTTCCCTCGGCAACAACAAAAATTAAATTTCCCGACTATTCCCGGACGTTTTGACTAGTTCTTAAAATTCCCTCACATTTCCCGGTTTTCCCAACTAATTTCCTTAACTAAATGTACATAAAACTGTAGATCCCTACGCTGAATTCGTATTTTTTCAATTTCCTTATCTAAATGTACATCAAACAAATATATCTTCCATCCCTATAGTAACGCAGGACCAAGCGAAAGTATGTTTCAAACTATTTGTTCGTAGCCACGGTGATGATTTGGTTGGAGGCAGAAAACCACCTATGGATTCCTCTAGGTGGCGTTCTGTAGCGCGGGTGTCGAATGTTGGAGATCTCAACCTAGGGACAATCGACTTAAGCGAACCCCTAAGGTACCCGTCTACAATTAATAATAATGACTGAATACGCCCGGGACTACTCGCGTAACGTGTTATGGTGGGGTTAGCGAGGGTCCTCAGTATTAAATTGGTGTCTAGGAGAAATTTGTTATTAAACGTATCAAGCCAGTTGTTAGATTGCCAAACACTAATTGATTTAATTTAAACTCAATATCCTAACCAAACATTTAAGCTAACTTAAAACTACCTAAACACTAATTAAACTAAATGAAATATTATCAAACTAAGCAACTGGCCAGTGCTCGCGGCATTAACGAAATGTAAAATCTAGGTTGCAACCATTACTTAACAAAGTTCATCCCGAAATGTTCAGTTGAACTGCGGAAACTTTATCGAAGTGGCAGAGTCCGGTTGGAGCCGTGGAAGAATCTGAGCGACGTTGTTGACGTTTCGGAACAGCGGAACACAGAATTTATGTTGGTGGCGATGGTATCTCGTACAATATGTTGAATGTAGCCGCTGGATGGTTGGGCATAACGAATTGGCCAATATAGATTGTTCCTGTCCTTATCTTGAAGTCAACACGTTTACAGCTCGAAGGTTAAACAAAACACGACTTTAACGTCCAAAATTAGTTGAAATATCAATTATTTTGCTCCGATCATAAAATGGAGTCCTTTTCAAATCAAAATCCGAACCGTTACTATTTCTTTTTTTTAGCTCGCGTCCGAGCGCGCGTTATTAAAAAAAACTCGCGTTATTTATCTCGCGTATTATTTTCCAACTCTTCAATTTTGAGAATAAATATAAACGTAAAAATATGTATAATACATGTAAGCATATTTTAACACAATAAATAATTTATAATATATATAATGTATAAGAAATATAAATGACTATCAAACAACTGGTCTTAGACACGTCGGCATATCAATAAGGGGTCAAAGGGGCGCTGTGATCTCCTCGCTATCCCACAAAAACAAAGATCTCCCGGTAAAAGGACGGGCCCTTCCCTTACCTGGGGTAAAACACCAACAACCGAATCACCCAATCACCAAAATATTCGACCAGCAATTATTTTGGGGGAAAGGGGATGGTATATTTCTTATTAATTTGATATTTCGCATTACAGTTCGTATCGAAAAGTGAACCTCTTTTTAGCGTTGAGGTACATTCTTTAGTTAATTCAGGGTTCATACAGCTATCAATTGGGAACCCTATTTCCCTGATATATCCAGGTTTCCCCACACATAATTCAATGATTTTTCCATGTTCAAGATAGCCTCAAATAAAAACTGTCATTGGTTCAATATTATAATATTGTCGTTTTGTATTTATTAAGACATACTATCTGAACCCTCATAAATTTCCCTGATTTTTTAAAAAAAAATTGGAATTTCCCTGACTTTTCTGTCGACATAAAGTTATGTATTTGTACCCCGCCGTTCCGCTAGGCACTACGAATTCCCTTATATTTCCAAGTTTTTCCAGGTCTGTATAAACCCTGTAAATTAATCAACGCTGTGGCAACCCTGTCGTCTTAGCCAGGGGCTTGGTCACCGCGTCCATTCCCCTTTAAGAAACGGGATAACGTTATATTTGTTTACGACCTCTAAAATACAGTCAACAATAGACGCGACCAGGCACGGAATCGAGAGAAGACTTGGCCGGAATGGCATATAAGGCTCTAAGCGAGAGAGGTCTGGTTGGGTCGTAACTCCGGCGTGGGTTCCCCGCGCGGAGGAGATCGGATTAGGAGTTGAGGAGGAGAGAGGCGGGGGTCGCGGCAAATGAACGATGCCGTAAAGTAAGAGCCACCGACTCCGCCAAGAACAGAATCGAATTGAGGAGGGAGGCCGGCGCCGGGGAAACTGGCTCGTAAAAGAGCCAACCACGCCGCCCAACACCGACTGACAAAAATTGAAAGGCACGCGCCAACGGTTCGTATTATATGGCCGGCAAAATAAAAGCTTTATCTTGCCTAAGATGAAAGTCATAACGATAAGATTAACGGGGGTCGCCCAGACGTGTCAAAGGTCAACGCCTTGGATACGTTCGCACAAATTTACTAGCCACTCAGCGCCAACGTAACTTTTTTAAGTGATTCTTAAAGCTTGAATAAATAATAGTAGTACCTACCGGGATATATCACTATCGTTCCGCGTGCATTTGCTACGTCACAGTTTTTTTTCAATAGTTTTTATCGTGGGCAGAAAAATATGACCACAATGGCGGCCATGGCCAAAGCTACGGAGTGCCAAGTCTCTATTGGGGAAAAATATGCGGTACTTCGGCCGATAGGCCTTCAAGGCGAAAAACTTAATTAAAGGGGAACGGTCAAGCTTTAACCAGTTAGATAGCCCTATAGCCCATTAAAATCTAAAATTTTGGCGAAAACCCCATCAAAAAATATTGAGTGGTTAATTTTTAATAAAATAAAGAAATTTCGGGAAATCGAAAAGCGCGCGTCCGCCGCTACACCTGGTGAAAAGTCGGTGAGACAGAAAAACCACGTAAAAGCGCGCGCTGCTGAAGACGCGAAAAATTTGTTCCAGTTATCAGAGACCTAAGCCTAAATTGCGCGATTTTAAAAGTTAGGATAGTTCGCAAATCGCTCATACGGGGTTAGGGGCGCTGGCGGCAGCCCCTAAGATGGCGGCGAAAATTCAAACCCAAACACCTGGCGTTATTTTTCGATTCAACTTTTTGGGCCAAAAGCTATTTTTTCAAGACAAAAAAAGGTACGGGTTAGTATATTGAACGTCTTGTTAATCTTTTGATACGGAAATAAGGCCATATTTGGAAAAGCTTGGCCGTTCCCGTTTAAGATTAATTTTAGATTAAAATAATAGCGCCGCATCATTCCACGACAGTTTTAAAACTAGTCACCTAGCTTGACAGGAGTGTTTCTTTGAGCTGCTTCGACTGATGCCGAAGTGCTTGGAAAGCCTTCGCGTAGCCCATTAGGCGTAAATGCTACTTTGTCCGAGCGGGTTGTTGAGAGCAGTTTTTATGGCAACGAAAAGACAAACACCATTAGTTGGAAATAATATCGCTTTTTCTTTGGTTCTCAACCCCCGCTGCGATCCAGTAGATTTTAAGCGTGACGTGTTCGCTCCGTTAGAGAACAAGCGAGAGCGATTTTAAATGAGAAACGCCAACGTTTTTGTAGCTCGTATATTTCGAGGCTAAATTTTAAATAAAGACGTTACACCAAGTTTGTACGATACATCCTACTTAATCCGGGGTGACCGCAGGAAACCCTCCATTTTTTATAGGAAAATAGGAAATTTATAACTAGGACGTCTCAAAACCCGGAGCCGGCATTCTCGACAAAGACTTGAGCGGAGTGTTGGGCGCTACGGTAATCGTGAATTACGGAGTTGTCGAAGAGTTGTATAACTTTAGTAATGTCGTATTTATGTTAATTGAACATTAATACCAAAAGAAAACTAAACGAATTTTATTAAGCTACAAACAGTTTATTAGTACAAATAGTACAATTACAACATTAGTAATTTAAGTCTTTCTATGTTTGTAAATAATGTCTTGATAATAAAACGTAATTAGCATAAAAGCAATAAGAAGTGTATTTTTTTGAACCAACTTAAAAACAAGCAGTTTATTAGTCGAATTTTTTTTTATAATTTATAATAAGTCCACTCTTTATTTTTCGCTTAAATTATATCCTGAACGGCAGTGCCTTGTCCTTCCCCTCTCTTTTCTTGTCCCCCCCCCTCTCTTCCGGACATTACCGCGAATTTCCCTCTCTCCTCTCCGTCTCGTTCAGAGTCCCTTTCTCTTCTCCCCCAAGTGCGACACACACATACCCACACACATACATACACACACACACACACACAGCCAACTTTCCCATTGAAGTCACCACAGTGAGAGCTCCACTCACTCGCTTCGCTCGATCGCTCCGCTCAATCATTTTAAAGGAAATTATAAGAGTAATTTTTAGGTAAATTTAGGAAATTAGAGGAGTAGATTTTTACGTAAATTTAGGAAATTAGAGGAGTAATTTTTAGGCAAATTTAGGAAATTAGAGGAGTAATATTTAGGTAAATATAGGAAATTACAGGAGTAATTATTAGGTAAATATAGGAAAATAGAGGAGTAATTGTTAGGTAAATATAGGAAATTAGAGGAGTAATTTTTAGGTACATATAGGAAATTAAAGGAACGTTCAGGTGAGTTTATTAAAAATTATAAAAATAATTTAATAAAGATAAAACAAAAGATTTTTAGGGAACTTTGGTTGAATATTAATATTACATTTAATATGAAAACATCACAGACTTTGTGACTAGATAAATGCATTTAAGTAATATTACATTTTAATTTCAAAGCAGCAGCCAGACGTAAAAGCTAATGAAATTAGTGCTTTAGTAAAACATATCGAAAAACAGGAAAATATAGGAAAATTGTAAAATTATGGGAAGTTATAGGAAGACAATCAAAATTTAGTAAAAATTATAAAACATAGTTAGTGTGGTCACCCTGATTAATCCTAAAATCTATTTCCTTTTCCATAAAAATGCATTAATTTTCAAATAAATTTACTTTGTATCTGAACTATCTATTTGTTTAAACATGCTTGTTCCATCACAGATCTCGGAGCAACAAGGAACAAGCAAGTTAAGCAACGATTCTTTGGGATCCGCTCTCGGAATAGAACACGGAATATTATCGGAGCACACCGGGACCAAAAACCATGACTAATTTAAATTAAATTTATTTTTCGTTGCCAAAAGGGATAAAATTGAAGATGAACGGCGGGTATTTTAGCGAATTTTGGAATATTTTCAGAGGGTTGGGATTCTTTCACTTTGTAAGCCTTAGTTGTGGAGCTATTAACGTATTTGTTTGAGTAATACCAATTAGTTTCTAATCTCGAGGGAATCGGAGCCCCGTCAGGCTCTCTCTCATAGTTTTAACTGTATCCAATTTCCAAACAAGATAGACACGTTATAAAGATCAGTTTCACGCCTACAAATCGGAAGCCTTAAAATGAAAGCGTGATAAAATCGTTCGAATTGATATTACCAGAAGTATATAACATACCGATTACTATAAGTATCCTTCTATGCAATAAAAGTAAAAAATATCTTTGCGAAGGTACTAATTTTAAGAAATGAACATTAGCGATACATAATAACAATAATCAGCTAAGCCATTGATTAAGATCGTTAATAAAATATTTTTTTCTAATACCCAAGGAATCACACAGGCCTTAGTCAACTAGTGACTTATTATGCAAACACTTCATGCCACGCGAGCCCACGGCTCCCTCCCTATACTTACTACAACCTCAACAAGTTTTTATGGAAAGGAGAAACCGAAGAGCTCGAGGGAAATCTCTTCTAACCAGCAGGGAGACGAACTCAACGCGGAAAGAGTGGTTCCGAGTTTTCAGCCAGTGCTACAGGCTGGGATCGAACCCGGCTACTATTACTGCGAGGCGAGAGCGGTAACCATTAAGAGCGAAGAATACATACAATATTTCATTTAAACTTCGGTTTTAAATATTTCTAGATCTCACAAATTATCCGACATGGCACAAAATAAACGCGACGGTGAATGCATAAGATTCGTCGCTAAACATCAGAGTGAACGGTAAAGACCAAAGCATGCAACTTGAAAAACAAAACGAGCCCATAAATAATTTGGCCCGTCCGCTTAAAAGAGACGCCATTAACCAGTAAACATCGGCGAGGGAGTCGTTAGGGACGGGCGCCCGCGAACTAAGAGAGCCTTTAATCAGGTAACCACGTCTCCGTACTCTAACCAAGAACCTACTTGAGTGTACTGATAACGAATGCGTCGACCCGTTTACAGAAGCAAGTACTGCTCAAATCAGACTGTTTGGATAATTATGGTTTTTAATTTAATTAAATAGTTAAGCTCAACTATTTTGATAATTATGGTTGCTTAAATTAATTAAATATTTAAGCTGAATTATTTGTCTAAATATGGTTGCTTAAATTAATTAAATATTCAAGCTCAATTATTTTTCTAATTATGGTTTCTTAAATTAAATAGCTAAGCTCAACTATTTTGATAATTATGGTTGCTTAAATTAATTAAATATTTAAGTTAATTTTTTCTAATTATGGTTGCTTAAATTAATTAAATATTTAAGCTCAACTATTTTTCTAATTATGGTTGCTTAAATTCATTAAATATTTAAGCTCAACTATTTTTCTAATTATGGTTGCTTAAATTAATTAAATATTTAAGCTCAACTATTTTTCTAATTATGGTTGCTTAAATTAATTAAATATTTAAGCTCAATTATTTTTCTAATTATGGTTGCTTAAATTAAATAGCTAAGCTGAACTATTTTTCTAATTATGGTTGCTTAAATTAAATAGCTAAGCTCAACTATTTTTCTAATTATGGTTGCTTAAATTAAATAGCTAAGCTCAACTATTTTTCTAATTATGGTTGCTTAAATTAAATAGCTAAGCTCAACTATTTTTCTAATTATGGTTGCTTAAATTAAATAGCTAAGCTCAACTATTTTTCAAATTATGGTTGCTTAAATTAAATAGCTAAGCTCAACTATTTTTCTAATTAGGGTTGCTTAAATTAAATAGCTAAGCTCAACTATTTTTGTAATTATGGTTGCTTAAATTAATTAAAAAGCTACGCTCAACATGTATTAAATTACGAGTTAAATCAAACTTTTTCTTAACAAATGATTCCCCTTTTCTGAATTCTTATGACCAATACTAGATGGCGCGATGCAATTGGGAAAATGAAGGATTACCGTAAAATAGTAGATCATGCTAAATAACCTGTAAAGCCTTGGTTTAAAATCTTCAATCTTAAGAAGTAATATAACAAAACACGTATGACACTTCTTATTCTTAATTACAGACAATATCAATCACATACACTCCACGATCTGATACTAGTCTTTGGAACTGCTAGATAACGATACCAAAGAAATCAACGTCGTAAGTGTTTTAAAAGGGTACAATCTATTAAAAAATGCAATACTCTGAAAAATAAAAAGAGATCGGAACACCCGTGTCTCAAGCACGGTTGGCAATTTTTTTATTTTTTAAAAACAAATCAAATAATTCGATTTTTTTATTTAAATCGGATTTTTATTGATTTATTTGATCTTAATTCAAATTTTAAAGTTTTATATAATTTAGTATCATAATTTTACCTAAAACAAATATGTTTTAATTTTTAAAGACTAATATGTATAATGAATGTATTAAATTTAAGCTAATAATCATATAGAAGTTTTTATTTTTTAAAACCTATTTTGGTACTTTAACTTCGGCGGAATTCCCAGCCACAGGTAGAATCCATTGTAACATTAAGGGGGAAGTACAAGAAATATTATATTTAAACCTAAATTATAGGTTTTTACTTTTTCAAAAATACTATATAAAAATTGATTTAAATCGTGATTAAAATCAAGTTGATTTAAGCCAGCCAACCATGGTCTCAAGGTAGTAGTTATTTTCGAATTTGAGACAAAAACGTGTTTTATATCCTATTTATCACGAACAAACTCAAACTTTACAATATTTTAGGAAAATATTTTTCAAGAAACATTTCGCCAGGTGCCTCGAAAAACAATGAGGGTAGAGTTGGTTTTACTTCCCCCTATTTGACCCCCTTCGGTACGCCCCTATTAAAACTAATCTGGAAGTAATAATAATAATAATAATAATAATAATAATAATAATAGGCTTTTATTCGGATATTTCTTTCAGCATAGCTGATTTACAAAGAGGTCCTACACTTAAATTAAATTAAACTACATCAAAAGTCGCTTGATGACTTAGGCCTAAGGTGGTGCCTTGGGTATTAGCCTAGCTGATTATTATTATTATTATCTGCCATTAACTTAAATCTCCTTTTCAAAATCATACTTATCTATTACGTTACTTATGGCAATAATAATTTCGCTAACAGAAACACGATGACCAATGGTCAAGCGCCAAGTTATCGTTAGTAGTGAGCTAAGCCGTAATAAATAAATGGTCAAGAAGATGATGAGTTGAAAAATGGTGTCCGATGTCGAGAGGCACCTAGGTAGAGAGGCGGCTTGGTCAGCGGTGGAATTACTGGACAATCAATTACAGGCAAGCGGAGAGGTTTTGGTGGCGAGTGGTGAGGAAACGCCATCGGGCTTCTACGCGGCGGCCATCGGGATTTGCGGATAAGCCTCTCGCCGCCGTCCAGCCCGAGAGCCCGCCGGATATTCGATCATTTTTGACGCGCTATATCCAGCTCAATCGGCCACCGAGAAATATAGCGGGATCCACCGACAGTTCACCCGCAGACGATAATATTCAGCTGTTCAAGTAAAAGTCGCTCCAATCATACTGATAAATGTTCTGTAGTTCTATAGACTTTTTAAGGTTTTCTATGCCTAATACAGCGCTCTAAAATATTTCTATAGAAAAGACCCCGACTTTTCTAAAATACCATTAAAGGCTAACGGTCCCAAAATTCTATAGTTTAGTTCTATATAACCTTTATCGCAATTTATACTAAATCTTATAGAAATATATAGAATGGGGGGAAATTCTCATTACTTTACAAAGCGCTCTTTAGATATCTCTATAGAAAAGACCAAAATATTTTTATAAAATATTTAAAGGCTAACAGACCTAAAATTTCGATAGATATATTAAGATTATTCCATTATAGTTGCATAAAATTTCTATTTCAAATTCTTTGAAATCATAAAGAAGTTTGTAGAATTTAGAAATTTTTCTATACTTTACAAAGTGCTAAATAAATATTTCTATAGAAAATACCGCGACTTTTTTAAAATAATTTAAAGGCTAACAGGCCTAACTTTCTACAGAAATATAAAGATTATTCTATTATAGTTCTATAGAATTTATATAACAAATTCTTTTAAATCTTAAAAAAAGTCTACAGAATGTCTAAAGCTTTCTTTCCTTACAAGGTGCTCCATAAATATGTCCATAGAAAAGACCTCAATATTCTATAAATATTGCAAGGCGAAATGACCAATATTCTCTGTTTCTCACTGGTAGTCGGCTGCTTGCATAGCACAGGTGTCGTGCAGCGAGCCCGCTTCCAGTGAAAGACAGAGTAAACCGAATAACTATGTAGTCGGCCTTTAAGAATATACCGATTACTGTATTATAGTTCTATTTAATTTATATGGCAAATTATATGAAATCTTATAAGTAATAAATTTTAATAATAAAAATTTCTATAGAAAATAACTAAACTATACATATATATTTTATGACTAAAGAACCCAATACTTTATAGAAATATACAAATTATTTTATTACTGGTCTATAAAATGGTTATGACAAATATTGGTAAAGGTTAATATACGTATAAAACTGTCGGCTATTTTCTAAAAGCGAAACTCTGACTAAATAGATCCTCGAGCCACAAATAATTTGAAATTGTTATGGTATTTTCCTGCGGGCAAAATTTATCATAAATTAACACACCCTTTATTCCAGAAAAATGATATACGAAATAAAAGCAAGGCGCGCCCTAGCAAGTTGAAAAAAAGAGACAGGGCCCGGCCTAGGAAAAATGGAAAAACCAAGGCGGGGCGGGGCCCTGCCTTTGAAAAAAGCACCGGGGCGACGCCCTGCCCCGACTACACCACTGCAAACACAAGGAGAACGCAGCTAGCCTTGAAACGACGTGTTGTGTAGATTTCATTGGACGAACCTTTACGCTGAACATTTTACGGGCGGGGGGAGACAATTTCCGAATTTTCCCCTTCTGACGGCAGCAGGCGCTAAATCGTCTATCCAATGAAAACTGTACGCGAGAAAAAACAATACTTTTGACGGGTTGCGTTCTCCTTGTGTGGGGTGCTAGGTTTGTGGCTCCTATCTTTGACTAGAGCCATTATTTTATTTTAATTTAAATATCGGCCTGGGAGAAAGTATGAGTGACGTTGTGTCACGTGAGAACGATAAAAGTTTTCCTCGGTAAAAAAATAGAATGTTTCCTAACGTTAAAAAGAGGCATTTTCTCAAAGGAAAGCGTTTTATTCGGCAACTCAATCAGCGCGAGTTCTGCGAAGGCGGTAGAAGAACGGCAACGCACTGACAACGTGAGACGAACGGGACACATTTTGGTAAGTGCATTTCCAGCCCCCTTCCTTCCCTGTCACTTAAATCGGACGGATTCTGTCAGGAAGAGCTCCCTTTAAGGAAGCTTTCCGGCAAAACAACGTTATCTTCTCGTTTCTTTATTTTCCCTCAAAGGCAGGGACGCACTTTTAACAGACACTCCCCGAAGCCGCGTGTATAATGACGTAACGAGAAAGCTCCATACAAGGATTTATTCGGGTTAACCGAGAATACGCAACCTTCAGCGTTGCCAGATTCTGAAAATGAAATTACCCCCTTAAAGGCCACAAAATAATCGATTTCCGCGAAATATTATCGTGCTGTTAAACATTTGCTGTAAATTATATTTGGACGGAATAGGTGCTTAAATAAATCTTTATCCCAGGAAGTCTTCAAGAAGTAATATTTCCAAGAGCCAGGACCAGCAAGGTATTGTTTATATAGTGCTTGTGGAAATAATGAAAACTTTTCACTTGTAAACAGAACGTCGTGTTTTTGCTAAGCCTTAATATGTCAAAAAAGCTACCTTGTTTAAAATGAACGTCATGGGGAAAGCTTGTTGCTGCCGACCTGCCGTACAGGTGAAAATGTTCCATTATTTTAACATTTATAAACAGTGACTTGCAGGTCCTGGCTCTCGGAAATATTACTTCTTGGCGATTTCTTGGGAGGATGATTTCTTGAAGCGTTTATATTGGCGTTAAACTTGGTCAATTTTATTATTAATGAAAAATAAAATAAATTTCCTTTAAATAAAGTGAGGAACTAATATTAATAGTTACAATTTTATCTTGTTTCTGACTATATTAAAAAATTATCGTACGCTTCAAAAATTGCCTAGAAATTATCGACATGCAAAGATAATTATCGTACGTCTGGCAGCCCTGTTTTCGTGATAAGTAGTCTAGATTATCTTTGGTCTTAGCATGGACGAAGAGAGGTCCTCCATGGTCTTAGTCGATACCTACGCCGCAAAATTTTCGTTTTGAAAACGAAAACATTTGAGAGAGTTGGCCGTTTTCGATCTATCGAAATCTGGCAGCATTGCCTGCCTTCCGGCTTGTATCTCCATATCGAAAATGGCCAACGATTACGCCGCCGGAAATATTTTACTAAACTGATCGGCGGCGTTTTTGAATTATCGACTAAGACTATTACCCGCCTACTAGCGAAGAGAGCCTGTGTCTTTACAGGGAAAAATGGGAAAGATTACAAGAGGAAAGGTGAAGGGCGTGGTTATTCTACCGGAAATCACGTGGCGAATACATTCTAGCCATGACTCAATGATCCGAGATAATCCTTTCAAACAAAAAAGGGTGTTAAAATTAAAGCCCCGATGAAAAAAAAAGAAGCGAAATCCTTTCAATATTTTAGTTCGCTTCGTCAAATCCGAAAGTTCCACTTTTACGCGATGGATAAATCATGTACCGTTTTAGTTAATAGCGCGTTTATAGACAGAAGTGGGGTACAGCCTACGTCCACTTTTATTGACTGAGGAACACGGCGATGTTTACATTTCTCTCAGCAGAATGCGCCCGCCTGAAAGCGCATTCGTCGGCCCTCTAACGAAACGTGAAATGTTCCAAGCAGGTGAAGCCCAGCGTGGGAGGATTATTTTGGGGAGAACCGGGGGGTGGAAGAGTACCCGAAGCAGCCCTCTTTGAACCCCGGTTCAGTGTCCCCTCCCCCCTTTTAGCCGCGTCACGGACCGTTACTCAAACAAGACACTATTAACCTTTTCGCGGGATGGAAAACCTAGAGCGCTCAAAACCAATAAAAAAAAGTCGTCAAATTTTTAGTCGTTCTTCTCCAGGGCGCCCTCTATCGCGGATAAAATTAAGCTCTGTGGGTTGGGGAACGACGCGTCCACGCGCTAAATCCGCGCGTTAAATTTAATTTGACCCCCTTTATTAAACTTTTACTCAGCCTACAACCCCTCGCGTAGATGTGGACTTCAAATTGTCTTTTCCGAGCTTTAATTTCAACTCCAGACCGCGAATAAATGGAAACGAACGATTTTTTCAAAGCGCGCGGTACACTAACGCCATCTATAAAAGAATTCGGCAAATAATGTAACCGCCGTTTTCCGAAGCGGTCACGATTCGCTGAAGCGCGTGTTTCGATGATTTATAGAGCGCTCTTTAATATTTTACCAAAATAATAGAAGCGATAAAATATGGTTCCTTTTTTTCGCGGCGGGGAGGTCCTTACGTTTCTACGGGACTCGAAAAAATGGCGGACACGTAAAGCGATAAAATGGCCGCGCCAAATTCCGCGTGATAGGAAGTAATTAAGCCTCGGAAAACTTTGAACGAAGTTTCTAATCAAGCATCTACCTATAAACGCGCGCAGTAGATTTCCGCACGACCCCATTCGCGACTTAAAACGTTTTTGGGTAAGCGTGTACCTCAATTTGAAAAGAACGCGTTATCGCGAAGAAAACTAATCCAAAGTTAATACGTGTGAGTTTTCTCTTATCGATTAAATGTAAATTAATACGTGGATTTCGACCAAATTTCCTCTCAGCGTAAAGATAAAGGTCTTTTTTTCAGGTGATCGTCTAGATTTGACGACATTTATTTTTAGATTATAGGTGCTGTTCTTAAGAATTCGAATGAACCGATAACCAATTGCTTCGAGTGCAGATAATATAGCGCCATCTACATTTTTAAAATTGAACTAAATGTTTCGAATTCGTCTGCTTGACTCTGATTTTTCTACCACAACCAAAGAGACGTAATATTAGATTAGAATCAGGTCCTATATTTTAACTGTCACAAAGGTAATTACAAAATTCAACTTTGATTATTGGTATTATAATATTAATAACAGACGCACTTTATTAATGTTTTATTCAACTTGCTAAGAAGTTCCACGCGCGTCTTGATATTTTAGTATAAAAGGGCTCGAGCGATTTCGCGCGAGCTCCATAGAAAATAAAAATTGCGCGAGCCTTTTACGCTAAAATATCAAGGAACGCGTGAGACGTTTTACAAGTTGAATTAATTGGGGGATTTTAAAATTCATTTTGCGGGTGAAAATACGCCGCCATGTTAGGGTATAAAAGCAGGTAAATAAGCCTGCTATACCTCACAATGTAAAGGCAACGTAATTTTGAAATCGGTCAATTGCGTCACCTGAGAGCAAAATCCACGTAACGTTTTGGCGGCTATTTTGAGAAAGAGTTATTTAAAAATCTGATATCTTTGCGAATATCTATGATAAAAATAGCGGATCCCACCGTTGGTATCAGAATTCATCATATAAACTAAATCACTATTCAAAGCCAAATTTACATAACTCAAGTTACTTGGATTTTGCTTTGAGGCGACGATTTATGCTAGCGCCTATAGACGCTTCAATAAATCCTCCTCCAATGAAATCGCCAAGAAGTAATATTTCCGAGAGCCAGGACCTGCAATATCTGTTTATATAGTGCTTGTTAAAATAATGGAAATTTTTCACCTTTACGTCAGCAGCAAGCTTTCCCTTTTAACCAGGTAGCTTTTTTGACATAATAAGGCTTGGCAAAAACACGAGGTTCTGTTTACCGTGAAAAATTTTCATTATTTCAACAAGCACTATATAAATATTATATTGCGGGTCCTGGCACTCGGAAATATGGGTCCTGGCACTCGGAAATATTACTTCTAGGCGATTTCCTTGTAGGATGACTTATTTAAGCGCCTATTGTTTCGAACTAAAATACCAGTGAAGTAATTCCCCTTTTCAGTGTACAAAAAACCACGTAGCGGCCAACACGAGA
Source organism: Leiobunum rupestre (assembly GCF_980474605.1). Taxonomy (NCBI): domain Eukaryota; kingdom Metazoa; phylum Arthropoda; class Arachnida; order Opiliones; family Sclerosomatidae; genus Leiobunum; species Leiobunum rupestre. The sequence goes on along the minus strand of NC_143394.1, from coordinate 37,872,412 downwards.
AGTTCGTTTAGCGCTATATAGTCATTTTAAACCACCAAGCTTAGTAGTCAAAAAATGCATCAGTTAAAGGCCGACTACATAGTTATTCTGTTTATTCTGTCTTTTACTGGAAGCTGACTCGCTGCAAGACACGTGTGCTATCAGCTAGGCTAATACCCAGGGCACCACCTTAGGCCTAAGTCATCATGCGACTTTTGAAGCCTTAATTCAGGTGGCCGGGTTATAATGCGTAGGAGGGTGGTGGCAAGCCCTGCATGCCACGAGATCGAGCCAACAGCTCCCTACATTAACTATGCAAGCAGCCAACTTCCAGTGAAATACAGAGTAAACCGAATAACTATGTAGTCGGCTTTTAGTGAAATTCTCGAGTTGTTCACTAAGGTGTTCTAAGTTAACTGAAATGGCCAATTATATTGACCATCATCATACCAAATAACATAATATTAATATCCACTTCTGCTTTAAAGGCCGACTACATAGATCTTCGGTTTACTCTGTTTTTCACTGGAAGTAGGCTTACTGCAATACACGTGTGCCATGCAGTCAGCCTACTTCCAGTGAAAGACAGAGTAAACCGAAGATTTATGTAGTCGGCCTTTAACATAACACCCCAAGTTTAAAGACAATATGTAACCAAAGACTAACGATTGGACGGTAAACTCTTGATTACTGTACGGTAAATTATCACGATGACTTTTCTTCGCGAGCATGTGTGCCAGTGGCGTAACGACAAAATTTGGGCTCCCTCGCAGGATATCAAAAGGGCCCTTATAAAAAACATTTTTTTTTATTTTCCCCATTTTTACAAGTTTTCTGAAAATATTGGGGATATGTGTCAGATAGGCAAAGGCTCCAAAAGTCGCTTGATGACTTAGGCCTAAGGTGGTGCCTTGGGTATTAGCCTAGCTGATTACTATTATTATTATTATTATATCTACATTTTTACCAATAGTTAAAGCATATTTTTTTATTATTTAAAAATTTAATTAAATTAAAAAATCAATACTTAAAACGAAAGGGCCCCTATTTGGTGAAAATGTCATGGGGCCCCCCCGTGGTCACGGGGTCTGCGGGTCCTTAGTTACGCCACTGATGTGTGCAAAGTCCGTTAAATCGCGAGTACATTGTATCTCGAACGCAACCCGCTTTTAAACCGCGTATTCATCCCTTCTTAACTTTGTTTGAATAGGGCAAGCGCCAAAAGAAGATTGCTTTTCAACAGCGGGCACAGTGCGTGTTCTGAGGCGTGAAATCTCCAACCCCTTCTTCATACACCTTATCACTAAAGCGGGGTTTGAGAGATAAAAAAACACCCACTCTTCCGAAACTTCTTTATATAGTCCTAACTTTTAAGAAAGGAGCGGAAAATTAGAGGTCTATTCGCATCTAATTTTCCAGAGATAACGGGTTTCTCCAAAAATCAATAAGTGGGTGAATTAAAGAAATAACCAGTAATGGGAAATATAAACTAACTTACAAATATTCAAACCTACCATTTGGTAATTTATTGTTCATTTTTTTATTGTATTTCTATTTTTATCTAATTGAAAAATTTTATACAGGGTTTTTTAAAAGTGTATGGAAAAATTGTAAGGAGTTGTAGGGGGTGAGTTGAGAACTATGCCTGTTTTTTCCCCATTTTCCTACGAGGAGTTAAAAGAGCGCCAGAGAGCTTTAAAGTGTGGCCTACTAGTCCCTGGAAGTAGGCTTTCATCGTATCCCTAAAATCGCATTTCCCTGCTGCTTGGTTTTGGGTAGTGCTCGGAATTGTTTATTCATTATCCACAAATTTTCCGATTTATTTAAAAAACGTTGGTAAAAAGAATATCATTTTAACTTATTAAATTATGTTTTTTACGCAACCAAGCATTTATTTGAATAAAAGTGGTATTTATTTAAAAATTTGTTTGTTTTATTTAAATAATAGGTTTATTCACTTTCGATTATTTAAACATTTCACAATTTTTATTCAACTATTGGTTATTTAAATAAATATTATTTAAATATCGCCGACCTTATTTTTTTCATGGATAAAAATTAATCGATTGCCGAGCACTAGTTTTGGGCTTATTGCAGCCTAGGGGTTTTCGTTGAAGTCGCCACTAGCTTTAAATCAATTTAATTGGTTCCCTTCTAGGTGTAAAAAGGATTTGTACTTTTAAAGAGTAAATATTCATTAGATATTAATTAATAATTAATTAATTAATTATTAATTAATATTCGAACACTTCCACGGAGATGCTGGACTATTTTTCCTAGTAAAAATATATGAAATTCCTACAGATATTCTTTAGGACCAAAGTAAAACAAAAGCAACGGTCTGTCACGTAAGATAAATCTTTTGTTTATACTTCGGAATAATTAAAGTTTCGTAGAAGATAAACAACTGTAGTTTCGTAAAATGTGCAATGCGAAATTCTGCTAAAATGCCACCAGCAGTCGGGAGGAAAGTCTCCTTTTGAAAGGATTATTAATTAACGGTCCAAGATATGAACGCGTAAACTCGAGGAGGGGGAAGGAATTAATTTGAGAATGGCAAACGGGGGAGGGCAACGCATTAAGCCTTTGAACAAACTCTTTTAGAGTAACGTTAAAAATCCGCCCATTACACAGACTCCAAAATTTCGTAAGTATAAATCTAAAGAAAACGTCAGGGTTTTCCAAGCATTGCGGGTGGGACGAAATAAACTTACGCGGTGTTTATATCTAGGATTATTCGCCTTTGTAATACTTTGCCTCCTAATCAAATGAATCTACTGGGGTTTCTGCGGGGGTCGTGCATTCGGAAAAAGGTATACGCAAATCCAATGGGATTTTTTGCAATTTTTTCTGGATACGCATTTGCCGGTTTTTTCAAACATCAAATAGTATTTTTATATTATATTATATTTTATAAATTTGTGGAAACAATTTTGCGACTTTTGTGCATTTATCCTGGGGTTTGTGGATTTATTTCGATTTATTTTGGTGGAGTTTTAATTTTTTTGGCAGAATTTTTTCACGTGATTCAGATTTTTATGTGGATTTGTGGGTTTTTACACAGAATTTGGATTTTTATGGTAATTTGTGGATTTTTTCACAGAATTTGGATTTTTATGGTAATTTGTGGATTTTTTCACAGAATTAGGATTTTTATGGTAATTTGTGGGTTTTTTCACAGAATTTGGATTTTTATGGTAATTTGTGGATTTTTATGGTAATTTGTGGGTTTTTTCACAGAATTTGGATTTTTATGGTAATTTGTGGATTTTTTCACAGAATATGGACTTTTATGGTAATATGTGGATTTTTTCACAGAATATGGATTTTTATGGAAAAAAGGTGGTTTTTTCACGGAATTCGGATTTTTATGTGGATTTTTTCACGGAATTCGGATTTTATATGTGCATTTGTGGATGCCTTTCGAGGATTTAAAGGATTATTGACGGATTTTGAGTTTTTATGTAGATTTTTGGATGTCTCTCCAGGATTTGTGTGATTTTCTCGTGTATTTTAGATTTTGGCGTGGATATTTCGGTGAGCATTGGCGATATTTCTGAAGGTCCGACCCCTCTGGTTTTCAAGCGCGTGCAAGCTATAGCGTTACCGCCACAACGGTAGCGATAGGGCATTTTTCACGCCAATTACCCAGATTGCTAATAGCGGGGCGTTAAGTAAGCCAACTGGCGCCATCGTGAGGAAGAAAATCAAATTAAAAGCGGGGAAAGGGAAGCCTCGGGTTCATTCTAGGCGGGAAGACGTTCTCTGCGGGGCCGATCCGCGCTGCGAGAGAAGCGCCAAATTCCCTCGATCTCCATCAATTTCGAGCGAAGAAAGTACATTCTCCGTAGACCAATTTATCTGGCCCATTCGCCGCGTGAACAGTTTCCAATAGAGCCAGGCGCGGGAGTATTAGCGTAAGTAACTTATTCGAACATTTTTACTAAAACCTATTTTCACCACTGACAAATAAGTAGAAGGATTAGCAAATCCTTAAGCCGAAAATTTAGTAGTCCTCGTGACTTTTATCCTGCTAACGCTAATTCAAATTCGGCTTATCCGATAATGAACCGAAGTTTAAAAGGATTATGAACAAACAGGCTTACGGTCAGGGTTGGCAAGAACCAGCCAGACTGGTTTAATCCACTCCGGTTTAAGCCCGTTTTAACCACATAATAAAATCCATGGTTAAAACTATTTTTTTATAAAAAAGAATTGAAAAAGGAATTATGAAATACTGAAAAAAAAAACGAAAACTTAACCTTCACTTTTTGTCGTAAGTAATGAGAGCTAGATATAAGCAATTAGGGGATCTTCAAATTCATTTTGCGCGTAAAAATACGCTGCCATGTAAGGGCCCGTCTGAAATTGAAGCTCGTAAAAATGTTATGGTAGCCCTGTTGATGAAAAGCTGTTTTCCATACAGTATCTACTATCCTACTGTTATTTCTATTAGTTTAAAAAAAATAGTTGTAGCGGGGGATCATGGATATTCTATGGAAAATCAATACCGTCCGAATGGTTATTAATGATGAAAGCGGGTTCATTTCGCTAATGATCCGTCGCATTAGAGTGTCATACTATCCCGAATACATCCAATGATACAATCCGACAACACGTGCTCTGGACACTTTCGATTTGGAAATAAATGATTAAAACGGCGCGCGTCGTTACATTTGATGAAATGTCGTCCATAGACACTACGCGTAATTACTTCATCGGCCCGTTACGATAGCGCTTATAGATGGGTTTAAGACAATCTCGGATATTGAACATTTTTGGAAAGCTGGCAAATCGCTTCAAAGTGTGTCCTACTAGCCCCTGCATAATTAAGCAGCGGGGAAACGCGAACATTAAGGTTTGGGTTCGCGTGATAGGTTAAAAAGGAAAGCTGGCAAATCGCTTCAAAGTGTGTCCTACTAGCCCCTGCATAATTAAGCAGCGGGGAAACGCGAACATTAAGGTTTGGGTTCACGTGATAGGTTAAAAAGGACTTTGTAAACAAATCGAGGTAACCAGCGTAAAGAAGTAAACTTAAACAATATTTAAAGTCCCTGCTGCTTGGTTTTGCGCTGGTTGCAGCATACTTCCCGGGGCAAATAGGCCACACTTTGAAGCTCTCTGGCGCTCTTTTCACTCATCTAAGGAACGGTATATAGGAAAATGGGAAACAAACAGGCATACTTCTCAACTCACCCTCTACAACTCCATAAAATTTTTGCATAAACTTTCGAAACACTCTGCATTAATTCGACTTTGCGCATTTTTATTACACGATATATATCAGGGTTGGGAAAAAACCCGGTTTTTTTAATAAAAACCCAAAAACCCGTTTCTTTTTATTAAACCAGGTTTTTTTGGTTTAAATCAGGTTTTTTTAAACACTTCCTTACTTTACTTTTAATCTATTTTTCGCTTTTGTTTAACCGTGCATACATATTACTAATCAACTAAATATTAATATGAGTATTATTACAAGTCTCACGTAACCAGAACAAAGTTTTAGTTTCGTTTTTTACAAGTCTCACAAGAACTAAGTTTCAGTTTGTTTCATTTTTGATTTTGTGTAAATGCAGAGTGACCAGAAAAATGTTATAGAAAAAATAGGAAATTTTCAAGCGAATTAAAGGAAAATATAGGAAAAACCATAAGCAAAAATAAGGATTCTTATCGAAAAACCGTAGATAAAATTAAGTGAAATATAGGATGAAGAAGGGTACACGACGATATTATATACGACGTGTTATATACTACATGAGAAAAGCTAAGGGGTGAATAGGAAGGTATTGAAAATATAGGAAATCTGATCACCTTGTAAATGTTTTAGAAATGTAATCATTTCGGTAAGAAAATTTACAAACATTTTGGAATAATTTTTAGTTAATTAAAAAAACCCAAAATATTAAAAAAACCATTGGTTTTTAAAAAAAATCACTTGGTTTAAACCATGATTTAAACCATGGTTTAAACCAGCCAACCCTGATAAATATATTATAAGCTAAAGACTACCGTAATTTACGCGAAAACGATATTTACAAGGAGCCAATCAGCAACAAAAACGACTTCGTTTTGCGATGGTAGCTAGAGCAGCTTGTCTCGGAAGGAGGCGAAACTCGCTCGAGAAAATGAATATAAAAGGGGAGGCGAGGATGAGACGTCGTAAGGCGAGGACTCGGTGAGTAATCGGACAGTCCCCGAGATTTCAATCAATTTCTATAGAGAAGGATAAGGATTCAATCACGGTGGGTCCAGCCTAAATGTCCGTACAGGCCGTTCGCTACAAAGTAATCAGCCGAACACTGTTTGTCACTCGCCGAGAAACCAACAGCAACAGCGGGGAGTTTAAGCGCGATGGATCAGCCCGATATAGGCGGAGGGTGGATCTGAGAGGCGCGGATTGTTCGGAGTTCCAGCAACTATAGCAACCGAAGGCGCGCGCGGGGGAAGCTTTGCACTCATATAATCGAGACGTTGGGAGCTGGAATGCCGATAAGAAATAACGGAGATAAGAGTGACAAATACATCAAAGCGAAAAGAATCGCGTATATCTTGGAGGCAAGGATTCGTGTCTCCACGCGGCTGATTCCTTTCAATAACATCCGCCTGATTTTCCAAAACACGACGCGAAAGAAAATAATACGGGGGATTTTCGTTGTTATAGTTTTTTATGGTTTCTACGGTTTAAATATCCATAAGCAATGCAATTTCTATGATTTAACGCTCGAATAGGCTAGAGCATAAACAGGGTTCGTTCAAAATTTTCGGAATTAAATTACCTGACATTTCCAGTTTTTCCCTGACCATTTTTGTAGGATAAATTAATGGTTTAAGGTAAAAATCTTGAAAAATATTTTCTTTCAAAAATTTTGTGTTTGCCAGATTTTTTTGGTGTCATTTTAAAATTCCCTTACTTTTTGGGACCATTTTAAAATTCCCTTACTTTTTGGGACCATTTTAAAATTCCCTTACTTTTTGGAACCATTTTAAAATTCCCTTACTTTTTGGATCCATTTTAAAATTCCCTTACTTTTTGGGACCATTTTAAAATTCCCTTACTTTTTGGGACCATTTTAAAATTCCCTTACTTTTTGGGACCATTTTAAAATTCCCTTACGTTTTGGGACCATATTAAAATTCCCTTACGTTTTGGGACCATATTAAAATTCCCTTACATTTCCCAGACATTTCGGAATCATTTTCAAATTCCCTGAAATTTTGGAAAAAATTTCAATTCCCTGACCTTTTCGAAATATTTTAAAATTCCCTGACCTTTTGGAAATATTTTAAAATTCCCTGACTTTTTCATTTTTTACAATTATAGTCAGAGACTTAACATCACTATCACAATAATAATCCCAATGTCCGAGTCGTCGTTAAATTAAGTTAAACCAAAAAGTTTTTCTTTTCAACTAAAAAAGTTTAAATATTTAAAAACATAACTTACCACAAAATTTTAAGTATGACTTTCTTTAAAAGTTACACTTTTAAAGATTTATTTAAAGAAGCTGGGAGTCGCTGTTCAACGGTAAACTTTAAAGCAATTTTATAATCACGTGATTTTTTAAGGGTTTCTACCGTTTGATGAAATTTTACCCAGTATACCTTGCAATTTATGCTATCGCCTATTGAAAACAGCAACAATAAAATTTATTGCTTAAACATAATACTTCGTAATGACAAGGCGGTATTTAAGTTTACAGAAGCGAGGAGTAATAGGTCTAGAAATTAAAACTTTAAATGGAAACAGTATGCCATCCGTCGGGTACCTCTTTTAAAATATTATTAATTGAGAATCTACCTTGGAACTGTAATAATAATAATAATAATAATAATAATAATAATAATAATAAGCTAGGCTAATACTATGAATTAAATCGTTAAATTAAGCTTTATTAAAAGTTGCGCAAACTAAATTGAGAGTTAAATTTTAAATTTTCCATAAAGTTAAAAGAAAACGCTCCAGAGCGCTAGAAGACGGCGAGATATAATTGGGAGGGATTTCCGTTTTGGGGGAGGAGCTAAGGTAGTAGATCATTGCTGGCGTACGTTCTTAGTAAGCTAAATACGTTCTAAATTACCACAGCTCAATATTGTCAGTGCTAAAGAGAGGGCGTGGTGGTGATGAGGGGGGAAGGAAGTGGGGGGTTTGCGATGAGGGTTACGAAGCGAGTCCATTTAATAAAGCCAACGAGACCCTAACGAGAAACTTAATATGGTTATTTAGAGGCGGGAAGGGCCTAAACAGAGAGAGAGGGCATCCGATGTAACGAAGCTAAGACTTTATCGCCGTCCCAGAGCGCGCGTGAAGACAGGCTCGCCACGCTTTGGTTAACCCCAGCTCCCTAGCTCTATCAAATCTTTATAAGGCGGTATACCAGAGAATTTCGCGTCGGAACCCCCTCTCCGGGGAAAGGAGGGTCTTAATCCTGCCCCGAGATCCTTTACCAAGGCTGATTGTATACCGTGAAACTACACAGAAGCCACGTTCACACTAGATCCTAAAACCCAGTTTAGGTCGGTTGGTATGCCAGTTTTGACCGCCTACGATAATTCTTAGTTCACACGTGCGAAATCGCTTCACCCCGGTTCGCTTATAGCCAAGGCTTAACGCCATTTCAAATTATGACTAGAATTTTGAAAATACTAAAATGTATCCCAAAACAATTAGTTAATCATGTTTACTATAATAGAGTAATATTATTTGACATTATTTAGAATTTTATTTCCATTATTTTTGAAAATACGAGCAATTTAACTTCCCCGGTTTGTCGTTTTGAAAGCGATTCTAAAAGAACCGACTTAGAAGATTTGCTTCCCGAACCAACACGAAGCGATTTCTCACGCTAGTTTTGAAAACTAGTTATCTAAAACGAAGCGAATTTAGGGGTAAGTGTGAACGTAGCTAGAGAGAGATGGTTCCCTCGGCCTGAACTCTTCGGCTAACCCCGAATAAAAACACGCGACCGGGAAAGTGATTATAATTAGCTTCTACTTTCAACGTGGCTTCCTAAAAAAGAACAAAACCCGATTCGAGTCACGGGAGGGGGTGGAATCCGAGGAAATGAAAAGTGTCTAATCCTCTTAAGAGTCTTAAATTCGGTAGGTCTTTCCTTTACAGCGCGCTCTGGCGCTAATCCTAGGCATTAAAGAAGCCTACGGAGTTAAGCCTATTTCACTGCCTGCGTTGGTAAAAATATACTACCGTAAATTCCGGTCATAGCAGACCAAATTTCAGTAATTACACTATATACCACTATTTAGTAGACGAGCTGATTAATAGTACCGTAATTAATCTAGGGATGGCGGCTTGTCACCGTGGTAGGGTCGGATTGGCTTATTCAACAGAATTCCCATTACAGAGGTGTTAAGCGGGCTATTCCACGGTCTTTGCGTGTGAAACTTAATTATAATTTAAGACTTAACGAAAGACTTCCTTCAAAATATGTCACTTTTGTTTTGACCTAGATCGATTAAGAAATGCTTACAGGGAAGCAAACATTTAGAAGGAAGCCATTAAAGTTTCAATTTTTATGTTACTATATAATAGCCGCTTGGTTTTGCGCTTGTTGCAGCCTACTTCCAGGGGCTAGAAGGCCGCACTTTGAAGCTCTCTGGCGCTCTTTTAATTCATCGTTGGATAATGGGAAATAAACAGGCATACTTCTCAACTCGCCCCCTACAACTACTTAAAATTTGTGCATAATCTTTTGAAACACAATGTATACTATGTTTACAGTAGCAGCAGAAGTAAATGAACCGAAGTTATCGAAATAGGGCTCAGAATCGGAAGGCGTTTTCCTTATGAAAATAATGAGAAAATCGAGTCAAATAAAAGCTAATTTCCATCCCCGTCTTTTGACGCGATAAATTGCGCCTCGGTATAATAATCTAATAATCAGCTAGGCTAATACCCAAGGCACTTATAATGCCTTTAAACAGGTGGCCGGGTTACAATGCGTAGGAGGATGGTAGTAAGCCCTTCATGCCACACGAGCCAACAGCTCACTACACTAACTATTACCGTTAACCTACACAAATTTTTATGGAAGGGGAAACCGAAGAGCTCGGGGGAAACCCCTTAAACCAGCGCTATTTTCTGGTAGCAGTAAATTATAATATACACTTGGAATGTGACCCTGATGATACGCATAAAAACGGGCGTGGTTTACTGCCGAGTTTTACAGCTTTATATACTTATGCTATTAGATATTTCTGTCAGGGTGAAACTTCGATACAAGGCAACGAGCTGTTTACTATTGTTAGGAAGTCTTTTCGGAACGCGTCAGGAAGCACTGCAGTTGATTGGTTACTCGCGACGCATCCTAATATACCCGAACGTAATTATCAAAGAAGTGCAAAAATACCGAGCCATATTTCACGCAGCACGTAGAGTATATTAAGGACCACACCTACTAGGTTAGCCTACTAATTATACGACGCGGGGTGTTTTCTTCAATTAAAAGAGCGAGCTGGAGGATGCTGTTATCCCGGGATAAATCTTTCAGACAGTGTTGGGCATTTTTAAATAATCATTCTCAACTCATAAGCGGCTCATTGCTAATTTCGAAAAAATAACGCTCACATCTATTTTCAGACCGGTTTATGATTATATCGTTCTCTCATATTCGCTCATAGGTTTTTTCTGATTAATGCTGGCTCATCTCATATTTTTGCTCACTTTATAGCTTGGCTCAATAATATACCTATTAGATCGGTTAAATTGCATCTTTATTTCTGAATAATGGTGGCTCATCTCATATTTTCGCTCACTTTATAGCTCGGCTCAATAATATACCTATTAGATCGGTTAAATTGCATCTTTATTTCTGAATAATGCTGGCTCATCTCATATTTTCGCTCACTTTATAGTTCGGCTCAATAATATACCTATTAGATCGGTTAAATTGCCTCAAATTGCGCTAAATTGGTTTTGCCCATTTCATTTCGTGACCTATATACCAAATACTATTAAAAAAAATTAATCTTTGAAAAATAAGTGTTAGCAAAAAAAAAACAACTATTTCGTAGGAATAATTAAATAGTCCGAAGTTTGAAGCCCATGGCCAGGCGCGAATAACATTACGTCGTCCTTGAATTGTTCTGAAACTCAAATTTTATATCTTTACTTGATCATCGTTATTCCGAGAGATACGCTCATCTCTGAGCTCGGCTCACTTTCAACCCGAATTAGAATCTCAACTTAACTGATTAAAAGAAGTAGAAAGTAGTACATTCGTAAGTGAATTAACAAATTGCATGTATTTACCACTTGGAGCGCTATTGAGTGTTTTAAGCCTGAACATTCTGTAGGAGCATCTACTCCTACCGCCTTATTTAATATCTAATAAAAAGTTTGCTCGCCTTAATCGATGCAATTACCGGCTCATTTTTGACTCCAAATACTCAAACTAGCTCCAAAATGAGTCGAGGCCGCCCATCGAAGTCACTTTTAGGAGCTGTTCAGATCCCGAAATTTGCATGTAATTTTGAAAGCATAGCTGAAAGAGATGGACGGTGGGGGTAGTGTGTGTGGGTGTGGGTGGAGGAAAACCGACAGTCAAATTTGCATACGAGCGAAATTGACTTCGCGGGGACACCTAGGCTTTCTGCGCGCAAAGTCCTATTATAAGCAAAGGCGCTTTCCACAAGAGCGTTGTCGCAGCCTCCCATCATTCCTCAACTCTCTCTCTCCTTATTATAAAACTAGTGCCGTTGTTTTGGGACAAATTACAATAGCCACAGATGCGAGTTACAGAGCGAATAAGACCCACGACGATTGGGGATGCGTTCGCACTGCGTCCTCGATCAGATATCTTAGACAAATTACAAATTTCATCCCCGACTAACAAGGAGACATCCCGAAGTGTAACCCACCGATTTTGTTCAAACTAGGGGGATTGGTAGACCTTCGTGTAACTTGAAAAATCCTAAAGGGAATTTATTCAATGGGCAACGGTTTTGCCATGGCAACGAAAAATGTTTTTGGACATTTTTTTTTAATTATTTTAGGTCAAAAATTATTTGTTAATGCGTGGTTTTGTTGACTAACTAAAATCCCTGACTTATCCCTGACTTTCTACGAAATTATTTAAATCCCTGACATTTCCCCCCATTTTACTGATCCCTGACTTATCCAGGTTCTGTACGAACCCTGTAGAAGGCGCCACCAATTTGTAACGTAGAATTTTTAAATGATCTAAAAACAGAGAAAAATGTTAATTCTTTAGTTTTTTTGTGTGAGTCGAACATTAGATTTTATCTTTAAACAAAAAGTCGCTTAAAATTATTTTAAAAGTCCCCCCTAAGAAACGAGCAATAATTTATTCCTTTCCAGGAAAAAGTTTAAATGGTCGGCATCTAATCGACCCTCGGAAAGGGTTCCCTCTAAATGTTTGTTTCCCAGTAAGAAATTCGCGAATCGGTCTATACGCGAGGGAGTAGTTTGAAATTAGCAAGTCGAAATCGCGAGACGTTTCGCGTAGGTGAATAGGAACTGGCCAACGTCAGTAATGAGTTTAGTTCGGTTCGCTAGAAGTCGCTCGCGTCTTGATTATCATTCGCTCATTAAGGAGAAAGCCCGCCACCAGATGGGGTGTTGGAAATTATCCGCGCGTGGCTATACCGCTTCGTTGTCGTCCCCCCCCCCCCCAACGCGCAAACCCCGAATTGTCTAAATCCCTCATTTAATCAACAGAGAGCGATACAATTTATAATTACACTAGGAGCACTCCTACGCTACGCGAACCAATTGAAATTCCGTTTGACGGTTTTCTCTTATAAAATCAGCCCTCTCAAAATCAAATCCGCGACAGAGAGCCTACATTCAACATGTAAATAGCACGCGTTTATGGCCGCTCGTAAAACGTCGGGTATAAAAATCGAGCGGATAGGGCGCGGGCTCTCGCGTCCGGAAAGTATTTAGGCGTACTGAGAACGTAGGAGTCGGCCCGTTTTTACACAAGCGAGAAGTGCCTGCCTTTAAACCGCGATAGATCGATCCCAAAAACCAGTGGCCGAAAATTGCCTTCTCTTCTTGTCAAGATTCGCTCCCTCTACGTCCAGGGGCTATTTTTCGAATCAATTTTTTAGGAGCCACATTTGGAATACTCGAGGGGTGCCAAATAATTTGCGCCTAGCGGCCACAAGTGGTATAACCTTCCATTTTCTATGTCATAACGTCTAATGTTCTATTGTCTTCTCAAGACGACGTTATGAAGTAGAGGGCTGTGCGAGTACTACTCAGCCTTTTCTGAGGTCGACTACTCGAACTTGATCTCGAAAAAGTAATTGGAGAATACTCGTCGATTACAGAGTACCAAAAAATTGTATATTCGGGTAACCGATTACTCGAATAAGCTGCTCTCTAAACTCGTCGAGTATTTGTTTTTTCTATCCTCGTTGCTTGAAAGTTCCAAGAGGGGTTTTTACAACTTTTTGAGGGCCAATAAACGGTACCTACAAAGTTGTGGAAACAGTGGTTCATTTAAATCAAAGGAATATTTTTCAGCATTGAAAGGTACTTTATACTCCTTTTAAATTTAATTTCATAATTACTTGAATAAAACCAGCTGCTAATCAATAACCCGACTCGTTAAAAATATTACGAGGTTTTTTTTAATTACTCGACTCGAATAAGAGAACGTTTCCCTTTAATCAAGTACTCGATTACTCGACTCGACTTCAATATTACTCGGACTCGAATACGCGATGAAAAAATTGATACTCGATAACCGACTCGATTGCCTAAAACCACTAACTATTCACAATTTATGAAACTGTAACGCTATAGGTCGGGGAGTAGTTTTAAAAGACTTATTCTGTTCATAGCAGATAACATTTTGCAATTTACATTATCGCCATCGTTTAGCAGATGAGAGTATTTAGAATCCCGAGGACTTTGCTCAGTAATGGATCAGTAATAATTAAAAGGGCGGGATGGCACACTAATTTACCAACGAATTGTCTATTTCATACAATCGATACTAGAAGGTTGTTCCGGGATTTCGATGTGGGGTAAGAAGAGTAGCGCTATGACGTCAATTTACTCCGATTTTGTGGTGGTGAATAGTGTAAGTTGGGGTAAAATTTGTTTTCCAAAATGGCTGTCTGTGGTCTTTTCAGCAGATACATTCCGGCTAGCAGACGACAAAATCCGATTTACTCCTTTACACCTCCTTTTCAGAGTAAAACGAGTAGCCCTAATACTCCGGAACAAGAGAATAGATTATGGGGCGGTGTAATTCTCATCCCCTTAACAGGCGAATAAAAATATTTAGGTTAAAAAGAGTACACTTTTACTCCGAGAACAGGCTAAAAGAAACCATCTAGTGAGTTTAAAAACTAATATTTGAGATAAGCCAGTGGTACCGTTTTAAATCTGGCACAACAACAATAATAATCTGATAATGGAAATGCCCTAAAAAGATCAAAAGGTATAAAAACAAATTAAGTCCTGAATCAGTCTAATGTAAAAGCCCCCAAAGAATTGTTATTTCAAATTTCTTTTATAAGAGCTCTACTTTTGACTTTGCCTTTCATGTAGTAGTTTCAGGTTTAGGTGGTAGATGATCACGATAGTGGGCCTGGAAAACACACCCGTACGTTCTTGGTAGGATAAGGCCAAGGCGGGGGTGGGTGCAGACCTAATAGAGAAATAGCAGGAGGGAGGGAGGGGGGAGGAAGAAGCGAGAGATATATAAATCGGCTGGAGGCGACATCGCGGCGCCGCTCGAAGTCAAAGGAGTACGGGGAGGGCTAAAAGGCCAAGCTTGCCCGCCCTCGTCCCGAAGCGCCCGGATGGTTGGCTATCCCGCCATGCATCGGTCTCTCTCTCTCCGCGAGGGGTCGCGATCAATCCCGGTTCCCATAACTCACGCAGGAGATCACCGCTTCCCATATACAACGCTATTACCAAAATTAAAAGAACTTTTCCGCGAATTTTCACCATGTAGGCCTTCGCGCGGGGATAATATTGAATTTTCAGAATTCCCACTATTTCATTACTACTGGAGAGTTTTCCATCGCTGTCTAAATTATCGCCTTAACAGCAATTTATCGTATCCCCCCCCCCCCCCCCACCAATTAAATTTGTCAAAAATATTCGACTATTTCTGTCACCAATAAAAAGTCCCATTAGATGGAGGCTTTTTGCCTGTTCTGGGATCTTATGTACTTCCTTGACGTCTTTTTTACTCTACTTCTGTCTTTGCGGAAGATCTGGTTGGATTTCCATAAAATAATAAGTCGATAGAAAATACTTTTCGCCTGTTCTGGGACAAAAAGTGTCCACTAAATAGAATAGAAAGACTAAAAGTGTCCACTAAATAGAATAGAAAGACAAAAAGTATCCACTAAATAGAATAGAAAGACAAAAAGTGTCCACTAAATAGAATAGAAAGACAAAAAGTGTCCACTAAATAGAATAGAAAGACAAAAAGTGTACACTCAATAGAATAGAAAGACAAAAAGTGTCCACTAAATAGAATAGAAAGACAAAAAGTGTCCACTAAATAGAATAGAAAGACAAAAAGTATCCACTAAATAGAATAGAAAGACAAAAAGTGTCCACTCAATAGAATAGAAAGACAAAAAGTGTACACTAAATAGAATAGAAAGACAAAAAGTTTACACTAAATAGAATAGAAGGATAAAAAGTGTACACTAAATAGAATAGGAAGACAAATAATGTACACTAAATAGAATAGAAAGACAAAAGTGTACACTAAATAGAATAGAAAGACAAAAGTGTACACTAAATAGAATAGAAAGACAAAAGTGTACACTAAATAGAATAGAAAGACAAGTGTACACTAAATAGAATAGAAAGACAAAGTGTACACTAAATAAAATAGAAAGACAAAAGTGTACACTAAATAGAATAGAAAGACAAGTGTACACTAAATAGAATAGAAAGACAAAGTGTACACTAAATAAAATGGAAAGCAAAATTGTACAGATTTTAATCTATACAAATAAACTAATCAAACAGAGCGGCTACAAACTCGATCTTTATACAGACGACTATAGTTGCTCTTGGCCAATAGCTTACGGTTTAGAGTCATTCTCACCACCAAACACAGGCGAATATTTTCACTTAAAGGCCGACTACATAGTTATTCGGTTTACTGTTTTTCACTGGAAGCGGGCTCGCTGCACGACACATGTGCTATGCAAGCAGCCGACTACCAGTGAGAAACAGAGTAAACCGAATAACTATGTAGTCGGCCTTTAAAATTGTTAGAGTAAAAAGTGTACAGTCTTATTACTCGAACAAACTAAAAAGAAATACATGTCTCAAAATTATTAAAGGAACTGATTACGGATTTATAGGATATTAAAGTGTTTGAAATATCGAAATATACGAGTTTTAGAGCATATATTTCAGGAATTATAACGCCGTAAGACAGGTAAGAGAGGAAACTGTAAAATTCTGAAAGGAAACTTGAAAATCTTAAGACGTAATCTGTTCCGGCGCGCTCTCAATTCTCTCGAGAGAAAACATGCCTTTCGAGAAAAGGCCTGAAGCCAGATTGTATTTATTTACACTGTCAGGATAATGATTATGTCGGGAATATCCGCTGGCAGCGTGGTAGGATTTTCTCCCGGTACGAGAGGGCAGAGGGGGGAGGGAAAACTCACCGGCATGTGCTTCAATCGCGTTAGAAGCTGTGACGGGCACCGCTCCTCTCATTGTGAGCGCTATTGTTATTATGAGCGAAATTGAGCCGAAAAATGTTTTTTAAAAAGAGCGCGAAACGAAAAGAGAGGAGCGACAATTTCAGCGCTCAAAAAAGACCGAAAAGAGAGGAGTGCGTATCTTACCGCTCAAAAAAGAGCTAAGAGAGAAGCGCTTATTTTACCGCTCAAAAAAGAGCCAAAAGAGAGGAGCGCTATTTTAACGCTCAAAAAAGAGAAGAGCTTATTTCACCGCTCGAAAAAGAGCAAAAAGAGAGGAGCGGCAATTTTACCGCTCAAAAATTCGTGAGCCTGAGCGGATATTAGGCTATCGAGTGCGAGCGGTGAGTGAGCTGAGCGGCTGTTTGAGGAAAATGACCAACACAGGTCAGAAGACGTACGTTTCAGAGAACCAATGGGATACCGGACTGATTTGATTTTGTTCATAGGGGGAAGGAGCTTACTGTGAGATTGGAAGCCACGCGGAAAATGGTCTCAACACAGGCACTCTCCCTAAGTATGAATAAATACATTTTTGGACGAAGTAAATTGATAAGTTTAATCTCTTTAGAATTTGAGATTATCCGAAAAAGCTGCTAAGATCAGAAGTATATAATATTCACTTAGCTATAAGTTTTCGTCTCAATAAACAGCTAATGTAAAAATTGTTCGGAGTGAAATACGCCACTATACAGTATTCCTCAATCTAACACATGGGGAAAATGTGGTTTATAAATAATATCAGGAATCCATACCTCTACTTGGAATGCTTATCGCGGCAGATTTTCGTCTCGATGTGGCTGACGTTTTTTGACGTCACTATGTTAACTAGGTTTTTTTCTGCCTGTCCCCCTTTAAATTAACTTAGTGGGGCACAAATACCCTGGTGGTAGGCCAACCGCTGAACATGTTGGCCTAATTTAAAGGGGGACAAGTCACAGGCGGAAGAAAACCTAGGCCTTTAACTAACAACAACGTGAGAGGGGATTTTTTTATCTCGTAGGCGGGGCCAAAGCCGTCAGAGTGATATTACCATACGCGATACGCCAGGATAAGCGTTCCAAGTAGAGGTATGGATTCCTGATAATATCAATATTTAATTATTTTAATACTGATGTAATTTCTACATTTCGCATCGTCTGGCGGAGAAATACACGATTTAAAATTTCAACTATGATGCGGTCTGTGCTTCCGCGGTTTGTGGCGTAATAATTTTGATTTTAACGGCCTAGAATAGAGGTCGGCGGAACGAATAAATTAACCGTCAAAAGTTCGATTAACCATAAAAAGTTGAGTTAATTGTTTTTTATGAACATTTTATACGAATAAACAACGATTTAACATGAAAAATAATCGGTTTTTTCGTATATTTTTTGTATAATTTGCGGTTATGAATAAAAAAAAATGGGTAATCTCTTATTCAAACTCCGACCTCTAGCCTAGAAGGGATACTTATCTCGTAAGATAGATGTAATGTACTTCTGCTAAGAGGTAAAGTCAGCTTGTCCGGTCGAATAAAAGGGAATCCCCAAAAGCGAAGAAGGGAAAAGTGTTAGCGGGGATTTCCTATCGGCTGCTAAGCCTCGCCGATGTATAATAAAAACCTTTAAGACGAGAAGAGATATGACCGGAAGATAAGAGAAAGAAGCGATTTGGTATTCTGGCCGACGACGCCATTTCCATATCGACGAGCCAGCACACCGTCACTGCCCACTTCGGAATAAGGCCTGGGAGATGGTACAGTTTGTTACCGTCAAATCGTCCTACGATATCGAGGCTACCGAACGATTCGGGCCCCTTTTATCTGGAATAGCTTTGCTCTCTGCTATCACCCATACGTAAGTAATAGTCGCTATAATCAGAAGTGAAAAAATATACCACCGACGAGGGAAGTGTCTCTTTACGCGAGGGGTGATCACTTTCAAAATATTTCTCTCAATAAACTATTATCTTATTTTAAAAAATAACAACGATTAATACGGCGATAAGTATCGTGAGCTCGACCTGACCGTCATAATAATGAAACAAGGTACCTATTTCGCTCTTTTGAAACGTATTTTAAACAAGATGTCACGGTCATTTAAGAACACACAACCCCACCGATGTATTAAATAATTTTAAATATTAAATGTTTTAACCAATTTTTTAATCATCTTGTACATTAACGTAATAAACCTAACAGGAATGTTTCGAGTTACCTAGTTTTGAAGAAAAAAAGGTAGCGAAACACGAACCCCTTAATTTAAATTAATTTTTAGGCAAACCGAATTTTTAGAATTACCTGGTTTTGGAAATAAGGTAGCGAAACACGTCGAGCTCGAGCTGAATTCTTTTTGAAGTTAGATGACGCCTGTATCAATTGGTACGAAATTCAAATATCACAATTGTGCGTACGCGGGTTGTGGGGTCCCGCGAATTGGACAGAAATCTCACTTAATTTTTTTTTAATGCAATCGGTCTTGTGAACGTTTTCGTATTAGCCCAGCTGATAATTATTATTATTGTTTGATTTAATAGTATGAATTTAGTCCGTGCAAATGGAATTAAAGGTAAATTATTTAACCACTCAATTAAAGTTTTTATTATAAATGGTAAAATAATTGGTAAATCACAATTATTGGTTTAAGTAAAAATATTATAACAGATGGCGTTAGGGTTTCAATTGGAATTGCGGGTTTCAGTTCGTACTAGATAATAGTCATAATACTTCTAGCTTGCGTAAACGGATCCGACTCGTACCTTCTCAGTACCATAAACCGGGTTCGTAAAAATTTACAAAATGAATTTCCTTGACTTTTCCCGGTTTTCCCTGACCAATTTGCCAAATTTTCCTTGACCATTTTTGTAGAATAAATGAATGGTTTGAGGTAAAACCTTGCAAAAATTTATTTGCCTGATTTTTGGGATCATTTTTAAAATCACTGACTTTTTGGAACCATTTTAAAAATTCCTGACTTTTTCGGGTCATTTTATATTCCCTTACTTTTCCCTAACATTTTGGAACCATTTTCAAATTCTCCAACTTTTCCAGGTTTTTTAGGTCGTGTACGAAGCCTGATAAATACGATGTTGGTATAAACTTTCAAGCGTAATAATAATATGAAAAAATAGTGAAAATCCGCAAAAAAAAAGCGGCTAACAGTGTCGGCGGGTACGCGTCATTTAGATTCGAGTAACCACCAGGGCCTCGTTCGGTTTTGTTTCTTCGGACTCGAATCATTTGCATCGACACGAAAAACGGCTCCTAATGCTTTTTCAATGTTTCCGGCGTCAATCCATAAAGACCATTTTCCCGGAGACATATTTAACCGGTCTAGCTATAACAGATACGATATAGATCCGGTAATGGTCGCGCCCACCCTGTAGCTGATGAAAAAGGAACGATCCATACTCGTAATTACACGCGCGAAATTGAGAGACAACGCCTAAATTTTGTCCATTTCGTCCGATCGTTCAACGAATCTAAGTTTAGTATTAAGTCCACTTCGCCATCGTAGCCAGGAAAAATGTATTTCACCAGATACCGTGCTGCCAGAGGAATCATATTACTTTCAAAGGCGGGTAATTATGGCGAAGAAAATGTCTTTCTTTTCTACGGATATACCTATCATAAAGGTCTCCCTAAGTGAAGCGATAAGCCTGATTTGCCCACACGCGTCCGTCATAAAGCGACTTAGCACAGTGCCCCTCCTTGCTGATAAATCCTAAAGTATTTCGCGCAATACATCACGAAATGTAATTCCATAGTAATGATGACTGAAAAGTGTTTTGAAAAACGAGGGGATTAATTTCTAATCACCATTTCACACTCAGCCAAATCTGCACTCTGTATAACTAACAAGGAGACTAACCGAGGTGGTTATCACCGATTTTGTTGAAACTCGGGGGATAGGTAGACCTTATGGTAGTATGAAAATTGCTAATGGGAAAAGTTGTAATGGGCTTTAGTTTTCCTATGGCAACCCAAAATGTTTTTGACCTCTCCATTTAAAAAAGCATGGGATTCTCTCGGTTATCCAAATTTTGTTAAAATTTAACCAAAAATTGATCAATTTTACCCAAAATAGGTCAAATTCATCTTTTTGGGTATGTTTTGAAAATTTAATTTTTTAAATTTTTTTTATGTAAGTGTTTCTCCCCGATTTGTTTTTAAACTCTGGGGTTAAACTCTGGGGAATATAACCTCAAGTCGTTTTTTATGTTTTTTATGCTTTTTATGTAAGCAATTTTGGCGGGAAGTCACTAAACAGCGCCAAAAATTTCTAAAGTCATAGGAGGGAGCGGAAATATTCGAAGTTTGGTGTTCCACACCTAAAACCTGAGGTTATATTCCCTTTAAGTAGACCTTCATGTACCTTGAAAGCTCTAAAGGGAAAAGGTTTGTCATGGGAACACCAAATCTTTTCACAACTCAAGTTTAAACTTTCGCTACGTAAAATAGCGTGGCAAAATCACGGATTGTACACCCAAAATTTTATTGATTTTACCCTATTCTTTTGCCAAAACATTTTACATAGAGAAAGTTTAAACTTTAGTAGTGAAAAACAATTTTGGTTGGCATGGCAAAACGAATGGCCATTGAAGCTTTTCCCTCTAGGAACTTTCAAGGTACACGAAGGTCTACTTAGCCTCCGATTTCGAAACAAATCGGGAAGAAACACCTTGGGATGTCTCCTTGTTAGTAAAATCGGAAGAAAATATTAAAAAAAAATTCGATTTGATAATTATCATGATTTTTTCAATCGGATAATTATCGATAATTAACAAGTTACCTTGCTAAGATATGAGTTTTTCCAAGCTTTTGCATAAGACGGTGCAAGAATCAATACATTTATACTATGTGCCAGGGAAAAACTAGACGATAATATCCTCGGATCGTATTAACATAGTAAAATCGTCATGGGTCGGACATTTACCAAAATCCCGTACACTTTGTCTATAATCGCAAAATCTTTTAACTCTCTCTATGGTAAATTAACATTGAAATCCCGAAATCACTTCAAAAAGTAATGATAAAATCGCTACGAAATCCTGTACAAAATAATGGCAAGTGTCTGACCCCTCGAAAATCGTTCCACCATCGAACTGTATACTCCCTTCCATCTATGAGCAACTAACACAAGTAGAGCGCAGCTAGCCTTTTTGACGGGTTGCGTTCTGCTTGTGTGGGGGGTGCTGTGTTTGTTGCTCCCAGCTTCCATCTTCCCGAATGAGAGGCCACTGTAACTACTGATACACTAGATAATTAAGAAACCTCTTCCGAACTGGCAATATTTCACCAGTTGTCGTCGATAATTTGAATTTTCCAAAAGACGGGAAATATACATTTCTAATATAAGCGCGAGGGGGGGGGGATGTGAATATTCCGAAATTCAATAAAGATATCCAGCAAGCTGTTTCTCCGCAATCGATTTTCCAGAAAGAAATTTGGACGAACAAAGAACGCGGCGAGGAAAAGAATGGAGAAAGAGGAAGTAACAAAAAATTTGATCATTCTTTCTTTTCCTCAAATGGGGAAAGAGCCGCGCTCGTAACTCAAATCGAGAATATCAAATATGACGAATGCTCCGCCAGTTTAAGGCGGATTCTACAGGAAAAAAAACATTCAGGCGGTAAAAATGCAAAATGAAACAGTTCCCGAAAGAAACGAAATCGAGAAAGAGAAACGGATGAAAAAACTAATTTGGAGAAACGCGAAATTCCGATGCCTGTCGACCGAATCTCAATTTATATTCGCGTTATTTTCAATTTCTGGGAAACGACCGAATTCGCTTCACTTCCTTTCAACTAAAGTTCGCTTTAACGTGCCCCGCTATGATTAACAGTTGATACAAAAAAGTTACTACACTTTGATCTTAGCCAAACTACAAAGAAGGCTATTTTAAATTTTAAAAATTAAATGACTTTTAAACAAAAACCCCCTATTTTGTACAAAACAATATATTTTACAGGTGCCAATTTATACAAAGGTTTTACCAAAGTTTTTCAAAATGCCTGTTAAAAGGGTTGGCAATTTTTCGAATTAAAAAAAAATCAAATAAATAATTTTTTTTCATTTAAATCGGATTTTTTATTGATTTTTATGGATTTTTTAATATAATTTAGTATAATAATTTTACCTAAAACAAATGTTTTAATTTTTTAAAGACTTATCTATATATGTATGTATAATGAATTTACTCAAATTAAGCTAATAATCGTATAGAAGTTTTTAATTTTTAAAACCTATTTTGGTACTTGGTAATCCCCACCCACAGGTGGAATCCAAAGTAACATTAGGGAGGAAGTACACGAAAGATTATATTTAAACCTAAATTATAGCAATTGGCAAGGTTTTTTCTTTTTCAAATATTCTATATAAAAATTGATTTAAATCGTGATTTAAATCAAGTTGATTATGGATTTTTTATTTTAATTAAAATTTCAAAGTTTAATATAATTTAGTATCATAATTTTACCTAAAACAAATGTTTTAATTTTTTTAAAGACTTGTTTTTTCTTTTTCAAATATTCTATATAAAAATTGATTTAAATCGTGATTTAAATCAAGTTGATTATGGATTTTTTATTTTAATTAAAATTTCAAAGTTTAATATAATTTAGTATCATAATTTTACCTAAAACAAATGTTTTAATTTTTTTAAAGACTTGTTTTTTCTTTTTCAAATATTCTATATAAAAATTGATTTAAATCGTGATTTAAATCAAGTTGATTATGGATTTTTTATTTTAATTAAAATTTCAAAGTTTAATATAATTTAGTATCATAATTTTACCTAAAACAAATGTTTTAATTTTTTTAAAGACTTGTTTTTTCTTTTTCAAATATTCTATATAAAAATTGATTTAAATCGTGATTTAAATCAAGTTGATTATGGATTTTTTATTTTAATTAAAATTTCAAAGTTTAATATAATTTAGTATCATAATTTTACCTAAAACAAATGTTTTAATTTTTTTAAAGACTTGTTTTTTCTTTTTCAAATATTCTATATAAAAATTGATTTAAATCGTGATTTAAATCAAGTTGATTATGGATTTTTTATTTTAATTAAAATTTCAAAGTTTAATATAATTTAGTATCATAATTTTACCTAAAACAAATGTTTTAATTTTTTTAAAGACTTGTTTTTTCTTTTTCAAATATTCTATATAAAAATTGATTTAAATCGTGATTTAAATCAAGTTGATTATGGATTTTTTATTTTAATTAAAATTTCAAAGTTTAATATAATTTAGTATCATAATTTTACCTAAAACAAATGTTTTAATTTTTTTAAAGACTTGTTTTTTCTTTTTCAAATATTCTATATAAAAATTGATTTAAATCGTGATTTAAATCAAGTTGATTATGGATTTTTTATTTTAATTAAAATTTCAAAGTTTAATATAATTTAGTATCATAATTTTACCTAAAACAAATGTTTTAATTTTTTTAAAGACTTGTTTTTTCTTTTTCAAATATTCTATATAAAAATTGATTTAAATCGTGATTTAAATCAAGTTGATTATGGATTTTTTATTTTAATTAAAATTTCAAAGTTTAATATAATTTAGTATCATAATTTTACCTAAAACAAATGTTTTAATTTTTTTAAAGACTTGTTTTTTCTTTTTCAAATATTCTATATAAAAATTGATTTAAATCGTGATTTAAATCAAGTTGATTATGGATTTTTTATTTTAATTAAAATTTCAAAGTTTAATATAATTTAGTATCATAATTTTACCTAAAACAAATGTTTTAATTTTTTTAAAGACTTGTTTTTTCTTTTTCAAATATTCTATATAAAAATTGATTTAAATCAGCCAACCCTGCCTGTCAGTGAATAGGCGCTTCCATAAAACATCTTCACGGAAATCGCCAAGAAGTTATATTACTTATAAGTCACTGTTAATAAAGTGCTTGTTGAAATAATGGAAACTTTTCGCCTGTACGGTACGCAACTAGTGTTTCCTTTTGTTTTGACCAAAACACGACGTTCGGTTTACAAGTGAAAAGTTTCCATTATTTCAACAAACTATATAAACAGTGCCTCGCAGGTCCTGGCTCTCGAAAATATTACTTCTTGGCGATTTCATTGAAGATGTTTTATTTAAGCGCAAAAACAATGCAGTAAAGAAAGCTATATGAAATGATGCTTTGCTAAAATTTAAAACGTTTTGGAGAGATCTAGCGTTAGTTATCCTTTCAGGACAAAACTCGCAAATATCACACAAAAAATTAAGTCTCGCTCGCTAGGTCAATAAATTATTGTAATATTCCATCTGCCACCTATTGGTGGCAATACATAATAAAATAGCGACTACCCAAAATAATGAAAGCACCAGAAAACGGTTTTATAGTGGAATAATTAGGCAATCTATATTGTACTAACAAGGAGACTACCCGAGGTGGTTATCTCCGATTTGGTTCAAACTCGGGTGGTAAGTTGACCTTCATGTAACTTGAAAATCCCTAAAAGGGTGGACAAGAATGGGCTTTCGTTTTGCCATGGCAACCAAAAATGTTTTTCACAACTTAAAAACTGATTTTCTCTAAGAAAATTAACATGGGAAAATCGAAGATTTTAAGGGTCCCCTCTAACAATATTTTTCAACAAATTAAGAAAGGTTCATCAATTAGATACATAATTCAGATCATGGCTAAATCTGGTACATTTGGCTAAATACGAGTAATCAGTTTTTAAGTTGTGAAAAACATTTTTGGTTGCCATGGCAAAACGAAAGCCCATTCTTGTCAACTCTTTTAGGGATTTTCAAGTTACACGAAGGTATACTTACCACCGGAGTTTGAACAAAATTGGAGATAAACACCTCGGGTAGTCTCCTTGTAAGTATTCTGTAACCTATATTACGTTTTTTCATTTAAAGAATATGCCAACAAGTAATTTGGTAACTTATGTTAAGGCGACCTTTCCAAAGAGCCAATCAACAACTAGGAGTAGCTCGAGCGAGGCTATTAATAGTACCTTGGACGAGGCCGGTTTAAATAAGACAACCCATTTAAAATGACCGGAGGGTAATTTGGAACGAAGGGAAGTCCGAAAGTCGAGTTAAGGCCTCGTAGGCCGAGAATAAATGACTATCAAACAGCCAGCAAGGTTCGGAATAAACCCTTCACGAATTTCCCAGCGATAACTTTTCTCTCTTTTGAAGTGGATACGGGTAGGCATTCGTTTTCCTACATTCAGGGCCGTTCAGAGGGGGGCAGGGCAGTGAGGACCAAATCCCAGGGGTCCGTTGAAAGTACCCATAGGGGTGCGGGTACGATACCCCCCCCCCCATTTTTGAAAATATCTATAAGAAGGGCCCGCGATGACCTAATAAGGCTTGGGCCCTAAATGTCTCTGCAAGGCCCTGCATAAGTTTAATAATAGTAATAATTATCTGCTAGGCTAATACCCAAGGCACCACATTAGCGAAATTTAATGCCTTTGGTGGTCGGGTTACAATGTGGAGGAAGGTGGTGGCAACATCTTTCTACACTTACAATTACCGTTAACCACGACTAGTTTTTATGGAAGGGGAAACCGAAGAACTCGGGGGAAAACCCCTTTAACCAGTGGGGAGAGAACTGGCAAACTCTACGCGGAAAGAGTGGTTCCAAAATTCACCCAGTGCCACAAGCTGGGATCGAACCCGGCTGCTCTTGCTGCGAGGCGAAAGTGCTAACCACTCCGCCACCCAGCTTGTCCTGATTTATCTTGTAAAAGGTAGATAGTTACCTAGTTCCTGGATTTAATATGAATATATTATTGAGAAAACTAACTCATTTTTCGGTTATTTTTTTAAACAAACCATGTATATAATGCAATAGCTATATATCATTAGTTACGTAAACATTGCGTTTAAAATAATGGTATATTTAGAAATACACTATCTTCGCGTAGGTTATCTTAGCTACCTTGTGGTTGCCTTTTTTTAAAATTACGAACCCGTGAAGGGTTTAGCCGATTCAGCTCGGAATGTATAGAAGGAATTATTGCAATGCACGGAGCTGCTATTAATAATGACTCTGCACGAGCGAAGGAAAACAACGCGTTTTTTGGTCGGCGGGAGGTCGAGAGAATTTCCAGCCGAGAACAGACGGCAAGTAATGACGGCGTA
Organism: Leiobunum rupestre; assembly: GCF_980474605.1. NCBI lineage: Eukaryota > Metazoa > Arthropoda > Arachnida > Opiliones > Sclerosomatidae > Leiobunum > Leiobunum rupestre. The sequence continues at coordinate 37,845,649 of NC_143394.1, read as the reverse complement.
CATCTCACGCCATGTCACTGTTATAAATCTATATACTCTGTTTAAGTTTCATAAACTTACCCGGGAAAGGCTAAACCATCCACCCACGCCACCGATGTTTAAAAAAAATATACAGGGTGTTTCGGGTTCGTCTGTCCCAAATTCCAGGTTGTTATTTGAGTCTAAAATGTCTAACGAACAAGAGTCGTAATGAATTGGTTGGAGGATATATGATCCTAAATATAAATAAAGAAATAGCCAAAGTTACCAATTTACCTTTAAACAGAAAATTAATCATTTTTATTTTAACACATTGTAGAGAAACGCCCTGTACGAATTAACTTCCAGATGGGGATCGTGCTGGAAAAATAGGAAGCTTAAGCTTAGTTCACACTAGCAGTATTTTTTACGGGTTTTGTCTTTACTTTGATTGAACTGCATTAAATACAAAACAGGTCGAAGAAACTACAAACAAACAGTGTGGTGGTGAGATCTATTTCCAGGCACCACTTACTAAACATTTTGTGGCAACATCTGTTGACTGACAGGGTCACAGGGAACTTCAAATGCTTTTAAGTTTTAAATAAAAAATGCTTTATTTAAACAATAATTATGTTAAATATTACGATTTATATATTAAATACATGCCAAATTGTAAAAATTTATAATTTTACTATAATAATTTTTAATTATAAATATGGTAAAATTAAATACTACTATAATTTTTAATTATAAATACGGTAAAATTAAATACTACTATAATTTTTAAATATAAATACGGTAAAATTAAATACTACTATAATTTTTAAATATAAATACGGTAAAATTAAATATTACTATAATTTTTTATTATAAATACGGTAAAATTAAATATTACTATAATAATTTTTAATTATAAATACGGCAAAATTAAATATTACTAAAAATTATAAAATTATATTACTTTGCAATATAACTCATATGACTTACAATGTTAGTAAATTATGGCATCTAGACAAATTGATTAAGCTCCGCTCACAAAATTAAAAAAGTTATTAATAAAAACATGTTTCTTCTTAGTTGCTTCGATTCATTATTTATCAAAGCGATTATGAGCGAATAAAAACTGTACTCATTTAAATAGTCTAATAAAAGGGTTCGTACAAGTATTAGAAAACCGACTTCCATGATATTTCAAGGTTTTTCCACTAATATTTGCCTGAATTTTCCAGATGCAAGGGCACCTAATTTTATAAGATAAATAAATATTTTTAATAAATAAAAACTTAAGTTTTATCTTATTATGACGCAAACAATAATCTAATGTAACTCTAAATGTCATTGCTAACTAACCAATCTTTTCATAAGATCACCAATTTCATAATTGAACTAAATTGGTGCCATTAGTAATAAAGTCAAATATCTAAAAATAAAAACTTGGTAATTTAAATTTGTAGTCTTTAGGGCAATCATTTGAACCCTCATACATTTCCATAATTTCCCAAATATTTCCGAAAAATTAGAATTTCAATGATATTTCTCCAACTTTTCTGATATTGCAAAGTCCGTATAAGAACCCCGAGTAAATACTTGTACAGAGTTGCCACAAAATTTTCAGATTCAAATTCCCTGACTATTCCCTGTTTTCCCCGACCATTTTAACAGATTTTCCCTGACTTATTAAGGCCAAAATGTTTCTTTTATATTTTACTTTTATCAGAAGTTAATAAATTTAGATGAACTTATATTTCAGTAAAAAAGGTTCTTGCAATGTTGAAAAAATTAGCCAAACATTCAAGGAAATAAATGATAATCATAGAATTGGTCATAGATCTAGAGTTAAATTACTTTCAAAAAGTGCCAAGATAAAATTGAATTCCCTGACATTTCCCTGACTTTTTAGGCCCATTTTTAAATTCCTTGACTTTCCCTATTTTCCCTGACGTGTGGCAACCCTGTTGTAAAACCCAATTATATCGCGTTATTCCAATGAAAACGCACGGACTGAATAACGAGGCAGTCACTTATTTCTGTCGAGTCTTAAAACGAAGATGCTGTTCCCAGCTGCTGCACTATTAAAATACGTGGTTAGGTATATACTCCAAGCGCCCGCAACTGGAGGTAGCGGAACTAAAAATACACCCCTAAAATAACAGGAAAAGGGGGAATGATAAATGGCTACGTACCCTTCGAAAAACAGTCGATGCAACTGGAATATCACCAAATGCATTTTCTCACATTCATTAAAATTAATGGAGCGTTTATTGAAAAACTAAAATTTAAATTAAATAAATTAATTATCTCCGTATTAAAGTGTTGGAAGTAGAGATGGTTAATGACTATTAACGAGATCAATAGGCGCTTAAATAAAACATCTTCAATGAAATCGCCAAGAAGTAATATTTCCGAGAGCCAGGACCCGCACGGTATTGTTTATATAGTGCTTGTGGAAATAATGGAAACTTTTCACCTGTAAATAGAACGTCGTGTTTTTACCAAGCCTTATTATGTCAAAAAAGCTACCTGCTTAAAAGGGAACACTTGTTTCTGCCGTAAAGGTGAACAATTTCCATTATTTTAACAAGCACTATATAAACAGTGGCTTGCAGGTCCTGACTCTCAGAAATATTACTTCTTGGCGATTTCTTGGAGGATGATTTATTGAAGGGCCTATTTGAGGATCGAAATCGCCAATTTCTAGTAAATGTAATTTTAAAAAAAAGATCCTGATTTTAGGGCCCTTGATTTAAACCACTCTGTACCACCAAGAATGTATTTATTTATACCTAGGGAGAATGGCTATGTCGAGACGGTTTTTAGCCTTTCTCTCAATCCACCCGTTGGTCCCCCCAGTACGCTCCTCCGCTTAAAATAAAACGAATAGTCCCGGTATTTCATTGGCTGCTTAAAATTTACGTCACCTAACGCGATGGTAATCTAACGCCGGTGACGTTTTGTCTTTCCACCCGCGCGAGAGGGGGAAAGGCGTTCAACGTGCATAAATATATTCTTGGTACCACTATTTCAAATCTCTATATTCCATACTTTTAAAACTAAATAATAAAATCAATGGTTTATCTGTTTAGTTTATCTAGACCTTTTCGCGTTAGATATGTTTCGAAGATCCCTTCGTCCCAAAATGGGTCCAGTCCAACTAGTCTTGTTAATTTTCCGGAAAAATAAAATGCGGAAATATTTCCAGAAATTGCCGGAAAATTGAAACAAAATAACTTTTTAAGGTTTTTAACTTTTGATCGATATAAAATGTCTAATATCAGTAAACATACTAAAAAACATGAATAGTGTTACATTGTTAATCAGTTTAAACTAGTCTAGAGGTTTAGTTTTACTTTTAGATTAGAAATAATGAGGCGAAAATGCCGCTTTATTTAAATTTGCAAACAATATATTAGATTAATCATGGAATTAAACCTTTTTTTATTGTTTTCTGAAAAGTTTCCAAGCGGGACATTTTCTGACTTACAACGCTACTATCTGAAGATGCCCGAATTTTTAAGATTAACTGGAAGAGTTTGAGGTAACAAAATACAACGAATAATAATAATGTAACTTGACAATATAAGCAGTGATGTAACAGGTATAGTTGTAAGCACACAAACGCTAAGAAAAATGCGAAGTAATAACCTTAACATACGCGATATTAAAACTGACGTATTTCAAATCTAAAATTCCTTTGCTGTTTAGGAATTTGGCCAAATGGAGTGAGCCCCACACATACACTAACCAAAAATGATAAATAACTGAAAAACGTGTTTTTTTTAAATAAAAAATTTCTATGGAACATTCCTCGTGTAGGGGACATTTACTAGTGTAAAATTGAATGACCTTGAACCATGTCTTCAAGGTCATTCAAAAGCTATCTCGAGAACCGTTGGGTTTACGTATTTGGTTTCAATTAGAACATTGTTGCTCACCATATTATTAGTTCAAATAACTTTGATTTGACCAAATTCGAAAAATCCGAAGCCGAGAAATTGAAGGTTAATAAATTCAGTGTTTGATAATAAAATAATCAAATTAGTTTTTATGTGACTAAATCAAAAAAACTTAATAGTTTACAACGTTTCAATAATGCCACCGTCGGCTACGATACATGCTTGAGCTCGTTTAGCGAGGGAGTTCATAGTGTTGTTTAACATTTCAATTGAAATGTCACGGAAGGCATTAATATTCTTTCTTCAAAACTTCAATTTCTAAGCTTCTGATTGGTCAAATTTCGTCAAATCAAAACGTTTTTCAGTTATTTATCATTTTACGTTTTTTAGTGGACACCCTGAAGAAGTACGACTTTTAAGAAGAACTATTTAAGTGACGCATGTATAATACCTGAAATAGCTATTAATTTCATTCTAAGTTCAAATATTTGATAAAAAGTATCGATTTAACTTCGATTCACAATCGGGTCGCTAAAGACCACCGGCAAGGACCACAAAAACATTTAAAATATTTGACCCGAATTTCACGAGACGTGATAACACATCCGATCAATCAAATCCTGGAGACTGGCGCGATAAATAACCGAAATTCAAACAATACCGCGGGTCCCTTTAAATAAAATAATTTTTAAAGAATAAGTTTTAAATTGCATTAGCGCTGCAAGCAAATCTTTAATCCATTTGTCAAGAATTGCAGAAAAAGGCACAAAAGGTTTAAAAATATACAAAATCAATTAAAATCAAAAGAATCCGATAATAATTAAGTTTATTGCAGAAAATCCAAAACATTGACAACACTGCAACTTAGTACGCGCAGGCACTTGTAATCACTATCGTGCTGGGAATGCACTTGTAATCACTATCGTGCTGGGAATGCACTTGGAATCACTATCGTGCTGGGAATGCACTTGGAATCACTATCGTGCTGGGAATGCACTTGGAATCACTATCGTGCTGGGAATGCACTTGGAATCACTATCGTGCTGGGAATGCACTTGGAATCACTATCGTGCTGGGAATGCACTTGGAATCACTATCGTGCTGGGAATGCACTTGGAATCACTATCGTGCTGGGAATGCACTTGGAATCACTATCGTGCTGGGAATGCACTTGGAATCACTATCGTGCTGGGAATGCACTTGGAATCACTATCGTGCTGGGAATGCACTTGGAATCACTATCGTGATGGGAATGCACTTGGAATCACTATCGTGCTGGGAATGCACTTGGAATCACTATCGTGCTGGGAATGCACTTGGAATCACTATCGTGCTGGGAATGCACTTGGAATCACTATCGTGCTGGGAATGCACTTGGAATCACTATCGTGCTGGGAATGCACTTGGAATCACTATCGTGCTGGGAATGCACTTGGAATCACTATCGTGCTGGGAATGCACTTGGAATCACTATCGTGCTGGGAATGCACTTGGAGAACAGGAATACAAATTTCTTCTACGGAGATGTTAGAGCCACTCACTTCCGGAAATTTAGCATTAGCTTCAAAAGCTTGGGTTGCCACAAAATTTTGAGATTCAAATTCCCTGACTATTCCCTGTTTTCCCTGACCATTTTAAGATATTTTCCCTGACTTTTTAAGGCCAAATTTTTATTTTATATTTGACTTTTATCAGAAGTTAATAAATTTTAATGAACTTATATTTCAGTAAAAAGGTTATTGCAATGTTGAAAAAATTAGCCAAACTTTTAAGGAAATAAATGATAACCATAGAATTTGTCATAGATCTGGTCTAAAAAATAACCTTAAAAAAGTGACAAGATAAAATTTAATTACCTGACTTTTCCCTGAATTTTTACCAATTCTTAAAATTCCCTGACATTTCCCTGATTTCCCTGACGTGTGGCAACCCTGTTGTAAAACCCAATAATATCGCGTTATTCCAAATTCTAAAAAATCCCTGACATTTCCCTGACTTTTTAGGTCCATTCTTAAATTCCCCGACTTTTTAGGTCCATTCTTAAATTCCCTGACTTTTCCCTGACCTTTTAGGTCCATTCTTAAATTCCCTGACTTTTTAGGTCCATTCTTAAATTCCTTGACTTTTCCCTGACTTTTTAGGTCCATTCTTAAATTCCCTGACTTTTTAAGTCCATTCTTAAATTCCTTGACTTTTCCCTGACTTTTTAGGTCCATTCTTAAATTCCCTGACTTTTTAGGTCCATTCTTAAATTCCCTGATTTTTTAGGTCCATTCTTAAATTCCCCGACTTTTCCCTGATTTCCCTGACGTGTGGCAACCCTGTTGAAGTAGTTTTAAAGAGTAATAAAAGTTACAGTTTCTACTTCTCTTCTATATTTTCTTTGCTCCAACTACATTATATTTAAGACGTAACAGCAATTTTGCCAATTTATTGTCCGTCCGTGTTCAAAGAATACACTCGTATTTTAACGAAGCCAATAAACCGAGAACTTTCGTCGCGAAAGTCACGTTTCAAATATTCGAGCTGTCTAATTAATTTCCAAGCACTCCAATTAAAACGCGCTTTCTCCTTCAGTTTTCTTTTGAAATAAACGTCAGCTTGTCAGCTGAATTCTTTTTTTACCGTTTCAATTATGGCAAACGACTTGCCGTGTATTTTTTCCAATGAAAGGCGCTAATTAAGTTTCTCGAGAGAATTTGCATTCAACTTCGCGAAATAGTAAAAACCGAATTCTCGAAGAATTACCAACGTTACTAAAAGTCACGTGTTTATAATTATGATTCACGTAAGTATGCTTATTAATTATTTTCCACCAGGGTTCATACAACATATGGAAAATTAATTTCCCTGATATTTCCAGGTTTTCTCCTGGAAATTTCTAGAGGTCGGGGACGGTTAATCATTATCCATGATTAAATTGATTTTTTTTCGGGGGAAAATTTAAACAAAGATATTTACCGGTTAATAATTCGGAAAATGATTAAAAAACATGTATTATTCGTAACATTTGAGCTTTTTATCGAAAAAAAACGTCGTTTTTCCGATTAATTTTACAAATTTATCAAAAAATTAATCGGATAATACAGAAATATAAATTACTTGATCAAAACGTTTTACGAATAATTTTGAGAGCTTTATCTTTTGAATAAAAGTTAACCATCCCCGACCTCTAGAAATTTCCCTGATATTTCCAGGTGCTAAAGCACCGTATGTTTTCGTTTAATCGAAAAAAATTATATATAATTATTGAGGCGCTTCCAGACTCAAACGAATTTCCCTGATATATCCAGGTTTTGGTTAAATATTTAAAATTTCCCTGATATCTCCCTGATTTTTTTGGAAAGAATCTGTTTCACTGATATTTCCAGGTTTTCCAGGTTTGTATGAACCCTGTCCACCTGTTACATTGTTACTGAAAACCAATTCTAAAATGACTACACGTTATTAGGCCTAATACCTGTTATTTGTGTCGACGTAATAATGAGCGTAATAGGATCATTGCTTGACAATTTGGTATTTAAGTTGCGTATTTTTCCCGCAAGAGGCGCCAGTGGCATATTTAGAAATTCGTCAAGGTGTCAGACTAGGTTAAAGCTCAAAGCGGTTGAGGAGGATTCCAGGGTTCATACAACTATTGGCAACACTATTTTCATATTTCCAGATTTTCCATATGATATCTAAGTTTTTCCTACTGATATTTTATCTAATTATGTCGCCTACACTTACCAATCTTTTCATAAGGAGGTATAGGGTTACTCATTTCATGATTGAAATTTAAACTAAATTGGTCAAATCATTAATAAGGTTAAGAAAACCTATTGATGTAAATATTTGTAGCAAACTTTCATAACCCTAAAAAATTTACCCGATTATTACAAAAAATTTTAATTTTCGTCGACAACTTAATTTCCTGATATTTCCAGGTCTGTATGAAAATTTTTACTCATTTCATAACTTCCATTTACACTAAATTGGTCAAATCATTAATAAGGTTAAGATAACTTATTGATGTAAATATTTGTAGCAAACTTTCAGAACCCTAAAAAATTTACCCGATTATTATAAAAAAAAATTAATTTTTCGTCGACAATCTAATTTCCTAATATTTCCAGGTCTGTATGAATATTTTTTTCACAGAGGGCTAACACGGAACCCCCTTATCAACGCGTTACGTCACTGACGAGCCAATCGTTTTCTGTATGACGTCGATTCTTCGTCTGTAATCATTTCGACTAACTGACATACTTATAGAAAATAATTATAAACTTACGGTCACACTTGTAAAAAAAAACTGCGAATTTATTTTAGAAGAGCCCCAACCTTCGTGATCTATTTGATTGAATGGATCAATTCCCAGTCGACTCCGAACCCCGCACCCGCGTATAAAAAAAAACTTTTAAGGTCGGATTTTCTTTACGGGCGGTTCAAAGTTGAATTTCACGCCCGACTAACCCCGACGGAAAAGGCCGACCGGAGAGAAGACGGACAAGCCTTCTTCGTCCATCCTCAACAGAGTCTCACCGGCGGCTCTCTCGTCGATGGACACATAGGAGTTGAGCCCGGTTGCAAGTAAAAATAAATTGGATCCACCTAAAATTGTTTCTCAATACCGTACTAACAGAGGCACCGCAATTAAATTAAATTATCAAGAAATTCCCTGGAGAAACAATCAAATAGGTTGATATTCGATGCTTAGGTTACGCGTATTCAATAACGTATTTATTTTTACAAATATAGAATGAATATATTGAGACGAATTTTGCGGTTGCTCCGAATCCTCCTCATGTTAAAAAAATAAGCTCCTTTCCCAAAAAAAACCAAACAAATCAGCATGGTATCTCTTTGCAGAGTGACCACAAGAAACCCTCCAATTTGTTAGGAAATTATAGGAGTATTTTTTAGATAAATATAGGTATATTTTTTAGATAAATATAGGTATATTTTTTAGATAAATATAGGTATATTTTTTAGATAAATATAGGTATATTTTTTAGATAAATATAGGTATATTTTTTAGATAAATATAGGTATATTTTTTAGATAAATATAGGTATATTTTTTAGATAAATATAGGTATAATTTTTAGATAAATATAGGTATATTTTTTAGATAAATATAGGTATATTTTTTAGATAAATATAGGTATATTTTTTAGATAAATATAGGTATAATTTTTAGGTAAATATAGGTATAATTTTTAGATAAATATAGGTATAATTTTTAGATAAATATAGGTATAATTTTTAGATAAATATAGGTATATTTTTTAGATAAATATAGGTATATTTTTTAGATAAATATAGGTATATTTTTTAGATAAATATAGGTATATTTTTTAGATAAATATAGGTATATTTTTTAGATAAATATAGGCATATTTTTTAGATAAATATAGGCATATTTTTTAGATAAATATATGTATATTTTTTAGATAAATATAGGTATAATTTTTAGATAAATATAGGTATATTTTTTAGGTAAATATATGTATAATTTTTAGATAAATATAGGTATAATTTTTAGGTAAATATATGTATAATTTTTAGATAAATATAGGTATATTTTTTAGGTAAATATATGTATAATTTTTAGATAAATATATGTATAATTTTTAGATAAATATAGGTATAATTTTTAGGTAAATATAGGTATAATTTTTAGGTAAATATAGGTATATTTTTTAGATAAATATAGGTATATTTTTTAGATAAATATAATTATATTTTTTAGATAAATATAGGTATAATTTTTAGATAAATATAGGTATATTTTTTAGATAAATATAGGCATATTTTTTAGATAAATATAGGCATATTTTTTAGATAAATATAGGTATATTTTTTAGATAAATATAGGTATATTTTTTAGATAAATATAGTATTATTTTTAAGATAAATATAGGTATATTTTTTAGATAAATATAGGTATACTTTTTAGATAAATATAGGTATTTTTTTTAGATAAATATAGGTATATTTTTTAGATAAATATAGGTATATTTTTAGATAAATATAGGTATATTTTTTAGATAAATATAGGTATATTTTTAGATAAATATAACTATATTTTTTAGATAAATATAGGTATAATTTTTAGATAAATATAGGTATATTTTTTAGATAAATATAGGCATATTTTTTAGATAAATATAGGCATATTTTTTAGATAAATATAGGCATATTTTTTAGATAAATATAGGCATATTTTTTAGATAAATATAGGCATATTTTTTAGATAAATATAGGTATATTTTTTAGATAAATATAGGTATATTTTTAGATAAATATAGGTATATTTTTTAGATAAATATAGGTATAATTTTTAGATAAATATAGGTATAATTTTTAGGTAAATATAGGAAATTACAGGAGTAATTTTTAGGTAAATATAGGTATAATGTTTAGGTAAATATAGTTATAATTTTTAGGTAAATATTGGAAATTCTAGGAACGATCAGGTGAATTTACAGGAAATTATAGGGGTAATTTTTATATAAATATAGGAAATTACAGGAACGTTCAAGTGAATTTATAGGAACGTATAGGAATAATTTATAGGAACGTATAGGAATAATTTAATGAAGACATAACAAATGATTTTAAAGTAACTTTTTTGAATAGTAATATTACATTTAATATTAAAACATCACAGACTTTGTGACTAGATAAATTTATTAAAGTAATATTACATTTCAAAACAGTAGCCATCCGTACAAGCCAATGAAATCAGAGCTTTAGTAAAAGGTAGCCGTTTTGAAGTGGTTTTAAACATGGATTTTTTTGGTGGTTAAACCAGGGTGGTCATAAATATATTGAAGTATAAAAGGCGATTAAAATCAATGAATTTAAAAAAAACCCAATAACTTGATTTAATTTATCAACAATTGTGCCAATAAAAATATTTGAAAACAAGTCCCCGCCAGATGGTATTACTGTTTCAAATTGAATTGAGATTTTAAGTACTTCCGTAACCGGGTCAACTCGTACGTTCTTAGTGAAGTTAATACGTTCTTGAAGGAATGGTTTGGCCCCTCAAGAAACTTCCAAAAGAGAGCTCATTGCAGTTTTACGCGTGATTATAAAAGACGTTAAGGAACTTCAGCCGTTTATTAAAATTAGCTGAGCTTAGAGAAAATATAGACAAAGAAAATACAGGAAAGGAATTGTAACTTGAGCTTCGTCAAATACGGGTTTTAGACTGGGTACTTCCGGTTAATATATCTTTCCGCAAAGGAGAAGTAAGTGAATGTACCGCGAAGTGAGAACTTTATTATTTCTATTCAAAATATTATCTTAGATATAAGTTTTGGTCTTAATGCTTTCGAGGAACATCTTGAGTTCTCTTAATTGTATTTCTTTAATGGCAGGCGGGGGCAGGTTTATCGGCTATCGGAAGAACAATTTGAGCTTCGACTGAAAAAAAAAGATGGTTGGAAAGAAGGGAGGGAGGGGGGGGGGTGTTTGGTGAAGAGTCCTACGGAGCAAGACAATCATGGACGTAGCTATAAGTCTGCCTCCCCCCTCGATCCTTCCCTTTCTTAACGGAAGCCATTTAGGAGTATTTTGGGACATCAGAAAGGCGTACCGGAGAAGCTTGATAGCTTTATTGCATCTGGAGAACGCCGATGCCAGAAATAAACATCAATCCGCTCGCTGCGATCCTGGCGGTGGTGCGGTGCCAGAGACCACTTTAGCACTGACAAAACGACCCTAGCGACGTCGATTGCCCTCGTAAGCCCCTACCCCTACACCCACACGCCACCTTCACGATTCCGTAATTAAAGAAACGATGGGAATTTTGTTGAGATTTCTGCTCAGCTCAAGCACCGCTCGTGAGCCCGCGAGCTTGATATCCGTTCGTTTGAGAGGATAATTTATCACTCATTTCTTTTAACGTTTGTTTGGCCGGTGAAAATATATGCTTCTCTTTTTTTAGCTCATTTGAGAGGCGAAAAAGCCACTCTTCTCATATCGAGCTCATTTGACAAAGGCGCTCTTCTCATATCGAGCTCATTTGACAAAGGCGCTCTTCTCATATCGAGCTCATTTGACAAAGGCGCTCTTCTCATATCGAGCTCATTTGAGAGGCGAAAAAGCCACTCTTCTCATATCGAGCTCATTTGACAAAGGCGCTCTTCTCATATCGAGCTCATTTGACAAAGGCGCTCTTCTCATATCGCGCTCATTTGACAGGCGACCAAGCCGCTCTTCTCTTATCACGCTCATTTGAGAGGCGACAAAGGCGCTCTTCTCATATCGCGCTCATTTGAGGGGCGACAAAGGCGCTCTTCTCATATCGCGCTCATTTGAGAGGCGAAATTGGAGCTGTTCTCATACCACGCTCATTTGAGAGGCGAAATTGGCGCTTTCCTCATTTCCATCGCGCTCTTTTTACAAATGATAATTTACCGCTCAACTCCGCTCAAAATGACCAAAGCCTCTCAAACGAGCTAAGCGGTGCCCATCACCGAATTAAAGACTCTCTTTGCCGACTTGGTGGCATAAGTCTACCGTCCAGTTCGAAAGTAGTCAGCTGCGAATCGAACCGTCCTTTGACCCTGCCGAACCGGAGTAGCTGTAATGACGACTCCTGATGGTTGATGACCACACTTATTCTCATATAAATTGCCGCTTTTTAGCCAATTCCACTCTACGTAAGTACTCACGCGCTAGTGAAGGGGAGCCGCCAATTCAAATTATAGGTTGCTTTTCCGGCAAACGCGATTGTCGGCTTGCCGATTAGCGGAGACAAATTCTGGACAAATTAAGCCGAACATTCTATAATCTTTACTGGCGGAGAAAATACACGTCATTGCCAAGACTACTCATTGCCGCTAGTTTCTCTCGAGAGGAAAATTACCAAAAACCTATTTAAGTTACTGAGAACCTACCAGTCTACCTTCCAGGTCCGGTAGTATGATTTATTACCTAAGCGGAATTTTTTAGCTAATCCAGGATTATTTTATTGTGGATTTGACTTATAAAACCTATGGGAGGGAAATTCTTCAATTTGTGGATTTTTATCTACTTTTTTTGTAAGAGATTTTGCAAAATGTCCGACAAATATTGTACAATTAATTACAGAAAAGTTCGATTTAAATCTTAATTAAGTTTGTGCACCTTTAAGCTAAATTTAACGGTATGATTCATCATAAAGTTCGAGCTGGCTAAAATTCTAAATTCGAAATTCGGACCGAATTTTTCGAACGATTCTTTGGATCAAAAGGGAAATCCTACAGCGCCATCTAGTATTCGTAGTAAGAACGTTTCTTTTCTTTCGAGAAAATAGCGTAATTATTTACGATAAAGTTCAATTTAATACTTAATTTAGTTCGTACAGTTTTAAATAAAAGCTGAATTTCACGATTTAATTAATAGAATTCATAATAGCAAAATAAGTTTGTAGATTCCTTATTGTCATATAATTAAAACATTTTGAATCAAGTACCCGACAGATGGAGTTCCTTTTTCAATGCATGGGGAATTTCTCAAACTACCAGACTGATTTAATCCGCGGCGCTCGCCTTCCCAAACCCTTATCTCCCTTTTTACGCGTGGAGCCATCTGGAGATGCGCTACATCATAATAATTCGCGAAAACACGACGTGGTACAATTAGGGTTTAAACTTACAATGTAAAATATCGTACGGGGACTCTTAATCGGATCGAGGTGGTCATTTTCCGTTTCTGAATTAAAAAAAATGAAGTTATACTTGGTTATATTTTTCTCCAATGAAACCTTAAAATAATTTTTTATTATTCTTCTACTATACTCAGTTGCAGGTTAAGAAAGGCCAAATATATAGTACATTTGGCGGAAAGATACTCGGATGAATTGCCGGTAAATCGGCGGCGGGAATTTTGAATTTCGCCGGTTTACGGTTGAATTTCTAAGTATATCCGCGCGCGTTATATTATATAATTTTGGAAAATACCGTCTATCACGTTATATTTCAAAGTTATAATTAATTAACATAGATAAGATTTAGAAACCGTTGTATTAATTTATATTTAGTATTTCAAATGAGGCATACCAAAAAAAAATAGTTTGGTGAGTCCAGGATAATTATTAGAACAGGTAATGCCGAGATCACCACCTTGACGTACAAAAACGCGCGATTTGATGATTGTTTGGGAACATAATACCAAAATTACGCTTTCAGGGTTCGTACAAAATTTCCGTAATTAAAATCCCTGACATTTCCAGGTAGTCCCTGACCATTTTTATAGAACAAATGAATGGTTTGAGGTAAAATCTTAAAAAAATATTTATTATGTATTTTTAATACATATTTCAAAAATTTATTTGCCTGATTTCTTTGGGGTCCTTTAAAAATTCCCCTACTTTTTGGGACCATTTTCAAATTCCTTGACTTTTCCCTGACCCTTGGGAATCATTTTCAAATTCCCTGACTTTTCCCTGACCTTACGGAATCATTTTCAAATTCCCTGACTTTTCCCTGACCTTACGGAATCATTTTCAAATTCCCTGACTTTCCCTGACCTTACGGAATCATTTTCAAATTCCCTGACTTTCCCTGATCTTTCGGAATCATTTTCAAATTCCCTGACTTTCAATGATCTTTCGGAATCATTTTAATTCCTTGACTTTCCCTGATCTTTCGGAATCATTTTCAAATTCCCTGACTTTCCCTGATCTTTCGGAATCATTTTCAAATTCCCTGACTTTTCCCTGACCTTTCGGAATCATTTTAAAACTCCCTGACCTTTCGGAATCATTTTCAAATTCCCTGATCTTTTGGAAACATTTTCAAATTCCCCGATCTTTCCAGGTTTTCCAGGTCGTGTACGAACCCTGGCTATACTGAAGTTTAAAAAGTCATATAATATTTTAAAGTTAAATTTGTATATTGAATAATAAAATCATTTTAGGACTATTAACTAGTATGATTAGAGTAACTAGTGGGAGTTTTGATTTCATTTTCCAATTCGGCACACGTATTATTTCGCTTGCGGTCGTCTTGTTTTCCCACTCAGTCACTCACTCTCTTTAATCCGCGCTACTTCTGGTAAGCCGCTTTTCGGCCACTATAGTACCAGCGGGAAAGAGAAAACACGGCAAACTCAAGCGCCATCTAGAGGGAAGTGGCACTGTTTTCTTTTCTCGTAATTCACGTTGACTGAATGGAGAGAAAATGAAGACGGCCATAATCGTAGCCTCATCCCAACCTCATTCGATATACTACGGCTAAACTGTCAGTTGTCACGAAGTGCGTACTTCTGAAAGATGTTTCTCTATCAAATATATCAAGTTTCCAGAGGACAATGAAATACCACATGTCCTAGAATAGTTCGTAGAGCTACATAAACAACATGGGCTAGCTCGTTAATGCCCGAATCTCAATTTGATGTAGTATCAATAATTATTTCTACTTGGTAGGGATGCACCGATATAGCTGACAATTTTTCTAATATCTGTATCGGCCGATATTGGCTAAAAACATCAACACTAGAATAAATACATATTAGGTCCAGATATAAAAGTTTTTTAATGGTAGATTCATTTTATTTAAACTTGTTTTAGAGTTACGATATAGTCTCGAGCGTGGCATGCAAGGCTTGCCACCACCGTCCTACGCAGTGTAACCCGGCCACATGAATTAAAGGCTTCAAAAGTCGCTTGATGACTTAGGCCTAAGGTGGTGCCTTGGGTATTAGCCTAGCTGATTATTATTATGATTATTATTAGGGTTCGAAATAAAAAACTTGTACCCAAAAAAAACCCGAGGTGGGTACGACCCACTATAAAACCCACATTTAAAAAAGTGGGTTGTTTTTTTATAAGAAAGACTCAGTTCACACTTATTGTAGTTTTAACACATATTTATTCAAAAAGTTTAAATATATGGTTCTTGATTTTACTAGAAATGTCGAAATACGTCGATTTTGGTAATGTTAACTTGTTAGCCTAAATTGGTAAATTTAAAAAAAACCGATGGGAGTATAAAATAGGTGACACTAGGACCGCTGTTAATTGACTTTGGGTGTTTCTACTAGCTAAATGGAAGGGGTAGGTACATTGGTTCGAATTTCAATCGTCCGAACGGTGGAACCGCCGAAATAACAAATGTTTCAATTGTTCGAATTGGACAACTTCTTTGTTTCATTCGTCCGAATCGGTAGCATCACTTGTCCGAATTCTGTCGCTAAATTAGTATTTCTTATTGCTGTTTTTTTGGTCCGGATTTTTTTTTGTGCAAGAATAAAAATTAAAAACTACATTGTAAATATCGTTGTTTGTTAGTAAGTGGGAATTGCAAATGTTGTGGATATATTTTAGGTTAGGTTAGGTTAGGTTCACGTTAATGTTATTATTTTCTTATATTAACAATATTAAAAAAAAACAACCAATTCCTAATGTTCGAAAAAACAGACAAACGATTATTCGAACAAATGAAATTCGCCAGTAAAGTTAACATAAATTGAACGGCTAAATCACCAACAAAAGTTGTGATAAATTTTTCGGGCAAATGAAATACGTTTTCGGACATACGATCCTGTTTTCCAGCATTCGGACAAATGATCATTCGGACATTTGTACCAGCGTTCGGACGAATGAGATTCGAACAAATGTACCCAAATCAAATGGAAGATGATTACCAATACTACCCCCCAATTTTCAGAACCCTGTCCACTGCAGCGGGAGAGGCGAAGTTCTTCAACGGTAAGAAGAGATAAATATAGAGATTCCAATTTCGCGAAACAATTCCATTTTGAGTTGGAGAAAATTGGCAATTCTAAGAAAGTGAGAGGCCACAGGGACGATTTCTCAATTCTAGACCAACGGCAACAGGCGCTCGAAGGGGCTTTCCAACATGGAGGGTGGCAATTTCAAATAGCTACGACATAACTGTGGCGTACAGACCCATTATTTTACCAGCGACTACTACGAATTTATATATACCCTTCTAAACGATACCGTAAGTAACATAATACCGCCTAAGTACGATGCTTATCCGTATTTTTTACCACATTTTTACGCCATTTATAAAAAGACATATATTAAAATGGGGTAACGCCATTAAATGTTCGATTTTTAAATAAGTGAAGTCTTACTAGATGACGCCACCAGTTTGAAACTTTGAATTTTTAATTTATATAAAAACCAAAATTTTTTGGTAGTTTTCACACAAAACATCTCTTTTAGAAGTTGGTTTTTCTGAGAAATGATCAATAATTTATTTATTTCCCGCTATAAAGATGAAATTAGCGCCATCTAGAATAACTAAAAGTATCAAAACTGAACCTTGAAAGGCTTCCGTCCAATTTTTTGTTTCCCTGTACGCTAGGAAGTTGCTGCGTTTGTAGCTCCTAGCTGTAAGTAATTTACGAATCGATCTATAAGCAGAATAATTAATTCACGAAAACTATAATCCGGATTACGTTTATTAGTTTCTGTTGGGTTTCTTTTTTTCCTATAGGTCAGACAAATTCAAATTAGTTTTAAATTTCAACATGAATGTTTGTAATAATCACTTTATATTCCGATTCAATAATTCTTCAGTATTTCGCTGCCGTAAGCGGTTATTTTAAGGCGTTTAGATTAAGCCAAGCCTTGATCTCAAATGGTAAACAAAAGATTGGAGGCGATTAAATTCCTGAAAATATAGTTCACGAAGACGCTACCGAGTGGCGCTATTTCAATATTTTGTGTTAAAAACCATTAATACGAAGTTATTTATTTTGTTAACAACAAAACCTACACATTTAAAAAAATTCAACATTTTTGAAGTTATCGTTTCAAGATCAAAACATTAAAACACGCAAAGAAGATTTCGAGTTTACCAGTATAAATGGTCAATACGGTGTCGCACTTATTTATTACGTTACTTTCGCTACAAGCGTATAGTATATACGAAACAGTAGAGAAATCCCAGCATCCCCCAACGATATTCGCCAAACCTGTCGAAATGTTAGATCTCTCCCATTTATCCCAAGAGAGACCAGATTCTCTCCAATCCGCGCCGGACTCAACCGACGGTCGATGGACGGCGAAGGATCCCTTAAACTTTACCCCCGCCTTAACCCGGACTAGAGTAGCCAGTGGAGGTCGTTGGAAAGCGGACTGGCACGGCGCCATTCGTCAAAAAGGTAGATCGAAAGAGGCCCTCTTGAAAAAGAAAGAAAACGGCCTGTAGACGAGCGCTTCTAATAATTCTCAAGGACTCGCGTGTCGCCCTACGGCTAATGGCAATCTTTTAAAATTACACTGGCTGATTACGAAGATTGGCGACCTCGGGGGAATTTTCCCTCGTAATTGGTCCTACCATCACCCGATACTTACGGTCACTTCGCTGGTGCCTGGCCGATTACAGCCACTTCGCTATTAGGTGACCGGATCCACAATGTACGGAATTAATTCTACAATATTTTTAATTTGTTTCCCAAAAGGACTTCTTACTACAAGACCGTGCATTTTCCATTGACAGGGTTCGTACGAAATATTCGGATTTAACAGGGTTGCCACAGTTTTTTCTCATTCAAATTCCCTGACATTTCCAGGTTTTCCCAGACTATCTCCGGAGATTTTCCCTGACTTATTTTGTGGCTAAATTTTGTATTTGTTTACCCTAAATTTTAGTAAAGGTTTCCTATTTGCAACCGAAATTAAATTCCCTGACATTTCCCTGATTTTTAGACTAATTTTGGAAATTCCCGTACTTTTCCCTGATTCTTAGACCCATATTGAAATTCCCTGACTTTTCCAGGAATTCCAGGTTTTCCAGGTACCGTGGCAATCCTGTTTAAAATCCCTGACTTATCCAGGTTATTCCTGACAATTGTTTGGTAATATCCCTGACCGTTTTGGTAATATCCCTGACCGTTTTGGTAATATCCCTGACCGTTTTGGTAATATCCCTGACCGTTTTGGTAATATCCCTGACCGTTTTGGTAATATCCCTGACCGTTTTGGTAATATCCCTGACCGTTTTGGTAATATCCCTGACCGTTTTGGTAATATTACTGGTAATTTTTCATAGGTAAAAATACAAAGTGAAACATTTTTTTTGAAATATCACAAACTTAATTATATTTTATAAAAACACACTGAGAGCGTATCCCTCCTCTCTCGGGAAAAGGTGCCAGACATGAGCGCCCAAGAGAACATACGATGCAAAGTTTGTTGACTAATAAAATCCCTGACAGGCTGACTTATCCCTGACTTTTTACGATATTCTTTAAATCCCTGACTTTTTATGATATTCTTTAAACCCCCGACTTTTTACGATATTCTTTAAATCCCCGACTTTTTACGATATTCTTTAAATCCCTGGCTTTTTACGATATTCTTTAAATCCCTGGCTTTTTACGATATTCTTTAAATCCCTGACTTTTTACGATATTCTTTAAATCCCTGACTTTTTACGATATTCTTTAAATCCCTGGCTTTTTACGATATTCTTTAAATCCCTGACTTTTTACGATATTCTTTAAATCCCTGGCTTTTTACGATATTCTTTAAATCCCTGGCTTTTTACGATATTCTTTAAATCCCTGACTTTTTACGATATTCTTTAAATCCCTGACTTTTTACGATATTCTTTAAATCCCTGACTTTTTACGATATTCTTTAAATCCCTGACTTTTTACGATATTCTTTAAATCCCTGACTTTTTACGATATTCTTTAAATCCCTGACTTTTTACGATATTCTTTAAATCCCTGACTTTTTACGATATTCTTTAAATCCCTGACTTTTTACGATATTCTTTAAATCCCTGGCTTTTTACGATATTCTTTAAATCCCTGACTTTTTACGATATTCTTTAAATCCCTGACTTTTTACGATATTCTTTAAATCCCTGACTTTTTACGATATTCTTTAAATCCCTGGCTTTTTACGATATTCTTTAAATCCCTGACTTTTTACGATATTCTTTAAATCCCTGGCTTTTTACGATATTCTTTAAATCCCTGGCTTTTTACGATATTCTTTAAATCCCTGACGTTTTACGATATTCTTTAAATCCCTGACGTTTTACGATATTCTTTAAATCCCTGGCTTTTTACGATATTCTTTAAATCCCTGACTTTTTACGATATTCTTTAAATCCCTGACTTTTTACGATATTCTTTAAATCCCTGGCTTTTTACGATATTCTTTAAATCCCTGACTTTTTACGATATTCTTTAAATCCCTGGCTTTTTACGATATTCTTTAAATCCCTGACTTTTTACGTTATTCTTTAAATCCCTGACTTTTTCTTCCAATTGGAGAAACCCTGACTTATCCCCGACTTTTCCCCCCAATTTGAGAATCCACGACTTATCCAGGTTATCAAGGATATCCAGGTTCCGTACGAACCCTGATTGATTGTTTTTACAAAATCAGCCCCCTACATTTCCCTACACCCCTAAAGGGACCCGAATTGTCACGAACGTATTTAGGTTACTGAGAACGAATGTGTCAAGCCGTTTGCTGAAGCAAAACGTATTTAAATAGACCTGTTGCTGAGTCACAAAGCAAACTTTAGAGATTCAAGTGACTAACAATTTTAAAAATAGTGACTGAAAAGTGACTAAAAAAGAAAAACCAAGGTTTACAACTTTAAAAAATGCTTTGGTTCTTGAAAACACACAAGCAGACGAAGTTAAATGCTATAGCTCCTTCCAACGTATCTGGCGGGATTTTTAAACAATATATTATTTTCGCTAAATCACACGGAGTTCATTTCAGTATGTTTTTTTTTAACAGTTTTGAAGAGATTTTTTAAAGACAAATAATATTTCAAACGTAAAAATTCCAAAATAGTGACTAATTTAGTGGCAGAATTAAAAAAATATTTTAAGCGAGAAAAGTGTCTGTTGCAATTTAAATTGCATTAGAAATATTTTCTTGACATGATAATTGATAATCTACCAACTATATTGCTTTTTATGACTGATTAAATTAATTAAACCGTTCAATTTAACTTGCACGGACTACATTAAGAATTAAATCGAACTAAGACAAACAAATCCGGTACTAAACGTCATTGCACAATTTCGAAATAGAAGGGTTTCAGTTTGCAATTTGAGCCTGGAAAGAACTCTTAGGTTCTCAGTGTCCTAAATACGTTCGCGGTATTATTTAGCCCATGGTTTAACGCGTGTAGAAACTCCGTTAGAAATCAAAAATTCCAGCGCTCCGGTTCGGTCGCCTCCGTAACATGCCCTCAAGAATCGTTGACGCCTTTTCTAATGGGGGTACATAAATAATGAGTGCCTGCTATTATGGCAAGGCCGCGGATGAGAAAAGCGTTTAAAACACCAAAATATATAATTAAAAATGGGAATCATCAATAGCTCTTCAGGTATTTATTTTTTTCAGAAAACCAATTTTCGATTACCTCGTATTTTGAGATTTTTACGCAATAATTGTATAAATTATTTCAAATTTAAATTCACTGAAAATTCACCGTACGAACAAAAAAATGGCTCGCATTTCTTCGCCAGTTTTTCATGACGATAGCTCGAATTTCAAGGTGAGGGGAAATTGGTAAATCGAAAATATTCGATGTAAAAAATATTTTCTAATTAGCTCAGTGAAGCGTATTTTTCCTGGCACGAAAATTGATTAGTTTTTTCTTTCAATCTTTATGTGAAAATATTCCATAAATTTTATCGAATGCTAGCAGGCTCGAAACCTTTTTTTTGTCCTGAAGCGATAGCTAACGCTCAAATTTTCTCCAGAAAGGGTTAAATGCATCAATAGGGGAGTATTCTCGTGACGTCATTGCCTCCTCACGGTCTGCCTTAGAAACGTGGCTGACATCTTGTCTAAAGGACTTGTGAATATCACCTATTTATACACCTTTGTTTGCTGTATAGTTTTGCAGGTGTAATTCTGTTACATCCTTAAAATATAAAATCTTAAATACAACGTTTACGATTGATTGGTTTGATTTAATTAATAGCAGTGTTTCCATAAAATTTTGTAATTCAAATTCCCTGACTATTCCCTGTTTTCCCTGACCATTTTAAGAGATTTTCCCTGACTTTTTAAGGCAAAAATTTTAATTTTATATTTTACTTTTATAATAAATTTAAATGGACTGATATTTCAGTAAAAAGGTTATGCCAATGTTGAAAAAAATAAGCTAAACTTTCAAGGAAATAAATGATAATCATAGAATTTGTCATAGATCTAGAGTAAAATTAACTTAAAAAAAAGTCAAGATAAAATATAATTCCCAGACTTAAAATTACCTGACTTTTTAGGCCCATTTTTAAATTCCCTGACTTTTCCCTGTGGCAACCCTAGATACATACTAGCGGGCCCCAATAAATGTATCATAATAAATTCAACTATATCCAAGTTATAGACGTGTCTGGGATTCAAGAGGGCAAAAACGGGCCGTCTGCTGAAACGCAACACCGTTCTTTTTTGCGTTTTTTTTTAATCGAAACGGTAATATCGTTAACAGCTGTAAGGTGGCGTTGCTTACGTCATTTTAAAACACGACCGCTTCTGGTGAAACCTTAGCAATGGCGTAGTCGCGGTTACGTCTATCAGGGTTGCCACATTTTTTTCAAAATCAAATTTCCTGACCATCTTCGGAGATTTTCCCCGACTTATTTTGTGCCAAGATTTTGTAATTTTTAAACTATATTTTAGTAAAAGTTTCCTTGTTGCAACCGAAATAAAATTCCCTGATTTTAAGATTATTTTTTAAAATTCCCTGATTTTAAGATTATTTTTTAAAATTCTCTGACTTTTATACCCATATGAAAATTTTCTGACTTTTCCAGGTTTTCCAGGTACCGTGGCAACCCTGCCTATTTCCCCCGATAGAGGGATGGGACTAAGCGTTTGCTCGCTTGCAATGGCATTGAAACATCAGTATTTATCAGTACAAAGTACGCTATACTTTGACCAGGGGTAAAATATTTAGTCCAGCGTCCAGTCACAAGATGTCGGGGTACACGAAAGATAGTAAAAAGTTTGGAAACGAAATTATCCTATTCGCGAAGAAAAAGCTAATTTTCTCAGAGGATGAAAGAAGTGCGGAGGAGGACAGCCTGGAGGGGGTCTTATCGGATCGTCAGCTCTTTTCCGGTGTCTGATTTCATTTCACCCACACATTAAATAGGAAAAAAAACCCCACCATTTACAGCCCCTTCTAGCGACGCTCCGGAACCTAAGAAAGAAGAAGGCTTAAGGACGCAAAAAAAAGTGTATTAAGCCTAACTGAGATTTTTTGCGTCGTGTCGAAAAGCTCGCGGGGTTTTTGGCCTAGTGATAAACAGCCTTCAAAGCAACTACTTCGGATAGCCCTTGGACGTCAGTTTACTCTAGTTCTGTCATTTGCGAATGGTAATATAGTCGGGGTAAAGAAATAAGTGGATATTTGTAGATCGTGGGTTTCGGAAAAATCCTTTCATGTAACTCCTACAGGCGTCTGCTAGAGTGTTTTCCATGTGTAGATACAGGGTTGCCACCGGTTTTCAGGGTTGGCAAAATCCTTGTTTTTTTCAAAAAGAACAAAAACAATGTTTTTTATTGTTTTAAACAAGATTCATTGTTTTTAACTGTTTTTAAATCAAACAATAAAAAACATAATAAACAATAAAAAACTGTTTAAAACACGTTTTAAACTATTCATTATACTTATGAATCAGACTCACGAGTAAACTCATTTACAGAAATACTACATATCATTAAACGTATTATCATAAGTGGCATAATTACCCTAAGTGTGTCAATAAGATTAATTTTTCAATGATACCTTGTTTAACGAAAGTGACGTCATTATTTCCAGTGACGAAATTTACGTAATGTGTATGCGAAGCGGCGTCTGCGGCGCGATCATTAAAAATACCATATAGGGTACTTGAACGGAATTCGCGAGTCCTACGTTTCTTTGGTCTGCTTAGAACAAGCTCAAATTGAAGATTTTCTGTGAGAAAGGCTCCTATTGGCACACTTAGGGTAATTATGCCATTTATGGTATTATAAATAAACTCACAGGGAGAAGAACCAAAGAGTACACTCTTATTTAAACGAGCCAAGAATTTCGCTAAGCGTTGTTGACCAACCATTGACGGCCTTAATTTTTTCGATGCCCCATGCAAATACTACCTAACCTGTAGTAGGGTTTTTAATATAGCTATCATCCTGCAATTTTCGGTCGCATAGTACTAAGAAAAGGGAAAATAGCTAGTTATCCACACATTGTTTTTAGTTTAAGTTTATTGAAACGTGCACGTTTGCAGTCATAAATCATCACAAATAAACAATGTTTTAAAAAATAAGAACTTCGATACCTCTATAATCTTAAAACTTCCATCACGTCATAAAATTTCTAAAAAATCGAGAAAGGGGACCGAAATCCCTTGATTTTTATCTAGGAGTGCCGCCTAGTCGGTTTTAACCCGATCTGTCCAGACCGGCCGTGTTTCTTGTTACTTAAAACGCGGCACAACCCGACTAAACAGCAACCCTTCTTTTATCTCGTGCATAGGTAGTGTCCCAAATAGATATATATTGGCAGCTATATACATTCTATTTAAACAAAAAGACAAAATTCAATGCGTTCGTAGGATTTTTGCACTGGTAGGAAATTTATGAAATCATATCGAGCCCTTTCAGTCGCTCTTTTCAGATAATCTTAAAATCAAACTACCCGTTATCAATAAAATTTACCTTTCTTAGAGCCTTGAAATGGTGTTTTCTACCTTTTCCCTCATATTGAATAACCAAAATCTTACAAAAAAACAATGAACATTTACCTTATAAAAAACATGTTTAAAACAGATAGTTTAAAACGTTTAAAACAAATTGGTGTTTGTTTAAAATATTTGTTTTAAACATGTTTTAAACACTTGTTTTAATCATTTTGTTTAAAACTTGCCAACCCTGCCGGTTTTCCATTTACAAATTCGGTATATTCCCATTCGATCGAAATCCCATTCGACCGAATTCAATATGTTTCCGAAATATAACCCAAAAGGCGGATTCGGTTCATTGGGACCTTTTGTTTTGTTTTTTACTTTTGCCCCGAGATATAGCAGGGTACGCAAAAAACGTTATACCTAAACAAAATTGCTACAGGTAAGGTTAGGTTAGGTTAGGTTAGTTTCTCACTTCCCTAGGGTGGCGCGCTTTTATAAACCCTCCTTTGTGAGCTATTTACTTCATTTTAGCTAACTGGCTCCAATAAGACTATCAACACTTATTTATATAAGAAGTAAACCTATTTAAAAAACGTCTCATAAAAACGAAATTTGATGTACTATAAAAAATAACATAAACGTGCAAAATTGGGCTGTAAACCGCACAATTGGGGTATTTTCGATCGATTGGGACTCAATGTTAAATCGTTTTCGAACGAATGGGATTTCGGTCGAATGGGACCAAAGCACAAATTCCATGATTTTTCCAGGTTTTCCCTGCCCGTCTAAAATCATCTTATCCCTGACCACGGCCAACTTTGATCACGCGCTGTTCGCGCTACAGCGGCCAACACATTCGTCGAAATTCCGCGAGTAAGGATTTTCCCCCTATAAACTGTACTATAACGTGTAGGAGTTCAGCGCCACGCTCGGTTTTTATATTGGCTTCAATGTAAAAACTATTCCAAAAATAATAATCCGCTAGGGGCGCTCACGTCATACACATCTTTTGCTCATAGGTTAACACAGAAACGTCAACGAATGAGATGGCCGCTGCAGCGCGAGAGATCAAAGTTGGTCGAGCCCTGACCAATTGACAAGATAAATACTTTTTGCATGGCTACCAGATTACTCCATTAAAAATCTTAGAAAATTCGTGACTCTTCCCTGACCTTTTTACTGTGTTCCTAAAATTCCCTGAACTTTTTACTTGGTTTTTAAAATTTGCATATCGATTTAGGTCTTCCACTAAATTTAAACTTAAATAAAGCTTATTTAAAAAAAAGTTATTTTAAAGAAGATGTTTTTTTAATAATACAATTTAAAATCTTATTTGAAATCACTGTAAATTGTTTCAATTACAAAGCTACAAATAAGGTAAAAGTCAGGGAAATGAGGGAATTTTAAAAATTAGTCTAACAATCAGGGAAATGTCAGGGAATTTAATTTTGGTTGCAAATAGGAAATCTTTACTAAAATATAGGTTATAAAATACAAAATTTTGGGTACAAAATAAGTCAATAAAAATCTCGGGAGAAAGTCAAGGAATTTAATTTTGTTTTCAAATAGGAAATCTTTACTAACATATTGGTTAAAAAATACTAAACTTTGGGTACAAAATAAGTCAATAAAAATCTCGGGAGAAAGTCAAGGAATTTAATTTTGTTTTCAAATAGGAAATCTTTACTAACATATTGGTTAAAAAATACTAAACTTTGGGTACAAAATAAGTCAATAAAAATCTAGGGAGAAAGTCAGGGAATTTGAATGAGAAAAAACTGTGGCAACCCTGAAGAAACAAAAGCATATTACCCTTATTATTTTGAGTTAGCCCCCTACTTGGAAGCCAAAAAAAAATCCCCATCCCAAAAAAGAGGCTGAAGATGAAAGAGGAATGGGGAGTAGGCGGCCGTTTAAGAATAAGCCAGATGTAAGGCAGGGGACAGAGAGAAAACACAACACCCTTTCGATTCCAATTCTGGCAACACCCCAAACAAAACCCGGCCCTCCTTGGATACGACACGCTCCATCAACCCAAAATTGAACGAGAAACAAGAGCGAATAAATCATATCGCGTGATATTATTCGAACTACAGGCTGACAACTATTTTATTTTCCAATAGTGGACTTAATCGTAATTAGGATACAAAACATGCTAGAGAAAAATACCTCTTTTCCAGGCGCGTCCACGCCTCGATTGGACATCACCAAATCAGAGGGATTCGAAAGAGTTCTGGACCGGGAACTACTCGAAATACTTCTCAACGGCCTATTTTTAACTCCATCCATCTTAAGGAATTATATCAATATTTCGCTTAATTTGAAATTCGCGAAAACTAATCGCGCTATCACTTGGTTTCTAAGATAGTTTCGATACTCCCCAACGGGCATTTTTCTGGGTGAATCATCGCGAATGAAGGCGACATCTCAATTCGGGAAAGACCGCGGCAAAAAACGCAAGTTTTGAGGGAAGAGTAGCTCTCGCCAACCGATCCGACCGCTGGCTGGGATCGCGGGAAACTGAGCGAGCTCTCTCGCTAAACAGAGAGTCAAAGCGATTCGTGCTAGAGGCGGCTACTACGCAGTCTATCGGAGTATTATTATCGCGTTTCGTCCGGGAAATATCACTCGCGCCCAAATCATTGGAGTATTCCCTTCGGGATCCAACGATAGTCTTTTAAAAGTTTGGGAAGAGTTTAGGAATAAATTCAGGATTTCATTTTTAAAAGGAAGAATTAGGAAAGGAAAATGTGGTATAGTTTAGCGTTTATATACGAGGAAATTGGTTTCAATTTGGAAAAGTACTGGATTTCAATTTGGAAAAGTACAGGGTTTTAATTTGGGAAAGTACAGGGTTTCAATTTGGAAAAGTACTGGATTTCAATTTGGAAAAGTACAGGGTTTCAATTTGGGAAAGTACAGGGTTTCAATTTGGGAAAGTACAGGGTTTCAATTTGGGAAAGTACAGGGTTTCAATTTGGGAAAGTACAGGGTTTCAATTTGGGAAAGTACAGGATTTCAATTTGGGAAAGTACAGGATTTCAATTTGGGAAAGTACAGGATTTCAATTTGGGAAAGTACAGGATTTCAATTTGGGAAAGTACAGGATTTCAATTTGGGAAAGTACAGGATTTCAATTTGGGAAAGTACAGGATTTCAATTTGGGAATGTACAGGGTTTCAATTTGGGAATGTACAGGGTTTCAATTTGGGAATGTACAGGGTTTCAATTTGGGAATGTACAGGGTTTCAATTTGGGAATGTACAGGGTTTCAATTTGGGAATGTACAGGGTTTCAATTTGGGGAAGTACAGGGTTTCAATTTGGGGAAGTACAGGGTTTCAATTTGGGGAAGTACAGGGTTTCAATTAGGTAATTACGGGGTTTTATTAAGAAAAAAAATGGGGCGGTTCAGTTTGCAATAGGTATTTATTAAGAAGGAAAATAAGGGATTGGTTTTGAAAAAGGAATGGATTAGGATGCAACATACTGGCGGTTCAATTTAGGAAAATAAAGAGTTTTTAAGGCGATAAAAAGGATTTAGCTCGGGAATTACAGGGTTTTATTAATAGCGTTTTCCATTTGACTGTTCTCGAGCACTCTAGATCGTTCTCATCAACATTTTATGTTCCATTTGCACGCTCGGATCTGCTCCGATCAAGTTTCGCGTGTTCCATTTCGCGCTCTCGGGTGCTCCGAGATCGCCCCAAAACTGATATGCCAGTTTCGACAGTTCAACAGATCGAGTACGAGACGAGATCGGAGCAAATATTTGCGTGTTCCTTTTAGATTTTTTGGCAAAATAGCAGACCAAGACACGGGAATTCAAATTACTAGCAGACGAAACACAACAAAGCGCGGGAATATGCCAATGGAATGTTCCCTTTGCGGTTTTACTCTAGTCGCTTGGGGCGAGATCTATGACGTCAGAGACAGATTGTAAAATGGAGCTTTGGAATCTCTATGTATTTCCTAAGAAGGAAAATACAGGGTTTCACTTACAAGGAGACTACCCGAGGTGGTTATCACCGATTTTGTTGAAACTCGGGGGTTAGGTAGACCTTATGGTAGTATGAAAATTCGCAAAGGGAAAAGTTGCAATGGGCTTTAGTTTTCCTATGGCAACCCAAAATGTTTTTGACCTCTCCATTTAAAAAAGCATGGGATTTTCTAGGTTACCCAAATTTTGTTAAAATTTAACCAAAATTTATCAATTTTAGCCAAAAACATTGATCAATTTTACCCAAAATAGGTCAAATTAATCTTTTTGGGTACGTTTTGAAAATAAAAAAAATTAAAAATTTTTAAGTAAGTAAGTACCCTGTGAAACCGAGAAAATCCCATGCTTTTTTAAATGGAGATTTTTTTTTGTTATGAGAGATCATAAACATTTTCGGTTGCCATGGGAAAACTAAAGCCCATTGCAACTTTTCCCTTAGGCAATTTTCATACTACCATAAGGTCTACCTAACCCCCGAGTTTCAACAAAATCGGTGATAACCACCTAGGGTAGTCTCCTTGTTAGTAAAGTAGTAGTACAGGGTTATATTAATAAGGAAAATAGAGGGTTTCACTTACAAGGAGACATCCCGAAATGTAACCCACCGATTTTGTTCAAACTCGGGGGATTGGTAGACCTTCATGTAACTTGAAAAATCCTAAAGGGAATTTATTCAATGGGCAACCGTTTGGCCATGGCAACGAAAAATGTTTTTGACAACACAAAATATTAAATTTTCCCATTGAAAATAACATGGGATTCTGACCGATTTCTAGGACCCCCCTGTGAAAAATTTTAACAAATAGATAAAAATTGACAAAAAAACATCAAAATTGATCAACTTTTGATCAATTTGAGATCAAAATCCCATGTTATTTTCAATGGGAAAATTTCCATTCTTGGTTGTCAAAAACAATTTTCGTTGCCATGGCAACACGGTTGCCCATTGAATAAATTCCCCTTCGGATTTTGGATACATGAAGGTTGAACAAAATCGGTGGGTTACCCACTTCGGGATGTCTCCTTGTTAGTAAAGTACAGTGTTATATTAATCAGGGAAAATAGAGGTTTTTCGATTGGTAAAGTACAGGGTTTTATTAACAAGGAAAGTAGTGGATTTTAACTTGGAAAGGTACAGGGTTTGGTTTGTAATTAGGAACGTACGGACTAGTTTCAATTGGAATGAAACTGTAAGAACGAAAACACAGGGTTTCACTCACATTGGTTTTTGAGTACGAGAGTTTCAACGGTTCAAGGTTACAATTGGAAACTTCAAAGTTTAATTAAGAGAGGAAAATATATATTAAATGAAAAATGGAAGGTCTCATTTAGAGTTAACGCAGTGTAATAATTTGATCAGTAAAAAAAAATTATATTTAATACTCATCATGATGTTTCTCAAAATACTGCACTCATCTTTACATGTTCAAAGTTAAATGGAGACTTCTCTACGCCGGGTTGGCAAAAAACCGGCTTTTTTAAAAATTTAAAAATCCAGTATGGTTAAAACTGGTTGTACCCGTTGGCTTAATCCAGTTAAAACCATTAATAAAAAATGCTCAAATTGCTCAAAATTACGTTTTTGCGAGTGACAGACTGACAGTACCTTTACATTGTGAGGTATAGCAGACTTATTTACCCGCTTTTATATCCTAACATGGCGCCATATTTTCACGCGCAAAATGAATTTTAAGATCCCCTAATTGCTTATATCTAGCTCTCACTACTTGCGACAAAAAGTGAAGGTTAAGTTTTAGTTTTTTCAATATTTCTAATTGACGGCTTTTAAAATTCATTTTGCGCGTGAAAATACCTCTACATGTTATGGTCAAAAAAGCACGCAAAGAAGGCTGTGTGCCCAAGACATGTACCTGTAGTGTCGCGCGCTAAAACGTCATTTCAAAATCCGTCAATTAATTTCTCAAATTTTTTTAATAAAAAAAAGGTGTTTTTAACCATGGATTTAATTCGGTGGTTAAATCCGGCTTAAACCAGGGTAGTTTAAACAAGTCTTGTTTGCTCTTGCCAACCTTGTCTCTAACGTCGTAAGTAATAACGAATGTAAGATCGAAGTCCTTAAGAGATTCGATGTTAATGCTTTTATTTTGTACTAGGTGGCGCGAATTTTTTGTCGATTAAGGGAATAGAAACTAACTTATTTATTACAAAAGAATTCTAACACTATAGTTTTTATACAAAAAAAACTATAAACCGCAGTTCAGCTCTGGAAAAAAATTGGAATAAAAAGAAACACGAAACCAATACTATTTATTGCGGTTTTGAGATAATTTAATATTTCTACGGTTTTGTCTTTTCAGATTGTTGGCGCCATCTGGTAAGACTTCGGGTATTTACAAATCGACTTCTACTCTTATGGAATTAACTCTAATAAAGGATTAGCTTTTCGTATAATTTATATGTATACCTCAGCTTAGAATGTATTTAATTATATTTAATAAAATATATATATATGTATAAATACTTTCTTAACAATATTATCCCTTAGCGTTTTTAACTGCAGATTTAAAATCGTTATTCAAAGATCACAAATTGATATACCTAAATAGTTAGTAGCACCAAATATGACATTATCACAATAAGAGGTGACGTGATGGCAGTAGCATTAAAGATCTTTTTAAAAACTAGGAATTCTTTCTTCGCGAAGAAATAGTATGGTTGATAAATTGGCTATAATTGATAAGCATAAATATATAATATGAAGAAATTATTATCTGTTAGGTTATTTATTATCTGCATCAGTTGTTGAAAATAACTGTAATGTAGGATTTTCCCCGCCCTACATCATGTGAGCTTGCAAAGGTACATATTTTAAACGAATACCGCTAACAATATAAGGAGATCGACACTTGCCCAAGTGAATATATTAAATACTGCTGTTAATAGATCAATTTCAAAAGTCAGGCGATGAAAAATTTGTTCCCCCAATCTTGTCAAGACTAACTTCCCCTACGTCATAGCGTCGTCATAATTTAAACTTGGAAGAAGGAGGCGAGTCTTCACAAGATTTTGGAAAACCCCTAGCGAATGCTTGTTTGGAAACCAAAAATTTTAGTCTTTAGGAAATATCTGCAGATTGGAACATTATCCTGACCTCGGATACAAATCAATGCTAATTTTAAGCGACTCCAGCTCCTTAGGCTTCGATGAGTTGGCTTTAATATCTTATAACCCATTAACGTTTGAAATTAAAATTGTAAAAATTATTTCCGGAAAATTAAGGCTCCATAAAATTGCTACTAAAATCCAGTACCGTTGTTTCTGATTGGCTCTTTGGAATTGTACTAGTAACATAAATTACAATAAAATTTCACCATATTCTTTATTATGGGAAATATAATATATCTTAAAATTAACTCTATAACAGCTCTCTTCATTATTTTAGATATTCTATATTTAAGTATGCATCGCCAACAATAGATAGCAGTTGAGTCACTTTCACAAAAAATTACAGGAAGGTGCTTCCACCTAGAAGCAGCTTCTGGAAGCGTTTTTTTCTGTTCTTCACTTTTTTATTTCAACCTAGCCTTGCTTTAAAGGGACATACCAGCTTTTGAATTTAGCCCTTGTTTCCAGAATATGATTGGTAGTATCTGCTACCACGTGGTAAATCTCAGTGCAATTTTTTTGAATGCCGGTGTAACCCGTTTAGAGATAAGAGCTATGGAGTAATTCTCAAATAGAAATTGCTGGAGCCCCAAACTTCCCTTTATTAAAAAAATTTAATTTTATGAGCGTAAGTATTAAAATAAAAGCCAAATGCGAAAACTAGAACTAAATATGGCAAGGCCCCTTTAAGCGCACATTACCCACCTTTTAAAAAACAACAAAAATCAAGCAATCAATGTCTTACCTTATTTGCTAGATCTAGGAGGTTGCTGCTTGTGCCAGGAACAGATTCTCCCGCAGCTTCAATAAGCTTTTGAAGTGTATTAGGTTCGGGACTCAGATCCCTTGCACCAGAGTCAAACTCCCAGCTTTCGTGCTTTCCAGATATAGCCCCTTGACTGGTATCACTACTCATTGGCCAGTTCCCACCAGTACTACTACTTCCTGGTGCTGGTGATACTTGAAGAGGGGTTATGTCAGGGTCAAGGCTTCTTTGCTCCAGGTCATCCTTGTCTGGGTCTTGGTCTTGAAGCGTTAGAGCATTTATTTCATTCATAAGTTGCATTCTACGCCTCAAAAACTCGCTATATGATATGCGGCCTTGTTCGTCCGCTCCCAACTCGACCATAATTTCTTCCACACAATGTTCTAAGTTAAGTTGCCGACAGACAGCCAGTAAGTCTTGACTACAAAAAATGAAAGGGTTATAGAAAATATCGTGAAAAGTTAAATGTTTCTATCACTCTTACCTATCAATATAGCCATCACCATTCCCATCACAAGTTTGAAAGAGCCTTCTTATACGTTCTTCTTCAGGTGTTGAACCTGAATCGCTACCCGTAGATTCGCTATTTGCATCACTGGCCATTGTATAATTATTTCAAAAACTTCATTGCCATTTAGTAGTTGAGACACGTTGATTTTTAAAGTCTTAACTCTACAGGAAGGTTCTTAAAAAGTTCCATTTACACTGTAGTACTCACGACCACTGACAAGCATTCAACTACATTGCTAAGGCTTACTGGTTGTCAAAACATAGTTATATTATAAGTAAGCTAATAATCATGTTATAACAAAGCTGGACTAATATCATTTACATGACACCGAAGCTAAATAATTTCCTTACATTTTGGTAGATCAATTACTAACTGGAATTAATTTAACATAGTACAAATACGTAAACGCGCGACAGCACTCTACAAACAAAAATCGCCATTTTCATTGTAATTTACACTACGCCGGTGGGCACTAAAATGTTTGTAAGGGAACCTTATCCCCATCTAGCGGTAAGTCTTCTTATAACTCATTTCTTTAGTGGAATAGTATCGTCATCTAGGTGTAAAATATTGTACCAGGAGACTACCAATAAACAAAAACTAACAACATTTTCGTTTCAAGAGGAAGTTTTTATAAACCTTGGGATGCTCTGTTTTCTTATTTTGACCCCCCCGGGATGATATGACATGTAGTCCATTGGGTAATGGCGAGGCAGGGCATTCTAGTAGTTGGCCCCACTGGTTAGGTTCCTTGGTTAAACCATGGTTATACGATCGTGTTAGTGGTCCCATTTCCCATAAATGTCAAATTTTTCCAATTTGAGTTGGCCCTGATCTGCCGCCCGGGCCAGTCCGGGTCTGGCGAGGGGCATTTTACTTTGATTATTAAGTTTGTACTCTTGATCGATTACGATGAGTAAATGGATTAAATCACGATAAAATCGAGTTAGTGATTAAGATGAGTAAATGGATTAAATCACGATAAAATCGAGTTAGTGATTAAGATGAGTAAATGGATTAAATCACGATAAAATCAAGTTAGTGATTAAGATGAGTAAATGGATTAAATCACGATAAAATCAAGTTTGTGATTAAGATGAGTAAATGGATTAAATCACGATAAAATCAAGTTTGTGATTAAGATGAGTAAATGGATTAAATCACGATAAAATCAAGTTTGTGATTAAGATGAGTAAATGGATTAAATCACGATAAAATCGAGTTAGTGATTAAGATGAGTAAATGGATTAAATCACGATAAAATCGAGTTAGTGATTAAGATGAGTAAATGGATTAAATCACGATAAAATCGAGTTAGTGATTAAGATGAGTAAATGGATTAAATCACGATAAAATCGAGTTAGTGATTAAGATGAGTAAATGGATTAAATCACGATAAAATCGAGTTAGTGATTAAGATGAGTAAATGGATTAAATCACGATAAAATCGAGTTAGTGATTAAGATGAGTAAATGGATTAAATCACGATAAAATCGAGTTAGTGATTAAGATGAGTAAATGGATTAAATCACGATAAAATCGAGTTAGTGATTAAGATGAGTAAATGGATTAAATCACGATAAAATCGAGTTAGTGATTAAGATGAGTAAATGGATTAAATCACGATAAAATCGAGTTAGTGATTAAGATGAGTAAATGGATTAAATCACGATAAAATCGAGTTAGTGATTAAGATGAGTAAATGGATTAAATCACGATAAAATCAAGTTTGTGATTAAGATGAGTAAATGGATTAAATCACGATAAAATCAAGTTTGTGATTAAGATGAGTAAATGGATTAAATCACGATAAAATCAAGTTTGTGATTAAGATGAGTAAATGGATTAAATCACGATAAAATCGAGTTAGTGATTAAGATGAGTAAATGGATTAAATCACGATAAAATCGAGTTAGTGATTAAGATGAGTAAATGGATTAAATCACGATAAAATCGAGTTAGTGATTAAGATGAGTAAATGGATTAAATCACGATAAAATCGAGTTAGTGATTAAGATGAGTAAATGGATTAAATCACGATAAAATCGAGTTAGTGATTAAGATGAGTAAATGGATTAAATCACGATAAAATCGAGTTAGTGATTAAGATGAGTAAATGGATTAAATCACGATAAAATCGAGTTAGTGATTAAGATGAGTAAATGGATTAAATCACGATAAAATCGAGTTAGTGATTAAGATGAGTAAATGGATTAAATCACGATAAAATCGAGTTAGTGATTAAGATGAGTAAATGGATTAAATCACGATAAAATCGAGTTAGTGATTAAGATGAGTAAATGGATTAAATCACGATAAAATCGAGTTAGTGATTAAGATGAGTAAATGGATTAAATCACGATAAAATCGAGTTAGTGATTAAGATGAGTAAATGGATTAAATCACGATAAAATCGAGTTAGTGATTAAGATGAGTAAATGGATTAAATCACGATAAAATCGAGTTAGTGATTAAGATGAGTAAATGGATTAAATCACGATAAAATCGAGTTAGTGATTAAGATGAGTAAATAGATTAAATCACGATAAAATCGAGTTAGTGATTAAGATGAGTAAATGGATTAAATCACGATAAAATCGAGTTAGTGATTAAGATGAGTAAATGGATTAAATCACGATAAAATCGAGTTAGTGGTTAAGATGAGTAAATGGATTAAATCACGATAAAATCGAGTTAGTGGTTAAGATGAGTAAATGGATTAAATCACGATAAAATCGAGTTAGTGATTAAGATGAGTAAATGGATTAAATCACGATAAAATCGAGTTAGTGATTAAGATGAGTAAATGGATTAAATCACGATAAAATCAAGTTTGTGATTAAGATGAGTAAATGGATTAAATCACGATAAAATCGAGTTTGTGATTAAGATGAGTAAATGGATTAAATCACGATAAAATCGAGTTAGTGATTAAGATGAGTAAATGGATTAAATCACGATAAAATCGAGTTAGTGGTTAAGATGAGTAAATGGATTAAATCACGATAAAATCGAGTTAGTGATTAAGATGAGTAAATGGATTAAATCACGATAAAATCGAGTTAGTGATTAAGATGAGTAAATGGATTAAATCACGATAAAATCAAGTTTGTGATTAAGATGAGTAAATGGATTAAATCACGATAAAATCAAGTTTGTGATTAAGATGAGTAAATGGATTAAATCACGATAAAATCAAGTTTGTGATTAAGATGAGTAAATGGATTAAATCACGATAAAATCGAGTTAGTGATTAAGATGAGTAAATGGATTAAATCACGATAAAATCGAGTTAGTGATTAAGATGAGTAAATGGATTAAATCACGATAAAATCGAGTTAGTGATTAAGATGAGTAAATGGATTAAATCACGATAAAATCAAGTTTGTGATTAAGATGAGTAAATGGATTAAATCACGATAAAATCAAGTTTGTGATTAAGATGAGTAAATGGATTAAATCACGATAAAATCAAGTTTGTGATTAAGATGAGTAAATGGATTAAATCACGATAAAATCGAGTTAGTGATTAAGATGAGTAAATGGATTAAATCACGATAAAATCGAGTTAGTGATTAAGATGAGTAAATGGATTAAATCACGATAAAATCGAGTTAGTGATTAAGATGAGTAAATGGATTAAATCACGATAAAATCGAGTTAGTGATTAAGATGAGTAAATGGATTAAATCACGATAAAATCGAGTTAGTGATTAAGATGAGTAAATGGATTAAATCACGATAAAATCGAGTTAGTGATTAAGATGAGTAAATGGATTAAATCACGATAAAATCGAGTTAGTGATTAAGATGAGTAAATGGATTAAATCACGATAAAATCGAGTTAGTGATTAAGATGAGTAAATGGATTAAATCACGATAAAATCGAGTTAGTGATTAAGATGAGTAAATGGATTAAATCACGATAAAATCGAGTTAGTGATTAAGATGAGTAAATGGATTAAATCACGATAAAATCGAGTTAGTGATTAAGATGAGTAAATGGATTAAATCACGATAAAATCGAGTTAGTGATTAAGATGAGTAAATGGATTAAATCACGATAAAATCGAGTTAGTGATTAAGATGAGTAAATGGATTAAATCACGATAAAATCGAGTTAGTGATTAAGATGAGTAAATGGATTAAATCACGATAAAATCGAGTTAGTGATTAAGATGAGTAAATAGATTAAATCACGATAAAATCGAGTTAGTGATTAAGATGAGTAAATGGATTAAATCACGATAAAATCGAGTTAGTGATTAAGATGAGTAAATGGATTAAATCACGATAAAATCGAGTTAGTGGTTAAGATGAGTAAATGGATTAAATCACGATAAAATCGAGTTAGTGGTTAAGATGAGTAAATGGATTAAATCACGATAAAATCGAGTTAGTGATTAAGATGAGTAAATGGATTAAATCACGATAAAATCGAGTTAGTGATTAAGATGAGTAAATGGATTAAATCACGATAAAATCGAGTTAGTGATTAAGATGAGTAAATGGATTAAATCACGATAAAATCGAGTTAGTGATTAAGATGAGTAAATGGATTAAATCACGATAAAATCGAGTTAGTGATTAAGATGAGTAAATGGATTAAATCACGATAAAATCGAGTTAGTGATTAAGATGAGTAAATGGATTAAATCACGATAAAATCGAGTTAGTGATTAAGATGAGTAAATGGATTAAATCACGATAAAATCAAGTTTGTGATTAAGATGAGTAAATGGATTAAATCACGATAAAATCAAGTTTGTGATTAAGATGAGTAAATGGATTAAATCACGATAAAATCGAGTTAGTGATTAAGATGAGTAAATGGATTAAATCACGATAAAATCGAGTTAGTGATTAAGATGAGTAAATGGATTAAATCACGATAAAATCGAGTTAGTGATTAAGATGAGTAAATGGATTAAATCACGATAAAATCGAGTTAGTGATTAAGATGAGTAAATGGATTAAATCACGATAAAATCGAGTTAGTGATTAAGATGAGTAAATGGATTAAATCACGATAAAATCGAGTTAGTGATTAAGATGAGTAAATGGATTAAATCACGATAAAATCGAGTTAGTGATTAAGATGAGTAAATGGATTAAATCACGATAAAATCGAGTTAGTGATTAAGATGAGTAAATGGATTAAATCACGATAAAATCGAGTTAGTGATTAAGATGAGTAAATAGATTAAATCACGATAAAATCGAGTTAGTGATTAAGATGAGTAAATGGATTAAATCACGATAAAATCGAGTTAGTGATTAAGATGAGTAAATGGATTAAATCACGATAAAATCGAGTTAGTGGTTAAGATGAGTAAATGGATTAAATCACGATAAAATCGAGTTAGTGGTTAAGATGAGTAAATGGATTAAATCACGATAAAATCGAGTTAGTGATTAAGATGAGTAAATGGATTAAATCACGATAAAATCGAGTTAGTGATTAAGATGAGTAAATGGATTAAATCACGATAAAATCAAGTTTGTGATTAAGATGAGTAAATGGATTAAATCACGATAAAATCGAGTTTGTGATTAAGATGAGTAAATGGATTAAATCACGATAAAATCGAGTTAGTGATTAAGATGAGTAAATGGATTAAATCACGATAAAATCGAGTTAGTGGTTAAGATGAGTAAATGGATTAAATCACGATAAAATCGAGTTAGTGATTAAGATGAGTAAATGGATTAAATCACGATAAAATCGAGTTAGTGATTAAGATGAGTAAATGGATTAAATCACGATAAAATCAAGTTTGTGATTAAGATGAGTAAATGGATTAAATCACGATAAAATCAAGTTTGTGATTAAGATGAGTAAATGGATTAAATCACGATAAAATCGAGTTAGTGATTAAGATGAGTAAATGGATTAAATCACGATAAAATCGAGTTAGTGATTAAGATGAGTAAATGGATTAAATCACGATAAAATCGAGTTAGTGATTAAGATGAGTAAATGGATTAAATCACGATAAAATCGAGTTAGTAATTAAGATGAGTAAATGGATTAAATCACTATAAAATCAAGTTAGTGATTAAGATGAGTAAATGGATTAAATCACGATAAAATCAAGTTTGTGATTAAGATGAGTAAATGGATTAATCACGATAAAATCAAGTTTGTGATTAAGATGAGTAAATGGATTAAATCGCGATAAAGATGATTAAATCACGATTAAGATGATTAAATCGCGTTAGAGATGGTTAAATCACAATTAAGATTAAATCACGATTAAATCGAGATTAAAAGATTAATTCGAGATTAAAAGATTAATTCGAGATTAAAAGATTAAATCTAGATGAAAAGATTAAATTTAAAAGTATTAGTGACGTCACGCCGATATTACTCTATAGAGAATTGAGTGTAATAATTGGAAATAATTTGACAAAGGTTTATAGAATAGAATGATTCACCAGCTCCATCATCGAACAATAGGCAGAGTTTAGAGTACCTACTATAAGGCGCTGGCATCGGTAACAACAAAAATATTAAAAAAAAAGCGGGAACGATCTTGCTGAAGTTGCTGGCCTCCTTTAAGCCTTGTATTAGTTGAAGTTGAAGTGGTTTTGACAACCCTGGTTGTACAATTTAAGACCCGGCATTTTGTATTTCAGGCGACAGAAAACGTAACGTAATAGGCGCTTAAATCGGTGCCTAAGAAATACATAAATTTTGTGTATTTTTATGTATTTCGGAGGCACCGCTTAAATAAATCATCCTCCCAGGAAATCGCCAAGAAGTATTATTTCCGAGAGCCAGGACCAGCAAGGTATTGTTTATATTGTGCTTGTGGAAATAATGGAAACTTTTCACTTGTAAAAAGAACGTCGCGGTTTTACCAAGCCTTAATATGTCAAAAAAAGCTACCTGCTTAAAACGGTATGCCATGGGGAACGATTGTTGCTGCCGTAAAGATAAAAAATTTCCATTATTTTAACAAGCACTATATAAACAGCGACTTGCAGGTCCTGGCTCTCGG
This sequence comes from Leiobunum rupestre, assembly GCF_980474605.1. Classification (NCBI taxonomy): domain Eukaryota; kingdom Metazoa; phylum Arthropoda; class Arachnida; order Opiliones; family Sclerosomatidae; genus Leiobunum; species Leiobunum rupestre. The sequence goes on along the minus strand of NC_143394.1, from coordinate 37,805,771 downwards.
AAATATTACTTCTTGGCGATTTCATGGGATGATTTATTGAAGCGTCTTATGACCGATTTCAAAATTACGTTTTTGTACGTGACAGTACCTTTACATCATGAAGTATATCAGGCTTATTTAACTACTTTTATACCCTAACATGGCGGTGTATCTCCACGTGCAAAATTAATTTTAAGATCCACCAATAGGTTTTCGAAAAGAGAAGCTAACCCTGAACATTAAAAAACTCCAAACGCGTTGCGTAACAACCAGTGGCTATGGGTGTAATAACAAATCATCAAGTCACATGCTTGGAGCTGGGCCGCCCGCGCCAAGGGGTTGGCGCTCGCCCTTCGTATGTATCCGCCACTGGTAACAACGGAAACCCAACTCGTTTGAAGCAAGCGCGTGCAGGAGGCTATAACTTTACTTACAATTCTGAACACACGATGGCGATCATCTTACTAACCGTCGGCCTTGCGGGAAAGCTTACCCTTATTTTACATAGGGAAATTTGAGTGACGATGGTGTACCATTATTTTCTATAAACCCTGTTTTGACGCTTTAAAATGGCAACGCGTTGCGCGTCTTCTGGCGGCAGAGGTTTGATCAGCAGTCAGCAGTTAAAGATTTACCTCGTTGTTTTGTTAGAGTACACAAGTATCCAATTCCGCCACCACAGCGCTGGTGTTGCTATAAGCTAGTATTTATCGTTATTGACTGTACCATCTCTTATTTGTTGGTCTTTGCCACCCTTTATAAAATAACTAATGTAAAATTTATTTAAAAAAAATGTTCCAATGTGGTTTTAATGTGAACTATATAATTTTACTTGGGATATAAATTATTGGAAACAAACCCTTTTTAATTTTAAATAAATTTAATAACACTTCAATATTTACAATAACCATTTAGTTATTCATACAATTTTTTCCTTCTTATTAAAGTCCCAAAAATACCCTTTTGCATCCAAATACCCATAAAATGTGCTTGTGTTTTTAAAATTTCTTTTGGTGTTTGGAAGGCACTGAACTACATAAAAAGCTTTATAAGGTTGAACGTTTGAATGCTAACAAAAATTGTAAGACACCATAAATAAAACTACGAGAAGTGATATAAATAAACAGTTTCAAGACAATTTTTTTCTTCAAGTTGAAGAAGTAATTTGAAAAATAAAAATTTCTAAATTCTTTTTCACAAAAATATATAGAACTAAATTTTACTTAACCTAAATTTGAATTTTTTATTGGTACCTTCTTTACAACAACACTTTTCCCCGACTATTGCTTCTTTAAAAAAGCACATTATTTTATGAGCACGGAACTATTTGGGTATCTTGAAACTTACGTTTTCACTCACGTATTCACACTTTTAACGAGCTCCCGTATAATATGGCACGTCAAATTTTGTTGCAGATCTTGTAACTTTTATCAATTGCGAAGATTTTTAATATCCAAATAACAAGATTATGTTTTTTATCTTTTTAAACATTTCATGTTGTGACCACCGAGCAACTTGCGCACTTTTCATGGAAAACTCCATAGGTTCTATTATATCACAAATGTGTAATACTTTTTTATATATATTTATATATATCTCAATTTTTTTCATAGGCGGATGCTGTCGGTTCCGCAATTTTTGACCAAAAACGTTTTAAAAGTCAAGATTTTGGTCTCCTTACAAGAGGAACAAGCAAGACTTTCTTTGAGCCAATTCGCAATTTAAGTACAAAAGCCAGACTCATTTGACCAATCAAAAAATGCTATACAATTTAATCTCAATATTATTATCCTCGTGCATTGTAGAATGTCAGGGAAACGTATATAAAATAATAGTAAGTGGTGAGAAATGAGGGTGCTACATATGATTTTGTTTTGCCAATTATTAAGTTAGTGAAATTATATTAAAGTTATGATATATTTTAAAGAAATGCGAAATCTTCAAAATAAAGATGAGCGTATTTCGAAACCTATTGCACCATTTATATAATCCTAATAAAAAATGTTCATTCCAAACTGGGTTAACTCCACGTTGGATCGTAACCTTTCCAATCTGCGGGTGGGGCGAAATAGACTCGTCTCCCTTTATGAATGAAAGCTATCACGCCTCTATAGCCTGTTCTTGGCACTCCAGACTGAAATTATCAATGAAAATTTTAATTCAATTAAATAATTTACTTCAATATTTAATAGCGATTGGTACAAATCAGTATGTGCACAAGTCTATAAGATTTTTTTCCATAAGTATTACCATAAGTCTATAATATTGTTCATAAGTTTGTCACTTTGGGGAATATTTAACTGAGACCTAATAATGGAGTGAGGTCACCACAAGCAAATCTCCCCCTAGCGAGGAGCTGTCAAAGGCTACGTGTTACGCGGGAGCAAGCGGACCCAAAACAGCGACGAAGCCCTTAATGCAGTCTGTCTCGTGAATAGCTCTCAGTAAAACTTATGCATCTGAAGAATAGGAAGTGTCACACTTCTGTAACAATATTATACACTTATGGTATGACATAGACTAATGGATTTGTATACCCCCGTACCGTAGATAAACTTATGATATGACAGTGGTTTTTCTTCGATGCAAAAGTTTAAACCGAGACGACAACACAGACGACATAGCGGGCTAACTCGCCGTTTCTCGTCTTAAGCCTTTGACCGCACATCGCCATGTGCGATTATCTTTATTGTAAAGTCATTCTGCAATCTGCATACTTCTCAGTAAAATATAAATTACACTTATGGTATCGGCTACCTATTCCATGATTTTACTACATTAATCGTAATAATTATCGATACCGATTTCACTCGACTGTTCCACGATCATGTAAAAACTTATGCTAGAAAATATTCTTGAACTTTGACATGGATATTAGCGTAAATGTATAAATTTCAACCATGAATATATAACTGCATAATTTGCATTAGGTAGTTTGGCCTCAGTGGGTAGGATAGGAGGGGCTTCGTTATTATGACGTTGGTCACGCGCCGTCATTCAAACATTTTTTATGGGCAAAGTTTTGAATCTTGGCTAGTTTCATTGCCAAGGCTTAGACCGAATTTCAGTTTTGTAAATTTTTACGTCAGTCTTTTCGATTAAACAAAAATAGGTAATAATATTAAAAGCACATACTTTATGATTATAAAATGATTTTCTAGTAGTAGAGGTAATTTTCTAAGAATTACAAGTAGACGGTTCAAATACTAAATGAGCAATCCAGGAAACATTTCGAAGATCGAGTCTCCTGATTCGCTTAAGTGAATACCTAAAACGCGGAAAGGCACCGCCCATTCTAGTCCCAAATGGTAGAAAGGGTATAATGACATTTTGATATTCATGGTGGAAATGAATATATTCATGATATTATCTATAAATACGGTGTTTTTTTCTTCAGTTAATTGTAATTGATTATCGATAAAAATCGGTATCGGTATTTGTCATATCGGTAAAATTGGAATCGATTTCAATTGTGATATGGGCTAGCACTAATTATCGAAAAAACAGTACTACCTTGAGATCATCCATTAGTCCTAAAGCTTTGGCAGTTTTTTTGAAAGATTCCTTCGAGTCATACGTAAGATGAACGGGCTTTGAATGATCAATTGATCCTTTTAGTATTTGTTGTAACGTTACTAAAGGTGTGCCATAAACTTCTTTTACAAAAGCAACGTCGTAATTGTCCTGGTAAAAAGTTCAAAAAGAATTAAATCGATGAATACTTATTTAAAAAAAAATTAATATTATACCTTTTTAAGATAGCTTAGATCTTTCTTCAAAAAAGGCACAAATTTGTCATTTAATTTGATGAATTTTAAATGCTTCTCATAAAATAGCCCACTGAAAAATGTTAAAATATATATAAAATCTACGTTTTTTGACAAATTTGTATACACTCTTTTACGCGCGTCTTTCCCCCATCAAGGACCCTCCCACGATTTGCTCCACAGGTAGCTGCCATAGACGTACTGCACGTAGCTCTCCCGTGGAAAGTTCTTTCCCCCAAAACCGGTTTTCTCCCGTGTAGCACGGTAATGGCGACTCCCATGAAATACGCGCGTAAAAGAATCTGCGTCCGCGCAAGAATGTATTCAACTATGTGGACATAACCAGGGTCATTAAGGCATGTGACAAGTGCAGGGTGGCCACAAGATTGAGATTCAAATTCCCTGCAGTGTTGCCAATGTTTGAAAGTTTAAATTCCCATGGCCGGGTAGTAAATTTCCCACAAATTCCCCCGCCCCTATTTAGCCCCGCCCGCAACGAATATTCAACAGAAAACATGCCATAATTTTCTAAATTTGTGAAAAATTAACTTTTTAAAAATAAATTTTATTGAAATTACAATGTTTAAATATTTTGGTTGTTAGGCCTATGCATTGATTGATTGTAGTTTTAGGAGGCATCTCCTTTATATTATTTATAAAAACCAAGATTCACGAAAATACACTGCTCTAGATAATTTCGGGCTTTCTATTGATAGTGAAATTAAAGAAAAACATCGGATAAATACCCGCAGACATGAAAATTCCCACAAAATCAACGTTTTTGAAAAAAATAACTTTTTTCCCACATAGCCAAAATGGACCCCAAAAATTCCCACAATATGGGAAATTTCCCACTATCTGGCAACACTGATTCCCTGACCATTTTAAGAGATTTTCCCTGACTTTTTAAGGCAAAAAATTTTATATAAAATTTTACTTTTATATAAATTTAATGGACTTATACTTCAGTAAATAGGTTATTGCAATGTTGAAAAAATGAGCCAAACGTTCAAGGAGAATAATTATAATCATAGAATTAAGAATTTGTCTTAGATCTATTACCTTCAAAAAGTGAATTTTTAAAAATTCTTAAAATTCCCAGACTTTTTGGGCCCATATTTAAATTCCTTGACGTATGGCCACTCTGAAGTGTTCCATGGCACAGGGGTCCCTCACCTTCGATATGTTTTTTCCATTGGCGTTAATAGAGTTAGAAAACAAGGTGAATATTTTTAGAAACCCCAAATTTATACTTTACACAGGGCCCCCAATATTTTTAATCCAGCCCTGGTCTCAACTGTAGTCTTTTTTTATAAGTCCCACGGGGTACGGAGTTTTCATATTCCTAGGTCCCACAAGATATTCACCGCCTACTCTGAGAAAACGCCAGTGTTCATACCAGATGTCTCTCCACAACCGCTAAAACCGTTAACAATCTGTTTCCTGTTTATGACGTTTGAATCACCAGGATAAAAAATATTTGCCTGGCAACGCTGCTGAACGCGTTAACACTTTTTTTGGGGTCTTTATAGGGAAATGTTATAGATCTGGGCCGTCCCTGTTGTTAATTAGTCCATGCACATAGCGACGTACGCATACGTCATAACTAAGCCCCGCCTTGAAACAGCCACCATAACATTAATTGCACGTCACAGATCACGAGGCAAAACAAGATTCTGCGAAATAATCACGTGACCACCATGGGCGTTTTAATGTCATGGCCGACCTATACGCGTTACCATGGCAACGAACACATGCCTTACCCACTAACAAGCTACGAATATTGTTGGACGCCATTTTCAAAGATAGCGGCCGATTATGCCTGCTAGGTGGATTTTTGGGAAACTAACTAACGAATAAGTTTCATCAATGGTTTAAATTTTTCTTGGTTTCACTTTTAAATATACTCGAGGGTCAGTAGCTGATGAAACATATTCCTGTGTCTTTTAAAAGACCCTTCTATAAATTAACAGCTATGCCGGTCAAACATTTTACAAAGACTATGTAGCGCTACTTCAGTAGGACTTGAAGCTCCGACTAATTTTAAATTTGAAAAACTCGGCTTCTGTTCGATCCTTTTTGGTTACTTTTTTCTCAACTACCAGGCATTAGTTTTGTTTGTAACCAAGAACGTCGCGTAGAAGTAACTAAGAACTATGTACGATAACATTGTCCCCTGCCGCCATGATGTTATACTTCTCAAAAAATGGCGCCATCTGGACAATGCAAAAGTTGGATATTTTTTCTCACTAATTGAAAATTCCAAAATGGGAAGATAATTTTTTAAATTAAGTTCTCTGACTGAAGTATAATAATTTTTAATTAGAAAAATAATGATAGTAGCAATAAATAATAAATTATAATTTATAGATTTTATTTTCCTCACTAGAGGGCACCAGTCAATTCTCAGAGTTAGAGAAGTATATTTACCCTGTTCTTAGTTACTTCTATGGGTTCTTGATAAATCTAAAGTGACCTACGTTAAGTTAATATTTAAAAAAAATATATTATAAACTTATTTAGCCATCAACTAAGTTTGCAGATAAGCGAGTGAACTGGTCAAATCCACATACATTCAGGCACTATTCATACTCTAAAAGGAAAAAAGCACTCAGCGCAGAATTTTTAAAAGGGTCTATTTTAACGTTTTGCAGTCTAACGTTTTTTTTTTCAACACAGAATGAAACAAGAAGTCGCGTGCAATACGCGATAAACTACACTTCAACGACAAAATGCATCTTACTTGCTAACTCCCACTTTCCCGAAAGTTTTTGTACGAGATATTTCGGGGCGAATGCAAGCCCTTTCTCGTCTTTGAGCTGGCTGTCGTATCCAATCGTCCCAGAAACTGTAATTATCGAAATTGTAAATTACAAAAGAAACGTTGGCAGATTTCTCCGTAAACTTACGCCTTTGGCCACTTTGTTTGCAATTCAAGCCATAGATCTCTAGTTAACATCCAACCCAAACCAGGAAAAAAATCAGATCGATATAGTAGTTCTGAACAAAAGAAAAACCAATTACATTTTAAAGGAAAAACGCAACGAAATTATTATATAGTGCATAAGTTTATAATTAAATTTCACATAAGTGTGTCAGCTAGTGTTTTCCGCGAGTAAAACTTTTACTGAGGGCCATTTTTAGAATGACCATATTTCTGCGGTGGACAGGAGTAGAGTTTTATTTTTTTGGGTATGACGTCATTTCCACGTCACTCTACACAAAGCTTTTAGTAGAAGTATATTATATTTTTTCCGTGCGAAGTATGCATCTCGCTACGCTGCTAATGGTATTTTTATTAAGTCAATTACACGTCACGCAACACAAAGTTATCAGCAGAAGTATATTATATATTTTCCGTGAAAAGTACGCCTCTCCCTACGCGGCAATGACGTCAATTACACCAAGTTATTAGTAGTAGCATAAGTGTATAATATTGTTACATAAGTGTGACACTTCCATTTCTTCACACGCAAAAGTTTTACTGAGAGCTATTCACAAAACACTGCATTACGGGCTTCGTCGCCGTTTTGCGTCCGCTTGCTAACGCGTCACACGTAGCCTTTGACAGCGCCTCGCTAGGTCGAGGTTTTCTTCTTGTGATGACGTCACTTCGTTACTACATGTAGCTATCAGTAACATTTTCCTCAAAGTGACAAACTTATGGAACAACATTATAGACTTATGGTAATAGTATATCAAACTTCCGTGAGAATTACGCATCTCCATACGCAATTATTTCGACTAACTGGCGCACTAATGACACAAATTATAGACTTATGATATCGTAATCGCGTCGATACGTACCAGAATCATCGGCAACTAAATTTTGTTTCCCATTATCATTCCACGCCGAGACGCACCACAGCGTCGGATCAGATTTTAAAATTGGGTGAACTGCTAAAAAATACTCAAAAAAATCTGGTGCTATATCTAAATCATCTGCAAAAGAGGAACTTAGATTTAATTTAAACGTTATCAGATAAGGATGTAAACAAAGAGACTGACAAGCGACTGAAAAAAGGCGTTAAAGACAAATTATGTCAGTCAGTTCATAAGTAACATTATAACAATAAGTATGACTTTTTTTAGAGTGATGTCATACAATTACTGAAATAGCGCCACCCGGTAGTGACTTCGGGAACTACAATTCCGAGGATGTAGGTAGGTCCAATATAGGAGGGTGTCCCCCAATTTTTATGTTAGGTAGGTCCAGTATAGGAGGGGGTCCCCCAATTTGTAGGTTAGGTAGGTCCAGTATAGGAGGGTGTCCCCCAATTTTGAGGTTAGGAAGGTCCAGTATAGGAGAGGGTCCCCCAATTTTTATGTTACGTAGGTCCGGTATAGGAGGGGGTCCCCAAATTTTTAGGTTAGGTAGGTTCAGTATATTAGGGGGTCCCCCAATTTGTAGGTTAGGTAGGTCCAGTATAGGAGGGTGTCCCCCAATTTTGAGGTTAGGAAGGTCCAGTATAGGAGGGTGTTCCCCAATTTTTATGTTAGGTAGCTCCAGTATAGGAGAGGGTCCCCCAATTTTTATGTTAGGTAGGTCCAGTATAGGAGGGGGTCCCCCAATTTTTATGTTAGGTAGGTCCAGTATAGGAGGGGGTCCACCAATTTTGAGGTTAGGTAGGTCCAGTATAGGAGGGTGTCCCCCAATTTTGAGGTTAGGAAGGTCCAGTATAGGAGGGTGTTCCCCAATTTTGAGGTTAGGTAGGTCCAGTATAGGAGGGTGTCCCCCAATTTTGAGGTTAGGTAGGTCCAGTATAGGAGGGTGTCCCCCAATTTTGAGGTTAGGAAGGTCCAGTATAGGAGGGTGTTCCCCAATTTTTATGTTAGGTAGGTCCAGTATAGGAGAGGGTCCCCCAATTTTTATGTTAGGTAGGTCCAGTATAGGAGGGGGTCCCCCAATTTTTAGGTTAGGTAGGTCCAGTATAGGATAGGGTCCCCAATTTTTATGTTAGGTAGGTCCAGTATAGGAGGGGGTCCCCCAATTTTTATGTTAGGTAGGTTCAGTATAGGAGGGGGTCCCCCAATTTTTAGGTTAGGTAGGTCCAGTATAGGAAAGGGTCCCCCAATTTTTATGTTAGGTAGGTCCAGTATAGGAGGGGGTCCCCCAATTTTTAGGTTAGGTAGGTCCAGTATAGGAGAGGGTTCCCCAATTTTTATGTTAGGTAGGTCCAGTATAGGAGGGGGTCCCCCAATTTTTATGTTAGGTAGGTCCAGTATAGGAGGGGGTCCCCCAATTTTTATGTTAAATAGGTCCAGTATAGGAGGGCGTCCCCCAATTTTTAGGTTAGGTAGGTCCAGTATAGGAGAGGGTTCCCCAATTTTTATGTTAGGTAGGTCCAGTATAGGAGGGGGTCCCCCAATTTTTATGTTAGGTAGGTCCAGTATAGGAGGGGGTCCCCCAATTTTTAGGTTAGGTAGGTCCAGTATAGGAGAGGGTTCCCCAATTTTTATGTTAGGTAGGTCCAGTATAGGAGGGGGTCCCCCAATTTTTATGTTAGGTAGGTCCAGTATAGGAGGGGGTCCCCCAATTTTTAGGTTAGGTAGGTCCAGTATAGGAGAGGGTTCCCCAATTTTTATGTTAGGTAGGTCCAGTATAGGAGGGGGTCCCCCAATTTTTATGTTAGGTAGGTCCAGTATAGGAGGGGGTCCCCCAATTTTTATGTTAAATAGGTCCAGTATAGGAGGGCGTCCCCCAATTTTTAGGTTAGGTAGGTCCAGTATAGGAGAGGGTTCCCCAATTTTTATGTTAGGTAGGTCCAGTATAGGAGGGGGTCCCCCAATTTTTATGTTAGGTAGGTCCAGTATAGGAGGGGGTCCCCCAATTTTTAGGTTAGGTAGGTCCAGTATAGGAGAGGGTTCCCCAATTTTTATGTTAGGTAGGTCCAGTATAGGAGGGGGTCCCCCAATTTTTAGGTTAGGTAGGTCCAGTATAGGAGGGGGTCCCCCAATTTTTAGGTTAGGTAGGTCCAGTATAGGAGAGGGTTCCCCAATTTTTATGTTAGGTAGGTCCAGTATAGGAGGGGGTCCCCCAATTTTTATGTTAGGTAGGTCCAGTATAGGAGGGGGTCCCCCAATTTTTATGTTAGGTAGGTCCAGTATAGGAGGGGGTCCCCCAATTTTTAGGTTAGGTAGGTCCAGTATAGGAGAGGGTTCCCCAATTTTTATGTTAGGTAGGTCCAGTATAGGAGGGGGTCCCCCAATTTTTATGTTAGGTAGGTCCAGTATAGGAGGGGGTCCCCCAATTTTTAGGTTAGGTAGGTCCAGTATAGGAGAGGGTTCCCCAATTTTTATGTTAGGTAGGTCCAGTATAGGAGGGGGTCCCCCAATTTTTATGTTAGGTAGGTCCAGTATAGGAGGGGGTCCCCCAATTTTTATGTTAGGTAGGTCCAGTATAGGAGGGGGTCCCCCAATTTTTAGGTTAGGTAGGTCCAGTATAGGAGAGGGTTCCCCAATTTTTATGTTAGGTAGGTCCAGTATAGGAGGGGGTCCCCCAATTTTTATGTTAGGTAGGTCCAGTATAGGAGGGGGTCCCCCAATTTTTAGGTTAGGTAGGTCCAGTATAGGAGAGGGTTCCCCAATTTTTATGTTAGGTAGGTCCAGTATAGGAGGGGGTCCCCCAATTTTTATGTTAGGTAGGTACAGTATAGGAGGGGGTCCCCCAATTTTTAGGTTAGGTAGGTCCAGTATAGGAGAGGGTTCCCCAATTTTTATGTTAGGTAGGTCCAGTATAGGAGGGGGTCCCCCAATTTTTATGTTAGGTAGGTCCAGTATAGGAGGGGGTCCCCCAATTTTTATGTTAAATAGGTCCAGTATAGGAGGGCGTCCCCCAATTTTTAGGTTAGGTAGGTCCAGTATAGGAGAGGGTTCCCCAATTTTTATGTTAGGTAGGTCCAGTATAGGAGGGGGTCCCCCAATTTTTATGTTAGGTAGGTCCAGTATAGGAGGGGGTCCCCCAATTTTTAGGTTAGGTAGGTCCAGTATAGGAGAGGGTTCCCCAATTTTTATGTTAGGTAGGTCCAGTATAGGAGGGGGTCCCCCAATTTTTATGTTAGGTAGGTCCAGTATAGGAGGGGGTCCCCCAATTTTTAGGTTAGGTAGGTCCAGTATAGGAGAGGGTTCCCCAATTTTTATGTTAGGTAGGTCCAGTATAGGAGGGGGTCCCCCAATTTTTATGTTAGGTAGGTCCAGTATAGGAGGGGGTCCCCCAATTTTTAGGTTAGGTAGGTCCAGTATAGGAGAGGGTTCCCCAATTTTTATGTTAGGTAGGTCCAGTATAGGAGGGGGTCCCCCAATTTTTAGGTTAGGTAGGTCCAGTATAGGAGAGGGTTCCCCAATTTTTATGTTAGGTAGGTCCAGTATAGGAGGGGGTCCCCCAATTTTTATGTTAGGTAGGTCCAGTATAGGAGGGGGTCCCCCAATTTTTAGGTTAGGTAGGTCCAGTATAGGAGAGGGTTCCCCAATTTTTATGTTAGGTAGGTCCAGTATAGGAGGGGGTCCCCCAATTTTTATGTTAGGTAGGTCCAGTATAGGAGAGGGTTCCCCAATTTTTATGTTAGGTAGGTCCAGTATAGGAGGGGGTTCCCCAATTTTTATGTTAGGTAGGTCCAGTATAGGAGGGCGTCCCCCAATTTTTATGTTAGGTAGGTCCAGTATAGGAGGGGGTCCCCCAATTTTTATGTTAGGTAGGTCCAGTATAGGAGGGGGTCCCCCACCTTTTATGTTAGGTAGGTCCAGTATAGGAGGGAGTCCCCCAATTTTTAGGTTAGGTAGGTCCAGTATAGGAGGGGGTCCCCCAATTTGTATGTTAGGTAGGTCCAGTATAGGAGGGGGTCCCCCAATTTTTATGTTAGGTAGGTTCAGTATAGGAGGGGGTCCCCCAATTTTTATGTTAGGTAGGTCCAGTATAGGAGAGGGTCCCCCAATTTTTATGTTAGGTAGGTTCAGTATAGGAGGGGGTCCCCCAATTTTTATGTTAGGTAGGTCCAGTATAGGAGGGGGTCCCCCAATTTGTAGGTTAGGTAGGTCCAGTATAGGAGAGGGTTACCCCATTTTGAGGTTAGGTAGGTCCAGTATAGGAGGGTGTCCCCCAATTTTTATGTTAGGTAGGTCCAGTATAGGAGGGGGTTCCCCAATTTTTATGTTAGGTAGGTCCAGTATAGGAGGGCGTCCCCCAATTTTTATGTTAGGTAGGTCCAGTATAGGAGGGGGTCCCCCAATTTTTATGTTAGGTAGGTCCAGTATAGGAGGGGGTCCCCCACCTTTTATGTTAGGTAGGTCCAGTATAGGAGGGAGTCCCCCAATTTTTATGTTAGGTAGGTCCAGTATAGGAGGGGGTCCCCCACTTTTTATGTTAGGTAGGTCCAGTATAGGAGGGTGTCCCCCAATTTTGAGGTTAGGAAGGTCCAGTATAGGAGGGTGTTCCCCAATTTTGAGGTTAGGTAGGTCCAGTATAGGAGGGTGTCCCCCAATTTTGAGGTTAGGTAGGTCCAGTATAGGAGGGGGTCCCCCACTTTTTATGTTAGGTAGGTCCAGTATAGGAGGGTGTCCCCCAATTTTTATGTTAGGTAGGTCCAGTATAGGAGAGGATCCCCCAATTTTTATGTTAGGTAGGTCCAGTATAGGAGGGGGTCCCCCAATTTTTAGGTTAGGTAGGTCCAGTATAGGAGAGGGTTCCCCAATTTTTATGTTAGGTAGGTCCAGTATAGGAGGGGGTCCCCCAATTTTTATGCCAATTTTTATTTTTTGGGCCCCTAAGAAGGATTTTGGGGAGTCTTTTAATTTCCTAAAGCCAACAAAACGGGATTCATACTCAAAATTTCGATTTCTATACTCTGTAATAATTTAATAATTTTCTATGTATTTTTAAGAAGTTTAATAGTTCACTCCCAAAAGGTTTCTCATATTTAAAAAAAAATTGGACCCCTTTAGAAGGATTTGGGGGAGGGGATTTAAAATTTCAGGGTAAACTGTGGCTCCACCGCTACACTGGTAATCGCCTAAGAATTCCTTTTATCTTTGAGCGACATTTAAAAAGCTTCCAAAATGAAAACCAACACATACGCAAAATGAACATTTGTTATTAAAAACAATAGTTTAGGTTCTAGAGGTTCTCGAATTTCAGATCAACATCAACCTACATTTTCCAAGTATTTCATATTGGCTGAATTTGACTGACGAATTGGAATAAAACCCAAAAAAAATTTCGGATTATGGAGTCGCTACTCCTTCTACTAATTTTTTTGCTTTTTTATGAAGAAAGGATGTACCGAAACGCCGCGAGTGTCATACTTATGCTTATAATGTTACTTATGGTCAGTCGTAGATAGGGTTTGGTCCATTACCTTCGACGATAATGACTGTATCGAAGTTGAACCCGTGAAAAGTACGATTGAGTGCCCAGCCATAATGCCTGGATATTTTATAGTACCCTTTGAACTTTTTCTCCTTACCAACTAATGGAATGTCACTTTGGTCCGGTTGCTAATTCGTACAAAAGACAGTAATGTTGATAAAATTAACACTTATTTCAAAATATTATTTAGTGTTAAGTTGGTAAAATAAATTTCAAAATATGTTTAGGTACAATGTTGGTAAAATAGACTTATTTCATAATATAATTAGGTGTAATGTTGGTAAAATTCGGGCTTAATTAAAATCATTATTAAATGCAATGTTGGTACAATAAAAACTTTTTGAAAATATAATTAGGTGCAATGTTGGTAAAATAAACCCTTATTTCAAAATATTAGGTGCAAGGTTGGTAAAATAAAGACTTATTTCCAAATATTATTAGGTGCAATGTTGGTAAAATTCGGGCTCAATTCAAATCATTATTAAATGCAATGTTGGTAAGATTAGTAATTATTTAAAGCGAGTGTGGAGTTCATCCAATGCACTATCCTTGTCTTCATATTAATTACGGTAACGTAATATTCTTTATATTATAATTATAGCATAGTATAGTAGTCAAGATTCTTTTTATCTTTTAATTATTAAGAATTAATAATTTGCAACATTCTCGAACGATATCGCTTTAAAGGTCTTAAATGTTGAAGCGACATAAATGTAAAATGTTGTAAATTAATTAAACCATGGTTTAATTGGCTTAAGCCAGTCTAGGTTTAAGCCAGCCAACCCTGTAAATTTTTATTAAATATGTGGAAAGTTTTGAAAATAGGGCAAATTTTCTATTTTATTTTAGCTCAATGCAGTAATTTGTAATTTTGAAATTTTCGCCCGCGTGCAGTACAAGTTGAGAACGCGTAGGATAAAAAGTCTGCGAACATTTAAGCTAAGTCTTATACTCCAACACGTTTCCTCTACGCTACAGCCGGCTTAAAATCTTATTTTTTTGGTTAAATGCAGATTTTTAAACGAATTTGTAGACGTTTTCAAAACCCCACCGACGGCTATAGCATCGGCGGCGCATACATAATTCTAGTGGCTTCGACGACTAGTCTATCTACGATACGTCCCTGACCAAAGGAAGGCGAGATAGAAACAGGTGTTAGAAAATTTTAAGTAAAACCTAAAAAACAGTCACGACAGCGCATTATACAGCGAGTCGTAAAATTTTACATAATTTCATTAGTTATCGTTTCATCGGACATTTGTACGCCATTATTTTAGAGAGAAAACATGGAAACAGAAAACAAGTTCGTCATAGACTATAACGACTATATTCGCCCAAAGAATCTCGGTGCAATTTTAATTTTTTTTAATATAATCCACATATAAATTAGGATATCACGGCTAAAATTAACTCGGCATTATAAGAAATTGGAGAGCGAAGTTAATTGTCATTATGATAATGAGATACGTTTCCCAAAACGGACGTGCAAAATTAACAGCACCTAATCAAATTGAGAGAGTACCCATGACTGGCTGGCTGATTTAAAACGTTTTTAATCAACTAAATATCTTAAAATAATTTTTTTAAATAATTCAATGTTGTAATTATAATAATGAAAGATAAAAGATTCGAGAAAAATTCTAATTCAAAGCAAACCAATTTAAAAATTAATTTATTCAATGAAGATTATTTTAAATGTTAATTAAATTTTACTTATAACCTAAGGAAAAAGACGAAAATTAAATAAAATTATTTAATTTGAATGGTTGTAGATTTTTTTAAATCGAAAAATTCGATTTATAGATTTTTTCTTTGTAAATTGGTTAACAATTTGAAATAATTAACTGTAATTTAAATTAATCATCTTAATTACATTTAATAAAAATTGGTAAATTAGTTGTCTCTGTATTGTCATTTCTACAAATATTTTCCTACATTTTCTTAGATTTAAATCAATGGTTTCCTATTTTAAAAGTAACTCGATTTAAATCAACTCTGCTGGAAAATAAGACGCGCATCTCCCTAAAATGCACATTTCAAGGAAATACACTATAGTCCAATTCCATAAAAATAGGCCTTCTCAAAAAGTCTTCCATCCGTTCCGAAAGCAATTTGGCCGGATTAAGTCGTCTGTATCGGCAACTTTTCAGACAGTTCAGCCCCTTCGACCGAAATTATTATCTGGATGACTAATTTTAGGAGCCCTAAATTAGGTATATACGTTTGGATAAGTTACGTAAAGGGGCCCCGAATAAAAAAAAACGTAACATAAACCCATAAAATTACCTGAATAAGGATGAGTTGGTCCCCGTATGACTTAATAGCTTTTGTGGTCGGTTCATGGTTGCAGTCCTGGCTAACCACAATTGGAAATTGGACAGGGTTAGGACGATATCTGAGCCGGTTAAAGATTAGAAAAGGCAATTAGACCGTCTTTTCGTAAACCACGAAACTTTACAAACGAGGACGTTTTGATCGCGCTTAAGCGTATTAAGTTGATAAATTATTTTGGTAAATCAGGGTGCGTGAAGACTAAATAATTGTTTGGACAAGACAACATTAGAAAATTACACATTTCTAAGCTTAATATTTCGTCTTTGAAACTTGGCCGTCACAGTAAGAATACCCTACACTTAACTATTTGAAGTCTAAATCGTTAAAATAAAACCAAGAAGTTCTTTAATATTGTCCAACCACGAAATTCATCGGTTTGAGTCTATTTGATCGATTCCCAAATGATCGAACGGGTCCCATTTGATCGAATTTCCATTTGATCGAATGGCATTTGATCGAACGAAATTTGATCGAAAGCTACTGTAGGGTAAAACTACTAGTTTTTGGGAGTAAATCGAAAAGGCAACGGTGCATACGCGCCTACGGCGCGCGTACATCAACCTAACCTAATTTATATATATCAAAAACAACGGGCCGATATCGTCGATGTCATAAAAAATTCCATCATATAGTGTATAAAGTAAAAATCTCTTCATCTTTGTGGCTTAATATAGTTAAAGTAATGAATTATTCCATCATTATCCCTTCTGCACTTAAGCAATGAATTATTCCATCATTATTCCTTCTGCACTTAAGCAATGAATTATTCCATCATTATTCCTTCTGCACTTCATATTGACATTCGGTAAAATAAAAACATACCAACTGGTACTATAAATACTTTTGAATTCGATCAAATAGTATTCGATCATTTGAAGGTTCGATCTTATGAAACAAATGACAAATGGGATTCGATCAAATGGAATTTCGATCAATTGCAACGTATAATGATCGACTGTCGATCACATATTTTTCGATCAAATGGACCAACACCAATTCATCGTCGTGTACCCTGCTACACCAAACAAACTTAACAGCCTATAGATTAACAATCTATGAATTTGGCGAAGACGTTCGCGTTAGTAAACTTTCGTAAGTTGCTTAACCGTCAACGGATGCTCGCTCGAGAAAAGAACTCAATGACGTCACGCGAGCCCTGTTTCATAGGCATTGTCTGGAAAGAGCTTTAATAGTTCTCAAAAGGATCAGAACGACGTTTGAAATATCTGAATGAAAATCCAGTAGCAAAATGTTACCTAACCAAAGCTCTAATCAGGGTTCATACAATATTTCAAAAACCATTTTCCCTGATATTTCCAGGTTTTCCAGAGTAGTTTTGAATATTTTCCAGGTGTACTTTTTAAAACAATAGGGGTCTCTAAAATGTTAAAAGCATTACTGTTACACTTTCTAATATAATATAGTCAAGATTGAACGTATGAATTCAATACTAAGTAATAATTTCAGTAATACTAAAACTAATTACACATAATTTGGAGTTCTCATAATTATTTTCCCTGACTTCCCTGATTTTTCAGGAAAATTTACATTTTCCCTGATATTTCCCCGGCTTCTTTGCTTTAAATAAATTTCACTAATACAGGGCCCCACTAGAATGTTCAATTTTTTTATAGGAAAAATAGGATTATATTTCTTAAAATATAGGACTTTATAGGACTATTTTTACAAAATTATAGGATATGCTATTTAATTTTCTAACTTTATGCATTTAAAAACTAAATCTATATTTAGTGAAATAAATCTTTGATATTCAATTTAAAAATAGAAACCGTTTTATCACATTTAGCTAACCATGTTAACAATAACAAAAGTATAGACTAGAATGACTTGGTATAGGAATTTATCCTATCGCTAAATCTAGCAATTTAACTGACTGGTTGGATTTGAAATGGGCAAAATATCAAAATTATAGGATTTTATAGGACTTTTGGGGGATTTTGCTAAAAATATAGGATGTTATAGGACATTTTTGAAAATATAGGATTTTATAGGAATTATACGACCACTGGGGGCCCTGCTAATATTTCCAGGTTTTCACTGATTTCCATGTTTGTATGAACCCTGTCTAAAGCCAATTTGCAATGGTTCGCCCGAATGACGGAATTGAGATCTTACGTCTGGGTAGCATCCGCAACAATAGTTTAATAAGTAGAGTATTACTTTAAAAGTTGGTCTAAATTCCTTTTGATGGTCAGCCGGTTGCAGGCGAAGACCAGAACGCCAATAATGGGCTGGGAACCCGTTGGTCCACCTTCGGCGCTGTTATTTTTCAAATTGCGATTCCACTGACCTTGCAAAAGTCCTACCGTGTCAGTATAATCCCAGCGACAAAACAAAAAAGAGAAAGCGTGCTTTTATACGGTCGGATGATAACGTAACGTCAAAAGGGAACACGTGATCAGTAGACGTATCTTGTTTAGCGACAAAAATTAATTTCCTCTTAAACACAACCGACACCGCCAACGCCACTCGTCTAAATTAATATACATATATTGAATCCTCCCTTTTAATGGTGAAGTGCTAGTGTAGGTAACAACAAAAAACACTTATTACAAATATCGCCAAGAACACATTTAGGTTACTGAGAGCGTACCAGTCGACCCGTTTAAGGAACGAAAGCAGGGTTCGTACAAAATTTCGGGAATTAAATTCCCTGACCATTCCAGATTGTCCCTGACCAAATTTTAAAATTTTCCCTGACCATTTTTGTAGAATAAATGAGTGGTTTGAGGTAAAAAGGTTGAAAAAATATGGTCTTTCCAAAATTTATTTGCCAGATTTTTTGGGGTTATTTTAAAATTACCTTACTTTTTGGGACCATTTTCAAATTCCCTGACTTTTCCCTGACCTTTTGGGACCATTTTCCAATTCCCTGATTTTTCCCTGACCTTTTGGAATAATTTTAAAATTCCCTGACCTTTTGGAATAATTTTAAAATTCCCTGACCTTTTGGAATAATTTTAAAATTCCCTGACCTTTTGGAATCATTTTCAAATTCCCTGACTTTTCCCTGACCTTTTGGAATCATTTTAAAATTCCCCGGCTTTTCACTGACCTTTTGGAATCATTTTAAAATTCCCCGACTTTTCCCTGACCATTTGGAATAATTTTAAAATTCCCTGACTTTTCCCTGACCCTTTTGAAATAATTTTAAAATTCCCCGACTTTTCCCTGACCCTTTTGAAATAATTTTAAAATTCCCCGACTTTTCCCTGACCCTTTTGAAATAATTTTAAAATTCTCTGGCTTTTCACTGACCCTTTTGAAATAATTTGAAAATTCCCTGGCTTTTCACTGACCTTTTGAAATCATTTTAAAATTCCCCGACTTTTCCCTTACCCTTTTGAAATCATTTTAAAATTCTCTGGCTTTTCACTGACCCTTTTGAAATAATTTTAAAATTCCCTGGCTTTTCACTGACCCTTTTGAAATAATTTTAAAATTCCCTGACCTTTTGGAATCATTTTAAAATTCCCCGACTTTTCCCTGACCATTTGGAATCATTTTAAAATTCCCTGACTTTTCCCTGACCCTTTTGAAATAATTTTAAAATTCCCTGACTTTTCCCTGACCCTTTTGAAATAATTTTAAAATTCCGACTTTTCCCTGACCCTTTTGAAATCATTTTAAAATTCCCCGACTTTTCCCTGACCCTTTTGAAATCATTTTAAAATTCTCTGGCTTTTCACTGACCCTTTTGAAATAATTTTAAAATTCCCTGGCTTTTCACTGACCTTTTGAAATCATTTTAAAATTCCCCGACTTTTCCCTTACCCTTTTGAAATCATTTTAAAATTATCTGGCTTTTCACTGACCCTTTTGAAATAATTTTAAAATTCCCTGGCTTTTCACTGACCTTTTGGAATCATTTTAAAATTCCCCGACTTTTCCCTGACCATTTGGAATCATTTTAAAATTCCCTGACTTTTCCCTGACCCTTTTGAAATAATTTTAAAATTCCCCGACTTTTCCCTGACCCTTTTGAAATAATTTTAAAATTCCCCGACTTTTCCCTGACCCTTTTGAAATAATTTTAAAATTCCCTGACTTTTCACTGACCCTTTTGAAATAATTTTAAAATTCCCCGACTTTTCCCTTACCCGTTTGAAATCATTTTAAAATTCCCCGACTTTTCCCTGACCATTTGGAATCATTTTAAAATTCCCTGACTTTTCACTGACCTTTTGGAATGATTTTAAAATTGACATTTCCAGGTCGTGTACGAGCCCTGGAAAGTCAAGCTAGTCTAAAATAACCTGATTTGAAAAAAAAAACTGTTTTTAAATCTAGTATAATAATAAAATAATGGAAATATTCTAAAAGGTGAAAAACAAATTATAAAATTAAGTAATGCAATGTTAAAACGTGAGGGTTCTGATTTGATTGTTTTAAGCATGACTGAAAATCTCAATTCAAATTGAAACAGTAAAGAATTAAAATATTTTTGATACAATAATTGAGCATCTATTGTTTTTTTATTTTACGTTGATTAAATTCAATCGATAAATTCCACTTTTAAGTTGCAAGAATTAAATTTAGAGTTAAATCGTACTTTTCCGTAACTAATTTTACACGTTTTCTCGATAGATTAAAAAAGAACGTTCTTAGGACCGAAACTAGATGGCGAGATTCAATTGTGAAAATTTAGGGTTTCCGTTCGATATCTTAGGTAGACCTACTTTCTCAGTAACATAAATACATGATTGCTACTTTGTAAAATAAAAACCCATTTTAGTTTAAGTTTTCGGAGGAAAACCCCCTAAATGATTACCAACAATCCTCACGCTAGCGGGTCTGGAAGATTGACTCGTACGTTCTTAGTAACCTAAATACGTTATTGTTACAGCGTAAACGGAAACATAGATTTTACAATTTAAACTTAGAGGGCGGGAAACACCAAAATATCAAAAAACCACGCGTGAATATATAAAATTGGTAGGCCCTTAAGCAAAATTAAAATACGGGAATTACGGATGTTAGGGAAAAAACAGAACAAGCGAAAACTCACTTCCTTGGAAAATCTGCAATTCTTTCAAAATTTCACGGTTGGCTTTCAGCTGTTGTTGGAGTTCGTGCTCGAAATATTCCAACTGCTGCTGCAGCTTCGTGCTACGTTGGGCCTAAAAGATTACGGTTATTTTTACTTTACACATTTCACAAAGTAGTCACTTAAGATAATTAGATCGAGAAGTGGAAGTTTCAATTAGACGAGTACCGACCACGCCGAAATTGTCCCCAAATCTTGTCCCAACTAAATCTCAGTAATAATTAATTTTCCCCACTATTCCAAAAATTAATTTTCCCCACTATTCCAAAAATTAATTTTCCCCACTATTCCAAAAATTAATTTTCCCCACTATTCCAAAAATTAATTTTCCCCACTATTCCAAAAATTAATTTTCCCCACTATTCCAAAAATTAATTTTCCCCACTATTCCAAAAATTAATTTTCCCCACTATTCCAAAAATTAATTTTCCCCACTATTCCAAAAATTAATTTTCCCCACTATTCCAAAAATTAATTTTCCCCACTATTCCAAAAATTAATTTTCCCCACTATTCCAAAAATTAATTTTCCCCACTATTCCAAAAATTAATTTTCCCCACTATTCCAAAAATTAATTTTCCCCACTATTCCAAAAATTAATTTTCCCCACTATTCCAAAAATTAATTTTCCCCACTATTCCAAAAATTAATTTTCCCCCGCTATTCCAAAAATTAATTTTCCCCCGCTATTCCAAAAATTAATTTTCCCCCGCTATTCCAAAAATTAATTTTCCCCCGCTATTCCAAAAATTAATTTTCCCCCGCTATTCCAAAAATTAATTTTCCCCCGCTATTCCAAAAATTAATTTTCCCCCGCTATTCCAAAAATTAATTTTCCCCCGCTATTCCAAAAATTAATTTTCCCCCGCTATTCCAAAAATTAATTTTCCCCCGCTATTCCAAAAATTAATTTTCCCCCGCTATTCCAAAAATTAATTTTCCCCCGCTATTCCAAAAATTAATTTTCCCCCGCTATTCCAAAAATTAATTTTCCCCCGCTATTCCAAAAATTAATTTTCCCCCGCTATTCCAAAATTAATTTTCCCCCGCTATTCCAAAATTAATTTTCCCCCGCTATTCCAAAATTAATTTTCCCCCGCTATTCCAAAATTAATTTTCCCCCGCTATTCCAAAATTAATTTTCCCCCGCTATTCCAAAATTAATTTTCCCCCGCTATTCCAAAATTAATTTTCCCCCGCTATTCCAAAATTAATTTTCCCCCGCTATTCCAAAATTAATTTTCCCCCGCTATTCCAAAATTAATTTTCCCCCGCTATTCCAAATTTTATTTTCCCCCGCTATTCCAAATTTTATTTTCCCCCGCTATTCCAAATTTTATTTTCCCCCGCTATTCCAAATTTTATTTTCCCCCGCTATTCCAAATTTTATTTTCCCCCGCTATTCCAAATTTTATTTTCCCCCGCTATTCCAAATTTTATTTTCCCCCGCTATTCCAAATTTTATTTTCCCCCGCTATTCCAAATTTTATTTTCCCCCGCTATTCCAAATTTTATTTTCCCCCGCTATTCCAAATTTTATTTTCCCCCGCTATTCCAAATTTTATTTTCCCCCGCTATTCCAAATTTTATTTTCCCCCGCTATTCCAAATTTTATTTTCCCCCGCTATTCCAAATTTTATTTTCCCCCGCTATTCCAAATTTTATTTTCCCCAATAGTCCAAATTTTATTTTCCCCAATAGTCCAAATTTTATTTTCCCCAATAGTCCAAATTTTATTTTCCCCAATAGTCCAAATTTTATTTTCCCCAATAGTCCAAATTTTATTTTCCCCAATAGTCCAAATTTTATTTTCCCCAATAGTCCAAATTTTATTTTCCCCGCTATTCCAAATTTTATTTTCCCCGCTATTCCAAATTTTATTTTCCCCGCTATTCCAAATTTTATTTTCCCCGCTATTCCAAATTTTATTTTCCCCGCTATTCCAAATTTTATTTTCCCCGCTATTCCAAATTTTATTTTCCCCAATAGTCCAAATTTTATTTTCCCCAATAGTCCAAATTTTATTTTCCCCAATAGTCCAAATTTTATTTTCCCCAATAGTCCAAATTTTATTTTCCCCAATAGTCCAAATTTTATTTTCCCCAATAGTCCAAATTTTATTTTCCCCAATAGTCCAAATTTTATTTTCCCCAATAGTCCAAATTTTATTTTCCCCAATAGTCCAAATTTTATTTTCCCCAATAGTCCAAATTTTATTTTCCCCAATAGTCCAAATTTTATTTTCCCCAATAGTCCAAATTTTATTTTCCCCAATAGTCCAAATTTTATTTTCCCCAATAGTCCAAATTTTATTTTCCCCAATAGTCCAAATTTTATTTTCCCCAATAGTCCAAATTTTATTTTCCCCAATAGTCCAAATTTTATTTTCCCCAATAGTCCAAATTTTATTTTCCCCAATAGTCCAAATTTTATTTTCCCCAATAGTCCAAATTTTATTTTCCCCAATAGTCCAAATTTTATTTTCCCCAATAGTCCAAATTTTATTTTCCCCAATAGTCCAAATTTTATTTTCCCCAATAGTCCAAATTTTATTTTCCCCAATAGTCCAAATTTTATTTTCCCCAATAGTCCAAATTTTATTTTCCCCAATAGTCCAAATTTTATTTTCCCCAATAGTCCAAATTTTATTTTCCCCAATAGTCCAAACTTTATTTTCCCCAATAGTCCAAACTTTATTTTCCCCAATAGTCCAAACTTTATTTTCCCCAATAGTCCAAATTTTATTTTCCCCAATAGTCCAAATTTTATTTTCCCCAATAGTCCAAATTTTATTTTCCCCAATAGTCCAAATTTTATTTTCCCCAATAGTCCAAATTTTATTTTCCCCAATAGTCCAAATTTTATTTTCCCCAATAGTCCAAACTTTATTTTCCCCAATAGTCCAAACTTTATTTTCCCCAATAGTCCAAACTTTATTTTCCCCAATAGTCCAAACTTTATTTTCCCCAATAGTCCAAACTTTATTTTCCCCAATAGTCCAAACTTTATTTTCCCCAATAGTCCAAACTTTATTTTCCCCAATAGTCCAAACTTTATTTTCCCCAATAGTCCAAACTTTATTTTCCCCAATAGTCCAAACTTTATTTTCCCCAATAGTCCAAACTTTATTTTCCCCAATAGTCCAAACTTTATTTTCCCCAATAGTCCAAACTTTATTTTCCCCAATAGTCCAAACTTTATTTTCCCCAATAGTCCAAACTTTATTTTCCCCAATAGTCCAAACTTTATTTTCCCCAATAGTCCAAACTTTATTTTCCCCAATAGTCCAAACTTTATTTTCCCCAATAGTCCAAACTTTATTTTCCCCAATAGTCCAAACTTTATTTTCCCCAATAGTCCAAACTTTATTTTCCCCAATAGTCCAAACTTTATTTTCCCCAATAGTCCAAACTTTATTTTCCCCAATAGTCCAAACTTTATTTTCCCCAATAGTCCAAACTTTATTTTCCCCAATAGTCCAAACTTTATTTTCCCCAATAGTCCAAACTTTATTTTCCCCAATAGTCCAAACTTTATTTTCCCCAATAGTCCAAACTTTATTTTCCCCAATAGTCCAAACTTTATTTTCCCCAATAGTCCAAACTTTATTTTCCCCAATAGTCCAAACTTTATTTTCCCCAATAGTCCAAACTTTATTTTCCCCAATAGTCCAAACTTTATTTTCCCCAATAGTCCAAACTTTATTTTCCCCAATAGTCCAAACTTTATTTTCCCCAATAGTCCAAACTTTATTTTCCCCAATAGTCCAAACTTTATTTTCCCCAATAGTCCAAACTTTATTTTCCCCAATAGTCCAAACTTTATTTTCCCCAATAGTCCAAACTTTATTTTCCCCAATAGTCCAAACTTTATTTTCCCCAATAGTCCAAACTTTATTTTCCCCAATAGTCCAAACTTTATTTTCCCCAATAGTCCAAACTTTATTTTCCCCAATAGTCCAAACTTTATTTTCCCCAATAGTCCAAACTTTATTTTCCCCAATAGTCCAAACTTTATTTTCCCCAATAGTCCAAACTTTATTTTCCCCAATAGTCCAAACTTTATTTTCCCCAATAGTCCAAACTTTATTTTCCCCAATAGTCAAAAATTATTTTCCGATATTTAGTTTATACGAACATAACATCAATCACGATTATTTACCAGTGGTAGTATACTATAATTAGTACATGGTCGGAGTCACGCGGGGGTTTAAAAAAGGGGGGAGAAACTGACGACCCCCTCGGGCAATCTCGGACATTAGTCTCGATAATTCCCGCCAACGGAGAACGGCGCTTAGGACTAGAAGAATTCATGGCGCAGTCGCCCGTTCTCTCCGCTCGGAGGGGCTGGAATGTTTCCCCCCCCCGTGTTGGCTAAATCCTTTCGGAAGAAAGATTCGGAGACAATTGCCGCTTCAAGAAGACGAGATAAGGTTACAGTTTTAGCTCCGAGTTGTATTTTAAGGCAGCGACTCGTTCCTAAATTGACACATCCCACGACGACGTTAAAATCTGATTTATCGCGATGTCATAATTTTCGGCGCCTCTTTTCTTTTCGTCAAAGCTAATGTCGGGGAATATGTAGCCGCAAGAATAGCCCCTGTTTCCATGATCCCCGGAATTAACTCTCCGCCTACAGGGAAAGAGAGCCCGCCATCGTAGCGTATTGTCTCCCCCCCCCCTAACCCGTGAAAAGGGGGAAGGCGATGAAGAGTGGTTTCCTACCGGGAATCACAGAGTGCTTCCAATTATCTTTTAACCTGAATATATTTTTGCTAATATCATAAGTGGATAATAACAATAAGTACCGAGTCTAGAGTTGTTACTTTTCCGGAAAAATAAAAATTTAAACAAATTAATTTTTAAGGGTATTTAACTTTTTATCGATATAAAATGTCTAATAAGAGTAAACATAGTCTAGTGTTGTTAATTTTCCGGAAAAATTAAAAGAAAATTTTCCGGATTGCGGAATTTCCGCAAATCAGAAAAATTAAACATCTTTTTAAGGGTTTTTAATGTTTTTAACTTTTTATCGATATAATATGTCTAATAACAGTAAACATACTACAAAACATTAATACTGTTATATTGTTAATCAGTTTAAACTAGTCTAGAGGTTTAGTTTTAGATTCGAAAAATGAGACGAAAATGCGCCTGTATTTCAATTTGCAAACGATATTTTAGACAAATCATGGAATTAAAACTTTTTTTCGGAAAAAAGGCCTCGGTTATTTTCCGGAAAATATTCCGACTTACAACTCTAACAAGGAGACGACCCGAGGTGATAATCACCAATTTTGTTCAAACTCGTGTATAGTGTACACCTCCATGTACCTTAAAAAACCTGCAAGGGAAAAGTTGCGACGGGCTTTCGTTTTTCCATGGCAACCGAAAACGTTTTTGACAACATGATTTGGAATTATTTCTATAGAAAATAACATGGGAATCTGAAAGATTTTAAGGGTCCCCCCAATTGACCTAATTGCATTTAAATTAAATTTAATTTTTAAAATCAATTTAAATTTTTTTTAACGTTTTTGAAATTTTGAAATTTTTTCATTTTTTAAAAGGTTTCACATGGATTAATGGATTTATATACCCCCGTGCCGTAAAAATACATACCGGGACAGGGGGGAAAGCTTGTCGAAGAGCGATTTCGCAATACCAAACCGGAAACGGATCTACGTCACTCTGGAACCGGGCTAACGTCACTCCGCAACTTTTTCATATTCCTACGCGCGCATATTTGGAAGTTTAATTTTTAAATTCCTCACTTGCCGTCTTAGATTAGCTCTAACTATTTTTTAGTATACTAATCATTTTTTAATTACAATACGATAAATTCCGCCGCCACAATAACAAAAAAATTATTGTCAATACTGCTTTCACAAGGCACAATATCATTGGTAGAAATCAAAGTCACGTGAGCCAATAGAAAGAGCATCTAAATTCCAAGTATTAATAGCAACTATCAACTAAGAATACAATTCGGGACCATCTGTGTGGTCGGTATCGTTGAAACGAGCATTCATTGAGCATTTTCTATGGGTATGTTATATTATACTTATACGCTGTCCCACTTATTATTATTATCCACTTATGCTAATATCAATAACCCATCAATGAGATATCTAGAGGCGTGCCAAATATTCGATCGAATACATTCCAAGTGTATAAATGTATAATTTCCTACAAATGAAAATATATTTACAGAAAATTGAATAGGTGATTCCGAAAATGATTTGTAGTCACGTGATTTGGTTACTTTCTGTCGTAAGCTTTTTTTTTTCATTTTCAAAGCACGCGCGAAATTGCACGAGCCACAATCTACTAATATATCAAGAGTACGCTCCAAAATAAATAACTCTTTTATACGTATTTTTTGTCGATATTGCCCGATATCAAAATTACGTTTTAGCGCGTAACAGTACCTTTACATTATGAGGTATAGCAGGCTTATTTACCTGCTTTTATACCCTAACATGGTGGCGTATTTTCACGCGCAAAATGAATTTTAAGATCCAACAATTATATTTCAGAATCACTAATTTAATAACATTGGCTGTTTCGCGATGTCACAGTCGAGAAATTCGGAAATTGCTTTGATTACGCGTGGCAATCCTTCCACGGAAGTAACGCAATTAGAGGGAGATTATTTTTATTTAAATTTCCTTTTATTTTCGAATTTGACTTTAACTCGGAAAGATAGTTTATACATAAAATCAACTAATATAGTGTTAGAACTTAGAAATAAATCTAAGTATGTAATTCCTTCTAAACTAGAATAAATAAAAACATTTCACTGTAAACAATTTTCTAACTGGTCTATGGGCATTTATGGTTTGCGGAATGCTTCTCGGAAGATTTCTTACCATTTGATTTTTATAATTTAAAGCAAATAAGGAAGCAAAGTATTTTCACAAATTGCTTACCAGGAACGAAACACTTAGAGCGAAGCCATTAGAGGTTAGATTTTAATGCTTTATTTAAACTAGATGGCGCCAATTTGAACATTGACGGGAATATATAAAAAAACTTATATTAAGCAATATTTTATGTAGAAAATATAAACATAAGTTCAGCGCGGTTTTTAAATAATGTAAAATTTCTACCTTTCAGACTGTTGCCGCCATCTGGTTGGATTTTTGATATTTAAAGACCTAACTCTAATGGCGTTACTCCTATGAAAGAACCTTCTCCCTAGTCAAATAAGTATGTAGGTACTTCGCATGGTTTTCGATTTAAAGGGACTATAACCTGTATTTTAGTGTGGAACACCAACGGTAGCAGCTCTAGCCGCTCTTGCCTTGGCTTTTAAAATGTTTGGCGCCATACTTTACAGGGAAATTTTAAAAATTGAAGGGGTCTTCCATAAAGATTACAGGTTATATTCCCTTTAAATCCGCTAATTTTGAAATGTATTAATTAACATTAATATATTTGGGCTAGTTTAATATTATAATTTATCCCATTAATGATAATGAATCAATTTAAATATTAGTGCTAAGCCTTGGTAATAAAATACGTCCGCGTATTACAGTTTGATCAAAAAAAGCGTTTATATGTCAAACAAGTTGGATAAATATTTTCTCCATTCGCACGATGTAACTCGGCTAGCGAACCGAGTGGCTCGGCCATGTTTATGCAACCTAGGAGCAACAAACACAGCACCCCACACAAGGAGTACGCACCCGTCAAAAGTCGTGCATTTTCTTGCGTACATTTTTCATTGTTGTCGGAAGGGGAAAATTCGGAAATTGCCCCCCCCCCCCCCATAAAACGTTCAGCGTAAAGGTTCATCCAATGAAATTTGTACACAATACTGCGTTAGCGTGTTTAAAGGCTAGCTGCGTTCTCCTTGTGTTCGTTGTTCCTAGGTGCAACAACGTTGTTTCCCGCAAATAGACCCTAAGGTAACCCAAAAGAAACCGCGAGTTAAAAATTAAACAATTTCTCCTCGGAACAAAAACCAACTAACTTTATACGAGTTAGGGTTTGGGAATTCTCCGTACATTTATCGATGCTCCATCGGTAAATTATATATTTTAGTATCGTATTTCCTGAAAGCCCTATGACAGACCCATACAGCAATAATAATAGTAGAAAAAGTCTGAAGGAGGGAAAAAATGTCGGGTGCCGTAAAACGTATTTTACGGCCGGGGCAGACGGGTTGACAGAAATAAGAGTTCTAACGTTACGTACACCGGCAGATCCATCCATAAATTTCTCAGTGGCTGTATCGGCGCTAGAGAAGACATCAATAACGCTTAAGACCCTGCCAGTACCGGACACCAGTCGAGCCCGCTCGATCGGGACGGTGCCGTTGCGAACCAGGACGCCGATTCCCAAAGTCAAACTTAGCAGAGTCACCAACCAAATTAGGTAAACGTTCGACTGCAATTTCCTGCCGATCACGCGCGACTTGTGCCACCCATGTTCGCGATATTTAGAATCCATCGTAAGAGAATAAGATACTGAGCGAGCGATCGACACTACACGACCGTTAGGAC
Source organism: Leiobunum rupestre (assembly GCF_980474605.1). NCBI lineage: Eukaryota > Metazoa > Arthropoda > Arachnida > Opiliones > Sclerosomatidae > Leiobunum > Leiobunum rupestre. The sequence continues at coordinate 37,776,753 of NC_143394.1, read as the reverse complement.
AATATTTTTGGACATATTGACCTCGAAATCCTTTAAATTTTAGCCACACTGACGAAAGGAAAACCAGCGTCAGGATACCATTGTTTCCATATTTTCCCTAAAGACCTCTTTCCCGAGTTAATCCGTGATCATTTCACGCATTTTCTTTTGTAAAGAAAATTTAGGGAAATTCCTCAAATCAAATCGTGGCCTCCGGAGACACAAACACGTCCGTTGCGAGACGCAAGAACTTTTAACGAAATCTTAAAGGAGAGAAACGCGAAACACATCTCGTAGCGTAGCTTACAATCCGGTATAAAGTGAAAGTGACCGTACGCGCGACTATCGGCGAGTGTCTAAACCGTTGGGCGAATCTAAGGCGAAAGCGTCATAAATTGAATAAAAGGCGAGGGTGGCAATACCGTCGGTGAACACATTCGCTTAAAGGAAACGCAGCCAGAGGGCCATATATCCGTTCGAGCGAAGAAAGTAGGCTTCCGATTTCTCGTTACCCGTGACCAGCGTCCCCTCCCTCCCGCGAAGAGGATAAACCGTAAACAGCGAATCTCCCCTTTTCCGTACTTTGGAGAAAACGGTAAATATCATAACGTGACTTCGGAAAAGAGAGAAAAACACTTCGACGTTAGCGAAAATATTTTCACGATGAACGGTTTTTGGGGCAGCCAACAATCGTCATAATTGTTTCTTTTTGAGAGAAAACGAACACGCAGTTCCTGTTACTTTTTACAAAACCGGACAATCGCGTAAAATACACCCCCGTTCGTCTTAAAGATCCACTACCGCGAATTTTGCAAAAAAAAAAAAACAACGGAATTATATAGCACGATTTAAACCTCCTCAGTTTTGAAAAGTAAACCAGTTATATCACTAAAAGTAGAACGACGGGCTACCGAGGTTAAATTTTTGTCTTTATACAATTTACGCTATAAAAGTCGCTAAGAAGAATTCGATGGAAATTAAAAATACCGCCAACAGGTTTTTGAGAAATACTCCCCCAAATTCGGAGCGACTAGGATGGGAAAGCTTTTTTTGATTTAGTGGAATTCCCGATTACCCTCGACGGTTCCGAAATAATGGAAAGGAAAGCCATTATAGTTTGATCAGGAAACTATTTAGGTTTAATGAGAACGTAAGAGTTGACGTTTGGTTCGATTGAAATTGGCCTTTCTATAAAATAACTTTGGTCTTATTGTTTAGATGTATCGGGCGCGTCACTCGTGACGTAGAAGTGACGTTTCGCTATAGCAGCCAATAGACGCTAGCATAAACTCTATTTATGTCTTATTCAACTTGTTAAAAAGGTCCACGCGCGTCTTGATATTTTAGCGTAAACGGGCTCGAGCGATTTCGCGCGTGCTCCAATAAATAAAAAAAATGCGCAAGCCTTTGACGCTCAAGTATTAAAGAGCGCGTGGAAAATTTTAGCAAGTTGAACAAGATACGAATTAAAATTAGACGAGTCACCCTTTTTATAAAGATCTAAACTTCGAAATTGAAATGAACTCCTACGTGTCTCGCGACGAAAGCGATACATTAAAACAAGTTCGACAAGCGTAATGACTTTATAGGAAAGCTTATTGAAACAATATCAAAGTAACATATTGTGGAATCGTTTTAAAATATTTAGATCTCTGGAACTAAAAGATCGGATTGAAAATCCTAATTCAAATTTAAACAGAAAACACCATTTGTCGAGGACTTGTTTTAAAGGGGAATTGTCACTAACCTAAATTGGTTAAAAACCATTTAAATGGATAGAGGACGTCCGAAAATGGTTATACAAAGAATTTAATGTTAATATTTCCAGTATTTGATTTATTATAAGCAACCAAATTTCGTGTTTTATCCCCCCCGACCCGAGAATCTCAGAACCGTTTGGTTGAACCTACCTGCAGCGCCATCTCGTGAACGAAATATTTTTTCCCCGGTTTTATCGTTTTTCGGTCGGAAATGTCGTCTGCTACGACATTCTCCTTGGCTTTTCCACCGAGTTATACTCGTAGATTGTAGTTTATCGTGTTTTTAAAATGCCTTACACGCCGCACTTTCTCAAATTTTTGCCGCTTCATTCCTTTGGCGCTGCACGTAGGTTCAACCGCGATTTCTGAAATTTTTGAAGCCGTTTGATCTAGGTTTGCGGGAAAAGTAGCGTCACTTTTTAAATACTTTTCCAAAAACTATAAAATTTCAGGGACATAATTATTAATATATTTTCTATTTTTCTGTAAAAAAAACCTCGTAAATTTTGGTTTTGGTGACAATTCCTCTTTAAACTGTTTTAATAATAATAAAATTGATAATCTACTATTTTGCTATGTTTACTTCAATTAATGAAATCGTGAAATTCTTTTAAAGTTGCAACTAAATTAACAATGAAATATTAACTTTTCCGTAATTACGCAGCTTGAAAGATAAAAGAAAGCGTACTTATGATCAATACTAGATGGCGCTATAGAATTGTGTATATGTAGAATTTTCCAAAATTCCAATTGATTGAGGGGGACTTTAAAGGGAATATAACCTCAGGTATTTGGTGTGGAACACCAACGCTTGCAGCTCTGGCCGCTCTTGCCTTTGGCTTTAGAAATACTTGGCGCCACTGTACAGGGAAATTTGAAAAATGGAAGGGGTCTTAAATAAAGATTGCTTTGCAGGTTATATTCCCTTTAAAGGTTCGTAGAAGAGTTTGTAAAATACGGGCTGAATTTCAGGTAGCTTCTCCCTTTAGACATACCTCATTATGAAAGAGCATGCCATCGAACGTAGATTAGGTAGGTACGTTCTTAGAGAACCTAAATGCGTTCTTGATCAGATAGAAACGGGGACTCCTTTCAACCCCGACCCATTCTTTAAAGAAGAATAAAAGATGGGGAAAGTGGTTTTGGTAACATCAATTTTCAAATGAGAGTTTGGGGAGGCTAATGCAAAACTCAAAAGGGTCACGAAGAGAGAGATAAAGGTGCTCTCCGCTCCGTCATAATATAGCGTGGATGCGGGATTTCAATATCTTGAAAAGTAGATCTATAAGAGGGGGAAATAACTTGAGTATTCTGGTGTACCATTCGTTAGGATCCCTCGGGTAAACCCAGGTAATTTGCGCAATCTCAAGTAATATCCGAAATTCCAAAATAATTTCAAATAATAATATTAATTGAAATTATTTTGGAATTACAGATATTAATTAGATATTAATTAATCTTCAGCAATCTCATAATAATCTCTAGCAATCTTCAGCAATCTCATAATAATCTCTAGCAATCTTCAGTAATCTCATAATAATCTCTAGCAATCTTCAGTAATCTCATAATAATCTCTAGCAATCTTCAGTAATCTCATAATAATCTCTAGCAATCTTCAGTAATCTCATAATAATCTCTAGCAATCTTCAGTAATCTCATAATAATCTCTAGCAATCTTCAGTAATCTCATCAAATCTCTAGCAATCTTCAGTAATCTCATAATAATATCTAGCAATCTTCAGTAATCTCATAATAATCTCTCGCAATCTTCAGTAATCTCATAATAATCTCTCGCAATCTTCAGTAATCTCATAATAATCTCTCGCAATCTTCAGTAATCTCATAATAATCTCTCGCAATCTTCAGTAATCTCATAATAATCTCTCGCAATCTTCAGTAATCTCATAATAATCTCTAGCAATCTTCAGTAATCTCATAATAATCTCTAGCAATCTTCAGTAATCTCATAATAATCTCTAGCAATCTTCAGTAATCTCATAATAATCTCTAGCAATCTTCAGTAATCTCATAATAATCTCTAGCAATCTTCAGTAATCTCATAATAATCTCTAGCAATCTTCAGTAATCTCATAATAATCTCTAGCAATCTTCAGTAATCTCATAATAATCTCTAGCAATCTTCAGTAATCTCATAATAATCTCTAGCAATCTTCAGTAATCTCATAATAATCTCTAGCAATCTTCAGTAATCTCATAATAATCTCTAGCAATCTTCAGTAATCTCATAATAATCTCTAGCAATCTTCAGTAATCTCATAATAATCTCTAGCAATCTTCAGTAATCTCATAATAATCTCTAGCAATCTTCAGTAATCTCATAATAATCTCTAGCAATCTTCAGTAATCTCATAATAATCTCTAGCAATCTTCAGTAATCTCATAATAATCTCTAGCAATCTTCAGTAATCTCATAATAATCTCTAGCAATCTTCAGTAATCTCATAATAATCTCTAGCAATCTTCAGTAATCTCATAATAATCTCTAGCAATCTTCAGTAATCTCATAATAATCTCTAGCAATCTTCAGTAATCTCATAATATTCTCTAGCAATCTTCAGTAATCTCATAATAATCTTCAGTAATTTCATAATAATCTCTAGCAATCTTCAGTAATCTCAATAATCTCTAGCAATCTTCAGTAATCTCAATAATCTCTAGCAATCTTCAGTAATCTCATAATAATCTCTAGCAATCTTCAGTAATCTCATAATAATCTCTAGCAATCTTCAGTAATCTCATAATATTCTCTAGCAATCTTCAGTAATCTCATAATAATCTTCAGTAATTTCATAATAATCTCTAGCAATCTTCAGTAATCTCAATAATCTCTAGCAATCTTCAGTAATCTCAATAATCTCTAGCAATCTTCAGTAATCTCATAATAATCTCTAGCAATCTTCAGTAATCTCATAATAATCTCTAGCAATCTTCAGTAATCTCATAATAATCTCTAGCAACCTTCAGTAATCTCATAATAATCTCTAGCAACCTTCAGTAATCTCATTACCTCTAGTAATATTATTTTGATTACTCGAAATAAGTAACCCCGCGTAATTTTTGGTAATCTGTAATTTTTTAAGTGATTACGCGTAATTTTTGGTAATCTGTAATTTTTTAAGTGATTACGCGTAATTTTTGGTAATCTGGTGTACACATTTTCAGCGAGTTATTTATATAAATATATATAGCTCTCGAACAGTTTATGATAATAAAACTAATTTACGTTAATTTATCGTTAGATAAAGCAGGGAGTTTACAAAACTGGCGGCTCTGTCGGTCGAGAGGAAGGATTCTACCGGTACCGGCCATTCAATTCGGTTATCTCTTCTCTTTGGTGGTTGGTGCTGAAGGCGGAAACAGTCATTTAGCATTTTGGGGTCCCCGATCGTTAAAACGGGGGGAGGGGCTGGAAATGGGCGACGGGCGGCGTGGAGGGCGGTGTGGAGCGCCACGCGCCGCGTTAAGAGCGCCAGCCAAGCCTACTTTTCACTCATATTAAAGCCATTAAAAGGTAGGCGAAGAAAGGCGTGGGAGCGTGGCGAAAGGCCCCCCTCCCCGGCGAGTAATAATAGAAGAAAAAATGATCAAACAAGCGGGCTCTTTCACCTACTGAATAATGAGTTTCAACGTGATTTGCCCGCTTTCGTTGTGGGCTTTATAAACCAGGGGTCTAACCCTTTTCCTAGGAATCTCGACGCTAATTATAAGTATATTAAAACAGAAGTACGCGATGTAGGGCTGCGCAAGTACTCTAACATCGCCTTTTTTGAGGTCGAGTACTCGAACTCGACCTCGAATAGGTAATTGGAGAATACTCGTAGAGTATTTGTTTTTTCTATCCTCGCTGCTTCAAAGTTCAAAGAGGGGTTTTTACAACATTTTGGGGGGCAATAAACGGAACCTACAAAGTTGTGGAAACTGTGGTTCATTTAAATTAAAGGAATATTTTTTAGCATTGAAAGTTACTTTATACTCCTTTTACATTTAATTTCATAATTGCTTGGATAAAACCAGCTCTTAATCAATAACCCGACTCGTTAAAATATTACTCGAGGTTTTTTTTTAATTACTCGACTCTAATAAGAGAAAGTTTCCCCTTAATCAAGTACTCGATTACTCGATGAAAAAAAATTTATAGTCGATGAAAAAAAAATTTATAGTCGATGAAAAAATTTTTTATAGTCGATGAAAATTTTTTTTATAGTCGATGAAAATTTTTTTTATAGTCGATGAAAAAAATTTGATACTCGATAACCGACTCGATTGCCTAAAACCACTACTCGCATATGTCTTTTACGAGATAAGTATTAATGTAGGAAAAGAAACACTGGCTAAGCAGGCTCCAGAGACCTCTCAATTTGAGCTATTTTCCCAACTAAGCCGCGGATGAAAACTTACTCCACTCGAGAAAGTAAAATGTAATAATTACAAACAGAAGGGATATTTAATTATTTATATATCTGCAAGTTTTAGTAAATAAATATATCGTGCATTTCATCTCGCACTATTTTTTAAATTATTTTTTATTTAAAAATTTTCCGGAAAATGACAGAGGCCTTTTTCCGGGAAATGTTCCGTATTTTTCCGAAAAAAAATTAAAAAAAAGTTTTCATTCCATGATTAGTCTAATATTGTTTGCAAATTTAAATAAAGCGGCATTTTCGCCTCATTTTTTCTAATCTGAAAATAAAACTAAACATCTAGACAAGTTTAAACTGATTAACAGTGTAACACTATTCATGTTTTGTAGTATGTTGACTGATATTAAACATTTTATATCGATAAAAAATTAAAAACATTAAAAACCCTTCAAAGTAATTTATGTTTCAATTTTTCATTTTTACGATTTGCGGAAAATTTCCTTATTTTATTTTTGCGGAAAATTAGCAACACTAGTTTTAAACCACACAATGTATTTCAATGGAGGAATATAAAATGGTAAAAATAGGTTCATTAAAAATACATATAAAATTTGTTCAAACTGAAATATTAAAGTCATAAAATTAAGTAAGAGAATATTTTAGACGTAGAAATTTGAAAACAAGATATCGCTACTGCCCTATCGTCGTACGTTAATTTTCTTCTCTCCGGGACAACGCCGTTACCATGTAGACCTTTACTTATGGGGACCTTATGATAGGCTTATAGTGAAACTAATACACACAAATCCGCCAGTGATTGTGTGCAAAAACGGTATAAACTTTGCGGCAATAAGATTAGAAAGAGGGACGAGTGAAAACGGACGTTCCATTTACCCACTTTGAACCCCCATCTCGACCCCCACCCGAAAAAAGTTAATCCCCCCTCCCACCTGTCTTCGGGGAAAAAAGCGTGGCTTCAATTGGGAAAGAACACTTATTGAAAGACACAAAAGGTCCCCGAACTCGGCGACGTGTTTCTCAACAATTCATCGGCAAACGTTGGCGACAATACACAAAGAATAGTGACACGTGTATCGTTATTTCTTCGCGTGTGGATTTTTCCCCGTCAATACAACCATAAACGACGACAGAGAAGTCGCTAATTAAATATAGAAAATAGTTTCTCCAGATAGCGTTAGGTGCAAGGTGGCCAAACGGCTAATACGGATACAGGTGGCCACGGAAGCGCACGCCTCTGAAAGAGAGCGACTAACAACAAAGCAGATGCTAACACTCTCCAACAATAGCAATTAGAGGATACAATCATATAAATTATTACACCAGGAACAAAATTTACTATTTAGACGAATTTAGATAAAAATTTACTATTTAGACGAATTTAGATAAAAATTTACTATTTAGACGAATTTTGTTAACAGTTTACTATTAAGACGAATTTTGTTAACAATTAACTATTTAGACGAATTTAGATAACAATTAACTATTTAGACGAATTTAGATAACAATTAACTATTTAGACGAATTTAGATAACAATTTACGATTTAGACGAATTTAGATTTACTAAAATTAACGATTTAGAAAAATATAGATTTACTAAAATTAACGATTTAGAAGAATTTAGATTTACTAAAATTATCGATTTAGACGAATTTAGATTTACTAAAATTAACGATTTAGACGAATTTAGATTTACTAAAATTACCGATTTAGATTTACTAAAATTAACGATTTAGACGAATTTAGATTTACTAAAATTAAAGATTTAGACGAAATTTGATTTACTAAAATTATCGATTTAGAGTTTTATATGGTTAAAATAGAATGGAACAGTTTTAGACGACATATTTCAAAAGAGTCATAATTCACTAAATTCACTGTCACACTTTATCTTTTGAAAGCGGGTCAGGAAAGTTCCTCTAAATTGCATTGACCAAAACTGACAATCAAGATAGCAACTTATAAGGTTTGGTGTGACCGTGTCTTAAGATCGGTCAGAGAGGAAACTTTAAAACCTTATTTACTCTAGCGAAAATAATCTGTTCCGCCATGGTCTCAATTCTCGAGAGGGCAAACATGCCTTCGAGAAAAATACCGTACTGTTGGTGGGTAATCTCTTTAGAACTTTCTCAGTTGGATCGTAACCAATATGCTAATAAAAATAGGATTATTTTACAGGCATATTTTGGGATTATAGGAAATGTAGGCTTGCTGGGAGCAGTGATGGGCACTCTCCTCTCACCGTGAGATCAGCGAGAGCAATTGAGAGGTGAGATGATCTAAGCTTCTAATGGAGAGGAGCGTGAGATGAGTTTCCAAGCTATGAATTGAAGTGAGGAGAGTGAGTGGAAATAAGATTTTTCAAAGAATGTATTTGTAGTGTGAGCGAGGTTAATTTAGTGAAATGCGATGAGAGCAGATCAGCTAAAAAGTTAGTTTGCGGGGGTGAGAGGGGGTGAGTTTAGATGTAAGAAAACCATAACAAATGAAATATAAAAACATGACCTTCTTGGAAATAATTATGTTACTTTGGTCAATAACAAAGCCCAAACGTACAATAACATAATATGCTGACGTTAGTAGGCTATAAAGAAGTTAAAAGTAAATCTAATTTGGCCACCGGCCAGTGATGGTCGTTGTTCTTCCCCTGTGAGACAGTGAGAGAATCTGAGAGGAGGTGAGATGCGCAAAAATTGAAAAGGAGAGGAGTGTGAGAGGAGTTTCACAAAGTACGCATTTCAGAGAGAGGAGATTGAAAGGAGATATTTTATGACTTCCATAAACGGAAAAGAGCGAGGGGTCGGACACTTGCCATTATTTTGTACGGGATTTCGGGATTTCGTAGAGATTTTGGCGATTTTATCCTTACTTTTTGAAGTGATTTTGGGATTTCGATGTTAATTTACCATAGAGAGAGTTAAAAGATTTGGCGATTTTAACAAAGTGTACGGGATTTTGGTAAATGTCCGACCCCTCGGAAAAGAGCGTGAGATGAGATCAGATTTTTCAACAAAACTAGCGGGAGTGTGCGCGAGGTTAGATTAATTAGCGAAATTCGATGAGAGGAGATGAGATAAAAAGTTAGTTTACGGTGGTTAGAGGAGATGAGTTTGAGTTAAAAATTTTAGAAACGGGAATGAGGTGGAGTGAGAGTTATCACAAAATTTTCAAAAATGCCCACCACTGGCTGGGAGCCCTGAACAGAAGCCATTAAGGGCGATCGAAGAAATATGGGCTTCCCTTTTGGCCGCAAACAGACCGTACTTTGCAACCAGGTTTCGTTAACCCGAAAATGTTTTTGCCTTTTAGACTTATATATTAAAATGTTAAATTATTCAGTTCTCATATTCAATTTAGCAGCCACATAAAAAGGGAAAGGTCTTCTCAAGAACATATTTATGCTGCTGAAAACATACGAGTTGATAGCTTAGGAGGGAAAACTGTCAATAGTAGAAAAGTTACCACAGCTACGGGCGCGAATAAATGTCGAATCTGGGAATTCCAGGGCGGATAAAGAACTAGTAACGACACAAATTGAGTTTGATATTCCCAGCAGTGTAAAAAAGTATACGCATCGAGCTTAGGAAATATAGCGCCATCTGCCTTAATATTCGTGAACTAAATATGTGAAGAAATAGCAGACTGTCTTTTGAATCTCCATGTTTTTCGGTTGAAACTTAAAATTCGTCCAAACAGAAAATCTCCTCGTCGTGTACCCTGTTTCACCCAATTATCTAGATAGTCTAAATCACCTTCGTAATGCATGTGGCCAAGAAAGGATTAATAATCTAGCCTTGATCCATGCACACAGATATTTTTCTCAAATTTTGTTATCTATGAATTCATTGACGGGTGAGGTATTAGAAATAACACTTTTTTTTAAAGAAATATAGTATTAAATATTTAGAGCTGAACATTTTCTTGCATATTAGTATTTGAATTAAAAATAATGACCTAGGCCCCAACAGGAATTTTTCAAATAAGACAATTTTTTACTTTATTTTTCAATTTATAGGAAATTAATAAATTTCAATAAACTTGTATAAAAGTTATTGCGATGTTAAACACATTAGCAAAACTTTAAGGAACTAAATAATAATCAGATAATTGGTCATAGTTAGAGTAAAATTACCTTCAAAAAGGGTCAAGATAAAACTGAATTCCCTGACTTTTACAAGGACTTTTTAGATGTCTTTTAAAATTCCCTGACCTTTCATCTGGATTTTTAGGCCCATTTGTAAATACCCTAACTTTCCCCTGATTTCCCTGACTTGTGGCAACAAAATATAGAATCCCAAACGCTAGAATCAAAAACCCATTTATAAAAAAAAATTGCGACAAAATTACATCAAATTTAAAAAAGAACCGCTGAAGGAATAAATTAATAATAATTTCATTGTTTTGAAAACTTCAGCAAAACATTTTTTTGGTTTAGTATTTCCTAATAGTGCATTGTTTTTATACAACGCAGTCTAAGTGAAGAGCGTATATTTCTAAATATAGTAATATTATAAATATAAATTTTAATTCACTACATACAATGGTTTGTTTAAAAATGTAACTGATAAATGAGTCAGCATGAGGTTTTGTTCTCATATCTACAAATTTAAAATCAGTGAGGTCCCAGGGGGGGCAACCAAATAGGGGGACCTTTTTTGTGAGACCAAAATTTTAAATTAAATCCGCTTTTACAGATTTCGGGGCGGCCATGAGATACTGCCCTGCATTGAAACTTCATTACTCCGACCTTGAAAATCCCTTCTGAACAATCACTGTCAGCCTGACAGGTGCCGTCGTATGAAGGTTACATATCTCTGTATCGTCTAGTTTTTATCGGGAACCAGCAACGTGAAAAATTCAGGGTTGGAAAAAAGCCGGCTTTTTTAAAAAAAAATCCAGACCAGTGGTTTTAATTGGCTATACGCGTTTTTTTTTGTTATAACCGGCTAAAATATTAACAGTACCTTTTACTTATATAAGTAGAAATTGTCTGCAGTTATTGTCGTAAATGAGAAACTAAACAAATAAAGCGAAATAACTATATAAAATAACTGAATTCTTTTGATTTCCTCGGGAAATTCCCCCTAGTTTTTGTTTATGACAGAAGCGAGGCAGCGGATTTTGGAACTTTAAACCTACCGAAAAACTGGTAAAAGTAAACCGGTTTCTAAATATGAAACAAAAAATAAACTAAATTTCTAAATAAAAACTATTAATTTACTAAAATATTCATATTGTAATTTTTTTTAAAAAAGCCACAAAAATCTGGATTTTTTTCAAGTGGCTATATCCGGATTTAACCAGGTGGCTATAACCGGTATGGCTGGTTCTATGCCAACCCTGGAAAATTTTATTTTTAACTTTACTCGAAATCAATTTTAGCCGAGATTTAACATAAATAAATATCAGAATAGCTTCATTATCTGATTAATAGATGGCCTTACAAGGTTCGTACAAAATTTTTGGATTTCAAATCCCTGACTTATCTAGGTTATCCCCGATTAATTTCTAGCAATATCCTTGACCTTTTTGGTAAGGTACGTTCCCACTTAACCCAATTTTACCTTCTCCCAAAGTTATCAGTTCTCCCAAAAACATGGTGTCCCATTTGTCCCAATTCCATTTCTCCGAACCGGAGCTCATTTAACCCAAAAATATGTATTCCCATTTTTCCCAACGATCAAGTTTCCCAAAAAAATTGATTCCCATTCTCCCAACGATCAATATTCCCAAAAATATGGATTCCCCTTTCTCCCAATCATTATTTGGAATCGGTAAACAAAGTAAGTTTACCGTTTTGTGAATATGTGAATTGACTTGGCGTTAGGTTAGGTTAGATTAGATTAGGTTAGGATCCAAAACCCCAGAAGAATTCCTCGAAGCGATAAAATGGGGATTCGATGTAAAATGAAATGGGCAAAATTTTATGTACTTGCATATTAAAATAAAACTTAGATTCATGTTTATACCAAGTGTAATTTTGGGACAAATGGGATTTGGGATAACTATTTTCGGACAAATGGGAATTGGGACAAATGGGAATTGGGACAAATGGGAATTGGGACAAATGGGAATTGGGACAAATGGGAATTGGGACAAATGGGAATTGGGACAAATGGGAATTGGGACAAATGGGAATTGGGAGAAATGGGAATTGGGAGAAATGGGAATTGGGAGAAATGGGAATTGGGAGAAATGGGAATTGGGAGAAATGGGAATTGGGAGAAATGGGAATTGGGAGAAATGGGAATTGGGAGAAATGGGAATTGGGAGAAATGGGAATTGGGAGAAATGGGAATTGGGAGAAATGGGAATTGGGAGAAATGGGAATTGGGAGAAATGGGAATTGGGAGAAATGGGAATTGGGAGAAATGGGAATTGGGAGAAATGGGAATTGGGAGAAATGGGAATTGGGAGAAATGGGAATTGGGAGAAATGGGAATTGGGAGAAATGGGAATTGGGAGAAATGGGAATTGGGAGAAATGGGAATTGGGAGAAATGGGAATTGGGAGAAATGGGAATTGGGAGAAATGGGAATTGGGAGAAATGGGAATTGGGAGAAATGGGAATTGGGAGAAATGGGAATTGGGAGAAATGGGAATTGGGAGAAATGGGAATTGGGAGAAATGGGAATTGGGAGAAATGGGAATTGGGAGAAATGGGAATTGGGAGAAATGGGAATTGGGAGAAATGGGAATTGGGAGAAATGGGAATTGGGAGAAATGGGAATTGGGAGAAATGGGAATTGGGAGAAATGGGAATTGGGAGAAATGGGAATTGGGAGAAATGGGAATTGGGAGAAATGGGAATTGGGAGAAATGGGAATTGGGAGAAATGGGAATTGGGAGAAATGGGAATTGGGAGAAATGGGAATTGGGAGAAATGGGAATTGGGAGAAATGGGAATTGGGAGAAATGGGAATTGGGAGAAATGGGAATTGGGAGAAATGGGAATTGGGAGAAATGGGAATTGGGAGAAATGGGAATTGGGAGAAATGGGAATTGGGAGAAATGGGAATTGGGAGAAATGGGAATTGGGAGAAATGGGAATTGGGAGAAATGGGAATTGGGAGAAATGGGAATTGGGAGAAATGGGAATTGGGAGAAATGGGAATTGGGAGAAATGGGAATTGGGAGAAATGGGAATTGGGAGAAATGGGAATTGGGAGAAATGGGAATTGGGAGAAATGGGAATTGGGAGAAATGGGAATTGGGAGAAATGGGAATTGGGAGAAATGGGAATTGGGAGAAATGGGAATTGGGAGAAATGGGAATTGGGAGAAATGGGAATTGGGAGAAATGGGAATTGGGAGAAATGGGAATTGGGAGAAATGGGAATTGGGAGAAATGGGAATTGGGAGAAATGGGAATTGGGAGAAATGGGAATTGGGAGAACTATTTTGGGCGAAATGGGGGTAAACCTTTTGGTAATATTTCTGCTAATTTTAATCATTTCATGTTTTCATAGGTAAAAGTACAAAAATAAACTATTTTTTTTTAAATCACTAACTGACTTATCCCTGACTTTTTACGATATTATTGAAAGTCCCAACTTATCCCTGACTTTTTACGATATTATTGAAAGTCCCGACTTATCCCTGACTTTTTACGATATTATTGAAAGTCCCAACTTATCCCTGACTTTTTACGATATTATTGAAAGTCCCGACTTATCCCTGACTTTTTACGATATTATTGAAAGCCCCGACTTATCCCTGACTTTTTACGATATTATTGAAAGCCCCGACTTATCCCTGACTTTTTACGATATTATTGAAAGCCCCGACTTATCCCTGACTTTTTACGATATTATTGAAAGCCCCGACTTATCTCTGACTTTTTACGATATTATTGAAAGCCCCGACTTTTTACGATATTATTTAAATCACTGACAGGTTATCTAGGATATCCAGGTTTCGTACGAACCCTATCTTAAACGTCTTCCACTTTTTAAAGGCGCAATTTTTAAATCCCACGGATCAAATATTATCTTACAACTTACGGACTTTGCACTCAAACTCGCGCAGAAAAATCTTCGTGCTAATTTACAAATTGTACGTTTTCGGTCCAATAGTTCGTTGTAAAATCTTTAACAATAGGGTTTCCATAATCTTTTAATGAAGAAGCGGATGTTTTTACGAATGACCGTGGTTGAGGTCACGGTGTTACTTTAAATCCAATTTTGAAGTGGGAAAATATTTTTATGAAAATACTAATTTTTTACAAGTCTTTTCAATTTCTTACTTCATATTAATAGGCCAAAACTAAACGAAAAGAGTACACGTTTTACCCCAAACTGCCAACTTCTTCCATACAATAAACAGCCAAACTGTATTTTGAAGTTGTTCGCTATTTCCTAAAAAATACAGAGCGCCCACTAAAATCTTCAATTGTTTTATAGGAAAAATAGGATAATTTTCCAAAATTATAGGATTTTATAGGACTATATATGCTATTTAATTTACTAACTTTATGCATTTAAAAACAAACTATATTTAGAGAAATAAATCTTTGATTTTCACTTAACTAAACTATTTAACCATTTTATCACAAAAATATACTATTAGCTAACCATGTTAACAATAACAAAAGTATAGACTAGATTGACTTGGTATAAGAATTTATCCTTTAGCTAAATCTAGAAATTTAACCGAGTGGCTGGATTTGAAATGGGCAAAATATCAAAATTATAGGATTTTATAGGACTTTTGGGGGATTTTTCTAAAAATATAGGATGTTATAGGACATTTTTGAAAATATAGGATTTTATAGAAATTATAGGACCTCTGGGGGCCCTGAAATTACTCCAAAACTAGCGAATAGTTTTCGACTAGTGACAGCCAATAAATTTAGCCTAACTCTTATCTAATAATATTTAACATAGCACACTTTATTTAGCGGACTATATTTCCGGCGGACGCCGAAAATTCCCTTCCTTTGGTAGTGTTCGACGGTAACAGTGACTTCGAGCATTATGGTCTAGTCCCCCCACGGCACGACACGAGGGGGGAAGGAAAACCGACACACTCGCGGGCTTCACTCGCGGCAGAAGACTAAGTTTTATTTTTTATTAGCAACGCTAAAATTGTCTCAACATTTTGGGTCGTTTATCATTTAGGTGTGCCTGTCTGAACAAGATAATATTAGATTTTAGGAAACGTTTTGGAACGAATAAAAAAGGAAGAATATCGTAAACATAAGTGATTTTGCGTAGGTAACCTTGCTTTAAAAATATTATTATATAATTAATTCACGCGTTTTAGAAAATGAATAATACTAGTTCGACGAATAATCTCTATTTAAATTGGTGTAGTTAAGCATTATTTCACTTATTTAGTTAGCGTACTAATTCACGTATTTTGACCGAAATTGTCGAACAATTTAAATATGTGGACGCAAATTTTGCCGGAAATTACTGGACAATAGGCGAAACTATAAAGTCCAGGTGGGCTGAAAATATGGTAGTCACGTGATTTTGTGGAGAACTGCAGCGCCATCTATCTTAAGAAATACGAACTATTACTCATTTTATTTTGCTAATGGCAGTTTAAATTTTGATCAATTCATCGAAATTATCAAATTATTATTATTATTATTTAGAACATTTTGTAATAGATTATTATTATTATTATTTAGAACATTTTGTAATAGATAATTATTATTATTATTATTTAGAACATTTTGTAATAGAAAAGTGGAAGTTAATTAGCTGTCTGCAGTATCTGGAAATTTTTTTCTTTGTCGTCGCACGGCCAACTATGAACATGAGTTACCAAATCGAAGTTGGCTGTGAAATGGTAGTCACGTGATTTTGTTTTCCCGTTTTAACAAGTTGGTTAAGACCAAATTTACTTTATAGTTTCGCCTATTTAAAACTGTGTACGCTTTGTCTGAAGTTGTTGGACAACTTAAAATTGCCTAATTCAAGTTTTTAGCTTGCCTAGGGGCTGTTCACAAATTACGTAACGTGGTAGAGGGGGGAGGGGGGGTTTGGGCAAGCGTTACGAATTGTTACGTGGGGGGGGGAGGGAGGGTTCACTAAAATGTTACGTAACACATCTTATTTTTAATATCGTAGAATAAAATTTTCATCACTTTCAGAAACAGTCGTAATTATTAAAAACATAAGCATTTTCATTGGTTTACATAAAAATACAGTTGTAATTTCAAATGTAAATTACAAACAACAAAATTTAGTACCTGATCTTATAGTACTTTATTACCAGCATATTAGTTGTTACGTACTATAATAATTTAAGGGGGGGGGGTTCGATATTTGTTACGTAATTTAAGAAGAGGGGTCTTTCCATTTGTTACTCTTTGTTACGAGGGGGAGGGGGGAGTCCAAAAAGTGGTTTTTCTGCGTTACGTAATTTGTGAACAGCCCCTAAAGGAGGTATACGATCGTTTCAATCGAGACAGTACTTAAATCTGGCATTGCTAGCTTTCCTGTATACCGTCGGTTTTGTTTTATTTAATTAGATTTTTTACAATTAATATCTCTTTTCTTACTTTACTTTTATGAGTTAGATAATCTTGATTTAAATGAAATCTTAATTGAATTTGATTAATATTAAATATTTTAGTTTGCTCAGATTTTCCATGTATTTTAATTTTTTAAGAACCTATTTTTGCAATTATTTATTCCTTAAATATTGTCATAAGTTAATTAATTACTAGTAATTAATTAACTTATGATATTGTATGATTTAAATCAATGATTTTTTCAAAAAATTAGCCGGTATAAATGTAATTTCCGAATTAGCTCTCATTTGTTTTAGAAACACTTAAATCAAAATATGGCTCCACCTTTTAAGAGGGATGAGGGTCCAAGAGCAATGATACAATTGAATATTCATGGTTTTCAATAATGCATGACCTAACAAGAGGGAATTAACAATGTCGCTCTTAAATTAGTAAAGGGTATTGCGTTTACAAAATTACTTCCGCAATAAAATCCCCAGGATATCAGAGAGGTTAAGCCTGCCCTAGAAAACGCGTGGGGCGAACGTCAAGCAGTCTTCTCACCTGTTTATTTATTTGTTAACAGCAGCGATAATGTATTTACACTTAGGAATGATTTTTAACGCGCTATCTAGGAGCAACAAACACAGCACTGCCCACACAAGGAGAACGCAACCCGTCGAAAGTCGTGCATTTTCTTGCGTACAATTTTCATTGGTTAGACGCTTTAGCGCCTGCTGCCGTCAGAAGGGGAAAGTTCGGAAATTGTAAAACGTTCAGCGTAAAGGTTCGTCCAATGAAAGGAGAATTACTATGGTTTTTTAGCATGGCAAAATCACGGATTGTAAACCGGAAATTTTATTAATTTTACCCATTTTTATAATTTTACCCTATTCTTTTGCCAAAACATTCTATTTTACGTAGAGAAAGTTTAAACTTGATTTTGGGAAAAACATTTTTGGTTGCCATGGTAAAGGTTCGTCCAATGAAATTTGTACACAACACTGCGTTAGAGTGTTTAACATTTTTTTCGTTACCTAATTTCGAAAGTTTTTGGTTTTCAACAAAAAATAATTGCTTTCTGAAGCAGGCCATTCTACAACTTTTATTTTATTAAGAAATAGTTACCTATACAGGGTTCGTGCAAAAATTTCCGGAATTAAATTCCCTGACATTTCCAGGTTTTCCCTGACCAAATTGCCAAATTTTCCCTGACCATTTTTGTAGAATAAATGAATGGTTTGAAGTAAAGATCTTGAAAAATAATAATTATGTATTTTTAATAAATCTTTAAAAAATTTATTTGCCCGAGTTTTTTGGACTATATTTAAATTCCCTGACTATTCCCTAACCATTTGGAATCATTTTCAATTTCCTTGACTTTTCAAGGTTTCCCAGGTCGTGTACGAACCCTGCCATAAATAAAGACCTAAACCTTAGACAAAGAAAAGTGGTCCAAAAGGAAAATTTCAACGAATAGAAGTTTAAAAAACTAAGAAAGATGAAGGGGAAGAGAATATTCTTTGAGGGGGAATGGATTAAATTGAGGGGGCAGGTGGGGGCAAATAAAATTTTCATTTGAGGGGGCAACATTTCTTTTTGTGCCCCCCCCCCTCCCCGTGGCTACGGCCCTGGTCGTGTATCTTCTCAATAAGTAAGAACAAATAAAATAATAAATTTATCGTGTAAAAAGTAACATTAAAAAACAGCCACAAAAGCACGTAAAAGCAGTCTTTTAATCTATCTACGTAATGATCGTTTTTTAATTTATCGATGGGAAAAATACAACGGACCAAGTTCAATACGGTCCAACATCAGATCAGAATTCTTCGAAATGGGCGCGCATTAAATAAAAAGATTTGCCCCCGCGAAACACTCTTTCCCTCGAGCAATTTAGCGAGCCAACCAAGCACGCTTACGAAGCATCCACTAGCAGTCCGAGAAAAACAAAAGTTGGAGCGTGTGTTGGAAAAGGGGAGGCGGAAAATGAGAGGCGCTCGATCGATTCCCCCCCCCCCCCCCGGCTTTAATACTTTCGAAGTCACTTAAATCGCTTATCCTCGGATGGGAAAAAAGACCAGTGGGGAGGGGGCATCAAAATCGGAATTAAGGGAAATTTGTGTCGGGGGGGGGCGAAAGGAACGAAGGGGGGTCCTCTCTTAGCAATACTCTGGAGATTTAAACTGGTTCCCTCAAGGTTGAAAAAGGTATTGAATTATCGGGGGAAAACACGAGTTCGTTACCGGTGATACAACTTTCACCGACATCTTACGAGTGTACGTACGAACATGACCCCGTTTAATGTAAATAAATCTGGGTAAATATTGATTTGGGGAAAAAAATATCTGATGACAAATATTTGTCATATGATCCCGGATGAACTGGATTAAAAAAAAGTATCCAAGCGTTCTGCAAGTTTTGGTAACTTAACCGGGGAATTAGTAATTACTCGCTTAAGTGATCAGGTGTACAAACATCCGAGTAATCGATTACTTCAATTGGCTTTTTTCCATGGAAATCGGTAATAATTTTGTGGCTTTCAAACGTAATAAAATTATAATCAATGGTATTCACTTTTTAAAATTGGGAATCGATTACAGGGTGACCACATAATGTTTGAAAATCTTCTAAAGAAATTATAGGAAATTGATCAGTAAAATATAGGAAGGAAATTAGGGGGGGGGGAGAGAAGGAAATATAGAAAAAAAATTGGGATAAAAAAAGGAGAAAATAGGAGAAAATTAATTATACAAAAAGAGAAAACCGTTGCCAAAATTGTTTGAAGAGTGTATAACCTTCAAAATAAAGTTGATAAGCGAAAAAATAAAATTCATAAAACGTAAGTACCATAAATTAAAAATTAAAATACCATCTTTATTATTGATTAAAAATATAACTTTATCGAAAAAAAATTAAATATCAAAGGGTAAAATATCAACTATTGTAATTTCTTCAGACTTTTGAGTTAAAATATAGGATGTTATAGGAAATTTAATGAAATTATAGAAAAAAAGGAGGATGTTAAATTAATGGAAAAAATAGGCAAACTTGGAAATGTGGTCACTCTGCGATTATTTCAATTCTATAATTGGTAATAATTTTCCTTTATTTTTAGTGAAATCAAAGAAAAATATTCACCAGTAATCGGTAATCATCATTTGATTTTCAAACTTATTAAAAAATAATAAATAGTATTCAATTGTTCCAATAACAGTCTAAAATCAAGGCTATTCAACGGAATAGGGACTTGGCAGCATGACGTATATAATACGTCACCCATGCTTTTTCCAATTGAAAAAGAAAGAATACCAGCATGGCGGACAGAAACCAAAGGTACGACGTGACGTCATGCTGCCAAGTCCCTATACAATAGTAATCAGAAGAATTCAAAGGTAATCATCGGTATTCGAAAAATAACTTAATAATGGTAATCACTGTAATCGGTATAATTATGGGAAATCTATTTTTATTCTTAGTGAGAACCCCTCTAGGGTCGAGAAAAAAAATTAAAATCTGTTCAAACGTGTATAAAATGCAGGGTTGGCAAGATCCAGCCCTGGTTTAAGCTGGTTTTAAGCCAACGTTTACATCCGGTTTTAGCCATACTGGATTTTTAAGTTTTTTAAAAAGCCGGTTTTTGGCCAACCCTGATATAAGTTTTGTAAATTGGTCGTAGTATTGTTGGGGTACAGTAAATTAATTTCAAAATCCCGTTTCATCCTCAGCCAAATCTTAAGCACTCCTACATACTATGTTAGGTGTATTCCCCCAAGTTTACGCAATGAGTTGTTTATCAGAATATTCTTTGAACGAATCACCTTCTACTAAAGGCGCACGTGACCGAATTACGCGTAAGGCGGTAGGAATAGGGGCCCCTACAGACTTTTCACCCTTAATGTTCATCAACAGCGATCCTAGTGTCAAAAACACGTATTAAAAATACTCCCAGTTCGAAGGATAACGAAAACGAGTACTTTTAACATATTTTAGAATACACCCGGGTACACGACGAAAAATCGTGTTTGAACAATATTTAAATTCCCATTTTCTATAAATGCAAGCATTCTCAGAACTGTTGTTTTACCTTGTTTATCTCCTGGTATCGATTTCGACTAAATTATTCAAGGCATAATAGCATTTTTAAGTTTAAACTACTACTACCTTTTTAACATGCATGACGCTAGAAAACTAATGACTATAGATTTTTTCAGCGAGGAAATTACAGCATTTAGCTATTTAAACAGTACGGTTATAAATTTACAAAATATATCTTCATAAATATTCGACTGCAAATTAAAAATGCGAAACTACATCGTGACTGTCGACGTAGTCGTTCCAATTGCAGAGCTCTTTGCTTAAACTCCTATTACATAAACCTATATACTAAATGATTAATATTGTCCTATGTAAGCTGTCCAATGCAAAGGCGAAACCGGTCTACAGTTGCGAATTTCTGGCCAATGGTCCCTCTTTGGAACATACATGTAGTTAATTGTAATAATGGTTAATTACATAATAATGTATTATTATTAATTAATTAATTATTACTAGAGATTGATCGCTTACAGAAGAACGTGTACTGGTGGTTAGATACTAGGATTTGATAAATTTAGGACCTCTGAGGGGCCCGGACCCCGGTAAACAATAATTCTAAACGTTAGCACGGGCCTCGGTTAACCATAATTCTAAACGTTAGTACGGGCCCCGGTTAACCATAATTCTACACGTTAGTACGGGCCACGGTAAACCATAATTCTAAACGTTAGTACGTGCCACGGTAAACAATAATTGTAAACGTTAGTACGGGCCCCGGTAAACAATAATTGTAAACGTTAGTACGGGCCCCGGTAAACAATAATTGTAAACGTTAGTACGGGCCCCGGTAAACAATAATTGTAAACGTTAGTACGGGCCCAGGTAAATCATAATTGTAAACGTTAGTACGGGCCCCGGTAAACCATAATTGTAAACGTTAGTACGGGCCCCGATAAACCATAATTCTACACGTTAGTACGGGCCCCGGTAAACCATAATTCTACACGTTAGTACGGGCCCCGATAAACCATAATTCTACACGTTAGTACGGGCCCCGATAAACCATAATTCTACACGTTAGTACGGGCCCCGATAAACCATAATTCTACACGTTAGTACGGGCCCCGATAAACCATAATTCTACACGTTAGACGGGCCCCGATAATTTGTATCGGCCTCCCCCTTCTCTCGTCGGGCCCGCGTACAACCCCTATGCGTAGTACGCGTTCAGGCAACAGTTCTACGTCCTTTCGTCTCCATTTCTCAGTCCAATTGGCCAGGCGAAGGAAATTTGGGTTACCAGTCGTAACTAAACAGCGAAATCGAGGGCGGGAACGGGGGTAAAGTCAGCTCGTCTTTGTCGCGTAACCGCGTCGAGTCAAAGATGGGAATTTATGGGTAACCCTAGACAAAACTGTTATCTATATCCATTACGCAGGTACAATGTCTTGGCGCTCCCAGAATGAGAGAGACGGAGGACGGGACTCGGGATGAATGGATCATTAGACCCTTTGACGCCGAAAGTGCCGCCTCTTCCCAACGTTTCATTTCGGGGGTAAGGAAAAATTTCGTTTCCTCAGAATAATTCATCGGAAGGCACGTACGACGGATACGCGTGATAATTGCCTAGTTTAAGGCATTTATAAAACGGGTCGAATAACACGGTTTTACCAAACAAGAAATAATTTATCGTTTTCATAGAAATATACATTTTAAATGAAAAAAGTTGCGTATTTTTACCTTTCCTTGCGGTCTCTGGAGGAACAAATGGTAGGTGAACGCTACCCAAGAGAAGAAAGCTAAAATGATTATCAGGACGAAGGTCCTTTTACGCATTGCAACATCACCCCACTGGACAAGTCATATCTGCAAAAACACAAATAAAACTGAGCAGCTTGCTATCAAATACAAAGTGGCGTCTTTTGGAAACAATCAATAGTTACGGTCCAACGAGCGCCTAAAACTCTAAGATACAGCGTTTAAAATCGCTATTGAGAAACGACTTTGATGTTAATTTATTTAAATTACTTCACACGAGCGCGATAATATTTTTCGCTACAACGACGTACACGACGAATTAATGGTAATATGGGCTTTTTACCAGCGCTGTAGTATCGTCCAATCAAGTTTTGCTTCTTCGCGTACCCTGATGCACTTCAAAAGCTAGCCTTATAACACGCCACTACACGAGGCTGCGATTCCTAATTCAATAGTTATTTTTTAAAGCGGAATACAAATTATATAGGCTTCGTGTTAATATAGTAACCTAATTACACCTGACCTATCCTGACAAGATGCAATAACCCAAAAGAAGTAATCCATAACCAATGAATTTTAAAACCGTTGCTATGTTTAGTGGCTCGTGTCATAACTAATAACGCGACTGAAACCGGCTTTTTACAAAAATTAACCGGTGTTGATCTTGTTAGTTCGTTGGTTTTAATTGTGGTATGAGCGTGGCTAATTGCTTTTATCTCCCTGACAAATATTAAAAACCTACGTTTGGTTAAGTACAATACAAAGGTTCTAGCTACGTTGAGATAAGGACGATAGATTAAATTCAGTGAAAGCCTACTTGACACGAAATAAGATATAATTTTCTCTACCTAAAAAAAACAATTGTTCTTCTACCAGGGGTCTTAAATTTCAACTTAAATAACTTGATTTAAGAGACTGTCGTAGTAAAACAAAGAGTTCTATACGCAAATGCGGTTGACAAAAAATACTACGACACCAAAATGACAGTTTCATAGCGCGAAACGCGTAAATTAATTGAAAATTTAAACCGATGTCAAGTGACACATGCCCGTTTTATACTTTTATCGAGCGACAGAAATCCGTAAAACAAAATGATATTTTTTATAATTACTATCGACAGAAAAGCGCTGCTAAGAACCGTCACTTCCTCATTGAATCTGGCAAGAAATGTTTATATAGGCTTACACGTAGCCAGCCGAGCGCGTATCTTCAATAATCAAGGTTTTTGGAAGCCGGTACAGATCGGCAGCGTAAGGGAAATAGCTACGGCTTAATATTTCTCACTTCTCGACGAATCAAGGGTCGGTGTTTTTGAAGCATTACTAATTTCCGCGGGTAGACAAACGCACTACCCGCATCCTCAAAATCCCGACTTTTCCCAGCCCGAACGCGAATGCTACGAAGTGGCTAAGGCTTAGCCTAAAACTAACCGACTGACGTACGGCTTCATTAAACGTACAACGACGATTTTGGAGTCATTTTCGCCTTTCTTAGGTTAACCAAGTTAACGAAGGAACGATCAAAATAAACGTACCTTTAACAGTTTGCTGATAAACATGAATAACACGAGGTGAAAGGGGAGTAAATTTCGACGAAAAACACTCGCGGTAGCAAACGACACACTCTCGCCGACAGAAGCGAGACAGCAGCGAGCGCCTAGATACGCTAGCTTCCCTTGGCAAACAGCGCTACGCCATCGCTCATCAATCGTTAGAAACCGTCTCACTAGCGCCATCTAGTTAACGAGTCGTTCACCCGAGAAACGTTATATATATTTATAAAAGGGAATGGAGGAAGTGAAGGGAAAAAATATTAATATTGTTCAAGGTAATAAACCTTACGGGCACGTAGCCTTTAAGGGGTTCAAATGATCACCTAAATAAACTTTTACACGTTTTTTCGCTACCATTAAGCTTGTATGAACAAATGATAGTTTCCACTTCGCTTTATCGTTCAGTCCAACGGTGGTTTATTTAAATAGGTTGTTAGGCAAATAATTCTGATAAAAGTTTCGAAATTTTCAAATTGAATTGTGACGCTGTCATCGGCGAAAATACAAATAAGGAAAAACACAGCGAAATACGGAACTATAAAGACTATTTATTCCGTGGAGAAATTTGGTTTGCTAGACTGGAGATCTTTGTGAATAAAACATGAGTTTCTTTGAAATATTATTTTCAATTGAGCGGACTTCTAAGATCAACAGCTGGAAGCCAAGCATTCCAAACTCCACATCAAAGGAGGACATCCCGCGCAAACAAAAATAGTTTTAAAAATTTTCTTTGGCCAATTTACAAAAATATTCGCGATGCTCCAATAAGCGGATCCCACGCTGTCATGGCGACTAGCTTGATTCGTGGCTGAATTATTCATTAGTAGAGCTCTCGCTATTCTTAAAACTCTCGCTTAAAGATGGCCGTAGCTCAGAACCGTCCCTTGAGCAGGGCGAGCGGGGCAGTGTCCCAGGGCGCCAAAGATTTTAATTTAAATTGGATATTGAAAAATTATAAATTTCTACCTAAGGTTCTGGGGGCGCCATTTTGTTTTGTTTTTTTTTTTGCCCACGGCGCCATTTGGGCTAGGTACGGCTCTGCCTTAGCTTAGTTAAAGGTTCTCAGTATTCAAGAAATTGTCGTGTGCTAAATCGAAATACATCAATACATATGGAGATAATCTGTCGATTAGTAGTTTTTCATAAACCAAAACTAAAATCTGATAATATTTTCATCATGTAACAAATTGTGCTTTGTACCTGAAAACACTTTGAAATCGTGTTTCAAACCGAGAAACCTAACAATTATTTAGAAGTCTGAAAACGTTTAGGAAATTGTGTTATAAAACCAAAAACAAATTCAAATCGTGTTTCAAACTTTTAAAATATTTTATAAATTTAAAAAATGCTTTGAAATAGTGTTTTAAACAAAGACACGCATTGAAAATAATGTTCTACAACTAGAAATGAATTGAAATCGTGTTTCAAACTTTTAAAACATTTTAGAAATTCAAACAAGTCTCTTGAAATAGTGTGTAAACAGATAAAATTATTGGAAATAATGTTCTAAGCCAAGAAACACCATGGAATTAATGTTCTAAGCCAAGAAGCACCATGGAATTAATGTTCTAAGCCTAGAAACTCATTGGAAATAACGTTCTAATCCGAGAAACACAACGGAAATAACATTCTAAGCCAAGAAACACAATGGTAATAATGTTCTAAGCCGAGAAACACAATGGTAATAATGTTCTAAGCCAAGAAACACAATGGTAATAATGTTCTAAGCCAAGAAACACAATGGTAATAATGTTCTAAGCCAAGAAACACCATGGAATTAATGTTCTAAGCCAAGAAGCACCATGGAATTAATGTTCTAAGCCTAGAAACTCATTGGAAATAACGTTCTAATCCGAGAAACACAACGGAAATAACATTCTAAGCCAAGAAACACAATGGTAATAATGTTCTAAGCCAAGAAACACAATGGTAATAATGTTCTAAGCCAAGAAACACAATGGTAATAATGTTCTAAGCCAAGAAACACAATGGTAATAATGTTCTAAGCCAAGAAACACCATGGAATTAATGTTCTAAGCCAAGAAGCACCATGGAATTAATGTTCTAAGCCTAGAAACTCATTGGAAATAACGTTCTAATCCGAGAAACACAACGGAAATAACATTCTAAGCCAAGAAACACAATGGTAATAATGTTCTAAGCCAAGAAACACAATGGTAATAATGTTCTAAGCCAAGAAACACAATGGTAATAATGTTCTAAGCCAAGAAACACAATGGTAATAATGTTCTAAGCCAAGAAACACAATGGTAATAATGTTCTAAGCCTAGAAACTCATTGGAACTAATGTTCTACACGGAAAAACTCTCTGGAACTAATGTTCTACACGGAAAACCTCACTGGAAATAATGTTCTAAGCCGAAAAACACAATGGTAATAATGTTCTAAACAGAGAAACACAATGGAAATAATGTTCTAACCCGAAAAACACTATGGAAATATTGTTCTAAACAGAGAATCGCATTGGAAATAATGTTCTAATCCGAGAAACACAATGGAAATAATGTTCTAATCCGAGAAACACAATGGAAATAATGTTCTAAGTCAAGAAACAGAATGTAAGTTTCAATCTGAACTAATAGCCGAAAAACGGTTTGGGAAAGGCGTTATAAAACGTCCTACTCGTATCTAATTCCGCCAATTATGAATGTAGTAGCGTAGTACAGAGTAGAAAGAGTAGACGTATGACGCGTTAAACGGCACTGCTCCTCAATCAGTGTCATCTCTTGCCACTACTATATCCGTGGAGCGGTAATACTGCAGCACCCTGCCACTATCACCGATGAAACATTCCCTTCTTTTGGCGAGTGTCTTTGATTAATGCTTGATGTATGACCCAATAGAGGGGTCGTTGCGAAAATGACAAATATAAACCCCTCCTACACTCAGCCCAGTTAGGAGGCCCCATTTTCGCAATAAGATGGGGACAGTGTAGCGCAGTTTCTACACGTCACTAAAGGTGTCCGGTGATAAATTGATAGAACGACTCCAGATCCTACTCTATAAGACTATTATCGGAAACGTATTTAGGATCCTGAGAACGTACGAGGTGACTCGTATACGGAAACAAGAAGTACTTCCTAGGGCAGGAATCCATACCTCTACTTGGAATGCTTATCGCGACAGATTTTCGACTCGATGTGGCGGACGGTTTTTTTGACGTCACTATGTTAACTTAACAAACAACAACGTGAAAGGGGTGCGCGTGCAGAGGGGATTTTTTTATCTCGTTGGCGGGGCCAAAGCCGTCAGAGTGATCTTACCATACGCGATACGGCAGGATAGGTATTCCAAGTAGAGGTATGGATTCCTGTATAGGGTAAATTGAAAATTACAATTCAAATTGAAACAGTGATGTCATCTGTGGAACACTTGTCTTAAAGCAAAAATTCAGCTTGATCAATTAAAGAAAAAAACGGACAAAACGCTTCGAAAAGTGCTTCTAGGTGGAAGCACCTTGTAGTATCTCTTAACGAAAAGCGATTTCCCTGGACTTCTTCCGCCATCTATTGTTGGCACTGCGTATTAAAATACAGAATATAAAAAATAATAAGGCTCCAGAAATCAGTTTCAATGTCAAATATTTAGACAAACTATAGTGTACCTGCAAATAAGTGTAATTTAACCTATACCATATTTTGATTATTTTCCATATCAAGAATATGGTCAAACGTTAATATATTTTAATATGAATACCACATTTAAGAAGAGCCAATCAGCAATAAGGGCACCTACTCACAGTCGCCAATAATTGAGAAAATTTTTTCCAAAGAATTGGATCACAGACCACCTACCCATGTATCACTGGTAGTAATTTAAAAAATTTATGTCTCAAATGGCATACGGCTTTTTTAAGAGCGTGAAGGTACAAAAATTAGAGATACGAATCGGTAATTTACCCTGGTAATTTACGCGGTAAATTACCCTGGTAACAGTAATTTACAATTTTCTCAGGTAAATTACGAAAATGGTAATTACCCTAGTAATTACCAGGGTAATTTACCATCGTATTCGTGTTTCACTGTTTCTCAATTTTCTTTGATCTTTCGGGCTAAAATGTACCTAAAATACGTCGCGCAAGATTACAAAACTCAAAACCTAACGTTATTCGCGTTTTAGTGTATTTTTTCATCGTTTAATAATGTAATTTAACTCCAGCAAACACTAGGTCATAGGCGTAACGCACGAACTCGAAGAGCTAGGCACCGCTGCGCCACCTAGATTCGTTTTGGTTGCGAATTTCCAAGGAGTCGAAGGCCGTGTTAGAATAGTTTGATACGTTTAATAGGAAAAATACTTATGTCTAGCCCTGTTTACGCCGGTTCAATTAACTATCGATGAATCTGACGAGGACTAAAACGATAGTGAGTACCCTGAGGAATATGATGATACTGATAATGCATCTCAAAATGAAGATAATTGAACATTTTTGGGCATTTAAAAAAAAACTTTAAAAAAAAATTACGGTAATTTATCGTGTTGCGGTAAATTACGCGGTAAATTACCGCGTAATTTACTGATTTCCTAAATTACGGTAATTTAAGAACTCTAACAAAAATGTATTGTAGAAGCTAGCTCACGCACGCCTTTTTTATATTCATTCCGTAAAATAAAGAATTTTCACGCGTTATTTTCTGTTTCATACTAGAAGGCGTGATATAATTGGGAAAATGGAGAGCCTCCGTTTTAGATAGTAGTTTAGGTAGTTTATCACGCCAACGGGGCTGTAAGGTATACTCGCACGTTCTCAGTAACCCAAATAAGTTCTTTCTATAATACCACCACATGCATTTCACACTACTCCTGCCCTCAATGCCATCCATTTTCTACCGGCAATAACTCACCGTAAAAATGACTATTGTTCGATTTTGTAGAGGCGGAAGAGCTGGCGACGGACGCGCTGAGTGAGAGAAGAACCAAATTAGCCCCGCTCCCCCTATCGGAAAAAATGAGAGCTACTTTCAAAATTTGATTTAATGCCTCGGGAAAATTATAAGGTGTGAAGGGAAACTCCAATAGGCCGATAAACTGTGACCGAAAGGTGGTCACTTGGACGTTTACCGCCTTATCGGAGATTTTACCGGGGATCCGCAACGCCGATACGGATTGAACGTTGGGCCCCTCAATAGACGACGGTAATTGCTAATTTAATATTTACGATTTCCCCGGGCTATCATCCCGCAAATGAAGATGAAAGCGCCATAGGTGAGTAGTGTACCCTGGCGCGGTCCAACGCGGGTTCGACGATTTTTTTTGTAACACGGCCCGTTACCGATTTATTGATCCGCGGGGGGGAGGGGGGCTATAATTCGGTTTCCGGCCACTAGCTAGAAGGGCCCGCCGCTCCGAAGACAAAAGAAAAACCTTTTATAATCATCGAAGCGAATATCTTGCGCGGAAGACGCTCCATCGACGACCAAATTCTACTTTTACGCGCGCGTTTTTTATATATACGCGTTCCCGTTCTACTTTTTCTGTCGACCTTTTTTGGGCGCCCACTCCGCGACGCGTTCGACATTTTTAAAAGGCCGGGAAATTGCCCTTCCTATATACTTACGGAAAAAACAGGGGGGGGGGGGGATAAATTGGTTATTTTTTCTATATATAGTATTAGATCCACTCTACTAAAAACGCTTTGCACCCATACCCTTTTTTTTCTTTTTTCCTCCTAATTTATTCCACTGTTTTATTATTCTTGTCGCTTACGAGAGAATGCTTTTCGCCTTACAAGAAATCAAGTGCGAAATTTAAACAAATCGGTTTACAACGAAAATGCTCCCTCTAAACTGTTCGAAAATCAAAGGTTTTACTTTTACCGCAAAACCGATTACGTAATCGTAAGTTACGAAAGAGGAAACTCAACCCTACCCTGTTTGTTTGCCAAAATTACCTTTTGGTAAGTTTGACGGAGATAAATAACAACGGAAACACATTCGAAAATAATAAATAAAAATAACGTACCATAATATTGCAATTGTTATTTCTACTTTTGAAAGCGTTGGCGGGCAGTTCTAAATACTAGTAAAAGTGTCATTTCATAACCACGTTGTGATTTATATAATCATTGGAGAACCAGTGTGTCGTAAATAAAAAAAAAACCTAGTGTTGAAAGAATGGAAAATGTCATGTTTACGAATATAACGTTACTTTTACAAAATAGATAAATAATATATAATATAATAATAACAAAGGCTATCAAAGCGCTTATTTTTGTAATAGCAAATACATTTTTGCGTGTACATTAGCACTCAATATTTTTTTATGCGTTTTTTGCCATAAATTTTAGTTTTTAATGGCCTATAGGGCTATCGAACTGGTTAAAGCTTGACCGTTCCCCTTTAATTGTTCAGCAATGAATCAAGGGATGTCGCCACGTTTACCACTGCCACGCGCTAGTTGCCATGAGAGTGTGGGATCGGTTTATATCGAATATTTGGAGGAAAAAGTATTCGCTGTACAATGGATATATACAACTTCATACTTTTCAGATTACTTACAAGGAGTACCAAACAAAACTCATAAACAAGGACAGTGCAAATAGCATTTTTACACGATAAATTACTATTGTAATACAATTTTTATTGGCCAACCGTATTCGCGGAACTGTTACGACCTTCGTCATAAAGTATGGGGAAAAAACATCTCTTCCCTTTCTACGGCTGGTGGCGCCAAGGGCCGTTGGCAATAAAAACTATTACATTTGGTATGGGCTGTTTGGCGAGTGGGTATCCTTATCGTAAAGTCTGAGACGTTGTTCGCGTAATATTTAACATCGAGGTACATCTTTACATCATTCAAAAGATGTGAAACCTAAGTCTATAGTTATGTTCCAAAAGTGTGTCGGTAAAGACAAACCACGTTGTATTTGCTTTCGCACCAGAGCTGCCAGATGTACGATCCAGATCGTATTTGTACGATAATTGAACCGGCGAAGGCTGGATCGTACGGCAAAAATACGATCTTACCAGAAAATACGACCCAAAGTACGACCCTTGTAAGAACGGTTTTCTTTAGAGCGAAAACATTTATATATCTTTAAATATCTCATCTTTAGCAAAGGTTATCGCCCAGATTAAAGACTCCTATTTCCAAACACGCTCTTGCGGTTGGTGGGGGTGTGATCATTGTCGCCACGAATCGTAAATACTCACCTGTTTTTTCGTATATAAAAGTGAGCTAAATTATACGTCATAATAGCATATGTAACATAATTACTCATAAGTATGCTACTAGCTCTATTACTTCACTAACGGTTTGTTTCATAGATATTGCGTCATATTACGTAATATTTTATGTCATATTTGACGTCATTGAATCTCAAATGCCGATTATGCCGTCGCCCAATTAGCTCTACGTCTGATAAACCGACGACCATTATTTTAGTAAACAAACCGGTTTGAACAACCAGAGCTTACGAGCTAAAATGAACTACAATATAGTGTCAAGTTCTATTAATGTAATTAATTTGCAAATTAATGAAGTTCTCGGAGACTCACGTACTAAAATAAATTTGCATTGTCAAATAAAAGAAGCAGGTTTATTGGAAAAAATAGTTGAAATTTAGGTTGAGCTTTTCTGGCGCATCTACAAGGTTGGAGTCTTTGCAGATTCTTTTGAGCCTAGGCCTAACTCTTCTAGGCTTGATATGGGTTTTAATAACGCTGGTGGAATATCGCACTTCGACGACTTGTTCCATTTTCGGAAAGCGATCACTTATTGGTCATTTTCCCCAACCTTTTATTTTTCTAAATTACTCATAATTTAACTTCATCCGCACAAACTGAGCGAGTTTATAAATTTCAATAAAGCTACATTAGGCGGACTAAAATTCCGACGCAAAAAATTCCTTCTCAATTTAGAGGTTTTCCATTGGCTTAAATAAATATGTTAGTAGCCAATAGTGTGACTCCCAAATTTACTAGGATGAAAAAAAGGTTAAAATCTAACGTAGTCCACCTTTTTACTGGTTCGTGGTGAAACAAACCGTTAGTGAAGATTTTTGAATGGAATAAAGGTATGAGTAAGTATGTTACATATGATAATAGCATAATAGGTTTAACTAACTGTTTTTTTTTGGGCTTAAGTGACTTGTTTCCAGCCGTACGATCCTTCTTAATCTAGTACGATCCAAATCGAAACTCGGTACGATAATCCAGCGCTTGGAATCTGGCAACCCTGTTTCGAGATTTCAAGCGTTAACCTGCCAAGAAATTTACTCGTGGTTATTCAAAAAAATATCTCTTCTACTACAAAATATGTCCATTTATATTCATGAAGGTATTTAACATAAATATTACCATTTAAGTTTGTCAGAAGTAAATGAACCGAAGTTATAAGACTGCTATACTCCCCATGTTGAAGGCGTTTTCCTTATGAAGTTGCATTTTGACCTCGAATTTGAAATTTTGCCCGCTCAGAGGCAAAAAAAAAACGTTTTGGTTTTTATTAACTATTTTTAATACATAGAAATAGCTATACCCACAATTCCCAAGTGCAATTTATCGCGTTAAAAGACGGGGATGGAAATTAGCTTTTATTTGACTCGATTTTCTCATCATTTTCATAAGGAAAACGAACTCCGATTCCGAGCGCTATTTCGATAACTTCAGTTCATTTACTTCTGGTTTTGTGTAATCAAAAGGATGTGTACGAAAAGTATATGATTTAAGTATTTCTCGGTTATAAAACCGACCAATCTTCAAAACTTGACCAACAAAAAAATTTGTGTGGTCAACACGTTGTAAAAATATTTTCTCCATACGCGCGGAGAAACTTACTAGGTGATAATCACCGATTTGGTTGAAACTAGGTGGGTATGTAGACCTTATGGTAACATAAAATTTCACCAAGGGAAAAGTTGCAATGGGCATTAGTTTTGCCATGGCAACCGAAAATGTTTTTGACAACACAGTATGTATATTGTCCCATTGAAAATAACAATTGATCAATTTTTACATATTTTGATCAAATTGACCAAAATTCATCAAAATATCATAAAATTCATTTTATTTGTCAATTTGGATCTATTTTTTTTGGTTTTGAAATTTGAAATTTTTTTTAAATTTTTCACAGGGGGGTACCCTTAGAAGTGCTCAGATTCCCATGTTATTTTCAATGAGAAAATATACATACTGTGTTGTCAAAAACATTTTCGGTTGCCAGTGCAAAACTAATGCCCATTGCAATTTTTCCCTTGGTGAAATTTCATGTTACCATAAGGTCTACATACCCATCTAGTTTCAACCAAATCGGTGATTATCACCTCGGGTAGTCTCCTCGTTAGCTTGACCAACAACGTTTAGGAAAAATTATGGCACGTGTAAACCGACCTTTAAAATATGCGTCCAAATAAACGCTAGTTTTAAAAGCGAATTTATATTGCGTATTTAAGCCCCTTTTTCTGCGTCGCGTTATTTATTTCGTTTCTGCTCACTTAAAGGAAAAGTCCAGGTTGGGTAAAACTTGAGTCTATTTGAAAGATCATGTTTAAATAAACTCAAAAATATCAGTCGTAAAATTGTATGTTTTTTTAATGACGAGAAATTAATTTTTAAACGAGCGAAATTTACCACCAAGCGAGCTGCCATTTTCTTTCGCCTTCCCTCCGCAGACCGCACGCGGAGCAAGCGCGCGCGGGGAACAGCCTGTTATAGCGCGAACAGCGCGTGATTAAAGTCCTAAAACGTCACCCCGAAACAAAAAATGGCAGATCGCTTGGCGGTAAATTTGGCTCGTTTAAAAATTAATTTCTCGTCATTAAAAAAAGATACAATTTTACGACTGATATTTTTGAGTATATTTAAACATGATCTTTCAAATAGACCCAAGTTTTACCCAACCTGGACTTTTCCTTTAATAATTCGTGATAGCTTCCTGTATGTGTGGAGTGACACAGTGAGGAAAACTATAGAATAAAATATAAATAGGCCTTGTTTTTCGTGCTGTTAAGGTTAGATTAGGTTAGGTTAGGTTTAAGTTAAGGCTAGGTTAGGTTAGGTTTAGTTTTAAGTAAAGGTAAGGTTTATGTAAAGGTTAGGTTAGGCTTAGGTTAAGGTTAGTTTTAAGTAAAGGTAAGGTTTATGTATAAAGGTTAGGTTAGGCTTAGGTTAAGTTTCGTTTTAAGTAAAGGTTAGGTTAGGTTATGATTATGTAAAGGTGAGGTTAGTTTTAGGTTAGGTTAGTAAATACGGGAAAAAGTAGATTAGTCCATAATTAATAGGGATAATATAGCTAAATCCTAAACAAATTTGAAGAAATTAAAAAAATACTAATAACTCGTACTAATTTGTTTAGGATTTAGCTATATTATCCCTTTTAATTATGGACTAATCTACTTTTTCGCGTATTTTATCATCCTTCGCACAGTCCGTAGGTGGTTTCTTCTAACTTAACTTAGATTAGGTTAGGTTTAGGTTAAGAATAGGTTAGGTTTATGTAAAGAATAGGTTAGGTTTATGTTTATGTAAAGGTAAGGTTAGGTTTAAGTAAAGGTAAGGTTTATGTAAAGAATAGGTTAGGTTTATATTTATGTAAAGGTGTGTTTAGGTTAGACTAAGGTTAGGTTTAAGTAAAGGTAAGGTTTATGTAAAGAATAGGTTAGGTTTAAGTAAAGGTAAGGTTGATGTAAAGAGTAGGTTAGGTTTATGTTTATGTAAAGGTGTGGTTAGGTTAGATTAAGGTTAGGTTTAAGTAAAGGTAAGGTTTATGTAAAGAATAGGTTAGGTTTAAGTAAAGGTAAGGTTGATGTAAAGAGTAGGTTAGGTTTATGTTTATGTAAAGGTGTGATTAGGTTAGATTAAGGTTAGGTTTAAGTAAAGGTAAGGTTTATGTAAAGATTAGGTTACTAAGGTCTTTTGGTTGAAAAATTACTTTGGGTTGCTAGAGGATTATTAACCAATGAATATTGGGAACCACTGAGACAAAGAGCGCCAATTAACTGTTAGGACTAATGGCATAGGCAGAAGTCAACCCAAAATTGTGTGGTCATTAGAGAAATGACTCTA
The DNA here is from genome assembly GCF_980474605.1 of Leiobunum rupestre. NCBI lineage: Eukaryota > Metazoa > Arthropoda > Arachnida > Opiliones > Sclerosomatidae > Leiobunum > Leiobunum rupestre. Next base: position 37,741,780 of record NC_143394.1, on the reverse strand, counting down.
AAAACTTTAACGCGCTGAAGATAGTGAACTAACTCACTTATGGGAAACATAATTATAGTCTCATTATTCCATATTATTGCGTATTCTGGGATGAGAGGGTTTATCAATGAATAGACATTTATTATCGGAGAAGAGGCGGGGGTGAAAGAATATTTGACAATATCGGAAAAAATCACGAGAGATCCCGTTGTTTGACCTGATTTGATTACGCGATCTCTTTTCCCTCTTTTCCCTCTTTTCCCTCTTTTCCCTCTTTCTCCAGTCTCGCGGAGAAACCGTGTTTTAGAGTCGAATAAAGTGAAAAACCTCGCATCTACAAAACGACACGGCGTTCTGGTTTCGCGGGACAAGCGGCTTCCACGCTCTGCCTCTCTCTGAGTCTCTGCTAGCGTGGCTCTCCGATCGATAGCGGCCTTCGCGAAGACTCAAAACCGAGAGGGGCTTTTAGTTTTATCCCAAATGGAAAATTGCTTCACTTTTAACATTTTAATAAAACTCCAGCACCGCCAAGGGCGCCCTCTGTCGTTCAACGCGGCTTCCGTTTACGAGCGCAATTTGATACTTGACGACCATATTTCTCTGCCGCGTTTTACAAAGGAAATTAACCCTATACATTCCCGCCGTATATTAAGAGAGATTAAAAAAATAGGAATATAACCTTGGCTTAGACCAAGAAATAAGGGACGGTACACTCAGCTAGGTTAGCTTAAAACAAAGATTGATGTCAGCGCCGTAGTGGCGACTTTGGGCACTTTGTCTACTCTTCTAGGGAGTATCTAATAATTAGACAATTGAGAGTTGCAGTAGTTATTTGGGGGGGGGGCAGAAATGTAATTTACAATACAATAGGAGACTCTATCAATTTTACAGAGTATACGTTGTTTAATGGAATCGTCTTTAAATTTTGTGAAAACTACGAGCAACAAACACAGCACCCCACACAAGGAGAACGCAACCCGTCCAAAGTCGTGCATTTGCTTGTGTATATTTTTCATTGGTTAGACGCTTTAGCTTAAAATTCGGAACTTGTGTTCCCCCTTTCCGTAAAACGTTCAGCGTAAAGGCTCGTCCAATGAAATTTGTACACAACATTGCGTTAGCGTGTTTAAAGGCTAGCTGTGTTCTCCTTGTGTTTGTTGCTCCTAGGTGTAAAGTAGTAGATATAAAACTCCTGCCTTTTAAAAAAAAACAATCAGAGCGTTAGTAGCGGCACAAACATAACATTAACAGATCCACTATCGAACGTCCTACTTTATACTCCCTATAAAAAAGAAGTAAAACTTCAGAGTAATAAATAATTTACGGTACACTGAATAGGGAGGTAGGTTAGCTCAGAGCAACGCCTGATGTCAGCGCCGCGGTGGTGGCTTTCGGCAGTTTGACTACTCAAACAAAAATACGTGAACGTGATAGATCTTCAAAATGACGCCCTTTTATCGGCGGTGTCTGCTCAGAGCTAAATAATGCGTTGCTATTCATCGTGAATTAATTAAATCGTTAAAATCCTCTTTCATTAAAGCTTTACGAAATAAATTAAGAGTTAACTAGAACTAATTATGAATTATCTCGAAACACCGATCATTACGACCGATACTAGAAGGCGTTATTCAAATGAGGAAAATTGATTGTTTCTGTTTGAGCGGAGCTTAACTTAGATACGACGTCATGACATCCTCCAAGCCTAAATACGTTCTCACGAATATGGCCAACCTGACTGTTTATTTTGCCATTAGCCGTGTAACAGTAGTTGGTTTGCGTGTCAAAACGCTATCATACGTTTTCACCTTTTCAACCACCTTATGAAAAGTTTTTTGAATTTCTGGCAACGTCACTGATTTGCGTAAATATTTGTGAATATATAAAAACGATAATTTTGAAAGAATGTTTTCCTTAGGAGTAATGAAAAGCCGAGTCGACTATATTTATAGGTCCAACCCGAAATTTAAAAATCTTAACTCAGCTGGACGTGAAAAAATTCAGTTTGGGTCGTAGTAGTAGTGTTGTAAGTCGGAAAATTTTCAGTGGAAAATTTCCCGCTCGGAAGTTTTCCGTATTTTTCCGATAAAAATAAAAAAAAGTTTCCATTCCATGATTAGTCTAATGCATTGTTTGCATATTTAAATGAAGCGGTATTTTCGCCTAATTGTTTCGAATCTGTAAGTAAAACTAAACCTCTAGACTAGTTTAAACTGATTAACAATGTAACCCTATTAATGTTTCATTGTTTTGTAGTATGTTTACTGATATTAGACATTTTATATCGATAAAAAAGTTAAATTCATTAAAAATCCTTTTATTTTTCCGATTTGCTTAAAATTTTCTGGAAATTTTTCCGCATTTTATTTTTCCGGAAAATTAACAACACTAGGTCGTACCTATAAAATAGATGACCCCACTCGTCCTTAAAATGGAAATTCTCAAATTCCAGATAATAAAAAACTTACAAACATGCGAATCGATTTAAGATTGTTTTGTAGCGAAAGCTTCGCGTATTAAAGAGAATGTTTTAAAAATGAATTTGTAGAAATACGTGATTTAGTCACGGAGGGCGACAAATTACAATATCAAACTGTTCGTGCGAAGGGAATCGCGTGCACGGCGTGCTACAAAGAAACCAAGAGAAAATGATCTCCGGCGCATTTAATAGAGATATCTTTTCCCAGATCTATTTACATACATAGTAGGGCTTCCGGGTCTCCGAGAAACAGAAATTAAAGGGAACGCGGAACTGGCGCGGGGGAACCCTACGTGACGGAATCAGCCCCAACCGCACCATACCTTCGCCGTTAGACGACAGCGCCACAGGTAGTTACCCTTTGAATTAGATTCTGGCGCGATTTCGACCCCTTTCCCTAAACGCTACTTTTGCGGCCCTTTAAAGCGAACTGCGCTACACCGGGGCTCTTTTTTTATATGCCCCCCTACGTGACCCGTGAGTTGGCGAGCCACTTCGCAGAACCGCTGCTAACAAATAAATGAACTCGCAAACAATTTCGCCCCAGCGTAGTAAATGGCAAAAGCACGCCAGCCGATTCCCTGATTCTGTTTTTATATACTTCCTTTCCCCTCCTAAACCCCCTTTCTTTTATCCTATTTTATTATTAAAAAAAAGGAAAATAAAAATTTATTAAATACAAAAAAGAATTTAATTTTAAATTTAATATAAAATCTTTTTTTTTACCATAGACCACCTACCCTAAGAGGGACGTGTATCGCTGGTAGTAAATTCCATTTTTTTTATGTCTCGGTGCGACTTTTTTAAGAGAGCGCCATTAAAAAATATATTGTAAAAGCTGGATTTTATAAAATAAAGAATTTTAAGGTGCTTTTTTTATTTGCTGTAAAAAGAAACCGCATCTCTTTCATCCCACCTTTTTTCGAGGTTGATGCGAGTCCTTCTTGGGTTAGGTGGTCTGTGGTTAGTCTTAAGTATTCCGAAGAAGTACCGCGTTATTTAATTTCATAAAGTAATACTAGGTTGTGTTCGAATCTGCGATGCCGTCTGAGTTCGGTGAGGGGCGTTTAGATGAAAACCCTTAATTAGTTTGCAGCTAGGAGCAACAAACACAAGGAGACGGCAGCTAGACTTTAAACACGCTAACGCAGTGTTGTGTACAAATTTCATTGGACGAACCTTTACTCTGAACGTATTACGGAAAGGGGGAAGACAATTTCCGAACTTTCCCCTTCCGACGACAGCAGGCGCTAAAGCGTCTAACCAATGAAAACTGTACACAAGAAAATCAAAGACTTTTGACGGGTTGCGTTCTCCTTGTGTGGGGTGCTGTGTTTGTTGCTCCTAGGTTTGCAGTTGGTTTTGTTTTGGCAGGTTTGCCGATATTTGAAGTTTGTTTTAGGTTTTGCGGTTTCGACTTTTTTTGGCTGGTACGTTGTGTTCTACGTTGTGGTTTCAGTTGCGTTGTACGTTGTGTTTTAGTAGCTATACATTTTCCCCAGCAGTGATGGGCATTTTTTGAAAATTCAATCTCAGCTCACAAGCTCACGCTAACATGACATATTTGTATCTCACGCTCTTCTCTAGAGCGGTTTAGATTTTGTCCCTCTCTCATAACCGCTACGGATAGCTCATCTCTTTCCTTATTTCAATTTTGTAACGAAATCGACTGCTCCCTCATTCGCTCATTTTCGAATTGAATACTGCTCAAGCTCTCTCGCGCTCAGCTCAAAGAAAATATAATAAATTTAGCTTGTCTCATGAAATAGATCAACGAACGTAGAATACTTAATTAGTTTATTAAAAACCATTAAAAACCTAAACTAATTCCATCATATTACCTATCTAATCAACAAAATAAATTCTAGAGCTACTAAAATAATATAATATTCTGAAAAATCAACGTAAAAGCATGGATTTATTAGCCCAGAATTCTAATTAATCAGCTAGGCTAATACCCAAAGCACCACCTTAGGCCTAAGTCATCAAGCGACTTTTGAAGCCATTAATTCAGGTGGCCGGGTTACAATGCGTAGGAGGGTGGTGGCAAGCCCTGCAAGCCACGCAAGCCAACAGCTCCATACACTAACTATTACCGTTAACCTCAACAAGTTTTTATGGAAGGGGAAACCGAAGAGCTCGAGGGAAAACCCCTTAAACCAGTGGGGAGAGAACTTGCAAACTCAACGCAGAAGGAGTTGTTTTTACCCAGTGCCACAAGCTGTGATCGAACCCGGCTCCTCTTGCTGCGAGGCCAAAGTGCTAACCACTCCGCCAACCCATTCGCTGGTCTATAGTTGGTCGAGATAGACACTACTCTCTTCCACTCATTTAATCAATCTAAAATTAATTAATAACAAAATATAGAGGCAGCTCCTCTCTTCGGCTCTCATTTTTTTAATGTTACCGCTCATTCGGTCTCCAAACGCTCCAAAAAGGGGCGTAGGAACCGGGAGGGGCAGGGGGGGGGGCAATGCCCCTCCCTATAATTTTTCTTGGAGGGGAAACTAATGTTATTGCCCCTCCTACGTTTTGGTCAGTTGAAATCTTCAAAAGGCTCAAATTATCATTTTGAAAGCATATGAAGCTTGTAGAACCTCAACTGTGTTTAAATTTCAGTCTTTTCCCGCCAATTTACACAGTAGTAAAAAGTAGAAATGCATTCGAAGAATTTACACTCCAATAAAAATTCAAAAACATTCTCCAGACAACTTTTCGTTTCTCTTTGCCGCTCGCTCTTTGCCCCCTCCAACTTCTAGAACGTTCCTAGGCCCCTGGCTCCAAACCTTCTAAATGGAAGGAGCGCGCCCATCAGTAGGCGAGTTTATATTTTCTGAAAGTATTTAATAATTTTTATCTGATCAATGTTTGTAATGTATAGTTTGCCGTAAACTACGGTGCGACTCCAAAAGTCAAAAAATATGTAACATAATTACTCATAAGTATGCCACTGTACCTTTATTCCATTCAAAAATCTTCACTAATGGATGGTTTGTTTCACCACGAACCAGTAAAAAGGTGGACTACGTTAGATTTTAACCTTTTTATTCATCCTAGCAATTTTGGGAGTCACGCTATTGGCTAGTAACATATTTATTTCAGCCAATGGAAAAACTCTAAATTGAGAAGGAATTTTTTGCGTCGGAATTTTAGTCAGTCCAATGTAGCTTTAGTGAAATTTATAAACTCGGTCGGTTTTTGAGGATGCAGTTAAATCAAAGACAATCTAGACTACGTACCGGTTAAATTATGAGTAATTTAGAAAAATAAAAGGTTGGGGAAAATGACCAATAAGTGATCGCTTTCCGAAAATGGAACAAGTCGTCGAAGTGGGATATTCCACCAGCGTTATTAAAACCCATACCAAGCCTAGAAGAGTTAGGCCTAGGCTCAAAAGAATCTGCAAAGACTCCAACCTTGTAGATGCGCCAGAAAAGCTCAAAATGAATTTCAACTATTTTTTTAAATAAACCTGCTTCTTTTATTTGACAATGCAAATTTATTTTAGAACGTGAGTCTCCGAGAACTTAATTAATTTTCAAATTATTGTAGTTCATTTTAGCTCCTAAGCCTTGGTTGTTCAAAGTGGTTTGTTTACTAAAATAATGGCCGTTGGTTTATCAGACGTAGAGCTAATTATACGACGGCTTAATCGGCATTTGAGATTCGATGACATCAAATATTACGTCAAATATTACGTAGGGTACGGATGACGCAATATCTGTGAAACAAACCGTTAGTGAAGAAATAGAGCTAGTGGCATACTTATGAGTAATTATGTTACATATGGTCAAAGTAATAAAGATCCAGTTTTGCCAAACGATGACTTGATTATTCGGTACAATAATTTTACAATTACCCCATGAAAAAATATACATCTTGTAAAGGGCTGATTTCTGAATCAGTGGCGTAGACCAGGGGAAGGTTTACATTCCACCTTGGATGTAGCTTTGCTGTACGAAACTTGAACCCCTTCTCGACCGATTTTCCTTCTGACCAAGGCGTGAAACGGTGAAAGCATGGGCCAAATAATGATAAATCCAGGACATGACTCTATGCGAAAAACCCGTCCAACAGCGCTAACACCCGACCACTATTGCCCCGTATTGGGAAAAATGCGCGATCGCAATTTGGGGGCAAATTTTTAAGGGGCAGTTTTCAAAAATAAAACACGTGGTCGTCGCAGTAAATATCCTGGAATATTTATTCACAGTTATCATATCTACGTGTGGTTATTAATGTAAGTCCTTTTTTTACGTACTAGGTTCATAATTAGTATAATATGTATAATTATATAATATTAAACATATACTTTCCTAGAATCGTTAACATTAATCTAAAAATGAGGGGCCAATATGGCAGGATTTTCGAATTACAACCGCCACTTATTTCCGAATTTCGACTTAGTCAATACAAGATGGCGTTCGGGAAACCGGAAATTTCTGCTTGATTTTGCTCCCAATTTTTTTTATTTGCACCGTTTCCCCGCCTACTAAAATGGCTGCCCGTTACTTTTGGTGGACGACCGATTTAGTACGTACGAAGGTACCAGAGTCATGTCCTGGATTTATCATTATTTGGCCCATGGTGAAAGTAAGCTAGAAATTCGGTGCTCAAGTGAATTGAAAAGCAGTGCCTAATCTATCAATTTCTGGCGTTGTGCCAGCTGTTACTTATATGTTTCCTAACACCCCTTAAAAGTAAAAAAAAAATAAAAATCCTGCTTGGGCGGCTCAGGAAACTTCCACCGAAACTAGTCAGCTCAAGTAATTTGTCTGTTATTTCACACGCCTTTGGAAGCCCAATTTAGCTTTTACCAAGGAACGTCTGATTACAAAGCGAGAAGAATCGGTTGAAGACGTTTTGTACCGATTTTGCTTGTAGTCGTTTTGTCTATGTCGACTTCTATCCATTAGCTGAATGCATGGACAGTGATTAAGAGAAATTTTTGCACTCTTGATCACAGAGATAAGTTTCCAGACATCCGTCATATTCCACCCGTGCATGAGCGTTGATCTTACCAGATAAAAATAGAATCTTCGTCGTCAAGAGCTAACATAAACGAGAAAGCAAATTCAGTGTGAAATTTCATCTCCGTACAGAAGCCATTGTTCTCGCATTCTACTCTGTATAGCCACTATATCTAGTCGCAACACGCGATACTCCTCCATTTTACATTGGATTGCGAGTGCCCTTTTGAAACGATAAAGATTTCTTCAGGTTTGATTTAGGCCCTTTCTTCAAGAAAACAGATATGACATTGACTTCTATGAAACCTTGGGTTTGTTGACGTTCTTTGACGGCTGATCCTTTGACTGTGAAATGATCAGGACCTTTTTGAGAGTAAAGCTGGTTTCACACTTGACGGAAAATATGCCGGAAAGACGATAATAAACGCCGAGCTGATAATTGATTCCTATTAGATATACCGCTAACGTTCAACTTTACGCTGCTAATTTTCCGTCGAGTGTGAAACCAGCTTAAGGCTTTCTTCGAATAATAAGTGCTTCTGGATGGTGCCATATAGGAGCAACAAACACAACACCCCACACAAGGAGAACGCAACCCGTCAAAAGTCGTGGATTTTCTTGCGTACGTTTTTCATTGGCTGGACGCTTTAGCGCATGCTGCCGTCGGAAGGGGGAAATTCGGAAATTGTCTTTCCCCCCGCCCGTAAAACGTTCATCGTAAATTCTCGTGACGCTCGTCCAATGAAATTCGTACACAACCCTTCGTTAGCGTGTTTAAAGGCTAGCTGAGTTCTCCTTGTGTTTGTTGCTCCTAGGTGGCATCTTGCAGCCGCAAACGAGACGGTCTCGAAGTAAGTCGTGATAAAGAAAGAAGGAAGGGGAGAGATATTTAGAAAGGGGGTGACGTAAACTCGACGGTAGAGAGAAGCTCGTACACTAATGAGACTGCGTGACGTCATAATATTTGGGAATTTGAAACTTTCCCACAGTGAAGAGACAACTGTGGTTCTGCCACGTGCCTATAGGTAGTGAGTTTTTAATTAAAATGGTTTACTACAAAAAGTGCTGCTATAAAAAATTGCAATAGCAACACTAGTGAAGAAAGGGAATTTTTAAGTTAAATCTAATTCGTCATCAGTTCTACCTCACCCAACACTTAAAAAATTCTCGAAATATATCGTATTTTACGAGGTAAAAATTGATGGCAAGTAACAATTTTATATTTATCATATCTTTCTAAATACTAAATTGTGGTGAAAACTTTTTACATTACTGTAATCCTTGACAAATAATACACCTAAAAAAATAAACAAAAACCAAAAAAAAAACAAAAGGTGCTATTCTTAAAAATGGCCTCAAGGGATTCAATTAATACAATTACAAACATTATGATGCTGATCCAAGTGAGTTAAATTAACTCTAAAAATAGCTCTATGCCATTTTTTACATTTTTCTAATTTGGTCTCTTTCTTAGGAAATGGGTAAAAATGTGCACCTTTCACAACACTTGTATCCAAACTTCTAGAGTCATTTCGACAGCCACGATAACAACAGTTCTTAGTCGCCACCATTTTTATTGCACTACGACGCTATCGTTTGTTCCGGTCTTCTAACTCTAGAATTGAATATTTCAACGACGACGTTCCGTAGAGTTGCGTAGGTTTGAGCTTCAATGACAATCGGAAGCATTGCCTTCTTCTTGGGTTCTAATGAAATATTTCTCCAGTCATTTCCCGATTTTTCTGTCAAATGGGCCGAATGGACATATTATCGTCGCCATGTTGTTATTCTTTAATTGTCATCGCTGGTTAAAGACATATCTGGTGGGATGGTCGATTTGGGACCTACACTCTAAGAAATTGGGATGTTTTTTCAAACCGTTTTAACACTATTTGTACACTTTTTCATGAGTCGAAATTTGATTATTACCCACTTTTTGGAGCTATCAAACCCCGTATTAACACCTTCGAGATATATTTCTTAAAAATATGGTGTAAAAAATGAGAGTTGAAACTCCTTTTCCACAGTATTTAAACACTTTTTAAACATTCTTTGTTTGTGACACAAAATATTTCAAATAACCGTGTAAAAACACACCTTTAAAGAGTCATTTTGCACCTTGTAAGCGTGAAATCACACCTTTAAAGGTGTTAATACACCCATTTCAAGAGTAAAATCAAAACCCTTTCAAAGAGTTATGTATAACATTAGAAGATGCGTCATAACTGATTAAATTTTCAATTAAATCCGGAAAATTTTCCGCAATTCAGAAAAACAACAAGAGTTTTTATTCTAGACTAGTCTAGAGGTTTAGTTTTACCAGAAGTCTATAATATTATTCCATAAGTTAGTCACTTTGGGGAATATTTTACTGAGAGCTAGTAACGGAGTGACGTCATAATCAAGAAGAAAATCTCGCCCTAGTCAAAGGCTACGTGTGACGCGTTAGCAAGCGGACGCAAAACGACAACGAAGCCCGTAATGCAGTCTGTCTTGTGAAGCACTCTTAGTAAAACTTTTTAATGTGAAGAATATGAAGTGTCACACTTATGTAACTATATTATACACTTATGGTTTTACTTTGGGATTCGACCAATTGAGGCGAAAATGCTGCGAAATTTAAATTAGCGAACATTATTAGGCTAATCTTGGAATGGTAACCTTTTTTTTCCAGGAAAAAAGACTTACAACTCTAATAAAACTAATTCTAACCACATGTTAATGAACGGCGTTGTTCGCGGCACCATCGTGAGCCGATCAAATGAAGCGAAACTTTAGTAGAAAGAATTAGGTCAAACTACTCCGAGCTAATAGACAAATTTACACGTGAAATGAAATAAATACTTTCAGAAAATATTGATTAGTTCATGGGAATTCTAGCCTCAGACCTGAAATCGCAAATATTTAAACGGTAATTACATAATACCTGATCTCGCAAAATACTTCAAGTTCGTTGTACGTATACCCGTTGCCAATACAACTTTGGAAAGAAGTTTTAGTTCGTTAAAAAGAATAGAATTGCTCTATCTCTATTACACGATATGATGAACATAATAGACTTTAATATTTAATTGATTATACACCGGCTTAAGATTAATACATTCTGGTGCACTTCCAGATTACGAATGCCTACACGTGAGGTTATTTACTCGACAATTATTTTACCGACGTTGGGATGGTAACGCCATCTATCCAAGTCTATATCAAGAATCACATCTCCGCGGATCAATGGCGAAAGAGAGGCTGTCTAATCTGATAGACAATACTATCTATGAATAGAGAGTTCTAAATTATTTTACGCGAAAATTCTATGCTAGTGGCTAATGTTGTCCGAATAATATTTAAAAACGTACAATATACTTTGAACTGTAATTTTGATTTGAAATAGCGAGTAATTAAAAATTGTAATATTTCTCAAAACAGCGTAATTTTTGACTTAGTTCTATTCTAAACAAGTTCGCCAAAGCAATGATATTTTTAATAACTGGCAGCATAAACGCGTGCTTAAACTAAATTTAGGATCATACTGTTCAGTATGAACCATTTCCTGTACTCACAAGGAGACGACCCGAGGTGTAACACACCTATTTTGTTCAAACTCGGGTGTTTGGTAGACCTTCATGTAACTTCAAAAACCCCAAAGGGAAATGTCTTCATAGACAACCGCTTTGCCATGGCAACCAAAAATGTTTTTGACAACCCAAAATGGAATTTTTTCTATGGAAAAAACATAGGAATCTGATAGATTTTAAGGGTAAAAAAATTTAAAATTTTGAAAATGCTAAAAACAAAAAATTAAATAAAACATAATTAAAAAGTTCGAAATTGATCAAAATTTGATTAGTTTTGAGCGATGTAATCAATATTGGTGAAAATGAACGATAATGAATAAAATTGCAAAAAATGACACAATATCTCTAAATGTGTGAATTTTTATCAAAACTAACAAATTTGAATACATTTCACCAATTTTTATCAAAATAATTAATTTCGATTAAAAATGAAAATTTTTTATAAAATTTATTAAACTTGGTTTACTTTGTGAAATCGGTGTAATGTCTAGAAAAAATATTCGATAAAATTTGATTAATTTTGATCAAATTAGAAAAAAATGATCAAAATGAGCAAAAATTTAAAAATTTAGAGAAAATGTACGAAGTTGACTAAAATTTTCAAAATATCTGAAAAAATTTTAAAAATAAAATAATTTTTTTGATCAAAAGCAGGGATTGTGATAAAAATCATTAAATTTCTATAAAAATTAATTAGTCTTTATTAATTGTGAAATATTGGTACATTATATCGAAAAATATATTTTATTAAACTTCAATTTTATTAAATTTAGTCAATTATATCAACTTGACCAAATAACAAAAAGATAAACAAAAAGATAAACAAAATGAACAACAATTTAGGGGCTGTTCACAAATTACGTAACGTGGTAGGGGGGAGGGGGGTTTTGGCAAGCGTTACGAATTGTTACGTAACACATCTTATTTTTAATATCGTAGAATAAAATTTTCATCACTTTCAGAAACAGTCGTAATTATTAAAAACATAAGCATTTTCATTGGTTTACATAAAAATACAGTTGTAATTTCAAATGTAAATTACAAACAACAAATTTTAGTACCTGATCTTATAGTACTTTATTACCAGCATATTAGTTGTTACGTACTATAATCATTTAAGGGGGGGGGGGTTCGATATTTGTTACGTAATTTAAGAAGAGGGGTCTTTCCATTTGGGGGGGGGGGAGTCCAAAAAGTGGTTTTTCTGCGTTACGTAATTTGTGAACAGCCCCTTAAACTTTTTAGGGCAAATTATATCTAAAATTGTCTTAATATCTTTGTTTTAAAGTATTTTTTTCAAAATTGATACAATGTCTTAAATTTGACCAACTTTGATCAAAACTTAATTTTTTGGATCCAAGTAGATCCAATTAAACAAAAATTGATTAAACTTGATATATTTAGTAAAATTTGAGTAAAGGTTTTCACTAATTTTGTTCAATTTGATCAAAAAGTATGAAAATAAACCAAACTGGCTAAAAATAAAAAACATGATGCGACTTGAAAATTTTCTAAAATTGATAATATATTTCAAATTTGATGTAATTAATTAAATTAAAGATTTAATCAAATTTGATCAAAATTTAAAACATTTTGCATTAAATGAGATCCAATTAGACAATAATAGCTTAAAATAAATAAAATGGGGTAAACTCGTGTAAAATTTGGACTACTTTAGGTTAATATGATTGTTATAGGCTGTATATACTTTTCTGTTTTATTTGGGGGATATCATTAATCAGCTAGGCTCTGCTTATACCCAAGGCACCACATTAGGCCCAAGTCATCTAGCGACATGTTAATGCGTTTTATACGAAGTTATTTTAGGAAATATGCACCAAAAACCCTTATACCGGTTTCAGAGTATCATAAAACAAGGCATATGAATTGCAATTATTTAAAACAATTTCAAGTAATATGTTAGTATATCAAAAGTGACTTAAAAACTGTGCTATCGTTGGTAACGTAAGAATTATAAGTTTAATAATGAAAAGTTTGTTTAGTACGCGTTTCAATGAACGTTTTTCGTTGTAGTGATTGTAAATCTAACGCCGCGATACTTAATTGAGATAATTATTAATATTTCACTTTAATACTTCGCGTACTGAACACACCGCGGGGATTTTACGTAGGCGAAAAAAAGGACTATTATTCGCATATTCCGTTCGGGTTATATTCCTTTTAAATGTTAAAGATTTTATTTGTGAGTTCACTCATCATAGGTCTATTTTAACGAAAATTAAATAGCTTTAGCCAAGTAGATGTATAAGAATTTTAAGTAATAAAATGAAACTAACTTTCTACAAGATTTCAGGATTTTGAAACTGATTTCAAGATTTCTCAAATTATTTTTCTCTAGAGTGTACGGGATTTGCACGAATATCGAATCTCTTGAATTTGTCGCGCAAAAGCGAGTGTATAAGAGGGTAAAATGTTATAGGTAATCAAAAAGGTACCAACGCTTGAATAGAAAACGCGTACCAATAGCTACAATATTAATTCATCTTGTTCACAATGACGTGGCTTAAATCTCCTAAACACAAATTTAAATGTATCGCGGTATCGAATGAATAGTTAATGTTGTACCAGAATCTCGTGGCCAATTTTTCCATTTCAATAATATAAAGATATTTTCAAATAACACAAGTACAGCCAACTTCAATAGTTTTTTTAAGAACGCGCTGCCTTATTCAGTGCTACATTTTTGAAACCGATAGTTAGCGGTAATGTTATTAAAACTGGAAAATTGAGAACTACACAAGTACTAATATAACTGAAGACTAACAACGGAGACATAACAGGTGTTTCTCCCCGATTTGGACCTTAAAGGCCTTCCGTTTTTCCATGGCAATCAAAAATGTTTCTCACTTCTCAAATTTAAACTTAATCTACGTAAAATAGCATCGTAAAGGCAAAAAATTTAAATTTTGAAAAAACAATTTGGAAAATTCGTTAAAATTTGATAAAAATCGATAAAATTGGGTAAAATCGATTAATTTAAAATCCTGTGGATTCGTCCGAGATTTGAAAATGGGACCACTCACACCCTAGGCGAAAACCATCAATTTAATCAATTTATTTCTATACCACTACAGTTTCTGAAAAATCTGACAACGTGGATTTGAACCCAGGACCTCTCGCACCCTAAGCGAGAATCATACCCCTAGAGCAACGGACCACAACAGTTCCTTACTTCTCATCTTTTTACTATACCACCAAATATTTGGGAAAATGTTGCGAACGTCAATGAGGGTCCGTCCGGGATTTGAACCCGGGACCTCTCGAACCCTAAGCGAGAATCATTTTCCTAGACCAACGGACCACGACAGTTCCTTTCTTTTCATCTTTTTACTATACCACCACATATTTTGGAAAATGTTGCGAACGTCAATGAGGGTCCGTTCGGGATTTGAACCCGGGACCTCTCGCACCCTAAGCGAGAATTATACCCCTTGAGCAACGGACCACGACAGTTCCTTAGTTCTCGTCTTTTTACTATACCACCCATATTTGGGAAAATGTTGCGAACGTCAATGAGGGTCCGTCCGGGATTTGAACCCGGGACCTCTCGAACCCTAAGCGAGAATCATACCCCTAGACCAACGGACCACGACAGTTCCTATCTTCTCACCTTTTTATTATACCACCACATATTTGGGAAAATGTTGCGAACGTCAATGAGGGTCTGTTCGGGATTTTAACCCGGGACCTCTAACACCCTAAGCGAGAATCATACCCCTAGACCAACGGATCACGGCAGTTCCTTTCTTCTCATCTTTTTACTATACCACCACATATTTGGGAAAACGTTGCGAACGTCAATGAGGGTCCGTCCGGGATTTGAACCCGGGACCTCTCGCACCCTAAGCGAGAATCATACCCCTAGACCAACGGACCACGACATTTCCTTTCTTCTCATCTTTTTACTATACCACCACATATTTGGGAAAATGTTGCGAACGTCAATAAGGAGCCGTCTGGGATTTGAACCCGGGACCTCTCGCACCCTAAGCGAGAATCATACGCCTAGACCAACGGATCACGGCAGTTCCTTTCTTCTCATCTTTTTATTATACCACCACATATTTGGGAAAACGTTGCGAACGTCAATGAGGGTCCGTCCGGGATTTGAACCCGGGACCTCTCACACCCTAAGCGAGAATCATACCCCTAGACCAACGGAACACGACAGTTCCTTTCTTCTCATCTTTTTACTATACCACCACATATTTTGGAAAATGTTGCGAACGTCAATGAGGGTCCGTCCGGGATTTGATCCCGGGACCTCTCGAACCCTAAGCGAGAATCATTTTCCTAGACCAACGGACCACGACAGTTCCTTTCTTCTCATCTTTTTACTATACCACCACATATTTTGGAAAATGTTGCGAACGTCAATGAGGGTCCGTCCGGGATTTAAACCCGGAACCTCTCGCACCCTAAGCGAGAATCATACCCCTAAACCAACGGACCACGACAGTTCCTTTCTTCTCACCTTTTTATTATACCACCACATATTTGGGAAAATGTTGCGAACGTCAATGAGGGTCTGTTCGGGATTTTAACCCGGGACCTCTAACACCCTAAGCGAGAATCATACCCCTAGACCAACGGATCACGGCAGTTCCTTTCTTCTCATCTTTTTACTATACCACCACATATTTGGGAAAACGTTGCGAACGTCAATGAGGGTCCGTCCGGGATTTGAACCCGGGACCTCTCGCACCCTAAGCGAGAATCATACCCCTAGACCAACGGACCACGACATTTCCTTTCTTCTCATCTTTTTACTATACCACCACATATTTGGGAAAATGTTGCGAACGTCAATAAGGAGCCGTCTGGGATTTGAACCCGGGACCTCTCGCACCCTAAGCGAGAATCATACGCCTAGACCAACGGATCACGGCAGTTCCTTTCTTCTCATCTTTTTATTATACCACCACATATTTGGGAAAACGTTGCGAACGTCAATGAGGGTCCGTCCGGGATTTGAACCCGGGACCTCTCACACCCTAAGCGAGAATCATACCCCTAGACCAACGGAACACGACAGTTCCTTTCTTCTCATCTTTTTACTATACCACCACATATTTTGGAAAATGTTGCGAACGTCAATGAGGGTCCGTCCGGGATTTGATCCCGGGACCTCTCGAACCCTAAGCGAGAATCATTTTCCTAGACCAACGGACCACGACAGTTCCTTTCTTCTCATCTTTTTACTATACCACCACATATTTTGGAAAATGTTGCGAACGTCAATGAGGGTCCGTCCGGGATTTAAACCCGGAACCTCTCGCACCCTAAGCGAGAATCATACCCCTAAACCAACGGACCACGACATTTCCTTTCTTCTCATCTTTTTACTATACCACCACATATTTGGGAAAATGTTGCGAACGTCAATGAGGGTCCGTCCGGGATTTGAACCCGGGACCTCTCGAACCCTAAGCGAGAATCATTTTCCTAAACCAACGGACCACGACAGTTCCTTTCTTCTCATCTTTTTACTATACCACCACATATTTTGGAAAATGTTGCGAACGTCAATGAGGGTCCGTCCGGGATTTGAACCCGGAACCTCTCGCACCCTAAGCGAGAATCATACCCCTAGACCAACGGACCACGACATTTCCTTTCTTCTCATCTTTTTACTATACCACCACATATTTGGGAAAATGTTGCGAACGTCAAAGAGGGTCCGTCCGGGATTTGAACCAGAAAACTCTCGCACCCTATTCGAGAATCATACCCATAGAGCAACGGACCACGACAGTTCCTTACTTCTCGTCTTTTTACTATACCACCACATATTTGGGAAAATGTTGCGAACGTCAAAAAGGATCCGTCCGGGATTTGAACCCGGGACCTCTCGAACCCTAAGCGAGAACCATACCCCTAGACCAACGGACTACGACAGTTCCTTTCTTCTCACCTTATTATTATACCACCACATATTTGGGAAAATGTTGCGAACGTCAATGAGGGTCCGTTCGGGATTTTAACCCAGGATCTCTAACACACTAAGCGAGAATCATACCCCTAGAGCAACGGACCACGACAGTTCCTTACTTCTCGTCTTTTTACTATACCACCACATATTTGGGAAAATGTTACGAACGTCAATGAGGGTCCGTCGCGGATTTGAACCCGGGACCTCTCGCACCCTAAGCGAGAACCATACCCCTAGACCAACGGACCACGACAGTTCCTTTCTTCTCACCTTTTTATTATACCACCACATATTTGGGAAAATGTTGCGAACGTCAATGAGGGTCCGTTCGGGATTTTAACCCGGGACCTCTAACACCCTAAGCGAGAATCATACCCCTAGACCAACGGACCACGACATTTCCTTTCTTCTCATCTTTTTACTATACCACCACATATTTGGGAAAATGTTGCGAACGTCAAAGAGGGTCCGTCCGGGATTTGAACCAGAAAACTCTCGCACCCTAAGCGAGAATCATACCCATAGAGCAACGGACCACGACAGTTCCTTACTTCTCGTCTTTTTACTATACCACCACATATTTGGGAAAATGTTGCGAACGTCAAAAAGGATCCGTCCGGGATTTGAACCCGGGACCTCTCGCACCCTAAGCGAGAATCACACCCCTAGACCAACGGACTACGACAGTTCCTTTCTTCTCATCTTTTTACTATACCACCACATATTTGGGAAAACGTTGCGAACGTCAATGAGGGTCCGTCCGGGATTTGAACCCGGGACCTCTCAAACCCTAAGCGAGGATCATTTTCCTAGACCAACGGACCACGACAGTTCCTTTCTTTTCATCTTTTTACTATACCACCACATATTTTGGAAAATGTTGCGAACGTCAATGAGTGTCCGTCCGGTATTTGAACCCGGGACCTCTCGAACCCTAAGCGAGAATCATTTTCCTAGACCAACGGACCACGACAGTTCCTTTCTTCTCATCTTTTTACTATACCACCACATATTTTGGAAAATGTTGCGAACGTCAATGAGGGACCTCTCGCACCCTAAGCGAGTATCATACCCCTAGACCAACGGACCACGACATTTCCTTTCTTCTCATCTTTTTACTATACCACCACATATTTGGGAAAATGTTGCGAACGTCAATGAGGGTCCGTCCGGGATTTGAACCCGGGACCTCTCGCACCCTAAGCGAGTATCATACCCCTAGAGCAACGGACCACGACAGTTCCTTAGTTCTCGTCTTTTTACTATACCACCACATATTTGGGAAAATGTTGCGAACGTCAATGAGGGTCCGTCCGGGATTTGAACCCGGGACCTCTCGCACCCTAAGCGAGAATCATACCCCTAGACCAACGGACCACGACAGTTCCTTTCTTCTCACCTTTTTATTATACCACTACATATTTGGGAAAATGTTACGAACGTCAATGAGGGTCTGTTCGGGATTTTAACCCGGGACCTCTAACACCCTAAGCGAGAATCATACCCCTAGACCAACGGATCACGGCAGTTCCTTTCTTCTCATCTTTTTACTATACCACCACATATTTGGGAAAACGTTGCGAACGTCAATGAGGGTCCGTCCGGGATTTGAACCCGGGACCTCTCGCACCCTAAGCGAGAATCATACCCCTAGACCAACGGACCACGACATTTCCTTTCTTCTCATCTTTTTACTATACCACCACATATTTGGGAAAATGTTGCGAACGTCAATAAGGAGCCGTCTGGGATTTGAACCCGGGACCTCTCGCACCCTAAGCGAGAATCATACGCCTAGACCAACGGATCACGGCAGTTCCTTTCTTCTCATCTTTTTATTATACCACCACATATTTGGGAAAACGTTGCGAACGTCAATGAGGGTCCGTCCGGGATTTGAACCCGGGACCTCTCACACCCTAAGCGAGAATCATACCCCTAGACCAACGGAACACGACAGTTCCTTTCTTCTCATCTTTTTACTATACCACCACATATTTTGGAAAATGTTGCGAACGTCAATGAGGGTCCGTCCGGGATTTGATCCCGGGACCTCTCGAACCCTAAGCGAGAATCATTTTCCTAGACCAACGGACCACGACAGTTCCTTTCTTCTCAACTTTTTACTATACCACCACATATTTTGGAAAATGTTGCGAACGTCAATGAGGGTCCGTCCGGGATTTGAACCCGGGACCTCTCGAACCCTAAGCGAGAATCATTTTCCTAAACCAACGGACCACGACAGTTCCTTTCTTCTCATCTTTTTACTATACCACCACATATTTTGGAAAATGTTGCGAACGTCAATGAGGGTCCGTCCGGGATTTGAACCCGGAACCTCTCGCACCCTAAGCGAGAATCATACCCCTAGACCAACGGACCACGACATTTCCTTTCTTCTCATCTTTTTACTATACCACCACATATTTGGGAAAATGTTGCGAACGTCAAAGAGGGTCCGTCCGGGATTTGAACCCGGAACCTCTCGCACCCTAAGCGAGAATCATACCCCTAGACCAACGGACCACGACATTTCCTTTCTTCTCATCTTTTTACTATACCACCACATATTTGGGAAAATGTTGCGAACGTCAAAGAGGGTCCGTCCGGGATTTGAACCAGAAACCTCTCGCACCCTAAGCGAGAATCATACCCATAGAGCAACGGACCACGACAGTTCCTTACTTCTCGTCTTTTTACTATACCACCACATATTTGGGAAAATGTTGCGAACGTCAATAAGGATCCGTCCGGGATTTGAACCCGGGACCTCTCGCACCCTAAGCGAGAATCATACCCCTAGACCAACGGATCACAGCAGTTTCTTTCTTCTCATCTTTTTACTATACCACCACATATTTGGGAAAATGTTACGAACGTCAATGAGGGTCCGCCTGGGATTTGAACCCGGTACCTCTCGCACCCTAAGCGAGAATCACACCCCTAGACCAACGGACCACGACAGTTCCTTTCTTATCACCTTTTTATTATACCACCACATATTTGGGAAAATGTTGCGAACGTCAATGAGGGTCCGTCCGGGATTTGATCCCGGGACCTCTCGAACCCTAAGCGAGAATCATTTTCCTAGACCAACGGACCACGACAGTTCCTTTCTTCTCATCTTTTTACTATACCACCACATATTTTGGAAAATGTTGCGAACGTCAATGAGTGTCCGTCCGGGATTTGAACCCGGGACCTCTCGCACCCTAAGCGAGAACCATACCCCTAGACCAACGGACCACGACAGTTCCTTTCTTCTCATCTTTTTACTATACCACCACATATTTGGGAAAACGTTGCGAACGTCAATGAGGGTCCGTCCGGGATTTGATCCCGGGACCTCTCGAACCCTAAGCGAGAATCATTTTCCTAGACCAACGGACCACGACAGTTCCTTTCTTTTCATCTTTTTACTATACCACCACATATTTTGGAAAATGTTGCGAAGGTCAATGAGTGTCCGTCCGGGATTTGAACCCGGGACCTCTCACACCCTAAGCGAGAATCATACCCCTAGACCAACGGACCACGACATTTCCTTTCTTCTCATCTTTTTACTATACCACCACATATTTGGGAAAATGTTGCGAACGTCAATAAGGAGCCGTCTGGGATTTGAACCCGGGACCTCTCGCACCCTAAGCGAGAATCACACCCCTAGACCAACGGACCACGACAGTTCCTTACTTCTCGTCTTTTTACTATACCACCACATATTTGGGAAAATGTTACGAACGTCAATGAGGGTCCGTCGCGGATTTGAACCCGGGACCTCTCGCACCCTAAGCGAGAACCATACCCCTAGACCAACGGACCACGACAGTTCCTTTCTTCTCACCTTTTTATTATACCACCACATATTTGGGAAAATGTTGCGAACGTCAATGAGGGTCCGTTCGGGATTTTAACCCGGGACCTCTAACACCCTAAGCGAGAATCATACCCCTAGACCAACGGACCACGACATTTCCTTTCTTCTCATCTTTTTACTATACCACCACATATTTGGGAAAATGTTGCGAACGTCAAAGAGGGTCCGTCCGGGATTTGAACCAGAAAACTCTCGCACCCTAAGCGAGAATCATACCCATAGAGCAACGGACCACGACAGTTCCTTACTTCTCGTCTTTTTACTATACCACCACATATTTGGGAAAATGTTGCGAACGTCAAAAAGGATACGTCCGGGATTTGAACCCGGGACCTCTCGCACCCTAAGCGAGAATCACACCCCTAGACCAACGGACTACGACAGTTCCTTTCTTCTCATCTTTTTACTATACCACCACATATTTGGGAAAACGTTGCGAACGTCAATGAGGGTCCGTCCGGGATTTGAACCCGGGACCTCTCACACCCTAAGCGAGGATCATTTTCCTAGACCAACGGACCACGACAGTTCCTTTCTTTTCATCTTTTTACTATACCACCACATATTTTGGAAAATGTTGCGAACGTCAATGAGTGTCCGTCCGGGATTTGAACCCGGGACCTCTCGCACCCTAAGCGAGAATCATACCCCTAGACCAACGGACCACGACATTTCCTTTCTTCTCATCTTTTTACTATACCACCACATATTTGGGAAAATGTTGCGAACGTCAAAGAGGGTCCGTCCGGGATTTGAACCAGAAACCTCTCGCACCCTAAGCGAGAATCATACCCATAGAGCAACGGACCACGACAGTTCCTTTCTTCTCACCTTTTTATTATACCACCACATATTTGGGAAAATGTTGCGAACGTCAATGAGGGTCCGTCCGGGATTTGATCCCGGGACCTCTCGCACCCTAAGCGAAAATCATACCCCTAGATCAACGGACCACGACATTTCCTTTCTTCTCATCTTTTTACTATACCACCACATATTTGGGAAAATGTTGCGAACGTCAATGAGGGTCCGTCCGGGATTTGAACCCGGGACCTCTCGCACCCTAAGCGAGTATCATACCCCTAGAGCAACGGACCACGACAGTTCCTTAGTTCTCGTCTTTTTACTATACCACCACATATTTGGGAAAATGTTGCGAACGTCAATGAGGGTCCGTCCGGGATTTGAACCCGGGACCTCTCGCACCCTAAGCGAGAATCATACCCCTAGACCAAAGGACCACGACAGTTCCTTTCTTCTCACCTTTTTATTATACCACTACATATTTGGGAAAATGTTACGAACGTCAATGAGGGTCTGTTCGGGATTTTAACCCGGGACCTCTAACACCCTAAGCGAGAATCATACCCCTAGACCAACGGATCACGGCAGTTCCTTTCTTCTCATCTTTTTACTATACCACCACATATTTGGGAAAACGTTGCGAACGTCAATGAGGGTCCGTCCGGGATTTGAACCCGGGACCTCTCGCACCCTAAGCGAGAATCATACCCCTAGACCAACGGACCACGACATTTCCTTTCTTCTCATCTTTTTATTATACCACCACATATTTGGGAAAACGTTGCGAACGTCAATGAGGGTCCGTCCGAGATTTGAACCCGGGACCTCTCACACCCTAAGCGAGAATCATACGCCTAGACCAACGGATCACGGCAGTTCCTTTCTTCTCATCTTTTTATTATACCACCACATATTTGGGAAAACGTTGCGAACGTCAATGAGGGTCCGTCCGGGATTTGATCCCGGGACCTCTCGAACCCTAAGCGAGAATCATTTTCCTAGACCAACGGACCACGACAGTTCCTTTCTTCTCATCTTTTTACTATACCACCACATATTTTGGAAAATGTTGCGAACGTCAATGAGGGTCCGTCCGGGATTTGAACCCGGAACCTCTCGCACCCTAAGCGAGAATCATACCCCTAAACCAACGGACCACGACATTTCCTTTCTTCTCATCTTTTTATTATACCACTACATATTTGGGAAAATGTTACGAACGTCAATGAGGGTCTGTTCGGGATTTTAACCCGGGACCTCTAACACCCTAAGCGAGAATCATACCCCTAGACCAACGGATCACGGCAGTTCCTTTCTTCTCATCTTTTTACTATACCACCACATATTTGGGAAAACGTTGCGAACGTCAATGAGGGTCCGTCCGGGATTTGAACCCGGGACCTCTCGCACCCTAAGCGAGAATCATACCCCTAGACCAACGGACCACGACATTTCCTTTCTTCTCATCTTTTTATTATACCACCACATATTTGGGAAAACGTTGCGAACGTCAATGAGGGTCCGTCCGGGATTTGAACCCGGGACCTCTCACACCCTAAGCGAGAATCATACCCCTAGACCAACGGAACACGACAGTTCCTTTCTTCTCATCTTTTTACTATACCACCACATATTTGGGAAAATGTTGCGAACGTCAAAGAGGGTCCGTCCGGGATTTGAACCAGAAACCTCTCGCACCCTAAGCGAGAATCATACGCCTAGACCAACGGATCACGGCAGTTCCTTTCTTCTCATCTTTTTATTATACCACCACATATTTGGGAAAACGTTGCGAACGTCAATGAGGGTCCGTCCGGGATTTGATCCCGGGACCTCTCGAACCCTAAGCGAGAATCATTTTCCTAGACCAACGGACCACGACAGTTCCTTTCTTCTCATCTTTTTACTATACCACCACATATTTTGGAAAATGTTGCGAACGTCAATGAGGGTCCGTCCGGGATTTGAACCCGGAACCTCTCGCACCCTAAGCGAGAATCATACCCCTAAACCAACGGACCACGACATTTCCTTTCTTCTCATCTTTTTATTATACCACTACATATTTGGGAAAATGTTACGAACGTCAATGAGGGTCTGTTCGGGATTTTAACCCGGGACCTCTAACACCCTAAGCGAGAATCATACCCCTAGACCAACGGATCACGGCAGTTCCTTTCTTCTCATCTTTTTACTATACCACCACATATTTGGGAAAACGTTGCGAACGTCAATGAGGGTCCGTCCGGGATTTGAACCCGGGACCTCTCGCACCCTAAGCGAGAATCATTTTCCTAGACCAACGGACCACGACAGTTCCTTTCTTCTCATCTTTTTACTATACCACCACATATTTTGGAAAATGTTGCGAACGTCAATGAGTGTCCGTCCGGGATTTGAACCCGGGACCTCTCGCACCCTAAGCGAGAACCATACCCCTAGACCAACGGACCACGACAGTTCCTTTCTTCTCATCTTTTTACTATACCACCACATATTTGGGAAAACGTTGCGAACGTCAATGAGGGTCCGTCCGGGATTTGAACCCGGGACCTCTCACACCCTAAGCGAGAATCATACCCCTAGACCAACGGAACACGACAGTTCCTTTCTTCTCATCTTTTTACTATACCACCACATATTTTGGAAAATGTTGCGAACGTCAATGAGGGTCCGTCCGGGATTTGATCCCGGGACCTCTCGAACCCTAAGCGAGAATCATTTTCCTAGACCAACGGACCACGACAGTTCCTTTCTTCTCAACTTTTTACTATACCACCACATATTTTGGAAAATGTTGCGAACGTCAATGAGGGTCCGTCCAGGATTTGAACCCGGGACCTCTCGAACCCTAAGCGAGAATCATTTTCCTAAACCAACGGACCACGACAGTTCCTTTCTTCTCATCTTTTTACTATACCACCACATATTTTGGAAAATGTTGCGAACGTCAATGAGGGTCCGTCCGGGATTTGAACCCGGAACCTCTCGCACCCTAAGCGAGAATCATACCCCTAGACCAACGGACCACGACATTTCCTTTCTTCTCATCTTTTTACTATACCACCACATATTTGGGAAAATGTTGCGAACGTCAAAGAGGGTCCGTCCGGGATTTGAACCAGAAACCTCTCGCACCCTAAGCGAGAATCATACCCATAGAGCAACGGACCACGACAGTTCCTTACTTCTCGTCTTTTTACTATACCACCACATATTTGGGAAAATGTTGCGAACGTCAATAAGGATCCGTCCGGGATTTGAACCCGGGACCTCTCGCACCCTAAGCGAGAATCATACCCCTAGACCAACGGATCACAGCAGTTTCTTTCTTCTCATCTTTTTACTATACCACCACATATTTGGGAAAATGTTACGAACGTCAATGAGGGTCCGCCTGGGATTTGAACCCGGTACCTCTCGCACCCTAAGCGAGAATCACACCCCTAGACCAACGGACCACGACAGTTCCTTTCTTATCACCTTTTTATTATACCACCACATATTTGGGAAAATGTTGCGAACGTCAATGAGGGTCCGTCCGGGATTTGATCCCGGGACCTCTCGAACCCTAAGCGAGAATCATTTTCCTAGACCAACGGACCACGACAGTTCCTTTCTTCTCATCTTTTTACTATACCACCACATATTTTGGAAAATGTTGCGAACGTCAATGAGTGTCCGTCCGGGATTTGAACCCGGGACCTCTCGCACCCTAAGCGAGAACCATACCCCTAGACCAACGGACCACGACAGTTCCTTTCTTCTCATCTTTTTACTATACCACCACATATTTGGGAAAACGTTGCGAACGTCAATGAGGGTCCGTCCGGGATTTGATCCCGGGACCTCTCGAACCCTAAGCGAGAATCATTTTCCTAGACCAACGGACCACGACAGTTCCTTTCTTTTCATCTTTTTACTATACCACCACATATTTTGGAAAATGTTGCGAAGGTCAATGAGTGTCCGTCCGGGATTTGAACCCGGGACCTCTCACACCCTAAGCGAGAATCATACCCCTAGACCAACGGACCACGACATTTCCTTTCTTCTCATCTTTTTACTATACCACCACATATTTGGGAAAATGTTGCGAACGTCAATAAGGAGCCGTCTGGGATTTGAACCCGGGACCTCTCGCACCCTAAGCGAGAATCACACCCCTAGACCAACGGACCACGACAGTTCCTTACTTCTCGTCTTTTTACTATACCACCACATATTTGGGAAAATGTTACGAACGTCAATGAGGGTCCGTCGCGGATTTGAACCCGGGACCTCTCGCACCCTAAGCGAGAACCATACCCCTAGACCAACGGACCACGACAGTTCCTTTCTTCTCACCTTTTTATTATACCACCACATATTTGGGAAAATGTTGCGAACGTCAATGAGGGTCCGTTCGGGATTTTAACCCGGGACCTCTAACACCCTAAGCGAGAATCATACCCCTAGACCAACGGACCACGACATTTCCTTTCTTCTCATCTTTTTACTATACCACCACATATTTGGGAAAATGTTGCGAACGTCAAAGAGGGTCCGTCCGGGATTTGAACCAGAAAACTCTCGCACCCTAAGCGAGAATCATACCCATAGAGCAACGGACCACGACAGTTCCTTACTTCTCGTCTTTTTACTATACCACCACATATTTGGGAAAATGTTGCGAACGTCAAAAAGGATACGTCCGGGATTTGAACCCGGGACCTCTCGCACCCTAAGCGAGAATCACACCCCTAGACCAACGGACTACGACAGTTCCTTTCTTCTCATCTTTTTACTATACCACCACATATTTGGGAAAACGTTGCGAACGTCAATGAGGGTCCGTCCGGGATTTGAACCCGGGACCTCTCACACCCTAAGCGAGGATCATTTTCCTAGACCAACGGACCACGACAGTTCCTTTCTTTTCATCTTTTTACTATACCACCACATATTTTGGAAAATGTTGCGAACGTCAATGAGTGTCCGTCCGGGATTTGAACCCGGGACCTCTCGCACCCTAAGCGAGAATCATACCCCTAGACCAACGGACCACGACATTTCCTTTCTTCTCATCTTTTTACTATACCACCACATATTTGGGAAAATGTTGCGAACGTCAAAGAGGGTCCGTCCGGGATTTGAACCAGAAACC